>NC_136238.1:19086875-20507500 GCF_053564925.1 Oryzias latipes
TGTGTACTTGTCCGTTGAGGGTTTCGGCCAACAGGTTTTTACGTGAATTCGATTTTGACCTGTACAAAATTTTGGGTCGGTGGAGAATTACGCAGTTCAATCATATTTTACGTAGTTCATATGCAATTATTATGTAAACCTTACACAATTGTGTGCGATTTCTGCAAGATAGGTACGCAAATTTGTGGCTTTCCACGACCGTTTTGCGTCTTCAAATTCTCACGCATGTACCACCGATGTATAACTTTTATATCACATATACATATCGCGTTCAAATTACACAATTGACAAATCACTAATGCATTGCAAATAAAGTGCACAATAACCACTCATGGTTCATGTTTTTACATTGATTTACGTGTTCTTTGTGTGGTTAATTCATACTTCTTCTGGGGTTCTAACGTGGTTCATTTGGGACATATCTGTGACCATTTTACATAAAGACCACAACTTTTCTCAATTTTTCCCGTAAATTCACGTATGACCAATTTTCCTCCATGCAATATGCGCTAAATGTACATAGCGGCTGTGTGACCTGTGGCCTTAAACGAGCGTTTTGAGTTTCCGAATTAAAAAATTTCTCACAATCACCTGTAGCAACACACATTTTAAAATCCGGTTTTTGGGCTCTACGTATAGCAACGGTATTTTCCGTTTTCATGGGTTCCCTTGCAGTTCTCTTGGGGCCAAAGGAACTTCAAAACACACCACCACTCCTCTCCATGACCCTCCATGCTCCGGTAAAACCCAATACCCCGCAACACCTGTACGAGTCAACCCCCAAACAAGGTTTCTACACTCAGAACTCTTGCATACATGCACCACTACGCAAGTTTTAGTTCCATTTTGGACTCTAAGTACAAAACATGCGGCCATTAAATGCATGTTGAAAGTAAAACCAGTTGAACTTGACCAATGAGGGACTCAGATTTGGTAGTGATGTGTGGATGGTGTCCCTGTAACCCTTGTGCTATCCTAGGCACTTTAACATTGGGAGTTGGGTCATCTAGACCCACTAGACAGTGCTCTGAACCTTTTTTCTTCAATGATTTGTGATCTTCACTGGTGTCCATGAATTACATGAAATCTTTCCACCTTTATCCACCTTTGTCATGGTAGGGAGAACACGTCAATGCAAGGGTGGGGTCATCTAAGATAGCACAAGGGTTAATTCACGGAAGAACCAACTGTTTAAAAATTGACCATAAAGGGAAAAATAATAATTGCACCAAGTCTTTCTTGTATGGGAATAGAGCTGTGAAAGGAAAATATGGAGCAAGATTCACGACAGACGGGAATCTTGCAACACTGTACGCTACAAACGCATTCAAGAACCCATGTTCAACTCGTGTGAAATGCTCTGCGTGAGGCTTAAGGAGGACCCTTCTGCTCATCATCCCTAACCATTTTGCCACTTTCCCTCTTATTTTCCTGCGTTTTTATTTGTATTTTTTTACACTTGCTAGTTTTCACAGTTCCAGTACTCGACTTTTCATCTCTTACAGTTTAATGAAGAATCATTTTTGTATTTTGATGTCAAACAACGAGCATCTTCCATCCCAACCGGTCACAAATGGTTTGTCGCCTTAAACCCTGCCAGAATGTTCCATTGTGCACCGACAGAGCCAATTACTTCTAGCAGTGATATGCATTATTATTATTCACGTTGCTGGCTGCTGATGAGTCAATATTCACCATGAGAGGAAGCAGATGAGCCCAGGACCTTGAACCAGCAGCTTATTTCAGAGGGGGAAAAAAAAAAACACAAATGTAATATACTGCTGCTGTTCCGGGTCTTTTTATTGGCAGCGCATGCTTTACGGTTGCCTGCACCATTCCTGTCACTGCAAGTCATGCCCACCTCTGAGTCTCAACAAGCGGATGTAAAGCGGCCCGCCCTGTTTTATATTTCCATTCTGCGTTATTTATTTAGAACAATTTCCTCTCTATCAGCGGGTACGGCTAATGCCGAGTTTTAATATGTTATTTACACATAAAAACAAGCTATTTACAGCGGCGCGTGTGTGCAGAAGGGAGGAAAATGAATGGGCCCCCGCGCCCTTCTCCGACCTGTTATATCACACTTTAACAATCTGGATTGCTAATAGAACCATTTATCATGGAGCGGTCATTTATTTTATGTGAGTGGCCCAGGTCCTGTTCCCAGAGGCCTATGGAAATGGGGTGCGCGTATAATGAAGCTCAAGTGAGAGCCACTTTGTTTAAAAAGTGGATGTGTCGCTCTCAGAGTCAATTAGAATGGACCCAGGTGCTCCAGACGCCGCCATCGCCCCCGTTTTGATGATCCCTCCTCGTCCTCCTGCCCTGTCCGGCCCCCCCTGCAGGACGTATATTACTAGAAGGAGAGGATGGCAGGCTAATATGGAATAAAGCTCTGGCATGGTGGCTTTTGGAAGCATTTTTGGTGTCGTTTAGTGAGAAAGCAGGTCCAGCGCAGCGGCTTTTTTTTTCTTCTCCGGCTCCTCTCTCCCGGCCAAGCTCGGCCCTCTGCTGCCCGGCTAATAGATTTAAATGAGCCCCTGTATTTCCTCTGACAGCACGCATCTGTCTGCTCATACCACCGAGCGCCAATTTTTACGGCGTCTCTGGGACCTTATGATGTAAAACCCATAGGTAATAACCGAGGGTATTTAGAGGGAAAATATTATTGAGAAAAGCAGGAAAATGACAAAAATCCACCAAACTTTATTGATGTGTGTGTCAGCCGTTAGACGCGCCCCGAAGAGAATTGAAGTCACACCGCATTAGGGAAAAGATTTCCCCCTGTTTATATACATATGCATTCAGACACGTTTGGTTCAAATCCGATTTTCGCCGGATTGGTTAAATTTAGAGTTATTGCCTTTTCAAAAAAAGGCTGTCTTTGTTCTTTGGTCCAGGAAAAAAACCCTGCAGGTGATCCAGAAGGCTCTAAACTTTAGTTTCCTGCATCTTCCCCGGCTTTTCACATTGAATACATTCAATAAATATAAAGAAGGCAAAACTAAATCTAAAATTTCCTTAAAAAAACTTCTCACATCCAAAAATATGGACAACAGAGCTAATAACAAAAATAATCACATTTTTTCAGATCTACATGTTGAAAGTTGAAAATGGCTACATATACATACTAAATCTATATTTATTTCCAATCACATAAAATTATTTTCCTCAATGTTTTTTTTCTTTCAAGTTGAT
Source organism: Oryzias latipes (assembly GCF_053564925.1). Lineage (NCBI taxonomy): Eukaryota > Metazoa > Chordata > Actinopteri > Beloniformes > Adrianichthyidae > Oryzias > Oryzias latipes. Next base: position 19,090,074 of record NC_136238.1, read on the forward strand.
GCTAATCTTAGTTCAATCCTGGATTTAATGTAACAATGTAAATTATTGACATACGGCGTTAAGGGTTTAAGATAGGCCTGCACAATATACCGCAAATTTATCGTTATCGCGAAATCAAGCTGTGAAATATGCATACCGCAAAAGACGGCAAAAATCGCAATAAATGATTACATTAAATGTTCCTAAAACAAACTCATGGCAGCTTGAAATATTGAACAAATGAAATAAATCCCTTTATGCATTTAACCAATCAGAAGGACCTGTTGACGTTGTTGATCAATCAGATGAGCCCTTTTCTGTTTGATGTTTGCCTCCTACGTCGACAAGGGTCATTTGGAGTATCATTTTTAAACTGTTGCAGTGAAATGGAAATTATGTTTTTGTTTTTTTTGCTATTTGTTTATGTACCGCAATTTATATCGTTATCGCAATATTAATTACCAATATCGCATATCGCGAGTTTTCCTCATATCGTGCAGCCCTAGTTTAAGATGATATTTTCTTTATCTTAATCCAATCATCTTCTGATCTTTTGTAAAAGCCATCCCAGTTGCCTTTTACTTATGAATTTTGACAAAATCAAATCCTGTGTCGCTTCTAGGACATACTTTCTGCAGAGCGACAGGAGTTCGTTAGAAACCCCTCCCCCACTTCCCATCATCCGTCTGTGTACATCCCTCTGCTAGTTTACGGCTTCTCACACCTTCAACCTAACAATACTGGTGCAACAAAAATTGCTAGCAATATTGGAGCTATCCAGTTGCACAGTTTGGAGCCAGATGCTAGCTCAGACGAGGAAAAAGAAGATGTCAATGAATGTATTGGATGAATCCTGATGAAGCGGAGCAGGTGGCCTGCTGATCATGTTTTCTACTTAGCAAAACTTCTCTTTTCGGATGGAATTTTTTTCATTTGATTCACTAAAATTTGATTAAAGAAATACTCAGAAATACAAAAGTAATCTTAATTTTCCTTATATATGTCATCCATCATCAGCAAAATGCTACTAGATGTTAGAAAAGAAACTTTTACCAAGTAGGTTTGACTCAGATTGGACAAGTAAACTTACAAGGTATTTTTCAATTTCACTTTCCTGTCATACTTTGCATCTCTTTTCTCTTATACTAAACAAATAACTCCAAAAAATGGACACACCTCATGAAAAAAGGACAAAGGGAAACATTGAGATATTTACATTACACTAAGATATAGACTAAAATGTGGTCATTGTGTTGTTTTAAGCAAATTGTCCTTGTTTACACAGATTTAGTTTAGCATCTATTTTGATTTTTACACTTGAAAAAACATGAGCACTATATTTTACCAATAAAAAAAAAAGAAAAAAATGAAAAAAAAAGTAGCTCACAACCGTTTGGGACAGCTTACACCTAATGCTTATTTGAAACTTTGGAGATTTTGCTTAAAATCAGTTAAGAAAAATACATTTGCATGGAGATGACATTCAAAAATTTAAAAGAAAGAAAAAAAAACACTAAAGAGAAATTTTGGTTATTTTTTTTATTTTGTCAGATGAAATTACTCATAAAGAGAACTACAGACTTTTTATTGTACATCCCAAACCAAAGTTGTAGCACCTGACGCCCCCTGACCTGTAATTTCTCCCTGATGCAGAGGACCCTGCTGTGCGTATCTTACAGGAAGCCATTTTTCCAGCCATCAGTCGGCGCTCGCTGTTCGGTGCCCCCTCCTCTCCGTCTGTGTCGGTAAACTAGGCCAGAGGAGGCGACGGCGTGCTGCTAATGATTTGATTAACTGGCTTTGGTGGCTCGTAACATACATCTTGCTGAGACTGAGTTTGTCATTTGAGAGGGAGATTGATGCTCGGCGCTCCCCGGTTCCCTCCCACCGCCCCTCCCTGCAGCCTCCCAGGTCTTTCTGCTGAGTCCTGTTGGTCTGTGAGGGAGGGGTTGGGGGGGGGGGGGGGGGGGCTGTAAGTACTTAGCACTTCCTAGACCGCCCTGAGGCGCTCCAGGTGGGGGGATTTAGGATAAGGAACTTGAGCATTCTTCTTTTTGTAAAGAAAATTGGAAAAAAAAGTGGAGGATGTTAGGAAGCAAAAACACGATAAAAACTGAAGCAAAGTAAAAGATAATTACCTCCATCAGATGTATTTAAGTTTAAAGAGGTGGTGTCAATATCAGAGCTTTAATTGATGGCTTTGAAATAATGTAGTTTGGCAGATTAATGTCAAAATCAACACAGATGATGCTCTGATCAATAACCACATAAATCAGTGTCTCCTCAGCGAAGCTGCAGATTTTCTCGGACATTTTTCTACTTGAACTAAACTGCAGTTTGAGTTTGAGTGAGATTTTGGAGAATGTTTCTCCGTAGATTAATGGAGAGGGGTTTCCCGGCTGCGTAAGTGGTGTTTTAGGCGAGCCGGGTGTGCGATAAGGACAGATATCTTCATCGCGCAGGTGGACAGTGAGTAATTGATGGTGGCTGGGAGCGCCAGCCCCTCACCGCGAGCTTGCAGCGCGCACAGGGAGCACTCAGGGGGTCGGGGCCGCTGGCAGAGAAAAATGTGACCACAAAAGCCCCGGCATCCACCTCCCACTCTAAAAAAGACGGCCACTAATCTTCCTGAGAAGAAGAGGACGAAGAAGAGGAGGAAGACGATGGGGGCAGCGGTCCTTTTTTTCTGCTTCTAGCCTTCACATGAGGCCCCGCTGGAGGAGGGCAGAGACTCTGACTCGCTTTTCTATTGGGAGCCGCACAAAACAATCATGCCGTGACTCAGTCTGTAGACTCAGGATTGAGCTCATTATTTTGAAATTAGTGGCGTTAACAGAGGGCTCGGTTTTATAATAAATTTTAAAGGCAGATCTGCAGAAATCATGTTTGCTTAACAATAACTAGATTCTAGATTGGCTTAAAAAAGACAAAGTACTTGAAGTATAAAAGAAAAAAAATTACAAGTGTTTTGACTGATGTGATGTCCTTCAAAACCGTTGCTTTTCAAAATAAAAGTTGTTAAATTGAAGTTTGTGCCACTTTAGCCTACAATTTAACCTCAAAACTTACGAACTGATTAAAAACAAAACAAACTTTAAGAAAAAACTTTTGTAAAGGCACGGGGGGTATTTCAACAAATAAAAATTCCAATAACCATCAATTTTGGAAAATATGGCGAGTAGAAATCGCAACAGCCAAAAAAATACTGAATAAAGAAAGAGACAAAACAAATCCCATTTTAGTCGATGTGAAGTACAAGTTGCACTTTTTGGAGAATTTTTTTTAACAAAATACAGGACCAAGAAAGAAGATTTAATCTTCAAAGGCAAATCATAATAGCAGAATAGAAAACAATAATAGACTGAAGATCTGCATGCTTTCCTAACACATTTACCCATGTGCTATCCTATGGGGTCCAGATGACCCCACCCTTACATTGACGTGTTTTCTCTACCATGACAAAGGTGGATAAAGGTGGAAAGATTTCATGTAATCCATGGACACCAGTGAAGATCACAAATCATGAAAAGAAGAAAAAAGGTTCAGCGCACTGTCTAGTGGGTCTAGATGACCCCACTCCCAATGTTAAAGTGCCTAGGATAGAAGGGTTACGACTGATTTAGCTTCACGAAACATAGGAGGAATCTAGTTTATTAGTGCAACATATGAACAATTATTCCAATAACCAGGATATGCTGACAATGTCACTTTAAATCACTAAATCCATTAATGTCTTCATTCTTTGTTTTGTCCTTAAACTATTCCACCGGCGTAAGACTGAGCTGCGCTTTGTTTCTGCGTCGCGGTCAGTAGCAAACTCTGATACACACACCTATAGCGCCCTTCTGCTGTGTTCATACCGGTTTCTGGAGCTACATTCAAGCAACCACTTTTGATGAATAATCTATGTGAACACGTAAACATGTGTTCCGTGCTTCTGCGTTCAAAACTGACGCCTTCACGCATCGCTATACATGTTTACAACGATTTATAAAACTTAGTATAAAAAACGATTACCAATTTAATGCGCGTTGATCAATCAGGGACTCAGATTTAGTTATGACCTATGAATACCCTTTATCCATGGAAGTACCAACAGTTTGGAAATTGATTGCAAAGGAGACGTTAATACTTGAGGTTTTTGTCCGGACGAAATTCTCTGACATCCAGTCTTTAATGATCGTTTGGGCAGCAGTGGCTCAGGCGGTTGAGCAGGTCGAGCTATGATCGAGGGAGCGGCAGTTCGATCCCTAGCCAACTGTCGTTGTGTCCTTGGGCAACTGCAGCTCCACTGGTGCATGAATGCAAATGAATGTCTCGGTGATGGTCAGAGGGGTCGTAGGCAGCCAGTCTGCCCCAGGGCAGCTGTGGCTACATCAGTAGCTTATCATCACCAAGTATGAATGAGGAGTGAATGAGTAATGGACACATTATAATCGTTTTGAGCGTCTGGAAAAGTGCAGCTAAATCCAATCCCTGATTATAATGTATCGGAATAGAGCTGTGAAAGAAAAAAGCTGAAGCAAAGATTTGCACCACTTCAACTTTTCGCACCAAGCCTCTTGCAACTGTAGGGGGTAGACATGCGCTAGTAAACAGTAGAAGAAGAAGAAGCCCCTCCCTGCTTGTCCCGTGAGAGCACCATGGGCTAAACGTGCATTTTAGAACATGTGTCACGTGCCCGATGGTGACTGCAGCTTAAATCGCACTCCAAGCTAAAATATACAAAAAAGAATTCCCCACTTGCATTCCAAAAAATATAGTAATAAAAGACTAAAACCTGTTTTCTCATTTAACCCTTGTGCTGTCCTGTGGGGTCAAGATGACCATTGATGTGTTCTCCCTACCATGACAAAGGTGGATAAAGGTGGAAAGATTTCATGTAATCCATGGAAACCAGTGAAGATCACAAATCATTGAAGAAAAATGTTCAGCGCACTGTCTAGTGGGTCTAGATGACCCACTCCCAATGTTAAAGTGCCTAGGATAGCACAAGGGGTTATTAACATTTATTCATTTTTAGTTTAAAAAATTGCAGGAGTGTAGAGAGTAGTGGCATTTAAATATTCGTAATCTAAATATATCTTAAGGCTGCTTACTCAGCAATACAACTTCATATTATGCATACATTGTTTTTTTTACAAAGTTTTACTTTGCAAAAAAGGTATTTTATTAAATGATCATTTTTAAAAACTGAGCCAAGATTTGCATTTTTGTTTTTAATGTTTATATATATAAAGTTCAGCTCAGCCCCTATAGTTACAGTGCAGTTTTCTGTTCGTGTGCCCGCTGCTTTCATAATCATCTGAACTACTTGGCTCTCTCCACATTTCTGAGCCTCTTTGTAAACATTTAGCTTGATGACTTTCCAAGATGCCCCGGCCCTGTTTGATCTAAAGTTTCTGTGCGCGTCTATAAGGAGGCCTCGAATGAGATAAATGAAAACAGAGTCGAGATGCTAGATTAGTGGTTTTTCGGCTCGCGGATGGTTTGCCTCATTATTTGTCTTCAGCTGCACTCGTTAAGTTATAGCTCGTAAAAACATGGCATTTCCATATGAAGCCACACAAACAGCGGAGGAGCCGTGCACATCCGAGGCTCAGTGAGCCTCTTTCCCAGTTATTTTAAAGAAAAGTTATTAACGGAGCAGGAAGAGCCAGTAAGCAGGGATCAAGGGGTCTGATCGTCTGAGGCCCCCTGAGTCTGAAAACTGCACCCCCAAAGCTTGAGCCGACCTCTGCAGACGCGAGAGTTTCAGATCCATAAAGGTTTTTTTTTTTTGCTGCAGGATCCAAAAACAACAACAGGCTGCATTCCTGCAGGTTTACCAGCGCACAGCGATATATGGATGTTTCTGAGGATTAGGCAAACCCCTCCTCCTTCTCCTCCTCCTTTTTCTGTGTGGAATTTCTCCTCGCCGGCTTGCCAGACTGCAAATTAGTCCTCCGCCCCCTGAGAGGAGGCCTCTAAGGTCTGGGGCAGGAGGTGGGGGGGGAGGGCAGGTCTCAGCTTCGTCTGCCCCGCTGCGGCTTCGTCCTGCGTTAGATCAACACTCGGAGACCCGGAGACCCTCTCGCGGGTTTGCAGAGTGGGCGTCTCGGGCCGGCATGGCTGTGCTGCTGGGTGAACGCACGCACGCACGAGCTGCACAAAGTACACGTGTGTGAGTTTAACTGGTGACCCAGAGAGCAAACACGGGGAGTAAAGAGGGGTTTCTGTGTGAAGCACTCGAGTAAACAGGCCAGCGTGTGGTCATGCTGAGGGTGCACACAAGCCCGACAGGAAGATGAAGGAACGAGGGAGCTCGTCTGCGGGTCCAAGTTTAACGCTCATTACCTGCAGCAGCTCGAGCCTCGCTAGTCTGGACTTCCTCTGGCTGAGGAGCTGTGGTTTGCTCTGCTAAGCTCCAAACTTGATGTTTTACCTGCTGAGTGGGACGCCTGAAAAAAAAACAGAAGCTCTGCAGTGTCGGTGGAGGTCCTGTTTGGACACCCCGGCAACAGTGAGCGCTGAATTACTCATGTGCTACTGATCTGTCTGCTCATCCAGGAGATCTAAATCAGCCGATGCTGCAGGCTTTCACCCGTGAGGCCCCTGCAGGAGCTCATTTCAATGAGCTTTGTGTTTTAACGGCTTTTTATGGTTCCGACCAGAATCTCCACACAGGTTATCCGCAGGAGTCACGGAGGAGCACGGGGCTTTTCGAACACACTCCTTTATACTTAATATACTCAAAGTTGAATTGAACTGAGCGCTAAAGAACTCAGAGCCTTACGGGCAGACATGGGCGAAAAAAGGGGAAAACCGGTACGGTGGTTCTTACAAACGATACAGGTTGCAGACCACTTACTGATGATCCCTTAGAGTGAAAATGCAAACACGACACGTAAGGGTAAAGTGAGGGCAAAGCTGGTGAGACGTTGTACGGTTTTGACATTTTTCCACCCCCCCCTAAATTCTATGGACTGCGCTATAGGTCCACATTGGTGCCGCTCAAGTGATAGGTGCGCGTACCTTGCGTGCAGCCTGACTGTTAAAATACAGAAATCAAACAATTTTTTATGTAGTTTTTGTGGACGTCCTACAGGCCCTTTCATTTCATGTCCACACCCAACATTTGGGACATTCGTGCTTGGGCAGTTATGGACCTGTACCCGCACCTTACAAGGACTCGAGTGTGTGGTATAAGGGCATCGTACGTCAGCATCTTCTGTACATTAGCCTTACGAATACTTCACAATACACTTACCACACGCACAACAACCATCACATGTTCCTTCCGTTGTGGCCACCCATTGGCAAAAAACCCGTACTGGTTAACCACCTCACATGTACCTGTGACTTAGACTCAAGCTACGCTCACACATCGCCAATGCGCATCAAAGCAACCAGTTTTAAAGAAAGGTTTACGTGAACGTGCCTAAATGTGTGTTTTTCAGGCGTTCAAAACTCTAAGACTGTTTTCGGGGTCTACGTACTAAACACGCGTCCACTGAATGTATGTTACAAGGTAAACCAAGTCCAACTTTGACCAATCAGGGATTCAGATTTAGTAGGGATTTATGATAGCCATCCTCTTTAATTCAACAAAGTGCCAACCATTTAAAAATTGATCACGAAGGAAAAATAATACATGGGGTTTGTGACTGAACGGAATTCATAGACACTAAGTCTTTCAGGTATTGAAAAAAAAAGTGAAAGAAAAAGCCAGGAGAAAAATTCACAAGATTTATACGACTTTGAGATTTGCCACCAAGCCTTTTCCAACTGTAGGGGGTAGATATGTGCTCGTATCGGGTAGCGACAGTCCAGTGTGAACAAGACAGCACTACGCTGACCGCGTTTAGCGCTGTCTTGAACTGTGTGTACGTAACTTTAAACGTACTGCTGTGGAACCTGACATTCACAACTCAAAACGGTGACAGCTCTGAACAACTTGAGTAAACAAGTGCTTCACTAATTGTCAGAAAGTGAATTAGCCGAGTATGAAGACAAGTCCTGCTGAGTGTTGTAGGGGTTGGAGGTTATGCCAACAATCTGAACTCCTACATCCACTGAGCACCATCACCCCTCAATGAGATTTACTTCAGATGTAAAGCTTCTGTGATTGCTTTTAAGGCTCAGGAGTGGTATCTCCTGTTGCTCTGGGAAGTCAACCAATGTCCTCAATATCTCTGCATCTGACTTGAGGTGAGGCGGTGACAGAGCCAAAGCCACAACCTACGCCCCTCCAGTCTCTGCAGACTCGCGCTGAAATGAGAAGAGGCATGCTAATTGGCTTGTAAGTGTTGCAGAAAGCAGCTGGAGATTAGCAATAACAGCTAATTAGCCAGGCTACAGTGGAAATCAAAGCTCGCACGTGAGGATAAACACAGTCTGCTGTTTGTACACCCGTCATAAATCTTTACGAAGCAGCAACCTGTCACATTTGGGATTTTTACAGCTCCGGTCTGAGAGCCGGTCGGCCTGCTGCAAAGTTCCTCTCTAAACGGGCTTGCGGCCCGCAGCGTCTCTTAAAAAACAGCAAACATGTGACGGACGCTTGTCCTCACTCGAAGCCACGGGGAGCTGAGAAATATTTTCCCTCATAAACACGCTGAAGTAAGTGGTTCCCCGTCAGCTGGCCTCACGCTCTGCGCTCCAGAGTCCGGGAAAGTGATTAGAGTCTCATTAAAGGCCCGTTTGTTGGAACGTGAAAGCGGTTCTGACACGTCGGAACCACTCTGTAAAACTTTGTACATGGAGACTGGATGATGCAGATGCACAAGTTGGTTTTTATGTCTGCTGACACTGATTTATGGACGTTGGTGTCACCGAGGACAGATTTAAACATATGATTGAGGTTTGCAGGGAAAACACTTGATCGTTTTTAGATTATCTTTACTTTAATATAAACTTTAATATATTTATTCAGTCATTGTACTACATTTTTAAAATAAAAAAATCCTTAAATGTTATTGTTAATAAAAGTAAAGAAACTAAAATAGTAAATGATTTACACAACTAAAATCTGTATTTACCAATAACTGAGCAAAATATGCAAAACAAGTATTATTTGGGAGCCCCACCTTTTCTGACTTCTTTATCAGTTTTTTTACCTTTACAAAGACAAAAAATTCCATTTTCTATCTTTCACAATGAAGAAAAAGGAGTATGTCTATGTAGCAGCTCTAGCTGTCCATCAACGAAGGAGGGCCTGAAATGGAGCCTTGTGGATCTCCACATTTTATTATTAAAAAAAAAATTGTAAATCATTTTTACCAGTACACAGACAGTAATTACAGAAAACCTCCTATGAAGTTTCTGCAGCTTCAGGTAATTCACAGATAAATTTTATAACTGATGCAGAAACTCTAAACAAAAATATACTGATCTATTTTAAAAGCTTTTCCAAGGGTATTCGAATTATGATTATGATGTTTTTAGCAGAAAAAAAACAAAAACTGTAATTTTCTAGGATATAGTTCCTGCAGAGCGGCAGTACTTCATTAGAAATTCCCCTCTGAGTTGTAAACGGGGCTGTTAGCATGGAGTAATCCCACCCCCACTTCCCCTCCCCATAGTGGAGCGGAGCTGGGAGCTTGTGGCTTGCCCAATGTACTTTCTACGTAACAGATAAGCTCTTTTTTTGGTACTGATTCACACTGATTTGAACAAGGCAATACTCAGAAATACATTTTTTTTGTTAAATATCTTTGTAAATGTCCTCCATTGTCAGATAAGTGCTGCAAGAACAAACACCAAAAACACCATTTTTATTGGAGTGGGTTTTTAAAAACGCTCTTTAAATGTAAACGCCTAACTCTTAAGGCTTTATTCTACGTTTGCATCTTGAATCCAAAGACGGGGACCTCAAAACTCGAGTTGCATTTTAGTATCACACTTGAGTGCCTAAACTTGGGACATGTGAACAGTGTCTCTTTTTTATGTTACATTTTTCTTACCTCAGAAACACCAAATGCTTTCTAGACGTACAAAACCTGAGTTGTTATCACCTTCATTTCCAGAAAATGAGACACCTCTTCAGTTTTGTTTTGTTTTATGGCAAGAATATGGCGTCACCTCTTTGTTGAGATTGAGTTTAACCCTTGTGCTATCCTAGGCACTTTAACATTGGGAGTTGGGTCATCTAGACCCACTAGACAGTGCTCTGAACCTTTTTTCTTCAATGATTCTTGATCTTCACCGGTGTCCATGGATTACATGAAATCTTTCCACCTTTATCCACCTTTGTCATGGTAGGGAGAACACGTCAATGTAAGGATCGGGTCATCTGGACCCCATAGGATAGCACGACGGTTAAAAATGTTTGTTGATTTTGTGCACTTCTTGTGTTGGCTTAAAATGATTATCTATGAAATGGGGTTAATTAAAGTCTAGAAACAGGTCAGGAAGTTTGCATATCGTCATTCTTTTTGTTGCCATGGATTTGGAGAACAACTCATTAATAAATAAAAATTCAAAATTTCCTTTTTTATGTAAATCTCACTCTGACGACAGCCTCGTCTTTCTTTGAGGAAACTTTTCCCGCTTCTGTTGAAGCTTTTGTCCCCCTGTGATCCTTGAGTTCATTTCGTTCATTGTGTGGCACCATCTCCTCCTTTGAGTTCAGCCCTTTATCATAACACACTGCTGCCCCCCCACACACACACACACACCATTCTATTATCAGGCTAAATGGGACAAAATGGGGTCCCATTTGCCCCAACTAAAGATGAAGTGTCCACAACAGTCATTCCAAAAACTTTGAATTTTCCTCCGTAATTAAAGTTTAGATGCAAGGATAAGTCAACCTTATGTTGCAGCAAGAAGCTACTGTTCTTACATTTCATTGAAGTCTAAAGCTAAAAACGAAATTTTTGTAAAAATGTTTTCGTGTTCAGTTGCAAATCAAGCCCACACCATTAGCCCCCCGCTCCTGTGCTTCACTGTTGATTTAATCTGTTTTTAGACTTCTCGTTGAACTACTGCTGCTTTTTTGACTTTTGCCGGCTCTTTGGTGTCCACCGAAGCATGTGTTGATCTTCGGCAGCTGGAGCTACTCTTTACTCCAGAACAAATGTTCAGGGACGCTCTCGGCGCTCAGACGACTATCCTTCTTGTAAACGTCACCTCCTTGTTGCAGCAGCTGTTGGTCCTCACAGACGAGCAGCTTAATGACAGCAGGATTTGCTTTGGCTTGCAGCGTGACTACGGACAAGATGAAGCTGCTGCTGCTGCTGCTGCTGCTTCCTCCTGCTCTTCCTCACATGGCTTTGATTCACCCTGAGATTGAAGACTCAGGCCGTGATGGAAAGCTTTTTGGGTCTGAGTTTTCAGGTCGTTACGCTCACTGAACTTGTTAAATTTTCTTTCTTATTTGGCATCTTTTCTCAGCAGAAACCCGAGTTGTTACTCTAAATTACGTTTGCATAAGACTAATACGATGAATGAAATACAAATAACCTAAAAAATAAAATAAAGACTTGAATTTTCATTAGGTGAGGTGCTGAAACCACCAATAAAAGCACAGAGGTGGGAGGGTAATGATGTGGGCTTTACACCACTGAAACATTTTTTTAAAATACTTGTAGTAACTATGTGAATTAAGAAAACTCTTTTTAAAAAGTACAATAGTAGCTTTTATAGACAGTGAAGTGTAGTGGTGGGAGTCTGATGATGCATCAAGAACAATTTATATTAATTCATATTTTTATTAGAAGTCTTACATATAGTAACTTCATGAATAACTTCATAATCATTGCATCCAATTTGAAGCAGCTTTTATGCAAAAACAACTGAAGCAAATGAGACCGTTGCTTTTCCCAAACATTTAATAATCCCATTGTGGGAAAAAGGTCCAGTTCAGATTTGTGTCACGCCAAACTTCACTGTGGAAAATAACTGAACAACTTTAACTTAACAGAATACTTCTTTGGGTTACTTTTTTGGCTCATCTCTTCGGTGTCTAATTCATGTAAACAGCAATGCAATTATTTTATTACAGACCCAATCCAAAGAATGGTGTTGTTAGTGTTTTCAACATGTTCTTGTGTCCTTTTTGGGACGATGGAGGGACGTTTATAAAGAAAATTAAACTTAAAATTACATTTCTGAGTATTTCTTTAATCAAAGGGTTGTGAATCAGGAGCAGAATAAAAAAGCAATTTGAAAAAGATCATATATATTTGTTTTGTTGGAAATATGCTGTTTGGGTCACGGCTCCCTGCTCCGAGCTCTCATCAACAGGGAGAGTAAAGGGGGGCGGGGTTGCTCCATGCCAACAGCTCAGAGGTGAATTTATAATTAAAAGACCAACTGGAATGCTTTTAAAATAGCTAAAAAAAAAGATGATTAGAGTGGGTCTTTAGCCATTTAAAACATAAATTTTATTGGTGTGTTTATTGGCAAACTTTAGCCTCAATATAAAGAGCAAATAAAGAGTAATTGCTGTTTTTTTTGTCGGAAGCTCACCTGCAATAGCTACACACTTAGTGTGAAAATAAACCAGACAGAAATCAACTCACTTTCTTGGTCATATTTATTAAAAAATATGAAAAACTGATCATGCTTGCAGCATCACCTGTCACTGCCAACTCACCCAGATGTTATGCAAGCCCATCTTACCGCATTCAAACATTGTGTCGCAGCTGAGCAACATTTTTAGAGGAAGCAGGAAAAAACCTTACTGTAAATGGAGTTTAAGGACCCCAAAAATAAGAAAATGTAGAACGAGTCGCATAGATTAAACAGCATTTGCAGGAAAAATAACACAAATAAAACATTTTGCATGAACCAGAATTTTTCCCTTTTACTCATTGTCCAGTTTCAAATTGTAACTGAGAGCATTTTTTCCTCGGCAGTGACTCCAAACGTTGAATGTAATAATTGTGAGCTTTCATTGATCCACACAATATCACAATGTGGTGCAAAAAAGCACACGTTTGACCTTAAAGGGGCTTTGAGGAGCTGGGATGCTGATGCTAACATATCTAACTTTTTTTTTAGGATTTGTAAGGATAAGTGGCTGTTGGCCCACCCTGGGGGGGGGGGGCACCTGGTCAAAAAATGGCAGTGGTTCTGCTTTGGTAACTCGCGACCAACAAGCAGCAGACGACCCGGGAGGCCGCCGAGTGCTGATGTGACAGGACAGCCCTCCATCCATCTGCAGAAAATCCTGCTGGGGGTCCGGGCCTCCTTGGCGCCGATCAGAGAGGGGGGGGGGGGACTCAGACGGACACCTCATTAAGGCGTCACGGCTGATCCTCCCTCTCCTCCTCCCTCCTGGGTTTGCAGAACGAGGCCTTTTCCGTCATCTGCAGTTTAAATAAATTCCCGTCGAGCTGCCGCAGCGGCGTGGCGCGCCGTAATCCCAGGCGCCCTCCTGGCAGGGGTGTCTGCGGGGTAATATGGATGTTAGCTGTGAAGCAGCTGACACAGAAGCCGCTCTTTAATTCATTGCGTTTTAATTACGGCCCTCGTTCAGCAGCTCCGGGCCTTTCTGGTGCCTCACTCGACAGCGGGCCTTTATCACCGACCAGTCCGCCGAGATAATAAACTTTAGCTTTGAGGTAATTACTTAATCTGGACAAACCTGTGTGTTAAGCAGTGCTATTAAGAGAGCAGGTGATAAATCAGGCATGCATTGGAGGAGGTGATTACTCCAGCTGCAATCAGTCTTTGAAGCCGAGCAGTTTTAACGGAGCGAAATTACACAAACAGCATGCTAACGATGTAAGAAGGTGAGCGGAGGAGGCCCACTCACCTCCAGCCACTGATGCATGGAGGTTGTTAACGCGCAGCCTGAAGGCAGCTGTCCACGCTGACGGGCAGCTCTACCTCATGGCTGCAGTGGGCCGCCGCGACGGTGGGTCTGCAGGTTTAAAACCCGACTTTTTGTCTCTGAAAGTGAGAAGATGAAGCACCGGGATCCTGCATACGTTCACACCAAGGCCCCATGGGAGCAGGTGGACTCAAGGAGAGTTCTCTCAGCAAACACAAAACCATAAACCCTGAACAAATCCAACTAAATATTCAAGTTTTTATAGTTTCTCTGTGAAAAATGCTGAATCTGAAATAGTGACACTGCAGAATCTAATTTGACCTTTGGGGAAAACTGAGGGTTTTGTTGCTATTATGAGGTTTTACTGGGACTCTTTTCTACTGTAATTTACTTACAGTTTCACCAAAACACACTTCAATCACACCAATTAAGAGTCAAAGATGTTAGCTAAAGTTGTAAAACCAGGAACGCTCAAAGACCCACCTTGATGACAATCGCCCAACTTAAAACTTTACGTCTGGATAGCTTCAATATTGCTCTGGATTTTTGTCACACCACTAAGGTTAGGATGGGGTTGCAATCTATTGAGAGAGACTGTAAACAGATTGATCACGGGGAGTGGTGGCAGACTTACTCCATGCCAACAGTCCTGCCCACAAACTCAGAGGTCAATTGCTGCCGCTTTGCAGAAACTATGTCCTAGAAAACAACACAGATTTCTTTTGGTTTTGTAAAAATTATAATTAAAAGACCTTTAGGAACAAAATTTTCTTCTAACTTCTGACAACTTGCAGATAAAGATCTTTATTTGTGCTATAATTTTTAGTTAACCCTTTATCATCTGCGATGTCGACGGTGACATCTAAATAACAAACACTCTCTGACAAACCGTAATTACGTTGATTGCATTAAAAGGTTGAAGAGTTAGCCAAAAGAATGTCAACACTGGAGCGTATCAGCTTGTCAGTTAGCAAGTTAGCAATCATTTTACCTAAACAGGTGAAAACAGCCACAAGAAGATTAATTGTGTCGAACGTTTAAAAGACCCACTCCAGAGAAAATATGTGCTTTTGGTGTTTGTAACCCTTGTGCTATCCAAGGCACTTTAACATTGGGAATTGGGTCATCTAGACCCACTAGACAGTGCGCTGAACCTTTTTTCTTCAATGATTTGTGATCTTCACTGGTGTCCATGGATTACATAAAAATCCTCTCGACCTTTATCCACCTTTGTCATGGTAGGGAGAACACGTCAATGTAAGGCCAGGGTCATTTTGACCCCACAAGATAGTACAAGGGTTAACATGCTCTTGAATTTTTTTTTCATAATGGCAGACATATACAATAATGTACGACTAAAACTACTACCTATATATTTCTTTTATTCAAGTCGCGTTGGATAAGGAGCAAACGAAAACCGGATGTTTGTAAAAGCTCGGGCTCACGACACAGTTACTGCCGTGGGCAAGATAAAGTCTCGCTTTTTCGCCTTAATTCTAAATCCTTCACTTGCAGACAATTTGATCCATGTACGTTTTCATTTCCTCATCTAAAATCTACAGCTGGATTGCTCTGATATTGCTTGCAGTTATTTTTATTTATTTTTTTCTACGCTATCCCTAGCTTGGGCTTGTGAGGCGCTATTCGCTAGTGGGAGAGAATGTAACAATGGCATGCTGGGAAATTAGCTAGACTAACTTCCCCGCCAACAGTTCCCACCCACAACCCAGAAGCGAATTTCTAATGAGCTCCTGCAACTCTGCAGAAAATGTATCTTAAAACAACACAGGTTTTATTCTATTTTAGTAGAAAAACTGCATAATTACAATTAAAAGACGAAAATTGGTTTTAAAAGTTTGTGGGTTTCTACTTAAAATGTAAAAAGGAAGTGTGAGCGTCTGCAGCGCTTCTCTCTTCCTTTGAAATTCTGGAGCTGCTGTAAAAAGGCATTTGAAGCTGCAGGTCTCGTTTCCTGCGGTTAAGGAACATAAAACAATGTTTGCGCTGCAGTTGTGAAGAACTGCACCGCTTTACTGCTCCTCTCAAACTAATGCCATCAAGCAAAGACTAATGGATGGCCAAAGTCTCGGCGGCTGTGCGGGGAAGGCCTTACATGTGTCGGGGGATGGGGCCGCTGCCCCCTGATTCGGTTAAATGCGCCTCCAGAACTCTCAGGAGCGCTCGCCTTTTGTTCTTCCCGCACGGGCAGAACAATGGAGCTGTCTTGGTGATGGAAGCCGGCCCGGTCAGCGGGACCGGCCCTGGCCCCGCTGAGAGATCCCGGGCTCGGATGACCGACTGGATGTCTTCGTCAAGCTGGGAGGAGGGAAACTTAAGCCGTGACACAAAACTTCTGCTGCAAGTCCTGCGGTTCAGATTAAACTCAGCGGCTGCACCGCCTCCATCTTCCCGGATGTTTCCTTCCTCCTTCTGGATCTGCGCACCTCCACTTGTATCCACATGTGGTGTCAGTGACCCAGATTCACTAACGCGAGCTGCTCTTTGTCTCTTCCACCCCCCTTCTCCCATAATTCACCCCCAGTGTTATGAATGCCGCATTAACTCGAGCTGCTCCTTCAATGGAGGCCTTTAGTCCTCACCTCCTCAGGTCTGTGTGCTGGCTCTGTGTGGAGGGGATTCAAAGGTAATTACAGCCGCTGAGCCATATTACTGCGCAGAAGGGAAGGGGGGGGGGGGGGATCAGAGAGGGGAGGGAGAGGAGGCAGGTGGGTAGTTATTCAGGGTGAAGGTGGACGTAGAAAGATGGGGATTTGAGAAAATAGAACGATATTTCTGCACAGAAACCTCTCACATTGAAATAAATTGAAATCTTTCCGTCATGATCTTCCTGGTAAATTTATAATGTATAACAAACGTCCGCATGAAGGAAAATGCAAAACAAACAAACCAGTGAACAAGCTACACAACAGACTTCCAGGAATCTGATCCAAATCCTAGCTACTGTAGCCGAGCTTTGCCAGATGGTGGCGCATATAATACAACCACTTTAACCACACAGAAGTAGCCGGCAGCACAAAATAAAACACAATCTTTAGACTACTGTAACTCTTTGACCACATCTCCAATTTATGTCATTCTGAAGCTTAAACAAGCAGCTTTCCGCTGATTTGCAACACCGCGAAGCTGCTTTTCTGTGAGTCAGAATTAGTTGGTTTAAGTTAATTTAGTAAACACTTAGATTTTTATTCACAGCTGCCATTACGGCTAGTAGGCCTGCACAATATGCCGCAAATTTATCGTTATCGCAATATAGAGCTCTGCAATATACATATCGCGTTTGGTCCAAACGCCAGACGGTCCAGACGGCGAGAATCGCAATAAATCGTAAACCTTAAATGTGTTAAAACAATCTTATGGCAGCTTGAAGTATTAAAATCAATCAGATAAATACTTTTATGCATTTGACCAATCGGATGGACGACTTTACGTTGTTGACCAATCTGATGGAGCCCTTTAATGTTCGATGTTTGTCACCTATGTTGACGAGGGTCATTTGAAGTATAATTTTTAAACTGTTGCATTGAAATTGGAATGGTAATTTTGGTTATTTTACTATTTGTTTATATATTGCAAATTATATTGTTATTGCAATATTAATCTCTAATATCACGTGTTTTCCTCATATCGTGCAGCCCTAACGGCTAGTAATGTCTGTAACAATTTAGGCAAACCTGGATGACATGTCGTAGACCGCTCAGTCAACCTGTGGAGCAAAAATGTTTGTGCCCGTTCTTCTCTCTAATGCAAGCGACAGGTTGTGGCTAACACGTAAAGGTAAGTAAATTGCAAAGTAGGTGAGACTCAAGCGTGTCGTAGGAATTTTTTGTTGAGGGAAACGTGTGTCCAACCAACCAGTTTAAAAAAAAAGTCTATGTAATTGGTGTTTCAGGCTTCAGTGTTGAAAACTCTCGTCTACGCTGCGACCGTTTTTGGGCTTAAGTACAAAACGTGCGTCCATTGAACATGCGCTGAAAGTTAAACCAGGTCGAACTTTAACCCATTGGGGACCCTGACTAGGTAGTGATGTATGGATGGCGTTTTGTTTTTTTTTTCAAAAATTGGATGTGCCAATCCTTTAAAAATGTATCATGGAGGAGAAATCGATAATTGCAGTTTTTACCCAGCCAGAATTCTATGACACCAAGTAATTCATGTATCGGAATTTATGTATGAAAGTAAAAGCCGTAACCCTTGTGCTATCCTAGGCACTTTACCATTGGGAGTTGGGTCATCTAGATCAGTGTTTTTCAACCTTTTCTGAGCCACGGCACACTTTAACCTTAAAAAAAATCCTGCGGCACACCAGCATCCAAAAAAAAAAAAGAAAAAGGAGAAACTCATAGTCTGTATTGATCTACAGCCCCTCCACAATCTCAGATGCATTTTTGAGATAATTGTGTCAGAAAAAGCTGGAAACTGCAGCTTTTTTTTTTAAAAAGATGCAATAAAAGTTAAGTTAGAAGATTTAAAAACAGTTTGTTGTGTGTTCGTTGGTTTCAAGACGTTTAACAACAGATCTCCTTGTGCGCTGCCACTCTCACAACCCAATGCATCATGGGAGATGTAGTGCATAAAACGGCAAAAGATCACCCTTTCGGAGCTTCATTGTTTTGTTTCCTTGGTCCACGGTCTGACACCGGATTCTGTGGAAAGTTACACCGCTAAAGACGAGCTTTAGCTGGTATTTTTGTTAGAACTAAGTGACTTTACGAGATAAATTGGGACAAGGAAGTAAAGACTTTAACCACTTCTGATTGGTCAGTCTGATGACATGTGATTAAGCCCCCCCAAGAATGATTGGTGGAGACAGTTAAAGGGGCGGGACTTTTCCAAAATACAGCCGAAGCTGCAGCTGAATCCCGGTACCGTAATTCTTATCAAAATGTCTTGAATAAAATAAAATAAATGCAAAGAAAAAGTATTTTAGGATCTTTTATAGTCCTAATTCCTCAGTGTTTTATCAGGGCCTGTTTGGATGAACAAAGAGCTGAAATCCTGGAGATGGGAAATGTTTTTAGATCAGTTAATGAGGGTAATTTCCCACGGCACACTTGACCATCTCCCACGGCACACTAGTGTGCCGCGGCACACTGGTTGAAAAACACTGATCTAGACCCACTAGACAGTGCTCTGAACCTTTTTTCTTCAATGATTTGTGATCTTCACTGGTGTCTACGGATTACATGAAATCTTTTCACCTTTATCCACCTTTGTCATGGTAGGGAGGACACGTCAACGTAAGGGTGGGGTCACCTAAGATAGCACAAGGGTTAACTCTTGTGCTAGGCAAAAGTCCCAAGATTTGGACATTTTACACCAGGCCTCTTCCAAATGTAGGCGGCGGACATGTGCTAGTAAACAGTTCAGTAGAAAAAGAAGAAGAAGAATTCCCGCCCTGCTTGTTCAGTGTGAACACCATAGGCTAAAGGGGCGTGGCTTTGCACGTGGTTAGCAAGGAGCCAGTAATCCCACCTGACTGACAGGTAGAGTGTGGCATAAGGGCGCCGTTCGACAGCATCACCTGTGTGTCATGAGTGCGCTCAACATACATTAGCCTTAAAAATACTTCACAGTACATTTAGCACACGCATGACGATGGTACGTTCCTTTTTCATGACATCCCTAGAGATGGCTGTACAAGCTGCAAAACACACCTGCGCTCCCCTTAAAATCCAGCTGCTCCACTCTACGACCCTCCACGGGCCCAGACATGTACGGGTGGACCCCACGTATGGGTGCTGTAAGACTAAGACTAAGGGTTCACTACTGTAAGATGATGTACATCAGCACAGAACTGCTTTCCTATGCTTCAGAATCCATTGTAATTGTAAAAAAAATTGCGTAAACGGTTGAAGAGCTATGGTAATTCAAAAAACATTAACACTGGCGCTGAAGCTCCGGTGGTAAAGCGTTAGCAAAAAAACAAAAGTGTTTCCATTTTAATCAAAACACTGATTTTGTTTGTGAGAATAATATAAACTTGTTTGACATTTTCAGAAATGATTGAACAAAATAACGTATTAGCATAAACATAAAGTTTATTAACGTTTCATCTTTAATAAATGCCTAAATAAGCTGCATAAATAAAAGTCCCAACAAGGCAAACAGAAAAAGATTTCCATGAATTGTTGTAGTAAACCCTTTAAAGGATTGCGGCCTGGAACAGAAGCCTCCCCGCAATCCCACCGTCCTCACATGAATCATGACCTCTGTCACAGCTGTGACAGCCGTGGACGTCAGCGGCTCAACATAAAGCGGGAATCTTGCCGCTTTCCCAGCAGAGGGAACGAGCCGGCCGGTCGTCGCTGTCAAGGTGCAGAGTGAGAGGAATGGACCTGGAATGCTGACTCACTCAGGTCTCTGGCCCGTGGAGACTCACGGGGCCCCGCTGTCCAAGCCGACGCTTGGTGTTGGAGCGGATAATGGTCCGTGGCCCCGGCCTGTCCCCTCCGGAATCCCAGGTCACCCTGGCATTCCCACAAGCCGGCAGCATGTGAGAAAGACTGGAGGAATTTTAATGCAGTCCAGAGATCAGCTGGGTCTCCTCCTCGTCTTCCTCTTTGTCTTCCATGATTAGGCAGCTCAGAGACGAGACACACCAGGTTACAATTAAAACTGCACCGAGGGAGTACATGCTGAGGGGAACCGTAGGAACGCCCTCGCGGAGCGTTTTCAGATGAGGAACCTGGGAAAAATGTTAACAAGAACCACAACTCCATAAAGAGCTTTAAAGGCTGCATTTATGTGTCGGCGAAACAAAGGGAAGAACATCTCCTGTAATGTCGAGAGCTAATTACTTCTGAAGTTTTTTTGGTAAACTTCCCAGATCCCTAAAAAGATCCTGAAAGCAAAAGAGGACTCCAATAAAATATTTAAAGGGGGCCATTAAGTGGATCCACGATAAAACAAAGCGGCTAAATTAGAAGCAGAGACGCACCTTTTCCCGGCAATCATTTTGAAGCCAGACAGACGTGCAGAGGATGCTAAGCTATAACAGTCGTCATGGAAGATACTTCCTGTTGAGAACTGTCCCTTCTTTGGATCCAGAGGTTCTGAAAAGTGGGTTTTTGTGGTTAAGAGGTGTAAACTTTGCCAACCAGTGTACGGTTTTTGGGCTGAAGCATTCACTGAACAGGGGTGAAAAGTACAGTCAGAGGCTTGCGATGTTGTCGAGGTGGACCCTGAGGTCCAGAGTAGCCAAAACGTTGAGTCTAAACTCAAACGTTAAAAGCAGCCTGCTTTGTGTTAAAGTGAAAATGGAAAAGTCCAGATCCCGCTCTTGATCAGAAGTCAGAACAGTCTCATCTCTGAGTGCAGGGAGACGAAAATCACTCATCCACTTTTCTGCGTCAGTGAAAACAAACACAGTCGAGCTCCCGTGTGCACTAACAGTCGGTGGAGACTCCGCTGTCTCTGGTAAAGGAGCAGCAGAGAGCTTTTTGCGGCGCTGCAAGGCCAGGTTCGGGCCGGGCTGCAGCTCTCTTTCACAGTCCATCACCCTGTCAGTTCAAAGCTGTAGCTGCAGGTCGAGTTGGCTATCTTTTATGTTGAAGTTGTAAGATTTCTTGGGACGACTTTGATTACTTATTTATTCTACTTCTCTGGTGTGATAGTGCCAATGTTTTACAGGAAACGGCCCAGCCAGCTCTGAAACCTTTTCTTTTTTTTCTTTTTTTTTTTGTTGTAGCTCTTTTGCCTTTGAGATGTCTCCTTTTTTTTGAAGTCTCCTCTTTCTTCTTGTCTTGTCCCTGCAGCCCCCCACCACCTCTTCCCCACTTTCCACACGCCAATCCCCATCGACATGCGGCACCACGAGGGCCGCTACCACTACGAGCCCCACGCGCTGCACGCAATGCACAGGTAAGCACCGCTATCAACGCTGAACTCTGCTGACAAAAGTTTCCCGTTCTGCCCCTGCTGCGACTCCCGACTCGTGTTAGCAGACGCTGATGAGAGCTGAGCGCTCGCCAGCTTCGGTATCAAAAGCAGATGCCAACACGCTGGCGTCCAAAGTGAATAAGCAATGCAGGCTCTAAATTCCTCCTCTGCAGCCCTTGTTTCCGATACAGTTGATTATGTGGGCAAGCTTTGCTCTTTTGGCTCCAGTCGTCTGGGGATGAAACACTTTGATGTTCTGAAGAGTCTGAAGTTTGGCTACAGGGATCCAGAAGAGAAGAGAAGAAGCTCCTCTCTGTAATCCAAATCAGTCCAGTTTCTGAGAAAATCTCCTGCTTGCTCAGTGCGCCGTTTTGACCCCACTGTTTTTACCAGCAGACTTTATGAAGTGAATCTTGTCTGACACGGACCTCCTCTGCTGTTTACATTTCTCTTAGTGCTTCTTTTTTTTGGGTTCCTTTTTTAAGCTTTTTGCTGTAGCTCTAGGATGATGCTGTCTAAGCGCTTTTCCAAAATAAAGTTTATTGACTATTTATCTACTTCTTAATATGAATTTCGGAATCAACTGGTCCTGTGGGAGATGCAAGAGAGAGAATTTTATAGTAGAAAAACCGCTCATGTCAAAACTTTTTGTATAAGGCCTTATAGTCACATGCACCCGTGCAAGTGACTATACTGTACAAACTATACAAACTCCTAACTGACCGAATGCTGCACACACAGGGTGTCCAGGTGATACCTACGTGCTTGTAGGGTGTCAACACAGACCACCCTCTGATTGTCAGCCCCTTATGTAGTGCAATTCAAAGATTTGTGCGACATGTCTGCGTTTCACCATTATTTAGCCTCACGTGTTGCATAACTGTTCGCTACAACCTGTCGCTCGCAGCATGCCCATAGAACAAAATGTGCATGAACATTTTGTCTCTACGGACTCACCGATCTTGAATCTTACGATCTTAAATTTCTTGCGGGTCTCCTGCTTGTCCTGTACAGGTTTACCCATTTTTTTGTGTGCAGACAGCCCGTATCGTCCTTGAGGGGAGTTGTGCCCAAGGGACAAGCTGCACTCACAAATAAAGGGGCATCCCCCCCCCCCCCCCCCCCCCCCTCCCAAGTTTTACTGATCCATTTCATCATTTGTACAAGAACTATAGGATAGAAAGACAGTGAGGAAGAGAAAGTGCCATGCAATCCGAATTTCCAAGTTGGGTTACTTTTATTGGCATCATGGCTGCCTGATGTGAAAACGCACAGTACGTTGCATTGGAAATCTAAAGAAGAAAACAGGGATGTTTTCATCACAGTCGTTCTCATTCTCTTCTATAACTAAGCAGCTTTGAGATCAAAAGCGGAACAGTTGACAGTTGGGGTTCTTGGACAAATACCCCAGACGTAACTTTATTGCCTCCTCATAGTGCAACTGTTTGTGAGCAACTTGAGGCTCCGAAGCCACTTGCAGCTGCTTTATCCCTCCATTGTGGATCTTTGGCTTTAAAGAAAAATGCTTGTAATTTGAATAAATAATGCGTTTGGTTTCATTTGTATTCGTTAAATAATTTGTCATTTCCGATGAGATTTTTAGATTTAGATTTAGATGTTATTTTTGGATGTTGGATAACTGAGAAAAATGAAGGTAAAAGGTTTAATCTTTTGTCCATCCATCATGATAAAAAATATCATGTTTGACGTCTTGCAATTTTAATTCAAGTAAATCTTCTGTAGCAGGAGAATATCACAACATTTTTACACAACATATTTTATTTTGAAATAAACTTGGGGATGTACTACTGACAAAAATAGAAGTAGTTGGAGTTGTTTGCAGAAAAATAAAACACTGTTTTACATAAGTAGCCTATGTAAATATCCATAAGCTACTTGTTAAATACATGAATGGCTTATTAGCTCCAATACATAAATAAAGTTTATTTTTCCTAAACATGAAGTTAAACTTTGCAATTTTTGCTGGGTTGCAGACCCCTGGTCTTTACTCACAGTGCCTGGCCAGGTACCTCCTTCTACTCTACCCATCGAAAACTAAGGGCTTGAGGCAAATTTAAAAAAAAGACCTCCTAAAAACTAACTGCTGATTCTGTTTTATTGTGATGGATCTTGTGCTTTAACGATGAATCATCTGAGCAGCTAATCCACAGAATGCATCATTACTGATGTCATGTTTAATGCCAGTCGAAGTTTAGCAATCCGATCAGATTTGTATCACTCCAGACTCCTCTGATGAGGACTTTGGTCCATGTCTGCAAGCTAGCTTTAGCTCAGTCACGCTATGGAGTGCCTGGTGTCGGTGGGCTTTACCCAACAGTGGCTGGGATAGGCTCCAGCAACCCTTTGACTCTGAGAGGGATTACGCGGGTTTGACAAGTAGAAAACAGTGAATATGTAAAACTTCACGGAAAGTTTGAAAAAAGTTGAGAAAATCTTGAAATCCTTGCTGTTGAGCTAAAGTTCAAATATATGAAAGAAAGCGGAACATTTCTGGAACAAAGTTTTTGAAATTTGTCATAGTTTCTTTCGTTTAGAAAGTACTGAAAAGTTTGAGAACGGCGATGTTCATGAAAACAAAGAGCCCGAGCAGATCTGAGCGCGCACTCTTGGGCTCCAGTTCTCCATCACAAAAGAAAAAACCAGGAAAGTCGATACGCGCGTGCGAATGGAGGCGTTCCATTTAAATTCACAGATTTGATGGTGATGCATACTTCACGCCTGGCAGAAGCAGGGCTATTTATCACACCGCTGCGGAAGAAGGAGGTGGTGGGGGGGGGCTGTCCGCGGACTCGGCCACCTTGATTAATGTGATTTGATCTTGACAGTGGACCCTAATTCATCAAGACCTTGATCTGGCTGTCGCTCCCCCCTGCCTGCGCCAAATTCACCTAATTATAGGAACATTGCGCAGCAAATTAAGTGCGCTGTCATTTGTCGCCTGTGCGGCACTTTATTACACAGCCGAGGCGGCGTGTCAGAGGTCCCCTCCTTGATTGTCTAACATGACATGCCGGCGCCGTCCTCTTCATCATTGTTTGCATATCCTGTAATGAAATCCTGCTTATTTTGTCAGGCCTGTCATAAGCGGCCGCAGAGGGAAGCCTCCTTCTTCTCTGGGTACTTCTTGTTCTGTCAGAGCAGATGACAAGGGAGGAGGAACACAGAGAAGAGCTCATCCTCCTCTCCAGGCAGAAGCTAGAATCATCAACCGCCATCAACGTTGTCGGTTTTCCCTGCTGGAGGTCACAGAAGGACAACGTTCTGGACCCAATATGATCTCCACTACATATCAAGTTAGGCAAATACAAATGTTGAAGTCACTGGTTAAGAATAATGCTGGTGTTAAAGCAGACATTCTAAAGGTTTTCAACAACATTTAAGTTTTAGCGTATAAAGTCTGTCTTATATACAGTATTTTCTATATGCAGCCTGCAGATGTAAGTCTTACCAGGACAAATTTGCCATGTGCACAATGTTTTATCAAACATTTCGTTGAAAACATTTAAGAAAACAAGAAATCCACATTAATTTTGGCAACACTCCTCATACACCAGCACGGAGGGGGAAGGGTGATGATATGGGCATGTGACACCTCATCTAATGGCATCCGTGTGGATGGAGGTGTCAAAGTTTTGTTTGTGTTAACTCCAGATTAATCTGGGGTCACGCAGAATATCTCAAATTTTTAAAGACTTCCTAGAACTTTCTGTCTTACGAAAACAAACGATTTGAGTTTGTTTGTTATAACATGAGAAAGCGTGTGGGTTAAACTTAAGGATGATAATAGACTGAGCTGGCGACTATAGAGTGACTTTGCACTAGTGAATGATAAAAATGAGCC
Organism: Oryzias latipes; assembly: GCF_053564925.1. Taxonomy (NCBI): domain Eukaryota; kingdom Metazoa; phylum Chordata; class Actinopteri; order Beloniformes; family Adrianichthyidae; genus Oryzias; species Oryzias latipes. Next base: position 19,115,576 of record NC_136238.1, read on the forward strand.
ACAAAGTACAGTCTGTCTGAAACACATTATACATGCAGAGCCTCAACTTTACTTTCAAATGGAATCTGAGATGAACATTGAAGAGTTCCAGCTGGACTATATCAACTGAAAGTTAACTTGTAATCTATTCTAGAAAATAATCATAGTGGAAAAATAAATGTATCTCAGAGGTTTGGACCTGTATTTGGTTTAAAACCGTCTAAATCTGAATGTCAAACTCCTTAACAAACCTAGAGCATACAAAAGGAACATAACACACAGCCATGATAGACCCTACGAAACAATCCGTTTATCAAACGATTCACAGGACATTTTACTGCTTCTCTCTTCATCAACCATTTTTTACCAGATTGGCTTGAAAGACAGGTGGAGGAGATGAAAAGGGAGCCTCTAAGTGCTCTAACCCTTGTGCTATCTTATGGGGTCCAGATGACCCCACCCTTACATTGACATGTTCTCCCTACCATGACAAAGGTGGATAAAGGTGGAAAGATTTCATGTAATCCATGGACACCAGTGAAGATCACAAATCATTGAAGAAAAAAGGTTCAGCGCACTGTCTAGTGGGTCTAGATGACCCAACTCCCAATTTAACGTGCCTTGGATAGCACAAGGGTGTCTGCGCAGCACACTCGTAAACTTAAATTTAGTCACAGCTGCCCTTACGGTTGGAGACTGTCTGTGCGTCAAAAATTAGCAGACCTCTACGCAGAGGCCGGAGCGAAATGGCATGGTCGTAGACCGCTCGGTGAGTCCCTAGACCAAAAGTCTTCATGTACATTTTTCCTATAGGTATGCGACAGGTCGTTGTGAACACTAAAGATAAGTAAGGGTGAAGTAGGTGAGCCACAAGTGTGTCGTACAACCAGATTATGTGTGGGCATCCAGGCTCTATACGATAGCACTTCCCGTACGGCATGAGTGCGCGCCAATTACATTAGTCTTAGGAACACTTCACAATCCATTTAACACATGCACGACAACAGTACGTTCCATTATCATGACGTCCCTTGAGGTGGTATGAGTGCCACTGCAAGACACACCAATGCTCCTCTTGAGATGAAGCCGACCTTCTCTACAACCCTCATTGGGCCCGGACAACTCAACAACCCGTACAGGTCAACCTCCATATGCGACTAGGGCTTTAGCTCTATGATCCTGACGGTGATTTATCTAAATCAGAAATTCTCTGACCCTCTAGACAAGTATTGCTGTCACTGCAATTTATCTTCAGAACCAACTATAAATACACCGCTTTCAACTTCTTCATCGTCGGGCCACTGGAGGTTTAGGTAAACTTCAAAACTTTCTGAAACAAATTTCAGTTTTTAGTAAGCAAAGAGTTGATTTTGTTCCATATTTTATTAGAACAAAATCTATTATGAATGGTGTTCATTGGATTTATGCAGGCTACTTAGTGCAAAATTAAATCCTGGACTGTGCAGCAGGAATTCTGCTGTAAAGTCTAACACCTCATTAAAGGTGCTGATATGATGTTAGCAGCTGCTGCAGCCACGGCCATTAAACCCAACCGTGCAGAGGGGAAGGAGGGCAGGGTTAGGTCCATCAGGAGGTGTGAGCGGCGTTGCACCTGATTTTCAGAGGTGAAGCTAGTTTAATGTGAAATGTCTTCGAACCAGCCCTGCAGCCTGGTTCACATCGGCCCGACACGTTCCAATTTTAGCTGCAGCTTGGAAACATTACAATATGAAGCCGGTGAAAAATGTTTCATTTGGTTTTGGACACTCATTTTTTGTGGCAGTAGAGTTAGAAAGCAGCTGATGAAACTGAAAGTATATCTAGACCTGTAATACATCGTTTAACATTGGAGGATCATGACAATGAATAAACGCAACAAGCAGCTATGAAATCTGAAATAACATTCTTAAAAGATCTGCACTTAGACACCTGAACGCTACAGAAGCCTTGAGATGACCTCATCAACCAGACAGAAATATAGCAGATCCAACTTGATTTTAAAGAGTCCCGAGCAACATTAGTCCAGATGGAGCTCAGGTTAATTTTTACAGGACTTTAGGTCCTCCAACATGGATCAGTTGAGTAAATTAAGAATTAGCGGCATCCTGAATTTCTAAAGAGGAAGTTGAAGTTAAAGTCCCATTATCTTCCGCATTTGACCCATCCCCCGGGGGAGCGGTGAGCTGCAGACACAGCCGTGCTCGGGAACCATTTGGCGGCTTAACCCCCCCAATCCAACCACCGCTAAATACTGAGTGTCAAGCAGGGAGGCACTGAGTCCCATTTTTAGAGCTGGTTAAGGAGGTCAGGTAAATCTGATCATTCCACGAGCAGGTTCTTCCACAAACAGACATTATTGCCATGAGGGTGTTCACATGATGACAAGAAGAGGTTTCAGTAGATACCATCTCCAAGCATGAAGCCTTAGTCACATGAATCCATGCAGAGGGGTTGACCCGTACGGATGCTGAGGGTTGTAGAGAGGAGCTGCTAATTTAAGGGACATCATAGAAATGGAACGTACCATTTTTGTGTTTGTGGTAAATCGGGTGTAGATGTGGTAGAATCGTGAAGCATTGGTCGGGCTAAAGGAGTTGGACGCAGTCATGACAAATGAGTGATGAAGTCGTACGGTGTCTTCTCACCACACTCTAGTCGTTAGTGAGACCATGAGTGAATGCAGAACACACAGGTTCATATCTTACGTTAGTGCCTGTAGGAAGTCCACAAACACTGCAAACAAACAAATAGTTTGGAATTCCCAAATGTCATTGGAATCAAACCATTTGCTTTGGGAATCATGTTTATTATAGGACTCCTCCTTCCCTCACAGTTGGGAACCCCGTCTCCATTAAATACCGAACCATTTCTGCTCCGTGTGATTCTGGCTGCGGAGGCTGCAGGAGCTTGTTATCACAGTAAATAAACTCTGTAAGAGAAAGAGAGCACGCTCACCTGCAGGCCTTTGCATGATGAAAGCGTCAATAACTCAGAGAGGTGATGGGGGAAAGAAAAAAAAAGTCAGATCTTTATCTGCTCCACTGAAAAACATCACCTCATCCTGGATTCACACCAAAAGTCTGACTGCAAGCGAACGCAGCCTTTGTTGGATTTTGCATGAGTGGATGTGAATGTTTAATTAAGAAACCAGGTAAGATGTAGAAACAATTTGAAACTGGGGATGGAGATGAAAAATCAACTCAGATTTCATATTTAATGAGCCAAATATCAGAAATGAATGGGTTTTTTGACACTTAATTTTTTTATAGAAAATTATCATCTAAATGAGTGTGGACAGCGTTTAAAGTTAAGCGAATAGGTTAAATAGGAAAGTATTTAAAGCCCTTTCAAACCATGGAGAGCCAAGAAATAAAGCAAAAGTCAGAGTGAAAATAAACCCATTCTAAACCTGGTCGACTATCAGATATAAGTCTGTTGTATCAAATCCACAAAAAAATATTGAGTAGAATCCAAGATCAGATTCAGAAAATATTAAAAAAGATTAAACTGTGAAAAAAAGTGCTTTAAAGAAACCCAAATCCATTAAAAAAATAAGAATAATCCAAAACCCAGTTGAAAAAACACAGTGCTTATGGTCTAAGTCTGTGAAATTTGGTTCTGCCAGAATCTCCCCGCACATGTAAAAAAAAAAGTCTATAGAAGATAATAGAGAAGATTCCTCGGGCCACTCTCTTTCTGTCTGTGTCTCATGCTTTTCATGTAATTCAAGAACCTTCTGAGTCAAATTCAGACTTGTACCCACTTGACAAGTCTGAGCGAAAGCCTCCGTTTTGGTTCTGTCCATCAGATGGCTCACCTGAATCTTCCTGCCGGGTTTTTTTTTTCCTGCCACGCAAACGACACACCACACCAAAAACTGAGCTTTTTGATGTAATCTCCCTCTGGGAGGTAAAGCAGGGGTCATGTGGTGGAAGTGACTTCAAAGGAACATCAGACAAGCATCGTGTCTCAGCAGGTCCGACTCTGAAACAGATCCGTGGTCTGTGGATGGGGTAGAAATCCAGCATCCAGCGCCACTATGAAGACCAAAAATGTTTGAGGTGGCACCATACGGTGAGGTCTATTTGATTTATTTTAGGTTTTTTTTGTTTTGTTTTGCAGCTCTGCAGGTTTGAGTGGCACTCCCGTCATCTCGGACCTCTCCCTGATTCGCCTCTCCCCCGCTGCCATGGCAACCGGCGACTCCCCATTCAGCCCGCCGCACCCATACGTCAGCCCTCATGTGGAGCACTATCTACGCTCGGTGCACGGCAGCCCCACCTTGTCCATGATCTCCGCCGCCAGAGGACTCAGCCCCGCAGAACGTGAGTGTACTGAGGACTCAGGAGGAACTCAAGTCCAGGAACAACTTTCAACACATTCTCAAGACTAATGTGTCCATGAACTTTGAAACTTCAGAAAATTCAGCAATTGTAAAATTAACATTGTTTCAATTTCCCTCCCAATTTAAATGTTCTGAGATTTGAGGCGGATGGAGCAGAAATTGTCTGTTTGAGGTTAAATATTTATTGTTAAGCCTAATTCTTGTGAGATTTCCAGATCTACAACTGCTTTTTATTACTGTAAAGTCACCCAAAACATTGGATTTGTCTGTAGTACTCAATTTTAAGTCTGCTGCATTTATATGCCTTTAAAAGACTGAGATCATCACTCTGCAATAACCTAGCCTTAAGAAAGTCAAAAGACTTTTGCTTTAAGAAAACATTTTTGCCTTGAAAGACAAACAATCGTATTAAGAAAGTTTTTCAATCACAAAATAATGATAGTTTAAGAAAACATGTCCTAGTGACTAGAATTTTTTTCTTAACATAAGAATTCTTGGTGAAACCATTTTTTTTACCACGTTGCCTATTTTTCTAATTACTTATTTAGAGAATTATTGATAATTTCCAGGAGACCTGTTTTTTCAGTGCAAGAATTACACTAGAAAACAAAATTTCCTGAACATTATTCTGGTCTAGATAGGCTGTGGACGCTTACAGTGGCTTTATAGAAACCAGTAGTGGAAGACCCTAACACCATGCTATTCTTAAGTCTTTTATAGTAAACAATATGCATTTATATGATAATGTATTACCTTTGGAACACAAAAGAACACATTTTTTTACTAAATATGAGATATTTTCGCAAGCTTTTTTCCAACTGGGAAATAACACGGCTTTCTCTCCGTGTGGGATCTGCCCCTTTCATGCTGTCAACCTAGAGCCGCCCCCGGCAGCATGTCTACGTTTGGCTCACGAAAACAAACAACATCTGAACTTTGGCATAGGTGGATGTGCATACTGTGTGTATAAAAGGAAAGGGTTTTTGCCAAACACCGCAGAGAAAGTGTGTGTTTTGTAACTCTTCCTCGGAAGGGGCTGTTCTCACTGGTCTACGTCGGCTCACAGGAACCCGCTCGTTTTCGGGAATTGGGAGGAGCTGATGCTCAGAGCGCAGGTTTTTAGAGGAATGTTCTGTTGTTTTTTGTGAAGAAAAACATTGTAATACATTGAATAGCTCAAATGGATTTTGCGTGGTATAGGCAACAGTGTAACAGGCAACAGTTAGCACGTTCAATAGGAAAGTCCATTAAACGCTGCTGAAGAAGAAGGAACAGATGTTTTTATTTGTACAGGTTAAAATCTTCCTTAATATGCTTTACAGTCAAAAGAAACCAAAGTGAGAATGTTAGGGGTTTTGGATGGACAACATTGTTCCCATTGACCTTATATCCGAACTAGACTGAGTGACCCCTCCCCCCTCATGTTTTTCAAACAGGAAGTAGCCGCTGGCTCCGAGTTATTAAAGTTATCTGACGCCTCAATAAAAGAAGGTGATCTCACCTAACATATTTCTGCTTTCAGAGGAAGGAGTGTGGGCTTCCAACAAGCTCACTCCTGATAGGCGAGAGTGGTTCCCATAGAAACCCTGACTCACTGCTTACTGACAACGTCTGGCTTCAACTTGGTTCTGTCTCTATCGCAAAGAAAATGGCAACTGAATTGACCTGATTTAGTTTAAGTCAGACGTTAGCCATTATCTATGGGTGACGTCACACTCACTCCGTCCGGTTCTCATCTGTTAAGCACAGGGGTGGAGGTATGATAATGTGATGTTTGTCTCGACGTAGCAGCTGCTGGATCATTACTGTACTCTAACTATGCAGAGTTCAATGCGCGGCTCTCTCTGTCATTTCCTGACTAAGTTCTCCCCCCCACTCCCAAACCCCCACCCTCCACAGTGGCCCACGAACATTTGAAGGACCGAGGGCTGTTTGGGCTTCCTCCTCCCCCAGCTCCTCCTCCTCCTCCCGGAGCCAGTGCGGCAGAGTATTACCACCTGATGGCGAGCCACCGGAGCCCCTACAGTGAGCTGCTCGCACAGGGGGCCACAGGGGGGGCCCACCTGTCCGACTACATCTCCCCGATTGATGGTGGGTCATAGTTTTGACTGTACACTTTTATTGTGCCCAAAAACATTTTTTCTGTGTCAAATTTAAGATGAATTTGGACAATGTTGGGGGGAATAAACTGAATCCAGGCGAACGTGAAAAACACTCGTTTACATTTCTTACGTCCAGTGTCCTCAAACACTGAAGAGGTTTCGGATGCTGGACAATAATTCTGCTAGTGGAACTTCTAAACACCGAAAAATTTAGTGTGCCATTTACAGCGCGGCGTCTTTTTGTGAAGAGCGGCTCTTTGATCCAGCGCTCTGCTCTGCGCCTTAAAAGGGCAGTCGTGTCTCTGAGCGCAGCTCAGCCGCGTAGAGCTCCGGATGACGAGCTCCAGACGACCCGTGAGCGGCACTTCCTGTCTGCGATCCAGTAACAAACTCTCCAGGTGAATCGGTTTACAAGCAGTGAAGTCTGTGAGGGCCAGCTTGTCAAAACCCCTCTGGGGGCCAAATCATGCCGTCAGTCCGGGTCAGGGCTGGGCCTGTAGCGGCCCTGAATGAATCTGCTGTGCAGAGAGGCGGCAGGGTGCCAGCAGTGCCAGGCTGAACGGGCCCACTAAAGCTGTCAGGACCAAGTTTCCATTCATCCAGGATGCCATGCAGAGGCACCCTGGCCAAAATAAACGGAAAGCTTTTCGGGCTAGGTTCTGCCTGAGTGTTATGAAGTCATTCAGAGTTGGAGAGTGTCACTGCACAAGAGGCAAAGCAGTTAAAGCAGACACCGAGCCAGGACAGGCGGCTTCTCATTTATGTTTGGGTAGATACAGTTCTACTCCTCGACTTGGTTTCCCCACCCTTCACCTGTTTTCCTGATCTACTGTCGATCCTTTAAGCTGCCAAAGCAGATGGAACTTCAGATTAAGAGCAGCTCTGTTCGTGAGTCTTTGTTTCCGTGTCACGTACGTCTAACGGACTTTTCACGCATGCGCCACCAATTTGTAACTTATATTTCGCGTATCGGCGCAGAAAACACATTCAAATTATGTAATCAACGCAAGGAGTTTGCGCCAGATTTGACTTTTACGTTGATTTACGTAAAATGGTAAATTCATGATAAATCTGTTAAAAAATTCACAGAAAGACCACAACTATTCTCACTTTTTCCATGTATATTCACGTATGACCAGTTGTCAGTCCTACAATATGCGCAAAATGTATGTACTGGCTGTTCGACATCGCCATTAAAGGTATGTTTTAACAGATGGAATAGCTATTAGGCTACGTTTACTGCGCCCTTGGCAACGCGTGTTCAAGTGGGCATTTCCAATGAAAAGTCAATGTAATCATGAGTAAACACACATTTCAAGCTTCTACGAGCTACGCTACTTTTTACGACCGTTTTTCGAGCTCTGCATGCAAAACATACGTCCATTGAGCGTGCGTAGAAAGTTATGCCAGGTCAAACTTTGACCAATCAGGGACTTAATAAATGGATGGAGTCAGTCCTTTTTATTTCACGGAAGTGCCAAATGTTTGAAAATTGATCATTAAGGAGAAATAAATAATTGCGATTTTTGTCCAGCTGGAATTATACAACACCAAGTGATTCATATATCGCAAAAGAGCTGTGAAAGGAAAAGCCTGATCAAGATTCGCGAGTTTTGCACCGCTTCAACATTTTGCCCCAAACCTCTTCCAACTGTGGCGAGCGGACTAGTAAACAGAAAGAAAAATAAAAAAAGAAGAAGCCCCTTCCTGCTTGTCTAGTGTGAACACAACTGGCTATACTCGCATTCTAGAATGTGTGTTTAGCATCACATGCCTGATATGTATGTAGCTTAAGTTCCCAAATCTTTGAATCGCAAAATTCACAGCCATCAGAGAGCAGCAGCAAAGTTCTATAACATAAATTACTTTAAACTAAAAAACAAACACTACAATGGAAGTGAAAAAACTTTATTCAAAGTTTCCTATATATTTTGGGAACAGTTTAATGAAAACTTTCGTGTATCTGTAGTCTGCATTTTTACTTTTTTGTCCCTATAGACCACAAAATATTTGAGAAAAAATGGTGGGCAATTTTTTTTTTTTAAACGTTTGGTGGCTTTAAGTAGAAGAAAGGAAAATCTTGCCGGTGCGTCACATGGACTCTGTGACAAACACCGGAGTGAATGGCTTCACAAATAGTTCAGCTGCACTCTAAACATTTATACAGCCCTGTCCACACTCCTCTTCCTCCATCCAGCCGTTCGAGTGAAGACTGCTGTTCTAAATCACTGTAGAGGGCTTTAGTCCGTCTGTCCATTTATCAGTGGAAGTGGCGCATTAATAAACACCTTTCCCCAGAGGTAGGAGAACAACAAAGAGATGAACGTGACTGTGAGCGCCTTTGTAGGCTTGCTATCAGTAACAACACTGATCCCCCCCCCACCACCACCACTAACAATCAACCCAAGCCTAACTTCAGCAGCTTAAACGTCTAAATTACCCCCCTCCTACACAGCAGCCCGCCAAACATTAATGTCTCTCATGAACTCATGAGCAGACTTCCCTTGAGAAAGTTGACTTGCTTTCCTCATCTGTGGGTTTGTTACATCATCATTCAAATTCCATATGTCCCATGATGAAGACGCCCCCCCCCCTCCTCTTTGGGTCTCCAAGCGGCAGTTTTCTACAGATAACATATGTTAGAGATTTGTAGCGGAGGACATACTTAAAAATGTCCCCAGAGCTGCCGTATTTAAGGATTGGAGGCGAACGCAAACAAAACCGGGGTAGTTATCTGGGATCATCAGTGTATTAATAATCTAAGGGTTCGAGTTAAAGTCACCCCCCCCTCCCAAAAAAACAACCATATTGACACTCAAATCAGAACAAGAAAAAAGCCGTAAACCTAATGTGGACTTTAAAAATATGAACCCAATAAGCTATTACTGCTGAACTTATAAACTTGAAAAACCTTCAGACTTCTCTTTTGGGGATGTTTCAGGCCTTCACTGATAAAAGACTGCATTATCCTTGTTGCCTGATGGTGACTTTGTGTTTCCATTTGAAGCCCGTGTTTAAATTTACATTTTGAGGCCCAAATCGATCTCGTTCGCTTTGCATACATTTCCCTGTAGTTGAGATCAATTCTCAGTAAATTGCCCTCATTTAACATGGAGAAGTACAAACCAGACTGTGTGATGTTTATCTGAACTAATTACGGGGTATTATTGTGGGAAGATTGATTAGTTATGTCTGAATCGTAATGAGGTTGCCACATGTGCGCAGATGTCTGAGCCACGTGGTGCCGTTCCTACAAACTCTTGATTGGACCAAGTTTTACTACGTTTGTGAAATGCGATAAGAAGCATGTGAAGAAGTTTGCTTTAAACCTTTAATACCGGAGATATCGCCGTTGACACCTAAATAACTCGCACTCTTTGGCTTTCCGTAAATCTTCGACCGGTCATGCGATCAAAGTGAATCGGCTGATTCTGGTGTGGAGAAAAGCGGCTTTGGAATAACGGGCTTGCTCTGATCAAATTCATTTGTAATCGGATCCATTATAATACGAGGTCAGGTAATATGAGGTCGACACCTGCTGTCCGGAAGCTGTCCCTGAACTGCCCTCCTTTCTCACCTGACAATTTGGTTAGGGGGTGCAATTTGAGATGCACATTGGGGATTAGGCTAGTTTACAGTGGTTCCTCCCACCTATGTTTGCTGTACACCTCTTTGGCCCCTCCCCTCTCAGTTTTAATCGCACGTAAGACATGTAGGGTCTTTTGTTGAGAGGCTCCTACCCACCATTATTAACTAAACATTTAAAAAAATATAAACTCCTTACCACAACACACTAAACACACCAATACACAAGTTGGTCACCATTGTTCCTCCGTCTCCTACGCCAACCCTTTGAGGAGGTGGGGGTTGGGCCCCATGGGCATTGGACATATCACCTTGACAGGAGGCCCTGGTCGGTCCATATTTACCAATAATATCAGGGACCTACACATCTTACTGGTACCACCTCCCAGGTGAGATGATTGGCCACTGCCATTGTTTGTGCTGAACTCTTCCTGAGGTGGGCTGGGGGGGGGGTGTCATGCCTGGAGTATTATGTGGATGTTCTTGGGTGTGGTGTGGTTTAAAGAACTTTTTGCCGTCATTAGTTTGTTTTAATCAACCTTTAGTAACTTTATCCCCTTTATCCTTCCTTGTTCCCATTTTTAAAATGTTTGATCTATCTTTTAACGTTGTTTTTATTTTCAAAAGACCTGTATTGAACGATTGGTTAAAAAAAATGAAAAAACCCTTTGACAAATCAAGAATCTTTTAACTTTTTGGTTTAGTTAATTTTTTCAGCATAAAATGAAAAATAAAAGACATTTTTTAAGGAAAAAATAAATTCAGAAATGATTTTTAAAAAAACAGTTTGAAGGTGCATTCAGTAGATTCAGAGCTCTGCATTCTATTGCCCCCCTAAAACCCGCATTCCTGCTGTTTAATTTGTCTCACTGGGACGGCTTCAGTGAGTCTCCTCCCCCTACATGTCGTGGCTTCAGTTTCTGTCCAAGATCTTCTCACTTCTCACTTTTTTTCCTTCACTGGACAAATTGCTGACTGCATTAGCTGTGAGTCTTTCTGCATTGATGAGCTCGTTTGGTGCCGGGAGGTTTCGAGGGTCTCAGAGAGGATGTGCTGATATCAATCTTCCTCCTCCCCACAATGGAAACACTCCCGATTCAGGACAGTGCGTGTGAACAGACCCTGGTCTCCCCCCAGTCTGAAACCCACTTTAAAAAGCACCTGATGACTGTGACCATGGATACCACTTCACCTTTAGCTGGGAGACTTTGATGGTTCAATAATCAATAATTTAATTTTAGTTAAACAATTATTTAATTATTTTAACCTTTAGTAGGTTTTGGCACTGTTCAAATATTCAGCTAACGCTAGAACACTAGCTTCTACCATCACACGTGATTTTGATCAATCGTCATTTTTAACTGTTTATCTAACAGCCAGACAGTCATTTCAGCATACAATTTCAATAAAGAGAGTAATTAGGAATACAAATAAAGATTTATCTTTGTTACAAAAAAGATGTGGGGATAAACTATGACCATGGTTGTGTTAATCCCAGAGGGGATAGTGGGTATGCTACATTCACAGCGGCATGTTAAGCGCTAAACCTGCATTCTTAAACATGCTTTCCCCATACGATGTCCACACTGGACAGTTGCTACCCAATACTAGCACATGTACCTACAGTTGGTGCAAAATTCGAAGCAAAGTAAATCTTGCTCCAGGATTTATTTTTTTTCATGGCTTTGTTCCGATGTATGAAAGACTTGGATTGCGTCCAAATTCCCACCCTAACCCCTAACTGCTAAAAAAGAATATAGTGGGGGACTATGTAGTGCCCTGGATTTTAAAAGTAATTCGGACACCATGCTTCTTTTTTTTTTTACAGCGGATATAACGCTATCAATTTAAAATCTAATGAATATGAGCGTTTTGTGACGATTATTTATGAGTCCACTGTCTTCTGAAGATAAAAACGTTGATGGTTTATCAAAAATATACATTTAAATACATTTTTTTGGTTAAGAAATTCCGACGTAGTGCATTGTGGTCTATATTTGCATCGATGCACACTGGTTTTCGCAGAGACTTCTGGGAAATTTCCAGGGCACTGGATTTTGGAATTGTAAATTTGAACAGCACAACAAAATGGATAACCCACTATCTAGTGCACTATATAGGGGTTAGGGTGGGAATGCGGACATACCCTTGGTGTCATATCTTTGCAGTTGGGGAAAAACCACAATTATTCATTTCTCCTCTGTGATCAATTTTCAAACAGTTGGCACTTCAGTGAATTAAAAGGCCACGGCATCTATATGTCACTACTAATTCCGACTCCCTGATTGGTCAAAGGTCAATCTGGTTTAACTTTTAACTCGCGTTCTGCAGATTTTGTTTGTAGAGCCTGAAAACTGTCTTAAAAACGTGCTTTGCAACAGATCAACGCAAGAGTTTTGAAAGTGGACCCCTGAAACGCGCATTCACATTTATTTACATGAACTTTTCATTGGAAGTGATGACTAGAACACGCATTGCCGAGGCCCCTCTGTGAACGTAGCTTTAGGAGCCAGACCATTCCAAAGCATTACTCCAGTTGGGGAGCAGGGTGGAGGACGGCCAGTGAATCATCTAGAATGTCGTGAGACTACCATTGACATGTGATTCTGAATGGCTGAGAAGAAAGACAGGCTATTTAGCTAGTGGTTCAAAGTGTTGAGTGTAAAGTGATGCAACAACCCAGCGTCCTGTAAGTATGGTAGATCTTCCTGATTTTGCTATACCTTCATAATTTTCATAAGCCTTTTAGGAAGCAGTAACATGGTCAGATACAACATCCAATCAGAACGACGAAAGTTGATCAAGGTTAACGATACTGGTAAGATCGTTTATTTAAGTCAAAAAAAAAACAACCCCTTGTATTGAAATAAACACAACAATCAATTTATTTTTGACTTCCAACTAGAAGATACAAGGTTCTCATTTTTTGGCAGAAATAAAACCATGCAAGCGTAAAAAAACCAACATCACCAAATTCAACAACTGCATGTCGGTTTTAATAGAAGCGGTGCTGGATTTTCACGGTAAGAGGATGTGACACAACCACAAAGGTCTGGTTCAAAAGTTCATTCACTGATGATCCTTAGGGAAGTATTTTGTTCTCTAGAACAATGGTTTGGCTTTCCAAGAATGTTTGCCTGTTAGTTTAAGTCATTTGTTTCACCCCCACCCGTGTTTCCGCAGTGTCGCGCTTCTCCAGCCCCAGAGTGACCCCTAGAATCAGCAGGAAGCGGGCTCTGTCTATCTCGCCACTATCAGACGCCAGCATCGACCTTCAGACCATGATCCGCACCTCACCCAACTCCTTGGTGGCCTACATTAACAACTCGCGCTCCAGCTCTGCGGCCAGCAGCTCCTACGGACATCTGTCTGTGGGAGGTCTCAGGTAGGACTAACCTGAGGAACAGACATCATGAGAAGTCACAGTCACCTTGATTTAGATTCAGATTAAGAGCTCACTCCCAGCGTCTTTATCTCCATTCATTTCTTTGATTTGGATTCTTGTTCTGTTCCCCAACAGTCGGTCTTTTCTGAACCCCTAAAACACGTCTTTTCTTGTTCCCGAGTCTTCCTCATTTGTTGCTCGCTCTTCCCTCATTGGATTAATGTTACGTTGTTTTCCTGTGAGTTGACTGTAAATGTAAGAGTAGCTTCGTTTGCTTGTTTTACTGATTGAAAACTGATTTTCCGGCAACGAGGATGACTTGTGGATTTGTTGTCGTCCATGTTACAGCCCCACCTTCCCGTTCCCTCACCACATTAATCCCATGGCCTACCAGCAGCTCCTCTCCCAGCAGCGGGGGCTGAGCGCCTTCGGCCACACTCCGCCTCTCATGCAGCCCCCGGCCACCTTCTCGAGCCGCCAGACCAGCCTCAGCCTCTCCTCCACCATGCACAACAGCAACCCAACATCCAAGGTGACACAAACCACATGTGTCGTACAGTTGGCAACAACTTGTCTTGTTTCCGTCTCAAACCATCAGCAGCTGTTCTTACAGCAGCCTAAAGGGACTATTATTTTGATAAACTCGAAGCTATTTCCTTGATTAAAGATGTCTAGAAGCTGGATTTATTTGGGGCTCTAGGATGATTGAGGTCCATGATGACTCAACCCTCTGATTGCTGCGTAATTGACTCCTCTCTGGTTTCACGCTGAAGGAAATCCCCCAGTTTGCTTTCCAGCTTCCAAAACAACAGTTTTAGTCAAACCCTGGTTTCTTCTGCTTCATCTCCCCGTAGATTTTGTTTGTCATCATCTTGTTTGATGTCCCTTTTGACCCAGTCACAGTGTTTAGGTCTGTGGTCTGCTGGGTCCTCCCCACCTATAAGGTAAACTCACGGTGGGAGGAAACCATAATTTTCTTCTGTGCATCACTTTTGGGGTAATTGGTGACCCAGATTTGTGTTAGAGGTCAAAAGGTGAAGCTGAGATGCCTGGGTTTACTTTGGGGAGCTACAAAGATTGAAGAATCAACAATCTATTTTTGAACTAACACTCTACATGTTAGCCAAGTTAGAAGCGTTAGCCTGGTTACCTTTTTCACAAAACATGAAACCTTGTTGCAACACGTTAAAAAAACAGATTCATACCAGTAAAACAGACTACGCTCACTCCCAATCCCAAACACGGATACCACTTAAACAAATGTCTGTGGCTACATCAACTCCCAACATTGTTATGAGACACGTAAAAAAAAAAACGTTACTTAAATCTAACGTTAATTACGTTCAACACCCAACTTTGTTTGCAACTTGTCAAAAAAAACAGACATTTTGATCATAGTGTACCTCTCAAAAAAGCTTTATTCTTTTTGCTCAGAACCCCGGAGGAGACCCAGCCGTCAGCAGCACAGGTGAACCCATGATCCACAAAAGGTCAAAGGTGAAGTCGGAAGCAGAAGGACTGAGGCCATCCTCTCCTCATTCACCGGTACGATGGAGACCTCTTTAACTCCTTTAAATGTACAGAAAGATGTAATAACACTGATGGCAGTAATGTGGCATCATCTGCTTCCAGAGTCATAATCTATATAGTTTGGGGCCCCGAGAGCTTCAATCCCCTGTGACCCCGACGCCTCTCATAAGACAAGAAAAAAAGAATCCAAATGATAAGAGCTTTACATCCATTCATTTGAATGCCTCCCCTCCCTTCCTAGGCCACTGTAAACTGTGCCAGAGCACTTCATTTTCATGAAATATTGGCTTGGTTTGTCATCTGAGGAGCTTTTTCTTTTTTTTTTTACATTGACAAATTTGCTCCTCCTCCCCCGATACCGAGGCAGCTTTGGCTGTGATGCATGGGGACGGCGCCGCGAGGAGTCGTCTTGGGGCCACCAGAATTGATGAAGAGAGCGTGTGTGGGGCAGAGACAAACATGCTGCAGTCAGCATGTTGTTTTTAAAGCGCGTCTTACCAAAAAAGCGGGCGAGACACGGAGAGAGCACGCCTGTCTCTGACAAGAATGTGTGTCCAACTGCTGTGAGACCACCACAAAACAAAAAAACATGCACCGTCTGACTTTGAGAACAGAAAACTTTTGTCAAAAAATGAAACCATTAAGAAAAAATATGAACATTGCAAAGAAAAAAAGGTTTAGTTCATATTTTAAAATGCAGACTTTAAGAAAAAGTGGTAAATGTGTTTTTTTTAATTATATATTTGTACAAAGTAATGTCAAACAAAACAGTTCAGGTTTAAAACTCAAAGAAATCCTTGAAAAATTAAGAAACTTTGTAAAATTTCTATCTAATCATTGTCTAATAAATTATTAATTATTATACCATGGTCCGGGGGAATACTCGATTCTGATTGGCTGCTGGGTGTGATTTAAAAAGGGATCATCCACAGTGATAATGCACGACTAAAAAAGAAGGTTCCGGTCCCATAGCTTAAATGTTCTAAATCACTGCGCTGGCTTCTTTAAAGCAAACTTCAGCTTCATCATCTGGATAAAAACACCGGTAAGAGGTGAACTGTCTGTCTGATCTGAGAGAAAGGGTTAAACTTTATTTAACCCACCGTAACCATCAGCAGTTATACTGCTTTCCTTTGCTGCTGCAGTCGAGGCCGCCTAATCGGCTAGTTGTCACGGTAACATGACAGCGAGCCGATTATGTCACAAATAGTTCGCTTTTTCTGAATAAAGCGATCTAAATCGAAAAAAAATAACAAGAATAAAGTACTAAAAACTGCTTGAATATTTAGTTCTTTTGTAAGTGACCATTGCGTAAGCGGGATAACGGCCTACCAAGATTGCATTATCCGTTAATAACTTCACCTCCATTCGTTCCTTTGTTCATTCCTTCCTTTCTTCCTTCCTTTGTTCTGTCCTTCCTTCATTTCTTCCTTCCTTCCTTCGTTACTTCCTTTGTCCCTTCCTTCCTTTCGTTTTTTCCTTTGTTACATGACGCAAGGCGTTAAGTAAATCAACAAAAAAGTATTTTGAGTGCGTATAAACGACTGTTTAGGGTTGACACTTGCTGAGTGTACAAAATATATATATTTTAAAAGAAATGTTGTTTAAAAAAAGTTATGAATGATCAAGAGACATTTTTTCACTGAAGAAAATGTTTTAACACCGTAGCTTTAGTGTGAACATTGACCGTTTATGTAATCCAGTAGATTTGGATCTTTGGTGGCAGCATGCTACTCTGTAGGATAGTAACAATGTGTTGGATGTCGGTGCAAAAAGACGCTTTTCTCTGCGTCAGAATCAGCTGATTCATGCTGATGGCTTGAATGGTCTAAGAGTTCCCGGTATGTCAGAGTGTTGCCAGCAACACGTCTGGTGTTAAAGGGTTAGAGAAAAATGCTAAAATGATATATTTTATCTATTTTTGTTTTGTTTCATACAGAAAATAATTCATTTAGATGTTCAAAAATTGGATAAAGATCAAACAAACTCGTTAGGAAGACGTCAGAACAGTGACTTTGGAAAATTGTTTTTGTACGATTACCATCTTGGCGTCTTAGACGGTAACCCGACATCGCAAACAAAAGCCACGAGTGTGCGTTTGTGGGGCGACTTGTCAAAACAAATCCGAATCCCGCTTTTTTCTCCCCGCCGGACAGGTTTGCGCTTTCATCTGTAATTTAGCGACGGCTTTAAAAACATGTCATCAGCCACCTTTGATTTAGTGAGTAGGTCGGTCCGTGTGCAACTACTCACAAAGAGGAGGGAAAATGAAGACATTTGAGATGATCTTTAAAAATGTGTTGATCTGGACCTTCTGCAGAACCAGCAAAGTAGCTTGTTGGACCTGAAGGAGGACGTGGACAGAGACGAGTATAAGCAGGAGCCCGAGGCGGTCTACGAAACCAACTGTCACTGGGAAGGCTGCAGCAAAGAGTACGACACTCAAGACCAGCTCGTGCACGTAAGTGTGCAACACACCAAAAACTCTCTGAAACACACCAAAAAAAACTCAAATCTTTGACACCTGAAGCCTGAGAATTGAAATGAGGGGCCTCGGTTCAAGTCCGTCCTCACGCTCGGATTCTGCAGGTCAGCGCTGACCTTTCACAGCTTTTCATCACTTTTCCCCATCACAACAGGCAGAGTCTTGGTTAAAAGCTTCTGAAGCATTCCTGGTTTCCACTGGAGCAGAGAGGGAAAAGAAGCAGCGAGGCAATGGGGGGATTAGCGTGGAGGGGGAGGGTCCGTGGGGCGGGAGGCTCCTATCCTCCAACCGCCAAACAACTTCTTCAAGTCTGAAGAAGAAGAAAAAAAAGGATGTCTGAATCCTTTTTATTGTGTCTTTTGAATGAGGTTCTGTTGAGGATGCTTCTCAGATATGATCTGTACCAAATCTCCCAAAACTCAGAGCACATGTTTCCATATTTTCTTTCCTCTGGCAGAGCTCCACTTTTACTTTTTAGATTTGAAGATAAACAGTGTTTGGATTCATGTTCCTTCAATCAGTCTTGTTTTTCTCTGAACATCTTTCCGAAACTCAAAACCTCTCTTAGACCACATTCCCAGTTTACATCACTCATGTTTCATTCCACACACAGGCTGGAATAAACAAAACAAAACAAAAAAAAAAGCGAAGTAAAAGGCTCTTTTTTCCCATGCAGCTATTCCTTTTAACTTTCAGTTCAAAGCGAAACGTTTGTAATTTTGTAATACAATGTCCATCTGTGAACAGTGTTTTCTTTTGAGTTTGCTGTGCGTTTGTTTGTGTTCACAATATGGAGAGGCAGCAATGGAGCACCTAAAACCATATTTTTACAGTTAGCCATTGAAGCAAAAGCTTTTATCCTGAAGCAACAGACAAATAAATGTCACGATGAGCAACAATATGTAATTTTATATGTATTTTCCTGTGGTGCAGCCGTCACTCAATCAAACACCGGATCAGTACCAGACACTAATAGGACGCCATCTTCCTTCTGGATTGGTCAAACACAGTGATATTTAATCATTTGATAGTTGCGCGTTTAATCTGAGTTTTTAACACGTTAAATACACACGTTGAGGTCCTCTTTGGAAGTGAAGAGGATGGACAGGATCAGGAACGAATCCATCAGAAGCACAGCTACTGTTAAGCTACAGTCACACCGCGTTCGGTTATGTGCGTCCAAGCGATCCCTTCCAATGACAAGTCGCGTTCAAAACTCTCGCCATCGCATGTAGCTGCGTGAGTTTCTTGGGCTCTACGTACAAAACGAGCGGCCATTGAACAGGTTGAACCATCAGGGGCTCAGATTTGGGAGTGACGTACGGGTAGGGCCCTCTTCAAGTCATGGAAGTGCCAACTTTTTGAAAATAATTGTGTTTTTTTTGCCCGGCTGGAATTCTATGACACCAATTTTTTTCAAATATAGGAAATAGAGCTGTGACAGAAAAAGCCTGCAGCAAGATTGTAAAGATTTGCACCGCTTCAACATTTGGCACCATGCCTCTTCCGACTGTAGGTGGCGGACATGAGCTAGTATCGGGTAACGACCGTCCAGGGTGAACAACATATGCTAAACGCAGCAACGGATGAACTTATTTTACATGACATGAAGGGAACAGCTTAACCCTTGCACTATCTTAGATGACCCCACCCTTACATTGACGTGTTCTCCCTACTATGACAAAGGTGGATAAAGGTGGAAAGATTTCATGTAATCCATGGACACCAGTGAAGATCACAAATCATTGAAGAATAAAGGTTTAGGCACTGTCTAGTGCAGTGTTTTTCAACCTTTTTTGAGCCACGGCACACTTTAACCCTGAAAAAAATCCTGCGGCACACCAGCATCCAAAAAAAAAAAAAAAAGCAGAAATTCATGGTCTGTATTGATCGATAGCGCCCCCCCCCCCCCCCCCCCCGCAATCTCACGTGAATTTTTGTGATAATTGTGGCAGAAAAAGCAGGAAGTTGCGGCTGTTTTTTTCTAAGAGATGAACCACCAGCTAAAGCTCGTCTTTAGCTGGTGTATTTGTTAGAACTGAGCGACTTTATCAGCAGAATTAAGAACAAGGAAGTGAAGACTTTAACCACTTCTGATTGGTCAGACTGATGACATGTGATTAAGCCTTCAAGAATGATTGGCGGAGACAGTTAAAGGGGCGGGACTTGTCCTTACACAGTTATAGCTGCAGCTAAATCGCGGTACCGTGATTTTTATCAAAATGTCTTTAATAGAATTAAATAAACACAAAGCAAAAGTAATTTTACGATCTTTTATATTCCTAACTACTCAGTGTTTTATCAGGGCCTGTTTGGATGAACAAAGAGCTGATTTCCTGGAGATGGAAAATGTTTTTAGATCAGTGAATGAGGGCAATTTCTCCACGGCGCACTTGACCATCTCCCACGGCACACTAGTGTGCCGCGGCACACTGGTTGAAAAACACTGGTCTAGTGGGTCTAGATGACCCAATTCCCAACGTTATAGTGCCTAGGATAGTACAAGGGTTAAACGCAAAGAGGAAGTTCAGTCAGTCCAAATTCTTCGGCTTCAGGGCTTAAGTAAAGAAGTTAAAAAAAAAGTATAAGTAGTTGTCACACACCTTTGCACCTTTGGAGTAGTGAGCTGAGTTTCCAAGTTCTGCCTTCAAGGCCAGATGTCAAGCAGAGACACATAAGGAAGGCCCTGTTTAGTAGCTGCTCTTACCAATCTTTGGATTTGAACCCGTGATCCTAAGTGTGGACATCACACGGCCACTGAATTAATCAGTAGTTCATTAGCTTGAGTCACTCCTGTTGTCATTTAGAGAGAAAAAAATCAAACCCCGATCATCACACTTTGACTTTTTACAAACCAAACTAATTATACATGGGAGATGTGATCAAACTCACATCTGTGATGAGGAGAGTACAGTCAGTTTTAAAGACTAGCCTCTGATTACAGAGAATGGAGCAGAGTGTAATGAGTGGCTCATTCCTTAGACTGCGTCCATCCTCTGAGATTTCCATGATGAGACAGAAACACGCTGTGCAGAAACTCTCTTATATTCTTTCTGTGTTTGCCCTCCCTCCACCCCCCCACCCCCCAACCCCCAGCACATCAATAATGACCACATCCACGGAGAAAAGAAGGAGTTTGTGTGCCGCTGGGAGGACTGTTCGCGGGAGCAGAAGCCTTTCAAAGCTCAGTACATGCTGGTGGTTCACATGCGCCGGCACACCGGGGAGAAGCCACACAAGTGCACGGTGGGTAACGGATGTGCCGGGGGCGGCCCAGGGGCTCTCCGACGGGCCCCCGGGGGGGCTCGCAATCTCTAAACACGGGCAAATGCATGTGTGGTTTTAGGAGAGATAAACACAGAAAGTGAAGGTGAAGCTCTGACTCCAGGGACAAAAGGTTCCTGCTGCTCATAACCTCCAGAACTCGGAAACAGCTCCATCTTTAGGAAAAACTGAAGATGTTTAAATATGAATACTTCAGAGTCTCTGATTTAATCATTAAAAATTAAAGAAATACTGAAAAAAATGACAAGCTTACACTAAGCCTAAATCAGAAATGTTTTTGTGGGACTGCGCCAGAATTTACAAAGATATGTATTCTTTCAGAAAAATAATGTGCATTTCTTTATTTCAAGTATAAAAAAGTCACATCTACATTAATTTGCTCTGAAAAGTGTCTGATAAATAAATCAAACTAAACCAAACATGCTGGGACCGCTGAGTTTCAATGTAGGCACTTGTGGCTCCCCCTACAGGTCAAGATTGGTATTGACTAAGATCAGCTCAGTTTGAAATGTTTTAGAAAGATTCTTTAAAGCAGGAAAAACATGTTTTTATTAAAGAAAGAATAAAGGATATATTAAGCTATTTTAGAGATTGATTTCAACGTTTCAGGCTTCTTTGAAGTAAACAAAGAAGAAGAAAAGCAAAACACGCTAGGACCTTAATATTAATATTTAATAGGTGACCCCTAAATGGAACAGCCAATAGACAGATAAGATGTTAATTGTTTTGTCATCCACTTTTATTTAAAAAACATAAAATAAGAAAGAGATTTTCTGCATGTAGTTGGACCAAAGCAATATTCAGTCAGCGTGATGCACATTCTTTGTCTTATTTTATGGTCTATGATGGAGTAAAACCCACTTCTGTCCCTGCAGTTTGAAGGATGTGCTAAGGCATACTCCCGTCTGGAGAACCTGAAAACTCACCTGCGCTCGCACACGGGCGAGAAGCCGTACGTCTGCGAGCACGAAGGATGCAACAAAGCCTTCTCCAACGCTTCCGACCGAGCAAAGCACCAGAACCGAACTCACTCCAACGAGGTACTAAAAGGGATTCTTCCAATATTCCAAGACCAACACTTTTGCAAGACTAACATACAGCAGCAAAGTATTGAACTCAGTGTATAAAATCTACTGTAATATAGGTCCGAGAAATTGACTGCCAAATCTCTTCTTAAACCCGTAGATGAAATGAAACATAAATTCAGTTTAAATTCACTTCCGCATGGGTATTGTTTATTCTCTTTTTCTACACCCCTCTTCATGAATATCGGTAATGCGAATATCTGCACATAGAATATCTATCTATGTGCAGAAATCTTGGGAGATAAATCTTTAATCATTAACGCATGATTATACTTCTAACCTGTAAATAGTTGTGTGCAGACAATTTTTTCTGTTTTGTTGCTGTGTGAACTAAGGTATGTAACTAATATACTTTACAACACTTTTATGTTTCAACTCTGTAATATCGACTAACCCCCACTCTAGCCCCTTATCCCCTCTCTCTGACATCCCACTATGTTTCTTTCTCTCCTGTTTTGTTTCTTTTTCCCGTCCGGTCCAACAAGGAAAGCATACAAATATAATTTTCATAAATAAAGCTTAGCCTCAAATACAAAAGGGTTTATCCAAATATACACTCAGTCTGTCTGAAGATCCATAAACAATATAAGAGGCACTCAGCTCTGATCTGCTCGCTCAGCTATTGGACAATACAAGTTAAAAAAGAAAGAAAAAAAGAAAAAGAAAAAATTCACTTCCGCGTTGAAGCCCCCTTGAAACGATCAGAGTTTTAAAGTTTTTTACGTTCGGATAACTGGAAGGTGTAAAATTAGAAAAACAAACTTTCCATCGCATAAACTGTCTGCTGACAAAACTGCAGTCATCAAGGATACTGATGTCGCTCCTTGTGCCAATCCCCCGCCCGAATAAACTACAGGGTTGGGTCAGGAAGGGCATCCGGCGAAAAAATCTCTGACAACCCACCTGTGTGACGCAGTGAAAGCTGATTTGCTATTGCGACCCGGATGGGGATATGCCCAAAGGTGAACAACAACTTTGATATATACCAGAACTCTTCCAACCTGTTTACGCAATCAACGGGAATCAGCGGATTCCAACACAGAAAGAAAAAAACATTTCACAGAAATGCACCAGACTGCTGAATCTCTTCTGGAATTGCGTAACTCCGGATACAAAATCTACAGTAGTCGAAAAAATGGAGGGTGGGTTGAGTTGAGTGAGCTGCTGTAACTGAAGCTGATCAAATGTTTCTCTTTCTGTTTTCGCTGCTCTCAGAAACCGTATGTCTGCAAGATCCCCGGCTGCACCAAGCGTTACACGGACCCCAGCTCTCTCAGGAAACACGTCAAAACCGTTCACGGACCAGAGGCCCACGTCACCAAAAAGCAGCGCAGCGATCTGCCACCACGGCCGCCGGGGCCCCGGGAGAACGGAGAAAATGAGATGAGCGGTCGGGAAATGCTCCCGAAGGAAGACAAAGTGTCAGACCACAGCTCCCCCAGAGGCGTGGAGGACTACCTGCATGTCAAATCCATCAAGACTGAAAACTCTGTGGTAAGAAAACACAGTTTGGTGAGCTACGCTGCAGATTCTCTTGAAACTATTTTACTAACCTTATCTCTGAAGGCCTCAAGCATGCACAGAATAACCAATTCCAAAATGGCCTGTTGTTCATTTCTGCTTGCCTCTCTTCATTTCTCTCTTTTCTAACTTTCCTTTTGGACAGAACCTACTAAGGTGAGCTTGAATTTGGTTTTTGTTTCACAATTTTTTCTTCATCAATCTTCATTTCGTCCATATTTGATCTTGACAACCCTGCTCAAGACACAGAATCTGAACTTTAATGTTGTATTCAATCTCTTATTAAAATATTCCAATCACTCTTGCCTAATTATTGTAGATTCCATTTTTTAGCTACCGTAATTTTCCGACTATAAGTCGCACTTTTGGGAGAAATTTTTTAACACAACATGAGAACAATAACGTACATTTCAGTTTGAAAGGAAAATTATAATAACGGAATAAATAACAATAATAGACTAAATGTACACGCTCTTAAATAATGTAACACATCGATGCTTATCCCTTGTGCTGTCTTGTGGGGTCCAGATGACCCCCACTCCCAATGTTAAATGGCCTTGTATAGCACAAGGGTTACTTAGCTTCATGAATCAGATGGAATCTAGTATATTAGTGCAACATGTGAACATTAATAAGATGACAATAGCATAAAGAACATGCTAACAAGTCAACTAAGCTCTTCTTATAATTTCAAATCATCAATACATTAAGTATGTTATTGTCAGCATTGCTTTGAAACAACTCCCCAGGGCCAGGGGTAAAGCTATGTTGACACCCCCCTCTGCGACACCCGTTTAAACAACCAGGTCTGATGAAATGTCTATGGAAACACGCATAAGCTGTCCTTTTGTGCGTCCCCGTTCAAAACTCTCTTGTTCTCGTGTAGCTACATAAGTCTCCATGACTGTTTTCAGGCTGTAAGTACAAAATGTGAGTCCACTGAACGCGCGTTGAAAGTTAAACCAGATTGAACTTTGACTCATCAGGGGCTTAGATTTGGTAGTAACGTAGGGATGAAGTCCCTTTTAATCCACAGAAGTGCAAAAAGGTTTGAAAATTGATCATGATCATGAAGAAAATGTTTGAATATTTAAATAAAAAGTTTAATATTTGCAAAGAAAAAGTTTAATATTTGCGGTTTGTGCCCAGCTGGAATTACATGACACCATTTTTTTTTCAAATATAGGAATAGAGCTGGGAAAGAAAAAGCCTGGAGCAAGACATTTCCCACCAAGCCTCTTCCGTGCGCTAATAAACAGTAGAAAAAGAGAAGAAGCCCCTCCCTATTTGTGCAGTGTGAACACCATAGGTTGAACGCGTGCGAACATAGCGTAGGAATGAGAGATGCTCCTTCTTCTGCGTTGCTGTCAGTAGCAAATACTGATGCACACACCTGCAGTGCCCTCTAGTGGTTGTTCCTATTTATTGTTAAAAAATCATCTATAAGTTGCATCTGAGTATAAGTCACACCCCCTGCCTTACTATGGGAAAAAATGTGACTTATACTAAGAAAAATACAGTATTAAAAATAAAAATAAAAATCTAAAAGAACCTTTTTGGCTTTATTTTATTTTTATGCAAAAAACAAGCTGAATAGTTGTTGGATGCGTTTATTTTTTAAAGATGACAAAAGACATAATTCTTTGGATTTGTGCACAGCACTTTTTTATGGCTATTCCAACTGTGTCTTTTGATTTTTTTGTTGCAACAGAAACAGTTGTTTTTTTTTGGAGGGGGGGGGGCTTTGTGTGATTCCACAGTTTTGTAACAAACCTTTATTTGTTTGGCTGTTTATTTGTTCTCTCCCAAGTGTGTTAAATTAATATTTTCTCCTTGAGCATTGGATGAAAAATTTAACAGCCACGGAATCAGCGCGACTAAAAGAACCCAGTTTCAGTAGCTAAATCTAAAGACCCCCAACCCAACAAACCCCACCCCCACTCTCACTGTGGAGTTTGTGGAGACTGTGATCCAACCTTGTGATGGTTTTCGCGCTCTTTCATCGTGCACATTTCTAATTCACAGACAGACTAAGATGGCCTTTAATCTCTAGCGCGCCCCCACCTCTTCATCCTCACCCCCCAAAAACAACGCTCATTATTTACAATTAAGCTGAGGGGAATAAAGAAACTTTGTTTTGTGTGCCATTTTCACCGCTGTTCCACTTTGGTTTGTTACAGAAAAACAGTTTTCTGAACAAAATGCTGAGTCATCCCTGCTTACTTTCCGCTCCCCTATAGATGCATCAGCCCAGCCCTGGCAGTCAGTCATCATGTAGCAGCGAGCCATCGCCACTTGGCACCAACCATGACAGTGGAGTAGAGACGGCGGCGCACAGCGGGGGGAGCCTGGGGGAGCTCAGCCCCCTGGACGATCTGCCGTTTGTGGAGTCGTTGGGGTTGGAGGATTTCGCTGGAGGGGGGGCGGCCACCGTGGGGCTCCACCTCAGAAAGCAGCTCGGCATGAGCCAGCACCTGCAGCACCTCAAAAAGGAAACGCTGAGGACAGTGAGAGAGTCCTGTCGATGGGCCAGCAAGCCGACACCCCCAATCCTCAACAGCAAGCTTCCACCCATACCAGCAGGTGGTGAGTGCACCTCAAGGGTCAGAAGTTGGGGTTTTCTGGGACTATTAAACTTCTTAAAATGCAAGGAATCCAGTTGCAACTAAAGGTTTACTAAAAGTCTTTTGTTGTTGTTGACAGTGACCAACACTCATGTGTTCATCCACAGGGTCCCTCCTAGAGAATCCAGGTTGGGGTGATGGTCCAGCTCCCTTCCCTGGATCCGGCTTGGGTGAACTGAGCTCCGGTAAAGCGGCGCGGCTCGGACGCGTGTCTGAGCGCCGTGACAGTTCTTCCAGCACCTTGAGCTCGGTCTACACCCTCAGCCGCCGCTCCTCCGGCATCTCCCAGTGTTTCTCCAGTCGGCGTTCCAGCCAGACCTCGCCGTTCGGCACCAACCGCCCCAGCAACAACAGCTCGGCGGACTCCTATGACCCCATCTCCGCTGACATATCGCGCCGTTCCAGCCAGACTAGTCACTGTGGAAGGAGCAGTGGTGGACCTGGAGGGTGGGGAGGTGGCCTGCCCAGCCCCCTCAGCCTAACTCCAGCTCAGCATTACAGTCTCAAGGCAAAGTACGCTGCTGCCACCGGGGGAGCACCACCCACGCCTCCTCCATACATGGAGCAAATAGCTCTGAAGTCTCACAGGGCGCTGTTCCAGGACCCCCAGGACTCCTTCATGAACAGGAACTGGGCCTCAAGACAGGACAGCATCTCTCGAAGCCTGATGCCCCATGAAGTCCCATCCAGCATTCCCCGAAGAGCCAGTGATCCAGTGCGACGCCTTGATCCTCTTAGTCAGCTGAACATGCAGCGCTACAACAGCATGGGTACTCTGAGGGGCGGGACAGCCATCCATCCCTACCCCCCTCCACCAGAAGATCACCGACGTACATCCCTGCAAGGCGGCATGAGACTGGACCATGGTTTGCGCCGTTACACCTACAGTCCACGGCCCCCGAGTATCTTAGAGAACATCCCTTGTGGAACTACATCAACCAACAACAGAGGCGTGGTCGGTCAGCTGGACTACCAGGGAGCTCCGCCTGTCCCACAACAGGTAGTTCCCCAGAGAAAGACAACTGCAGTACAACTTTCTGCCTCAAGCAAGAGTCCAGGGCAACAGATTAGTTCATCATCACTGCAGGTCAGTTCTACCGGTCCGCATTGGGGCCAAGGCCCAGTGGACGACTTTCAGCGCTTCCCCAAAGCTCAGCCACAAAGTAACCTGGCTGTAGTCCCTCAAAATCAAAACTTTGGACCAGGAGTAGACTACTTCCAGCAGTCGTTCAATCTGAACGAGGACCCCAGCGCTCAGTACAGGTTTAACGCTGGCTCCTATGACCAAAATGGAAACACTAACCACTCCCCTTGTGCGAACATGGCTGCAAGCGCCATGCCGAGATGCAAACAGGAGCCCCTCCACACAAACGTTGCTGAATTTCAGTCCATGCGGGTGAAAACAGACAACTGCGATCCTCCAAATATCCTCTGCAATCAAAAAAACTGCAACACAGTCCCCCACAACGGTGTTCCAACTTTTAACCAGAACTGTGTTCGTCCAAGACCGCCAACGGAAGCCAAGGCTTTTTCAGGCTCAAGGATCCTGGGCACTTCTGGTTTAACCACGGGCGGAGTTTCAGGACACCGCTGTACCCCGGATGACAACGTGTTGTACTACACAGGGCAGATTCAAGTGTTTGAACCCAACGAAAACATGGGCTGTTGTGTTTCTCCTGTGGAGAATATACCGTCTTTTGAAAACAGTGAAGCAGCCTCTACCTTAACCAACAACCAGGCACCCGTTACGCCAGCCCTGGAGCACGCTCAAATCGACTTTGACAGCATTTTGGACGACGGCGATCACTCCAGCCTCATGTCTGGAACTCTGAGTCCAGGACTGCTGCCAAGTTTGTCCCCAGGTTCCTCGCGCCTGACGACACCGAGGAACTCAGTCGCGTTGCCTTCGGTGCAGTCGGGAACAGGAAATATGGCCATCGGGGACATGAACTCGCTGTTGGCTGCTCTGGCAGAAGAAAACAAGTTCCTGAACATGATTTCTTAGTGAAGCGGAAAAAGGCTTCCAAAAAAATAAAAATAAAAAACTGGCAACAAATGGAAAAGTTTGGATTAAAAGTGACGTTGTAACTTCAATTGAAAACAAAAATGGCCATTTTCTATATGTTGGAAAGCCATACTTTAAATCAAACTCTCCATTGTTTTACCGTTTTACCAAGTGCCTGTCACACCATGCTAGTCTGGCACACATGAAAATCGGTACACCAAATGCACAATTTTCCTGGCAAAAGGCTTCCACTCAAGGAGACGCTTGTGTTTTTCCTTTCCCAGCCCCCACCCCTACATCCAGCCGTCACAGACTGCATCATAACTGCAGAGATGAACTGTGACGTTTCACCTTCAGACCTGATCTGTGACTGGAATTCTGATCCGCGGCTGCAGAAGCACAGAGGACGTCTTTGAAAAAAATCCAGGAGGAAAAAAGGGTGTTAAGCTGTGTCATTTTGTACAATATTGCAACAATTTGTTGTGTTAGTAAATTGTAAATATTATTTGTACATTTTTAAGAAAAATACAATATGGACAGATTTTTTGGAACCGTGGGGTGTCAGTGTTTTTTTTCCTCCCTTTTTCAGCCCAAGAATTTTTTTATAAATTTACATATTTTGATAGATCATTGCTTATTTAATATTTGAACAGTATTTTGGACTTCTGTGGAGATTTTTTTTTTTGAAATTTGTGCAAATTATTCATGAAACTCAAACTATAGGGTTTAAAAAAGTTAATTTATCTTTAATTTACATTTAATGAACCCAAGCCAGAAAATCTGTCGTGCTGATGTTTTCAGAAATAACAATACTCCAGAAAAAGAAAACTCCTTATGCCAGTGAAGATCACAAATGATTGAACAAAAAAGGTTCAGCGCACTGTCTAGTGGGTCTATATGACCCAACTCCCAATGTTAAAATGCCTAGGATAGCACAAGGGTTACACTCTCTCCGCCTAGCTTGCCGACCCTCACAACCCTGAGCTAACATTACCGTGGCAAAAAAGAGGCAAGCAACATTGAAGCCATCCAGTCTTACAGTTTTGAGCCAGACACCAATCACAGGAGGAAGATGAAGGCGTCAATGTATTTGTCTGCAAGTGGATGCATCAGAATTGTAGAGGAGAAGGGAGATTTTGGCTCGACCATGGCAGTTGCTCCGTTGTAGGTACCATAACCGTTCGGCCTGGAACTTCCGTTGGGGGTCCTGGGACTTATGCTGACGTCACATTACGTGATTGGCTGTACGTTGGTCCGATGACGTGTCAGATAGTGACAAGATAGTGGTCAAATTACGATACTACCATAGAAGAAAATATTATGAAGCCTGTTGTAAACAAACAGCTCCGACATAGAGCGAGATTGTCTTCTAAACGTGCCTTTATGATTATTATTGAATGAATGTTCGCTTATAGTTTTTTTAATCCGTGCTTTATTATTGGCAGAACGGACCTGGAATATTTATCACTTAACATTTAACAACATTTTCACCCACGGCTGAACTTATACTGGAATAACAAACGGATTGTGGCAAAATGTCTTTATAAAAATTACAAAGAATATGGTCAGTCACAATTTATGAGGGAAGATAACTTTAAGTTACAAAAGGGAACGTGAAATGAAAACGTACGTAGTTTGTCCAAGTGGGGTTACCGTAGTGTGATGTTAGCTTCAGTCAAAAGGACCCCGAACGGAAGTTCCAGGCCGAACGGTCATGGTACCTACACCTCACAAACCTGAGCTTTTTCAGACCGTGGGTTTTGATCTGCTACTGATCCATCATGATTTGAATAAAGAAATACTCAGAAATGCGGTTTTAAATTATTTTCTTTACACTGTTGGTCCTCCATCACGACAAAATGCGAGAACATGTTAACCCTTGTGCTATCCTAGGCACTTTAACGTTGGGAGTGGGGTCATCTAGACCCACTAGACAGTGCTCTGAACCTTTTTTCTTCAATGATTTGTGATCTTCACTGGTGTCCATGGATTACATGAAATCTTTCCATCTTTATCCACCTTTGTCAGGGTAGGGAAAACACGTCAATGGTCATCTTGACCCCATAGGATAGCACAAGGGTTAAGAATGAGTCTTTCAATATACTACAGTTTAATCACCAACTTTCTCAAAAGCTGAAAGTGTTAGTATTATGTTAAAATGAAACTTATGGTAAACTTAATTCCAAAATGAATTTAATTCCAATTTGATTTTTTTGCTGAAACCAAGATAGCCAACACCTGGTTTGTTTAACCTTTACCCACCGTCAGTAGCTGCGTTTCAATAGACTATGGAATTGCGCAAATTGGATTTGCGATGATAAATTTACCTAATGAAAACAAAAAAAATTTAAATAAACTTGCATTTATAAAACAAAATGTTTTTGCGCTTGTAGGAAGTGGTTTTTGAGGTGAATCGAAACAACCAGACGGGGGTGTGCTTCTAGTCGCCCCCACTTGTAAGGAACTTGCCGCCGCTCCATGGCCTGAATAAGTGCTGATGCCTCCTTTGATTGACGATGATGAGCAGCAGCGCCGTGGCAGAAATTTGAATGTATCTGCTGTAAATCAAAAGAATGTTCACATCCGTCAATACGTTTTTAAATGACTTATCGTGTGACTTAGTTTGTAATAATTCACATAATAATGAGTTACTGGAAACAGTGTAAAATTGTGCTTTTTCAACATTTCTAGAATTGTGTTAAAGTTTTGTGCATGTGTAATGGAAACGCAGCTATTCACATATAGTTCTGTTACATCTTTTCTTCCTAATATGGGCACCGCTATGTTGAAATCAGTCAACAGGGATTGGTCCGAGTCGCCCTGAGTCATTGTATCTATGGCAATGGCTACAATAGTTTCCATACATACTATGACTCAGAGCGACTCGGACCAATCACTGTCGACTGGTTTCAACATGGAAGCGCCCATATTAGGAAGCAATGTAAGGGATTTTGCCTTATTATAGGCAGTTTCTGTGGCTGACGTCACACCTCGATTTGTCCGTTGTTTTTACAGTCTATGGACCAAACTCAGTCGTAGTCCCGATGGACACAGTCAAAACTTTTTCTTTAGTCAGCCACCTTTTGTTTTTATTGCAAATTAGGCCTCGTTTAAGACCTTTTAAGGCGTCTGGACCTAACACTCACTGACACCAACTATGAGACCTGTCTTCATTTTAACAAATGTCTCTAAACTGGGTTTTACCCCTGCTGAACACCTAGGGAAGTGAGTCCATTAAAGCTGCGATGACAAAGTGGTTGTTTGGAAGGATCAAGGGTTAACAATACCGGAATATTTAAAAAAAACTTTTGGATTAGCATTCTGCAAATGGACTTAGATATGGTCACAATGTAGACTATACTTTCTAAAGTCTTAGTCACAACTGCCCTTACGGGTGAACATGGGATGTCTCCTGGCGATAAATTAGCAAGCCTGTACGGGGAACGTAGGTGGGCTGCACAAAATATCAAGACCATAGACCGCATGGTGAACCCGTGGAGTGAAAATGTTCAGAAGTCTGTGCAACTTATGTTTGTCTTAATACATTTACCACACGCACGACAATGGTACATTCCATTTTCAAGGAGCCGTAACCCTTGCACTATCTTAGATGACCCCACCCTTACTATGACGTGTTCTCCCTACCATGACAAAAGTGGATAAAGGTGGAAATATTTCATGTAATCCATGGACACCAGTGAAGATCACAAATCATTGAAGAAAAAAGGTTCAGCGCACTGTCTAGTGGGTCTAGATGACCCAACTCCCAATGTTAAAGTGCCTAGGATAGCACAAGGGTTAAGGGAACTGCAAGACACACCTGCACACCCCTTACGATGCTGTCACTTCTCTCTACGACCCTCCACGGACTGGACAACTCCAAAACCTGCATCACCTGTACCACCTGTACCATACAGGAATATGCAACTACAAGATAGTTTTTTTTTAATTCCGCAATACTAATAGGAGTGAAAAGGGTTGGTGGCACGTAGATCTACTACTGTATGTATGAGAGGTGGTTGAAGGTTGTGGTCATGTGACCCATTGTGTTATTTTGGAGCTCTCACAATTTCGACCTGATGTGATATAATTGAGCCCCTCAAAAAAAAAAAAAAAAAATTGGGACATTATAACCCTTTAGCTCCAGTGTTGTTAAGGCGTCACTGGTGACACATCTGGTGTTTAAGGCTTAAAATTCTCAGCATATGAATCATATGGCCACAACCAGATAATAAAGCCACTTCAATTCCTAAATGTAAAAAAAATTATTTTTGATTTGAAATTGGGTTGCTTTACATTGAATTAGATGGGGAAAAACGTGTTTCTTTTCTTTTTTTTAACGAAACCCCCTATTGGTCTTACTGGGAAGCACATTGGCTCCACTTACTTTTATTTTTAAATGAGGCTCAAGGAGGAAGCCAAAACATTGTCTGTGCCAGGGGATTCAAGCTCCAGGCCTCGAGGGCCTGCCTCCTGCTGGTTTTCCAGAAATCCTGCCTTTTCTGCTGTTGATTACCTGGATCAGGTGTGTTTAGCCAATAAGAAGCTTCAATGGCAGGTTGGTTGGAAAACATGTCGGACATCGGCCTTCGAGGCCTGGAATTGGTAACTCCTGATCTATCTACACTAATGGAGATCAGGTCATGTGATCTACTCTGCCTCCTGGCTTAACCAGTGAAAGGGTAAATATTATTATTCATCAGTCCGTGGCCTGCTGGCTGCCTCTGGAGAACAGAGTGTTGATGGTTTTAATTATTCAACAAGAAAACTTTTGTCTTTGAAGCTTAGCGCAGCCCTGTGTGCCAACGACGCACTTTCGCTGCTCCTTTCTTGTTCTACGACCTCTCCGCTTTGAAATCACCCCCTCCCCGCCTCGTCTCGCCCGCTCCGTAAAGCGGCTCAGACACCATGTAAATCTTTCCTTGTAAGCTGATGAAAAAGGATGCTAACGGAAGGGGAAAAGGCCGGGCGGAGCACAGAGCGCGTGCCTCTGCTCTCGGCCCCGTCTGTACTCCAATATTGTCTTTGACAGAGCGGCCCAGAGGACGGGGCTGCTGAGACCACATAAAACAACCATCTTCCAGCAGCGAGGGGCTTGGAGGGACGCTCTGCTGAGAGGAACAAATGATTTTAGTCTGTCAGGGAATTCAGCCGAGGATGTGTTTGATCTGCAGGGGGTGATTGCTTCTGCCACTGGAATTCCTTATTCTCTCAGAGATAAGAAGCAGAGGAGGGAAAACAGCCTCGGGCAGCGAAACCCAGGCAGCGAGGAGGAGAAGAGGTTCAGACAGCGAGCAGAGGAGGCTTCATTTACTGACGGGGAAAACTGAAGGAGACACGTCAGTTGCTGGATTGTGACTGTGCCAAATCTGACGACCGCTAAGAAAGGATTGGAGGAAGAATGGTTCCTAATGGTTTCATGTGAGAGAGAAATGACCAGAAAATCTCCAGTCACCAGTTGATCATGCAGTAAAGGTTTCACACGCTCAGATGAACCAGTAGACTGAGAATCCACCAAGGTCATGACTTTACCCAGAAGATCGTTTAGAGCAGTATAAAGCTGTAATCACACATTACCACTTTCAATGAGAAGTCTATGTAAACTGTCAGGGTTTGAATAAGATGGACCCAAATGCCGACTGGGATAATATCAGTTTATTGAAAAGAGGATGGTTATCTTCAGGTGAGACAACTGGCAGTAGATCCAGAGATAAGCTTTAAATGGCGAAGAGGGGATGAATCCAGAACGAGAAAGACAAGACTTGACAGCTTGGCTTAAGGAGTGTGACTTGGCTTGGTGTGCTTTGATAGGCTTGGTTTAGCTCGCCTTGGCTTGCTTTGCTAGGCTGGGATTAGCTTGGCTTGGATTGGTCTTGCTTTGCTAGCCTTGGTTTAGCTTGGATTGGCTTGGTTTGGTCTTGCTTTGCTAGGCTTGGTGTAGCTTGGATTGTCTTGGTTTAGTGCTGTTGGCTTTGCTTGGCTTCAACCAGCAGGGATCAGTGGTCTCTTCCATAGCAGGGATCAGTGGTCTCTTCCATAGCAGGGATCAGTGGTCTCTTCCATAGGAGAAAACAGACGAACCGACAATGGCCGGAAGGAGTGAAGGACTAATAAAGGCGGACTAATTAGAAGCAGAACATGTGCGAGAAGAACCTTAGGCAGGTGTGCGAGGTCGACCTCCACACCTGACAGTATACACCTGTAAATGTGCCTTTCAGGCTTCTGCGTTCAAAACTCTTCCGTTCACACATAAATACGCACATTTTTTAGACCATTTTTGGGTGCTATGTACACAATGCGCACCCATTAAAAGTTAAACAAGGTCAAACTTTGACCAATCAAGGACTTGGATTTGGTAGGGATGTATGATTGGCATTCCTTGCAGTTCACGGAATGCCAACCGTTTGTAAATTGTTAATGGGGTAGAAATAAACAATTGTAGCTTTAGTCTAGCTGGAATTTAAAGGACAATCTTTCATATATCAGAACAGAGCTGTGAAAGAAAAGGCCTGGAACAAGAGTTTAAATTTACAGTTCAACCAATACTAAGTAACATGCTAAGCAAATGTTTTGTACAATTATTGAAGCCCGTTGAGACATCTGTGTTGTAGTATTGGGCTAAATAAATAAAACTGAATTAAATTGAAAATTGAATTTGCCCCTTTTTGACATTTTACACAAAGCCTCTTCCAACCGTAGGTGGCGGACGTGCACTAGTAAACGATAGAAAAAGAAAGAAGAAAGAGCCCCTCTCTGCTTGTCCAGTGTGAACACCATGGGCTAAATACATGTTCAAAATCGCGCGTTTGGCACGTTCTTGAACACCCGTCACGTGTCTGGTGAAAAATGTACTTTTACAGTTCATATTCTTTTCCAAAATCCATCTCCAGACAACTCAACTGATAACTTCGAGGAGTTTCAGCAAGCACAAGAAGGGGCGTCAGACATGAACATCCTCATCAAACATGTCTGAGTTCTCTATTCCTGTGGTCTGAAATATAATCCTCCTGTGTTTCAGAGGAGGAGAATACAGGTTAGAACAAAAGTGCCAAAAACGCTGATCAATGAAGCCTTGATAGAACAATAGAAAGGAAGCCTGGAGACAAATGCAGTTGTGTAACCCTTGTGCTATCCTAGGCACTTTAACATTGGGAGTTGGGTCATCCAGACCCACTAGACAGTGTGCTGAACCTTTTTTCTTCGATGATTTGAGAACTTCACTGGTATTCATGGATTACATAAAATCTATCCACTTTTATCCACCTTTGTCATAGTAGGAATAACACCTCAATGTAAGGGTGGGGTCATCTAAGATAGCACAAGGGTTAAAGTTCTGAAAAACTGAATCCAGAAAAAAATCCAGACTTCGGTTAAGTGGAGCCAAACAGCATCCCTCCACCTCAGAGACTTCTGCTAAATCCTGTAAGCTCCGGAACAAGGCCCAATGTCAGCTTTCTAAAGCTTTTTAAAAAACAGATAAAGAATAGGCAGGAAGTAGCAGGCCTGAATTAAAAGAGTCATTGAGAAGAGTATGCTCATCCACTGCTCATTCATGCAAACTTAATGCTGGTGTAAGTGTCCAGGCAACTGACTCCTGGCTGTATTTGTCCTCAAGGGTATTGTTCTTTATAACTGCAAGTGTGTCAGATACACCTACACTACAGTGTGCGCCATTAGAGAAGTGTCTCACAGCGTTTTTGGGGATCAGCTAGCAGTGGTCACACTCAGGAGACCGCACTGATGGATCAGCTCTAATCTGACTGATTGGCTCTGGTTGAGGCTTGTAAAACAAGTCAGGAATGATGCGGACACAGCAGCAGTAAGACATATCGCTTTGATTTAACCCTTGTGCTATCCTATGACCCCGTCCTTACATTGACGTGTTCTCCCTACCATGACAAAGGTGGATAAAGGTGAAGAGGATTTCATGTAATCCATGGACACCAGTGAAGATCACAAATCATTGAAGAAAAAAGGTTCAGTGCACTGTCTAGTGGGTCTAGATGACCCAACTCCCAATGTCAAAGTGCCTAGGATAGCACAAGGGTTAAGAGACTTTTTGTTAAAACAAGTAAAAATAGAATTGCAGTAGTTTAAACAAAAATATACAAAAGCATGGATGATCAGCTCAAGATCAGACTTGGATAATATTGTCTTCACTTGACAAGATTTTCTGTCACTTACATCTTCAACCTGAGCCTGAGTCTGGAGACGGTCCCAGTCCTGTGGAAGACCTCCTGTGTGGTTCCGGTTCCTAAGATGGCGCACGCTAAGGAGCCAAACCACTACAGACCAGTAGCCCTGATCTCCCACTTGATGAAGACCATGGAGAGGCTCATCCTCAGCCATTTTCGCTCAGTGGTCAACACTGCGATGGACACGCTGCAGTTTGCCTTCATGCCAAACATCTGGGTGGATGACGCTGTCTTCTACCTGCTGCACTGGGCGCTGACTCACCTGGAGGACGCCGGAACCACTGTGAGGGTCATGTACTTTGACTCCTCCGGCGCCTTCAACACCATCCGGCCAGCTCTGTTGAGAGAGAAGCTGGAAAGAGCTGGAGAGGACGGACGACTGGCTACATGGACGACCGACTACCTCACCAACAGTATGTGAGGCTACACAACTGTGTATCGGAGGTGGTGTTTTCCAGCACCGGGGCTCCTCAGGGGACGGTGCTCTCACTGTACCTCTTCACTTTTTATACATCTGACTTTACATACGACACCAGTAGTTGTCACCTCCAGAAGTTCTCTGATGACTCCGCCATTGTTGGCTGTGTGTCGGGGGGGAACGAGCTGGAGTACAGGTCAGTCATCAAGGACTTTGTGGACTGGTGTGAGCGTATCACCTGTGCTTGAACACCAGTAAAACAAAGGAGATGGTGATTGATTTCCGGAGGAGAACACCACAATACACACCGGTGAGCATCCAGGGCTTGGACATTGAGGTAGTGGACAGTTGTAACCCTTGTGCTATCCTAGGCACTTTAACATTGGCAGTTGGGTCATCTAGACCCACTAGACAGTGCTCTGAACCTTTTTTCTTCAGTGATTTGTGAACCTCACTGGTGTCCATGGATTGAAATCCTCTCCACTTTTATCCACCTTTGTCAGGGTAGGGAGAACACGTCAGTGCAAGGGTAGAGTCTTCTAAGATAGCAAAAGGGTTAAATACTTGGGTGTTCACCTCAACAAGAAACTGGACTGGACAACATCGATGCCCTGTATGAAAAGGGCCAAAGTCGCCTCCACTTTCTGAGGAGACTGAGGTCCTTTGGAGTGTGCAGGCCTCTCTTAAGGATTTTTTATGACTCTGTGGTAGCCTCTGTTATCCACTACGCCGTGGTCTGTTGGGGAGCAGGCAGCACAGACCGGGACAGAAAGAAACTCAACAAGCTGGTCAGGAGGGCCAGTTCAGTCCTGGGCTGTCCACTGGACTCTGTGGAGGAAGTGGGTGAAAGGAGGATGTTGACCAAGCTAACATCCATTATGGTCAACACCTCTCACCCACTAAATCAGACAGTGGAGGCACTGAGCAGCTTCTTCAGTTGCAGACTTCTACACCCCCCATGCAGGAAGGAACGGATCCACGGGTCATTCATTCCAACAGCTGTTAGATTGTACAATGCCACGGCAAGGCAAGTTTATCTGTATAGCACAATTCGTACACAAAGTAATTCAAGGTGCTTCACAAAACAGAAAAATGCATCAAAATCACAATACATCATAGAAATAATCAACGTAAAATTGACTTTAAAAGAAAAGAAAAAATTTGAAAATTGATTTAAAAATAAAGGAAGGAAAGGAAAGAAAAGTGCAGACAGGACCTTTCAGTCATATACACGGCTAAACAGAAATGTTTTAAGTCTAGATTTGAACATGAACACAGAAGAGGCCTGCCACAGTTTAAATATGCATGTACTAACCGGTTATCATGCATCCATTGCCCATCTGAATATTCTGTCTTTTATTTTATTTTATGTATTACATATGTTATATTAAGTGTATATAGGTGTAGATTCTTCTTGTTGTTAAATGTCATTTCTTTTGAATTTTTGCACATTTTTAAACACCCTTTCATTCTTTTTGCACATTGCTATTGTTTCTTCTATTTTCCCCTATTTTGCACTGAACTGCTGTAGCAACTGAATTTCCCCAACATGGGATCAATAAAGAATATCTCTCTATCTCTATCTTCAGTTTAGCCACGTTCTTCAGGTGATAAAAACAGTTTTTAACAAGGAGCCTCTCATGAGGTTCTGGATAGATTGGTCAAACCAGACACCAAGATGGTGAGACCGAACCGGACAAAGGAGCTCGGAGAACCGAGACACCTTTTGATGGTGGGTATTTTATCATCAGTGGCAAAATTAATGTCTCTTCCTTATTAGGGCTTAGAGGTAAATGGTTGTCTTTTAACCACAGTTTGATGCTGGTCAATAAAGCAAAAAAGCTGAACGTCATCAGCATATAGATGATGAGAAATGTGGGAAAATTTCCTAAAGAGTCTCCCAAGGGGCATCATATATAGAGAATGAATAAAATGGGTCCCATAGCAGAACCTTGGGGAACACCTCTAGACAAGATTTTTTCTAGGCAGGATATTTTTTAAACTACAGTTATTATGAAGATTTCAGGTATAAAAGACTGAGAACAGTGACCAGAATCTGCCACCATGAGCACATCATTGGAAACTATTAAAAGAACCGTTTCAGTTGAGTTGTTCTTTTTAAAGCCATATTGGAAAATGTCACAAACATTGTTTTGTTCTAAGAATTACCTTATTTCTGAAAGTACCGCATTTAGCCCATGGTGTTTACACTGGACAAGCAGGGAGGGGCT
The DNA here is from genome assembly GCF_053564925.1 of Oryzias latipes. NCBI lineage: Eukaryota > Metazoa > Chordata > Actinopteri > Beloniformes > Adrianichthyidae > Oryzias > Oryzias latipes. The sequence continues at coordinate 19,154,351 of NC_136238.1, forward strand.
TCTTCTTTTTTTTTTCTTTTTTTTTTTTTACTGTTTAGCACATGTTTGCAACCAATTTGGAAGAGGCTAAGTGTGAAGTGTCGAAGCGGTGCAAATCTTGTGAATTTTACTTCAGGCTTTTTCTTTGTACCAATATATGAAAGACTTGGTGTCATATAACTCCAGCCGAGCACAAACCACAATTATTAATTTCTCCTCCATGATTTAATTTTCAAACAGTTGGGACCTCCATGAATTAAAAGGGGACCCCATCCATACAACACTACCAAATCGGAATCCTTGATTGGTCAAAGTTTGAACTTCCAACGCACGTCCATGGCTGCATGGTTTGTATGTAGAGCATAAAAATGGTCATTAACATGACTACAGGGATGGAAATTTGGTGACCCTTATGCTATCATAGATGGCCCTCCCTTTACATTGACGTGTTCTCCCTACCATGACAAAGGTGGATAAAGGTGGAAAGATTTCATGTAATCCATGGACACCGGTGAGGTTAACAAACTATTGAAGAAAAAAGGTTTAACGCACCGTCTAGTGGGTCTAGATGACCCAACTCCCAATGTTTAAGTGCCTAGGATAGCACAAAGGTTACAAATACGTACAACATGCCTGCACCTGACCTACTTACTTACCCTTTATGTGCTGCATAAGTGTCCACTACTACGTCTCACCTGCAGCATGCCCATAAATAAAATGTGCATGAACATTTTCCCTTTACGAGCTCACAAAGTGATCTACAGCCCCTGCCTTGAACAATTTTGCCCGTTCCTCACCCACAGACAGCCAGAACCCCCCCCATAAGTGCAGTTGTGACTAAAAGTTTAATGCTGCTGCTCAATTCTGATTGATTTTTGTGAAGTTAACTGGAAAAACTTCTGTTTTCAAGTGAAAGTCGACGTGTTTGTTGCTGTAAAATAAACCTCAATTGTTGTTTTTTTTAATGGAATTGACAATGAAAGCCACAGGAGGCTTCAAATGGAGACAAATTCTGTTTCCAAAACACTGATGTTTGGGAAAATGTCACCCTTTTGAAATAAATTTGGACAAAAAATGTATTTCTTTTTTTTTTTAGTCAACAGCAAAACATTTGTGCCAGATGTTATTCTTAGATTATTTTAAAGCCCCGACACCAGTTTATCCATATTAATGTTCACAGGAAGCGGCCTCCCTTCAACAACAGTCAGGTGTTTGACAGGAACTCCAGCAGAGTCTTCATCGCTATGACGACCAGGACGGTTTGACATGAAGGAGACTCTTCCTCTGCGCTGACCTCCACCCCCCCTTCCTTCACCGTGGCAGTAGCACAGCTCTATATTAATGTCTGATTATCACACATGTGACAGCGTAACAAGGCGGGATCCTCCCGCTGCTCGCAGTGTCAGGCCCGATGATGGATCACGCTCGCCGCCGCCGCCTCATTCATTTCTATTAAAGCCGGTGGAATTCCCGGCAGAGTTCAGCCGGCAGAAGCTGCGTTAATTTATGAATCAATTTCCAAAAGGCCTGCGGTCGGACTGGCAGCTGAGGGCTCTGTCCGTCCACATTTGAGTCCGCGGGCAGATGATGAGCCGTCAGGCTGGCGATGACTTCCTGGCGAGCTGCAAAAACAGGCGGGTTAAAGGTCACAGGTTACCGTCAGGTTAAGGGCCCCAGTTTTCTGGCTCTGGACCAAACGGGTCAGAATGAAGGCCCTTTGCTCTGAAAAAACCTCCAACTTCTGCTCCGGTAGACGCTTAAAGAAGTTTGGAAATCTGTGGGGTTGATCTGGATCACCTCCGGGCTCCGCACATACCGATTCCCCCTGCAACCATGAGGGTCCCCTGCATTATTAAAGGTCCGACAGCTCATTTCAATACGGCCACCTTCCTGGCAGGAGCGAAGCCCCTGCTTAATATTAACCAGCGGGGTCTGAAAGGACAAACAGCGGTTTGGTGATTTAACAAGGCACAGCCCAGATTTTAATTTTAAAACAGAAGGTTCCTGGGGGGCTCTTAATCGATGCAGACGACTGTGTGAGAAGGAGATTCTACAGATTTTTAATATTCTGGGTTTATTTCTGTTTTAAAGGACCTAAAACGGGAGCTGCCACAATCCCAGATGAGAAAGGTGAAAAATAGTTTTGGAAAAAATGCAACACAATGCTGAACATAATCAATTTAGATTCTGATTTTCTAAACCAGTGAGGTAAAAACATAAAGGAAATCACTCAAAGAAGTCAGTCATGTGCTTTTTTTGTGTTCACGACTCAATGCGGCAACTTAAGTCTTAGCCAGAAGATGGAATATTTGGTTTAAAGCAAGCAAATTTCTAAACGTCACAGTTTGAAGTTTTCTTTTATTGTCACAATTTGCTACTTTAAAGCATCTAGTTGGGAAACAAAATCTGGCAGCTTTTGATTTTGCATCCTTAGAAATAAAACCCAACACCACCAACAGACATTTATTGACCTGACACTGACGTCCTGAAGGGAAAAGTCTCAAAAATATATTTAAAATAAATTACAGCTGCGTTGTGGTCCACAGGCGCTACACGCCGTTGCGGCCCCTTCCTGCTACACGTCCTTCACTCTCCCCATTTGCCTCTGCCACCCTGGTCAGTGCTGCATGTGACGAATTTATGGGAGAATTTTTTTTTTTTTTTAAATGTTTCCTTTTCTTTTAGTTTCGTCTCCATAGCAACCATTTTATTCTTAGGTAGTCTGGGGTCGACCAACAGATCTATGTAATGTTTAGAAGAATCTGCAAAAATACATTTTTGGATTTCCTTGGCAATGAAGGGTTTTGTTAACCATACCCACATTCCTAATAGAGCCATATGGCGTGTTATATTGTTTCATTCAACGTGAGCCAACAATTCATGTATGAAATGTACACCCTTTTCCGTAAGAAAATATGCGAGCAACCAGGAGCCACCACTTTTACTTCAAATTCAAACATTTTATCCCCAATTAGCTTCTCAATGATGCTTGAGGAGTTAGGAGGCCGTCAACTGAAACTTGTCACAAAGGGAATTTTTTTTGTAGAAAATCGTAATTTTTTTCAGCCTCTTCCCGACTTAACCTGCTGCCATTATGTGTTGGAACTTTCAAGAAAATCGCTTACACAAAAGTTTTTAGTTTATCCCCATTGTTAATATTGTAGAATTTCACGCTGAGCCACAAATTCCCTGTGACCATGAAGCTGTAGTGGTGTCCCAAAGTGTTTTTTTAGGGGCCATGGTGACTTAGGGCTCGGTATCCCTCAGGATGATCCGTGTCATGCATGTGTATGGCGTGGAGGAGAAACGCACTTCTCCATGTGGGTGTGCTCTGAAGCACAGACATTTCCATTTGATTGTAAATAATCCGTTTTTATTTTTGCATGACTTTTTAAAGTTATAAAACTGACGTAGTTATGTATTTTCTGAGCGATGGCAGCTACACTTGAACCAAGATGACCGGCAACTGTCGATGACATCATCAAGTGGTAGTAATGTCCGAATTTGAAGACACTATTTTTTCATTTCGCTCTGCTTGGAAGGCTAAATGTAGGAGTCGGGGGAAGCAGTAGGGTAGGGAATTAATTCGCATTGAGCCTTAGTTTCACTGGCGGGTTTTGAACCATTTTGAACCCCATGAGAGATTTTGGCCCAATTCACTTTTGTAATGCATTTATTTTATTTTAGTTATTTATTTATTTATCACCCCACAGGTAGGCAGGATAGGTTCCAGCAGCCCCGTGACCCCAAAAAGGACAAAACGGGTTTAGAAGATGAATGAATGAATATTTATTTTTGGTGGTGGTGGTGGGGGGGTTGTTCTCTGTGCCTGTCTGAGTGTGGCGAGTGTGAAGTCTTTTTTGCTTAAAGTTTACATCTATCATACAAATTACAAATTAAAAATGACTGGTTTGGGAAAAAAAAGACAATTTTTATGTTAAAGAAACAGTTTGTTCAATAAACTGAGAACCAAACTGATAACAAAAATAAAATTAAACAAATTATTGTAAAACTGTAAAAAGTTTACTTACATCCTACTGTTGAGATTTTTATTTTATTTCTCAGCTTTCAAAGTGCCTCAGACGTTTTTTTTGTGTGTAACCTATCAAAGTTGAAAGATGAAGACGGAGTCGTGCACTTTGTCGCACTTTTGCTGCAGTTTCAGAGCTTGTTGGAGCGCGAGCGAGGCCTCCGTGTCATGAACTAAAAATGTCATTAATATTCATGCGGAGCGGCGTTCAAAATAGCATCTGTTTTCCAGCAACATGCCATCTGTTGGAGGGACTCCGATTAACAACTCATCACGCAGGAAAAACAACACGGGGCGTTTACAAAGCAGCCACGCTCATTAGGATTGCAGGCAAGCCCCAGCTTCATTTGCATACAAGCACACGTTCACGCGCTCATGCGTTGTTTGGACAAACTCCGACTTAAGGAAAAAAAAAAGTCAAATTTAAAAAGGATTTCTTCGGATTGCAGATGTGCTACATTGCCTTTGATGCATTAAATGTGACAGCAGAAAGTTCTTGCAACTGTAGTGTGACCTCTTAACCCTTATAACCATCTGTATCATATCAAACTTAATTCATACAAGCATGATCCAAACGTTCCTTAAAACGTTTTTCTGCCCTGTAGTTCATCATTGTTCCACTAGGGGCAGTAGAAGGGCATTTCTTGCTTATTTCAAAATGGCTGCCTCCGTGAAATCTCAAAAACACTTTTGGCGGGACAAAGCTTAGCTAATTTTTGAAAATTTAAAGCAAGAATAACTCACCTGTTGTTATTACTTTTTGTAAATGACTACTTGCTGTATTGAAAGAATAAAAAATGTGCTGATAATTAATTATTTATAATCCAGTTACACCGTGTTAAAAATCTGTGAAGCAAATTGGAGCCAGTGGGTAAATAAGGTGTTTGTTTTTTTCTTCTGGACACTTGTGATGAATAAAAACTTACTAAACCACCCAAATGTCCTTTCTCCACTAACATCAGTCTAGTACAGGCACCAATACCAAACTGATAAACCAAACCAGTAAAGCTAAGCGGCTGGCAGGGCCCAAGAAGCAACCTATCTCAACATAAACTCCATCCATCCCTTTCAGAGTCACAGGGCTGCTGGAGCCTATCCCAGCTACTGTTGGGTGAAGGCATTGGTCCCACCCTGGACACAGACACACACACACCAAGGGACAATTTAGAGTCAGTAACCTATGAAGGATGTTTTCGGACTGTAGGAGGAAGCTGGAGAAAACCCACACATCCACAAACTCCACACAGAAAGGTCCCAGCTGTGAGGCCAGAGCGCTCACCCCTACACACCACCGTGCCAGCTTGACATCCGTCTTTTATTCAACAACTCACGAAAACCAAACCCCAGCTTCTAACTCATCTGACTCCACCCCACGCAGCCTCCATCCTTTTATTTCCAAAAAACTCACTACAACCAGGTGGCCTCTATTATCCACTACGCCGTGGTCTGTTGGGGAGCAGGCAGCTCATCAGGCAGCCCATCTGAATATTCTGGGTTTTTACTTTATTTATTTAATTTTATTATTAGGCATAACATATGTTATGTCGTAATAGTGTACATAAGTTCTTACTTACTTTTTACTTTTTCTATTTTTGCACATTTTTGTATTTGTATACTTGCACAATTTGGAACACCCCTCACTTTTGGACATTGCTGTCACTTTTCTCTGCTTTTTGGAACTGCTGTGACAATTAAATTTCCCCAATGTGGGATCAATAAAGAATATCTTATATCTTATATCATAAACAAAAATCTAAAGATGATCGGAGTGGGGCTTTAAGGAAAAATACCCCTGAAAAGACTAAAAATCTATTCAAATCCAGCGGAAATGGAAAAAATAATCCCACGTAGCCCCCAACAAAAAAGTTCTGTCCTGTAAAATTTTCCAGCCAATGACTATATGTACTCTTTTGGCACAGATTGCAGCTTCTTCTTGCTTTTCAATTTAATCTACAGTTTTTGTTCTTTATGTTTATGACAAGGCAGAGGATCGACCAGTTAACATGTCAACGTTTTAGGAACTGAATTGACTACTGTTAAATCCTTGAAATCAATCAATCAGATAGATAGATAGATAGATAGATAGATAGATAGATAGATAGATAGATAGATAGATAGATAGATAGATAGATAGATAGATAGATAGATAGATAGATAGATAGATAGATAGATAGATAGATAGATAGATAGATAGATAGATAGATAGATAGATAGATAGATAGATAGATAGATAGATAGATAGATAGATAGATAGATAGATAGATAGATAGATAGATAGATAGATAGATAGATAGATAGATAGATAGATAGATAGATAGATAGATAGATAGATAGATAGATAGATAGATAGATAGATAGATAGATAGATAGATAGATAGATAGATAGATAGATAGATAGATAGATAGATAGATAGATAGATAGATAGATAGATAGATAGATAGATAGATAGATAGATAGATAGATAGATAGAAACTTTATCAATCTCCCAAAGGAGAAATTCAGGTGTCCGGTAGCAAAACACACAACCACACACAACAAACAACAGTAAAAAGACAGTTCACGAAATAATATCAGTTCATATCAGGCAGGTTCATTAAACAGCCTGATAGCTGTAGGGACAAATGAGTTCTTAAAGCGCTCTGTCCTGCAGCGCAGTGAAAGGAGCCTATTACTCCGTGAGCTCCTCTGACCAGACATCGTGTTGTGCAAGGGATGTCTAGGATTGTCCAGGATGCTCTGAGTCAAGGCCCTCATCCTTTTCTGCAGCACAGATCCCAGAGAGTCCACCCTCCTCCGGATCACAGATGCTTATCTGTCAATCAGTTTGTCCAATCGAGTGCAATCCCTTGTGGTCATACTGCCACCCCAGCATACAACCCTATAGAAGACAGCACTCGCCACAACTGACTGATAAAAGAGGAGCAACATGTAAATACACACATCAAAGGACCTCAGCTTTCTCAGGAAGAATAGCCTACTCTGCCCTTTCTTATACAGAGCATGAGCCTGCTCCGACCAGTCCAGTTTGTGGTCAAGGTGCATACCCAAGTACTTATAGGAGTCAATCACCTCGATTCCCCCTCCATCGATGAGTTTAGTATTTAGTTTAGTATTTAGTTTATCTAAATCAGTTTAGTTTTATTGTTTTTTTTTCTTTTATGTTCATTTTTTTTCCCTACATTCTTTAGTGTAATTCTTTATCGGAGTCATATTATTGTATTTAGTTTATTGATTTGATCCTAGTGATGTTTTTTCATTAATATTTTTCGGTTTCCCTCCTTTTCTCTACTGCAAAAACAGCACCAAAAAAGTCAAAAAACGTTTGTTTTAAACTGCCGATGAGGTAAGAAAAATGGATGAATGAATTATTATTTTAAGGAAAAAATTCTGGTCACTCAGACACATTTTCTTAAACTAAGATTACTTTTCTTTTGAAAAACTTAATTCATACAATTATTTATCTTACAAAACAGATGATACAACTTTTTTTTTTCTTGAAACCAAAGTCTTTTTTTTACTATGTCAAAGTTTTGGCCGTGTTGTCAAATAAAACTTCCCATAAACGCAATAAAGTTTGTTTTTTCTGTTTCCTGCGTAGCTCTTCACCTCAGTCCTGCAGTTGAGGGGTGGCGGGAAGGTGCTACAGGAAGCAGCTGAGGGAGGTCAGCGCTGCCACCTCCTCGCTGGCTGGGCCTGCAGGTCTGCTCCCCCCTGGAGGCTTTGAGGGTGGAGGGCCTCATTAAACCCTCACCTCCTCATCGGCCCCTTCCTTCTCTGAGGAGGATGATCAGCAGGTGTGACAGCAGATGGGTTAACTCCTGATTTAGATGTTTGCCACCACGGCTCATAAACCCTTTTTTTTTCGTATTACTGCCTCTGCGGAAGATTTCCAGCAGAAACGACCATAAATATGTGATTTCTCTGAAGATTTCAGAGATGCATCGTTCTTGCTGCTGCAGGGCCAAGAACACACTGAGCTCCCAGCATCAAACATTCACTACCTGATGCAACGTCCTCACTGAGGTTCACCAAACGAGGTCTGCCTCCCGCAGCAGCAGGAGGACGAGGAAGCTCCTCCTCACATCACAGACGCACAGCATCCTCTTCCTCTGCAGGTTGGAGGCCCTGATCCTTGCACCTGCCCTCCTCGCTGGAAGGACTGGCCGTTCAGTTCACCTTACAGGAACCCGGGGGGGGAGGAGGGGGTCAGCATGACCCAACACCCCCCAGAGTGAAGCCAGAGCCGGCAGAGGAGTTCCTGTCCTGCTGCAGCGCCGCATTATGCAGAGCGCAACTCCACCTGTCAGCAGCTAATCATTGAGGATGATGGATGGTGTTTATTCTGCCATGATGGAGCGCAGCGTCCCCCCCACCACCCACCCACCCACCCCACCCTCCGCCTGATGATGATTGGAATAAAAAGGACACATCAGGCTGGCCGCGTTATTAAATTATCACAGCATAATTTGCATTAATGGCGGATGAAAGGGACGGAGGGTGGCAGCGGCTCCACAGTCCACCTTCAAGGACTCCTGATGCCCTTGACCCCCAGCGCCCCCCTGTCATGTGACGCAGGACGGATTCAAACATGTCCTGATGTTTGATCTGCTTCAAAATCATAAGCTGGAATAAAATGCCCTTGTTTTATTCTAAAAACTTCTCATCAGACGTGCTGTAGTGGAAATTGTGCTGAAAGTGTTCCACTAAAGTTCTTACTTTGTTTAAGTTTATGCTCAAAATGTTCCCCTGTGAATTTAAATCCTGGAAGAGTTTCACTAGAAGCAAAAAAGAACAACAAATATGTTTGAAGATAGAGGGACTTTTTTTAAGCTCAAGTTGCTCTTTTAGGATCAAATGTAATCAAGTGTCTAAACTGTTTGGGGCTAAAAACATTGAAGTTTGCTTTGTGGTAGATTAGCTACACAGTTTGAGTTTTCAATTTTACTATCAAAACACTTAGAAGAAAAAAAATTCTATAATTTTTTTAAATGAATTTGAAAATAAAGTGTTGTTGTTTGCCATGTAATTGTTTTGAAAGAAGTTACAAAGAAGTGAATTAAATCTAAAAATAAATCATTGAAAAAAGTTTTGCTTCAGTACAAACTCAAAAAATAAAGTTTCTTTTAGCGCAAACTGGACAATAAAGTTTTGTTTTAGCGCAAACTGGACAATAAAGTTTCGTTTTAGCGCAAACTGGACAATAAAGTTTTGTTTTTGCGCAAACTGGACAATAAAGTTTTGTTTTAGCGCAAACTGGACAATAAAGTTTTGTTTTAGCGCAAACTGGACAATAAAGTTTTGTTGATTGTCAAAAAAAAATTCTGAATGCAGTTGTAAAAAGAATTTTAGAAAGAATTTTTAAAAAATGTTTCAGGACTAAAACAAAAAATTAAAAAAACATATAAATATAAAAAATATAAATAAATAAATACATGAATAAATAAATACAAATAATATAAATAAATCTAATAAAGTTTTGTTTTACAAAAGAAACTAGATAATAAAGTTTTGTTTTAGTGCAAACTTGAAAACAAAGTTTTGTTTTTTGTGATGTAGATGTTCTGAATGAAAAGACTGAAAGAAATGAATGAAATTAAAAAATAAAAAGAAATAATTCAAAATAAAGTTTAGTTTTCGCTCAAACTGGGAAGTAAAGTTCCGGAGGATTCAAAACAAAGCAGAGACCTGCAGTCCGTATGAAGTTCTGATTATTTAGAGTCTGACGGATATTTAAATATTGATGTAGTTTTTATTCATATTTATGAGATTTTTACAAAGTGAGGATTTTATTTTCAAAAGGTTTTGAACATGGGATGTCAGAATTCTTGGTTGAAAACTGAACCTCATGCTTCACCATTGAACTGAAACGTCAATTGTTGCATCTCTATTACATACCAAAATGGAAATTTGCTTATTAGTAAATAAAAAAAAAGGATTTTTGTGACTTTTCTGTTTTTTGTTGTCGTTTTGTTATGCACTGTTCCTAATTGGAACTGAAAGTAAACAGTGACCCAAAAATCAAGGTTTAAGCCAAATTCTGGTGAAAGAGAATCTATTTGAATAAATGGATGTACACAGTTTAGGGACGATGTACGTTATCGTGTGAAGAAAAGTCGTTCTTTGGACTAAATCTGTGTGCAGTTTGCATGTTCTCCTCATGCATGTGTGGGTTTCCTCTGGAGACTCCTCACCGTCCAAAAACATGCTTCATAGGTTAATTGGTCGCTCTAAATTGTCCCTAAGTGTGAATGTGAGTGTGCATGGGTGTGTGATTGTGTAACCCTGTGACACACTGTTGTCCTGTCCAGGATGTCCCCTGCCTTCACCCACGAGCGGCCAGGATAGGCTCCAGCAGCCCTGTGACCCCGAAAGGGACATAAACAGGTTTAGCAGATGAATATTAGACAATATCTGATGCCTCCGTTTTGTTGTACAGGGCGATTATCTTTTATCAGATGAAGCTGGTTCATTTTAACGATCAGAGGAGTGAAGAGGAGGAGTCCAGGAGCGAGTCTGGGTGGAGGTGTTGAAGGCCGTGTAGGAGCAGAAGTTGTGACAGGCATGGAGGAGCAAAAGGAGGGACCAGAATGATGAAGCCACGTCCATATTAAGCAGCTTCCCTCTCACAAATTTAAACTGGACCCCCCCCCCCCTCCCCCTCCTCCCCCCACGCAGCCTCGGCCATGGCCCCGACACAACCCAGCCCTGCCTTCGCCAGCATGCAGCGGCCGCAGTGGCTCCTGGGAGACCCTGCCCTCCCCCCAAACCCACCATCTGCTGTGATTTATAGAAAACACTGATGATTTATGGAGCAGTCAGCTCACAATGAAGCACGCACACTCATCCGCAAGACACACACACACACACACACACCCCTCCATCCAACCTGCATCCAGGCACAGCCAGGTTGTGTGCTTAAGCGTGTGGGTTTGGGGCGGGGGGGGGGGGGGGGGGGGGGGGGTTGATCAAACTGTGTGAGGAAAAGAAAGAACCTTTTCAAAATAAAATGAGATTCACAGGAAAAATACGAGAAGGATCTTTTCCCAATAAAGTCTGAAAAAAACTTACATTTTTGATTTTTTTTTTTTAATGTTCTGGTTTTTGTCATGTTTACCTTAAATATATAATATATATCTATGAAATAATACAGCATGTTCTGCTGCAGATTTCATTTTACACCAAGAAAGAAACTTTTTTTGAACTTTATTGCGTCTCTTTAAGCCAAACACAGACAGACTAGAACTCAGCAGCTTAGCTTGACATGGATGCTCTTCATGTCGTCTGAACGCTACAAGCTGCTTCTTCTGTCCACTTTTTCAAGGGTTCTGCTCATCTCCTGTCATTTGTAAAGAATCTAGAGATTGTTAATCTCTTTTTTTTGCTGATTTACAGCAGAATAGTGAAATTTCGAAGCTGTGGTTCAAACATGATGAGTCACATCCGAAACAATGAAAACAGGAATATTTTCTGCCCAAAGTTCCTGCAGAGACAAGCGTCTCCTTTGAAGCACAGAGATGAGCTTCACAGATTGAACTTTGGTGTTAAACAAGACGAATACAATTAAAAAACAGCCTGATTATTCATGCATTAGTCGGAATGCTGTAAATATATATCCTTCTTTCTTTTTCTACATCCTTTTTCCCCTCAAAATCCTTTTATTGTAACTTAGCCACAAATGACATCACAACATAAACAGGATTTAAATTTAAGCCCAAATGACGTCATGTTGAAACAAACTATCCAAACAATTTTTAAAAAACGTTGTTAAGAAACAATTACAGGTTTGTTTGGAGAACTCAAGTTGCTTCATTGTATCATCTTTCCATTTTTATTTCTGGACGCTTCAAACCAATTCTTAAATAATTTTTTTTATATTTTACAAATATTAAATTTCATTCCGCTAAAAACATTAAGTTTTGTTTGTTACATATGGGATTTCGGGGAATTCTCTTATTTAACTAGTTTTGATTTATGTTTATTGGTGACATACTTCACCTGACACCCTCACGGTCCAGCAGGTAGGAGGTCAAAGGTCAAAGTTCACCCACCAACAGAAGCACACCTGCATCAGTGTTTGAAAGTCAAAACTCAAAAACGGAAGTGTGAAGGACAAACGTTTGGAGCAGGAATGGCTCCAATTGAAGGAGGACAGCTCCCCCTCCTGGTCAAACATGGTAGCTAAAAAGTACAATCCGTTTTTTTTTTGGCACATTTTCTTAAAGGAAATAAACGACAAGGAATAATTCTTAAATGTGTTTGGGAAAAAGTTTCCTGTATTAATTAACACCAACCAGGACAGAAATAATACTTTAGTAAAATAAAAAAAATTTTCTGTGAAAAAAGATCCGTACAACAGCACATTCTTTTTCGTTTAGTTTCATTCACACAACTTTGACTTGGAAAGATTGGATGTTTGAGAAAAAGTTGATCATATCTTTTTGTGGCAAAGATTAGAAGAACTAAAACAAAAAATATATATTTCAAAATAAAATTATCTTGGCACAAAATTAAAGAAAGAATAAACTAAAATGATCCGTCCATCCTGAAGTTCTCTGACGTCACGAAAGAAAATTCAAATAACCAGCCTTTTCCCTTAAATTATTATTTTCACTGCAATAATAAGCTCGACCAATCAAAGTAACTTCTCCCTGTCAGTCTTTATCTTAATTCATGTCTTTTGACATGAATTTGAACTGTCCTTTGACATTCAGTTGATTATTTTAATTAAAAAATAAAACAAGCAAAAACTGCCATTATAGGTGTTTAAATAAACTAACTGCTCATCTCTTAGATTTATTTTTAAGCCTATTTTACTGAAAAGAACAGAAAATGTTCTGTATTCATGCATTTTTTCAGCTTAGTTAACTATTCAAAGAACTAGCAGTTATTTAATATTTACCTAAAAGTCATTAAACTTTAAAAAAAAAAAAATATTTCGGTTTTATTAAACATTTTTTGAAAAAGTGTTTCTTTATCAATTTTGTACTAAAATTTTGATAAAAAGATTTGCCAAAATATTTTTAGTACTAAAATTGATGATATTTTTGCAAATATTTCAATCTTTTTTTTTACAAACTAGAAGGCTACAAGAGTCCAAAAACACAACAAATTAAAAACCTCATGAACGATATAAATACTTATTGACTTAGTAACAATAATCAAGTTACATGTATACATTACCGCAAGTTAAGCCTCCACCATCAACATCCAAATATGAACATTTGAAATATATTTACTTATGTCTACTTCTGTGATCAGTAATATCTTCAAATGCATCTGAAAATGCTGTTGTTTTTCTTCTACGACACAAATGTGTTGTAATGCTGGCTGTTTTACACAACAAGATGTCTCTGACATAAATGAAGCCACACTTTAGTGGTTGTTTGCACCATTTCTCTGTAGAAACATTACCAATAGAAGAACATACAAACTCCACACAGAAGGCTCCCCCATTGGTTGTTCTGTTTCAGGTCCCCCAGCCAGGACTTGAACCAGGGGTGTTCTTGCTGTGAGGCAAGAGCGCTAACCACTGCACCACTATTAAAAATTTGTAGTGGTGCAAAAAACGTACTTTTTCAATCTTTTTAATAAAAAATGAATAAATTTAGATTGTAAACAAAAAAACAGCTGTATGTCTTAAATTATGTAAGGGTTAATGGCCGACGAAGTGTGCGGTTACTACTTTTTAACGCACGCCGTGGAAGCCAGAACCGTCCGACGCGAAGCTTCGCTTCCGCGAAGTGCGTTAAAAAGTAGTAACTGCACACTTCGAAGGCCATTAACCCGCTTATACCATGGTCACTTACAAAAGCAATACATATTAACCAGGTTTTAGTCCTTAATTCTTGTTTTTTTTTCGATTTGGATCACTTTTCTCATAAACAGCGTACTATATGTTACGTGATGCGGCGCACGTAACATATAGTCCGCGTCGCGCAGCACCACCGCTGCAGTCAAGATTCGGCGATATATATATGCTGATCGTCCCGATGGGTTGAATAAAGCATCAATTCAGAGGGAAAGTTAATCGCTTACCGCTTGTTTTTGCCCAGATGATGAAGCAAAAGGTTGTTTTACAGAAGCCGGCGCAGTGATACAAATCATTTAAGCTAGCCGACCGGAACTTCTTTTTTCACCGTGCGGTTATCAGGTTTTAACGCATACCCAGCAGCCAATCAGAATCGAGTATTCAACCGGACCATGGTATAAACAATTAAAAATGACTTCTAAGCATTTAAGTTTTATTTTATTAGTTCTCGTTCCTGTCTAACACGTGCACACACCTTATGCATATATAATGAAAGATTTTTTTGTGCTCAAATAAGCTCTACTTTTTATCCAAATATTAACTAAAATATTAAAAATAAAAAAAAGACAACAGAAAAGAAGTCTGATAGTTTATTTCAAGTTCTGCAAAGTCTAATAAGGTGAAATACCCAAACATGTAAATATGTACAGTCATACAGGTATAAATATAGTGAGGCATGAAATGAAACTAACCCTCTAGAACAGGAGCCATGCACAGTGAGGCCTCAGTGGACGACATCTCTGCCTGTTCAGTCCACCTTAAGAAGCGTTGCAGGTTAGTTAGTTCAGGTTAGTGGTGGACAGAAATATTTTAGATTTCCATGAACTATTTAGGCACAGTCAGGAAACCACAAACACATATTTTTTTGTTTTGTTTTTCTTGACAGTAACGCAGCTCAAAACAGGATTTCTGTGATGCAAACATGCAGACAGTTTCTGTGCTGTGGGTTCGATTCCCACCCCACAGCAGGTAAAGGGAAGTTTGTGGTTCTGAGGCCCTCTCTGGTTCCAGACATTCAGCCCATAAAAGAAAGAAAAAAAACCCCACAGGTTCTGCTACAGTGCACGTGACCCCACGATGCGTTCAGGTAAGGCCCGGAAGTGTTCGAAACGGCATCCTTCAGTGCCCTTAAATACAATGAGCTCATTAGTTTTTCATAAAAACATGAAACCTTCAAACTGAGACGAAGATGTTCAATAGAATTCTAACCAAGCAGCCGGCTGCTTTTTGTTGAATGATCTTCATGTTTCTGGTCAAAGTTTTGGTTCGTTGGTCTCTAAGGAAATAATAAAACAAAAAACAAAAAACGTTAAAAAAAACGAGGATTTTTCCTAAATATGTCCTTCATCTTTGTCTTTATTTTCCTCCAGTTGGTTTGGACTTTTTTTGTGTGCTAGACAGGCAAAGTTTAGTTTAGCACCAGGAAAGTTCAAGCAACTTTAACAGTTCTGAGTTCAGTCATTAATCGTTCGTTTTGTGTTCATGTGACCAGGAGAGAAGACATCAAAGAAACAGGAAAAGGCAAAAGGAAAAGAGGGAATCACATGAGGAACCAATGAAAAAGACCAAGCTTAAAAAGGAAAAAAAGTACGACTTTGACAAGTTTAGGATTTTTTGTCAAAATTTTGTACTATTTTGCTTTCCGTACTTTTCTTGACATGCGTAGATGCCAGCATCTCCTGCTGCATTATGAAGCCTACACAGTCACGGGTTATGTTTTATCACCACAATTTAAAGAAACTTGATTTGTAATACTATCTAATTTTCTTTTGTCAACTTTTTAGCAAAGATCCTCTTATTTTATTTCATTCTTTTCAAACATTTTTCAGTCCCTACACCATCAGTTCCAAAATGTTGTACTTTTTTGCTTACCGTACATGTCTTGTTGTGAGTAGATACTGCTGCATTATAAAGCCTACTCAACTTGATTTGTGATATCTAACACGTTATCTAAGATTCTGCTGTTTTTCATTGGTTCATTCTCTCGTTTTTTTCTTTTCCTTTTCTCCTTCAACGTTTCTTCAATCCCGACTCCATTTGTTCTCATACAGTACAAAGACGGGAGTTCTTGGGTGCATCTGTTAGTATTCTAGTAAGCAGCAGTAACATCTCCGTAAAACAGAACAGGTGTGCCTTAAAAAACAAACAAACAAGAAGCGTCATTTCTACAGCGAGGGAAAAGTTTCAGTGTTTCTTGCGGAAAATCCGTTTATTGCTAAACCCTGGAAGGAAACCGGTGGATGGGTGGAGTCGCGTGTCGTCGTGGTTCATTACGGAGAAATGTTGTTGTTTTTTTTGAACTACTTCACATTTTGGAGGTCAAAGTCTCAAAGTGGCGTACATTCATGAACAATTCAGAGATTTCTTTTGAAACAAATTGACATCAGTGGATGAAAAACGAACTGATTGTTGCAGCTGATTGACGTTCAGGAAAACGGGATGAAGCGTCACAGCAGGCTGGACTCGACAGCGGACCACCTGTGGGTCCGATCTCCTCTGCTGTCCTTCAAGTGGTTATGAGGATCCCCCCCCAGCTTACGACCAGTTAAAGTCCAGCTCTAAAACGTGCATAGACGAAGACCTTCAGCTGTGTGACACCGGCCGGTTCGACTGTTTTCAGAAACACGGATCCCGATTATGAGGTTCGATTCCTCAAACTGAACCCCAAAAAAGAAAAATAAACGTAGTCCTTCATTCTTTTCCTAAAGGAGTTGACAAAGCATTAGAAATAAATTAAAAGCAGGTTTGGCTCCCAAAACCTCAACAACAACAAAAAGATGCTAAGAAAGACACGCCCCCCTCTAACCTTCCTCTTCGATTTGATTGGTTCGCTCAAACTCCGATTTAAACTTCAATAGAAGTTTTAAAATAGCCTCCAAAAGTTTTAAATATATTCGGACTATTTACAAAAACCGGAAAAGGAATATTAGGATGTAGAACTCAGATGAAAAAAAAGGAAGTGTTTTGGGGTTAAACTCTTAAAAAAAAAAAAAAAAAAAAAAAAAAAGACATTTTAAGTTAAGTGTTCATATGTGGAATGGATTCATGTCTTCATGTTTCCCCCCCCCCCCCGTCATATTAAAAAATGGATCATCCTTTTTGGCCTGGAATGATGCCTTTTGGAATGAAAAATGTTTTGCTGCTCCATTTTGGACTGAAACTGAATGAGTGTCACACATGCTGAAATCTTTTCTTCACACGTGAGAACAGGTTTTCTTACCAAAATAACATTCTGCTGCTTCTTGGGCCTAAACTAAAATACATACATATTTGTTCTTAAAATACATTTGTAGTGCTTGGAATCATTGGCCAGCCAAATGATCTGCTGGAAACTGAACGTGAAGCTTTTCGTTCTGGTTTTGTTTGATCTCATCTTCTCCTGTGGGAGCTGCTTCCTCCCAGAATCCTCCTCAAATCGGGAGTTCCTCGACAATCGATCGGGGTGGCGGCAGCCGTTCCACTGTAAGGTCAAAGCAGACATTTGTACTGGAAAGAGAATTGGAAACGGTTCTAAAAAGGAAAATACTGATAAGCGCGGTTCTTCTCCTCTTCATCTTAAGTCTGCAGAAGTCCTCACGTTGGAAAGAGGAGAGGTTGAGAGGATCGTCAGGCACGCGGCCTCTAATTCTACTTTCGATTCCGTCGCACACCGACAGAAGTTTTAAGGCCGATGACTCTAAAAATCAGCTTGATGAAGGTGAGGAAGGCGGAGCCGCTGAAGCATGGGGTGCTGTATAGTACGGTGGTCTACAGAAACTCTGTCCTTATCTGGGTCGGGGACGAGGCGTCTGCGGGCCGGAAGCTGGAGGTCAGTAGGAGGAGATGTCGGAGGAGCTGCTGCTGTTGCTGGTGGAGGTCTGCGCCCTCTTGATGTAAAGGTTGAGGAGCTTCATCTGCAGAAGGAGAGAACAGCTGTTAGTGGGGAGGGGGACTCCAACCATGGAAAGGTGGCAGCGAGAGCGGGGCGGGGGACCTTGCTGCCGGTCAGCTGAGCCAGGTATGGCTTGAGCTCCTCTCCGATCACGGAGTAGATGGCCACCAGGCAGAAGACGCTGGCCTTCCTCACGCTGCTCTCTGTGTTGTCGTAACCCTGCGACAGCAGACGGAGAGGTGCGTTTAGCTCATGGTGTTCACACTGGACAAGCAGGGAGGGGCTCCTTTTTCTACTGTCTGTACTGTTGGAAGAGGCTTGATGGGAAATAAAGTAAATCTCAGGCTTTAGTTTTATTTAACAAGATTTGGTCATACGTCAATACCCAATCCGGCCCCTGATTGGTCGAGGTTCAACCTGGTTTAACAACATTTTGTACGAAAAGCCTAAAAAAAAGTCCAAAAAAATCTAAGTGAACGCAAGAGTTTAGCGTTTAAATACGTTGTTTCTGAATTCCAGCCCTAACCCCTACAGAGTGCACTACATTGCGTTAGCCATTTTGTAGTGCTGTACGGATGTACCATTCCAAAATCGAGTGCACTAGAAATTTCCCAGAAGTCTCTGTGAAAAACCAGAGTGCATCCATGCTCATGCTCGAATATAGACCACAATGCATGGCGTCGGAAACAACAAAAATTGTATTTAAATACATTTTTTTTTTTTAGTAAACCATCAACGTTTTTATCTTCAGAAGACAGTGGACTCATAAATAATCGTCGCAAAAACACTCATATTAATTTGATTTGTACTTTGTGAAATCGATGACGTCATATTAGCTGGTAAAAAAAAAGAAGAAAAAAAAGAAGTGAGCATTGCTTTTAAGATTCAGGGCACTACATAGTGCTGCACTATCTAGTTTTTTGGTAGTTAGGGGTTATGGTGGGATTTCGGACACAACCATAGACTTTGCATTGGAAGTGATCACTTGGACGGGCTATGGCGAGGGCGGGGTGAACGCAGCTTGAGGACCGGGTCACCTGCAGCAGGCCGGGGATGATGTCCGGCAGCAGCTGGTGCAGGGGCTCCTTGCTGATGCGCTCGATGGCTCTGGTCTGCATCTTGATGGCAGCCAGGTTGATGGGATAGTCTGCCGTCTGCACGATGGGGCAGAGGACCTTGATGCACTGCTCTGGGTGGATGGAGCCCGCCAGCGTGGAAGCTGCCTCCTCGGCCGCCCGTACCACCTGCAGGACGAACGGGGTGAGCTATGGAGACGAGAATCCAGATGTGCATGGGAGCCCGGAGAGGTGCTCATCACCTCCTTGTGCGAGTCTTTGTGAGCCTCCAGCGCCTTCATGATGGTCAGCTCCGCGTAGTTTTTGAAGCGAGCCGGCTGGTTCCTCAGGATCTCCTTCAGGACTCGTAGAGCCAGCGCCCGGATTGTGTGCTGTAATGGTGGTGGTGGGGGGGGGGGCAGGTTAGAACGACCTACTTCAAAGAGTTCAGACCTCAGACGGAGGCGGAGTCCTCACATCTTTGTCTCCCAGCGTCTCTAGGAGCAGCAGCAGCATGGTCTTGAAGTGCTCGTCCCACACCATCAGGGCGTCCTCCCGTGCCACCTTCAGCAGCTCCAGCAGCGTCCCCCGTCTCTCTTCGGGGCCCTTCTCCCCCCCCTGACCCTGGGACAGCTCCTTCAACAGCTGTCCAACCAGTTCCAACTGCTCTGTGGGACAGGCTGCAGGAGGAAAGACAGACGTTACCGCGGATCTGGGGTCTAACGGACGTCCCAGACTGTGACCATTACCAGGGAAGCTTTTGGGGTTCAGGATCTTGTTCTCCACACATTCCTGTCGGCGTGCTGTACAGACGGACGCAGAAAGGTCAAAGCCTTGCAGAAACCTTAACAGTGAGCGGAACCTACGAGTGAAGGAACCCCCACCGTCCCGCCGGGGCTCCCCGCCGTCCTCGTACAGAGCGGCTTTGTCCAGCGAGCCGGGGCCGTCCGTGTAGTTGCCGGGGTTGTAGTCCCTGAAGCGAGGCCCCGTAAAGGATCGAGCTGAGGGGGTGTTGAGCAGGGACGTTTTGTTGTCCAAAGCAGTCCGCCCCCCTTCCACTGCTTCTCCACAGGAGCGAGGGTCTGAGTCAAACGGCACCGCGCCTCCGGCCTGAAGGGTCAGCCACGGCAAAAGAGGTTATTTGAGAAGAGGTGGGTGAAGCAGACTGAGGCGCTGTGAAAAGCTCCACCACCACCTCGCGGCGCAGCGGCTCCATCAGGTCCTCCTGGCTGCGGAAGCTGAAGTTCTG
Organism: Oryzias latipes; assembly: GCF_053564925.1. Lineage (NCBI taxonomy): Eukaryota > Metazoa > Chordata > Actinopteri > Beloniformes > Adrianichthyidae > Oryzias > Oryzias latipes. Next base: position 19,174,344 of record NC_136238.1, read on the forward strand.
GATGGCCTCTGTGACGCCGCGCAGGGAGCTGTAGATCTCCTCGGAGTTCAGGTTCTCACTGTCGTACTCCATTGTGCTGCGGGAGCAAAAGGGGAGAACGGAGTTAAGGCAGCCGAAAAACTCTGACGATGGCATCGTGACGGACGGGTAGATGCACAGGGACAGATGAAGATGGGTTATCGGCACTTTCAGGGCCAGAGTGACAGGGTCTTTACCACAGCTTCACTGGATTTAGCCAGGGGAGTTTGAAGAGTTTGTCTTGGTAGAAAATGAGCCGTTCCCTTTCGGTCGATTCACTCGGCAAAACACATTTACAATGGGATGTCACGCCTTCACGGTCCAGCCCCTATTTACATCGTCCCATCACTGCCGTCGGCAAATCAGTTCTCACCTCACTAGGTTACAGCTAGCTATGCTGCCGCAGTTGCCGCTACCAATCTGTCCTCAACCAGCTTAAAGCTAGATAGAGTTCATTGACTGTATAAGACAACTGAACTGAATGACTCCTCCCTCTTGTGTTCCAAACAGGAAGTACCTGCTGGCTCCAAGAAAGACTTCTACTGAGACAATAATAGCTATTACTCAGTCATTCTTGTTCTTTGACCTTGAAATGATCTTGCTATTCAATATTATTTTTTATCGCAAGTTACTCACCTTATAAACTGACCAATCAAAATTAAGGATATTATGGTTTAGTAATAAAGGCCTACCTTTGCCTCAGTGTGTGAAACCCTAATTAGCTAGAGCAGGGGTTCTCAAAGTGGGGCCGGGGGCCAATGGCGGCCCGCTGGAAGACTTTTGTGGCCCTCAATAAAAGGGAGCCAGAGCAGGTTCCTTTGAGGAAAAACATTGTGAGGGCGAGGAGACAAGGCTATTTCTAGAGGCTAAATCCAGTGAAGCTGTGACAGAAGCTAGCTACGTAGTGGTTTTGGAAATGGTCCGGTATAGTAAGCCATTAAGTGACGGGGAGTTTGTAAAAAGAATGTATGCTTAAAGTAGCTGACATTGTTAGTCCAGAGCAAAAGAAAGTCTGTCAAATGACGCAATTACTAGACGAGTAGAAGATGTGGGCAGCAACCTCAGACCTCAACTGGGAAAACATCTGGAGGGCCTGGTTAACTGTACAAATGACACTTGGTCATTAAAGTTATTAAAACCAACTTTTTCTCTTTATCCATTTTCTTCACCAAAATTGGCCCCCAGTCTAATGTTGAGTTCCTAATGTGGCCCTCTGCTACAAAAACATTGAGAACCCCTGATCTGGAGGCATGGGCACTTCCTGTGTCTTCAGTGAAGGCGTGATATCCACACTAAATATATTTTACCGCATTCCTCCCCTCTGGGAACAGGAATTATAGACATAACAGGATATTCTGGAGGTCTGATGGAAGTCAGACGGTCCCAATAACAAGATTCCTACTTTTATTAGAAACAAACTGTAGGATTTCACTGCAAAGACAACAGCTTTATATTATTATAGCTGATACATTTTTTTATATACATTTGCTTTAAACTACTAAAATACCAAAATATAAATGAAGAAACTGGAAGTTTTGGGAATCATCTGCTGGTTCTTGCAGCATTCTTGTCACTGCATCTTTTTGCTTTGTAAGTTGTTTGAGTAAATCTGACTCCAACACATGAAGCAACACAGAGTTGAACCAAACACAGAGCCTGCTAGACGTTTTCTTCCCCCCAAATTTACGTCTTCAGGATCAAACTCTTCTTGGGGGTTTGTCCGGGACCAGGAAGCAAAGTCCAGCTCTCTGTGCTTGGCCCGTGCGTGTGGATGAGCTCACGGAGCAGCTGACAGGAGCCCATGGAAGCGGGGGCGTGAGCAGATGGAAACAGTGAAAGACACCGGATGTTAGGGGGAGGGGGCAGGGGGGTTACCTGGGGGAGCAGGCTCGCCGCACGACCCTAAGGGAAGAGACAGCAGCGGGGGGAGGGGGCAAAGAGGAGGAGGGGGGAGGAAAGGTAGAGAGCCCGTCTGCACTCCAGGCCCACATGCGACTGCAGCGAGGAAGAAAAGGAAGAAGAGAAGGGAGGAAGAGGAAGTCCAGACATGGGAGGCATACATCAGACTGAAATCTGTCTTTAAGTGGGGAGGGGGCGGGTCAAAATTAACCCGAAATCCTCTGATGAGAGTAAACTGACTGTAAACAGGACTCTGCATCAGAAGACCAAAGAGAGTGCACAAACGTGCACGTCAGTGTCAGCTGAAATTTGGTCAAGAAATGCAGCGAAAAACACCAAATAAACTTTTTCAGATTAAATAAAACGATGAGAATATTGTTTTAATTTTTCCCCGAATCGAAAATCCCATTATCTTCCATGAGGATCATTTTCCTGAAGACGCGCACCTTTTAGGTTTTGCTCAATAATCCACGTTTAAACCAGTTCTTCTAATTTGCCGCTTGCTTTCTTTGCCCCTCCAGCAGGAAATCGGTGTGCTTGTTTCGCCAGCCGTCTTCTCAGTATCTCCTATCTGCTTGCGCCATCCTCTGAAACGTTTAGGATCCACCTAGACGTGATGCAGATTCCTCCCCAGAGTGTCCTCTGGCGTCCGCCAACCGCACAAAGTTTAAACGCTAAATGGAACGAGCGTTTCTTGACCATCGTTGCACCGGCTCATAACACAAACGCCACAGATACCCGGCATCTGAACGACTGTGGCCACTATTACAGAGCGGAGCCCAAAGTAGCAAGTAGCTGTTAGACCCGGTGTCACTGGAGACTGGCCACTATTGGAAGAGAGGAACCATTGTTTTAGGTTATACTCGAGAGTTTAAGTCTTGGTACGAACCCATGCACCCGTATGGAGGTTGACCCGTACGGGTGATGTCGGTTTTTGAGTTGTCCGGACCCGTGGGGAGTCGGCTGCATCTTAAATGGAGCGCAGGTGTGTCTTGCGGTTCCCCTTGAGGCTCATACAGCCACCTCACGGGACGTCGAGAAAATGGAATGTACCATTGTTGTGTGTGGGAAGTAGGGTTGGGCGATGTCCCTTAAATTGGCCGTTGACGATTTTTGCTGTTAACCATCGGGATGGACGATGACATCATCGGGGGGGGGCTATTTTCAATATTTCAGTTTTATATACCGTAAATTCCAGGTTATAAAGCGCACCCGATTACAAGCCGCACCCACCTATTTTAGCGTGCTTAAATATTTTTGTACATACACAAGCCGCATCAGTATACAAGCCGCTGCCTCGACAAAGCGCGTCCTGACCACCAGAGTGTGCATGGCTCATTACCACACTGTGGGCAGGTACTGGCCTTGTCTCAAGCTCATGTATCTAATTACACCCACATCTGAAACAGCATGGACCTCTATTCTGTTCACAAGTTCCTCAGTTATGGGTTTTTTTATTTTATTTTTTTTTATTTTTTTTAACTTATTGACAAACTAGATATCATACATAAAATTACTAACAGTAACCATATAATCAACATTACATCCCTCAGTTATGATGAGGAAATTTACATCCGCGATCCCCCATTTCCCATGAGTCTTAGGGGCTAAAGGCGGGGCCAACGCCCGGCTCGCCACACTGTTGTTCGTGTTTAAGAATGAGCAAGGAGCAGCAGTGCATGGAGGGGTGAAAAGGAACAGCTCTCCTTCCACTTGTGTCGCGGCAGCATTATGGTACTAACGGGGCTGGTTAAAAAACATCAGTAAAATAGCGCGCGCCTCAGCGCGATACGCGCCTCAGCGCGATACACGCGCCTCAGCGCGGCGCGTTCGTCAGAAGCTTCCTTTCACAACAAACACTTGTTGCTCCCCGGACGCCTCTGCGCTCCGCGCTCGCCAAGCGGGCTCCTTGTCTCCCCTTCCTATCCGAAAAGCTCACACGGCGGCTGTGAGCTTTTCATTGCAAAATTCCGCTCAGTCAGAAACCGTAAAAACGACCAAATGGATTTGTGTTTCCAGTCGTGTCCCGACAAAATAAAGGCTGATGTTATTCACACATATTTACGTGCAGCCATCCGAGTCACTATGACTCAGAGGTAAATACACTTCTGAGCATGCGCTGTTCTCTCCGTCACGCACCTGACCGGCATTTCCATTTACTGATGGGGGATTTTTTCACGCTGCTTTTAACGATTGCTTTTAACTTGAAAGCTTTATCATATTGTAGCGGCGATCACGTGCACGTTGGGTCTAATGGCACCAAAGGATTCTGGGATGCGGCCGGGCATGCGTGTTTCTTTTTGTTGAACCATGACTGAAGTGTCTAAGACCTGAAGTGACCTCCATGCTGTTTGGCTGCTCAGAGGTGTGTTAAAAAAAATGACTTGTGCTTGGTGGTGGATGGGCATACAAAACCATTCACCGAGCCCGAATGTACGTACATGGCGGCCGCCAATCAAATCCATAAATTAGCCGCGTCACAGAATAAGCCGCAGGGCTGTGAGCGCAGGAAAAAAGTAGCGGCTTGTAGTCCGGAAATTACGGTACTTGCTATTCGTTGTTTTACTTTATTACTTTATTTATTTTATTTCCCAACTAATGACTCGTCCGCGATTATCCAGTAGAAACTGAGGGAAGTGACTTTAACAAAAAAGGTAACAAACAAACTAGAAAAGAAATGGTTTGCTCCCGCACTTAACTAGTCAAGTGGACCGGCGGAGCGCGGATTTACAGCTTTGTGTTTGAGGGGAAGGGGGGTGCTTTGTTACATGAGCGGTAGTATGTGGGAGATTTAGAACTGCGATCCGTTCCGCAGCTCTAGGGGAACGGGCTACCGAACTCAGAACCGGGTCTAAAAGTGTGTGTCTGAGCAGAGCTCGGACCGTCAGCACACACACAGCGCTTTGGGGCGGTGTAAGCTTCAAAGCAGAAAGGCCGCTCAGTCCTTAGAAATCGTTCAAACAATCACGTGGATTAGTGTTTCGAGTCGTGTCCCGACTAAATAAAGGCTGATGTTATTCCCACATGTTTATGTGTAGCCAGGATGCAGATTGCAGCACCACCCAAAGCTAATGTTGTTAGCCCGTGTTAGCATACTGCTAATTCTGGCTTCTTTCCGGCTCCATTCTTCAACAGAAAAAGCACTGACCACACGGATTAAAATTAAAACAGGCGAACAGGGGCTTCATAATAACCGTAACATTATTAAAAGCACGTTTAGAAGATCGTCTTGTATATTACCAAGCTGAAATGTCAATGTATAAAGCCGCTCGGCAACATTGTTTTGTATTGAATTGTTACATTCAATAAAGTTTGAGAAAAAAATAGCCGCTTGGCGGAACTGATATCCGCTTCCGGTTTTTCAAACCCTACTGCGCATGTGCGAATGATTTATTCCGACCGAAAGTGTGACCTTAGTGAACGTTTGTTATATTCTGAAAACATTTTTCTGGAACCATGTACACGGTTGGATTCTAATCCGACCATTGATCCGGTCAAGATAGTTTTCACATGTAACCGCGGCTTATGGTGTCCACTCGCAGCGTGGCGGGGGCGTGGCATCCCGATGGTGTCTCTCCATCGGGATGTCAGTCACCCATCACGATGGACGATGGCATCGGCACAACCCTAGTGGGAAGTTTGGCATTTGTAAGGATAATGACAGTTGCTCGCTCATATGACGTGCGGGTGATGTTTCTTAACCTCGCATGTTGTGTAGGTGATCGCGATGACCTGCCGCCCACAGCATGCCAGAAAAAAAAAGCATTTCACTCAACGGGCTCACCGACTGGTCTGCGAGATTGATATTTTGCCGGCAACCTGCATGCCTCATGCAGGTTTACCAGTTTATTTTCACCCAGCATGAAGGCAGACGTGTCATGCAGTGCGTTTGTTCACGTGTGTTTAGTTTGCCACCTGTTAGTGCGTTCATTGAGGCGATAAATGGAAGAGGTATTCCTCATAACGTGACAAACATTTTTCATCTTCATTGGCACATATGAAAGGCAGCATCCAAGCTTTTGTGTTGCACTAGACGCTCAGTGACACAGAGGCCCAGAACAGGTTCTGATCCATTTCAGATTAAGGAATTAACTCAAAGTCAGTGTTTGAGATTGATTTCTGATTCAGCTCTTGTGGATCTGAGCTTCTGAAAAATCATGTAGTTTATGAACTGAATCTACAACTGACGTACAAATGTAACTTTGAATGAAAATAGATTGTAAAAACAGTTGAAAAGACTTTTCAGTCACTTTATTAAAACGATAAATATAGCTTGTTTTTTCATTGTAGGGAGTGAGCTTAGTGCATGTTTATTAACATAAATATGCACTTGATCCATTAAGAACCAGATACTAACAAATATGCACCACACACTCCCTTTCAACCAATAAATCCAACTGTACTTGACTTAAGCTGATTATATATAAAGAATCTAATGTGACCTAAGTGTGTATCGTAAGCTTCACTGCAAAAATCTCTATAAATGTGAGTACTTGTTGTTCTGTCTACAATTAATGCTTAAAAGAAACCAAAATATCAAATCAAAAAAAGGCAGACCATACACAATCAAATCAAATCAAACAAGACCAGAATCAAATAAAATAAAAACTAAAAAAAAAAAAAAAAAAAATCAAGCCATTTAAATTCAAATATTCAAAAAAAAATCTAATAAGATGACATCAGATCAAATCAAAACTAACTAAATCAGGCCATATTAAATGAAATAAAATCATATTAGATCAAATCAAATCAAGTAGTAGTATAGTAATAATGGTAAGTCTGTTGCTGTAACTACGAAATGATGCCTGAGCTGGCGAAGATTCGTTCCTGGATGTTTTATATCGAACATGTTTTTTGAAGAAGGTTTAGAAAATGGAAATAATTAACAATAAGACATCCTCAATGCAGGACCTATGCAAAAGTTTCCATGAAGCCAGACAGAGGGGTGGGTGTACCTGGAGGAGAGACTCCCGTGGGAGCAGTTTGTGGGCGAGGTGAGCGGGCTGCCACGGCTTCCCGGCGCGCGAGGAGGCGTGCGCGTGGCCGAGTTACTGGGAGCTGCCTAAAATGGAGACGGCAAGCGAGAAGGCGGTGTGAAACCAACACATCTATCCGGCAACGTTTGTCTGACTGAGGAGGGTGGGGATTACCATGGCGACGGCAGTGCTGGCGCTCCTCAGGTGGTTGTGCAGCAGCTTGGTGGTGCCGTCCTGAAAGGTCTTGGGCAAAGCGCCGAGTAGCATGGTGAACTCAGGAGTGTTGAGCTCGAAGAGCGCGATCAGCACCACCTGCGCCGCCTGCACACAAACACACACACACAGGATTAAAGGGAGCTCCTCCTGCCGGGAAATGAAGAACCTTCAGTGTGAGGAACGTCGCCTGACTCTCTGAAAAGTTCATAAAATGATTCTGACGATTGATTAATGTCACAAAATCAGAGGAAAAGTCAGTATTTTCCAAAATGCAACAAAACTTAAGTATGTAGTTTGTTACTCTGATTAAAGAAACAAACTGTTCCGAAATTGACTAAAATCGAGTAGAGTAGCTCGAATTTACAAATGATATGGGTTTGAATCAGTCCTGGGGGCTCTGACTCAAAGGTGAATGAATTCCATGAAGACGAACAACGGAAACCCGTTAGCAGAGTAGTAGGATAAGACTGCGGAGAAGCTCAATAAGAGTTGTGATACTTTGGAATTTGGGAAACTCAGATATAAATACTGTGATCACGACTTTGGGATGGAAGATTTGTCACTCTCACTGATTTGTCACGAGCTCGGGCTCGTCAAGGTAAAGCAGGAGTTTTCCAGTCTACGGATAGCAAGTGACAAAGAAGAGGTTGTGAACTTCTCTAGTCCAGTTTTCCAGTTAAGCTTTAGTCAAATGCACCAGTACAGGAGTTGACCTGTGTGAACACTGTGGGTTTGGGGAGCGTCACAGAGATGAGCAATTCCCTTGAAGCTCGTACGGCCACTTCAATTGACGTCATGAAAATGGAACGTACCATTGTTGGAAGAGTGTTGGGAAACATTCGTAAGGCTAACGTATGTAGCACGCACTTAGCACATACAGGCGGTGCTGTCATATGGAGCCCTTATGTCACACTCCAGTCATTAGATGGTGCGGGTACTGGCTCCTTAATGGAAACACGCACAGAGTGTGCATGTGGTTAGTATGCTACAGCCCTTAGGCAACCGCAAAAACAACACTCTGATTGTATAATTACCTTATTTCTGGCAGTAAGGCTGCATGCAAGGAGCCTGCACTCACGGATTTAAACATGAAAAATCTGTAAGACACATCTGCTACAACCTGTCGCCCAGAGCATCTCATAAAAAAACATGTGCATGATTATTTTTGCTCCACAGGCTAACCGAGCGGTCTACTACCTTGATGTGTTCAGGTTTGGTTGCAGATCGCTGCAAGTAGCTACTTTAAATTAGTAAGAAAAGAGATATTTTCGTTTACCTTAATTAACTTCATTGAATGTTCACTGATTAAAAAAGAAAAGAGAGGGTTACTAATGATAGTCAAACCTTTGAAAGTACAAACCTTCCCCTCGCATTAGTGCGGATGCATAACCTGTTCATATAATGCTTCTCCAGAGAATTATATGACATATAAACCGTACTTTCTATTTCCTTTCTAGGTACAGAGTTTGTTCTAGAAAGATTGAAACTTTTTTTTGATGCATTTTGGAAAATCTAAAAGAAAGCAGATTGTTTTTGTTTTTTTGTAAAAGCCTTTTTCTGAACTACAATCTCGCTAAATCTAAAGAGCAAAACTCAGAATTTGATGAAAAGACACATATATTCTAAAGAAAATGAACATTTAAAAGGTTAAAGTGATCAATGAGGATTTGGGGGGGGGGGGGGGGGGGGACATGCAGCTTGCTGCTTTTTCACAGATTTTGTCAGAATCATGCTGGAGAGGCTGTAAGAGAAGAGTCTGCATTAGAACCAGAGCTGAAAACTGAACTGATTAATCAGCAGGAGCAGAAACACCGAATCAGGCGGATGTTAGAGATCCGTTAGTTTCCACACATCAGTCTGCAGGCGGACAGACGAACGCTCAGCTGCTCTCGCTGCGCTCTACTCCGGTTCATTCTTGCGGCTCATGCTGTCGGGACGGGAGTACCTGCTTGCACCTCTCCTCCAGGTTGCCCTCCCCTGGCAGAGAGGCCACAGTGCCGGCTCGGCCTGACGGCTCCTCACCAGCCCAGCTTTGCAGGGTCTGGGTTTTAGGCGGAGGAAGAGTTTAACGGGGGTATGGAATCAAGACTAGAAGGCGACGGGAGGCTGCGGCCCTACCTTGCGCACGTCGGAGCTCTTGGGCTCGGTGGTCCAGGTGATGATGCGGGAGACGGCGAGGCGGGTCTCGCTGGAGTTGACAAAGTCGGCGGGGTCCATCTGGCGGGCCAGGGCCTCGATGTAGCGCAGGATGGCCACCTTCACCTTCAGGTTGGGCGTCTGAGTCTGATCGACGATGAAGCGCATCAGGATGTTGAACTGCTGCTCATACGGGAAGGACTCTCTGCAGGGAGACGCAAAACCACAGGTCCCGGGAAAAGTTCTGACAGCAGGGCGGAACCTAAGCTCCCATTTAGAAGGGAAGCCCTCTCCACAACATTAAATACTAATCCCTGCACATTTTGAGGGTTTTGGCTGACCTGGTGACGTCCAGCGCCTTCTGGACTTTAGCCTGGACAGAGCCCAGGAGGTCGGCTCCCATCTTCTTCAACAGCTGGGTGAGCAGGACAAAAAGCCAGTCCTGCAGGTCGTCCCGGTGCAGAACGACGAAGTCCACCAGGGTCTCCAGGAACATGCTGAAGACCTGCAGCGCGGAGAGCCGCAAAGGGAAGCGGTGAGACGAGCGGCAGACACTCCGGTCATGAGCAGGTGAGGGAGACACTTACTCTCTGAGGTTTGTTAGAGTCCACAGCAACGGGAGGCATGCAACAAGAAACACTCTGTTAGTTCAGATGAGAATTAGCGCCGATTCCCCGCCGTTCCCAGGGGTCTTTCAATTATGATGATGTCTGAGTTATTTTCTAGGACATAGTTTCTGCAGAGCGGCAGTCGTTATGTTGCCGTAGAGCAACCCCACCCCAATTCCCGTCCCCGTATATGAAAGCTCTCAGTTTACGCGCTCCCCTGCTAGCTTATAGCCCCCTCACAGCCTCAAACTAACATTACTGGTCTATAAGGCATCAGAATGGAGCAGAGCAGGGAACTTGTGCTACATCCAACATACGTTCTACATCACAAATACCATCTTTTTCAAACAGCATTGTTTTTTTTTTTTGCATGCTCCTGATTCACAACAGTTTGCATAAAGAAACACTTCACACAGAGAAATGCCACAAGAACATGTTTCAGCACCAGAAGCATGATTTGTGGGTCTTTAAGGAGTGGCAGATCGGGCTGGTTCATAAGTCAGAAGAGTCGGCCGCGTCATGCAGAAGCTCGGTTGGCCTCACCTTGCTGTGAGGGTCTGCAAACATCCTGGTGAAGATCTCACAGAGCCGCTTCAGTTCCACGCGGCTGCAGACAGACGCAAGCGTCTCAGAGAAGATCGCAGCATGGCTCACGGAAAAAAAAAAAGAAGAAAAGAAATGGGCAAAAAGACCAGCCCCACCTGAGCATCCTCTGGCTTTTGAGTAAGTTCTGCAGCCCCAGCAGACCCTCCTTCCTCTCGGACCAGTTGGCGCTGGCGCAGTGGTTCAGCACCTCGGCCACGTCCTCCATCTGCCGCATGTAGTGCGGCGTCACCCCGCCGTTGCGCGAGCTGTACGAGCGCTCCGAGCAGGCGCTGGAGGCGTCGCTGTTGGCGTCGTCGTCCGAGTACATGCCGGGGGACTCGAAGCGTCGCCGCGCCGGGCGCCTCTGCGATAGGTGAGAACGGGAGGTATCAGAGGGTGGAGAAACAGGAGGACGATGGAGCATGCTTTTCCCTTTTCCTTTAATGTCACAGAACAAACACTGCAGATTCTGACATTACACCGCGGTCTGCATGCAGCGACACGTGTCTGTACCTTACTCCTGGAGTCTCCTAGGAGCTGCAAGTGAAGTTCAGACATGGAAATTACTGCTGAGCTGAAGCACAGTAACCTTCTCGTCTACCGCTTCCTCCCTGTTACCTACCAGAGCATCTGCGACGGCGGCCTCCACCTCTGTGCCTGTGTTGAGGATCCTCATTGCGTTGACGGAAGCGGAGATCCGAGCCTGATGGGACAGCCGGTCTGAGGGGGAACAGAACTAACTGTAAAAAAAACAACTGTCGAGTCAGAACAAAGAAAGCCCCCCCCCCCCCCCCCCCCCCCAAAAGAAGCGCATGAGGTGAAGCTTTAATTGAGCCATTTGAGTCTGGTTTGTCGAGCTGTTTTAGTGACCAGAACCCAACCCAAACAGCAGAGCAGAACAAAGAGGTCCAGTTCAAAGCAGAACCGTAAATCAAAGGGTGAAAGCTGCAAACCCACAGAAAAGGCCTAACAAAAGAAAACCTCAATAAATGAGCAAAAAAAAAGCTTCAAAGGTGTTTATGATAAAATAACATAGTTCTTTGCAGTGCACGATGATGAGGGATGTCGCCCCCTGCTGGTGCAAAGGTGCACCACCCTCTCAAGGGGAGCGGGAGGCGGGCAAATGAGGGCGTGAACGTATAAAACCCAACCCAGAGCTGCAGGTGGATTCCTGCTTTCACCTGAGCAGCACTCTGCGGACGACAGCGCGCTGGTGGAGCGGGAGTGGCGGCGGCTCACTGCGGGAAGGCGGGGGGGAAGGGAGGGAGGGAGGGGGACGCAAGAGTTGACATCAGAACTATAGAAGTGTTGCTGCAAAAACCTCCTGAGGGGGTTAGACAGACAAACCAGTCGCATGCAGAAGAACAATCTGACCCCCCTCCACCACCACCACCAGCATTCCACCACCATCAAACCAACCGAAAACCTCATCTTTCCTTAGAGGAGGGGGGTGGATCAGCTGTACTCACCCAGGGGGGAGAAACCCCTGGCGGGGCTGGTGTCGCGGCTGCTCTCGCGACTGGTTTCGCGGCTGCAGCCCTGACTCATGCTGGGGCGAGGGATGCGACTCCGGGCTGGACGGCCCAGCGGAGGGACAGACAGACAGACAGCAGTGCAGGGGGAGAGTTTAGCCGGCAGCACACAGACAGACAGACAGACAGACAGACCTGCAGCTCTGCAGAGACGTTAATGAGCAGAGAAGTTAAAGTGTCGTTTCACTGGAGCTCAAAGTGACGATGAGGAGGAGGAGGAAGACTCAGGTTTAGTGTGAGCAGCATGCACATGAAAACATGACCTCCCTCAGTAACAATGACAGCATTTAGATACAGGTCTGCGGGATGCGCTCCTGAAGGAACCGTTTTCCTGGTTTTAGGAAAAAACAATCAACTCATCTAAAAAAATAAACTGCCTTTCTTCAAATTTCTCAAATCTTAACTTTATTTTTGACCTACAAATCATTTTTCTTTGTTTTTATAAAAAGATATTGTTTACCTGGTAACAGCTAAGCTCCTCCGTTTATTATTTTACACATTTTTCCAACATTCAAACAAAAGAAAATACAAGAAAAATGCAAAATCTTATTTAAACCTTAATCTTTTATACTCTTAGAATACCATGCTTATAATTACAACAAGACAACACTTTCACCATAAAAAAAGCAAGGATAAAATTCTATTTTTGTAGTGTTTTGAAATAGCTTTTTAAATTCATTTCCAAAATGATTCCATTTGTTCACCCCAAATGCAGACACACAAAAACCTTTCCTGGTGGTTCACATCAGAGCTATAGACTGGAAGACTTGGAGATTATAGAAGGATGTGAAAAGAAATTATGCTGTTTGATATTTAATTTATTTTAATCATTTAGAATGTAAAAAAAAATGTTTATTTGATTCTGATTGGCTGCTGGGTGTGGATTAAAAAGTGATCATCCACAGTGATATTTAATGCACGCCTAAAAAAGAAATCCTGGTGACATAGCTTAAATGTTCTAGATCAGTGTTTTTCAACCTTTATTGAGCCACGGCACACTTTAACCTTGACAAAAATCCTGCATCCAGCATTCAAAAAAAAAAAAAAAAAGGAGAAACTCATAGTCTGTATTGATCTACAGCCCCTCTGCAATCTCACATGCATGTTTGTGATAATTGTGGCAGAAAAAGCTGGAAGCAGCAGCTGCTTTTTCTAAAAGATGTAATAAAAGTTAAGTTAGGAGATTCAAAAGCGGTTTGATGTGTGTTTGTTGTTGTGTCAAGACGTTAAGAGGAGAGACTCGTGCGCCGAGAAGCTGTCACTTTAACCCATTGCATCATGGGAGATGTAGTGCAATAATTCGCCAAACGCTGACAGACTCGCGTCTCTGAGCTTCATTGTTTTGTTCACTTGTTCCACGTCTGATACCGGATTCTGTGGGAAGCTACACCGCTAAAGACGAGCTTTAGCTGGTATTTTTGTTGGAACTGAGAGACTTATGAGCTAAATCGAAACAAGGAAGTGAAGACTTCAACCACTTCTGATTGGTCAGACTAATGACATGTGATTAAGACTCCAAGAATGATTAGTGGAGACAGATAAAGGGGCGGGACTTTTCAGGAAAACGGCTTTAGGTTCAGCTAAATCACAGTACCGTGATTCTTATCAAAGTGTCTTTAATAGAATCAAATAAACACAAAGAAAAAAGTATTTTACGATCTTTCATATTCCTAATTTCTCAGTGTTTTATCAGGGCCTGTTTGGATGAACAAAGAGCTGATATCCTGGAGATGGGAAATGTTTTTAGATCAGTTAATGAGGGCAATTTCCCACGGCACACCTGACCATCTCCCACGGCACACTAGTGTGAACACCAGTTGGTGTTCCAATCATTAACATATTTTAAACAAATTAAAAGAAAAACAGGTTTGCATTTGGTTTGTGTATTACCAAGAGTCTGGCCATACAATATGTGTCTCACGATACGATATGTATCGCGATACATTTTAATTGTCACTTGTTCTCATCTGGAGCCCACTACAAACCCCCACAATCCGCGTTTTTGCATGGTACTGAGTTTGGGTTCGGTATCCATACCAAGCAAAAACGAAGTAGTGTCTTATGACAACAAAAACTGCGAGGTTCACTGAACATTTAGCATTTAATACCAGCTGATCTCGCAAATCTTGTTGTTTTGTGTGGTGTAGAGCTGCTCAAAGAGCCTCAGTGTGCTCTGCTGCCAACTAGCAGTGGAGAGTTTAGGTGGAAAACACGAGTCGGACGCTCAGGAATAATTAAAGAAATATCGTCCTGACAGCATTTTAAATCGACATAAGCGATATATCGCTGAATCGCTATTTCACGGTTTATCCCAACAGCAAGACAGTAAAAAAAAGGAGTGATTTTATAGTTTACTTTAACCTGTTTGGTTAATTTTGGTCATTTTGAAGATGCAGCAAAAGAGAAAGAGAGAGAAGTTTCTTTAAAACAAACTTTTGCTTCATCATCTGGACAAAAACAAGCGGTACACGGTGAACTTTCTGTCTGATCTGATGCTTCATTGAACCCATCGTGACGATCAGCATATACTGCATATCGCTTTCCTTTGCCGCTGCAGTCGAGGCTGTTACCATGTCAACGCTTCGCACCATGTATCAAATAATTTAAATCTAAAAAAATAACAGGAAAAAGGTCCGAAAAATTGATTGAATACACATTATTTTGTAAGGGACCATGGTTTGAGCGAGATCATTTCCTTTGAGGTGTCCATTATCAGAAATGAACAGTTAATTTCGTTAATTTCGGACTTCTCTGGCATTCTCCCTTCCATACTTCAGCACAATAGGTGAGGTAGGGGAGCACTAGCTGCTTCGCTTTATTTATTATTCAGAGAATTTTGGCAGTTTTTGACTTTTACGCGTCTTATGTGGAGTTTCCCTGACAATTCACGGTCTTTTAGGATTCCCAAAAATGTGCTCTCTTGTACATTTTCAACTGTCTATTCTCCGCTCAACACTCACCGGCGCCCGATCTGGTGGGGCTGTTATCCCGGCTGCATCCCTGACTTCGGTGGCCTCTGGGACGGTTTTTCTCACTGTAGCTGCTGCTGATGCTGGTGGGGGTTTGAGGGGAGGGGGCGCCCATGGTGGGTCTGGGGATTCTGCCGTAGGTGGAGGTGAGGAGTCTCCCTGGAGAACCAGACCGGCTGCCAGCTGAAGCCCAGTGAAACATAGACCGTAAGCCCACATTAGTTAACTCACACCGCCATGCCTCACATTTGAAGATGACATCATACAAAATAATTGAATCGTGTAATCTTTTTTGGTGTCCGATCCTGTTAATTGCAGAAAACATGCTTACAAAAAAAGACTTAACGAAGATTTTGTGTTAATGGAATTTCTGTTGGGTTGCACGGTGGTGTAGTGGTTAGCACTCATCTCACAGCAGGAAAGCCCTAGTTTGAAGTTAATGTCTGTCTGTTTTTTTTTTTATCTATGCATTTCATAGTTTCTGTAATGAGTTTGATAAATTTGTGCTATTTTTTTATTGTATTTCCAACAATTAATGCTTGAAATAGAAATAAATCAAATGAAAATCAATCAAACTCGTGCATCACTTCTTCCTTATATGAAACAAAGGTCATTTTTGGGATCACTCACGCTGAGACTGAGAGACGACCTTCCCTCGGCTGCGCCCGCGGCTGTCCGTCAGGGAGGGGCTGTTTCCGGAGCTCGTCCTCCTCGTTCGAACCCGACCTTTTGCAGAACGGGAGGATGAAAAGTGTTACTGCTGTGAGGCCCGACCCCGGTCCTAAACTGAGAGCCATCGACAATCCAAAAACAAAAGGATGAAATCACAACATTCCAATCATGAATCACAGGTTGAGAGTTTCCTGAGACTCCACGACATTCAGAGACCGACAGATCTAAAGACATGCAGAAGAGTCCAAAACGTCAAAGACAGCTTCACAAGACGAGCTCAAGAGTGTGAATCATGTGAGTGATGACGGACAAACAAATCTAGATCCCTTCGTTTGTTCGAGGGTTTGAAAGCAGCTGCCCGCAGAGGCGCAGGCAGCTCCTCGGCTGTGGAGGCCAACAGGAAACGGTGAACCATGCGGGGCGGGGACAGAAACGGACCATCACTACAGTCAGGGTGGAAGCAGCTGTCTTACCGTCTGCGTGGACAGACCGCGAAGCGTCTAGGCGTCAGCGGAGACACAACAGGGGTCACAATCAGCAACGGGAATAGTTTTTTTTTTTTTTGGGAGGGGGTGGTCTGTGGAAGCCGCAGTTGCTGTGTGTTTTCTGTCAGTGAACGCCGGCGGTCTTACCTAAAGAGGCGTACGATCCAGGAGGAAGCGCCGAGGCTGAGCTGAAGGGGGAGGACGGCACCGCCGAGGAGACGGCGCTCATCCTGGTGCGAGCGTTGGCGGAGGCTGCGGCGTTGACGTCGACGTCGCTGCGAGAGCGGTGGAGCGAGCCTGGAGACGAGGCCGTGGCGGGCTTCCTGGTGGAGGGGACCGCTTTGGCTGTGGGACGGGAGGAAACGCAGGAGTTCTCTGACTACATGGCACGCAGAGGAATTTCTTCTTCAGTTTGCAGATGCTTCCGGCAGAAAGTATTCTACTTTCCCGTTGCCACGGCAACTCCTCTCGTTCATGAATTTCTGTTTACGGTATGTAACGTTAAATTGGTAGTCTGCTCACATCTGCTGCTTCCAACGCTGTTCTTCACAGACAGGGGGCGACTGTGGGGAGAAAATAAAAATGGTTTTGTTTTTATTTCTTCAGCGGCTTCGGTTTGTGTGGTTTGGTTGATAGAAATCACTGATCTAGATTCCCCACATGCAGACAAAGACCCCGACTCAGCTGTTAATGGAGACTAATCAAATCAAATCCAACTGTATTTATAAAGCCCTTGTCCTACAGGAGAGAAAACAGGAGGTTGGCAGGTTCCTGTAGCATTTTTCTTATGCTGGTGGATATATCTAAAGAAAATTAAGCTCATTTTCTCCATTGAAATCATTGTTGACGAGGAGCAGATGAAAAAGATGGCGGCAGAAAAAGATTGTTCTAGTGACGAGGAAAAGACGCCAGGCTGGCCACAAACGCCCTGCTCCAAGCTCTCAGTAGTGGGGAGAGGAAGGGCGGGGGGCGGGGCCTCTACATGCCAATGGTCCCACCCACAACAAATTTCGCCCTGCAGAAACTACGTCCTAGAAAGTGAAACACGTTTTATGATTTTGTGTATAAACTGAATAAACATACATAAAAGACCAGTGGGAACGCTTTAGATGAAAATGCGATCGGAGGGGGTCTGTCAATTTATGATGGAGATGACTGTCTATCCTACTCAGAGAAAACCACCCAGGCCAACGGTGATTAGTTTAGACACAAAGAGTCTCACTTGAGGCTCTCCTGAGACGAGGAGGAGGAGCGGTCAGACGCGGGCAGAGACATCAGACTGTCTCCGCTCCTCAGATGAGCCTGCAGAGCTTTCTGATAGGACGACTCCAGAGCCTGGAACAGCTGCTCCGCCTCCCTGCTGAAGTGGGCGTGGAAACCCCAGTAACACCTGAAACCACAAAGAAGAAGTCAAATCAGCTGTCAGGACTAAAACGGTCCCATCTGACGACTTTTGGATGGACTCTCTTGTTTTAGCTGACATTCTCCATGGGTGGTCCCCCACCTTTTTCAGGCAGCGGACCGGCTTTGTGATTTTCACAGATCGGTTTGTACGAGGCTGAAGTTGGCGTCCGATTTTTTAATTTCTTTAAGCCTAAAGTTTCCCTTAAGCTTTGAGGGTAATTAAACCATTAAAATGTGATATAGATTTTCTTATGACCTGTAAATTTTAAAGTAGAAGCTAAAAAAAATTCAGATGCCTTCTTCAGCCTCGTCTGACTTTTAGGTGCGACGGATAAAGGAAAAAAAGACAAAAGGTGACTAAAACTGGTATTTACCAAATATAATCATAAACGTGAATCCACCGTTTGATTGACTTTATTAGCAGAACATTTGGACGACCAGTCGACCTGAATATTATGCATTATATTTTGAGAAGAACTGTCATAATAAATCCAGATTTGGAATAAAGACTTCTGGCTTTTGTCTGTTAAATGCAGATGTCTTTTATTTTGAAATCAAAGTCTCTTCTTCTGCTTCCTCACTGGCTCTTTCCTGTGAAAAAGAGCTTTCTGTTGTTTTTTCTTTAAGTTAAAAGAAAAACGTTGCTAGATGGGGATTTTTAGACTAGAGACCAATCAGCTTAACACGCGTCAAAAATAAGTTGAATTCCAGTAGATTTCCAAAATAAAAGTTCTTTCAGAACTAGATTTTAGATCAAATGAAAAAAGCATAATTGATTACTGATCTACATGAAATACAATGTTTAAAAATTAAATCATTTTCTTTTTTATTTAATAGTATTTTGCGAAAACTTTTCTTTTTTTTAAATAAATAGCAGAACTGGTTCAATGAAACGATTATTGTAAATGTTGACATTTTATAAAGGATAAATTAGAATCCTGAAAAGCAAGAACACTCTTCCTGTGGAGATGCTGTGTAGGGATCAGTTTCAACCAAACCCAGGGGGGTTTGGGTGCGACTTACTTCCTGGCCACAGAGCGGGCCTCTGCATCGGCATCATGAATCCCTTTCTTGATGGTTTCCATGAGAACGGCTACGTGTCTGCGGGAAGAGGAGTCGATGACCGAGAGAAAGACGGATGGAGAAACACAACTTCGGAGCAACAATGGACCAGAAAAAGGTCCGGTTCAACATTTAGAGCGCGCTCAGATGAGGTTTCCTCAGTTTTATGAAATGAAGTAGAAATGCGTGTTTTTTGTCTTCTTTCAGCTGTGATTTGGTGATCAACACTCTGAGCGACTGATCAATGACAGACAGCTCCCCTGACTCTAGGGCAGGGGGGGGGTTGAGCTCAGGTTTCTCCCCGGCGGCTGCAGGGATCAGCGATGCAGAAACACAAAGAGCCCTTTGGACCGGCTGCTGTCGCCATGGAAACGCCGGGGGGACGAACTTGACCCGGAGTCACGTTTCCTCCCACAGTGGCAGGAAGAGATCATCAGAGATCCGTGCGCCGTCGTGGGACTCTGCTGCTCCTGTCTGAAGAACCAGAACGTCGTCAGACCACAGAGCCTCACCTCTCCAAGCTGCTCGCCTGCCACTCGTGCAGCAGCAGGTCCACGAACTCGAAGCAGCGCCTGAAAGCAACACGAAACACAGAAATCTACTTTAAAATCTGTTTTAAA
This sequence comes from Oryzias latipes, assembly GCF_053564925.1. NCBI lineage: Eukaryota > Metazoa > Chordata > Actinopteri > Beloniformes > Adrianichthyidae > Oryzias > Oryzias latipes. Next base: position 19,193,526 of record NC_136238.1, read on the forward strand.
AAAGCAGTTTGACTCCAACTAATAATGCAAAATATAAAACAAATGCAAACAGCGACAATCCTGTTTATTTATTTTATTGCAGGTAATAGGGTAAGCAAAATAAGGGAGGAAAAACCAATAAATTAAAATAAAATAAATGGAACTGATTTGAAGTCAGTGACTCAGAGTGATGCTCTCACCTCCTGACAGCCACAGCTTTGGAAGTACAGTTGCTGGTGATGATGGGGATGAGTCGGGGAAAGTGCGTGTGCTGGAAAGAAACAACATCGTCATCACAAACTGAACTTTATGTCATCAGCGACTCGGCTAAGAGCTGAGCTCCTTTAGATAACACGTCAACAAATATTTAACATCTTCTGCAATGAGAGACTCTTTGTTCTTTCAAAATAAAAGCATCTCCGTGTCTTCATCTTTAAACCCCCTTTTTTTTTCCAAACATGAAGCTTATTTTTAACTTTAAATCCTCTTATCACAGCTCAGTGACTCTTGAGACAGCAACAGAGCGCGATCGAGCTTACTCTGAGGATGAGGCGGATTGCGGCCACGCCTGACGTGGCCATGACTTTGGCACTGTTGGGAACCAGGTTAAGGAGGGTGGGCATGACGGCCTCGGCTGCGTGGTCGAAGCGTCCGCCGAGAACTAAAGAAAAGTAACTGAAGGACAGAAATTGAGCCGTTAGGAAGAATAGAAGGAGAACAAAAGGGCCACAGCAGAAATAAAAATCAGCTCTTCTTCTCCTTCTTTGTCTGAAAAACAGGCAGATAAGAATAATATTGAATACAACATATAACTAAAAAGAAAAATCTATATTTTTGGCCTGATAAATCGTTTGGGAGAAAAAAAAATCAAAATTAATAGGATAAAAAGCCAAATCTTCTGTGAATTGGTAAAGAAAATGCTGGTAAATAACTATGAACGGTTCAATAGTAAAATAGATCCGTTTTTATAAAGATTAAATGTAAACTCAGACAGTTCTAAGATAAGGCTGTGATGCATTCACAAACACAAGCTTGTGTGGGAAAAAGGATCACTCGATTGTCAGCATAGGAGAACCTTAATTCTACTGTTAGATGAAAACAAATAACATGTGTGCAATAAACACTTTAGTTCTTTAGTTATTTTTATCTTATTTACTTTTCATCAAGAGAAACTGAAGCTTTAAAAAGGGCAGTTTCATCATTTTAGTGCCGTAAAATGAATATTGTGTGCGACAACAAAATCTACTTCATTTAAACTCATCTTTAGGTCAGTAAGAGAAAAAAATGTGGAAGAAATGTTTTATTTTATTTGGAAATTTGTAAAAATTATCCATTAATTTTTGCCAAATTAACTTCCTGTAACAAAAACAAAAGATGACTTTTTTTTTAAATAATTTAACTGAAATTTAAAATAACATGTTTTTTATTTAATAAACTTTTTTTTTTTTTTTTTACAAATTCAAGTGTTTTTTTTGTCTGAACGTCTGGTTTACAAAGCTCCAGTTTTCTGTAAAGTTCAGACAGTTTTGGTAAAACCGACACATGGGCCTCGTTTTTCTGCCCCTCACTGACTCACCCCAGAGTGATGCAGGCCTCCCTCACCACCTGAGACCGTAGGTCCTTGGCCGACAACTTGAATGCCGCCTCCATCAGGCGTAACTGCTGCAAAAAGCCGTCAAACTCGGCGGCGCCAGCCAGGAGCAGCGAACGCAACTTTTTGAGCTGTTTGTAAGAGAAGGTGGCAGGAGGTTTAAAAAAAAAAAAAAGAAAAGGAGGGGTGAAGGAAAGGTGAGGATGACGTACAGCTGCCACTCTGAGCTCCCAGTCCCGCTTGTCATCGGAAAGCACGTCTCGGATCTTAGTCAGGGCCTCCTCCACCTCCCTGTTGGAGTAGATCTGATGGAGGAGAGCAGCTTTAAACGGTGTCGTCACCATGTCTGGAAAAAAATAAACAGAAGAAAAAGACTCCTACCTGTATTGAAGGAACATCTTCAAAAGCCTGGATGAAGTCCTCCTCATCCACAGCCCCAGCAGTCGCTGCAGTGTAGAACAAAAGGAAAAGCGTCATGAAGCCACAGAAATCATTCCAGTGTGAGGAGGAGGAGGAGGAGGAGGAAGAACGTCGCACGTCTGACCTGCAGACTTGTTGGCGGAGGCGGGCCGGCGGAACGAGCCCATGCTCACCACCTTCCTCCCCGACAGTGAGGTGGCCTTGGACGAGGATGACGAGCGGCCGCCGTCCACCGAGTCATCGTCCTCGAAGTTCTTATCTGCGGCAGGGAGAGAAGCGGGAACCTCGGGTCACGTGACCAACAACGCACCCGCAGAGAAAGGCAGCAGGCGGCGGTGAACTTTAGCTTCAGCTGACAGCGGCGCAACAAGCTGACGAGGACGATTCTGGGATGACAAACAAACAACTGGGCCTGTGTTTACCCACAGAGGCCGCAGACGTCCTCCTGTGACGAACCGACACGTCACTGTTACTGACAAACACTTTCAGAGGCAAAGATCTACAAAAACCTGGAATTTCTATGTTGAAATGAAAGCAACAAGTGTAAAAAATGTAGGTTATGTGTTTGTTTGTGGAACCTCTTAGAAATTGATTTTATTTATTTATTAAAAAAAGAAAGACATTTTACCTTAAAGATTCATTTTCAGTAAAATGTCCAGCAATGCTTTTTTAATAAATCCCTTATTAATTCTAATAAATTGGACTTTAATTTAATCCCAATTGAACAAAATGATGGTTAAAAACATACAAAAGAAGCAACATTTATAGTAGATTAAAACAGAAAAGGCATCATTTCATGTCATTTTTCACAATTTTACATTTAATTTTGTTAAAAAAAAAAAAAAGTGATGATGGTCTGAAAAGGGGGATGAACACAAACTACAGCGTTTTCACTGTGGTCGGATTTTCAAAATAAAGATAAACTTTGATTTATTGCTTCATAGAAGCTTCCCATGTTGCTTTAATGACTTTTGTCAGACCACTAATGTGTGGACAACTCATCACAGCATGGTGGTGAGTCCAGTCATTGATCTGCAGGGAGAAAATCCCTTTAAACAGAAGCTAGATAAATAAATAAAATAATAATACGACTTTCTGTGATAAATCTCAAATGATCCCCAAAAAAATACAATAAAAATTCTGATTTAGATTTCAAAAATACTGACATGTCTTCTTGGTTTGCAGCAGAACAATTCATTTCCATTCAAACTGTAGTTTACTGAAAAAAAAAAAAAAAATCATAATCAAATAGCGGCGGCAGATCAATCTGGAGTCCCTCCCATCTGTGACTGCCTCAGCAGACTAAGAGAAATCCAGCGTGGTACAAATATTTGAAACATATTTAGTCAATTCTAAGCGGAATCAAACCCAACGATTGGTGTGCGACTCCAAAGAGAGGAGCTGTGCTCCAGTGTAACACCTCTGCATAGAGAACAACCCATGGAGTCCTTCAGCAATCAATCCTTTTTCATTATTTAAAGTTCACACACACACAGTATCAATTAAGATCCATTAGATTGCAGGCTTTACTGTAAAAAAAAAAAAGAAAACCTAGATGTAAACACAAAAGTCCTATGAAATGAGCAGCAGAAGCCAAGTGTGTTTCACTCAATACATTTCCCATATTTGTCAAGCATCTGAGGTTAAAGTCGATCTTCACTTCAAACCTGAAGACAGAACTTTGCAAGTCTGATTAAAGAAAACTTGTATGAAATAATAGAAACTACAGGCCGTCTCCTCCTTTCCTCTGTCTGCTGGAGTTAGCTGAAGCTCCTCAGAACATTTTCCAGAGAAACCCTGATCTGCTGATATTCTTTACCCTCCATAGCTTGGAGGAAGACGAGGGTGTTCTACCCTTGATCTTTGGTTTCACTGCTTTATTTTCCTCTTGTGCACCGAGTTTTGGATCTGTCATCCACTCAAATGTCTGGAGAATGTTTGTTTCCTGTGAAAAAGTTGCAAGATAAATAAGGCTTGCCTGTTTTTGTGAGTAAGACATGAACAAACCATTGACTGTATATGAGAACTGGACTGAGTGACCCCCCCCCCCTGCGTTGCAAACAGGAAGTACCTGTTGAGAAGCCAAAATCCCATAGACTTCTATAGAGACATAACAGCTATTACTCAGTCATTCTATTGGTCAGGATAACATTTTTCATTCATTTTCTAAACCGGTTTTTGGGGTCACAGGGCTGCTGGAGCCTATCCCGGCCACTTGTGGGCGAAGGCACGGAGGGTACACCCTGGACAGGTCGTCAGTCTGCCGCAGTGCCTTAACATGTTCTGGATAATTCCATTTTTTTACTGTGGTGAAAATTATTCAAGTTATATAAACTGACCAATCAAACGCCTCAATGAAAGTCGAAGATTCGAAACAGGGGTTGTCCTGAGCACGCTTTCAACAAGCTCATTTCTGATTGGCCAGAGCAGTTGTCTTAGAAAGTCAGACCGACTCAGACCAATCACTGCTCACTGATGTTTTCTGGCTCCAACATAGCGACGTCTGTATCCCAAAAAAACAGCGACTGAATGGACTTCATTTGGTTGCAGCCAAATCAGGCATGGATGACATCACACCCACTCAGTCCAGTTCTCTATACAGTCAAAGGAAGAAACAAAACCCAAACCAGTGAGCTCAGGATTCACATACTTCATACTATTATTTTTCTTTTGTTTTCACTTCTATTTTATAATTTAAACTTTTTTTTTTAAACTTAAAGGAGAAGCCGTTTTAAGAACCAACTAAATAAAAGCTAATAAGATCATCTTCACACAGGCTAACATCTAAAAGCACAGATGAGTTATTTAGAAATACAGATTCCTGCACATTATCCTATAAACTCTCTCTTTCCATCCCTATTTTATGTTGTAAAGCGCATTTAGTTGCAAAAAAACATTATAATAAAAAACTTTGGAAAACAAAAAAACAAGAATCAATAACATCTTTGAAATAATCTAAAAAAAATGTAATAAAACGAAAAGTCATGCAGGAGGAAATAGCAGTTTAGTGATTCAGAAACAGACATAACTGTATTTTTATAAGGAAAATAAACATCAATGTTACTGAACGTTTCGCCTCCAAATGCATTTTTAAACTAACAGCAGAGGAAGAATACAGATAATCAATGCAATCAGATGAACTCATCAAGTCCAGCCTATGCTTGCTAACACACACACACACACACACACACAAAAACACACAACAGACAGAGGCGATCAGGCTGCTCCACATCCTAAACTCTGGACAACAACGAGCGCAGGAAACTGAGCTGACAACGCCGGACGCACAAACACGCACGCGGTCGCGCACAAACAAACGCACACTCCCGTCCTCCGCCGCTCCTTCCTGTCTGCTCGCATCACATCCTGCACCCATGCAGCTGGAACGGAGAGGAAGAGGAGCAGCCGCTTACAGGGGCAGATCCGCCTGCAGACCAGTTTTCTCAGCATGCCGGCAGACGGACGGTCGGTCAGCGGGTCTGGGGCTCCTCCGATAACCTCGCGCCTTCCTCCTGAGGAAGACTCCTAGACCGGCCCATCCCTCTGTGAGGAGGCAGCATGTGCTTCAACCAGCCTCGTCCTCTGGATGGAGAGGAGCGATGAAGGAGAGAGGGAAGGGGGGGGGGGGGGAGGAGGAGCGGCCGCCACCCAATGAGGGGGAGAGGTGAGGGACTAGGGGACAAACCGTTGCATGGAGGCAGAGCCAAGGGGGAGGAGCCTAAGCGACAGCGGAGCGCTACAATGATGACTCAGGAGAGGAAGAGGAGGAGGGGAAGAAGCTGCTGCTCCATCCGCCCTGGAGGACTTTCACTCACTAAAATATGCTCCTTAGTTTTTTTGTAAATTTTTACTACTATTATTTTTATAATGACAAGGATTCTTTTTATTGAAATATGATAATGTTTGTTTATTGCTAAACTTAAAACATTTAGTCTGAAAAGAAATATGAGAGATGTTGTTATTTAAAAAAGTCCTACAGATAAATAAAACACATAATTTTGTTTTTCCATCGAAAAAAAATGCAAAAATGTTTAATTATAAAATAAATAAACAAACAATAGTCAATAATAAAATCATTATTACTAATAAATAAAGTACAATACCAATTATATTCATGTAAAGGATTTATCTTATTACTGATTTACATGTTTTTATACAACTGATAACAAAATATAGTTTTGACAATTTCAATGGACAGAGAAATACTCTAATATATTTTTGGTTAATTTTAAGAACTATTGTGATTTGAAACCCAAACTTTTAGTGAAAAAAGGTAAAAATATATCTAGTTCTTTTTATGTATAATACTAAAGCATGTGAAGATCTTTGGGGGGGAAAATCTCTTTATTAAAAACACCAGTTCCTTTTCGCTGAAGGATCTGAACCAAAATCGGTATTTTCCGCAGATCATTCAGGAAATTACAAACGCTCAGCACAAAAAAAAAAAAAAATTTTTCAATCTTCACCTCCTCAAACCATCAGTTCTTACAAGTCTGGACGTCCATGGAAACAGCTACTGACGGAGGATCAAAGCAGAACCAGTGAAGCCTAAACTGAAAAGCCTAAGTTCCTGTCAGGATTATCCTCCGGTTGAAATCAAACATGACAAGTGAATATTTGACCTTTTTCACAGACCCACGGATAAGAACCGCAGCGTCTAACACCTCATGTTGAGCCACAAAGTCTCTGAAAGTCTGCAGAAACGGCCGACCGTTCTCAGACAAGAAAAATTGGTATCTGAGGGGAAATGTGTCACGGGAACAAGAGACGTTTTAATTTAAAATTATTTTAAAGAACAGCTTCATAAATGTTACCATTTCCCCTAGTTTTTCTGCAGATCCACGTTAATACCTGAGACTTCAAAATAACAGACACTCCTCTTGCCTTCTGCTTTCTCCCCTTATAGCCACAGGAGTGGCGATCTCAGACTTCCATCAGTCTCCAGAAGAGAACCCAGAAGCAGAGAGGAGGATCCAGTCCAAGTTCCTCTTCGTCTTCCTGTCGATTGGTGGTCCCAGTTCCTCATGGTCTCGTGGTAGAATCCAAACATTTCCCTCGAGGTCAATTCAAAGCTGCAGCTGAAGAAAATATCACCCAGTTTGTGTTGCTGGAGTTTAGAATCCACAACGTTCCTGGGCTTTGGTCTTGATCCTCAATGTCAAGATCTACTCGCTTGTGTTCCAGTGAGTTTAAGTCCAAATGGGAGTCATTTTGGTTTCAGCTCTTTCTTGAGGCTCATGCAGGTAAAAGAGCGATGTTTGAACCCCCAATGTGTCATTCACAACTTCTAACTTGATCTCTTTGTTGATGTTAATTGTTCAGACTGATTTAGATCTTTTCTTGACTGAGGCGTGCAGGAAGGTTCTCATCTTGATTTTAAATCTGTATTTTGATCTGGTTTAGAAAGCAGACAGAGCTTTGGGTTTAGATCATAGAGTCTTGTCAAAAATCTAAAAATCGGATTGTTTTGGTCGTTTCCATCACTGTTCGAGTTTCAAGATCACATCTCAGGTCTTAAATGGTCAAATGATAATTATTCAGCTATGGCTGAATGATCTAAACCAGGAAATTAGATAAACTTCTAATCAAATCTAGATCCATTCTGGCTCCAATCTTGTTCAAGGCGAATACTTCAGATGGTATCTGTTTGGCCGCATTTCCACTGCAGGTCTTGATGCCCAAATCCGATTTTCTGACTACATCCGATTTTTTTGACGACCCGCTTACATCATCTTTTAAAAGTGACCCGTATCCGATTTTTGCATTTACACTAAACAATGCTGAAACTGTCAAACGTGGACGTTCTGAGGACTACGTAGCAGCACTTCCGCCTTCCCCGGACCTGAGCACTGACCGCACAGATTTAAAAAAATTATGATCGAGCAGGCCCTTAATAATAATCATAACAGTGATAAAAGCACATTTAGAAGATGCGTGTTGGTCCAAACGGCAAACGTTTAGCACGGTGAAACCCTCCCCTTTTTGTTGTGTTTCTTTTGTGTGACTGCGGTTGTCATGGAGGCAACGCAGCGACGGAAGGAGGCGTTCCTGAGGGGGTGCGCGGGAGAGTGAAGAGGAGGGCTGCTCGGCCGGCTTATGTGCTCTCACTGAGTTTTGAATGAGGAAGTGTTTGCAGAGGTTGTGCTGGACTAACAGTTTGATCCAAGCAAAGAAATAAACGGCTTCTAGCCTGTTCCATAGCAAAGGTGTCCTGCTTGATTAGTTACTGTTTGCGTCCCGACTGGGACCCGACAGGAAATTACAGCAGTTTCCGACTACGGTCTGAAGCCTGAGGCAGAAAGGTAACACGCTGATGGGGCTCCAGCTGTCCTCGAACAGCAAAATCAGCGCACAAAAGCACCTTAATAAGTCATGTGATCTCAGTTGGTGCTCTCCTGAGTTGACGTCACTGACGTACGACTCGCATTTACTGGGGAATATCCGATTTGTCTGCTTACATGGCACACGCAAATGCACGTATCCGATTCCTATCCGACTTATTTCCACTTATGAATGAGGCCCGTCTCCGATCTGAGAAAAACGGAACCCATGCGCTTTTGTCCTGCTTGCACGTTCATCGGTCATATCCGATCTGTGCCACACGAGGAAAAAAATCGGAATAGGGTCACTTGAACCATGCAGTGTAAATGCGGCCTTAGTGATAGAACAATGATCAATGATTTATCTAAAGTTCCTAATGAGAAAACCAAAGGGAGGCACATCTAACTCGGTGGTCTGAGGCTCCAGGGTCACACATGCCTCTTTTACCCTTCCATTCAGACCAGGGGTTTTCAAAGTGCGACCCGGGGGCCAATGGCGGCCCGCGGAAAGATTTTTTGTGGCCCTCAGTAAAAGAGAGCCAGAGCAGGTTCCTTTGAGGAAAAACGTTGGCGTGTTAGCGAGAAGAACAGGCGCTTTCAAGCTAAGTGAACAAATGCTTACTTCGTCGTACCTCATGGACCGGATAAAGTCATGTGCCTGATTAGTAAGCACTAAGCAGGTAATTGCAATGTTCAAAAAATTCAATATAAATCGTCACTATGTTACTTTAACAAATTTACCGGCAAAGAGCGCAACAATAAGCTCCAACAATTACAATGAGGCTATGCTGCACAGCAGATACTGTTTCCAAAAAGGGCTAAATCCAGTGAAGCTGTGACAGAAGCTAGCTACGTTGTGGTTTTGGAAATGGTCCGGCATAGTAAGCCCTTAAGTGACGGGGAGTTTGTAAAAAGAATGTCAGCTGAATTGAGAACCACTGATCTAGATATTCTGGCTAAAGAAAAAGAAAAATGTTTAAAATTTTTAAAAAGTAAATGTAAAGTAAAGCAGAAAAAACGGAAACTAACTCAAACTTTATTTGTTTAACAGTTGAATGACAGTCCGTAGAACTCTGCAAGGGTCCTGACCACAGTCATGCTTAAATCCATCAAGCGGTGTGGCTCTGTAGTGTAACGAAGTCAAACAAAACCATTTGGACACATTTTTGTGTACAGTCTACCACGAAAAATCAATTGGAGGTCAATAAGCACAACCAGAATTATTATTAAAAGCACACCAGATGGTTCAAAATATACGGTTAAATAGTTCCATTGATTTACAAATTTCTGGCAGAGAGGCAGCCAAAATTTTTATTTTTTTCATAATTGCTGCCGACATCACACGACCTTGCTACAACTTCTGCATTGAGATGATCCTGTGTGACATAGGGAGTCTTTTATTTTGAAAGTAAGTCATGTGAAACTGTCAGAAGTTATAAAGTATTTTATTTTTAGGGGAGAGAAAAACTATGCCTCTTTATGTTTATGTTTTATTCATGCTAAAACAAAAACAAAAAATCATTTATATTTAATGGTAAAGGTGAAGTGAGACCCCTGACCCCTGATCTGCCCATTATTCCTTATTTATTCCTGATCTGCCCATTATTCCTTATTTATTCCTGATCTAGCCATTATTCCTTCATTATTCCTTCTTTATTCCTGATCTAGCCATTATTCCTTCCTTTCAGAGCTTTTGCAGACATAAAACCATGTTTGCTATGATGTTCAAAGTACCGGCTGGGTCAGACGGGGCCTCTGGACCTTGGCGTCTCTCCTAGCATCAACATTAGAGGAGAGTGGCCTCCTCAGAATCCAACTGTCCAACAGAAGTGCTTGTTTTTGGGTTTTTTTTTGGTCTGTCTGGTTGGAAGATCCGTTATTCTTGGTTCTGGGTGGGATCCCAAGCTTCCTGTTTGAAGGCGCTTTCCTGTTTGCGTCGGCCCCTGACGTGACAGGATTTGTGGGGCATCGGATCTGCCGGCTGCCGTCTCTGCAGGACTTCCATTATTCAGGAGGCTGCCGACAGCAGTGCTGGACCTCGTCCTTCGGCGCCTCCCGGAGGACATTCTCAGTGCGCGATGTCGACCCAAACACAACGTTTTCTACAGACTGGAGGCTTTGTGCTTCTGCTCAGTCACATTCACTTAGGGTCGCGTTCAGGCGATTACCCAGCAGCCTCAAACATGATCACAGGTCACACAGTGACACAAGCAGAACAACAAACTCAACCCCTCAGTGCAACAACACATCTTCAGTTTCTCTTCTGCATTTGTTACCCTCAAACCGTTAACTCTCCTTGAAGGACAAAAACTTTTAGAGTTAGAAAACTAAGCCAGACTTTTTCCAAGCTACAGGCAGCAGACTTCATGCATCAGAGGAACCCGATCTGAGCAAGTCGTTAATCAAACCCCACGCACAAACATTCCAGTCAAAGGTTTACCTTCGAGGACGCTCCGTCTCTGCAGCTCTGCAGCGGCGAGAACTCTGCCGAACCCTCATCAAGCCTGCCCCCCCCCCTCTCCTCCCTCCAGCTGGTCTTGTGACTGGGAGGACGACAGCTGACACTGCTCCTCCAAAATAAGAGCCCGGAGGGTGCTGAAATCAGGACTCTGTCCTCATTTGGCTCTCATCTTTTCTCTCTCATTTTTTTCCATTTTAAATCCATGTCAGCTCGACTCGTTGTGCCTCGGAGTTCGCCCAGCAACAGTTACACCACATGACTGCCAGCCTCAGCTGGCGTAAACGCACAGAGAGGCCACTTCCTGTAAAGGCAGGAAATGTTTGATTTTTGGAGCCTGAACTTCCACCACTGGAACCAGGAACTAACCCAGAAAACTGAAATGTAAGAGCAAAATCCTTGTTGTTGTCCACTAAACATTCCACAATTCATCCAAAAAATATCCTCCTCAGGATTCTTTTATTAGTGCGTAAAAGTCTTCACAGGTCCAGCCTTCTTTATCAGAACTACTTCTAGTTTAGGAGCCTCTCAGAGCCCTCCGGTCTCCTCATTTACAGGCCTACTGGATGTCCCCTGGATCAGGACAAAAACCCACAGCCGTCCTGAGGACGTGAGGGCCTCATCCACTGTGGAGGTTTTTAAGAAAAATCTCAAAACTCGTCTTTCTAGTTTCTCTTTTGATTAAGTTTGACTAGCTCGTCTGTTGCTGTTGTGCCCAGATCACTTTGTTTTGGATTTTTAACGGATTTCATGGACGATTTCTTTTATCTAAAGCCCCTTTGGGATGTTGTGCGGCAGAAAAGGTGCTCAATAAATAAAGTTGAGTTTAAATAATCAGGTGAAACAAACAAATCCAGTCAGTTGGCCTTCTTTTCAACCCAATCACAGCAAAAAGACGCACCGGTTTTCTCATTTCTGTTCAGAAAAACCTGAAAGCCAAACAGAGAACGAAGAAATGACACAAACTCAACACTGTTGGGCAGAAAAAGAGCAGCACACGCTAGAAAGGATTTAAGATGTTGTGAATCAGAGGCAGATGAAGAAATTGTTTTTGAAAAAGATCGTGTTTGTGACGTAGAAAATACTCTCAGCAACAGCGAGGGGAAGTGGGGGTGGGGTTGCTCTGCACCAACAGCACAACTCAGAGGTGAATTTCTAATGAACTCCTTTTGCTCAAAACAAACTATGTCCTAAAAAACAAACACAGGTTTTTCTTTTTCCTTTTGGGCTAAAATCGGCATAAGCAGGAATTATAGACCACTGGGAATGATTTTACAATAGATCCAAATACAATCAGAGTGAATCTTTAAGACGCTTTGCACCAAAGACTTTAAACCAAAGTCACGGCTGCACCAGTCCAACAACATCTCCATGTCGAAGCTCTGCCTGACCTGCAGCACAGCCTCCTTTGGCCTCTTCTTCCTTCCTGTAGGAACTTCAGAAGCTTCGCCAGTCCCAACAGAATCCCTGATTTAGGATAATTTCTTAAATATAAACACTAATAGTTCTCTCCAATTTCTCCAGCATTGGTATGGGATCATCACAGACAGTTAACGGTCAGAGGAAACATTGAAAAAGGCCATTCGTACAACAGCAACCTGCAGTCTAGGTTAGCAAACTGCTCTTTATCCTAAAGATTGGCATCACACCAGCTCTCCGGACTTTTAACTGGCTCTTCTAAAACATTTGGGAATTGTTCTCCATTCACACAAAACTTCAGATCAGGCAGATCGCTACTGAAATGCTTCTGGGTTTTCGCGGCCTAACCCCACTGTATGTTTGAATTCTTCTTTGACAGGACACAACAACTGGGTTATTAGCTAAATATTTTTGAATAATCTTTTACCAAAATAAACAATAATGACTAAAAAAAAGCAAAAATAGATTCAAATAAAGTCTACTCATTTTTATATTGATTTAAAAAGGCTATGTAGTTGCCATGGTGAATATTTGTTTTTAAATCATTTCCCTAAAGCGTCTATGCTGATAACTCTTTAACACTGGAGATGTCACCGGCAACACCAGAAAACACACACACACTTTTACATACCATAACACTTCCACTGTTCACGGGATCAATGTGAATCAGTTCATTCCAGAGCACAGAAACGCAGCTTTTCACCAAATACTTCCACACATTATCAACTGAAAGTATACCATGGTAAACTCCATTCTGATTGGCTTCTGGGTGTGGATTAAGTAAGGGATAATGGCCGACGAAGTTTGCATTATTAGAAATTAACGCACGCCATGGAAGCCTGAAACCGCTTATACCATGGTCACTTACAAAAGACATAAATATTCACAAAAAGCAGACTATTTGTTAGGTGGTGCAGCGGGTTGTCACGGGACGCTTAACCGGCTAAACCGGCACCAATCTTGACTGCAGTGGCAAAGGAAAGCATATATGTATATGATCATCACGACCACTTTAGCTTCATCATATGGACAAGAACAAGCGATAAGAGTTGAACTTTTGGAAGTGACCATGGTATAAGTTGGATAACGGCCTTCCAAGTGTGCATTATCAGAAACTAAGACACTTCATGTCCGATGGTTCAGGCTTCCACGTCGTGTCTTGATCTCTGATAAATCACACTTTGTCTGCGTTTATCTTTTACGTATTGTATAACGCCGCAAAACCACTTTTCTCTGTGACGGAATCAGCTGAAACACTTCACTGCCTCAAACTGTTGTATATTCGCTCAAAGCTGCTTTTCTACACTTCAGAATCCACTGGGATTACGTTAATTGCATAAACGGTGGAAGAGTTACAGTAGTCCAAAGAACGTAAACATTGGAGCTCACATCGGGCTCGGAAACAAGCGTTCAAGCGACCACTTCCAATAAAAAGTCTATGTATATTTCTGGCTTCCGCGTTCAAAACACTTGCGTTCGTGCATAGCTACGCATAGTTTTCAAGTCCATTTTTGGGCACCACGTCCAAAACGCGCAGTTGTTGAACATGAGTCAAAAGTTAAACCAGTTCAACTGTGATCAGTCAGGAACTGGGATTTGGTAGTGATGGCTGGGTAGCGTCCTTTTCAGAACACAGAAGTACCAAGCGTTTGAAAATTGATCAAGGTGGAGACATTGATAATTGTAGTTTGTGTCTGGATGAAATTCTATGACAACAAGTTCTTTATATATCGGAATAGAGCTATGAGAAAAAACGCCTGGAACAAGATCTACCAGACCACACTTTCACACAATTTCACACCCAAACTCTTCCAACTGTGAGTACACGCCTTAGTGTCAGGTAGCGATGGTCAAGTGAAATCACCATTTGATAAAAGCCTGTTCAAGAAAGCCTGTATGGCTCGTTCTTACATGGACAGCACATGGTCCTGTAGCCCTATAGCGTTAAACGGCGTGACGTTTCTTTAAAAGGCTGTGTTGATGGACCCTTGGCGACAACACAACATGCTCTTACCTGACATAGGTGACAGAACCATGTTTCCCGAGCACTGCACTTCATCGAATTTACTGAAGATCATGTTCAGCCTGGACAGAGGAGGAACGAAAGCACACGTTTAAACCCACAGAGACTCACAACAGCTTTAAGTTTCATTTTGTGTCTAAAAAAACGCACCTTGACTGTGGGAGGCCCTTTTTTCCCAGGTCCATCCTCACTCGCTCCCCGACGTGGCGGTATATCTCCACCAGGCAGTTCATGGCTCCGTCGCGCACCTTCGTGTTAGCACACGGTGAGAATTTTACACAGGCGTTTGTTTACATACATTCAAAAAGACACAGCTGGGTAGAGTCAAAGCTGTAGCAGAGGTAGAGGTGTGTGTTACCTGACTGGTAGGGTCTCCTAATAGGTTACAGATGTGAGGGACGATTTTACTGAGAGTCAGACTCTGAGATCCAAACCTGGGACCACGGAAAGCAGAAGAAAACATTGGTCTGCGGTGAGAAATGTAAGGACGTGTGTATCCGAGAGTCGTTTTAGAAAGACGTACACATTCAAAGTAGAGATGAGGCACAGGCAGAGTCCTTCTCTGGTTCGGTTGTTCTTGTGCTTGAAACCTCCTATCATCCTCTCCCACACGTACTGCAGACAAACAAACGCACAATCCTCAGCTGCTATCCTGCTGTCGCTGTGGGCTTTTTGCCGTTATGTTGTGTACCTGCGGGTTGGCCGCTTGGTCCATGATCTTCAGCAGCAGAGCCTGGTCTTGCTCTCGAACCTGATCCTTGGAGTCTCCCAGTCGGTCTATGAGGCTTGGCAGAGCTGAGGTGAAGCGCACGCAAAAAATACGCATAAACTTTGGTCAACCGACCAAAAATTTTGAACAGCTCAAAAGCAAATTCACATGGAAACTCGTTATGAAACCCTAGACGGACATTGACGAACGCAACAAACACTAACGAATTACGTATATCGCGCATGTGTCACGAGAGACCGAAATTTCATATGCAGAAAATGCGAAAGATGTACATAGTAACTGTGTGACACGGCCTTTAAGGACCACCTCATGGGACGCCAGGAAAAGGAAACGTACCAATGTCGTGCGGTACTGTGATAAGTGTATCGCGAAGAATTCATAATGGATGTTGCACGCACTTTTGATGTTTAATGCACGCAGGCAGGCCGCACTCATCATGTGAACAACACTAACAAGCTCCTTGAGTAGCCCACAGGATTTGGGGGTTTGTCAAAAAAATCCGTATGACGTGCCTGGGCCCCGCCTACTCCACTCCAACTTACCCTCCTTACGGGTTGTGTAAGGGTTTACAACACCCTGTTGCTCCAAGCATGCTCATATAAAAAAAACGCGTGTGAACATTTTCGCTCTACGGGTTCACCACGCACCCCCTGACCTTGATATCTTGCACGGGTGACCTACGTGCTCCACACAGGTTTGCCTGGTTTTTCTTGCCCACAGACGGCGCATATCTAGCCCTTAGGGGGGTTGTAACGAAGACTTCAAATTCACTAGGCGTGGAAAATCAGAGGTAAAAATCCTAAACCAACTAAATTTAGATTGTTACAGGCCTGGTGCAGGAGTGTGTACATAAGTGCCCCTTGGCCCGCCTCCTACAGCTGAGACTCGTTGCCAATGACAACAGATCCATGACTGTATGAAAGAACTGTTATTGCCTTGAAAAGGCAGCGGCTTTTGTTACACAGGTTTAGTGCTGTTTAGTGCTTCCCATCTTCTTTGCTGCTAGCCTCAGCTGAGGCACTTGTTGATGGTTTTTGTGCATCTTGACCAGCTTGCAAGCCCAACTGAGGAGTCAGCACCTTCATTATTTATGATATCTACTGTGATTTGCCAGTTGAGACGTCAATCCAGCTCCTCTAGTTCGGGAAATGGAACATTATGAAAAATTGTGAGTTAAATGATTTTGACAAAGCAGCTCAAATTTAGGGGAAGTGTGTTCCTTAGTTGCATTTTGCGGTTTTGGTTGTGTTCTTTGAGGCTATTTGGTTGTATTTCTAACTGGTTTTCATGATCCAATTAATAATTGACATAAAAGTTGGGGTAAATTTTCAATTCAATTAATAAAATATTCTGTGTAACATTAAAATACTTTATTTCTATTTGTCTAAAATCTAAATCTAATATTTCAAGGAAACAGATTTTGTGTTTAAAGAAAAAGCTGCAGTGAAAAGTTAAAGTCTATAAAACTAATCTGATGATTTTTAAAGAAATTAGTTTATTTTCTATTATATAATACTATCAATATTATATTTGATAAAGAAACAAAATAGGTAAAAGAAAAAAAAAAGGAGTAATATTTTTTGAGGACAACTCACCTGTTCCCACCTGAGTTCTGAACCTCTCCTGCAGTCTGCCGACCAGAGCAGAAAGGATGTCCATCCCCAGCAGAACCACCTGACGAACGCAAATCCATCTGTGAGGCTGCTGAAGAACTCACAACTAAAACACACGGAGGCACGTGCGTGTGCACACGCAGAAACAGCAGATGAGACGCCATAAACCCGCAGCAGCGGAGAATCTGAATCCCCGCTGCAAAGCATTATGGGTAACGAGTCAAAACCAGAAACCCTTGCTGCAAAGGCGCTAAATGCGTATAGGAGATCGTCTTTACATATTTTAATAAACTGGAAAGACTGTATTTCTTGACTTTGTAATTTTAAAACTTGACATGAACCTGAACCATGACTAAGCACTACGCTCACATTTCACTAGAAGCCTTCAAACCCGGAAGCGGTCAACCATCCTAGTCTTGGGGTGAAACGGGAAACTCAATGAGCGTCTAGCGAGAGTTCCCTGCTGACACCATTACCAACACATTCGCATCTCCTAAACTTTATGTTTAGGTTACGGTGCAATTTTTGGAAACCCTCAAACATTGAGGACCAAACACATTTCTATGACTAATAAAAAAACACTAGTATCCGGCTCCCTCTGGTGGCCATTTATATGACTTGCTTTAAAGCACCGACAGTAGTACATCTCTACTGCCATTTGTTGGAACTATAGCGTGTTACTGAAATGTAATAGAAGCTGTATACCACCGCCCTCTAGTGATATCACTGTGAAATTACATCTAATTCACTACAACAAATGCGATTCTAGGATCCATTATGGAGCCATGCGGTGTTGAGATATGGAAGCCTACTGTCTCCAAATGTGAAGACTTCTGTTACAACAAAAGCAAAAAACTCCAAACAGTCCGAGCACTAACCTCATCCGCTCATGAAAACGAACAGATGAGCTGCAAATCAAATGTGTCTATCGCAACAACAACAGGTTTAACATGAAATGGGCAGAGCTTTAGAAAAGTGTGTTAATAGCAGCAGAAGTAGCTTCAACACAACAGAGAAAAGAATAGAGAGGATCTGCTGACATGACATCCTTAAACGGCTCAGACGGACGGACGGACGGCCGCTCCTGTCCTGAGGGGCGAATGAATCAGCCGTTTAGCAGCCGCTGCATTGACACACATGCTGCAACGCATTCTGCGGTGAGTGGATCTGTCACAGGGGGGAAGGAAACTGGGCTAATGGTGCTGGTAAATTTAATGCTTGCCCTCATTATGGACAGATGTGGCGGCAGGAAAACGCTCCGTTCTGGAGGGCTCCGCCTCTGAAAGCGCCACTGCTCTGTTCATCCATGAGCAGATCAGTGATTTGAACTGGAGGAGGCCATTGATGGAGGTCTGCAGCTGCTCCCATCACCGCTGACACTTCAGATCCCTCACCAGAGAGCCCTCCTGAACCCAACCCAAGTCAGTTTTGCTGGCTGTGCAGGACACATGAGGTCATTCAGCTTCAGCAAGCTGGACACAGTAAAGCCAGTCAACCCTCTGCAACAGCTGGGAGCACAGCTGGAGCCGTCGGCCCGACTCCTCCGGCTCGGCTCACATGTGGGCCGTCCAGACTCCCCTCACAGCTCCTTAAGCGGTTTTCAGAGTGAGCGAGAGCCGCCGCTGCAGGGCACACAGGTGAGGTCACTTCCTGTCAGCGTCATCAGGTCATCGACACGCTGGACAGACCAACACGGCTGCTCGGCCAGCCAAACACGGAGGTAACCCCGAATCATTCAAAAAGGAAAATCCGTGGAACATACAATAAATAATTGAATCCTAACCACAAATAGTCACATGATCACAATCCACAGTTATATTTATCAGCAGCAACACATGCTGACCAAAACGAATGCTGGGAAAACCAAAATCTGTTGTTTAGAAATGTCTTAATAAAGGTTTTTGTCCGTTTTTTGTCTAAATTTCTCGTCTGCGCTGCCCTTTCTTTGATCTTTGCGTCTCAGCCAATGAGATTGGAGCAAATCAAAACCACAGTTCAAATGGAAGCTGCAGAATCAGACTTCTAATATACAATGCTGTGTGTTACAAATTATACAATATGTACACAAATTATTTTCACTCAACTAATTTAAATGTTGCTTTCTGTGGCAAACGGAGACTTTGGAGTGGAAAATGAATAGAAAAGACACTTTTATGCAAATAAAAGTTCCTGTTTTTGTCATTTACTGTCAGAATTAAAGGTGACAGTGAAAGTAAATGTATAGAAGGGTTACTAAATGACCGATCATTTCACTTAAGTTAATTAAGTTTATAAATTTATGGTGTAAGAAGAGAACATATCATTAGTTAGCTGCGCTGCCATGATCCAGGATGTCTTTTATTTTGAAAGGAAGTTGCATGAGCTGTCAAAAGTAAAAAAAAAAAGTTTCACATTTTAAGTAAATGCTTTTTTTATTTTATATTTCTGTTTTTATTCATGCCAAAATGTATTTAATTTATATGTATTACAAAAGTAACAATGTAATGAAAGCAAAACAAAAAGCAGGAATGTAGCAGGAATATCCGGTTCCTACTAAGGTTTTGATCGGTCAGAAACAGACGGCTGCAGACTGATTGCTATAAATGATATAAAAAAACGGCTGAGCCAAATAAACAGTAAGATTGCCTTCAGTTTCTCTTATTTATTTTGTTTTTTGTCTTTTTAGCTTTTTCTTGTGATATTTGGGCACTAGATTCATGCTGTTGCATCCAACATCAGTCAGTCACTAAAAGGGGGGCAAACCCGCCTGTCAGCCACAGAGAAGCTCTGAAATCCACTGATAGCCTGGTTGACCTCAGTCGACCTCAACCAGCAACCAGATGTTTCAGCAAACGCAGAACAGGAGCGAATCTTCTGCGTTCGCAGGCCCGATTTCCGCTGTGAACTCCCAAGGATCTCCTCACCTTGAAGTTGCTGGAGTTCACCCAGGAGCTGGCCACAGAATCCACCAGCCGGTCCAGCGCCGCCTGGTCCTGCTCCAGGTCCGGGCACCTCTCCTCGCTCATCAGCAGCTCCGTGACCTCCTGGCCCACCTGCAGTCTCCTGCCCAGGTCCTTGTGCATCACCTGCTCCAGAAGGTGATCCATGCTCACCGGCCCCTGCTCCTCCATGGCTCCTGGTTATCAGTTCGCCTGCTCCCTCTCCTGTGACGTCAGCCCCTCCTAAGACAAGTCTGTTTCTGTTTCTAATGCCTGATTTGAAGGTTTAGGAGGCGGCGGGTGAAGGTGAGAAATCCTGCGGCGAAACTAGGCGGCTCTTCATCATCCTGTAGGTCTGCCTCCTGTGTCCACACAAAAGAACCAGACTTAGCAAACCTCAGAGCGGCGGGACGAGATGACACACAGATTCTTCCTGTAGACCTACAGCCCTGAATGAAACGTTTTCTTTTTCTTTAAGAAGCTAAAATCAAATATTCAGGTGAATGTCAACAGCTGCTAGCTGCTGCTGCTGTTAGCATCCAGGCTAGCCAGCCTCTGTCTGAAAAACCCACGACAGCTGCTGCTGCTAACTCCGTTAGCTAGCTAAAAACATAGGGCTCATTTGCAGGCTTTCAAGGCTAACTCACCTGCTCCTACTGGGGTTAACTAATCATTTATTAACGCGGTGACCGGTTACACATCCACTCACCGGATGGACAGACCCGTTCCTTAGGAGAAAAAAAAAGTCACAAGTGCCGTGGCGATGCTGGCTGGTGTCCGCACACCGCTGTGACTTCACTTTACGGCTCCGGTGTCACTGTCTGCCTTCCTGGACGAGCACCCAGTGAGGGCTTAGTGATAAAACATTTCTCCACTAATAATGTGCTAAAGTACTGAAAACCAGTTCATTCAATTCATATGAAAAGTAGGAAATTTTCCTAATGCAAATTTTGTCCCACATCGGACGCCGTACAGTTTGAAGAATAAAGGCAGCCGATTAGCGGCACCTGGTGGCGGAAATGAATAACTACAGGAGGCGACAATGGCTTGATTTGCTCCAAAACCGGAAACTTTATTGATAAAAGGTTTCCAACTAAACGGTTGAGTTCACTTTGAACAAGTGTAATTTTAGTGTCTCTATAAAATCAATATAAACTCGATAAGTATATTATTTACACATATGACAGTGACCGATCTTTTGAATGCAATTGCTTTATTGTGAAATACTTCACTGTATATAATTCTGCTATATGGTCCTAAATTTAATTTCCTGTATTTTCTAAAGAAAATACAGGATTTTTGGATTTTTATTACTACAAATACAACTAAAATCTTTTTTTGTATATTTTTTATGTATATTCTATGCAGCATTGATAATACACATAAATAAAATGCATATAATTAAAAAAAATAATTATAATTTGTTCTTGGAAATAGCTATTCAGCTTTAACAAAGTGCTTACATAATCCTCAAAGAGAAACAGTATTCTAAATTTATTTTTAAACTTCATATAACTGTTACTCTAGGTTAAGCATTTCCAACCTTCATTAAAACATTTAATAAAGACACAGAAATTAATCTTTAAGAATTTATTTGATCATCTTTTTGTTTGCAAAACCTAAAAGAAAAGTGCAAAGGAGGTCAGGGTGAACCATGTTTCTGTTAAAAAAAACAACAACAAAAACTAGTCCAGTGGTAGTGCTTTAAACTGAATTAAATAAAACATTTTTTCACAGGTCATTTGCAGTATTTACATAATACAATAAAACTTCTCAGTACATTCTGTTGGCAATTGACAACAAAACAGTTTCCTGTCTTGTTTGAGCTTCACAACAAAACCGAACCACACAGAATAGAACCTACGGTACAGAAACAGGAGCAGGAAGGAGGAGCGCGTCGAGTCAAAGTCGGTCCATTGAAGTCTCCTTCAGAATAAACACGAGCAGCACAAACAGTTTCAACTCGGAGGAAAAGGATCGCCTTCACAAAAACATGGCAGCATTGCAGCAACAACCCCAAAGTGCAACAGAAACTCCAAAAAGAAATGAAATAAATAAAACAAGCTCAGTCTGTCACATTGGAAGCTTCAATAAAAGGCAAATAAAAGCCCCAAAAAATTAAATAAACCATTTAACTAAAAGCTTATTAAAACGTTAACTTTATAGAGTTTCATTGGTCTTCACTCTTATTTTGAAATGCCACACATTTCTCAACATGACTTTTTATTTTTTCTGTGATATGCCCTTCGTCAAACTTTTATTGTGAAAGGTGTAAGCTTGTAGCTGTTTGTTTTCTGATAAACAGAGTGGAGGCTGTCACAAACACAAAACCATTTTTTTAATGAAGTCATGACCTTCTGGCACAGCCCCCCCCCGCTTGCCCATCAAAGCTATACGCTAAATCCTGCAGACCCCAGCTGGACCCCAAACGTCAGTACAACCTCATAGACCTCGCCGCTTTTGCTGCCTTCTTTTGATTTTTTAAATGAACGCAGCTGTAATGAATAGGGATCTTTTATTGTTGCGGTCCGCATGGAGGTGAGGGGCGGGGCTTGCCTGTCAGAGGACGGGGAGGGGGGCGGGATGCTTCAGTGGCGTTTGTACACAGCTGGTTAGTTGAACATGATGGACTCGGGATCCTGGTTCATCATCTGAGCCATGTGTCGCAGGACGTCCTTCTTGGTGATGATGCCCAGCAGCCGCCTGCAAACACACAAACAACACCTCTAGCAACAGCACCAACGCCAGCCGGTCGGCCATCTTTGACACCGAGCTCCGTGCTCACCCGCTTCTCGTGACCAGGCACTGGCGGAGGCCCAGCTTGCGGAAGATGTCCACCACCGTCTCCATGGGGGTGTGGTCGGTGACGGTGAAGGGGCTGAGGTTGAGGATGCGGCGCAGCTTCAGCGGCTGCGGGTTGCTGGCCGGCAGCTGCGGCGCGTCCTCCGTGAAGTAGACCACCGAGCTGCTCACCACGCCGTCCTGCTTTTGGCGTGCGTTTTCTGGCAAATGAAGGGGATGCAAACATTTAATCAGGCCCAGATTTGAAAAAAAGAAAAATATTTCAACCTTCTACCCCTACCACCTTAGTCGGGTGACAAATTTATGTTAAAAACAATTATTGCAATGCAAAATGGCGGCTTTCTGTTTGTTTTATCTCCATAGCAACCATTTTATTTTTTGGTCACCTGGGCTTGAAAAATAAGTTTCTGCGATTTGCTGAAGAATCTGCTAAAGTAATTTTTTGGATTTCCTTGGCAACAGACTTTTTATAGTTAACCAGACCCACATTCCTCATTTTGTATGTTCATTCATACATCTTCTACCGTTTATTCCCTTATGGGGTCACGGGGCTGCCGGAGCCTATCCCAGCCACTTTCGGGCGAAGGCAGGGGACACCCTGGACAGGTCGCCAGTCTGTCGCAGGGCCATTTTGTATGTTCTATTATTTTATTCAGCTTGAGCCAGCAATTCATATACAAAGTTTTCATAATATTCCGATTAAAAATGCGCGATCAACGGGGGAATGCCATTTTAGCAAGCTCGCCACACGAACGCCATTCAAAATGTAGAACTTCTAATTCCAACATATTTTTGAAAGTAGCTTCGCAATGATGCTAAAAGGCGATAGATCGAAATCTTTAGGGGGAGATTTAATTACTAGAGGGTTTCCAAAGGAAATTTATTCTATAAATTCAAGATGGCGTCCTCTCCTCAAGGTCAAAGTTTAACCAAACTTGGGTTCTGGTTGCAAAACATTTTTTGTCACATATTGTGGGAAAACATCGCCAAATTTAACGCTTTGCCATAAAAGCCGGAAGTCCTGTGGCCATCCCATAATAATTTCAGAACTTCCTTTGGATTTGCCTGACCCGTGTGTTTTGGTTTCTTTCTTTTGCGCCCCATAAGAGGTTTTGGCCCCATTCATTTTTGATGGTTTCTCCCGCTGTGATGTCATGGTTGTTGTTTTTTGGCGGGGGAGGAGTCACTCACGATGCCCAAAATGTGTTTTCACCTGGTGAGTTTTGAGTATGTGGCGGGGCAAAGTAACATAGTAAGAAGGAAAAACAGCGACAAACAATAATGGTACGGTCTAGCAGACTTACTGATGGCGAGGATCAGGTCCCGACGCTGGACAAAGCCTATGAGTCTCTCCGACTCTCTGGACACAACCACCGGGAAGCCGTTGTAGTCCGTGTCTTTGATGAGTGTCTCCACGTCTTCCACTGTGGTGCTGTCCTGCGCTAGGACGGCCAGAGGCGGGTCGCTGCGGCGAGGCCGCATCACATCTGTGGCCAGGGTGCGGTGGGTAAACTCGTCCCGCACGTCCAGGTAAGGATACCCGTTGAGTTGGATGTGCGACTCGTAGATGCCCTCTTTTCCGAAGGCGTCGGCGACCCATTTACTGGTGACGGCGGCGGCCATGAGAGGGACGATGTACTCCAGGCCGCCGGTGAGCTCGAACATGATGACGACGAGCGAGACGGTCATCCTGGTCACGCCGCCTTGCGAGACGAGAAAGCTGCTTAGCAACAAGACCTGCTCTGAAGAATCCTTGTTTCGATTCTGGCTCACCCAGGCAGGCGGCGGCTCCCACCATGGCGTACAGTCCTGGCGTGACGCAGTCGGCGCCGGGGCGGCACCAGTTCTTGAAGATGATCCAGTCGTGGTGGTGGTACGCCATCTGCTCCACGGCAATCCCCACGATCCGCCCAGCGATGGCTCCAACGGCCATGCTGGGGATGAAGAGACCCGACGGGATCTGAAAGCAGACAGAAGAACGTTAGACTCCAGCGATCACCACAACCCAGACCCGGTTCCTCTCACCGACCTTCATGCCGAAGGTGAAGATGGTGATGACGATCTTGAAGATGAGGGCGAGGGCGAGCTGCCACAGGGCGTTGTAGACGCCGGGTCCGGCGGGCCGGTCGGGGATGTCGTCCACCGGCCGGCTCATGTTGGGGTTGTTGATGTAATCGCAGAGCTGCGAGGATTCCAGCGCCCCGCAGTCGTTGAAGAGCTCCGAGATCAGCTCGCTGGTGCTGCGGCGTGTGTACGGGTTGGGATACGCCAACACGGCGGTGATCCCCGTCACGGCGATCACCTCCAGCACGGGATACTTCCCCAGCTGGGTGGTCTTTCGCCGGCGGCACCAAGCAATGTTGGCGCGGATGAAGAGGGTTCCCCAGAGGCCGCCAAAGACGCCCAGAAGGATGAAGGGCACCAACTCCGCCATGTACCAGGGAGTGTGGTATTCCACGTAGAACAGAACCAGCCGGCTGTTTCCGAACGGGTTGATGGAGCGCAGAGTGAAGGCGGCGACCAGAGCGGCAAAGAAGGAACGCCACAGCGTCTTGAGAGGGAAATAATAGCTAACCTGCAGGAGAGGAGTTTGATTAAAAATCGCTCAAGTGGCAAAAATTGCAATAAATCACAACTTCTAAGATACCTCCTCCAAGCTGAACAGAACTCCTCCGATGGGCGCTCCAAAAGCCACCGAAACTCCAGCGGCGGCCGCCGCCGACAACACCTGCAGGAGAGAGACGGGGTCAAGTGGAGTTCAGCCAGGACGAGCGGCGCCATCGGCATACCTCTCTGCGTTTGCCCTCGTTCTTGCTGTACTTGGAGAAGAGGCTGCAGAAGAGGTTTCCACAGCAACAGGCCACGTGGACCAGAGGGCCCTCCTTCCCCAGGCTGAGACCCGACGATACCGCCAGAACCAGGGTGACGGTTTTGATCAGCAGGGTCCACTTTCCAAGGTAGCCCCGAATAATGAAGCCACTCAGAATCGTTTTAATCTTAAAGAAAGAAAAAGACCTAATTGTTCGTCCACACACATCCTTTGATTTATACCCTGGTTCCAAACATTAACTGTTAAGAGAACTGGAATGAGTGGCCCCTCCCCCCTCGTGTTCCAAATAGAAGGCCCCAGACCGTCAGTGGTGGGCTGTGGCCTTCTAACAAGTTCAAACATGATCAGCAAAAATGGTTGCCATGGAAACCATGTCCTACATGGATGCGGACTAATCACTACTTACTGACGATTACATGGCGGCATCCGTATCACCGAAAAAAAATGGTGACTGAATTTGTTTGGAGCTGGAAGTGAGCCCTTTTCTACGGGTGACGTCAAGCTCGGTCCAGTTCGCAGATACAGTAACCGTGCGTACCTCTGGGATCCCCGAACCGCAGGCGTACGGGGCAAAAACCCGAACCAGCGACACAGCCAGGAAGGAGAACAGCAGAGCCCACAGGATGTACAGGAAGTAGTTCAACAGGTACGCTCCGGCTCCCTGAAACGCCACAGAAAATAGCTTAACCGATCAGATGTTGACCCTCAGTACCCTACAAGTCTCTTCTTTTCCGGATGACAAGCTCTGACCTCAGAATGGCCTGTCATGAGCTCCGCCCACTTCTGCCACTGCGGACACTTGTCGCGGTCGTCGAAGGTGGTCTCGTTGGAGGTCCAGCAGCACTGCTCGTGGCTGTACCAGAAAGCAGAGAGGCAGACGCCCTCCTTCAGGTCTGTCATCCAGTCCACTGCCAGGTCAATAACGCCGGCCAGCGTTCCTACGGAGATCAGGAATACGCCGCCATCTTTGGTACATGCGTAAAACCTCACAGATGATACCGATTCAATCTGACCTTAATCGAACTGACCTGAGAGAAGACCGATGAGCAGCATCACCACCCATCCTGACCAGGCATCCAGCAGGCCCTTTATCAACTCCCAGAGGGACTCCTTGCTCTTACTGGTGATCTGGAGGAGAAAATATGGTGATGAGGAGCCAGAACACACCAAGATCACAAACCCTAACCAGCAGATGCCGGACCTTCCGGTGCCGGTCCGTGTCTCTGGACTTCTCCCGCAACCAGTCAATGGTGTGGAAGTCCTCGTACGTGCTGACGTCAGGGAAAGGTTCATCCAAGAAGTCCATTAAGGTTGAAGCTCCGTTGATCTCCTCTGCGGGAGTGGTAGTGGCGCTGCCGCCTGGCGGACGACAATGGCATTGCACTCAGGTGGAAAATTCCCAATTTAATATTTGAGAATGAAACAAAAATCCTTAAAATGATTATGATGATGACACGCAGCGTGATTATTGTGAGACAAAAACCCTGTCCCTGATCTAAAAATGTCTAAATAAATTACAATCTAAGAACAGAGAGATCATCTAGCATCTTTATTTACGTTAGCTCCCGAAGCTAACGTTAGCATGTGAACACTGATAAACACTTTTTTTTTTTTTACCTTCACCAGCCTCCATGTTTTGGGTCCTTCCTCAGCACCGGAGATTGTAGAAGTTCCTGTTAAACTATGACTTCATGTACAGCAGTTAATATCGGACACAGGATTTAGACATTTAGAAAGAAACTGACCCAATGCAGCTGACAAAATGCAGCTCAGCCTGATGGTCTCGCGATACCACCGTAACTTCTCGTTTGTTGCGTTCAACTAGCAGAGATCGTCTATTGTTAAAACCTTTTACTTGGATGACGAAAAAACGGAGCACCAAGTGCGGATTTGTGAGAGCTAAGAGAAGCGTTCAGGAAGACACAACATATAATACTTTAAAGAAACCGATGTTCTGCAAGTTCAGCCTGGAATTTAACCAAAAACGGTAAATTCTTGATGTTTATTTTAAGATCTAATGGATCTTTGTTGTTGAGCATGTCATGGAATTGAATCAAACAGAAATGAAGATACTCCACGTAAATTAGTAAAAGGGCACATCTGGTCTTGTCATGTCAAATCTTTCTAAAGTTGCTTCATTTTAAGATGACACAAAACTTTCACTGGATTATTGTTGGTAATGATGTTCACTAACATCACAGCAAGTTTGAAGGAACATGACTGGAGAAAATTAGAGAAATTAAAGTTATAGGTCACCTAAGCATCCTGCCTTTATAGTTTGAACCATCCAAAATGCCACTATTTTCAAAGATGAAGCAAAACTTTCACTGGATTATTGTTGGTAATGATGTTCACTAACATCACGGCAAGTTTGAAGAAAAATGACTGGAGAAAATTGGAGAAATTAAAGTTATAGTTCTCTTGGTAATTATTTTCACTAATATCACACGTTTGGAGTTTAGGATCACTTTCCTTTCTAATTTTCTTTACATATTCTATCTTTATATTTTCTCTACCATTTATCTCTCGAATATATTTGTCTGAATTGCTTTGAGAAATGTAAGTTGGAAACAAACCACTTATCACTACTCGTCAAGCTTCATTCAAAAACTCTTGGTCATTCAACAAGGTGTGGCTTGACAGACAATTAGGACCTCATACATAAATAACCTCAGTTTTTCAGCTCCACTGCCCACTTTGGTATTGCCTAGACTAGTGTGAGCATATCAAAATTCCTGGATTGTTGGTTTGCAGGACCTTAGATTTTTTATTGAATTTATTTTGAGAAGAAAAGGGTAAGTGTTATTTTTATGAGGTTTCACTTATTTGCCTCCATCACTATTTACATTTGAGTTATGCCAAATATAATTAACTTGATAGACATTGTGAAATCTGAATCTGCCGTATTAAAATCTATGTTCCAAATATATGTAGAAAGAGGTTGTGCAATTTGCTGTACAGCTTAAAAGAATTAGAAGTTCTGATGTGTTTGTCTTTCTACAAAGAGACTTTGACCTACAAAGATTATTTGTGTGGTTTGAGGCTCTAGTTACAGTCAAAACCTTATGTATGTGCTTGTCGGTATTGACACACCAATTGCCAGTGTACCTTTTTTTTTTTTTTTTTTTTTTTTTTTTTTTGTGCTTGCAGGTTTTGTGCGTTTTCCACATTTGGAAGGGTTTGTATAACATCAATATTTCACCCTTTGGAGCAGTAGAACATAGTTGGCTATTTCTTTTATTGGTCACATTGTGCACAATGTAGATCACGTTGTGGCTTGCTATGTGAACAAAGCACGTAACACTGACACTTTTTTTTTTTTTTTTTGTTTTGCATAAAAGGCACAGCAAACGTCTAAAAGCGTGGAAGAAATTGCAGGAGCCATTTCTAAATTCACAGAACCTGGCGCCACTGTCACTGACTTCAGTATTGGCACTGAAGCTGGGGCTCTGGGACAATGTTTGCAAGGAGTTGCAAGTGCCCAACACCTGTATGAACAGGAAGAAAATGGATATAATTGCTATCAATTATGCAAAGGTAATTGTAGAACATCAAAATGTCTGATATTCATAATAGTTGGACATTAACCTGTATTCAGCATCAATATGTTTCAACTTGTTTACAGGAACCTTCAATGGTCACAAAAGACTTGGAGGGGAGCAAGAATGAAACGGAGAAGAGGCCCTCAGGGGATGGCACACGCATCATGGTAAAATAGTAATGTGTGGGAAAATGACTGTGGTTTGCTATTATCCATTGGTATGTCTACCTAGTGTAGACTTACCAATGCATGCGTGGCCATTCAAACTTTACCTTTACAGCACTAAATCGGATATCAATGTCATCAATATGAAACACTGATTAACCTAATAATTTAAAGCTAGTGATGTGATTCTTCCACAGATGGGACCGAACCCGGGTGAGGGCCTTAATTCTGAATCTAAA
The DNA here is from genome assembly GCF_053564925.1 of Oryzias latipes. Taxonomy (NCBI): domain Eukaryota; kingdom Metazoa; phylum Chordata; class Actinopteri; order Beloniformes; family Adrianichthyidae; genus Oryzias; species Oryzias latipes. The sequence goes on from NC_136238.1 coordinate 19,222,574, forward strand.
TCCTCACCCTGTATTGATTAGGTAATGTCATACAATTGAATGTTTCCAAGTACTTGACACTTTCATAAAAATGTCAATCTGTAAAGTTATGCTAGAAATTGTTGACCATTTAAACAACAAAAAATTTTGATGCGCATGTTGGCACTGTAGTTGTTGCTACTTCAAACTTCCAATTTAATGCTGTCATATGTTTACCACTAATAAGTTTAAAAAAAAAATAATATTTTGGTAACTGACACCTGTTAGAGTCTGGATCAGAATGGGAACTCCTCGGATTTCTGTCTTCTCTGCACCCGGCACTAGTGACCTGGACACCTTCCAATACCCCTTGCCGCCACAACCTTGTTTCTTTTACATCAGTAAAAGTGACTGGCAATATTTGAGAAGCATGCAGACAGGCAGGTGCTTCCGTGGACTACAGTGGACCAATGTTATAGCCAAAGGTCTCAGATCGGTAAATCCATACTGCACTTTCGTACTGCACCACTATGTTAAAACCCTACTTTCAAAGACAAAGGCACCTCATTTTCCCTGGTTCTCATATTGTCATTTTGAGGCTTGCCCTGTTAAGGCTGCTGTGACAGTCACTGAGAGCAGCTTGAAAGCAGCAGCAGCAGCAGTGGTGTTCACATGTGTCCCACAACACCCTGGAGACAAAAAGCAGGCCAGTCCATACTGATTCACGAATGAATACTGCAAACGTCTGCAGACAAAGCACCCCCGGAGCGTGGACTTGGAATCTATGCTCATTTTGCCACAACTGTAGTACAATCGGGGTGCAGGGATGATGCAGTGAGTAAGTGTTGAAAAATACAGCATGGACTCAAGAGGCAGAAGGAAAAAGACCACATTCTGATGAGGTCACAAGTCTCCAAACAATTATTGACAACCAGCAAGGAACTGATGCTGAGGTCCTGCAGAAAGTGATGCTGCACCCCAAAGGAAATTTGTTGTGGTCCAAGAAAAGGCTCTGTGTTTTACAGAAGATGCAAAGAGGACATCGTTTACTTGGATGCAACAAGTGGCATCATTGGATGTGAGAAACCCATCCAAGGGTTCATCCCCACTGCCAGTAGCCACATGCATTACATGTGACCACACAACCGCATCGGTCATATTTCTGTTAGGTTTGTATCTATTTGATGTTATTTATAATTTTTATATATATTATAATTTGTCCCCTGTCGTATCCTATGTCATGCTTTTATTATCTTTAGGAGATTTAGGGCGCCATGGTACCGGACCAGCATACACACCTCAGTAAGCGTTATAAAGAGGTCAGCCGTTCCTGGAAACGGGTAATATCTTAATCAAATTGGAAGCATTTCTTTGAATCAACATGGAATGCTTTGACTGGCTGCATAGAAAATTTGTAATTCCAACAAGAGCCATATATTGTAGAACTTCACAGTAGCAAACGGAACCCAAGGAATCATGGAGAAAAGCCAGTGGGACCTGAAGCAAATTAGATTCCAACGGAACACTGTGACCCGACTTTGTAACAGTTTCCAAAAGATGCATGATACCCTGCTCCTGGAATATGCAGACACAGAACTATCCAGAAAAAAGTAAGATTTGACTCAGAATTAGCACATTACATGGCTGTACAAAAACCCAATATTGACTCATTGCAACTTAAGTCCCATAGAGTGGAGGTTGAAGAGTAGTAGAAAGGCAGAGAGGGGCGCAAAGGTGTCTACATCTCACAATTACCAACAACTTTGCCATTCAAGAAGCCAGAACCTGAGGTGCTGTGTAACTGTCTTGGGACTGGAACGGCCAAAATACATATTGTAGTTATTTTTGTCAATGTTCTTCCGTCAAACAATAGCATTTGTGTTTGTGACCCCTTTAGATCCGTACATTGAGACAGAAGAAGGCACCGGTTTGTACCAATCTTTTACCACACATTATATCCTGTCTGTCAATTTGTTTTTAAAACTTGCAACACAAAGATTGTTTACTTTACAACTTTATAGAATAGTCATTATTGTGGTATACTTGTAACCAATGTTCAGTCGTTGCAATTAAAGACCTGTTTTAATATTGTGATACATTATACCGACAAATGATAAAAGCCAATGTCTCACGCAAGTGGCTTCAATGTCGAAGTAGAGATGTTCTTTGAGGTTCACACCTCTGAAAGTGAGACCAGTTCCATTGAGTTACATAACAATGCTTATGGTGGCTGCTAAAAGCAATACTGCTCTACTTATGCACTCCACAACAGGAACAGCCAACAGCTGCACCCACATCTGAAGAGACGCACAGGAGAGGACACGCAACCATCTGTGCAACGGCAGAGTCCGAGGTGAGATTATGCACAGTAAATCCCATGCCCATGCATGCCTTACATTGATTCTGAAAGTGATTGCAAAATTTACTTAATGTCAGATCATCTACATGTTTACCAAAATCTCTTTTCTTACTACTTGTGGAGGAGACAAAAGACATAAGTGTTTGTCTCTGTCATTCTCTCCAAGATTAGAGGGAACCACTTCATTATCAACCACAGTGAACTTTGTTCCCTTGTACTTCACCAGTGGCTCACAGGAGAAGTTTGTACCAATCAAATCATGAAGTGACATTGGATACTCGCCACATGATGATCACAATACTGATCTTATGAGCCCTTAGAAACCGGTGGTTCCAGTGTAGAGCATTGGATAGCCATACAGGATAAAGAATGGTTGAGGGGTATATAAATGTGAGCTGGGAGCATCAACTTGATATAATCCAATGCTGAATGGCATGTTTTCTCTATTCATGTTTAGATCCAGTGCCTCTTCCATCTTACTGCCAGTCAACTTAATGTATCAGACACAATCTGCCTCATGAACCACTGGAGTGGCTGGAGTGATTGTGCATGACAAGAGAATTGTTCTGGAGGCAGAACTTGTCAAAAGTAAATTGCATTTCAGTTCAATGGGATGTTGTGAATGAAAGAAGCTGCTGCATGTATGTTCAGACTTTTTGGCCAAAGCAATATGCATGTATTGGTATTGTGGAGTAAAATAAATGCTTATTTCCCTTTTTTTTTCTTTTCAATCTGAAACAGATACATTTTGAGAACTACAAAGCCATTGTATCCCGTGTCAACTATAACATTACACACTGGAAGTTTCTGGTGAGTGAATTTATATTAGCACAAAAATGAAATATTATACAAAGCATTTATTTTTTTCATGACATTATTTCAGTTGTAGTGCATTAATGCAGCAGAAGGTAGTCTACTTGCTTGATCCTGTGCAATCTACGACAGAGCTGGCGGAGTCTGATCATGCTGTGAAGAAATTCCGGTAATCCTGCATCAACATCACTAATCTTTCCACATAGATTTCGATGAGTATGCTTTCACCACTTGTCAGACCAGTATGCCTGTAAACTTATGAAATTCTTTTGTAAATTATTTGACAATACATTTTTGTGAAATATTGTAGACTTTATATTTTTAAATGTATTACAGGGAGTATCTTAACATGAGGACCTGATTGCGTGGACATAAAATGGAAGGGCGGCCCCATGACACACCCATTTCAGCAGGATGGAAGCAGTTGTGGTGTAATTACCATCATGGTAGAGCAAGACTAATGTGTTGTGGACAAGTTCCTGACCTGTATTATTCCACAGTGAAACTTGGGTCCTTATGCTGCTATTATATACTGTTCTGTTCAGATGGCACGGTCGCTAATGGAAACATTCTCAGACCCACCAAATAATGTGTTCCAAGCAGCGGTGATGGAGATGGCACAGGAAGGACAAAAACTGGCTCTTGCACTACTTCAGGCTTTAGGTGCATGCATAACCTCTCTATCTTGGCCCACTGCACACCCGCTGATAATTGACGTCCCTTTTGCCTTTCAGTTTTTGATAAGACTAACGACTGGGCTATGTGCGGCACAACTTTAAGTACTGGACCTTCTCACACTGACTGGGTAAGCTTTCAATATTGGAGGCAGTTCAGAAGGATGGTGTGTGAAAATATTAAAAGGTCACGTAAATCTGAACACCTAATGGCCTTCAGGAGATGTCCGTTAGTTTTTCTCCATTTTATCAAATTATGTCATCAGTGTATTGAAGCCATTGAACAAATATTTATGAAACCTGGTGGGGAGTGACTGTGCTGTAAACCTTAAGTAAATTCATCACACAGCACCATGTCTTCAGCAATCACTTCTGATGTCACAATAGTGCAGTGCTGTCTGAACAATATCCATTCCCTAAGTTAGGCATTTGTGTTTCTGACTTGCAGATACAATGTGGTGAATGCAGCAGGTGGTTCCATGTCCAGTGCTTGCCGATAGATGCAGCAGAGTACGAAGACGCAAGGACCAAGAATTGGAAATGCTGTCTGTGCGAACAGGACATGGAAACGTCCGCCCTTTAACCCATCCTGTCAGTGTAGTCACATTTACAAGATAATAACTGTTATTTTGATGTTTGAAAGTAAAAGCATGTCTGGTTTTTAAATGCCTGTTGTCCTCTTCATATGTAAATCGTCTAAAGGTTACGCATCCCCGGTAAATATGTATTTATGCACAGAACAGGTGTGTGCGCAAACGGGCATGCACAGGCGATCCCGCACACACACGTCGATAAACTGAAAAGACCTCACATAGGTTCACATAGGATGCATGCAGCTCAGTCAGGAAACGTTCATGCGCACAGCCCTTTTCTGTGCGTCATTTAGTCTTGTTCTCCCCCAGTCAGTCTTAACATTGTTAGCTGGAATGTGCGTGGACCTGGTGCTGGGCCAAAGACGCTGAAAGTGTTAAATCATCCAAATGATCTAAAAGCAGAAATGGCTTTACTGTAAATCAGCTGATTCTCTCTTGTGCTGCTCAAAATTTCCATTCATGTACTCTGCTAGTTACAACTCCAAACAAAGGAGTTGCTGTATTAAAAACATTAAAATTTCTAATAAGGATACAGTAACTGACCCAGAAGGCCTATTTTATTTTTTGGAAATCATATCAGTTCAGAGCAATGACTTTTGTATAGCTATAGTGGCTATGGCCCGAATGTTGACAACTCTTCCTCCTTTCAGATTCTTCACCTCACTCTCTGTTCACTCTGACTCCACGATTCTCATAGGAGGGGACATGAGAACATGAGACAACTTGACAAACTCGGCACAGCATCACTCATGGTGGTCGGCATGAATTCTAAAGCAGTATATGAATGATCTGGGTCTCTGCGACGCTTGGCGCTCATGTCACCCAAACACTAAAGGGTTAACCCTTTTTTTTTTTTTTTTTTTTCTGTAGATCACCACTTCACTCTCGTTTAGACTATTGGTCAGTAAATCTCTTTTAATGAAATATTAAAAGTTCCAGCATTCATCCAATCAGTGATCATGCACCAATTTCTGTTAATATTTCTTGGGAAATATCCACACACCCAGGTACATCCCGGAGGTTTAATAAATCTGTGTTAAAAGACCAAGAATTTATTCAATTCTCTAAAAAAAGTGGGCAACCTTTTTACAATTCGACAATACTCCTCAGATCTCACCATGTCTTCTTTCGGAAACAGCAAAAGCAGTGATGAGAGGGAAAATTCTCACACTCAACTCAGCCCAAACCAGCTCAGAACTTTAGAGAAAACAGTCTTTAAAAATGCAAAGATGTCTCCACTGCCTGGTTCCTAAGAAGGGAAAACGGTGTTCTTCTGTGTCTCCAAAGTCTAAAACAATCCTGGGATATTCTGATTATAATTTTCTGATTTACACCCCCCCTTGGTATGGTAATTCCCAACCTGCTTCTAGCGGCGACACCATCATCACAAGCTGCACAATGTTAAGCTACTTCCAAAAAATCTGAAATCAGTAGAAATGTTCACTTTTGCTTAATTTTAAAGTTCTGGTCTCTTGCATTTTGGGTCCCACACATGTGATTTTGGACATTTCTATCATGCAACACATTACAGCTCTAATCCGTCAAGCAGAAAGTTCTGCAAACTGAGGCTACTGATGTGCAAAAGATTAAAAGTGGATAGGATTTTTATCATGTTGCTGCAAGAGAGGAAATTGGGGCCACAGAAAAGGTTTTTAATGTGAAAGAATAGATTTATCCCCCCCAAAAAATCATTTGAAAGTTGATTTCCAGTGAATTTAAAAATTAGAACCCTTATGCACAGATTAAATTAAGTCAAGCATTTATATTTTTTTTATTTTTAAATTATGGTTACCAGAAAATACAAAGCAGAAAATCAAAAGCTGCTTCCAGTGACTTTGTTGTTACTGTGCTCAGACAGGGAAACAGGGTCACTGGGCTGCTAACCAGGGTACTATTGGGTTCACCCTATAGTACCCTGTACCCCAGTCTATTCTAAAGCCACACACCCACAAACCAACAATGAAGATCACATTAAAAAAAATATCAAAGCAACCTGGACTTCCATTACATCTATGAAGAGCCACAAGCTGAACACTTCCATGCCACGGCACATTGATGCAGAATGTCAATCAAAAGAAGGATTTTAGGACATAGAAATTAAATGTTTCCAGAAGCTTGATATTTATGTGAAAATTTTCTTATTTGACCAGTTTGATTTGATATAGAAATTTTCTACAACTTGGTTTTCATAGTTCATTATTGTTAATTCAACAGGAAATAAAGGCTTCATTCTATGTGGTCGTTCAATAACAGGTTTCACAGGTTGAATTTTGACCAAAATTTGTGAAAATGTCCTATTTGTGATGTAATATACATGAATGTAAGAGCGCATGGAAATTATTTTTACAGAAGATGCAACATAACTTCTATCTACAGATTAATCAGAGGATTAACCAAAATAACACTTAACTAGATCCTGATAAGCTAAAAAAGTAGTCTAAAGGAGGATTGTGACCTTCATAACACAAGCTGATTATTGTAGCTTTCAAGCATAGTTCACCGTTTCCATCAGTATCAGGACTCACATTTAACGCTTGATTGCGAGTCTTTCCAGCACAAAACAGCATCAGGTTATCTCTTAATTGTAATTCTGTAAAAGGGCTTAAAAACTTAAATGTGCAGAAATCAGCTGCCTGTTTCACCTTTAACATCAATCATTCACCTGCTGAGACGCCCTCCAAAAGGCATGAGGACACATCAATTACAAACAAACACCCTAGTAACACCGCAAGTGAGCGATCTTTTATGTCATCCTCCCTGATGGTCAAAACATTCTTCAATTTTTAGAACTAATCAATGAAAATGCTCTTAAGCAGACCGACAGCAGGAAACTGCTCCCAATTCCTTACTTTTGTACTATTCGGGGGGGGGGGGGGGTGGGGGGGGGGGTGTCTTCTTTTAAAAAATATGTACGGTATGTTGATTTTTCTTTAACGCTACATTATTGTTAAACTTGGTGCAACAAAGTGAAAATGGGACAATTTTCCTATGAAATGTAGTGATGTAAGGGATCACCTGAAATAAGCCATTACTGAAATTAATAAAGGGCTGCATATTGATATGTTTCCTGCCTTGTTTGTCATTGTTGATAATTATTGTGAGAAATCATTAAAGTGATGAATATTTTCACATATATGAGTATCATTTATCAATATTAACTAAAGGCAAACTGAGCAAATTTGTTTTTATTTCAGGGGAGCCTATCAAACTGGTAGCCCTTTGTTTGACTCAGTACCCATGAAGTCGCTCTCAGTTTCAAAAAGGTTGGTGACCCCTGACCTATATATATTTGTCTCCCCCTATAGGTTGCCCTAAGCTACCACACCTGTGCAGAATGAGGAACTGTTTTACTCCGATCATCTTTTGATCAGTTGTTAAAGCGTTCCCAGTGGCCTTTTAATTATGATTTAGCCAAAATTTAAAAACCTGTTTTTTTTCTAAGACAGAAGTTTCTGCAGAGTTCATTAGGGATTCGCCTCCGAGTTGCAGGTGGGACTGATGGTGGAGAGCAACCCCGCCCCCTATTCCCCTCCCCGTTGCCGAGAGCTCTGTTCAAGTGGAGCAGGGAGCTTCAGCATAATTCAAAAGGTCTTCAACAATTAATTGAAACCATCGATTAAGGAATTACGCTCAGAGATGATCACTTCGGTTTGTTAGGAGCTCATCCAGTTTTATTAAGCTTCATTTCAGGTGAGACAAAAAATAAAACGACACTTGATTTAAATAAACCCTTTATTTAAGTCCATTGCATCACCCCTTTGTGTCAGTAACATTCAGTCAGAGCAAGATAAAAATCTAATCAGACATCAGGGTAACAAACTGAGGACATACAAAAGTTGTGAATTTGGGTTTTTATGTAGTTAATCATCAGGAAATTGATCCTTTTCCATTTTGATGTTGGGTTGAGGTGGAAATATATTGCAACACCATCCAATATACAACAACCAAAGGCTTCAAAGATCCATTTAACCTTTAAATGAGTGCTGAATCGAAGTGCAGGTTTTTGTTTTACTTCAACAAGACTTAATCATAAATCTAATAATAGATAATAATCCGCATAAATAAAACATTTAGATATATAAATAAAAATGCCCTTGTGGATTTGATGCAGCAGTGAGATCTCCTTTTGAAGCAGATGCTTAAAAACTAATACTAATAGTAATAGCAGTTGGGCGCTCTAAATGAGTGGTCCCTTATCTTTTCTAGGCCACTGAACAGTTTGATGTCAGACGATATATTTGTTTGTTTTGGTTTGTACAAGGCTGACGTGGATGTCTGATTATTTTTTTAGATTCCAGTTCCTCTTAACTTTCTAGGTTAAAGTTTATTTTCATCCTCTGTAAAATATCTGTAGCTGCTTTAAACTTTAATTGTCCTTCAGATTCGGTGTAGGATCCATTAAAATGTGATATAGATTTTCTCATAACTGTCAAAGTGGAAGCTAGAAAAAAATCAGACGCCAACTTCAGCTTCATCTGACTTTTTAAGTTCTGATGGAAAAAAAAAGAAAAATGGTGACTAAAACTGGTATATTTCTAGATATAATGATAAAAGCGAATCCGCCATTTGATCAACTTTATTAGCAAAATCCTTGTAACAATAGACAGCTGGTTGCTGAATATTATGCAATATATTATGGTACGTGAGAAGAACTACTAAATACAGTTTTGGAGTAAAGAATCTTGGTTTTTGTCTGTTAAATACAGATGTCTTTTATTGTGAAATCAAAGGCTCTTCTTCTGTTTTCTCATTGGTGCGTTTCTGCAAAAAGAAACTTTCTCACGTTTGTTTTTTGTCAACTTTGTCAGCTTGGGGAATAATGTAAAGAAGCCTCACTGTATGAGCTGCTTGTAACTTTAGAAATTACTAAAAGGGCTGTACCAGAGGACCTATGGTTTGTTAGACATGTAGAAACTATTGTGTTGTGGATTATTATCATTGGTTTAGATTTCAAATTGCTGCATTTTTGTGTCTTTTAAGTTCTGCGAAAAGAAACTTTCCAGGCAAGTTTGTCTTATTTTTAACGTAACTAGCTTAGGGATTTCAACATAGCGGCCGGCACAGCTGTTTTAAGAAAGTAACAGATTTTTCACACATTGCGTCATAAATGAGTCAGATTTCGTGGGGAGAAGTAGTTTTCTAAAATAAAAGTTGTTTTGAAATCAGATTGTAAATATAACGGAAAAAAAATGATGTGGTGCATTTTTTTTTCTCTGCACCCGAGTACCGATCGCGTGCCTCCTCGACTGCCCGATGGATCCAAGCCCACTAAGGCAGCGTTGTTTTCCTTTGGCACGCACTTCTCGAGCGCTGCCCACGCCAGCCGTGCTTTGATGCGTATTTCATTCTTTTGCATGAAATACGATAGTCACTGCTCTCCGTTTTTGTAATAAAAAACCTCATCTGTTAATACTAAAATATCTCCTCACAAAGATTTGTGTACTCTTAGTGTGTAGTTTTTGAAATTATCAGTACATAAACAATGTTCTACACTAATAGTTTATAATACTGTTTATTAAAGTATATCTATCTATCTATCTATCTATCTATCTATCTATCTATCTATCTATCTATCTACAGTAACATGAGGAGCGAGCTAGAAAAGTATGGCATTCAGATGCCATCTTTCAGTAAAATTGTAAAATTAGTCAAATGAATAGGAAGGTGTGTCCAAACTTTTGGTCTGTACTGTATATATTTCAACATCTATATATCTATCTATATCTATATATACATATGTATACATACATATGTAGATCTTTAAGAGATTGTCCCATTGTTGTCTCAAAAGTATCTCACATGCCAAAAAAGTGTGGACACCCCTGCTCTTAGCCATCTACTGTTCTGAACTACTACTGGTCTTCAGATGGTCCAGAATGAGGTTTGCTGGTCATCCTTCATCTTCTCTCTTTCTGTTTAGTTGTGTTGGGATCAATGGACTAATGTGGAGCAAGAACACAGCTGAAAGAATAGTGATAAACTCATTCATTCAACATTTGGCTCCTAGTGTGGTCTTAGTGTTGATCTTATTCAGTCTTGGCTGCTTCTCAGAATAAATAACCATGTTCTCCATGTCCAGCTGATCACACCACAAGTGAAAATATACAGATTTCAATATCGTGTTTCTTCTCTACAAAATGTGTTCATTTGTGAGCTGTAGTGCAGCACGTCACCAATACTGAGGTCAGATTTTGGACAGGAAACAGAGAAAAACACTATTTGGGTATTGGAATGATGGCTCCTTTTATGCTAACTTGGAAATTAATGATGTTTATTTTAATTGATTAGAGGAGGAATAATCTCAAAAGGAATCTTGGGACCTGTTTCAGATCGAAACAGATTGAGAATTAGATTGAGTTTAACGTTAAACTGGACAAATAGACAGCCAGGACCCAAGCCTGAATTCAAACCCGAACCCTGGATAAAGAGGTTCGGTGAAAGTGTTGTTAAAGGTGTGGAGGTGGATCAGTGTGTCAGAGGAGACTTCAAAGAAGGACAGAATCCCGGCAGGATAGTCAACATACACTGCTACTTTGTTAGAGGAAGAAGATGAGGACGAGGACGGGACAGAAACTTTTTCGTTACGGTGCCAAACGGAGTAACCATCATCATCGGAGCAAAACAAACTCCAGGACTGATCGTTGAATCCGAACCAGCGGTCGTCGCTGTCCCCTTTCCTTTTGATCCCTCGGTAACTCACTGCAACGTCCACCCTCCCACTCCACTCCACCTCCCAGTAACAGCGGCCGCTCAGAACATCTTTACAGAGCAGCTGAAACAGATCAAATCTGTCGTTGTGGTCGGGATACGGCTGCAGCACATCCACACGGGTCATCCTGTTGCTGTTGTCGGACAGCTCGATCTTCCTGCTCACTGTGTTTGTGTCAATGGAGAGTCGGCAGGAATCTGATGAAGAGAACAAACACGATCCAGCTGCAGTTGTTTGACACTTTGATAAGAACTCAGTTTAAAAATGCGTCACTGTAAGCTGCTTTGTTGTCATTGTGTTAAGATTACACTTCGCTTACACTTCTTTAGACCTGGCGTCAGCCATTGTTCTCCAGCAGGATCCACTCTGAAAGAAGAAGATGGATCAGAACAGCTTGGTCTCTCTCAGCATATAGTCACTTTGCATGGCTTTCATTCTCAGATTGTTCTTGACTAAAAATGTCTCTGAAAATGTGCTAAAACCAGCAACAACATACCTGAGAGTGTCCAGTTTAGGAGTAAGGAGTACCACCCCTTCTGTTCCTGGATGGTTGTAGCTCAGGTCCAACTCTCGTAGATGAGAGGAGTTGGAGTTTAGAGCTGACTCCAAAAATCCACAGCCTTGTTCTGTGATCAGACATCCTGACAGACTGAAGACAAAAAAACAATGTATAAAATTCTTGGACAATAGTTTAAGTTGGACCCCTTAAATTCAGAAGCTGTCACTGGTAATAAGGAAAAACTCAATATTTGACCTACGGAAACTCTTGTAGCAACTCTGTAGCAGAGAAAAGCGGAAAAGCTGTCAGAACAAAGCGGCTTTTCTCAGTCTCAACATCAGTTGGTTTATATTGACTGTGTAACCTCTTTACATAAGTAAAGTATTACATATTGGCACAAACCGCCTTTTCCCTTAATTAAAATACAATGGGTTACGTTAATTGCATAAACACTTTACGTTAGTAAAGTATTGCATATTGTGACAAAGCAGATTTTTCAGTGTTAAAATCAGTTGGTTTACATTATTTGTGTAAACACTTAACCTAACGTAAAGTATTGCATATCAGCAAAAAACCTGCTCTTCTCATTGTCAAATTCAGTTGGTTTTGTTAATTGCGTAAACACTTGTTAGGATCCTGGTCTCCTCCCACACCTACCGGGGAATTATCTTTGCATCTGCTACCCATCAACTCATCAGCCTGCAGCCTTTATCTGGATTCCTCACCCTTTAGCCGACGTCAGTCCGTCTGCTTCCTGCGGTAGAATAACTGAGTCATGCTAAGTTCTCAAGTCAAGCCTTATGCCAAGTTCTATGCCAAGTGCCACGACTTTACCTGCTAGCTGACCCAGTCTATGTTTTGCCCCTTAAGGAATAACTACCAGCTTAATCTCCATCACTCATCCAACAGGACACCAATCCAAGGCTCTACTCTACACTCTTCACAGCTTCCACCAGACCAGCAGCTCATCCTTTCCGTCATTCATCCAAGTCCCGACTCTTTCAAGACAGAACCCTCCTCTATTACTGGGACTTAATAAAAACAATTATTAATCCACTTTCAGTTTCTGTCCTGCTTCTGGGTCCAGCCCCATTCAACACAACAACTTTACTTTAGTTAAGTATTGCGTTAAGTCACCAAGCCCCTTTCGCTGTGTCAAAATCAGTTAGTTTATGTTTAACTGCATAAACACCTTACTTTAGTAAAGTATTGCATATCGGCACAAAGTGGCTTTTCTCCACATCAAAATCAGTTGGTTACTATTAACTGCGTATACACTTTACACTAAGCAACAAATCTCTACAGCAATTTGTAGAGGCTTTGGCTTTCAGCACCAAAAACATTATCAACAACAAATAAAATTGTTTTCTCACACCTTCAAATATGCACAAGTTTCACTTTAGAACTGACCTGAGAGTTTCCAAAGTACAGTTGGGGTTCTCCAGTCCAAAACAAAGATGCTTCAGTCCCAAGTCGCCCAAATCGTTGTTACTCAGGTCCAGCTCTCTTAGACTGCAGGACTGAGAGCTAAGCATATCGGCCAAAGCTTCACAGCTTCTCTCTGAAAGTTTACAGTTACTCAATCTGTAAAAGAAGAACAAGGACAGACTTTTTATTCTTGTGTCAGATACCATAAAAGCAGTGTCTTTATTAGATAGGTTTAATTTTTTAATTTTCTTACAGAGCTTTGTTGGAGGCTTTGACTACTGGAAGGAGCTTTAGGAGAACCTCCTCTGAACCAGAGTATTTCTTCAGGTCAAACACATCCAGATCTTTTTCTGATAGTAAAATGACAACTAGAGCAGACCACTGAAGAGAGGACATTGTGTTTATGGAGAGACGGCCTGAGTTAAGGAAACGCTGAATCTCCTCTGTCAGAGAATTATCATTGAGCTCATTCAGGCAGTGGAACAGGTTGATGTTTTTCTCCACAGATGCATTCTCACTGATCTTCATCTTTATGTACTGGATCGTTTCCTCATCTGTCTCTATGTTGTTTCCTGTTGGGACGAGTAGTCCTTGTAGGAGGGTCTGATTGGTTAGTTTGGAAAGACCCAAGAGGAAGCGCAGAAAAAGGTCCAGATGCCCATTTGGACTCTTTAAAGCCGCGTTCACACAGGTCTGGTAGAACTCTATGTCTGCAGATTTGAGGTCTGGTGAGGATGCCTGAGATAAGGTTTGGTCCTCTGCCAAGAGGTTGACTCCAGAGTTGATGAAGGTCATGTGGACATGAAGAGCAGCAAGGAATTCTTGAATGCTCAGATGGATGAAGCAGAACACCCTGTCCTGGTACAGCCCTTTCTCCTCAATAAAGATCTGAGTCAGCACTCCTGAGTACACTGAGGCCTCTGTCACATTGATACCACACTCTGTCAGGTCAGATTCGTAGAAGATCAGGTTTCCTTTCTGCAGCTGCTCAAAAGCCAGTTTCGCCAGAGCCTCCATCATCTTCCTGCTCTCTGGACTCCAGTGAGGATCCGTCTCAGTTCCTCCATCATACTTGACCTTCTTGACTTTGGCCTGAACCACCAAAAAGTGGATGTACATCTCAGTCAAAGTCTTAGGCAGCTCTCCTCCCTCTCTGCTCTTCAGCAGATCCTCCAGAACTGTAGCAGTGATCCAGCAGAAGACTGGGATGTGGCACATGATGTGGACGCTTCGAGATGTCTTGATGTGTGAGATGATGGTGCTAGCTTGCTTTCTGTCTTTGAATCTCTTCCTGAAGTACACTTCTTTCTGAGGATCAGCAAATCCCCTGACCTCTGTCACCATATCAATACAGTCAGCAGGGATCTGATTGGCTGCTGCAGGTCGTGTGGTTATCCAGAGGTAAGCAGAATGAAGAAGTCTCCCCCTGATGAGGTTTGTCAGCAGATTACCCACTGAGCTAGATTGTGTAACATCTGTAACTATCTCACTGTTTCTAAAGTCCAGAGGAAGTCGACACTCATCCAGACCATCAAAGATGAAGATGACCTGGAACTCTTCAAAGCTGAAGATTCCTTTGGTTTCAGGAAAGAAGTGATGAACAAGTTTCACCAAGCTGAACTTTCTATCCTTCACCCCATTCAGCTCTCTGAAAGTGAATGGAAATATGAAGTGGATGTTCTGGTTGGCTTTGTCTTCAGCCCAGTCCAGAGTGAACTTCTGTGTTAAGACGGTTTTCCCGATGCCAGCCACTCCCTTAGTCATCACGGTTCTGATTGGTTCTTGTCTCCCAGAAAGCGGTCGGAAGATTTCTTCTTGTTTGATGGTTTTTTTCAGCTCTGTCTGCTTTTCTGGATGCTGCTTCAATCTGTCTGACTTCATGTTCATTATTGATTTCTCCAGTCGTCCCTTCTACGATGAAGAGCTCTGTGTAGATCTCATTCAGAAGGGTTGGGTTTCCTGCTTTAGCAATTCCCTCAAACAAACACTGGAACTTCTTTTTTTGGCTGGTTCTTAGTTTAAGCTGGCATATGGTGGGGAAATCTTTAGAAAAGGGCAAACAATAAATCATTATGAATTAGTTTTTTGGCAAACATCATTAAAAATTTGAATGCAGTATCTACAGTTTCTATAGTATCTACATCGATACAAATTTGAATAATGCTAGGTTCACATCGCCCTCGGCAACACACATTCAAGTGACCATTTCCAATGAAAAGTCTAAGTAAACACGCGTTAATGCCTGTTTCGGGCTTTTGCGTTTAAAACTCACGTTCATACATCGCTACACAAGATTGTAGACGCGTTTAAAAAGTTAAACAAGTTAAACTTTGACCAATCAGGGACTTGGATTTGGTAGTGTCGTATGGGTACCGTTCTTTTCACGGAAGTGCCCACTGTCTGAAAATTGATCACGAAGGAGAAATTCATAATTGCAGTTTGAGCCCGGCTGGAGTTTTATGATACTATATCGGAATATATTGAAATAGAGCTGAGAAACAAAAACCTGGAGCAAGATTTTTTACCGCTTTGACATTTTGCACTAAGCTTCTTCCAACTGTAAGTACATGCGCTAGTATCAGGTAGCAACAGTCCAGTGTGAACAACAGATGCTAAAAGAGCGCTCAAGAAGGCGCTGAACACAGGTTCTTGAACGCCTATCACATGCATGGTGTGTAGGTAACATTACAGTTTCTTTGTTGTATGAAGTCTTTATAGAAAAACTCTTACTGCTTTGCAGACGGTCAGCCATTTCCTGTTCATTTATTCCTTTTAGGAAGAGAATTGTCATGTCTAGAAACATTTCTCTCAGTATCTTGGCTTGCTCTTCATCGTCTACCCCTAATACATCCTTATCCTCCTTTGCTCTCTGCATGCGTTCCAAAGAATCTCTACTCAGAAGTTTCTTAAACTTCGTCAGTTCTTTCTTCACGAAAGTGACAATGTTGTTCTCCAGAGCCTGCAACAGAATATTGTATGAATGAGCCTCAAGTCAAGAAGCCTAATAATGCATCTATCTAGCATGGAGATGAGTGTGAACAGAACAGAAGGACAAACAGTTGTGGATGTACATACCTGAAATATGGAGTCCATCTGGGTTTGATGGTGAAGGGTAGATTGATCACAGGTACCTTTTATGAAGTGCTGGTCCATCCTGAGAAGAAATGTGAAAAAACTAATTTTGACATTTTTTGTGGCTGTGTGAACCAAGAAACCTATCTACTGTCCTAATAACCAACCTGCCAACCATGGATGACAGAGCTGGCCAAGCCTGGCCCTCAAGAGCCTCAACCCTGCCTGTTTTCCATCTCTCCCAGGACTGCTTGATGCTGACTACCTAAATCAGGTGTGTTCAGTCAATCAGGATGTGGAATCAGTCAGCTAATCAGCAAGTTGGTCAGGAGAAGTTGAAACCAGGCAGGGTTGTGGCTCTTGTGGACCTGGGTTGGCCAGGCCTGATATATAAAAAGACATGCTTGAAAAGTACCATGCTTTTTAAAGAAAAGCAAAAATCCAATTCCAATAACAACTCAGCTTCTTTTCTAACCTGAATATCCTTAAAGTCCCACTCTAATCATATTTTGATCTATTATAAAAGTGTTCCCAGTTGTCTTTTAATTATGATAATGCCGTTTATAGGTTGTGTCCTAATTCCTTCACTACTTGCCATTTAGTGCGTTCGCCAATTTGCAGTGCTGTCCGAATTAAATAATCGAGTGCCCTAGATATTTTCCAGAAGTATGCGAAAAAACAGTGTGCATCGATGCTCATTAGATCACCGAATATAGACCACAATCCATTGCGTCAAAACAATTTCTGCCAAAAAACTGTATTTAAATGTATGTTTTAATAAACACCAACCTTTTTTATCTTCAGAAGACAGTGGACTCATAAATAATCATCGCAAAACACTCATATTAATTACATTTTAATTTGTGAAATTGTTGATGTCATATACGCCGTTTAAAAATAAAAAAGTAGTGATCATGGTGTCCGATTGCTTTTAAAATTCAGGGCACTACATAGTGCTGCACGATATCGTTTTTTGGTAGTTAAGGCTTAGGTTGGTTATTTGGACATAACCCATAGTCTAAATCAAATTATCTGTGTTGTTTTCTAAGACGTATTTTTTGCAGAGCGGCAAGAGCTCATTTGAAATGTAGTTGTCCCTCCCACAACTCAGAGGTGCAACCCTGCCCCCACTCCCCAACCCCCATCTGTTTACGTGCTCTCCCGCTAGCTTACGGCCCCTCACACTGCCAAACTAACCTTACTGGTGCAACATAAATGGCAAGCAACATTGGAGCTATCCAGACGTACAGTTTTGAGCCAGATTGCAGCTCAGACGAGCAAAACATATGGACCTAGTCGTCTACAAGTGGATGCATCGGGATGGGGCGGAGCTTGTGTCCCACCAGCTGTAGGTTCTACATCACAACTACAAGCTTTTTCCATCACATTTTTTTGTCAGCTCCATTTCAAATAAAACAATGGAAACACAATTTTAACCTTAATTTCTTTATATATGGTCTCCATCATCAGAAAACTGCCCCAACATGTCAAAACACTAAAAACACAATCGTACTGGGTCTTTAAAACTAAAAAAGCTTGTTTACCATAATTCAACAATTTCAGCAATAAGCATGGCACAATTCGCAATTGAGTTTAAAGCACCTCCATAAAAATTTTAATGCACACAGCAAATTTTCTAGCGTTAAAAAGTCATTGGCAAATACTTGCGTTGCATCAACCAATCAGAAACTCAGGTTGGTAACGATGTGTTGATGTGATAAGTCAGTGGAGTCCAAAGCCAACATGGATGAAACCTCAACAATGCCATTTGTGCTCACCCTTTAGTGTCTTTATATTTGTATTGAGTAGGGGTGAAGCAATTAATCAATTAATCCGTTTTTGCAAAATCGAATTGAATCAACCTATACCATTAAAAAGTTGTTTCAAAATCGAATCAAAATGACAAAATACCATTTGGATTGAGACATGGATGGTTTATTTTACTATAACATAAAAACGACCAAGTGCATGACAGTAAACAACACAAATGATGCAGCAACCATCATTTCAGCCCAATGTCTGGAAATACTTAAATAATAAATACTTTTGCAAGACATGTGACCACTCAGTGGGGTAGAATGTTCTAAAGATTTTACCTTGGGATTATTATGATGTGGAAAAACAACAGTAAGCTGAACTTCAGGAAATTAAAATGTGAAAGGATTTACCATTCAGTACTTGTTTGCTTGTACACATATTTAATTTATATTTGATTATCCTGTATGTAAAACATGGAATCTGGAAAACTTCACCTGCACTGTTCAGTACCCAGATATTTATCTCTGAGTCACACTGGTTGCAGTTTTGGCTAAAGATGTCCTGGATCCATTTTAGGTCAGTAAATCAGATCGAATCAAATGGTTCAAAATAAACCAAAATAGAAAGTCAATCGACTTGGCAATCACAAATATCGAATCAAATCATTGTATAAATGAATCGATACATCCAGAGTATCGAATCAAGAATAAAAAGGTCATGTCCTTTCATCTTTTTTATTTTCTCCTCTTGCAGACTATTGCAGGACAGCAAGTTGTCGAACTGGGCTACAGAGAGAAGGAAGTACCACTAAAAGTGTCCGTCATGTCTGCAGTGGATGGTGAAGCTCACCGTACTGGGAGAGTCTCTGAACGATTCCATCCCAGACATGGAGATGTGCTTACTTGCCTTAAGAGCTGCCTGTAAAACTCTTCAAAATAAACAAACCCAAGCTACTCTGTCAACACCATCCACATCTTCCATAATGTAGTAATGGAGCCGGTAAATGCTGCAGGACCTAGCAGAGGTGAATTCGATGCTTGAATCGCATTTAATGTGTGAGCCCAGCTTAAATGTCCTCTGCCGTCCAGAAGCCCCAGACACCTGAGTGACATTTCCTACCTGTGCTTATGTAAAACACACTTTGGAATAAAAAATAAGCTCACTTATACTTGACAGATGTAAAACATTTACATGCACTCACCCTTCTGCTTCCATTTGACCTGATTTAAAATCATTAATGGGATCCTTTGACCTGTCACTCTTGAAGGAAATACAGCTGGGTCCAGATGTAGAGTGAATTCTGCGTTTCCCATAGTTTCTGTTGGAAAAATAATATTAATGTATCTTGTAATACATTCTTACTTTTTAAATAATTCTAAATGGAAGTAAAATTTGAATGTATATATAGAAATCTCAAAGCATTTCTAAAGTGATCTCTAGTAGTAATTTTAGCCTTCGATGAAAGATTTGATTTAATGAAAGCTGTTCAGAGATCCGCTTACATGAAAAACTCGTTATACTAACCAAATAATTAGTCACAACTGCCCTTAAGGGTGAATACGGGCTGTCTGCGGGTAAAAAATCATCAAACTTGTATGGGAAAGGGAGGTGGCCGTCATGGAATATCAATAAGAGCCCATAGAGCGAAAATCTCCATTTTTTATCCCCAAGCATGCTGCGAGTCAGAGGTTGTAGCAAACACTTATACAACATCCAAGGGTAAAGTAGGGGGCAAGTAGGTGAGATGCAGGTGCATTGTACACATTTTTCTTTTTTAACCCCCCCAAATCCTGCTGAAATGCGCGTAGTCTGACCGTCAGCAATGAGGAGATTAGACAACCGAAAGGTAGATTGTGTGGGCATCCTACGGCTGTCTTATTGTTTCGTATACACCTGCACACCCCATGCATGTGGCATTTGCGCAGCCAGTAGGGAGCCAGTGCACACGCCTTACTGATGGCAAGAGTGTGGCATTAAGGCGCCGTACGACAGCATCATCCATACGTCATAAGTGCCTTACAAATACTTCATGATACACTTACCACACGCACGATGGTACGTGCATGTGGTAAGTGTATCATGCACACGACAATGGTACATTCCATTTTTAATTACGCCCCTTCAGGTGGCTGTACAAGCCTCAAGGGAGCAGCAAGACACATCTGCAGCCCCTTTAAGATGCGGATGATCCTCTCTATGACCCCTTTGGACAACCCAAAAACCTGCACCCATGGTATGGCAACATGTAACTGAAGGCTGATTTACACTGGTCCGTCTGTGGTGCATTGCAGTTGCGTTGACACAAATAAAGTAGAGCCCTGAATAATCATTCCAAATGTTCGTATCGCCTCCGTCATGTCTGCGTCTCACATCTGTATCTCTGCACCACAAGCTTTACGAAGGATTTCTATTTCCAGTCTAAAGACGCGTCAATGTCACGTCAAAAAGCTGGAGAACCAGAAACAGGTCCAGGTTATAAAATAAAAGTTTGCATTGTACTTTCATGATAAAACCTGATAATATTTTAAGGTGTTTAGTCCGTTTTAAGTCCAGCGGAGTTTGTTTCCATTCAATAATCCAGAACAAATTTTTAGTCTGAATGCACCCAAGCAGATCCGTGGTTCGGGACCTAGAACTGCTCTTAGACCCATCTTTGGAGGTGGTATCAGTTCAATTCCAATCGGACTGAGCTTCAGCTTTTCTCTGAGGTTCCTCAGTCTGAATACAATCCTGAGCCGAAACAGCCACCGAAGCCGACGTGGACAGAGTAGGAATGAAGGAACCTATGAGCCACAGACAACTATAAAGCAACGATTGTCGTGTTATCAAGCAAAAAAAACAGTTGAAGCTGAAAACGCTTCTCACGTGCTTTTCTGTGTCTCGTTACGTGGCGTTGCTGTGATATCATCCTAAAAGCTACCTTGTAGTTTCTTAACAGAATTATCTTAAAACAATGGCATGACCACAACGATGTGACACATCACTCGTGATCTGATGAATGCAGACTCATTAAAACAACTTTTAACGTGACACACATCACTTCTCACTAGTTTCCCGACAATCAAGTTTAATTTTGGAAGTACAGAAACATAACATCATTTCATGACACAAAACCTGCATTTTACAAGGACCCAGTAAAGAAGGAGAGTCAGTCTGCTTATGTTTTGGATGTGCAGAGACTCGACACAGGGGTGGCAGGACAAACCCCTCCTCTGGGTGCCAGGGGGGACAGACCTGAGATGCAGTGGAGACCATGTAAACTAACTGACGGTCATGAGACGCACTCCAACGCAACGGAGACGCACCCGTGTAAATCCATGGTAAGCCTTAATTTGATGCTCAAACAATTTATAAAAGTAGCTCACCTTTCTGCAGCAACACAATCCGATTTCAGATTAATAATCACATCCTTTGACATGGCACTCTTCAAAGAAACACAGCTGGGTTCAGATCCGTATGCAGGTTCTGTTTCGGGACCAGGTGCACGTCTTTTCCTGCGAACATTGAAGGGGTTGTTGAAGCGAGTGAGTTCTGACACAAAGCAGAGTTAGAGGTTAGAGGTCTCACCTCTGAGCTCTGGTCTGACCCCTATCAACCTCACACAGTGGGCTTTCTGAGTGGGAGGCTTCATCTTCTCCGTTTACTCCCTGATCCATGCAGCTAATGTTTGAGCTTCACCTGCAGAGGAAACATGAGTCATCTATGAGCACTTCGGTTCTTGAACCTTCACAATACAATGTAGTCAGACCACACTTTCCAGAGACGTAGGAAATACCTAGATTAATAACAATCTTTTTCTTTATACATCAAATACCCACTTGCAACCAAACTGAAAGAAACACGTTAAAATAGTATCTAAAGTTTACCTTGTAGGGGATTTTTTGCACATAAGATTCAAGTTTCTATATAAAGGCCATGTCACATAGCCACTACGAACATTTTGCACATGTTGCACGGATGAAAATTGGTCATACGTGAATATACGTGGAAACAAGCTGTTGGAGGTTATGTGGCTCATCCGAAGCCAACCACTACCATATATTCTGGGTTTGTCCTGTACTCACACCCTTTTGGCAAGAAATCCATAAATGTTTTGGAGACGACATTTCAAGAAACCTTTCCCTTTAATGCCTTGGCTCTATACTTGGGAACAGTAACACAACACATGCGGTCTGCAGCAGACCAATATTTAATGAGAATATTGCTGGTGGGAGGAAAGAAGGCCTTGACAAGAAAGTGGTTACAACCAGATGCTCCAACAGTAGATGATTGGTATAAAACAATACATGACATTGATGTTATGGATAGACTGACTTTTGCAATAAAGATGCAAACAGATAAAGGTTTGAGATGGTGGACAAAATGGGTCAAATATATTGGACTTCACAGACCAGACCTACTTTAATTTCAACAATAAAATACTTCTCTATTACAAGATAACAGATAACGTGGGTTTATTTTATTGATTCGTCTTTTTTTGGGTAGGAGTGTACGGAAGCTCTGAGCTGCCACTGCGAAAAATATTTTTTGGAACAGCTTCTCGTAATAACGAGAAAGTATCTCGTTATAACGTGATACGTTTCTCGTAATAACGAGAAACGTATCTCGTTATTACGAGAAACCTATCACGTTATAACGACATACTTTCTCGTAATAACGACATAGTTGTTTACAGTAAAACGTCATCTTCTCGCGGGACATTTCATTCTCGTCTTGATGACCTGTGGGAAAAGATGGAGAATCAGCGGGAGCCTCTTTATTCCTTTTAAGGGATAGAAATGTGTCAGAGGACAGAATTTCCACCATGAGGAATGACAAAGTAAGTTATACTTATGAAAAACATAGTTTACGTGAGTTTCATATCGATTTAATTTATTTTTTTGTTACTGAATGAGCCTGCCGTGTACTGCGTAGACCTGAGACCAAGACCTCGTTAACTTAAGTATTGTAGTAGCTGCAAGGAAGCTCCTTAGGCGGGCGGTTGTCAAACAGCTCTTTATTAATGTTTCTGTATCTCAGAACGGTTACAGCACGAACCAACAGGCACAGCGAGCTTCTTCTAACTCCAGCGACAACGTTCACCGAACGCACACGCACACACACCCACAGGTAGACCCCGCCCCCTCTCTCCCACCAGTCATCAGCCCACCGCTGATTGACACACACTGTGGTCTAGCATCTTGCAGAAAGAGGGGGGCGCCGGCCACCTGCAGCTCTGTCCAAACTCTGGGTCGTCACAGTATGTAATGTTTTAGAGTTGCAGGGTATAACTCTCTTCAGTATGAACGTGCTGTGTTAACGTCTTTTATTAACATAACTGGTAGCAATCGCTTTTAACAGAAGGCTTCGTGCTTCGTTCATATCCCATAATGCATTATTCTTATTGTCAATACATCTTTACCGTAACGGAGATGCATTCGAGTGCAGTAGGATAAACGTGTATCAAAATATTACAAAGTACACCTCGATTAATGCTGTTATCCTAAGCTAATCATAGCGTATACTTTTATCCTGCAGAAATGACGAGTTGAGCATGATTATTTACAATTTATTAGGTGTCAACATCAAGCAGTTAATGTAGAACTTTATGTGATAGCATTCATGAGCAAGTGAGTGAAAACTATTTTATTATTGGCTTCATCATGACATAAGAAGCCATGCCAACTAGTTATGTTTGATATTATGTGTAAAAACCACAACTGGAGCAAAAGCGCGTCCTGGTGGTGTGATGTAAAGCCCTGCGCGGGACTATTTTCTTCATCCCGCTCCCGCCCGCGTCCGCTGAATTTCTGACCAATCCCGCCCGCTCCCGCAACGTATGCGTTACACTCCCGCCCACACCCGCAATATTTATGTCCACTCCCGCCCGCACCCGCAAAACTCATAGAATTTAGTCCCGCACAGTAATAGAGATGCATTGATTTTGTATCGTCTCCCGTCCCGCAGGAAAAAAAACACGTATTTGTATTGATATTATTAAAGAGATTCATGTCCCTCCTCCAGCCTCATCTTTTCATGCATTCCTCTTTTGTGTAATTTATTAGGTGTCAACATCAAGCAGTTAATGTAGAACTTTATGTTGATAGTTTTCACTCACTTGCTCATGAATGCTATTTTATTATTGGCTTCATCATGACATAAGAAGCCATGCCAACTAGTTATGTTTGATATTATGTGTAAAAACCACAACTGGAGCAAAAGCGCGTCCTGGTGGTGTGATGCACGTATACGTGCGCTTTTTTGACGCGCTGGAGAGGAACAGGATGATGGCTGTATCAATAATCCGTCAAAAGATGCAGAGAAAACAAGGTTCTATTTTACGTTTTGGAATGCATACTTATTTGAATTAATATTTAAACTCTTAAAATTCACAGTGCCTATTTTCAAGCAACTTTAAATTTTGAAGACTTGAACTTCTGACATTTCTTTCAAAAACAAAGGCAAACTTTGTGTGAAGCTTAACGTGTAGAAAAGTTCAGTAAAATCACTTATTTAAACTGTTATTTAAAAAGAAAAAAACATAGCACCAATAATTTTGTTGTTTTTACAGATCGACATCTCTGAGGCTGGACGAAGAAACACTACCTGAAGATTTTGAGAGGATTAAGAAAACCTACTGACTGACTTCCTTCATGGATGCAGATAGAGGACATTTGCATTCTCTAATTAAAGTGTACTTTTCAATGGGGTTAAACCATAGAGAAATACTGCTTTCACTCAGCGCTGTTGATAGAATAATAATCAGCCTTCGGACTCTTCGAAGAATCTTGTCAACACTGAGACTTCACAGAAGAAAAAACCAAAGTGACGTTCTTGACATTGCATTATTTCTTATTGGACAACTGCAGACTTATGGTCAATTTAATGGATACAAACTGCAACATCTTAGATGTATACAGGAGGGATTTGTTGTCACCCAGAACACAGTGAGACAGTTAATCAAAATTCTGGATCCCAGAGGTGTTGAGTTGAGACAACGTAATCGTCTCCGTCGTCGACTGTATTGTAATCCTGGACCAAACTTTATTTGGCATGTGGACTCTTATGATAAACTGAAACCATATGGAATTTGTCTGAATGGGGCTGTGGATGGGTTTTCCAGAATGGTTATCTGGCTTCATGCATACTCTACAAACAGTAATCCTAAAATTATTGCTGGATATTTCATTTCAGAAGTTGAGAAAAGAGGTGGTACTGCAGCCAGAGTCCGTACAGACATGGGGACAGAGAACGGTACAATGGAAGACATTCAAAGAATTTTACGCCTTGATAATGATGACAGCTTTGCCAGAAATTGCTTCATTTTAGGATCCAGCACCCACAATCAGCGAATAGAGAGCTGGTGGGCTTTCTTAAGGAAACACCATGCACAGTACTGGATTAACGTTTTTCAAAAACTGAAGGATTCAGATGATTTCACTGGGGACTTCTTGGACAAGCAGCTGATTCTTTTCACCTGTTTGAAGATCATTGAGGTGTGTACATGTATTTGAGAGAGAAAATAATATATGATAAGGATATGCTTTTAAATAAGGAATATGTAATGTATAAACATGTTTTTTTTTGCTTCCCTTTCAGGAAGAGCTTCAAAATGTTGTTCATTTATGGAACACTCACATCATTCGTCAGAGCAGAAATGCGATTGCTCCAAGTGGCCGACCATGCATGATGTATACCCTCCCGCAGCTTTTTGGTGGACAAGATTATTTGAAGCAAGTTTCCGAGCAAGCAGTGGCAACTTGCAAAGCACATTGTCTTCAGAGGGGACCAGACACATGTGATGAAACCGTCTTCTCACTATCCTGCCTCCTGATGGCAGAAAACTGTCTTCATGCACCGACCACACCAAATGAAGCAATTGAAGTGTATCTATTTTTAAGAGCTTCCATACGTTCAAACCTGTCAGACGTGTAACACTGGTTCAAATCAACAGTTTCCTGCTTTCTTTACAATCAACTTCTGCGTACTCATAATTGGTGTCATATTGTCCTTTCATGCACCTTCATATATTTTGTTTACAGAACTTGAAACTTTTTGCTGTTGTGTATGACTGAAAAAATGCTATGACATAAGAGTAGTGGAATGTTAGTAAGATATGGATCTAGGTTTACTCAGTTTTCTCATAAATGTGTAAGATATTTAGATATGTAAATTGTACATAATATACATTTAAGTGTACATGTTGGAGAACAATTTAGAAAATGTCATTAAAAATGTTAAATCTATAATACAGTACACAACCTATTCAAATTTGGTCCAATTTATAAACCACACCCCACCTCAGTAAATACATAAAATATACTTTTCATTATGTCTAACACAACAACTATCCTTAAAGTTCTCTGTACCTGGTGACTGAGGTCAGTTTTAAACTGACAACTAATCTGGAAATGCAGCTATGATAAAAAGTTGAAAAATCAAGGACTCATTATGTTGAATGTGTAATGTTTTAATCATCACAAAATAAACAATTTGGGTGATCAAACCAACAATTTTGTTCTTTTCCTCATAACATTCAGAAATGTTGCTACATGTGCTTTGACATGGTAAACAAAATGTTCATTTAACAAGTGCTCTAAAATGTCCTATTGGGAGGAGGTTCTCTCCATCAAAGTGCAAAACTGTAGAGCAGATATGTTTTAAATCTGAAAAACCAAATCTCTAAAGTGAACATGAGAAACTTCACATACATTAAAAACGAGTACAAAAATAAATACTTTTGTTGTGAACCAGGACATCATTGTGCTTAATGCACATCAAACCAGAAAGGAATATAACATATAATACTGCCCTGTAAAAAGAAAAAAAGATATGTAGATGCATTCTTCAAGCTTAACCTGCTTAACTTGGAAATCTTTTTATGAACAGTGTTAATGTTACCTCAAATGCTCGTCTTTCACAGTATTCTTTTAACCAGTCTTCCTTCTCAATAAGTGATTCTTTTCCATTGGCATCAATAACAAAAACTGTTGAATATGAATTTTACAGTGGTACATCGCATTTGTAAATTCTCCTGATATTGTCTCTATTCTTACTTCAAATAAAAAAAACTTCTTTTGGAATATGTTACATAGTAATAACCAAAACGTTACCAAAACACTTTAGATTTATTTGTGCACATTTCTGTTATTTCTGTGAAACATTTCAACATTAAAAAAAAGATTTCAACAGGCACCTTATTTTTAATATTACGCAATGTTCATAACATAGCAGCTGTTGCTGCTCAGTATATTGTCGAGCTCCACACGCAGCTCTGGGAAGGACAAGTATGTCCAAGGTAGCTCCAGAACTGGACCACATGTATGTGCTACTAGCCGCCGTGCTACTCCATCTAAGGGTGTGAAGAGAACTTCGATTTTAGTAACACAAAGCACATCTGAGCCAGTTGTAAATCGCAGAAACCTTCTGAGACCTGCCTGATCCAGTCCTCTGATGTACTGCTGTAAGTACCTCAGACTCTGGCTCTCAGCTTGTGTAGTAGGATTAGCATCTAATAATTTCAGAACCTTTCTTGCTGTAGGTTTCATGTTTTCATACATTTCTTGAATTTTTAGTTGGCTCTTGAAGACATGTGCAAATGTTGTTCTTGCAACTTCTGACATTTTATCAAGAGCATATTTTGGCTGTTGAATGATCAGCTTATGTGCAACATTTAAAAGCACAGCTTTCAAGTTTTCTCTTGTTGGGATAAATTTAGCACCCACACGATCTAATAAATCAAGCAGTTCCTCATGCTCTTCACCAAGAAGATCTTCCAGCAAAGCCTTGTTCACAAGATCTCTCTCTTCTGGACTGATGTAAAAGAGGAGTGACTCAAATAGCAAGTCAGGTGACACCAAGTGCTCACCAAAAACCAGCGCCACTGTGAAAGCTGGTGCAAGGCGGCTTGGGAAATAGCCATGGTCTAGGAACCCCTTTACAAGGATCCGTCCAACAGATTTCCATTCTTCCTCCTGCCACTTTGGGGAAAGTAATGGAACTCTCATGTCTTGCCCTTCAGCAGCACTGTCTAAAAACTCTGTCCAGAAAGCAGAATAGACATCTCTAGAAACTCCATCTGCATCTGCTCCTATTTCATCGATAAAACTAAATTTTAAAGGACAGGTGAGCAAGCTGGGATCTTTGAACTGTGTTATCAGTTCATCCATAAGCATTGTCCTATGAAGTTTAATGTTAACATTAATCGTGTCATATCCGGACAGCTCAGTATTACTGTGTGCTTCATTATCTGATGAAGTCATACTAGGTATGTGGGACACAGAGGTAGATGCAGGCTGCTCAGTAACACTGGATGTAGATGGCACATCACTGGTTGTGATATTGCTTTGACTTGCCAGCTCAAGGGCAGAAGAAGGAATAAGAAGAACTGCCGAGTCTCCTTCATAACTTGACAAAATAGACACAGCAGATGGTGGGAGCATAAGAGCAGGTTCAGGCTCTTCAGTGGAGGTAGCTATCGTTGGTGCAGAGTTGTTTGAGACAAACTGGTTCACAGAACTTAAGTTCAGGGTGGCTGAAGTAAGATTAAGACTCACAGATTCCCCTTCATCACTTGATGAAATGGGCAGAGTGTCTTCCAGTTGCCATGCCAGAGGTTCACCAGTGTGAGGACCTATCACGACCTCTGAGAAGTTAGATGAATATGAGGAGCTGTTTTCATCCTCTGGCTCATCGTGGTCCATGCGGTCATCTGGAATACTGATTTCTGGGATTCTTGATTCCTTCCGTTCTCTTGTGCAAAGATAAAATCTTAACGTTCCCATTTTTAGCAGGGAATAAAGTTCTCCTACTGTGGTGTTTTCATCTAATACTGCATCCTCTTGGTAATCTAAAATATCAAAAGTAAAATCCTCCAGTTGTCCCTTTTTAGATCTTCCATTTGGAAAAAATAGTTCCTTTGCAATGCTTAAAATGTCAGCCTTTTTTGCTTCCTTTGGCAAATCTATTCTCCTTGTTCCACCTCCATTTTTCTTGCGTAGCTGCTTTCCTTCGTGTATCCATCCTAACTCAACCTTTCTGGTCTTTCTCACAGCCAGCTTGTTGTTCTTCAAATATGCCCTTGGATGTGTTTGAGTTGTATCATGTTCTCCATGGTCAGGGCCTTCTGGTTGTGTGTCAAATCCCATCTTTCTTTTTAGTTTTTGAAGCAATGACTGGCGTTGTGCATCTCTCTCACCTTTCTTTTTATATTCAGAGCAAAACCTTCGTGTGGCAATCCTGTCACCGTAGATTGGAACGTAGGTGGCCAAGCTGTCATCATCCATGCTTCCAATAACTGATATGTCAATCTACAGAAAAAATTTATTATTAGTTATTCATGGTAAAAGTCTTCTTTCTCTTTCGGCTTTTCCCATCAGGGGTCGCCACAGCGAATCATCCTTTTCCACCTCACTCTATCATGGACATCTTCTACCCTAACATTAGCCAACTTCATGTCCTCTGTTAAGACATCCATGTATCTCCTCTTTGGCCGTCCTCTTGCCCTCCTGCCAGGCAGCTCCATCTCCAACATCCTTCTACCAATATATCCACTATCCCTCCTCTGAACATGTCCAAACCATCTCAGTCTGGCTTCTCTGACTTTGTCGCTAACACAGGCAACATGAGCCGTCCCTCTGATGTACTCGTTCCTTATCCTGTCTAACCTGGTCACTCCTAAGGAGAACCTCAACATCTTCATCTCCGCTACCTCCATCTCAGCCTCTTGTCTCTGTCTCACTGCTACCGTCTCTAACCCATAGAGCAGAGCTGGTCTCACCACTGTCTTGTACACCTTTCCTTTGAGTCTTGCTGGCACTCTTCTGTCACACAACACTCCTGACACTTTCCTCCAACCTGCCTGCACTCGCCTCTTCACCTCTTTTCCACACTCCCCATCACACTGAACTGTTGACCCCAAGTACTTAAACTCCTGCACCTTCTTTACCTCAGCCCCCTGTAACCTAACGCTTCTACCTTGATCCCTCTCGTTCAGACACATGTATTCTGTCTTACTACGACTGACCTTCATGCCTCTTCTTTCCAGAGCAAAACTCCACCTCTCTAGCTGTTCCTCCACCTGCTCTCTACTCTCACTGCAAATTACAATGTCATCCGCAAACATCATTGTCCAGGGAGATTCCTGTCTTACCTCATCTGTCAGCCTGTCCATCAGCATAGCAAACAAAAAAGGACTCAAAGCTGATCCTTGGTGTAGTCCCACCTCCACCTTGAACTCCTCTGTCTGACCTACAGCACATCTCACCACCGTCATACTTCTCTCATACATGTCCTGAACTACTCTGACATACTTCTCTGCCACTCCAGACGACCTCATACAGTACCACAGCTCCTCCCTCGGCACCCTGTCATACGCCTTCTCTAAATCTACGAACACACAATGCAGCTCCTTCTGACCATCTCTGTACTTTTCCATCAACATTCTCAAAGCAAAAATGGCATCAGTGGTGCTCTTACGGGGCATGAAACCATACTGCTGCTCACAGATCTCCACCTTCTTCCTAAGCCTGGCTTCCACTACTCTTTCCCACAGCTTCATTGTGTGGCTCATCAACTTTATTCCTCTATAGTTGCTGCAGTTCTGCGTGTCACACTTGTTCTTAAAGATCGGAACCAGAACGCTTCTCCTCCATTCCTCAGGCATCTTCTCACTCTCTAGAATCCTATTGAACAACCTTGTTAGAAATTCCACTGCTGCCTCTCCTAAGCACTTCCATACCTCCACAGGAACGTCATCAGGACCAACGGCCTTTCCGCTCTTCATCCTTTTCAGAGCCTTCCTAACCTCATCCTTTCCAATCTCTGCTACTTCCTGCTCCACAACAACCACATCTTCCTCCCTTCTTTCCCTGTCATTTTCCACGTTCATCAGCTCCTCAAAATACTCCTTACCATCATGGTAAAAGTAATTGTTTTAAACTGGACTAAACAGTGGTTTACTGTACCTTAAAAAACAGTAGGATTGTATACGCAACATATTCATCAAGAAGCATCAAGACAGTTTGTGACTATCTGGAGCTACACTACGTGCATCACACTAGAGGGCTGCATTGGGATTGGGTCCCGCCGGGTCCCGCGGGACCCAACCCAAATCTCGCGGGATTGGGCGGTTTGAATTGTGCTGCGGGCGGCAGAAAAAAAAACCGCGGGATCAGTGCTGCCATGAATATCTCATGAATATATATTAGCGGACTACGTTAGGCTGAGCAGCTGTTAGAGTCTAATGTACTGAAGCTCCGTGAAGGCACCAGGTAGAGACGCCCAATGGCCTCTGTCATCTAACCTGTTGTTGGGGGTGCGCCCCGCCCCGGCTCTTACTAAGAGCGCGCTTCAGGCCGTCTGTCTGCGCGCGCACACACGCACACTTTTAACTGAACGGGATTTGTGAAAATATATTTAATATTTAAGTTGCAAATTACACAAAAGAGGAATGCATGAAAAGATGAGGCTGGAGGAGGGACATGAATCTCTTTAATAATATCAATACAAATACGTGTTTTTTTTCCTGCGGGACGGGAGACGATACAAAATCAATGCATCTCTATTACTGTGCGGGACTAAATTCTATGAGTTTTGCGGGTGCGGGCGGGAGTGGACATAAATATTGCGGGTGTGGGCGGGAGTGTAACGCATACGTTGCGGGAGCGGGCGGGATTGGTCAGAAATTCAGCGGACGCGGGCGGGAGCGGGATGAAGAAAATAGTCCCGCGCAGGGCTTTACATCACACCACCAGGACGCGCTTTTGCTCCAGTTGTGGTTTTTACACATAATATCAAACATAACTAGTTGGCATGGCTTCTTATGTCATGATGAAGCCAATAATAAAATAGTTTTCACTCACTTGCTCATGAATGCTATCACATAAAGTTCTACATTAACTGCTTGATGTTGACACCTAATAAATTGTAAATAATCATGCTCAACTCGTCATTTCTGCAGGATAAAAGTATACGCTATGATTAGCTTAGGATAACAGCATTAATCGAGGTGTACTTTGTAATATTTTGATACACGTTTATCCTACTGCACTCGAATGCATCTCCGTTACGGTAAAGATGTATTGACAATAAGAATAATGCATTATGGGATATGAACGAAGCACGAAGCCTTCTGTTAAAAGCGATTGCTACCAGTTATGTTAATAAAAGACGTTAACACAGCACGTTCATACTGAAGAGAGTTATACCCTGCAACTCTAAAACATTACATACTGTGACGACCCAGAGTTTGGACAGAGCTGCAGGTGGCCGGCGCCCCCCTCTTTCTGCAAGATGCTAGACCACAGTGTGTGTCAATCAGCGGTGGGCTGATGACTGGTGGGAGAGAGGGGGCGGGGTCTACCTGTGGGTGTGTGTGCGTGTGCGTTCGGTGAACGTTGTCGCTGGAGTTAGAAGAAGCTCGCTGTGCCTGTTGGTTCGTGCTGTAACCGTTCTGAGATACAGAAACATTAATAAAGAGCTGTTTGACAACCGCCCGCCTAAGGAGCTTCCTTGCAGCTACTACAATACTTAAGTTAACGAGGTCTTGGTCTCAGGTCTACGCAGTACACGGCAGGCTCATTCAGTAACAAAAAAATAAATTAAATCGATATGAAACTCACGTAAACTATGTTTTTCATAAGTATAACTTACTTTGTCATTCCTCATGGTGGAAATTCTGTCCTCTGACACATTTCTATCCCTTAAAAAGGAATAAAGAGGCTCCCGCTGATTCTCCATCTTTTCCCACAGGTCATCAAGACGAGAATGAAATGTCCCGCGAGAAGATGACGTTTTACTGTAAACAACTATGTCGTTATTACGAGAAAGTATGTCGTTATAACGTGATAGGTTTCTCGTAATAACGAGATAAGTTTCTCGTTATTACGAGAAACGTATCACGTTATAACGAGATACTTTCTCGTTATTACGAGAAGCTGTTCCAAAAAATATTTTTCGCAGTGGCAGCTCAGAGCTTCCGTAGGAGTGTGATTGACAGCTGTTCTGTTTTCTTTTGTTCATATAAAAAAGAGGGGAAGAGTACAAAATGATCAAAAACACGCATTCTGATTTACTGACTGAAAATATACATGATGTTAAATAATGTGTAACTTCGAAACAATGTAACAATGATGTAAAAGTTGATATTCCCTGTCAAAAAATATAAATAAATAAAAAAAGGAATATACGTGGAAATACATGAATCGTGCAACAATATTTCGCTGTTTATATGCAAATCATTAGTCATTTGTGCGTCAATTATTACAATAACGTGATAAAAGTCCGTTGGACATACGTGGAAAGAGTCGTAGAAAACCACAAATTAGGGTATGCATCTCCCAAATTTCATATCAACTACGTTAAATAAACATAAACTTCATGACTCTCAGCCGACCAAAAAACGACAATGTGCAAAATAGAAGTAGTGGCTGTGATATGGCCTTAATGCTTGTACTTTTTGCTCAAGTGAAATAGAAACTTCTTTTATTGCACAAAAAAGTCTTCTGGTCTGATATTCTCAATTGGGAATCAGTTCAAGTTTTAATGTTCCTTCTATTCCTAACTGATGTTGTCTACTTTATGGACAATTTGGACTCATAAGTTTCTGAAGTGATCAACCTTGTCTTTTTTTTGCAAATACTTCATTCATACAGAAATGGAAAAACATGTCCATTGTTTACCATCTTTAAGAAATACTTTTTGGATTATTCTAGGTCACTATAACATATTTTAAACATGCACAAGGGAATGACAAAAATGTATCAAAGTGTTGCAAAATTATTGTTATATTAACTTGTTTCGTGCCTTGCCTCCGCCATTTTTGTCTTTTTTCCCCCACTTTGTTTTACCATGACTTGGTTTGTTCAAGAATCAGCAAATACATGAGCATTCATTAGCTTAGTTTCCAAAATAAGTCGAGATTGGGGGTGACAAGAAAGAAATACAATTAGTGTCAAGTCCTGGTTCAAAATCCCAACTAGGACCTGGGAGTTTGAATGTTTGCATGTGGGGGTTTTCTCCGGCTTCCTCCCACAGTCAAAACACATGCTTCCAAGGTTAGTTGTCTTTTTACTGCTTCGCACAGGTGGTATGGAAGAGATTGTTACGCCAGATGCCGTTTTTGACACAACCCTGTATTTTATCCAGGCTGGGGACGGGCACAGGGGGACCCAGATATGGCCCACGCTGGATGACGATTACTGCAGCCCATGGGAATCTAACCCCATTTTACATGTTCCAGTCCTGCACTTAACCACTTCAGTTATCCAGCCAGTATGCTTTCTAGATGACATGTTGACTCTAAATGACCCCTTAGGTGTGGTTTTGTGGGCCTGCGGACGCGCAATCCCCCTTGACCTTCACTCAGCTGGATAGGCTCCAACAACCAAAACCGGTTCAGAAAATGGATAAGTTCGTGTAATTTTTGAGCCAACTCTGGCTAAACTGTCACACCGGTTTCAATATACATTTTAAAAACTATTTTAGGAATTATGTGCGCATAATACGTGCCTGCTGTAATTGTCTGAGTCCGGAATTCCAAAGACAAACAGCGACTCCTTCGTTAATTAAAAACGGTAAAATGTTCACTTCAGGCCAATTTCGTTTGGTATCATTCTACCTTAAAAACAAACAAAAAAAAAAAAAACACAAGCAAGGGAGCTGTAATTACCTTTACGGAGCTTTTACGGTCGGCAAACCGTGAAGTTGAAATCGAAAGTAAATGGCGGAGGGGAAATCTCAGAGAGGCATTCGGAGCAACTCGGAAATCCCAGACACATTCTTCAAAAAATAAAATAGTAATAGGGAAAATAATAATAATAATAATAATAATAATAATAATAATAATAATAATAATAATAATTGCTTTTTTTTTTTTTTTTAGAAATATGCGCTTAAAGAATGCATTTAGGATTTTCGAGTTGCTTCAAATGCCTCCCTGGGATTCATAATTAAAAACCAATGAGTTATATCGCTAGAGGAGTATGGAGTCCTATACTGTTCATAATTAAATAAATAAATATTTAATTAAATAAATAAATATGACCTCATGCAAATACACAATCAATCAATAAATCTCTTATAAATGTATAAAAAGATCATGAAATTGTGAAAAACCAGCACACTGATTTTAAATTAGCCATTATATTATTCAATATATTTCATTTTGCTTTAAAAACCTGTTCATTATTTTAAAACAGCATTTTAAAATATTCATTTTATTCATGTGGAATATTATAATAATTTTACGTCTTTTTTAAGAACCTTGGATTTCAAAATCAATATTTTCCAAAGTAGCTTTGTTTTTATTTCATGTTGCTGTTTTTCACATGGCTTATTTATTTCATGAAGAGCTTTTTCAGGAGAATAGGTCTATCTGTCAATCAGTGAAAGTGGGCGGGATCTAAACGCTCATTGGCTCATCCATGGAAATCGACTCTTATTCCTCGATACCCGCTCAGCGGTGTGCCAGTCAGAGAGATGACATGTTTCAGTGATATCTGCACGGCTTTGCTGACATTAGAGAATCAAATAGAGACAAACAATCTGTCTGCTGCAGCAGATGCAAACATGGACGACTCTGTTTTTGTAGGTTGAGGGTTTGTGTGGACCAAAGCACAGAGGAGCTCCGGTTGTCCACCTCTCGAAGTCCCGCGTTGAAACACTCCTCATTCTTACGCCATTCACTCAGAGCTCAGATCGTGCCTTATGTCGGCTGGCAGGAGGTGAGCTGGCGGACCGACAGTCGGACCGACAGTCCGACAGTCGGACCGACAGTCGGACCGACAGTCGGACCGGGCAGCTGCGCAAAGCGGAACAAGCCTGCTCGTGCCTCCTGAACCTTATGATATTTTTCTATTTTCATTGAGATAATGATTATAACCAAGTCTTCTGCTTTTATTTTTTCTCCCGGGAATTTGTTGAACCTTTCCTGCGATGACGTTTCTGACCGTGGTCGGAAAACGCAGCGGAGATCCGGGATTGATTTAGCAATTCTGCAGCCAGGGTTTACTCCCAAGAATCAGGCTCTGTACTTTGGAGGAAACATTTTTTTATTATTACTTTTCCAGGGGACTGGGCAACAGACCCTTACACTCACTCTCGCGCTGCCTGGGCGCTCTGATTTACACGTAATTTAAGACGTAGTTTGACTGCAGGAGCTGAAGCAGAGACTCTCTAGGATGATCTCATGAACTCAAACATGGAAACATTGTTATCATGTGGAACTATTCAAAATAAATAAACCTGATCTCTTAACACTCCATGTACATTGTGCATCCATGCATTTTTACTGAGATAAGCACAGGCAACCGCTCCATGTGGCTATCAGGCTAAAAACATTAGCTGCTAGCTCCTCCCACACGGGGCATGTTGCGTTCATGGAACTCCAGTTCATAGAAGCTTTGAGGAACTCCAACAACCACCCAGCCTAATTTAGAACACTATTAGATGTTAATGAGAAGATGAAAATTGCCGAACCGACCACAAAACCAGCTGAATTATGCACACTCGCCCAAAGCCACTTTTATCCGCAAATTTAGAACAAAAACTGCCCAATTTCGTGTAACACTGTGAATGTGTTGAGGTGCATACTCCCCCTAGTGTTGAGGAGTGTGCATTGCGCCGTCACGTTTGGTGAAGCATCTTCGATTGATGTAGTTAGGGTGCTGCTGCTCATGTCTGAGTAAAGGAGTAGCCAATCACAAAAGTGTCTCCGCCTTGTCTAGTTTGATTGACAGACAGACCCATTCTCCTGAAAAAGCTCTTCATGAAGCTCTTCATGAAATAAATCAGCCATTGTGAAAAACAGCAACATGACATAAAAACAAACTACTTTGGAAAATATTGATTTTGAAATCCAAGGTTCTGAAAAAAGGCGTAGAGTTATAATAAAATTCCACATGAATAAAATGAATATTTAAAATGCAGTTTTAAAATAATGAACAAGTTTTTAAAGCAAATAATATAATGGCTAATTTAAAATCGGTGTGCAGGTCTTTCACAATTTCATGATCTTTTTATATATTTATGAGAGATTTATTGGTTTCTTGTGTATTTGCATGAGGTCATATTTATTTATTTAATTAAATATTTATTTATTTAATTATGAACAGTATAGGACTCCATAGAGGAGACATCACGTGATTCCTCATGGGAGGAGAGCACCACCATCTTGGTGGGGTCAAGTCACTGTTGCAGTGCATGCATGTGAACACATTTTTTGCAAAATGCCAGGTCATTGTACAGATTTCAACTGCCAAAATCAGAGTCCACGAAGGAGGAAGGCAAAACATTTGACAGGTAAGAACTATAATTTTTTCTTTTAATGCTGCAGGGGCTTCATTAATCATACACATGTTGACATGCATGATGCTGCAGGGCTATTATTAACATGCTGCATGATGTATGTATAATTTGTGGCGACATAAATGTAAACTTTATTTAGTTAAACCTATATACAGTATACGATGACAAGGTTATATAGATTTATACATTTCTGACCCAGTGACTGAACTTTTCTTGCAGGTTTCCAATGGATTCACTACTAATTTCTTAAAACTAAACAACGATAAAACTGAACTTCTCCTGATCGGCACCAAATCCGTTATTAACAGCATCCAGAACTTCTCAATTCCCTTTGAAACCTCCTCCATTTCCCCCTCCCCTCAGGTCAAGAGTCTGGGTGTCATCCTGGACAGCACCCTCTCCTTCACTTCTCACATCAATAGCATCACCCGGTCTGCCTATTTCCACCTTCGCAGCATCCGTCGTCTTCGCCCTTCCCTCAGTCCGCATTCCACAGCCGTTCTGGTGCACAGTCTTGTCACTTCCCGTCTGGATTATTGCAACTCCCTTCTTTTTGGTTTACCACAAAAAACTCTACGAGAACTACAGTATGTTCAGAACTCGGCTGCCAGAATTGTCTCTCAAACACCTTCCTCCCAACACATCACGCCTGTTCTGCAGCAGCTCCACTGGCTACCAATCACACACCGGATTACATACAAAATACTTCTTCTGACTTTTAAATCCATCCACAACCTTGCTCCATCATATTTATCAGATCTTGTTCATGTGGCCATTCCCACCCGTACCCTCAGATCCTCCTCCTCCCTTCATCTGGATGTACCCACTGCTCGCCTTGTCACTATGGGGGGCAGAGCATTCAGCTGCTCTGCCCCCCGGCTCTGGAACTCTCTGCCTCCGGACCTCAGAAACATCGGGTCTATCTCACAATTCGCCAAAAAACTGAAAACTCATCTTTTCCAACTCGCCTATTCCCTCTGATAATTTCCTATTTCTGGCCTATTTATATGTATATTTTATTGTGCATTTGATTGCTTTTATTTTATTTTTATTTTCACTTTTATGTACGGCGACCTTGGGTTCCTTGAAAGGCGCCTAACAAAAAAAAATTATTATTATTATTATTATTATTAAGGAAAAAGTGGGCCTTAGCAATAAAAAGAGCTAACCCAGATGGATCACTGTGGTTACCAACTAGCAATACAGTCTGGATATGTTCAAAACATTTTGTGGAAACACATTTTGATAAGGCCAGACTGTTCTCTTGAAACCCGACACCATAACATCTGTGTTACACAAATTTATCACTCATATGAATCAGTAAATCTATTGTTTTTCTCTGTTTTTTGTTTTTTTTAAACGGGAAAATCTGTTGTTGACTTTTGGACTTATTGTTAAATGATTATTGATTTAATATTATCATTTACTATTATTCACCTATTATTGATTTAATGTTATCATTTAATATTATTATTGACTTACTATTAATTAATTATTATTATTATTTACTTATTTATATATTGTTATTAATTAGTATTATCATTGACTTATTATTGATTTATTATTGTTATTTATTGTTGATTCATCATTATTATTGTTGACTTATTTATATATTGTTATTAATTATTATTATTGACTTATTATTGATTTGGGGAGCCAGTTTAGCTCGTGCTGGTTTGCGGCGCCTTCCGTCCGTGAAACCAGGGTTCGACTACGGGCTGCTCCCTGTTCCCTTCTCTACCTCTGTGCCGGTTCCAAGCCCGCTTTGAGAAGGTTGCGTCAGGAAGGGCATCCGGTGTAAAACATTGCCAAGTTTACCATGCGACTTGTTCGCTGTGGCGACCCCTGATGGGAGAAGCCAAAAGAGGAAGAAGACTTATTATTGATTTATTATTGATTCATCATTATTATTGTTGACTTATTTATATGTTGTTATTAATTATTATTATTATTGACTTATTGTTGGGCTTTTCTAAATGATTTAAATTACATGTCAAAGAGGTCTAAAACTTGGAAATCTTTGCAATTTTTTTATTTATTTATAAGAAGACCTGCAACAATGCATTTTTTATTAAAGTTTGAGCTTATAAGGCTGACTGTTTCTCTTATTTAACAGCAACAAATGATATATATATATATATATATATATATATATATATATATATATATATATATATATATATATATATATATATATATATATATATATATATATATATATATATATATACATTATATATTTATTTATATGTATAAATATATAGAAATATGAAAATATATAAATTATATAAAAGCTACTTAGATGCCACAAAAGGCTATAGAAAGCATTGTCATGTGGGCGGCATCGACCTCACCAAGATGGCGCCAGCGTCGGCCAGGCTTCCCAAGCGGGCGTGCCACCTCCAGCGATCTGTTAAGACATCCATGTATCTCCTCTTTGGCCGTCCTCTTGCCCTCCTGCCAGGCAGCTCCATCTCCAACATCCTTCTACCAATATATCCACTATCCCTCCTCTGAACATGTCCAAACCATCTCAGTCTGGCTTCTCTGACTTTGTCGCTAACACAGGCAACATGAGCCGTCCCTCTGATGTACTCGTTCCTTATCCTGTCTAACCTGGTCACTCCTAAGGAGAACCTCAACATCTTCATCTCCGCTACCTCCATCTCAGCCTCTTGTCTCTGTCTCACTGCTACCGTCTCTAACCCATAGAGCAGAGCTGGTCTCACCACTGTCTTGTACACCTTTCCTTTGAGTCTTGCTGGCACTCTTCTGTCACACAACACTCCTGACACTTTCCTCCAACCTGCCTGCACTCGCCTCTTCACCTCTTTTCCACACTCCCCATCACACTGAACTGTTGACCCCAAGTACTTAAACTCCTGCACCTTCTTTACCTCAGCCCCCTGTAACCTAACGCTTCTACCTTGATCCCTCTCGTTCAGACACATGTATTCTGTCTTACTACGACTGACCTTCATGCCTCTTCTTTCCAGAGCAAAACTCCACCTCTCTAGCTGTTCCTCCACCTGCTCTCTACTCTCACTGCAAATTACAATGTCATCCGCAAACATCATTGTCCAGGGAGATTCCTGTCTTACCTCATCTGTCAGCCTGTCCATCAGCATAGCAAACAAAAAAGGACTCAAAGCTGATCCTTGGTGTAGTCCCACCTCCACCTTGAACTCCTCTGTCTGACCTACAGCACATCTCACCACCGTCATACTTCTCTCATACATGTCCTGAACTACTCTGACATACTTCTCTGCCACTCCAGACGACCTCATACAGTACCACAGCTCCTCCCTCGGCACCCTGTCATACGCCTTCTCTAAATCTACGAACACACAATGCAGCTCCTTCTGACCATCTCTGTACTTTTCCATCAACATTCTCAAAGCAAAAATGGCATCAGTGGTGCTCTTACGGGGCATGAAACCATACTGCTGCTCACAGATCTCCACCTTCTTCCTAAGCCTGGCTTCCACTACTCTTTCCCACAGCTTCATTGTGTGGCTCATCAACTTTATTCCTCTATAGTTGCTGCAGTTCTGCGTGTCACACTTGTTCTTAAAGATCGGAACCAGAACGCTTCTCCTCCATTCCTCAGGCATCTTCTCACTCTCTAGAATCCTATTGAACAACCTTGTTAGAAATTCCACTGCTGCCTCTCCTAAGCACTTCCATACCTCCACAGGAACGTCATCAGGACCAACGGCCTTTCCGCTCTTCATCCTTTTCAGAGCCTTCCTAACCTCATCCTTTCCAATCTCTGCTACTTCCTGCTCCACAACAACCACATCTTCCTCCCTTCTTTCCCTGTCATTTTCCACGTTCATCAGCTCCTCAAAATACTCCTTACCATCATGGTAAAAGTAATTGTTTTAAACTGGACTAAACAGTGGTTTACTGTACCTTAAAAAACAGTAGGATTGTATACGCAACATATTCATCAAGAAGCATCAAGACAGTTTGTGACTATCTGGAGCTACACTACGTGCATCACACTAGAGGGCTGCATTGGGATTGGGTCCCGCCGGGTCCCGCGGGACCCAACCCAAATCTCGCGGGATTGGGCGGTTTGAATTGTGCTGCGGGCGGCAGAAAAAAAAACCGCGGGATCAGTGCTGCCATGAATATCTCATGAATATATATTAGCGGACTACGTTAGGCTGAGCAGCTGTTAGAGTCTAATGTACTGAAGCTCCGTGAAGGCACCAGGTAGAGACGCCCAATGGCCTCTGTCATCTAACCTGTTGTTGGGGGTGCGCCCCGCCCCGGCTCTTACTAAGAGCGCGCTTCAGGCCGTCTGTCTGCGCGCGCACACACGCACACTTTTAACTGAACGGGATTTGTGAAAATATATTTAATATTTAAGTTGCAAATTACACAAAAGAGGAATGCATGAAAAGATGAGGCTGGAGGAGGGACATGAATCTCTTTAATAATATCAATACAAATACGTGTTTTTTTTCCTGCGGGACGGGAGACGATACAAAATCAATGCATCTCTATTACTGTGCGGGACTAAATTCTATGAGTTTTGCGGGTGCGGGCGGGAGTGGACATAAATATTGCGGGTGTGGGCGGGAGTGTAACGCATACGTTGCGGGAGCGGGCGGGATTGGTCAGAAATTCAGCGGACGCGGGCGGGAGCGGGATGAAGAAAATAGTCCCGCGCAGGGCTTTACATCACACCACCAGGACGCGCTTTTGCTCCAGTTGTGGTTTTTACACATAATATCAAACATAACTAGTTGGCATGGCTTCTTATGTCATGATGAAGCCAATAATAAAATAGTTTTCACTCACTTGCTCATGAATGCTATCACATAAAGTTCTACATTAACTGCTTGATGTTGACACCTAATAAATTGTAAATAATCATGCTCAACTCGTCATTTCTGCAGGATAAAAGTATACGCTATGATTAGCTTAGGATAACAGCATTAATCGAGGTGTACTTTGTAATATTTTGATACACGTTTATCCTACTGCACTCGAATGCATCTCCGTTACGGTAAAGATGTATTGACAATAAGAATAATGCATTATGGGATATGAACGAAGCACGAAGCCTTCTGTTAAAAGCGATTGCTACCAGTTATGTTAATAAAAGACGTTAACACAGCACGTTCATACTGAAGAGAGTTATACCCTGCAACTCTAAAACATTACATACTGTGACGACCCAGAGTTTGGACAGAGCTGCAGGTGGCCGGCGCCCCCCTCTTTCTGCAAGATGCTAGACCACAGTGTGTGTCAATCAGCGGTGGGCTGATGACTGGTGGGAGAGAGGGGGCGGGGTCTACCTGTGGGTGTGTGTGCGTGTGCGTTCGGTGAACGTTGTCGCTGGAGTTAGAAGAAGCTCGCTGTGCCTGTTGGTTCGTGCTGTAACCGTTCTGAGATACAGAAACATTAATAAAGAGCTGTTTGACAACCGCCCGCCTAAGGAGCTTCCTTGCAGCTACTACAATACTTAAGTTAACGAGGTCTTGGTCTCAGGTCTACGCAGTACACGGCAGGCTCATTCAGTAACAAAAAAATAAATTAAATCGATATGAAACTCACGTAAACTATGTTTTTCATAAGTATAACTTACTTTGTCATTCCTCATGGTGGAAATTCTGTCCTCTGACACATTTCTATCCCTTAAAAAGGAATAAAGAGGCTCCCGCTGATTCTCCATCTTTTCCCACAGGTCATCAAGACGAGAATGAAATGTCCCGCGAGAAGATGACGTTTTACTGTAAACAACTAT
Organism: Oryzias latipes; assembly: GCF_053564925.1. Taxonomy (NCBI): domain Eukaryota; kingdom Metazoa; phylum Chordata; class Actinopteri; order Beloniformes; family Adrianichthyidae; genus Oryzias; species Oryzias latipes. Next base: position 19,265,482 of record NC_136238.1, read on the forward strand.
GTCGTTATTACGAGAAAGTATGTCGTTATAACGTGATAGGTTTCTCGTAATAACGAGATAAGTTTCTCGTTATTACGAGAAACGTATCACGTTATAACGAGATACTTTCTCGTTATTACGAGAAGCTGTTCCAAAAAATATTTTTCGCAGTGGCAGCTCAGAGCTTCCGTAGGAGTGTGATTGACAGCTGTTCTGTTTTCTTTTGTTCATATAAAAAAGAGGGGAAGAGTACAAAATGATCAAAAACACGCATTCTGATTTACTGACTGAAAATATACATGATGTTAAATAATGTGTAACTTCGAAACAATGTAACAATGATGTAAAAGTTGATATTCCCTGTCAAAAAATATAAATAAATAAAAAAAGGAATATACGTGGAAATACATGAATCGTGCAACAATATTTCGCTGTTTATATGCAAATCATTAGTCATTTGTGCGTCAATTATTACAATAACGTGATAAAAGTCCGTTGGACATACGTGGAAAGAGTCGTAGAAAACCACAAATTAGGGTATGCATCTCCCAAATTTCATATCAACTACGTTAAATAAACATAAACTTCATGACTCTCAGCCGACCAAAAAACGACAATGTGCAAAATAGAAGTAGTGGCTGTGATATGGCCTTAATGCTTGTACTTTTTGCTCAAGTGAAATAGAAACTTCTTTTATTGCACAAAAAAGTCTTCTGGTCTGATATTCTCAATTGGGAATCAGTTCAAGTTTTAATGTTCCTTCTATTCCTAACTGATGTTGTCTACTTTATGGACAATTTGGACTCATAAGTTTCTGAAGTGATCAACCTTGTCTTTTTTTTGCAAATACTTCATTCATACAGAAATGGAAAAACATGTCCATTGTTTACCATCTTTAAGAAATACTTTTTGGATTATTCTAGGTCACTATAACATATTTTAAACATGCACAAGGGAATGACAAAAATGTATCAAAGTGTTGCAAAATTATTGTTATATTAACTTGTTTCGTGCCTTGCCTCCGCCATTTTTGTCTTTTTTCCCCCACTTTGTTTTACCATGACTTGGTTTGTTCAAGAATCAGCAAATACATGAGCATTCATATGCTTAGTTTCCAAAATAAGTCGAGATTGGGGGTGACAAGAAAGAAATACAATTAGTGTCAAGTCCTGGTTCAAAATCCCAACTAGGACCTGGGAGTTTGAATGTTTGCATGTGGGGGTTTTCTCCGGCTTCCTCCCACAGTCAAAACACATGCTTCCAAGGTTAGTTGTCTTTTTACTGCTTCGCACAGGTGGTATGGAAGAGATTGTTACGCCAGATGCCGTTTTTGACACAACCCTGTATTTTATCCAGGCTGGGGACGGGCACAGGGGGACCCAGATATGGCCCACGCTGGATGACGATTACTGCAGCCCATGGGAATCTAACCCCATTTTACATGTTCCAGTCCTGCACTTAACCACTTCAGTTATCCAGCCAGTATGCTTTCTAGATGACATGTTGACTCTAAATGACCCCTTAGGTGTGGTTTTGTGGGCCTGCGGACGCGCAATCCCCCTTGACCTTCACTCAGCTGGATAGGCTCCAACAACCAAAACCGGTTCAGAAAATGGATAAGTTCGTGTAATTTTTGAGCCAACTCTGGCTAAACTGTCACACCGGTTTCAATATACATTTTAAAAACTATTTTAGGAATTATGTGCGCATAATACGTGCCTGCTGTAATTGTCTGAGTCCGGAATTCCAAAGACAAACAGCGACTCCTTCGTTAATTAAAAACGGTAAAATGTTCACTTCAGGCCAATTTCGTTTGGTATCATTCTACCTTAAAAACAAACAAAAAAAAAAAAAACACAAGCAAGGGAGCTGTAATTACCTTTACGGAGCTTTTACGGTCGGCAAACCGTGAAGTTGAAATCGAAAGTAAATGGCGGAGGGGAAATCTCAGAGAGGCATTCGGAGCAACTCGGAAATCCCAGACACATTCTTCAAAAAATAAAATAGTAATAGGGAAAATAATAATAATAATAATAATAATAATAATAATAATAATAATAATAATAATAATAATTGCTTTTTTTTTTTTTTTTAGAAATATGCGCTTAAAGAATGCATTTAGGATTTTCGAGTTGCTTCAAATGCCTCCCTGGGATTCATAATTAAAAACCAATGAGTTATATCGCTAGAGGAGTATGGAGTCCTATACTGTTCATAATTAAATAAATAAATATTTAATTAAATAAATAAATATGACCTCATGCAAATACACAATCAATCAATAAATCTCTTATAAATGTATAAAAAGATCATGAAATTGTGAAAAACCAGCACACTGATTTTAAATTAGCCATTATATTATTCAATATATTTCATTTTGCTTTAAAAACCTGTTCATTATTTTAAAACAGCATTTTAAAATATTCATTTTATTCATGTGGAATATTATAATAATTTTACGTCTTTTTTAAGAACCTTGGATTTCAAAATCAATATTTTCCAAAGTAGCTTTGTTTTTATTTCATGTTGCTGTTTTTCACATGGCTTATTTATTTCATGAAGAGCTTTTTCAGGAGAATAGGTCTATCTGTCAATCAGTGAAAGTGGGCGGGATCTAAACGCTCATTGGCTCATCCATGGAAATCGACTCTTATTCCTCGATACCCGCTCAGCGGTGTGCCAGTCAGAGAGATGACATGTTTCAGTGATATCTGCACGGCTTTGCTGACATTAGAGAATCAAATAGAGACAAACAATCTGTCTGCTGCAGCAGATGCAAACATGGACGACTCTGTTTTTGTAGGTTGAGGGTTTGTGTGGACCAAAGCACAGAGGAGCTCCGGTTGTCCACCTCTCGAAGTCCCGCGTTGAAACACTCCTCATTCTTACGCCATTCACTCAGAGCTCAGATCGTGCCTTATGTCGGCTGGCAGGAGGTGAGCTGGCGGACCGACAGTCGGACCGACAGTCCGACAGTCGGACCGACAGTCGGACCGACAGTCGGACCGGGCAGCTGCGCAAAGCGGAACAAGCCTGCTCGTGCCTCCTGAACCTTATGATATTTTTCTATTTTCATTGAGATAATGATTATAACCAAGTCTTCTGCTTTTATTTTTTCTCCCGGGAATTTGTTGAACCTTTCCTGCGATGACGTTTCTGACCGTGGTCGGAAAACGCAGCGGAGATCCGGGATTGATTTAGCAATTCTGCAGCCAGGGTTTACTCCCAAGAATCAGGCTCTGTACTTTGGAGGAAACATTTTTTTATTATTACTTTTCCAGGGGACTGGGCAACAGACCCTTACACTCACTCTCGCGCTGCCTGGGCGCTCTGATTTACACGTAATTTAAGACGTAGTTTGACTGCAGGAGCTGAAGCAGAGACTCTCTAGGATGATCTCATGAACTCAAACATGGAAACATTGTTATCATGTGGAACTATTCAAAATAAATAAACCTGATCTCTTAACACTCCATGTACATTGTGCATCCATGCATTTTTACTGAGATAAGCACAGGCAACCGCTCCATGTGGCTATCAGGCTAAAAACATTAGCTGCTAGCTCCTCCCACACGGGGCATGTTGCGTTCATGGAACTCCAGTTCATAGAAGCTTTGAGGAACTCCAACAACCACCCAGCCTAATTTAGAACACTATTAGATGTTAATGAGAAGATGAAAATTGCCGAACCGACCACAAAACCAGCTGAATTATGCACACTCGCCCAAAGCCACTTTTATCCGCAAATTTAGAACAAAAACTGCCCAATTTCGTGTAACACTGTGAATGTGTTGAGGTGCATACTCCCCCTAGTGTTGAGGAGTGTGCATTGCGCCGTCACGTTTGGTGAAGCATCTTCGATTGATGTAGTTAGGGTGCTGCTGCTCATGTCTGAGTAAAGGAGTAGCCAATCACAAAAGTGTCTCCGCCTTGTCTAGTTTGATTGACAGACAGACCCATTCTCCTGAAAAAGCTCTTCATGAAGCTCTTCATGAAATAAATCAGCCATTGTGAAAAACAGCAACATGACATAAAAACAAACTACTTTGGAAAATATTGATTTTGAAATCCAAGGTTCTGAAAAAAGGCGTAGAGTTATAATAAAATTCCACATGAATAAAATGAATATTTAAAATGCAGTTTTAAAATAATGAACAAGTTTTTAAAGCAAATAATATAATGGCTAATTTAAAATCGGTGTGCAGGTCTTTCACAATTTCATGATCTTTTTATATATTTATGAGAGATTTATTGGTTTCTTGTGTATTTGCATGAGGTCATATTTATTTATTTAATTAAATATTTATTTATTTAATTATGAACAGTATAGGACTCCATAGAGGAGACATCACGTGATTCCTCATGGGAGGAGAGCACCACCATCTTGGTGGGGTCAAGTCACTGTTGCAGTGCATGCATGTGAACACATTTTTTGCAAAATGCCAGGTCATTGTACAGATTTCAACTGCCAAAATCAGAGTCCACGAAGGAGGAAGGCAAAACATTTGACAGGTAAGAACTATAATTTTTTCTTTTAATGCTGCAGGGGCTTCATTAATCATACACATGTTGACATGCATGATGCTGCAGGGCTATTATTAACATGCTGCATGATGTATGTATAATTTGTGGCGACATAAATGTAAACTTTATTTAGTTAAACCTATATACAGTATACGATGACAAGGTTATATAGATTTATACATTTCTGACCCAGTGACTGAACTTTTCTTGCAGGTTTCCAATGGATTCACTACTAATTTCTTAAAACTAAACAACGATAAAACTGAACTTCTCCTGATCGGCACCAAATCCGTTATTAACAGCATCCAGAACTTCTCAATTCCCTTTGAAACCTCCTCCATTTCCCCCTCCCCTCAGGTCAAGAGTCTGGGTGTCATCCTGGACAGCACCCTCTCCTTCACTTCTCACATCAATAGCATCACCCGGTCTGCCTATTTCCACCTTCGCAGCATCCGTCGTCTTCGCCCTTCCCTCAGTCCGCATTCCACAGCCGTTCTGGTGCACAGTCTTGTCACTTCCCGTCTGGATTATTGCAACTCCCTTCTTTTTGGTTTACCACAAAAAACTCTACGAGAACTACAGTATGTTCAGAACTCGGCTGCCAGAATTGTCTCTCAAACACCTTCCTCCCAACACATCACGCCTGTTCTGCAGCAGCTCCACTGGCTACCAATCACACACCGGATTACATACAAAATACTTCTTCTGACTTTTAAATCCATCCACAACCTTGCTCCATCATATTTATCAGATCTTGTTCATGTGGCCATTCCCACCCGTACCCTCAGATCCTCCTCCTCCCTTCATCTGGATGTACCCACTGCTCGCCTTGTCACTATGGGGGGCAGAGCATTCAGCTGCTCTGCCCCCCGGCTCTGGAACTCTCTGCCTCCGGACCTCAGAAACATCGGGTCTATCTCACAATTCGCCAAAAAACTGAAAACTCATCTTTTCCAACTCGCCTATTCCCTCTGATAATTTCCTATTTCTGGCCTATTTATATGTATATTTTATTGTGCATTTGATTGCTTTTATTTTATTTTTATTTTCACTTTTATGTACGGCGACCTTGGGTTCCTTGAAAGGCGCCTAACAAAAAAAAATTATTATTATTATTATTATTATTAAGGAAAAAGTGGGCCTTAGCAATAAAAAGAGCTAACCCAGATGGATCACTGTGGTTACCAACTAGCAATACAGTCTGGATATGTTCAAAACATTTTGTGGAAACACATTTTGATAAGGCCAGACTGTTCTCTTGAAACCCGACACCATAACATCTGTGTTACACAAATTTATCACTCATATGAATCAGTAAATCTATTGTTTTTCTCTGTTTTTTGTTTTTTTTAAACGGGAAAATCTGTTGTTGACTTTTGGACTTATTGTTAAATGATTATTGATTTAATATTATCATTTACTATTATTCACCTATTATTGATTTAATGTTATCATTTAATATTATTATTGACTTACTATTAATTAATTATTATTATTATTTACTTATTTATATATTGTTATTAATTAGTATTATCATTGACTTATTATTGATTTATTATTGTTATTTATTGTTGATTCATCATTATTATTGTTGACTTATTTATATATTGTTATTAATTATTATTATTGACTTATTATTGATTTGGGGAGCCAGTTTAGCTCGTGCTGGTTTGCGGCGCCTTCCGTCCGTGAAACCAGGGTTCGACTACGGGCTGCTCCCTGTTCCCTTCTCTACCTCTGTGCCGGTTCCAAGCCCGCTTTGAGAAGGTTGCGTCAGGAAGGGCATCCGGTGTAAAACATTGCCAAGTTTACCATGCGACTTGTTCGCTGTGGCGACCCCTGATGGGAGAAGCCAAAAGAGGAAGAAGACTTATTATTGATTTATTATTGATTCATCATTATTATTGTTGACTTATTTATATGTTGTTATTAATTATTATTATTATTGACTTATTGTTGGGCTTTTCTAAATGATTTAAATTACATGTCAAAGAGGTCTAAAACTTGGAAATCTTTGCAATTTTTTTATTTATTTATAAGAAGACCTGCAACAATGCATTTTTTATTAAAGTTTGAGCTTATAAGGCTGACTGTTTCTCTTATTTAACAGCAACAAATGATATATATATATATATATATATATATATATATATATATATATATATATATATATATATATATATATATATATATATATATATATATATATATATATATATACATTATATATTTATTTATATGTATAAATATATAGAAATATGAAAATATATAAATTATATAAAAGCTACTTAGATGCCACAAAAGGCTATAGAAAGCATTGTCATGTGGGCGGCATCGACCTCACCAAGATGGCGCCAGCGTCGGCCAGGCTTCCCAAGCGGGCGTGCCACCTCCAGCGATATAACTCATTGTTAAAGACCCTCTCCACAAGTTGTTTTTTGGGTGTTTGTACCATGTTCTTGTAGCATTTCCTCATGATGGAGGACGTATATGTAATAATTTAAGCTTAAAGCTACAAATCGTTGTGAATCAGAAGCAGGATTTAAAATAAACATTTAACGCAGTTTTGTAAAAGCTGAAAGGAGCACCAAAATCAAAGCACTTCTAGAGCAAATTAAACACCCTGCAACCTTTTGAAGATTGTCTGATATTTAACATAAAGAAAAAAGACACAAGCTGCTTAATAAATGTAGTGCAACACATTTTTGCATGTACTGTCAAATATATACAAGTATTTATGCACACAAACCAGGCCTCTAACGTGTAACATCAGTGTTGCACTGAATGTTTTGTTGATTAATTTTGTAATACTTTCCGCTACATTACTCCAGGGGGAGGCAAAGCAGAAAAAATGTGACTATTCTTGAATATCCAATCAAAATACAACATTCATCCATCAAATTTAAAAAGTGCTGTTGCTTCTAGTCATCCTTTGATTTCAGCGATCAGACAAAGTTCTAACATTTCCTTAACTGTATAACATCCAGAAACTAAATTAAGATTGATTTTGATATCCTTTTGAGACATTTGGTATAACTATGTGACTTTTCATTGATGGATTGAGACCAAATTGAAAAGATTTCAATATTCAAAAATTCGCAAACCCATAGATTACAACCTTTCTCATGAATGGTGTACACAATTTAGTTCCAGGAGAAGTTCACATGGCAAAAAGTCAAATGGATAAGACCCTGAATTAAATAGCTTTGCCACAAATGCATGCACACTTAGCTTTATGAACAAACATAAAAACATATTGAACAAGCAAGTATAAAAGACAGTATTCACATAATTTACTGGAAAAAAGTGGAAAAACTAATATATACAGCTCTACATCATCAATTCTCCATAATACCTCACCCTAGTTTTTATATAGTTTACGCAAATCAAATATGATGTTCACTTTCTGTTTATACTAATCTGAGATAAAATAGCCCTTTTTATAAAATCATAGCAACATCTGTAAAGGAACTCAATTTTGAGACACTTTTAGATCTACAGAAAAAGGCTCATACTGCTGATTACGTTATCTTCAGACAACATTTACAGCATTCAACATGGCAGCCGTCTCCTCTATTTCACTCTGAACCAGTGGCGCCACCAGGGGGTGGCCAGGGGTGGCCACGGCCACCCCTCTCCGACACCTGGCCACCCCAGTGGCCACCCCACCCCACTGGCCACTATACACTGTGGTATCATCAGTTGTGCGTTTCATCCCAAATGCACAGCCAGCAAGCGGGCAAGTCGCTCTGATCACCTAAACAGGCCGACACCTCCTCCCCTCCCTGCTGCCTTTGAGTGCGCAGACATCTAAAGACGAGCCGCTGGACGCAGAATATGTATAAGACGTGGGGTTCCCTTCCGCGTTCGAACCCCCAGAGCCTCCGGGCCGGTTAGACAAAAGAACCAGTATCAGTTACTAAAGGTGAACTTTCTGTATTACTGTTTCCTTAAGTCCAAAACGGCGACTGACCGCGTGTGTATGCGCTCCACACACTGACACGCGCTCTCCCCTCTCTTCCTGCATCGCGCGAGCACCAGTTTCTGCACACACGCACACACACATGCGCGCGCACGCACTCACACGCGCACACAATCACACGTCCCAAAACACTACATTTCTTTTCATGCCTGTTAAATATTTTCAGTGGTGTCTTTTAACAATCTCTTTACTGTACTTTAGGTCACCTGATCTGTATTTTGTGCAAATACTTGGTGCAAATACGCCGACATCATCAGCGGTGGTGGACGTGCCATTACTTTTTATTGATATGTAAAAAAGAGAATGTCCCTGTCACACGCGCCTCTCATTTTTATGGCACTATTTAAGCACTGGTTGTTGTGTTACCACAACATTTTGATGGGTTTTTGTCCTGTTTCCTAATAGTTATAGTTGATAGTCATAGTTGATGCTTGTGTAAGTCAATTTTCAGAGAATGAAGAGAAATTCAACATATATTCTTATTTTAAGAAGAAAAGTACAGCCGAAGGAGCGAAAGAGATGGTAGGGCAGCAACAGAGGAGGAGGAAGAGGAGGAGGAAGATGAGACAGAGCAGCATGAATGACAGAAGAGAATGAGGAAGACAAAGATGAGACGGCATCTGATGAGGGACAGTCAGCATCATTGCTCAGAGAAACAAGGCAGAACTCAGCAAAAAGTCCTCCACCTGTTCCTGGACCAACTGGTGAAGTTAGAATTAATGCAGTGTTTTTCAACCAGTGTGCCGTGGGAAATTACCGTCATTAACTGGTCTAAAACATTTTCATCTCCAGGATATCAGCTCTGTGTTCATCCAAACAGGCCCTGATAAAACACTTTGAAATTAGGAATATGAAAGATCGTAAATACTTTTTTTCTTTGTGTTTATTTGATTCTATTAAAAACATTTTGATAAGAATGGCGGTACCCCGATTTAGCTGCAGTTTTAACTGTTTTCTGAAAGGTCCCGCCCCTTTTACTGTCTCCACCAATCATTCTAGGAGGCTTAATCACATGTCATCAGTCTGACCAATCAGAAGTGGTTAAAGTCTTCACTTCCTTGTTCTGATTCTGCTCATAAAGCCGCTCAGTTCCAACAAAAGTACCAGCTAAAGCTCGTCTTTAGCGGTGTAGCTTTCCACAGAATCCGGTATCAGACCGTGAAAAGTGAACAAAACAATGAAGCTCAGAGACGCGAGTCTTTTTGCGTTTGGCGGCTGTTTACATCTCCCATGATGCATTGGGTTAAAGTGACAGCGTCTCAGTGCACAATGAGTCTCTCCTCTTAACGTCTTGTAACAACAACGAACACACATCAAACAGTTTTTGAATCTTTTCACTTAACTTTTATTACATCAGCTTTTTCTGCCACAATTATCACAAAAATGCATGTGAGATTGCAGAGGGACTGTAGGTCAATACAGACTATGAGTTTTTCCTTTCTTTCTAAAATTTTTTACATTTTTTTTTGCTGGTTTGCCGCGGGATTTCTGTCAAAGTTAAAGTGTGCCGTGGCTCAAAAATGGTTGAAAAACACTGGCCTAATGATATCTACTAGAATTTACAGTAGTATCAACTATAAGTTAATGTTCTAGAAAAAAATCAGTAGGCATTTAACTTTCTGTTGGTTTTCTAAAGGTTGTTTTACTACGTTTAGTAGAATGAATTAAAAAAATTTGGCTCATGGTTTTTGTGTGCCACCCCAAGATTTAATGTGGCCCCCTACCGGCCACCCCCATGAAAAATTTCTGGAGGCGCCACTGCTCTGAACTCATGTGAGTGAATGACTGCAATTGCTGTTGTTGATGGAAGGACTTTAAAATCCCCCTCAGATCATCTTTCGATCTATTTTCAAAGTGTTAATAATCTTTAATTATGATTATGCCACTTTTAGCCAAAAAAAAAAAAGTTGTGGGTGGCACTGTTGCTGCAGAGCAACAGTTTTTGTTTTCCCCTTTCCCGAGAGCTCTCTGTTTAAGTGGAGCAGAGAGTTTTAGTATAATTCAAAAGACCTTCAACGATTGATCAAACTCATTGATTTATAATTTAGGCTCAGAGATAATCACTTGGGTTTGTCAGAAGCTCATCCAATTTTATAAAACTGCACTCAGAAGACAAGAAAACAGGGAATTCCTTTCAAGTAAGAAAAAAGCCCAGAGGCTTTTGATTGATGGTTTGTTGTCAAATGTCAATCAAAGCCTGCTCCACTTGTGATGGCTGCTGTAGGTACAACAACCGTTCAGCCTGCAACAACCGTTCGGGCCCCTGATACTAATGCTGACGTCACATTATGTGATAGGCTGTCCGTTGGTCCGATGACATGTCAGATAGTGATTGTGGTAGTATTCCGTTTTTCCATGTGGACAAACATAGCTACTGCACGTTTTAGGATGGGACTGTGTTGGCACTGGGACAGACTGGCGACCTGTCCAGGGTGCTCCTTGCCTTTGCTCACAAGTAGCCGGGATAGGCTCCAGCAGCTCCAGAAGTCCCATGACCCCGAAAGGGAACCAACGGAAGAAGATGAATGAAAGAATGAATGACCGGATTGGCAGAGAACCAACAAACAGCAGAAACCCACACTGTGGGAAAGACTCCACACTTCTGACTGATGTTCACGTCCACTTTATTCTTCACAGTAAAGATTGGAACAGAACACTGTGAACCATAAACAACAGATAAGCAGTTCTAATGTCTACTAGAAAAAAAGAATCACAAGAACACAAGACAGAAACACCAGCCACCGACACCACCTTCCTTGAAACATTTTTACTCAATCTTTTCTTCATAAAACTGTTATTTGCTAACATGACTAAACAAAACATAAACTCCAATTATTTTATATTTAAAACAATATGTGATATTTACATATCACATAGTGTAAGATTTAGTGACCTGTAAAAGTAATTCCAGTGTTGTCATGGTAACATACTGACTTAGACAACATTTTTTTAGCTTACACCATGGCCCGGGTGAATACTCAATTCTGATTGGCTTCTGGATGTGGATTAAAATGTGATAATCTGCAGCGATAACCGCATGCCTAAAAAAGAAGTTCTGGTGAAATAGCTTAAATGTTCTATATCACTGCGCTGGCTTCTTTAAAAAACAACTTTAGCTTCATCATCTGGACAAACACAAGTGGTTCCAGGTAAACTTTCTCTCTGATCTGATGCTTAATTTAACACATTGTGACAATCAGCATAGATAGGGCTGCACGATATGAGCAAAACTTGCGATGTGCGATATTAGTGATCAATATTGCGATAACGATATAATTGGCGGTATATTAACAAATAGCAAAACAACCAAAAACATCATTACCATCTCATTGCAACAGTTTAAAAAAAATGATACTCCAAATGACCCTTGTTGACGTAGGAGGCAAACATCTAACATAAAAGGGCTCATCTGATTGGTCAACATCGGAAAAGGTCCATCCAATTAGTCAAATGCATAAATGGATTTATTTGACTCGTTAAATGTTTCAAGCTGCCATAGGATTGTATTAGCACATTTAAGGTAACCATTTATTGCGATTTTTGCTGACTTTTGCGATATGGATATTGCACTGCTTGATATTGCGATAACGATAAATTTGCGGTATATTGTGCAGGCCTAAGCATAGATATTGCTTTCCTTTGCAGCTGCAGTCGAAGTCAGTGCTGGCTCCGCCGGTGCGTTTTTACAGTGACAATGTGCTGCACCGCGCAACAAATAGTCCGCTTTTTGTGAAAAACGCAAACTTACCTAAAAAAAGAAAAAGAATAAAGTACTAAAAACTGATTGAATATTTATTTCTTTTGTAAGTGACCATGGTATAAGCGGGTTAATGGTCTTCAAACATGTGCATCATCAGAAATGAAAGCACTTAAAGCACACGCACACAGAAGCAACAGATCAGACTTCCACGGCGTGGACTAATGTACACTTTGTCTGCTAGTGTCCCTTACATAAACAACAACCACAATGGTTAACTCCAAAACTTTAAAAATATCATAAAAGTACAAAAATCTACTAAGAAAAAAAATTGAACGCTATCAACATTTCTTTAAAAATCAAATCTTACTTCATAATTCAAAAAAACGCATTTCTATTAAGAAGTATATCTAAAAGACTGAATTTCATGAAGTTAAAAATCTTAAAAAGTGAAACTCATTATGTTTAGTATAATTACACTTACTTACTTACTTATTTGAGATATGTGATCATGGTGGCTTATAGATGAAAAACACCTATAAAATAATTTATTTATTTTTCCTTGAAAATTTGAATATTAAATCAGAATAAAAAAGAATGTTTTCAGCACTCATTTCAGAACACTGTTCACTTCTATACTTTCAATTATTACTCCTGCCTCCTTTTAACCGAATAACTGCATCAATGTGGTATGGAGGCTATCAGCCAGTGTTCATTCAATGAAAGATCAGGTTGCTTTGATAGCTGAATTATGTGTTCTTATGTGTCTTTTGAGATTAGAAAATGTCAATAAAACTTTCATCACATTCTTTACAAGGAAAAGGCTTCTCTCCTGTATGAGTTCTCATGTGTCTTTTCAGACTACAATTTTGACTAAAACGTTTATTGCATTGTTTACAAGGGAAAGGCTTCGCTCTTGCATGAGTTCTCAAGTGTTTTTTGAGACCAGAACTGTCACTAAAACCTTTATCACATTCTTTACAAGAAAAAGGCTTCTCTCCTGTATGAATTCTCATGTGTGTTTTGAGATTAGATGTTTTACTAAAACTTTTTTTACATTCTTTACAAGAAAAAGGCTTTTCTCCTGTGTGAATTCTCTCGTGTGATTTGAGACCAGACATTTGATTAAAACTATTTTTACATACTTTACAAGAAAAGGGCTTTTCTCCTGTATGAGTTCTCTTGTGAGTTTTGAGATGAGACGAATAACTAAAACTTTTATGACATTCTTCACACAAATAACGCTTCTCTCCAGAGTGGGTTCTCATGTGTATTTTGAGAGTAGTTACACAACTAAAACTTTTATCACATTCCTTACAAGAAAAAGGTTCCTGTCCTGTATGAGTTCTCATGTGTGACTTGAGATGAGACGTTTGACGAAAACTTGAATTACATTCTTTACAAGAAAAAGGCTTCTCTCCTGTGTGAGTTCTCATGTGCGTTTTGAGATTAGACAAAAAACTAAAACTTTTATCACATTCTTTACACAAAAAGGATCTTTCTCTTGAGTGGGTTCTCATGTGCTTTCTGAACTTAGACTTGTAACCAAAACCATTACCACTTTCTGTACAGACATAAAGTGTGTCATCAGACTCATTTTTTGTGAAGGCAGAGAGTTTACAAACAATTCTTGACCTTTCACCATACTTTACAGAGGGTCTCTTTTCGTTTGAAGATAGTTTCCGTTTCTTAACCAAAATCGCCTTCTTGGAGCTTTTTTTAACATCAGAGTCACACTGACTTGCTGACATGTGAGAACTGTCCACACTTTTTACATGACTTATGTGTCTTCTCTTCCTCTGATCTCTGTTCTGTTGGTCTGTCTCTTTATCTGTAGTTGATGTTGATTCTTCATGTTGGTTTCCTTCTTCATCCTGACCATCAGTTACATTAAAGTTCTGCTGATTGTTTAGCTCTGCTTCACTGTTCTCGTCTTCCTCATAAGTAGGAATCTCCATCAAGGTATCAGTCTCCTGCTTCAGATCAAGCTGGTCTTTATCCAGAGTGATGTAAAACCCTTCTTGCTCTTTTTTTGTTAGTAAAGATTCTGGTTCTTCTCGTTTCTCTTCTTTAATCAGTAAAGGTTGTTGTTCCTCTTGCTCCACTTCAATCTGTAGAGACTCTGATTCCTCCTGTTCCTCTTTAATCTTTGGAGGTTCTGGCTTTCCATTTTCCTTTTTAATGCGTGAACGTTCTGGTTCTTCACGTTCCTCTTTAATCTGTAGAGGTTCTGGCTTTCCATTTTCCTTTTTAATGCGTGAAGGTTCTGGTTCTTCACGTTCCTCTTTAATCTGTAGAGGTTCTGGCTTTCCATTTTCCTCTTTAATGCATGAACCTTCTGGTTCTCCATGTTCCTCTTTAATCTGTGGAGTTTCTGGTTCCCCCTGTTCCTGTTTAATCTGTGGAGGTTCTGGTTCCTCCTGTTTCACTCTTAAATTCCTCTGTTGGTTGCAGAGATCCTCTTCATTCGCATAATGCTGAGGGAGGACTGCAGGGACAAAAAAACAAAATAAAAGAAAAATGTTAAACTTTTAAAGGTCTTTGTTTATGGTCAAGAAAAATCTAAATCCCCCTTTTTTTTCAGAAGCCCTGGACTTTATCTAAACAATGAATGTAGAATGTAACGTCTTAGTTCTCTTTCACAGTTAAGACAGTTAGAGGAGATGTCACTCTCTCAGTCTTCAGAAGGTCAAACACCTACTCAAAGGAACTCAAGAGTTTTAAAAAATGGTTACCCACTTATTTTAAACTATACATTTTAATAAACACACACTCCTCACTCTGACACTAAACACACTCGTCTTTTACAGTTATACGGTGGTGGTCATTCATCTTCTGTTCCCTACCCCATCTCTTAAGGGGGGAGTGAGACGCTCAGTGGTGGTGGTTGTGTTCCTTAGACCAGGGCTCTAGACCAAATCTTGCACTGGTGCACCTAACTTTTTTCTTAGTTGCACCAGCACAAAGGTTTGGTGCTCCGACCTTCTCAACCATAGTCTATTGAACTCATTAGATTTACACGGTCATTTTCCTTATTAATAGCTGTCAGTTTCTGCATTAAGACTTGAACATGATTAACTTACAAACATAAAGTCCTTTATTTGAAAAAAAAAGCTCTACAATAATAAAACATTACATGACAAAGTTTGTGTTTAAAGACCCTCTTCTATTAAATTTGTGTTTTTGGTGTTTTTAACAAGTTCTTGAAGCATTTTCCCATGATTGAGGACATAAAAAAATGTAAGAATAAAACAGAATTTACGAGTATTTCTTCATTCAAATCAGAGCAAATAAGAGTGTGCCGTTTGAAAAAGCTGACAGCAGGTAAAATGGGTGGACCAAAGTCTCCCCGCTCCACTCCATTCTGATGCATCCACATGCAGACAAATAGATCCATGAACGTCTTTGTTTTCCTTGTCTGAGCTGGAATCTGGATTTAAACTGTAAGGCTGGATAGCTCTGAAATTGCTCACCGTTTTTGTCGCACTGTTAGCTTTGGGTTGTGATGGGCTGTAAGCTAGTAGGGGAGAGTGTAATCAAAGATTATTCTGGGGGATATCAGTGGAGGGCTTATTCTTTTCCACCAGTGCCTCCACAACTCAGAAGTACATTTCTAATGAATTTCTGCTGCTCTACAGGGACTATGTCCTAGAAAACAACAGGTTTTTTAGATTGGCCTAAAAACGGCATCATCTTAGTGAAAAGACCACTGGGAACACTTTGAAAATAGATCAGAATATTGTTGGAGTGGGACTTTAAAATGCTTCACAGAGCTGAAACTTAAACTAAAAACCAGAAGACAGTTTTTGCTTTATATGCGCAGTTCATCTTTTGCGGTCTCCCTGATTCTTTTAGTGCGATTATCTTGCTACTTTAATGTTTCAAACAGTGGATCCCGATTGGCTGCAGATATGTCAATCAACCTTCTCTGTGCTTTGTTTCCTGTACAGATGCGAGCAGCTCTCATCGCGATCAAAGTTTTTTATAATACTGGACTTATTTTTCTACAAAGTGTGGTAAGTAGGACACGCCTACTAATTATGAGGCTGCATGCAACACACGTGTTTTATTTTAGACCTTTGGTGGCACCACAAATAAAAAGTTCGATAACGCCACAGGAAAAGTAAAAAGGCAGGTGAAGGTCCTGCTCTAAACCAAGAAAGAAGCTGTGGGTTGCTGTAAAATATAATCTATTAGATTTCAGTTAAAAACAATGTTAAGAAAATCCTTAATAAATAATAAAAATTATTAATAAAAAAATACTAAAACAATCCTTGATAAAAGTCAGTTAAAATATTCCAGAAAGGAAACTTACAGAAGTGGTTAAAACAGCATAAAAGCAAAAGCACGATTCTCCAAGGAGAATCGAATAGGAATAAACAACAGCAAATGGAAAGCCGATCTAAAAACCTGTTGTTTTCTAGGATATAGTCTCTGTAGAGCAGCAGGAATTCATTAGAAATGTGAATAGTGGATGAAAAAGCTCAGATAATACTTTTTCCACCATGAGAGGGTGATAAGACCACATATGGATGTTGGAAAGATAAACTTTTTTACATTGATCTAACTTAATTATTTGCTTCAGTTAAGATAAATTATTTTTTGTTAAGTCAGTTTAAAATTAAAATGTAGTTTTCAGACTGTTTTTTCTGCTGTTAAAGCGGCACCGCAGGGGATTGTGGGATACCATTCCCTTTGCCTGTCTGGACGGATTTGGGTTTAAGTGTGGGTTTTTGACAAAATGTGTTTAGTTGTTTAGCTGTTTTACTGTGTTTTGCCATGTTATTTTGTCCTACTATGCTTACGTCTTTGCACCATGAGTTAGAGTGAAGGAGAGGATGATGAGTTTATATAGCAACCCTACCCTGAAGTATAGTAATGACAATGATGGAAAGTTCGTAAATGAATTTATGCACGTCGTGCATATTGTTTCATTCTTTTTATTGCTATAAAAATGAGCATATCTGCCGGCTCAAACTGAGACATATGAGAGTTCAAGAATTATAATTAATTAAGATGGAAAAAATTAATTGAATTTGGGTAATATGACAGATAAATATGTGAATTTGACTTGTATAAACAATTATTGAGTTTTACAGACGTAAGAAATTAGGTTGAATAAATTTAACTCAATTACTTGTTACCAATAGAAGTAATTCATTTAAGTTGGCAAAATTGGATAAGTTATATACATATATGCGTCACAAGGAAAATGGAAATAAGATCAGAAACTTGTGCGTTTACTTTGTCTGTTCTTCTACTACAAGCAGAAACTCTTTTTTTAAGTGATGCAGCCGTGTTATTTTTTTGATGGACGTATAATCTTTATACGCCGTCTTAAAATCTCAGACTCCGTCTCACTGAAGTATAGCGCTTTCTTTTTTTTCCCACACGCGTTTCCATGGTGACTCCGGAAATCGGCGATCCATCGAAAATGTGACTGAACAAAGGGCACCAATGTGAGTGTGCACACCGATGCGAAAAACGCCACGCCTAAAAGCGTAATTTAAAAAAAAAAAATCGCCCCGGGTTCGTTTTTTTTGGTTTGACGCGCCGCGTCAAAAACTATTCGACCAATGAGAATGCCGCTTTTGCACAGGTGTCTGGAGCTTCTGAAGTTACAGTAAAACACAACTTGGGGGCGCTCAAACACAAAACTGTCTTGCTGAGCACATACCAGCGAAGAAGGTAGTCGCCAAGTAGCGTCGCGAAGAAATAAGACGAAGAAGATGCACTCACTGACGGACATTCTAAAATATCCCAAAAAATGCTCGTGATATATTTTCAGCTCTTGTACTAACTTAGAAAGTTTTGTGTGCAACTTAGAAACTTTTGTGTGCAACGTGGTGGCAGAAATATCACTCCATATTGTACCAGTCGATAAAAATCCCCATCATGTTCTTTTCTTCTCGTAACTATGGGATGTACCCAAAATCGCCGTCTTTTCCGCCGTCTTTCATCATTCAACAGAACAATAATTTCTTCATCGCTGGAACTGGAGCTACTGGTGCTGGAAATATTCATGTTTTCTTTGTATGATTCTGACAAGCGTGTAAATACTTGCTCTCTTCTTCTGAGTGAAAAGCGACTTTAAGAAGCGTAAAGTTGCGCAGCGCCACCTTGTGTACAGGAGTATTTCTGTTTTACATTAAGCGCCATCTAACGTCAGGGAATGAAATTGCATGTTCGCTCGGCTCATCGTCACCGAAAATCGCCTGGGTGTGAACACAAAAAACGTGGCGAAAAACGCTGGTGAATAACGCCTGGCGAACATTCGTCCCGGTGTATACGGGTTTTCAAGTCAGGGTAGTTTAAACTTGCTTCCTGGATTACCCCCCTGTTTGTCTGCAGGTGGATGCAGTGAACATACCTACTATGTGGAGCTGAAGCTGCGTGTTCCAGCTGCTATCCAGCAGTCTGCGCTGGCGACAGAGCTCCTCCTCGCTCTGGACGATGGTTCCTTCAGCAGCAGAAAGTTGATCGCTGACAGAACCTTCCTGAAGTTCTGAAGACATGGTTCCTCCTGCTCCGATCTTCAGCTCCAACTCCCACAAACACCGCCGTCCTCTTCACTGCAGCTCCGATCGATCATCTGCTAGTCTCACAATGACAATCCCAGAAAAAAAAAAGTCCAGAAACTTTTCTCCTGTTTGGAGATTTTCCTGAAAGTTCCTGTGATCCTGCAGGAGTCAGTTCTGCTCAGCCTGCAGACCAAACAGAAAAGACTCTGGAAGCTTCCACGTGTGAAAGTTCAAGAACAAAGAATCCAAAAAACAACAACATCTGATTGGTTGACTTTTGGAGGGAAAGCTGCAACAGTCTTCTGTGATTGGTTCAGCCGCCCCAGCCCCCACTAGTCGACTGCACAGGGGTCAACATTCCAGGGGGGGTCGGTAATCTCATCTTCAGAGTCACCGTCCATTGTTTCTGCCCCACAGGCTCTTTCAAAATAAAGGCGTGTTGTAGCAGAAACCTGAATGGAACATCAGAATGGACTCAAACTGCTGCTGGTTTCAAAGCCTCGTTCTCAACTTCCAGCTGAACTTTTCACGAGTTTGAGCGTCTGGGACAAACTATACAGTTGAACAACAGCAGCGAAAATCTCCATGGATGTCAACTGGCAGAGAATCAACCATGAGATTTCCAAGAGTTTCTTCAGGAACTCTTCACAAAGTCGTGAGCTGCAAGGCCTGATGGGAGATCTGTGATCCTGTTTTGACATGAAGGAAACTCACTTTGATGTAAACATGAAAATGGATCCCAGGGATTCAGGATTCTAGATGGTTCTAGAGTGGTGTGGAGATTTCTTGTCTTTTCTGCTGTGAAAAAGCCAGATGTTTTCCAGATGCAAAGCTGTTCATGCTTCCAGAAACTCCTCCAAGCTGTCAGGGAGAAAACAGGGATTTGGTTTATCCAGAAATGCCTCACATCAGAAATTAGGAGTCAAATCTGAAAGCAGAAGCTGCAAACTGAGTCTGTGAGGCAGATTTTCCAGCAGCACATCCTCCTCATCTGCTGCTGAGATGGAATGATGAAGCTCAGCTGAGGAACAGCAGGTTTCTTTTCACATGTTCCTGCTGCAGAAAACACTGAACTCATCCGAATCATGAAGGATCAACATGTTTGACTGAATTGACATGAAAAGAAAATATGTCAAAGAAATCTGTACATATGTGAAAGACTGAAGGATAAAGTTTTTACCAGATACATGGAAATTTGCTTGATTTTCTAGCTCTGCTTTTGTCCAATAAATGCTGATCTGTGACATTCTGTCTTTGAGTCTGACTGACACTTTGACAGTTTCTACATTCTGCTTAGATCCGGGTTTCCTGCAACCACAACATATCCAATCCCAGCCCAGAACCTGAACCTGGTTCTGAACATAAAGCCGGTCTTCAGGGACAGCAGGACGGATGAGTTTCAGACCCCTTAAAGCTGAAACAGTCACTTTTCTCTAGGAATCAGGTTCTCATTGACTAGATACTGCTGCAGTCAGGGGAACAAAAAAGAAACACACAAAGACGCACAAAGTGGGAGGAGCTTAGCTCAGGCATTGAAGTCATTGTTGAAATCTTGTGGGCCTGATTTTAGATACATAAACCGCTCGAGTTGTAATCAATAACACGATTGGTCAGCTTTACCATAAATGTAAACATCACATGGTCTTTCATTGAAGTCCATATATATCATAGTTACAGAAATAAGAACTGATCAGAAGTAATGAATCAATAGATATTCAGAAACATTCAGAATATTTCACCAGTCTGATTGTAATCATTCTATTCAATAAGAAACCAGCAAGAAAATAGAGATTTTCTCTCATGACCTCATTATTCACGTGAATTTATGAGCTGTAACCCATAATTAAGAAACATTTGCCCAGTATTTCCAGAATAATCATCACATAGATGTTGTGTGTGGACCCCGTTTTCCTTTAGATGATCCAGCTCTTGGTCCACTGAACCTATAACCTTCTTCCATTTGTTCAGCGGCTCTTTGTTCTGTAAAATGTCTGTCGGAGCTCAAACATGATTGTTGACGGTGTTCCTCCTCTTTCTGCTCCGCTGACGTCGTCATTTTCAGTTTCCTGATCAGACAAACTAAACTCTTTACAGGTTTGAATCATCAGAAGAAAAGAAAAAAACTTCCACCTTTGTGCCACATGCTCAGAGAATCCACTTCAACAGCAGAGATTTCCGCCACATGTGACAGAGCATCCAGGTGATCTCCAACTACAGGACATCATCACCTGCCTACAGTCACACCTCCATTCAAGATGCAGCCAATGACCTCTAGACTGTTTGAGGCTCACAACAACATGGCAGCCAGGAAGACCATCCCTCCTCCAGACCACCAGCTGCTCTGCCTCACAATGGCTGCCATGAGGAAGACTCCATGAAGAGTTAACGCCCAGAGGTCTACTGGACCAGACACCATTCCTGACAGAGTGATCAGAGAGTGCAGAGCAGCTGGTAGACGTGTGATGTCTGACAGGAAATCTTCTACCAGACACGAGCTCAATCCCATCAGACGTTAGCTGACAGACTGGTGGCCTTGAGCTGGTATCAGCGGTCAGAAACACAGTCAGAGAGTGGAGATGGGCTGCAGGTGAATCAGAAGTCCCCGCCAGTCATCCCTGTGGAGAAAAAACAAACACCTGCAGGAAAAGGCCAGAGGACAGCAATGACAGAGATAACCAGAAGAGGGAGACAGAGGCCTGTGTCCTACAGCTTACGTGATGGATCCAAACGCATTTAACCCTTGTGCTATCTTAGATGACCCCACCCTTACATTGACGTGTTCTCCCTACCATGATAAAGGTGGAAAGATTTCATGTAATCCATGGACACCAGTGAAGATTACAAATTATTGAAGAAAAAAGGTTCAGAGCACTGTCTAGTGGGTCTAGATGACCCAACTCCCAAGGTTAAAGTGCCTAGGATAGCACAAGGGCTAACCAATGGGTGGATGGTGTGGATTTAGATTTTCCTTCTCTGCAAGTTTCTCCGGACTGTGAGGGATAGCAGGAGGACGGAACCAAACTCTCGTCCTGGTCTACTCCTCAAATTGGAAACCTTGAAATTATTGGAAAGAAGTCTTTATATTTTGTCTGTGTTAAAGTTTTGAACTTGCGCTCCTTGATGGACGTCAGAGTGTCGAGGTGGGCTAAATTATTCGGCACTGGGTCTTCCCCGAGGGGCTGTTGGAGATCCCTGTACAAAGCTCCCGTTGAGAAATGGGTAGGTGACCTCCAGTGGAGGGTTGTACATGGGATCTTAGCCACAAACAGATATCTGGTGCATCTTAATCCTGGCAAGGGGGATGGGTGTCCGTTCTGTTCTGGAAACCGTGGAACATCTTTTTTTTGCAGTGTCAACATCTAACTGGACTTTTTTCCTTCTTAGTTCTTTTTTTTTAGGGGCTGAAGGAACCGTTTTAATTTGTGTTTTATTCATGGGCCAAAATATTTGGCCAAAAAGTGAAGAGTCCATGTTTTGTTGTTTCTTTCCGGTGAAGCCAAGCCAAGCGGTGTGGTTGACGAGGAAAAATCGGATATGGGGAGTTGGGTCTGACGATGTCCTGTTTATTTTTAAGAGACTTTTGGTGGCTAGGTCGAGCGTCGAGTTTGGTTTTTATAAGCTCACACATGCACTTTATGTCTTTGACAATATTTGGGCTGTACAAAATGTTTTGTGTTCTGTCAAGGATGACTCTTTAGTGCTAAATTTTTGAGTTTGTTTCTTTGTTTTTTTGTTTTCTTTAGTTTGTGATGTGAATATTTTCTTTGTTTAATGATGATTGGTCATTAAAGGTGTTTTGAAACTCAAACTCTTTCTTTCTTTCTTTCTTTCTTTCTTTCTTTCTTTCTTTCTTTCTTTCTTTCTTTCTTTCTTTCTTTCTTTCTTTCTTTCTTTCTTTCTTTCTTTCTTTCTTTCTTTCTTTCTTTCTTTCTTTCTTTCTTTCTTTCTTTCTTTCTTTCTGTGTCACCGCGTTTCGGCAAATTTGCGAGCCGGTTCAGGCCTTTGACTTTAGGGTGTAGGGACTCCCAACTGATACACGTGCAGTCCCTCAGACGACAGGCTCTCATGTTTCTGGAGAACCAGAATGAGAACTTAGAAGTTTCTTTTCGGGTGAAAATTCGGTGACGGGAGCTGCATGGTCAGATGAAGTGCTTTGAATGTGGTGATGTGGGGCACAAACGCTTCTCCCGCCCACACGAACAGCGGGAGGAGGCGGAGACAGGTGAGACTTCTGCGGGGGAGTCCAGAAGCTCATTTTTTTTTTTTTATCAACTTTATTGCACATTATGTCATTTTAAAAAGATGTACTTTTAGGTATGCAATAAAAACACAACTGCAAATATCAAATACATAACTATAACAAACAGAAGAACAAGAATAGAGAGAAATAAGCCAGGGGGATAAACTCCACGAGAAAATACTGAAACTATCACATACAGACAATGTTCTGATTGCTTTTTGCTTCTCTGAATTTCGAATACTGTTGATATACTGATTTAATTCAGAAAGGAATACAGTGAAACAAGGTTTTCTACCAGAAAATTTACATTTATGAACATGGAATTTAGCCAAAATTAGTAAAAGATTTAAAACAAAAGCAGAGTCCTTTTGCATATTTTTTGATATTAGACCCAACAAAACATCTTTCCAAGATAAGACAAGACAAGAATGAATTTTATCATTAATAAAATCACATATCTTCTGCCAAAATACCTTCACTTTGGGACAATGCCAAAAAAGATGGATAACTGTTTCAGGGGAATTACAACCAAAACTACAGAGTGTGTCAATGTTTAATTTAAATCTGTTTTGAATAAACATTTTAGCTGGGTAAATTCTATGGATAAGCTTAAAAGAAACTTCTTTAACCTTATTAGTGATTAAAAATTTATTGGGTGTTTGCCAAACCTCCTTCCATGCAATGTCTTCAACAAACATGTTCCAATAAGACATACTACGAGGTAGTGAAACAATGTTCATTTGAAATAATGTTCGTATTGCTTTGTTGTTTTTCCTAGGATAACCGGTCAGACATATTTTCCCCACAGGAGTATTTATGGGAGAGAGTAGAAAAGGCTCCTCAATATTAACTCTGTGTTGGAATTTAAACAGCATGCAGACACCAGAAGGAATAGCCCCAAACACTCTAGCATATTCTAAAAGGGGAACAGGGAGGTTAAATTTAGATATAAACTCCTCATAAGTTAAAAGTAAGCCCTGGTTGTTAAATAATTGATACACAAAAATAATCTTATTTCGAAACCAATGTTCTATGAAGAGTGATTTGCGTTTATATAAAATGTCCCTGTTATTCCAGATAGAATATTTGTGAGGTGAAAAGTTGTGTTTGTATGCAAGGGACCATGAAAGGACGGCTTGGCGGTAAAATGCAGACAATTTTAGTGGGATTTTACATACATCATAATTACACATGAGAAAGAAAACAACACCACCAATTTTAGATAAAACATAAAGAGGTATAGTGTTCCAAATGGAGCTGGGATTTCTAAAAAGTTGTTTTAGCCAATTAATTTTAAATGTGTTATTCAAGGTAGAAAAATCGAGAAAATTGAGGCCACCTTTGTCATAGGAGTTCATGAGAACATTTTTTTTAGGTAATGGGTTCGATTTTTCCAGATGAAATTAAAAAGCATTTTGTCAATTTCTTTGATAATTTTATCATCAACATGTAAAGCCAAAGCTGCGTATGTTAAGCGGGAAATACCTTCTGCTTTGCTGAGTAAAATCCTTCCTCTCAAAGATAAATCTCTGGAGAGCCACTGATTCAATTTCCTTTGTGTTTTTTCTATTATTGGGTTAAAATTTAGGGAGCTTCTTGCATGTTGGTCTTTTGTTATTAAAATACCTAAATATTTCACTTCAGATTTAACTGGAAGATTATACAAAGTGGTAGCAGCACATTCTTTAATTGCCATTAATTCACATTTATTCACATTCAGACAAAGACCGGACGCCTTTGAAAATGTCCCAATAACGTCAAAAGCAACAGGAATTTGTTTTTCATTTTGTAGAAAAAGTGTAGTGTCATCTGCAAGTTGAGTAATAATTAGTTCTTTGTCAATGAGATTGATGCCTTCAACTGCACTGGATTTAATGTGATCTGTTAACAGTTGAGAAACTAAAAGGAAAAGATACGGAGAAACTAGACAACCTTGCCTAATTCCTCTCTCTAGATTAAATCGTCCAGAAGCTCAGTTGCTGTGTCAGCTGACGCTGGTCCCCCCGCTTCTGCAGAAGCAAATGGCGGCGGTGTCGCGCCGATTTGGACTGGTCAGATCAGGTCCAATGCCAAATGTGCTGCTGTAGAAGTCTGGATGAAGTCCTTTTGAACTTGGAAGAGACGGATGGGCGACTGGTAAAAATTAAGGTATACTCTCCAGACATAGGAACGTTTGTCAGGACTGTCACTGTTCTGCAGCGCTCAGTTGAACTTGATGTGCTGGATGAAAAAAAAACAACAAATTTTGAAAATAGTTTTTTTTTGTCCCCAATCATGCTTTGGCGTCATTGATAATAATGAACAAAGTTCTAACATTTCTCAAATTTTATACATCTGTAAACTAAATTGAGAAATCTTTTGAGACCACTTTGAGACATTTGGGAAGACATAGATTGAGACTTGAGAGTAAGGATTACCAATGAACGCATAAACACTCAAATCTTTAAGGGACAACAGCAAAAGTCAACCCAACCAAAACGGATAAGACTCTAGATTGTATCTAGCTTTGCAACCAACACATGCACTCTTAGCTATGTCAACGAACATGTTTACCAAGCAAGGATAAAAAACTGCAATCACAGAATTTGCTGGAAAATAAGCAGATAAACACACCGACATACAGCTCCTCTCCTCAGTTCACCATATGTGACCCCGTCCTTGTTTCTGTGTGGAGTTTACGCTGAAACTCCAAATGTGATCTACTGCTTATCAAAGGTTGGAATGTTCATTTGTAGTATTGTAGATAGGGTAGTGCTTGCTATAATCTGAGATCAAATAGTCCTTTATCAAACCACAGCAACATCTATTAATATATTAGAAAAATGTTCCTGCTCTTTGAACTACTTTTTTTTTTACTTTTAACTTTTTGTTGTTTTATCAGTTGCTCCAATTTCTGAAATGCAGTCAACCATATTTATATTTTCCTATGTCATTTTTTCCAGGGCTCTGCAACCTGTAACACTTAGAGGCCCGTCGCTAACTGAGCAAAACCCTGCACGAGCTGCAAGGAATTACAAAAAGTGGATCTATTTTTCTGAGCATAACTTTTATAATGTGACTTTTATGATGGAGAGCACATACAACTCTCTTTTAAAATAATTTAGACCTTGTTTTAAATAGTATCCTGTTGCAGCAGTTACTTGAAATTAAAGTGTAAGAAAGCGAAATAAAAAAAAAAAACTGCATTTTTTCTGATCATGAAGTCTGCTTTAGTGACCTGTCCTCCTTTTTCTCTTCTTAGTATCACATGACGGACTGGCGACCTGTTCGGGGTTCACCCCGCTTTCGCCCATCAGTTAGATAGGATAGGCTCCAGCAACCCCGTCACTCCGAAAAGGATATAGCGGGTAAAGAAAAAAGACGATTCAGCCGTACAGTTTTGAGCCAGAAGGCAGATCAGATTCTCATCTGAGTGCATCTTTAACATTTGATGCCTCATTAAAAGCTGGACTTTACCGCAGCCCCTCCAGTCCGGGTGCTTTATTTCTTTAGTTTACACTTTCTCTTCCTTTCTCCATGGGTTGGGAACGTAACAGATTTGATATATTATCCTTTTTTTTTACATTTTTTATACTAATTTTGCTTAATAAATATATTCTATAAAGAAACTTCCTCCAGGATTGGAGAAATAGTGAGTTAAACTATTGTTTAACTCAAGTCTGATGTCTTATCTTAAGAATCACTATATAAAGTGTACATTTAGTAGAAAAGAATTTTAATTTGTGCTTGTAAATAAGAATGAATCTGTTTATGTCTTATCATCTGAAGCTCTTTGGCATTAAAGTTAGCCCAACTTCTTGTTTTGTGTTAGCCAAACAGGTTTCTTTCATGCTGCTATACTATCTTGGAAAAGCTTCAAGAGTTTTTGACCAACTAAATATTTTTAAACCCTTTTAATTTTTTCCCTTTGTGAAAATTTGTTGTTTTTATTACAGTTTTGAGGGAATTTCAAAATGTTACAGGCTGGTTTTGATATTTTAGTTTGGGTCTGTACATTAACTATCTGCTCCGATGGACCCGAAATCGAAGTTTCAACATTTTTTCTTGCCATAACAAACGTTCTGGGAGGAAAACTATTATTTTCCTCCAGGAACATGTTTGAATTTTTATTTTTTTATGTTTAAAAGGTATGTCTGATATGTATGAGGCAGCTCAAATGTGAGAGCCTTTAGTTCTAGTAGGATTCTTCCTGCTCAAGGCCGGATACGGGCAAGGTCCCCCCACCAAATTCTGCGATCGTCACCCCCAAAAATGTGATGGCCCACAAAAATACACAGCCAAAAAAAACAAACAGACAAAATGTGACTGCCCCAAGCCCGGTAAATGCAGAAGATAGTGTCAGTAAAAGCATTCAACATAAAATGTATAAAACATACCAAATACATCAGAGAAGAAGATAGATACACACGGATGGACGCACTATAAAAAAGCAGTAATTCATGAATCACTGAAGGCAAACTCATTTGGAATTTCACCAAATTTCTTCATACGTCGAAAACAGACAACTTTTGTGTCTTTTTGTGTGTTTTTTTTCTCATTAAACTTCCAATACTTATTTAGTAATGTTGTACTGAAACAGCAGGAATGAGGTCAGAGGAACAGAATGCAAAACAGCACTTCTGATACACACAGACGTAAGCTGGTATCTTCACACAGCCTTGGAGATAGAACACCACACGCTGTGTACAATGAAAAATGTCTTGTATTGATAAGCCACTGCAGTCGGAGGCATTTATGCTTTGTGCTGCACTTGTACAAGTCGAGCCGCCATGCAGAGACAAACCGTCTGCTCTGGCCTGAATAGATAGGACTAAAAACGTCTCTCTCACAGGAAATCTTTGGATGAAGCCAAAAAGGTAAGGACTGATTCCGCCATCAGAGGTACGTTTTTCCCCATAAGAGTCAAAATAGGATGAAGTTCATCCCTGCTGTTTAAAATCAAATGTTTTGTTCTTGAAGGATGGCTGCAGGCTCCTGAATGCTCTTCCCTGAGATAATCCTTGCATTTGTTGTTTGTTCACTTATGGTTGATGAGACTCCAATCGAAATCTCAAAAGAATTACTTGTGGGGTTTTTTTTCTTTGAGAATCTTCATTGAAATGGGAAAAATATTTGTTCTTAATATCGATTAATACAGATGCAAACTCTTCACATCTAAAAAACCCCCAAACTTTTCAAGTTTGATTTAAGTTTTTCTCTGTATTTTCTAGTGTTAAACTTTGTTTTAATAAAGTATGGTTGTGTAAAAAAAAAAAGCCTTTATGAAGCAAACTTCTTGACAGATCAATGTGTTTGGGCTCTGCAGAGGGTTTTGCAAAACTGGAAGAATTAAAGTATTTCGTCAAGAATTGTTTTGTCTCATAAAGAGCTGGGATCTAGAAATAAATAAATTATTATTAACATGAGTCATAATCCTTTTCTCCATAGGCTACAATAGGAAATTTTGATTTAAGACTAAAAAAACTAAAATTCTTGATTTAAGAATTGTTCATAAGACATCTAAATGCATTTGATTTAACAGACTTAGTATTTAACACGGAGAAGCCACATTAAATCTTTCAGAGAGTTTGATAACATTGTAAAAAGTAGATTTATGTTCTGAGATTAAGGGCTAGTTTTAGATTTGATGAGGATTTATTAAGATGGGCCAACTTTTGTTCACACTTTGTCCTAAAATGAGTCATTTCCACTCATTACACTGTTTTTTTGTAACTGTAATCAAAACTGCAATTCATTCAAATATTTATCATTGGACTGTAAAACATTTAACTTTCAGTAACTCTATCAGGCAGCAGCTTTTTTAGCTTATTTTTCTCATTTTTGAATGCTTGTTTGGAACTTCTTGTTTCTAAATTTCCTATGATAAGATTTCTTGTTAAGTAAAAATGACTTATTGCATAGACAGATATTTTACTGCATTCTAGTGATTATCTTCTAAAGAACAGCATTTATTTATTTTTAGGCTACCCCTTTTGTCTTATTCCTATATTCTAATCAGTCCAATATCCTTTTTTTTTGTTAAATTCAGGATTCAAGGGGTTTTTATTGCCATTGTCAGTGAACAAAGCAGTTTCACAGACTAGGAGTTTGCTGCGGTGCCAATGTGCCACATACAACACTTAGGAATAAAAA
This sequence comes from Oryzias latipes, assembly GCF_053564925.1. NCBI lineage: Eukaryota > Metazoa > Chordata > Actinopteri > Beloniformes > Adrianichthyidae > Oryzias > Oryzias latipes. Next base: position 19,294,557 of record NC_136238.1, read on the forward strand.
TGAACAATAGTAAGCAAAATAACATAAAAATGACACAATGGTCAGAACAATAAATAGAAATAAACAGTGCAAACAGAGGATGAAGAAGGTGCAGGTAACGGACTGGTAACTGGACATATAAGTGAAAAGTTTAGGGGGGGGATTAAAAAGGGTTCATGAGTCGGACTGCAGACGGAAAGAAAGAAAGGTTCTGGTCCAGATGGACTTTAGCCTCCTGTCCTAAGGGAGTGGTTCAAGTAGACCATGACCAGGGTGAGAAGGATTGGCTGCTATCCGACCTGCACGCCTCCGGGTTCTGGAGACGTATAGGTCCTGGAGAGATGGAAGACTGCAGCCAATCACCTTCTCAGCTGAGCGCACAATACGTTGCAGTCTGTGTATGTCCTTACTTTCATGTTGTGTTTTGTTATATTGTCTGTAGTCTACTTTTAGGTGGTAGGGCAGCACTTTAGTAATTTCTGCATTGTGTTTTTAACAATCAAATACTTTTGTTAACTACTTTGTGGCAACAGAAAACGAATTCCTTTAATGACGTTCAAAATCTAAAGATTTCAGTTTAAGCAACTAACCAGCCGACGGACCTTATCTTGTGTATCCAGCCGGATAAATATTTGGTCACTGAGTCACCTGGGTGCCTGAACTGTGGAAAACAGCTGCAGCACATCAGTTCTCCCTCTTCCTAATCTTATTAAAAAAAAAAAAAAACAGCCTCTTCACTAAGGTCAGAAAAGAGTGTGACCTTTTACTTAAATGGCTGCTCTTTTGGTGTTTTTGACAATTGACTCCCCAGAAGTTCACACAGGAAGGAAACACAGATAGAAGTCATGATTTCTTTTCATTGGCATTTTATAATGGAAATTCTGGCTAAAGGATACTTTCTCCTAAAGCACTGAATGGTACTTGCTCTGAACACTTCACACAAACAACCAAAGATCTAGAATTAGTTTCAAAATCCAAAATGTTGTCAGGCTCAAAGCTCAGATTTAGCCGTTTATCCTGCTTTTTCCCAATAAAAAATAATCCACCTTTAATTATTTTGAGTCCATAATCTTTGTTTTCTGGGAATACTTTGGGGTTGAAATAGCATAGAACCTTTTCAAACATCAACAACATTTGTATTCAAAGACGAGCACCGGGGATAATGACCATAATTGTGGCTGAAAAGACTTCCTGTTGTATGAAACCGCATCATCTCTGAGAGCATGTCCACATTGACGGAGTGGATCCATTCATCAGCCTGACTCATACTTTGACCCTTCGGTCAATACTCTCCCCACAGGGAGCTCAGAACTGAGCGCACGGAGACACTGAACGCTGGTGGATCTGCTTTTGAGCTTTCGGATCATGGTGGAACCGACCCTTCGCACCAGCGCCGTTGTGCTGCTGCTGATTCTGCACAACTGTGCAGCAAACCACGGTACTAAACCTTTGCTCTGTTCTTTGAGGTTCTGCAGAGAGCTGCAGCTCTTAGGAGCAAATATAATGGTGAAACTGAAAAACTTAAAACACAGTTTTAGGTGCTTTATTGTCTGAATCATATATTTCTGTAAATTTTTTATCTTTTTAGCAAGTAAGCAGCTAAAACCTATTGAACAAGGCAGGAACTGTTTCTAACCTGTTAACCTGTTGTCTACAAAGCTGTTTATATCTTTGCTTTACTGTGTTGCTGTTTCGCAATTTTATACCTTGAAATAAAACTGCCTTTTCTAAGCTTGATCACCTATGTTAATACATGTTTTTCTTATTATTCATCTTTACTTTTTTGGGAGTCCCTAAACGGACAAAGAAGTAAAAAAAAAGAAAGAAAAAGTACTGGTGGCTCCACACTACGGATCTTCTGAAGGGACATAGAAGTAAAAACGATTAGTTGAAATTAAGCTGCCTTTTCTAAGTTTGATTAATTATGGAAAATATTTGTTTTTAATAGTAATTCATCTTTACTTACTACGGAGTCCATAAAGGAACAAAGAACAAAAAAAAAAGAAAAAGAAAACAATAGTGGCTCTATACTACGGAGCCCTTAAAGGGACAAAGAAGTAAAAAAAAAAAAAGTACTGGTGGCTCCACACTACGGATCCTCTGAAGGGACATAGAAGTAAAAAAAAAAATTAGTTGAAATTAAGCTGCCTTTTCTAAGTTTTAATAGTTCATTATTACTTTCTACGGAGCGCCTAAAGGAACAAAGAAGTATAAAAATTGTCCTGGTTTCTTGTGTACACGTGAAACTAACTAGTTTGCCCTTGAATCCAGTACTGTATTTTGTTTTAATTCTATGTCCCTATAGTAACTTTCCTTAAATTCTAAATTTAAAAAAATCCTTGAACTTTGGCTAAAGTGATAAAAAAAACATTTCTGGACTTAAAAGTAAAATGTTTAAAGCAAGCAAAGAAAGTGTGTCAAACAGAAAATTAAACCTTTTACTAATAAAAACACTGTTTCTGGATATCTGCAGTGTAATATCTCCTCAAATGCAAATAATTTTGATAGATGTATAATTGATTGCAATCTCACTAAGATGCTGGAAGAGCTTGAAACCTTGGCATTTCTAAAGGTTTGTCATCTCCAATTTAAAAAAAAAGATCTCTTTTATGGTTTCAGTTTTTCTGAAGGGTCAGCAGGCATCGCAGGTGCTGGTCCGGAACCCACGAGCCAATCAGATGTTTGAGGAGTTGAAACCAGGTGAGCCACTTCCTGCTCAATATATTGAAATAAGGAGTAACTTCCTGTCTGTAACTGGGTCTAGCTTTTAGGGGGTTAGATGTGTTATGGCTTCCTTTTGTCATATAGATTCACCATTAATAAGACTGTCCCTACTCTTACTATATTATAAATAAGAGAGAAAAATCGACATAAAGAAAAATGTATCGGTGTTTTCTAAAGGTGGAGGAAAAATGATTGAGTCAGGAGGCCATGCTGGTGTCTGCTAATGTTGATTATCTGCTCTCAGGAAACCTGGAGAGGGAGTGCTTTGAGGAGATCTGTGACCACGAAGAGGCCAGAGAAGTGTTTGAGCAGACGGATAAAACCGTACGCCTTCATTGTTCAATACCTTAATGCTGAACTCAGACAGGTCACTATACTGACACAGACTGTTCTTTCAGGAAATCTTTTGGGCGAAGTACCTGGGTGAGTACCAAGCAGACACATAAAGGAAATCCAAACTGGTAAAATACTCCTTGGAAGATAAAAAATAAATCAAACTAGTTCTATTTTTGCGTAAACAGTTTCGATTCCATTAAAGGTTGTTTGTGCAGCAAAGCAGAGTTTATTCAGCTGCAAGCTTTAAAGCAAATATGAACAAAGTTCAGAACAGATTGGTCCACAAACATATAACTGTTGCACACACTTGTGTGTTTGCCTGTTGTCCAGACTGTGAAGGAACAGTGAAACATAGAACAACAAAGACCATCGGCCTCATCAGAGACTGTGTGGAAGGTAATTCTACATAAACCAGATTAAAACAGTCTTAAGTTCCTCTGTGTCAAAATTGTCAGATTGTGAGTCTTTGTGCATATGTGTGTGTTCAGGCCATTGTGTCTCTGGCAATGGACATAACTACAACGGGAACATCCATATCACAAAATCAGGCAGGGTCTGTCAACACTGGAGCCACAGCTTTCCACATCCTATCTTCAGGTAACTAACCAGTTCATCGTCCTAACTTGAACTTATCCGGTAAAAGTCTTAGAATTTGAACATGACTTTGTTAAATGAAACGTGTTTTTGTAATGAACTCCATTTTCTATCAATTTACCAAAGGATAGTTAACATTCTACAATATTTACAACAAACATGAGCAAAAATTAAACTAAATTAAAGCCGCAAGCGGCGTTGTATGGCCTGCAGACGCAACAGCCTTCCACGCCCAACTCTACGCACCACCGCCGCCATCACCACCTTCACCGCCCACCTTCACCGTCCACCTTCACCGCCCAACTTTGATCAAGGCTAGTCAAAGCTGCATGTGCTAATAATGTTAACCACATTATGCTAATGTGGCTAAAAGTACTAGCTTTGAGATCAGCATAATCAACTGTCTCAAAAAAACACATTGCCTTAAAATGCTAATTATGCTAACTATGCTAGCTAGCTAATGTGGCTAAAAGTGCTAGCATTACGATCAGCATAATCAACTGTCTCAGAAAAACACATTACCTAAAATGCTAATTATGCTAGCTATGCTAATGTGGCTGAAAGTGCTAGCTTAACAATTAGCATCATCCACTGACTCAGAAAAACACACTGCTCCATTGGTGAGAGCTAAATGTCATTAAGTTGATAAAAAAAACACCTTTTTCAAAATGGCGGCTTTTCTGTTGATTTTATCTCCATAGCAACCATTTTATTTTTGGGTCACCTGGAGATGACGAACAGACCGACATCAGTTTGAGACGAATCGGAAAAAGTCAACTTTTTGTTGTCCTTAGCAACACTGGTTTTGTGATAACCACGCCCACATTCCTTGTATGTGCATATCCAGTGTTTTTCATTATGTTTAGTTCCTGACATTGACGCATTTATTAAAATTTCACTGTTATTCCATTGAAAAACATAGGAGTTGTTGCACGGTGGCGCAGGGGTTAGCGCTCTTGCCTCACAGCAAGAAGGCCCCCAGTTCAAGTCCCAGCTGGGGGACATGAAAACACAACATCAATGGGGTCCCTTTCTGTGTGGAGTTTACATGTTCTCCCTGTGCATGCGTGGGTTTTCTCCGGGATCTCCGGCTTCCTCCCACCGTCCAAAAACATGCTTCATAGGTTGATTGGCAACTTTAAATTGACCGTGAGTGTGAGAGCGAATGGATGTGTGATTGAGGACATTCTACCCTGCGACAGACTGGCGACCAGTCCAGGGCATCCCTTGCCTACGTCCAAGTGGGCGGGATAGGCTCCGGCAACCCCGTGACCCCGAAAGGGAATAAACGGTAAAGAAGATGAATGAAAAAGGAGTTATAACAGTGCGCCACTTTGCTAGCTCGCCACGGGCACGCCGTTTAAAATCTACAACTTCTAAGTCGAACATTTTTTCCACAGTAGCTTTCCATTGCTGCCCAAAAAGTTTCGAGACGATCGATGAAAATTCCAACGACAAGTTTACGTTTGAATCCGGTGGTAAAGGTGTTTTTTATAGAAAATTCAAGATCTAAAATCGCAACAGTTGCGAATTTGCCACGCGCACGCCTTTCAAAATCTACAACTTCTAATTCCAACATTTTGTCCACAGTAGCTTGCCATTGATGCTCGAGAAGTTTCAAGAAGATCGATAAAAATCCCAAGGATGAAAAAGGTGCTTTTTTTATTTCAAGATGGCTGCCTCTTCCTAAGGTCAAAGGTCTGGAAACGTCTTTGGATATTGTAGAATGAAGCTGGTGGCATGTGTGTGCCATTTCGTGAAAATCGGTCAAACAAAAGTGTCGTTTTCCCATATTGTCAAAAAACACGAAAATCGCCATTTCTCAGAGTTCGTCACAAAATGGCCGCCAAGCCGTAGGTCGTGTGGCCATCCCATAATGATTTCAAAACTTCTTGCCCGTTGGAGACTGGGATGTCTCCAACGGGCTTGTTTTGGTTTGGTAGCTCTAATTTTTAAAAAAAAGTTTCGGCCCCATAAGTGATTTTCGGCCCATTCATTTTTTTTACGGGAACACTTTCAGTGATGTCATCGACTTCGGGCGGGTTGACGTTCCCTTTGCCAAAAATTCATTTTCAATTTATCCTAGGTGTGTGCCAATTTTGGTGAGTTTTCGGGTATGTACGGGGGGGTCTAATTTTTGCTCAAAGCGTCCGTAAAAAACAAGAAACGTAAAAATGAAACAAAGCAGAAACAACATAGAAATTTTGGCGGTCAGGTTTCCTATGTATTTCAATGCAGCCTGTCTTTTACTATAGGACTATAGTATATAGTATATATAGGACTATTTTGTGTTTTTGGCGTCATTTTTGCTATTACAATTTTGACGTTTTTGCGGTGGTGTTGTGTGTTTATTTTTATTCATGTCGTTTTGTGCTTTGGGCAACTTTGACCAGGTTTTTTGGCGTTTTGAAGCGTTTTTTTTTTACGTTTTGAACCTGAGTGTTCGGACCTTGTAGCAGTTACAATATGGTCCTTGCAGTCTGTGACTGCTGCGGGACATAATGACTTATTAAAGGGGAAAAAATGTTAAATGGTGATCAAAAAAATCACCACTACAAACCAAATATCCCTAATAAAAATGGGTAACCACCCATGTGTGTTAGAACCAAAAGTTAACCAACAAGGCAGAACAAACTAAATCAATACATTTACCAAGATTATCAACTCTCAACGTGGCAGGATTGTTTGAGTTCATGCTAACCAACTTTTTAAGGATTGAGCTTGTTTTAGGTGTGAACTAATCATTTGCTTTGTCAGGTAACCTAAGTAACCTGATACAAGACTTTTTTTACAGTTTCACTCATTTTTAAATCGCCTTGTATTCTTTATGCTACGTACACATTGGGCATGGGTGGTGCATTCAAAAACACGCTGGAGATTGGTTTTCAAACGCTCTTTTAAGATATGGTTTGTTACTATAGTGCAAACTCTTTGATTCTTTGCACAGATTTAAAATCTTGTTTTTAGACATTCAAGATGTTTTACCAGGTTTTAAATTATCTTATCTTATCTTATCTTTGCTTTACATGCTTATCTCAAAATAAGCCTAATCAAGGTATTTTTTGTCTCATTAAAATCTAGAATCTAGAAATAGGAAAATAATTGTTAAAATGAGTAAAAATCCCTTTGCTCCATTCTCCAAAACTTGATTTAAGATAAAAAAAAAAAACAATACTAGGCATGTACCGATGCAAGCGATGCAAATCCGGTGAATCTTGCTCCAGACTTTTTTCTTTACAGCTCTTTTTTGACGCATGAAAGACTTGGTGTCCCAGAATTCTGGCCGAGCACAAACCGCAATTATTAACTTCTCCCTCATGATCAATTTCCATCAGTTGGTACTCCTTGCTTTGGCAAGGACTCTATCAACATGTCACTACCAAATCCAAGTCCATATAAAATCAAAGTTCAACAGGTTAAGCTTTCAGCGCGCATTCAATTGCTGCACCCATTGTACGTAGATCCCGGAAACTGACTTAAAAATTTGGGTAGTGTCGCTTGAAAGTGAGTTTTGAAAGAGTAAACCTGAAATGTGTATATGTACATAGAATTTTCATTGGAAGCGGGAACTTAAACGCGCTTTTTCTGACCCCGGTGGGAGCGCTGCATTCGTGGTGCCCAAATGCTGGCCTTGAGGGCGGGTGTCCTAAATGTTTTCCAAACAGCCCTCGAGGCCTGGATTTGGGCACCCCTGCATTAGATACTATGAACCAAGCAATCTACTTAATGTAATCAATAACAAGGGCACAATCTACTTAATGTAATCAATAACAAGGGCAATGATTTACCTCAACAACCACATCCTTGGTCCCAACCGCCCTTAAGGCTAGACGCTGCAGGCAAAAAAATTGGACACACCTGTACAGGGCACGCAGGTGGCCCACAAAATACATCAATGTCGTAGACTGCATGGTGAACCCTTAGAGCTGAAATGTTGGGAGACAGGTCGTAGTGAACACTTTTACGACATGTGAGGGTAAATAAAGGTGAACAGAAAAAGGTCGGATTCTTTATTTCCGCAATCCCTCCAAATCCCGCGGACTGTGGGACTCATGAAAAGTGCACGGTCTTTGAGGTGTTGCCCTTCTGTTGCAAATTACACAATCAGACAATCAGTAGTTTGTGTGGGCGTCCTACATGTGCATCCAGTGCCTTTAGCATTTACCTGCGGTAATGGGCCAGTACTTGCACCATAAAGGCAACTAGAAGGCGTACAACAGCATCGAAGGGCAAGTTACATTAGCCCTTTGAATATTTAATGATACAAGACACACCCGTGCTCCCCTTAAGATACAGCTGCTACTCTCTCCACCCCTCCACAGCCCAGACAACCCAAAAGCCTGCAGTATCTGTATGGGCCAAACCCCTATAAGGGTGGATGTGACTAACTGAGTGTCCTATAGCCTGTTATGCAGATTGTTTAACTGGTCTGTTCCACCGTTCTATTGTCTGATGGTCTCTTCTTTTTTGCAGAGAGTTCAATGCCTCTGAACCCAACAGCATCCTACAGGAAAACTTCTGCAGAAACCCTGACAAACGTTCAGAGGGACCCTGGTGTTTTACCAAAGACCCGTCAGTCCAGAAAGAAACATGCAGGGTTCCTAAATGTGGCAAGTACCCAAAACAACTCGTTCTGTCAGTTGTGATTGTTGAATAACAGAAGTTGGTCACACTTTAATATTCTGGACTGGCTTTGCCTTTATTGTTAAGGTGACAACATTAACAAACCTTTATTTTTTAGGAGAGAAATTTGTCCCGCCCACTGTGGCTCCAGAAGTGGTCAAAACTACAATCTGCTTGCCAAATTATGGTGTAGACTACACTGGAGATCTCAGTGTCACCCTGGGAGGCCACACCTGCATTCAGTGGTCATCACCACAGGCCAAGGCGCTAAGCAAAGACAAAGAGTTCATCCCTGAAGTCCAACTGACTGGCAACAAGTGTCGGAACCCTGATAACGACCCAGAGGGGCCATGGTGCTACGTACATATTTCTGGAAACATTACAGTTGACTATTGTGACCTTGATCTGTGCGGTATGGACTGACCCAGAACTGACTGCAGCTATCTTATTCCTCTTCTCTGTCTTACCGTGATTCCTCGTATGCTTCCCAGAGGATCCACTTCTTGCACAGGAGCAGGAGACAGAAACAGAAGGCAGGGAGCGCTCTGTCTTAGCGCCTGCCAAGAAATTGTTTTTCAATCCTCGGACCTTTGGGGAGGGAGAGAGCAGTGAGTGTTCACAGATACACGGCCTGACCTCTCACTTACCAACACTTTACATACAGACAGGAGTGGCAGAGCAGATAACTAATATGACGGTACTCCTAACTTCGTGTTCTGTTGCCATCCTGGTCATAAGTGGGACAATTTTAAACAAACATTCTTCAGTATCTCTGTCCTTACAGGTACATTGACACCGCTCTCAGAAACACACATTCAAGCCACCACTTGCAATTAAAAAAAGTCTACATTAACGTTCGTAAATGCTTGTTTTTGGGCTTCCCTGTTCAAAGGTCTTGTCTTCGTACTTAGCTACCTAAGTTTTCAAGACATTTTTTTGCGTAGAAAATGCACAGCCATTGAATGCACATTAAAAATTAAGCAGGGTTGAATTTTGACCAATCAAGGACTCGAATTTGCTAGTGACATATATGGTGACCCTTTCAATTCACTGAACCGTTTGAAAATTGATCATGGACAAGAAATGAATAATTATAAGATTTGCACTGCATTAACATTTTGCTCCAAGCCTTTTACAACTGGTGGACATGCGCTAGTAAACATTAGTAAAAGAAGAAGAAGCCCCTCCCTGCTTGTCTAGTGTGAAGACCATAAGCTACATGTCTCATGCCCTGTTTGAACATAGCTTAAGACTTGATTTAGATCCGGTCCGGTTTGATGTGACATTGATGACCTTGCTGACTCATTTCCTGGCTGGTTTGTTGCAGGTTGTGGGCTGCGTCCTCTTTTTGAGTTGAAAAGCAAGAAGGATGCAAAAGAGCAAGAGCTCCTCGACTCATACCGAGAGCAGCGCATCGTTGGAGGCGACGATGCCGAGGTGGCCTCAGCACCATGGTAAAAGTCATGCTAACCACACAGAATTCAAAAAGTCAAAATAAATCGAGCTTTGATCAAACGTAAGCTCTCCAGTGGTGCTCTCAAATCTTTCATGACATTCTGCTCGCAGGCAGGTGATGCTGTATAAACGCAGCCCACAGGAACTGCTGTGCGGAGCGAGCCTCATCAGTGATCAGTGGATCGTCACTGCAGCCCACTGCGTCCTGTACCCCCCCTGGAACAAAAACCTCACCACAGAAGACATTCTGGTCCGCCTCGGAAAGCACAACAGGGCCAAGTACGCCGGCTTAGGAGACCTCTTCCTCCCAGACTCTCACACTTTAAAATTGCTCCTTGTGTTCAGGCTCCACAATAAATGTTGTAATTCCACAAATCCTCTTGTGCTCTATACCATTTCTATTTTAATCCTTGTGCTATCTTAAATGACCCCACCCTTACACTGACATGTTCCCCCTACCATGACAAAGGTGGATATAGGTGGAAAGATTTCATGTAATCCATGGACACCAGTGAGGTTCACAAATACCTAAAAAGGTTCAGAGCCCTGTCTGGTGGGTCTAGATGACCCAACTCCCAACGTTAAAGTGCCCAGAATAGCACAAGGGTTAAAACCAGACGGGATTAAGTATTCCAAGCAAGGGATCCCAAACTCAACTCAATTGAGGCTTTTACATGTAAAGATAGTTATTTGAGCAGACTTTACCTAAACCAATTTTTTTTACATTGCAGAGATTTATCAATTATGGAGTTGGGACCTGTATTGTCAAAGTCTTTGCTTTGTATAAACCGTGTTTTCTTACCTGCAGCTTTGACACTCTCTTATGACGAGAAGGCCTCACTGTTTTACAGATTTGAACGAGGAGTTGAGAAGATTGTGGCCATCGACGAAATCATTGTCCACCCCAAATACGACTGGAAGCAGAACTTGAACCGGGATGTTGCCCTGCTGCACCTAAGACGACCCATAACCTTCAGTGATGAGATCTACCCCATCTGTTTGCCCAACAAGCAGGTTGCCAGGAAGTAAGACAGACATTTTCTTTTTTTAAAGTTTCCACCAATGTGCTGCAGTGATAACATCTCTGACCCAACTAGACGGTGTCACAGTCAGTGGTGCTACATGTATATGTAGGACTACTGGATCTTCTCAAGAACTTTGGTGTTTTATTGATTTTCTTTTAGAAGATTTAAATTTTTATTCACAAGGTGTTGATCTGGTAGTTTGTCTGTTACGTGAAGTTAAAATGTAGGGTGTATTCAGACTGGTTTACGTAAAGTGAATGCCCTGCAGCATGCATCCGTTGGACCAAATAGCGGTAGAAAGTGTTGTACCTGATGTTGATTCAGATGTTCAAAATTGGTCAGCGAAATATAAAATTTGAATAATTAAATTATCCCTAGAAGGACTGTAAAGTGTAGGACTTCCATTATTCTTTCTGTTGCTGTTTTGCCTCGTCCTTGTAATTCCTGGCCAATGACTAAAGAGATCTTTAGCTATGTGTTTTTTTTAAAGCTTTGGTTCTGAACAGAAATGTCTGGATCAAAGGCAGTTGGAATTCCAAATACCAACCAATCACAAGGTTCCGGACCAAATTAAGTGGACTCTGTCTGGACCAACTTACTTTTCCAGTCTGAATACACCCTTCCTCTTTCATCTCCAGGTTTTACTTCTGGATATGAGCTGGATATGAGGTTCTTCTGGGCAAAAAAGCTTCAAGAATAGGTTTACTGACTGTTTTTTCTCTGTAGTTTGATGATGCAGGGTTATAAGGGACGAGTCACCGGCTGGGGAAACCTGAAGGAAAGCTGGAATCCTGCAGCCAGAAATTTACCAACAGTCTTGCAGCAAATCCACTTGCCCATCGTGGACCAGGAAATCTGCCGCCAGTCCACATCAGTCCGGGTTACAGACAACATGTTCTGTGCAGGTAACAGCCGCACCTCACTTCACACTCAAGGAGAACCCTTGAGGATAGCAGTGGGCAATTGGAGCCAGAGTCCTGATTCTTCTCCAATTCACCTTCATTGTCTGAACAGCACTGATTGAGAAAATCAGTGTCAAAGCCATGCTTCAATCATCGTTTGAACTATCGTAAAGTGTTCCCAGTGGTCTTTTACTTATGATTATGCAGTTTTTAAGGAAAATCAAAAAATCTGTGTTGATTTCTGGGACACAGTTTCTACAAAGCGGCAGAATTTCATTAGAAATTCACCTCTGAGTTGTTTGTGGGACTGTTTGGGCGGAGCAATCCCCCGCCCCTCCCCTTCCCGCTGCTCAGAGGCTTTTTTTTTTAACAAACAGCATGTTTTATCTGCTCCTGACAACTAATTGAAAAAATAGTACAAAAAAATGCAATTTTGAGGCAATTTTTTCATCAGATAAAAGCCACAAGAACATGTTAAAAGACCATTTAGCATCAGAGTGAGTCTTTAAGTTTTTTATGATCAAAGTTGGCTCATATTTTCAGAAAATCACTCATTAAAAAGAAGCATTTTATTTAATATCTGCTTTATTTTAGCATTAGGACAACTTAGGAGTGTGTACAGAGGGAATTTTAAAACAAATAAATCATAATGATAAACTTGTGTGTCTCCCACTGTCTCTAAAACTCAGTCTGTGTTTCAGGTTTTAAGCCAGATGACAGCCAACGAGGCGATGCCTGTGAGGGCGACAGCGGAGGACCGTTTGTCATGAAGGTAACAGATACGCATTTATGCTGCGTGATGACACATTCGACACGTATTTGTATTCCAATTTCCAATTTCATTTGTGTGTAAAATTTCAGCACAGCCTCCTTTGCATGTAAAAACAAAAGTATATGTGCCTCAGCAGGCAGGAAAGAAGAGCAAAGACATGTGGACTGGTCTTTTTATTTTGCACAGCAAAACCAAAGCAGCAGCACTGCAACCAAAAAAAAAAGATGAAATACACAATAATATAATAAACACAAACATGTGATTAAAAATAATAGGCGAAACACTGAACACAATAAATAGGAAGGTGAAAACAAACACATAACATTAGCAGCAACACTGTGTGGAATTGCTCATTTGTTTTTAAGTAAAATTACATTTCCAAGAAGGAAAGTAATAGGAACGCATCTTTAGACGATGCTAATATCAGATCCACATTTTTTGTCTTGTCAATAGATTGCACTTTTAAGATGTGTTAACTGTCAAAGTCCAAAGAAAGAGGAGTTATTGAAATGTGGTAGGAAAACAGTCATTTATTTAAGAGAAGCTTCAACTGCCTCTCCTTTGCCATGCAGCAAATTTGCTGCTTGAGCATAAAACGCAACATTTTTGAAGGCCAAAACGCCGTTCTTTACACCACTTTTTCTGCCGACTTATAATACTTTCACTTGCCATAGATCAACGCCTGTCCAAAAATGTGTTCATAACCTTGACGCCCCAACCATGTGTGGGAGGAGCTACTACCAAAAGTTTTCAGCCTGATCGCTGCATGGAGCGGTGTGTGTGTGTATCTCATTGCAATGCATGGAGGATGTTTAGAGCAGTGATGGGCGGTGAAGGTTGTGCTGGTGAGGCCTGACGCTTTCAGAGCCAGATCTTAAAACAAACGATAGCCCCATTCAGGTCATTTTAGAATTGGACAACATTTTATTTCTAATTATTCACAAACAAAATGCTAAAACATAGTTTCAGACTAAACAATGTCTTGAGACCAAATCTATAGAAACTAAGAGCAAGGAGTGCTTGAAAATTGTTTTGAAAATCAGAAATCAGTCTGGAGTGCCCCCTAAAATGCCATTTTTCCCTTGTTCCCCTCCTAATGTCCTAATTGAAATTTACAGAAAGGTTCAAAATGAGCTTAAAATTATTTTTTTGGTATTGTTTTATTGAAACCCCTAACTGTGTGAACATTTGCTTTAATAAACAAACATTTTAAGTAATTATCTATGGAACACGTGTCCCACATCATGAACCTAGCCATGTTACCATAACCTTTGCTTTTATTTATATATAACACATACAGTACAGACCAAAAGTTTGGACACACCTTCCTATTCAAAGAGTTTTATTTATTTTAATGACAATGAAAATTGTAGAGTCACACTGAAGGCATCAAACCTATGAATTAACACATTTGGAAATATATAAATAACAAAAAAGAGTAAAACAACTTAAAATATTTAATATTCTAGGTTCTTCATAGTAGCCAACTTTTGCTTTGATTACTGCTTTGCACACTCTTGGCATTCTCTTGATGAGCTTTAAGAGGTAGTCACCTAAAATGGTCTTCCAACAGTCTTGAAAGAGTTCCCAGAGATGCTCAGCACTTGTTGGCCCTTTTGACTTCACCATTTGTACTGGACTGCATCCCCAATTGGTCACAAACACAAAAAAATATGCCAAAGCGCTTAAGTGTACACTCTAAAAAGAAAAAAGTTGATCCAACTTAATTGAATCACTTCAATTGGTATCACGTGGTTGAATTAAGTTTATTCAACTTAATTTTTTATGTCTATCCAAGTCAATTTAATATGTTGATCTACCTGAAACTTTTTTTTCTCCAAATTTTGTTCATACAACTTAAATTGACACATTTTTCTAAAGTTTCAACCAGTGGGACTTGTAATTTTAATATCAAAGACATGCAGCAATGATCCAGTAATATCTCGCATTCCAAGGCAGAACCTCATGTGTCGTGAACTATGTCTTTAATATTGGGACATACAGTGTTTTACCGCACAAGGGTGTTGGTCATCATCCTCTCGCAAACACTAACTCAAGGTGCAAAAAAGAAATAAACACAACAGCTTAAATTACTAGTTAAAACAGAGAAAACAGCTAGACAACAAAACACATGTAGAAAAACTCACACTTAAACCCCAATCTGCCCAGATTGGCAAAGAAAATACGTTATGATGTCATGACGCATTGACAACTTCACACCAAAGTTACACCAACTTAAAGTAAAATAACTGTTAGACAACTACATGCTATTCTTACTTTGAATGAACTAAAAAAAAAAGATTTTTTTTCAACAAACTAAATAATTAAGTTAGATCAATGTAAAAAAGTTTATCTTTCCAACTACAGCCCAAATACTCTTTTTAGAGTGTAATACATCTTGACTGCTTACCAGTGGGTGGGATCTCTAGATGACATAACACTTTTCTCTGCAGGTCCTGAAATCCCATGATTAGGGGGAAATGTTATTATGAAACCAGAGGAATAGCATAGATGTTCACCTGCTTCCACCTGGATCTGAAACTGATGGAAACCTTTTTTCCGCAGCACCCGGGAGAGAATCGCTGGTATCAGATCGGCATTGTGTCGTGGGGGGAGGGCTGCGACCGCGACGGAAAGTATGGCTTCTACACCCACCTGTTCAGGATGGGCAGGTGGATCAAGAAAGTGATCGAGAAATCTGGGGGAGACGACGAGTAGAACCCAACAGAAATCCACCATTTCTGTCAAACGCAACGCTGCCAGTAAAGTTTGTTCTCCCACCATGTCTGCCTCTGGCCTGTTCTTGTACCACTTTGAACTGAAAAGTATATGAAACTGACTGAGTATTACGTCATCCATAAAAAAATGTTTACTTCAGGTTCCAACAAAATGAAGTCAATTCAGTCGACATCTTTTAGCAATCAGTAAGCAGTCATTGGTCTGAGTTTCTTTGGAAAGCACTCTCACCAATCAGGAATAAGCTTGTTGGAAGGCCACACCCCTAAAACTTGATAGCAGACTCAGGAGAATCTGTCAATCAAACGTTTAGAATGTTCGACCACAGGTGCGTTGGCTTGGATTTTGGACGTTGGCCGTGTCCTTTGCAAAGCGGGTAGGCAGGATGTTAATGGCTGTGAATTTGGACGAGTCTAGCCTTTAGATAGATCCAGCCGTTATATCTACGAATGTCCTGTTTCCTAGCAACCGTGAGTCCTGAACAGAGAGGAGTAGTGAACCAGGCATGGAGCTCAAACTTCCCTGACTCATTTGATCCAACTAATACTTTTGGAGGTGTAATTATAAAAAGGTGTAATTATTTCCAACTCCGGGTCCCGCCTCACAGTCCGCCATTGTTATCAGAAAATCTTGGGGTTTGGCCACAATGCATTTTGGGATATAGACAGCATTGAAGGATATATCAGACCAAACCTTGTAATCGGGAAAAAGAAGGCCGCATTTGAAGGAGTTGTTGAATTTGGACAGCACTCGTCGTGGCGCTGTGATGTAAGCAGACTTCAAATGCAGCCCAGGAAGAACGCAGCCCTCCAATTTGGACACACCCCACATAGTTTTATTGAGGCCTCTGATTGGCCAGTTTATAAGTTGAACAACTACAGAAAAAAACGATTTTCAAGAAGGCGTTAAAAAAGGTATTAGAGCAAGAATGGTTATTCTAACTGTAGCGCAGTTTAACATTTTGGCCACTGGATGGCGCGGTTGCCCCGGGATGGTGTTTTTTTGTCCAGGTGGTTAATTTCTTTATTTTAAACTTTCTCTTCCTGTCTCCCACACAATATCCTTTTTTACATTTTTTATTCTAATTTTGCTTAATAAATGTATTCTATAAAGCAACTTCCTTCAGTATTGGAGAAATACACGTATCTTCTTTACCTTTTCATTCAAGTCTGTTGTCTTACCTTAACAATCCCTATATATAGTGTCCATTTCGTAGAAAGGAATTTTAACAATACTAAAATGTAATTGTGCTTGTAAATGAGAAAAAATCTATTTATGTCTTATCATCTGAAATCTACGGAGCCCTCCAGGTGCCAGTGGTTAAAAAAAAAATCGGATAAACCGTGAGCACAGATTAATCAATAGTGCTTATACTGTTGCGCAATCGTGCGAGCGGGTTGCTGGACTTAAGGGAACCGCGTCTTACTAGAGATTTGTATCTCCAAGCAGAGGACGGGCTTTGGGACGGGCGGAGGCGGCTTTTGAATGAACATTCCTGAGAAACCGTGCAAACAATCATGTGAATTTGTGTAACCAGTCGGGGTCCAGACAAGATAAAGGCTGATGGTTATTCCATTTAAGCAACAGTCTTTGACCAACTAAATGTTTTAAAAACCCTTTTAGATCTTTCGCTTTGTGAGAATTTCTTGTGTTTCTTACAGTTTTGAGGGAATTTCAAAACATTACAGGCTAATTTTGATATTTTAGTTTGGGCCTGATGGTCTGATGGCCCCGAAATCTAAGTTTCACCATTTTTTTTGCCATAACACATGTTCCAAGAGGAAAACTTTCATTTTCCTCCTGGAACATGTTTGACTAAATTATTTGTAAATGTTTAAAATGTGTCCCCTGGCATGGATGAGGCAGCTTGAATGTGAGAGCATTTAGTTGTGGTAGGATCCTGCTCAAGGCCAGATATGGGCAAAGGCGGGGCAAGGCCCCCCCACCAAATGCTGTGATTATTCCCCTCAAATGTGATCCCAAGCCCGGCAAAGGCAGACAGTCAGTAAAAGCATTCAACATAAAATGTATAAAACATACCAAATAGATCAGAGAAGAAGAAAGATACACTGATATGATGATATGGTTTTCTAAGCATTTTAAGACCTTGGAGGGATGTCACACTAAACTCTCAGCACACCCAGACCTACCCCCCCAAATATTCTACCTGCACCCCATAGTGGGGCTGGTTAAATTCAGTCCTGTTCTTGCTGCAAAAAAGGCAGTAATTGATCTTAAATTAGCCGCACCTCACTTCACACTCAAAGAGAACCCTTTGAAGATAGCAGTGGGCAATTGGGGCCAGAGTGTTCAAGGCTTATGCTGTTTCTAGGGAAAATCCAAAAATCTGTATTTGATTTCTAGGACATAGTTTCTGCAGAGTGGCAGGAGTTCATTAGAAATTCACCTCTAAGTTGTTTGTGGGACTGTTTGGGCGGAGCCCCTTTCCGCTGCTGAGAGGTCTCTGTTTTAGCGGATTAGGGAGCTTGTGACCCGTCCAGTGTATTTTCAACATCACAAATAGGCTTTTTTTTTTACACACAGCATGTTTTCATCTGCTCCTCACAACTAATTGAAAAATTATTACCAAAAAATGCAATTTTGAGGCAAATTTTTTATCAGATAAAAGCCACAAGAACATGTTAAAAACACCATTTAGCATCAAAGTGAGTCTTTAACCCTTGTGCTATCCTAGGCACTCTAACATTGGGAGTTGGGTCATCTAGACCCACTAGACAGTGGTCTACCCCTCTCTCCTGGTCTGGTTGGGTAGGATCTGGTTCCCTTTTTGATGACATGGTTCACTTTGGCAAAAAAAAATAAAAAAACAGAAGAAAAAACAGCAGCAACCGCACAACACTGAGTGGAATTGCTCATTTTTAAGTAAAATTACATTTCCAAGAAGGAAAGTAACAGGAACGTATCTTTAGAAGATGCTAATTAATACCAGATTCACATTTGTTGTCATATCAATGGATTGCACTTTTAAAATGTGTTAACTGTCAAAGTCCGAAGAAAGAGAAGAAGATAGAGTTCTCAATTGAAATAAATAATGTCTTAATCGAAAGTGTTACAATCAAATTCTTAGGGGTTTTTATCAATGACAAACTAAGTTGGAAGCCACACATCAGACACATACAAACTAAAGTCTCAAAAAGTATTTTAATCGTAAATAAATCTAAACATATATTAGGATACAACAGTAGATATGGTACTGCTCTTTAATATTACCACATTTCACCTACTGTATAGAAATTTTTGGGAATAATTACAAGAGCTCACTACATCCTCTCTTTTTACTTCCAAAATTAGCCGTCAGAATTGTACATAAAGCCAGATATCTTGATCATACAAACAATTTTATCAATCAAGACTTTTAAAACTGCATGACCTTGTGGATTTTTACACTGCACAACTTTTATACAGAGCCAGTTGGAAATCGTTACCATTCAATATCCAAAAACAGTTTTTTAGAAAATGGAGGCTACAAACTGAGGGGATGTACAGTAGGAACGTCAAGATCAAACTGATAAGAACCACGAAGAAAAGTTTCTGTGTGTCGGTGTGTGGCACTAAACTTTGGAACGGTTTAAGTAATGAGCTCAAAAAATGTTCAAATATTCAAGAAAATGTATAAAGAAACTTATTTCAGGATATGAAGATAAGAGGATTTAAGGATCAACAGGTGTTTGAATAATTCCAAATACATAAGTGAACTTGATTGTGGTGAAATAATCAAAGCTCTTTTAATTACAACCAATGAGTGTTACATTGTAATGTGCAATAATGATTACTGAAATGTTGAAATTACAATCAATAAGCTATTGATTTTGTTTACTTGATCTGCAATGTGTAGCAATAATTTGGCATTATATAAGCTTGCTTCTTCCCACTCCTTTTCAAGCAATAAATCAAACTCTACTGATACTTCAGTTAATGATCACTTTAATTAAGCAAATGTGATTTAAGTGAGATTTTTGTTTTATTTTCTGTCTTTTTAATCTATGCATTTAATCATTTCTGTAATGAGTTTGATAAATATGTATAAATTCTTTATTGCTTTGACCACGATGCTTGAAATAAATCATTCAAATCAAAAATCAAATCAAATATTGAAATGTGGTAGGAAAACAAACATTTATTTAAGAGAAGCTTCAACTGCCTCTCCTTTGCCACGCAGCAAATTTGCTGCTTGAGGATAAAACGCAACATTTTTGGCTACGTTCACACTGCAGGCTGAAACGACCCAATGTCACGGGGGGAGGAAGAGGGAGTACCCAGGCACAGAGAGGTAGGAGGTTGCAGGAGAAAGGGGTTTTAATAACAAAACTAAAGACAAAACCAAAACCACTGCATACGGCAGGCTAGAAACTCGAAACACTAAAAATGCACTAAGCTCGAAAACCGGGGAAGAATACAATATGGACCAGCACAGGAGGAGGGGAAAGACAGGACTTAAATACATACAAGGCAACAAGACACAGGTGGAAACACTCAGGACTGATGGGGCAAGGTCAAACTCGAAACAACAACGGAACAGGAAATACTACAAAATAAAACAGGAAGTGAAACTCAAAACATCACAGAACAAAAGGAAACAAACCACAAGGGCAAAGAAACAGAAACCGTAACATCACCCCCCCCTCAAGGAACCGCACCGAGGTTCCTCAACGAAGCCCACGAGGAGGGGGTCCAGAGAACACACCGCCACATGCAGCAGAGTCCGGGGGGCGGCCGGGAGGCCGTTCAGTCCGGCGAGGCGGGTCCGGGGGGCGGCCGGGAGGCCGTTCAGTCCGGCGAGGCGGGTCCGGGGGGCGGCCGGGAGGCCGTTCAGTCCGGCGAGGCGGGTCCGGGGGGCGGCCGGGAGGCCGTTCAGTCCGGCGAGGCGGGTCCGGCCAGCAAACGGCTGGTGACTCGGGTTCACAGTCAGAAACTGGCGGCTCGGTGTCAGGGTCCGCAGCAGGCGGCTCGGATTGGGGGTCCGCGGCAGGAACGGAAGGGGTGGAGTCCGGCGACCTCCTCGGAGCCGGAACTGGAGGAGTTGCGTCCAGCAACCTCCTCGGAACCGGAACGGGTCGAGGTGCGTCCAGCAACCTCCTCGGAACCGGAACGGGACGGGGTGCATCCGGGACCCTCCTAGGAGCCGGAACGGGACGGGGTGCCTCCGGGACCCTCCTTGGAGCCGGAACGGGACGGGGTGCCTCCGGGACCCTCCTTGGAGCCGGAACGGGACGGGGTGCCTCCGGGACCCTCCTTGGAGCCGGAACGGGACGGGGTGCCTCCGGGACCCTCCTTGGAGCCGGAACGGGACGGGGTGCCTCCGGGTTCACCTCCGGGACCAGGGCGGGACGTCGAGAAGGGCGGCGGCGATGACGGCGGCCCCCTCTTACAGCCAGTCGACTCCCATTGAAGAAGGAGGCTGGGGGCTGACCCTCCAAAGTCCACTGGGGCTCGACCCCCACCTCCTCCAGGTAAGGGTCCTCCCACAGCCACAGGTCCTGGTCCAGAGGGTCCAGGAAGGCCCGTGGCTGGAGAATGTCCAGCTCCATCCAGGAGTTTGGGGAGGGCTTGCGGTGAGGGCGGCGGTGACGTGGTCGACCCCCCCTTACGGCCAGGCTACTCCCCTTGAAGTCCCTGTAGACCTGGGAAGAGCCAGAGGTCCACCAGAGACAGGTCCCCTCTGCTGGGTACTGGTAAGGCTGGTCCATAATGTCACGGGGGGAGAAAGAGGGAGTACCCAGGCACAGAGAGGTAGGAGGTTGCAGGAGAAAGGGGTTTTAATAACAAAACTAAAGACAAAACCAAAACCACTGCATACGGCAGGCTAGAAACTCGAAACACTAAAAATGCACTAAGCTCGAAAACCGGGGAAGAATACAATATGGACCAGCACAGGAGGAGGGGAAAGACAGGACTTAAATACATACAAGGCAACAAGACACAGGTGGAAACACTCAGGACTGATGGGGCAAGGTCAAACTCGAAACAACAACGGAACAGGAAATACTACAAAATAAAACAGGAAGTGAAACTCAAAACATCACAGAACAAAAGGAAACAAACCACACGGGCAAAGAAACAGAAACCGTAACACCCAATTCCGATTTTTTTTGTCCCTATGCGACCTGTATCTGATCTTTTCATGACAGTCTGAACGACACAGATCCAATCTTTTCAAATGCTACCCAGGCCACTTGGGTATGTGGTCCTGAATCCGATACTTATCCAATCTTTTGAAATGCGACCTCCGTCTGAACGCCTGGCCACATGTATCTGACCCGTCCGTCATTGATATGCAACAAACGTCATCATTCTGCATTGAAGTAGGCGGCAACAAGAACATAAACATCAACCATGGCGGACAATGCTGCTGAGACCAGTCAGTGGAAGGGAAGCGAGGTCACAAATTTGATTCATGTTTGGGTGACCACCCTATTCAGGCCAAACTCAAGGGCTCTTATCGCAACCGGGAGGTTTTTGAAAACTTTTCCTTTTCCTTTTCCTTTACGTAAAACTTTTCCTGCAAAATGGCCGAGCGTGCTGTTGAGCCTTTCCAGAAGTGACTTTTTTTCCCCCTTTCCAACCGTGGTCAGAAGCGCAGGAGACCGAAGGCAGATCCTCCTCTGGGGTTCACTTCCCCGTTCGGACCCTCAGATTCTCCAGAGCGGGTTAATAAAGAGTCAATAGCAGTTCTGCTGGGGGAAGCCTTCTTTTATTATCGTAGTCCTTCCTCCAGAACACACAACATGCATGCGTCCCCCCACTGCCCCTCAGAGAGGAGAGAGTGCATGCAGCACAGTATGCCCTACCTCGCTGCACGCGCTCTCTCCTCTCTCTTACACACGCGAGCGCGGCCCCGGCACCTACACATCCCCATTCCACAACAGTGGGTACAGACGATCCTGGCTCCAATGCCTTTCTAAAATGAGAAGATTGTAATTGTGCTGGCTCCTTTGTGAAAGTAAATGTAATAATGCAAAAAGAGCTCCACTGTTGACAACACTGTTATTGACATCCATTCTTAATGTTAGCTACTTCCGAAAACAACGAGTGACGTCGTTCACTGTTGAGTACTATTCTGCACATGCAGGTCACTTGCAGGTCACTTCTGGGTGAGGTTCTGGGAACCTTTTTTTCTTCAATAATTTGTGATCTTCACTGGTGTCCATGGATTACATGAAATCTTTCCACCTTTATCCACCTTTGTCATGGTAGGGATAACACGTCAATGTAAGGGTGGGGTCATCTGGACCCCAAAAGATTGCACAAGGGTTAACTTGGTTGCCTGCAAAGATGTTCTCCCTCCAGCAGGAGTCACTATTGAGTGACCCACTGTCGACACAGTATTAATGCAGTTTGGGCAATGTGTCAAAACGCTTCACGAGGCCTCATCTACCCATCGCTGCTAAACACAAAAAATTTGAAGGTGAAAACAAACACATACCATGACCAGCAACTGCACAACGCACCGCTAACGGCCAAGTGGTTACACCTACACACAACTGTTACCCATTTGGACTGCACAAACCCTTGGACTGCATCCCCATCGGTCACACACACACAAACACACACACCTACACACCCACACACACACTAACACAAACACACACACTCAAACACACATTCACGCACACATGCACACACGCACACACATACACAAAGATTTCAGAGTGCTAAAGTGTTACCAGTGGGTGGGATCTCTAGATGACATAACACTTTTTTCTGCAGGTACTAAAATCCCATGATTATAGGAAAATTTTATCAATCCAGAGGAATAGCATGGATGTTCACTTGCTTCCAACTGGATCTGAAACTGATCGAAAGCTTTTTTCCACAGCACCCGGGAGAGAATCGCTGGTATCAGATCGGCATTGTGTGGTGGCGGCAGGGCTACGACCGCAATGGAATCTATGGCTTCTACACCCACCTGTTCAGGATGGGCAGGTGGATCAAGAAAGTGATCGAGAAATCTGGGGCAGACGACGAGTAGAACCCAAAAGAAATCCACCATTTCTGTCAAACACAACGTTGCCAATAAAGTTTGTTCTCCCACCATGTCTGCCTCTGGCCTGTTCTTGTACCACTTTGAACCGAAAAGTATATGAGACTGAGTATGACGTCATCCATAAAAAAATATCTACTACCGGTTCCAACAAAATGAAGTTAATTCAGTCGCCGCCTTTTAGCAATATGGACGCCGCCATGTTGGAGCCAGACACAATCAGTAAGCAGTCATTGGTCTGAGCTGGTTTGAGTTTCTTTGGAAACCACTCTCACCAATCAGGAATGAGATTGTTGGAAGGCCACACCCCTACAACTTGATAGCAGGCTCAGGAGAATATGTCAATCAAACGTTTAGAATGTTCGACCGCGTGTAAGTTGGCTAGGATGTTGGACGTTGGCCAGGTCCTTCGCCAAGCGGGTAGGCAGGATGTTAATGGCTGTGAATTTGGACGAGTCTAGCCTTTAGATAATTCTTTCCGTTACAACTGCGAATGTCCTGTTGCGTAGTAACCGTGAGTCCTGAACAGAGAGGAGTAGTGAACCAGGCATGGAGCTCAAACTTTCCCTGGCTCATTTGTGTAATTATTTCCAACTCCAGGTCTTGCTTCACAGTCCGCCATTGTTGTCAGAAAATCTCGGGGTTCACCCGCAATGCATCTTGGGATATGGACAGCATAGAAGGATACACCTGACCAAACCTTGTAATCGGGAAAAAGAAGGCCACATTTGAAGAAGTCGTTGAACTTGGACAGCACTTGTTCGCAGCGCAGTGACGTAAGCAGACTTCAAATGCAGCTCAGGAAGAACGCAGCCCTCCAATTTGGACAACACCCCACATATTTTTATTGAGGCGTCCGATATGCCAGTTTATAAATTGAACAACTAAAGAAAAAAAAAAGATTATCAAGGTGTTAAAAAAGGTATCGGAGCAAGAATGGTTATTCTGAACCAATAAAATTACTGATAAATAGCTGTTTATTTCTCAGGAGAGGAATATGAGATGTAGGCTTCTTGGAGCCGACAGGTACGTCCTATTTGGAACGCCAGAGGGGAGCGGTCACTCAGTCCAGTTCTCATCTACAGTCACTGACATATACAAGTGAAGAGCTTAATGGAGGTGGGTAGTGTTTTGCTCAGACATGGATCAAAGTTTAGAATCATTTAGAGAAATTTGGATTACACTTGAAATGTTGTTTTATTATTGTGAATTAAAGGTCTTTTTTATGTTCTAAAACAGAGCCTCTCCAAAAACAGTTGTTTTGAAATGTTTGCAAGTGTGGAGTCAAATAAAAGGTTCTGAAACTGTGCGGCTCCTGTCTGTTGCAGCGGTGTGCTTGTGGGTTCAACATTTTAACCCGACGACCGCAACATAGCATACACTTTTTGACACGGCGCAACCCTTCAACCGTTTACACCATCAACGTGAATCAGCCGAGACTGACGAGGACCGATAAGCCACACATTCCTAACCTAAAGTGTTGCGTATCGGGGCAAAGCATGCTTTTCTCAAATTCAGAATTGCGTAAACGGTTGAAGAGGAACAGTGGTTGAATGAAGATTAGCATCAGAAAATCATGTATGACTGATTTTTAGGTTCTCCAAAAAGAAAATGTATACAGTATCACAAAATTACAGTGGAAGTGAGCATACAGAGCAGCAGCAGGTGAACGCCACGCAGCGGCAGAGCAGACCGACTAAACTTAGATGGACAGGTGATCTGAATGTTTATTGATAACGTTCCAAATGTTTGGAAGCTCATTTGTTAGTTTATGATTTATTAATGTTTTATTTATTGATTGGTGGTTTGCAGGATCTCTGCAGCCCGATGAAGCCGTCTGTATCCCTGCATCTGTCCACTTCTTCCTCCATGACAGACGAGATCTCTACGTCTGTGTGACGCTACCGTCTGAAGAGGCGCACCTTTTGGCATTTTCAACATTCTTATGCTAATATAACAGACTATTTTTATTTATCTTTCTTGTTTTATGCTGAAACGACACGGTTCATCTGGAGGAGGGGACGTATTTAACACTGTTTTCCTTTCGCGCAGTGTTTCTTGTTCGCATGACAGGTTCATGATGTAAGGGGACAAATTGGACATCTGTGTATATAAATAAAAAGGGCTGAATAAAGGTCTTCAACACCCAAACATGTCTCTTGAGCTCCTTATTTCACATTGTGATGGCTGCCTATGCCGTCACCCCATCAGGGCAGTAACCTCCTGCACCACACCCTATATCTATCTGTTCACTTTATTTTTTGTGAATATACTTTTAGATTTCTTTTTCAAACATAACACACGTTTGAACATAAAATTTATTAACATGCTTTAGTTTACTTTATTATTTGCTTCATTAACCCTTGTGCTATTCTAGGCACTTTAACATTGGGAGTAGGGTCATCTAGACCCACTAGACAGTGCTCTGAACCTTTTTTCTTCAATGATTTGTGATCTTCACTGGTGTCCATGGATTACATAAAATCTTTCCACCTTTATCCACCTTGGTCATGGTAGGGAGAACACATATATGTAAGGATCAGGTCATCTGGACCCTATAGGATAGCACAAGGGTTATTTTGATGTTATGCTTTGAGGTACCAGGGCTGAGGGAACCATTGTTGCTGCTGCTGCTGCCATCTGCTGCTGGAACCATCAAGTCAGGCCTGACACAAGGAAGCATGCCAGTCAGCAGAGGCCTTATATTCAGCAGGCAGATACTTGGACTGAACCATCACCCAGTGGAGAAGAAACTCTTCTTGTGTTTCTTTACTTTAGTTTCTATTTTGATGTTCCTTAGTTTCATTCATTTGTGTTGGTTAATTTACAACAGGAAGGACATTAGATTCGTTTGTTTTCTGTATTTTGTCTCAGTCTTATTAAGTTCCCCCTTGTGTGTCTAGTTGGTCTGATTAGCCACTATATATGTTCCCTTGTGTTTTCAATTAGGGAGGTCAGTTTAAGTAAGTTTGTCCATCTGTTCAGTTGTTCTCTGTCATATCTAAAAGCTTGAGTTAATTTTGTTACTTTGACCTCTTTTAAATGACCCTTTTTGCCCAATTACACATTTGTAAACTAAATTTGAAAAGTTTTGATAAAATTGTTTGCTGTCCTTGTCTTCTACTGCTCGGTCCACCACATACATATAAAACTCTGCTTTACCAACACGGAACCCCGGAAAGCCGGCTACACTTACAATAATTTAGTTATGAGCGGTCAAAAAGTTCAGAATTTCTTTGTTTTTAAAAACCTATCCAGAAATAAAGCTTAACAAAATGCTCCACATCTTTCATCTTCAAGCACGGCTCCGACAAACAGACAACTTTGGTGTTTGGTGACTTTTTTCTCGTAAATTTACAAGATTTAAAGACGTAAAAATGACCAAGCTGAGCTCCATAGATTTAACACTGCTTGTATCTTTGTCTTCACTTTATTCTACTCAGCAGGAAGGTGAAAACAAACTTCTCCATCTTTGGCTTAGAACTCAGCCTCTATCCAACCTTTGCGGCCTCACTGCTCTTCCTGCATTGGAAAACAGACTGTCCGTTTAAATGTCACTCGACTCTTCCTGAACGTGCCGGCCGGCCTCGGCGGGCCTGTGCGTCAGCAGGTGTCTGCTCAGGTGGGTCTTGCGGGTGTAGCTCTTGGGACAGAGGGGGCAGGTGTGAGGCCGGACGTTGCTGTGGGACAGCAAATGCTTGTTCAGGTCAAACTTCCGCCGCAGACACTTGCCGCAGTCCGGGCACGAGTACGGTTTCTCCCCTGCAGGACAGTAAGACACGGGTCAGGAGGCAGCGGGAGCGCCCGGAGGTCACGTTTACCGTCCTGTGGCTCACCGGTGTGGATCCTGCGGTGCTCCGTCAGGTGGCAGGACATGGAGAAGCCCTTTCCACAGTATTGGCAGACGTACGGCCGCTCGCCCGTGTGGCTCCTCATGTGCTTTTGAAGGTCGCCGCCGGACGGCCAACCTTTGCCACACACCGTGCACACGTACGGCCGCTCCCCCGTGTGCCGGCGCATGTGCACGTTCAGGCCAGCGATGGCGGTGAAGTCTTTGGGGCAGTAGGGGCAGCAGTAGGGCCGCTCGCCGCTGTGCGTGCGCAGGTGGCACTCGAGGCCGTGGCGGGTCTTGAAGCTCTTGCCGCACTGCGGACACAGGTAGCGGGCCGAGGCCCTGTGGGTCAGCTGGTGGGCCTGCAGGATCGTCAGAGAGGCGTAGGACTTGTTGCATTGGTCGCAGCGGTACGTGCGCGGCGTGTGCGAGCGCTGGTGAATACGAAGCAGCGTGACGCCTGCAAACAAAACGACAAGCTAGCAAAATTCTTTGCCTTAGGAGATCCCTACATTGTTAATCTGTGCAGAAAAGTCGTTCAAATCGACTAAAAACATCAACATGGGCTTCATCACAGACAACACGTTACCTGAGAAGCTCTGGTCGCAGAAAAGGCAGTTGTAGCGCAGCACGGCGCCCTCGGCTGAGTGCGTCTGCAGATGGCGCAGCAGCAGTGCTTGCGAGACGAAGGTCTGCTTACACACCGAGCAGTTGAGTTTAGGCAGCTCGTGCTGTGTCAGGTGGGCGTCCCGTCGCTCTGCCGACTCGAAAACCTTGTTGCACTGGCTGCAGGCGAAGCGGCTCTGGTCCAGGTGGATCTGTTTGTGGTTGGTCAGGCTGGACAGGTGGTGGAAAGCCTTGTCACAGTGCTCACAGCGGTAGAAAGGACGCGCCCGGTGGCTGCGCTGGTGCGACAGCAGCTCGGCTTTGGCTTTAAAGACGAGGCTGCACTGGAAGCAGGTGTACGCCCTGACTGGGCGGGGCTCCACGGGACGGGGCTCCTTGGCGGCGTTGGGAGACGACAGCGCCGCGCTGCAGGACCTGTTGCTGCGCAGGTGCCGGATCACCTGCGGATGCACGCAACGGTGGATTCGATTGGATTTGCTTAATCTGGTCATCGGGATGTTCGACTCTTACCTGAGAGCGGTAGATGAAACACTTCGCACACTGAGGACACTTGTGAGCCACACGCTGAGAATTGTGGGAGATGCTCTGCAGCGCATTAGAGCCGGAGTGATCCACATCGCCGCCTGTGGAACAGGCAAAAGCTATGATGAAACAAACAAGTTCAAAAGTTAGAGAACATAGCTTGAAATGAAACAATTTTTTTTGGAGATGCATGATGAAATTATTCAACAAAAAAGAACGATCTTGAACCATGGAAATCTGATTTAAAACAACTCCATGGAAAAAAATCCACTATCTAGCACTGCTTTTTTAAACTTGAGATAATAAAGGCTTTTTTTTCTAGAGCTGCTTATGCACATATTTTCACCTCAATGTGGTCATCCTTACATCGTCTTAACTCTTCAACACATGAGATGTCGACGGCGACACCTAAAGAACACACACTCTGTAATCCTTTGAACCGTTAAGCGATCCGATGACGAAAAATGTAATTTTGCCGTTTTTATCGTGTTCTTGTGGCATTTTTCTGACGATGGAGGACATTTGTTAACATAATTAAGCTTAAAATTGCATTTCTGAGGATTTCTTTGGTAACAAAAATGGCGAGCAATGTTTGAAACTACGCAGCCGAACAGTTTGGGGGCCAGATGTCCGCTTGGATGAGTAAAATAAAGATGTACGTGGTTTTGACTGCTCCTGATTCACATTGATTTGAATAAATAAATACTCAAAAATTTCATTTTAAGCTTAATTTTCTTTGTACATGTCCTCCATCATGA
Organism: Oryzias latipes; assembly: GCF_053564925.1. Classification (NCBI taxonomy): domain Eukaryota; kingdom Metazoa; phylum Chordata; class Actinopteri; order Beloniformes; family Adrianichthyidae; genus Oryzias; species Oryzias latipes. Next base: position 19,323,444 of record NC_136238.1, read on the forward strand.
GGAAAAAACTACAAGAACATCTTTAAAACACTTTTTTTTTTAAAAATCAGAGTGGGTCTTTAAACAGTTATTGATTTATCTTGATAAGTTTTCATGTCAGCGTCCGGTTATGACTTGCTTCAACGGATGGTTCAGTGAAGTTGTGGTTACCTGTGTCCTCTGGCTGAATGCTGGTGTTTCCAGGCGAGTCCTTACACCTATAGGTAAACAAATGATTAGAACTCTTTGAGGTCTTTGGAGGATCAGAGAGGGAACGGCCTCACCGGCTCAAAGAACTCTCAATACTGTCGGCCGCTGATCTCTGATTGGATTCCTCATTGTCCGCTGAAGAAGGGCCAATTACAATCTCTTCTAGATGCTCCTGCTCTTCATCCATTGTCATCCCCACCTCCACCTTCACCAGCTCTACGTCTAAGTCCTGTACGTCGGCGCTTGGCTGGACTTCACAGGGAGGAAGGTCAGGATTGGTTAGTTTGTGAACGAGTGGGTGGGACCAGGCAGAGAGAAAGATCTCCTCGGACGATGAACCCACTGAGGAGAAAAAGAAAAAGTGATTACATTTTGTAATCTGCTTGTGGTTCTTGGTCCATTGAGGAGGTTCTGTGCCGGGGTACCTGTAGTCGTGACATTTCCCAGGCGGCAGCTGGGGTGACTCAGCAGCTCTGTCAGATCCTGTTCGTCTCCCTCCTGCACGTAGGCCTCCAGACCAGCAGGGGTGCCCTCGAGCCAGGAGGCAGCCTTCGGGACACAAAAGCAGGAGCTCGTCTGATGAAAAGCGGAGCCGCAAAAGGAAGTCACAGCCGAGTGACTGAGCTGTCACCTGCTTGAAGTCAGGGACAGGAAACAGCTGCTCCATCCTGGACAGGAAGTCCGACACAAGCGACAAGAGGGCGGAGTCAAAGCTCTGGTCGAACACCTCCTGCAGGAGTTACATAGCATTTAACAGACACTTATTTAAAGTAGAAGACGATCTTGCTCAAGAGCATAACAACTGTCTAGTCTGGGATTTGACTCTTTGACCAACCGATTGGCAGACAAACCGCTTACACTGTGAGCTGCCATTTTTCTTGAAGCACTGACCTGCAGGAGGCGCTGTATGTCATCTGACACCTGCGTCATTCTGCGGACGAGTGAAGATAGAGAGGTGCACCATTGCTTCACATCAGTATCCTCCTAAAACAACAACAAAAAAGAGCAGACACAGAGGCGGTCCAGGTCTGCAGATCAGTCGCATTAGGATGCAAACCGTGCGACCCCGATGAAGACGAGTCAAAGCGCGTCTGCTCACCGTAGCCTGGAAAACAGCCTGGACTCTCTTTAGGTGATGATGAACATCAGTGGGATTGAAGAGGGCCACCTGAAAAGAGCAAAAACACCCGAGTGAACGTCAGAAGAAAACAGAAATTTGATTGAATTCCATTCATCCCTAATGGGACTGTATCGAAAGCAAAAAAAAGATGTCTTAACTTACATTTAAAATAAAAGTTTAGGTAATGAATTGTATTATATTCAATAGTGGAAACTACCGCAAACTAAAACTATCGGAGAGAAAGATTTTCTGATCATAATTCCCACTGTATTACAAGGCGCAAAAACACTAAATGGAGAATGAATGGTCTGTTTTTCGTTTGTTATATATAAAGCACAAACAAAACAATCACATAATGTGATGAGATTAGAGGCAGCCAATTGGTCAGAGGGATAGATGGGAAGTTTTTCTAGTGAATTCTTCCTCTTCTCTACAATTAACAGCCTTTGCAGGGGATATAACATGACCATTGACCATATATGAGAACTGGACTGATTGACTCCTCCCCCCTGGCATTTCAAACAGGAAGTACCTGCGGGCTCCAAAACCACATAGACTTCTATAGAGAAATAAACAGCAATTACTCAGTCATTATAATGGTCAGAATAACCATTCTCGCTCCGATAACTTTTTTAACATGTTCTTGATAATCCAAATTATTTTTCATGATTTTATTTTTATTGCAAGTTATTTAAGTTATAAACAGACCAATCAAAACCTGACTAAAAGTAGGTGCTCTCACGTCGAGCATTCACAGCACATTTTTTGTAGCCTGCTTTCAAGTGAAAGGGATGTGGACTTCCAACAAGCTGACCCCTGATTGGAGAGTGAAAAAAACGAGGACTCAAATTGACCAATCACTGCTTGACGACCTTGCCTAGCTCCAACATGGCGGCACCTGTATCACGAAAAAATGGGGACTGAAGGGATTGAATCGACTTAATTGGGTTGACGCCGGAAGTGAACCGTACTCTATGGGTGACATCACACTCACATGTTTCAGTTCTCGTATACAGTCAACGTGTTTTTTATTTATGTATATAAAGTGTTGCAGCTTTGCACTTTAATATTAAGAGTTATTTTCCCCTCTCAGGTTAATGCGGTACAGCAAGTCTTCATACTGCTTCATCTGTTGAATAAAAAAGTTTTGTTATTTATTTAATAGATCTTTATTTCATTTATTTACATCAAGACAATACAAAAAATATTACAATTCTATAATGAAAAGGAGCAGAAAAAAAACTGATGTTATCTGCGTCCATCATTTAATTCGTCAAAACTATAAAAGCTTAAGTAATAAAAGTTAATCTTAACTAGAGTATGCCAACATTTGATTCAAATATTTAACAATAGAATGGTTTGCAATGGAATAAAATGCAAACAATTAGGCAATTCTAAGGCATGAGTACACTACACATTAAACATTAATATTATTTTCTGCATTATAATGGTGAAATAATGGCCTACAAAAAATTATATGTAAAGATTCGACATTCGAAAGAGCCGAATGTTTCCCCAAGAGCCAAATCGAAAGAAGGAACTCTGGAGAATCGAAGTTCCCATCACTACAATCCATAAATGACAACTGCATCCACGTCAGACCACCTTAAACACCCACCTTGGCCCTCAGAGCCAGCAGCAGCAGACTTCTCTGCCTGTCTGTCAACAGGTGTGGGACTGCCTCAGTTACCAGTGAGACAAAGTCCTCCAGCTTCCCATAATGCTCCACTCTCTGCTGTTGGGCCAACTGCCACATGGCTGCTGCGAGCACGCGGATTGGAGGGATGAGGAGCCGCAGGGAAGATGGGGGCAGAGGGGTCACTACGGAAACCAACAAGACACACGCAGCTATGAGGGATAGAGGTATGTTTGATGTGGTTTCTACTTTATGTCAAACAATAGATGTCATGTGCTGAGCAGCCTCATAAGGAGGCGTGTCGTCTGTGTGTTCAGAGTCTGTTTTACGTAAATTTAAACATTCCTTTGGAAACTATCTTTCTGCCTCAATAACCAAAACATACAAGGATGAATGCTTCTTTTTTTCCTCAAGACATTGCACCGCCTATTATCCCTGAAGAGTAAGATGGCACAAGAGGCAGATATTACTAAAAATAACAAGCTTGAAGAAATTGATTATAGTTTTGCAGAGTCTAAAAGATTAAAACTCTCCTTGTTAACCTAAAGTTAAACCTAAAGTTTGAGGAATGCAGTTAAAGTGACTCCTAAATGGGCCAGATGAACCATTTGACTCTGTTTGGTTGCTTATTGGTTTATTTTAACCTTCTTATTATTATCATTATAATACCCTTATTCACTTAACTTTATTGACAAATATTGTACATACAAAGTATCATTCAGTGAGCCTCCATTCTAAGTACAAATTCGTTTGAGATGAATGAGAACATACACAAAAAAAATAACACAATTTAGAAGATTTTGATCTTTTCAGGAGGCTAAATAAAAACAATTTAAAAATTGCTTTTTATGGAGACTAAAAACCCCAGAGAAAATCCAACAAAACACGTCGAACTCGAACTCCTTTTGTTTTTAGCAACATGCTAACGCTATCGCCAATTCAACGTGAACATTTCCTGTTGAAACACAAAAAAGTGGCGGAAGTCTGTTCCAGCTTCTCACCCATCCTGCTGCCGGGGTTTCTTCGGCACCACCACCGCGGTCAGGGCCAGAAATTGCGCAGAAACAAGTTCACCTGTCCGGCTCGGGCTAACGGTTCTTGGTCCACTGCAGCAGAAGGCTCCGCCCCTCACTCCCCGGATGTTGAAGAAACCACGTCCGGGCATGCGCGAAACTCGAATGGCACGTGACTAAACGAAGGGAGCACAAGGAAAGGCTTATGACAGTTCTAGTTGCACCTAAAACTCTGCGACCTTGGCTGATCTGTCAAGTCCAGCTCAGATAACACGGGGAAAAGAACTACACATCCTTTTAAACACTGCCACAAAGTACTGTCACGCCCTGGTCTTTTATTGGAGAGCTAAAGAAAATAAAGTAAAACCATGTTAGAAAGGAAAAAAAAATTCGAACCCTGCTGTATGTGCAGGGTTGGTTTATCAGGCGTGTAACATCAACTGCAATGATGAGTCTGGAGCTGGATGCAGAAAAGCCTTACGGAGGGGTCAAAATGTCAATCCTTGTTCACCTATAGTTACAAAAGTCAGATAAAAAAGTACTGCGGTCTTAAATAATAAATCTGGTTTACATTCGGAACTACATCTGTGCTTTATTTGAGTCCCCATTTTTTAAGTGTTTGCCTAAGCCGCTCGAATTTAGAACCACGAATCAGACGACAACGAATTTAGATTGACAACTGAATTAGATTTACCAAGAAGAGAGGTTTGTGTTATCTACAAATACTCCTTATATTTGTTTAGTGGTTATGTATTGTAATAATTGTAAAGTAACAAGTGTAATGAAACTTGCCCCCGCCTCGCTGCCTTCACTCTGCCCCTCTACCCCTTCAACTCTGGTCAAAGCATTCATGAAGAAAAAACTTTTTTCAAAATAACAGTAAATAGAAATAAGAACGACATCATCAAACATTATATATGTACAGTATTTAGGGAAGGAGGTAAATAATGAAATCCTGAATGACTTCATTAAGACAGAAGCAAACTTGTTGGAGGGAAATCCTGTGAGGTTTTATCAGGTCGTTGACACGGGTAATCAACAAGTGGCTAAAGTGCATCGAGATGTTTCCAGCTCATGTGACACAGATCCTGTAAGAAGGTGTAATCTGCCTCCTCCTCTTGCGGGATTAAGAGAATCCAGTACAAAGCTGCACGGACAACAAAGCAAACCGAAGAGGAGGAACGAGAAAATAACAGACGCCGAAAGAGGAAAAACAGGAACCTGAAGCCTTATGGATGTGCAGAGGATGAAGGGCGGAAAACTGATCTGATATCTCCAGGAGAACCTATGGCAGCATTTATATGTTCACCAGTCCAGAAGAATAATCCAAACGCTTGAAGAGTCTCTGCAGTCCACATGGATCCAGACAGGGAAGACACTGAGGTGTTCTCAGATCCAGAGGATCCTTTCCCTCTAAGAGGGGAGAATGATGAAGACGAGGAGGAAGAGGAAGAGGAGGAGGAGGAGGAGGAGGAGGAAGAAGGTGCCAAAATCTTCACAGCGTGGATGAATCAGTTTCGAGGAGACGAGAGTCACAAGAAGAATGAGGAGGACGAGGAGGAAGAAAGGGAGTCAGAGAGAGAGGGTCGTTGTAGCAGGGGCAGCGTGGAGCCCCCTGTCCAGATGAGGTCGAACCGCCGCTCCTCACTGCCATGTCCGGTCAGAAAAATGTTATCTTTCGTCATGCTGTCTGATTGATCCATACGAGAAGACTCTGTACACATTTTACTCAACAGTTTTTCTATTTCCCAGGAAGTGGTGGCTTCAGAGGACTTTTTTTTGTTTTATTCTGCACCAAAGTCTGCTTTGATGTTAGTTGGTGACGATTCTTCTGTCTTATTCAGAAAATGTCCCCATCACGGGTTCATTTCTGTTAAATAAAATCTAAGAATATAAGTAAGGATTAACTCTGTTGATGCCTTGAGGAAATGTATTATGAAATTAAAGTCGTACAATAATATGATGCTCAAAAATGAATTTGGATTACTGACTGTCCCATCAAAAGAAAAAAAAAAAAACAAGGACACAAGCAAGTATCTCTCATGATTTCTTCTTTGGAGGGTTTTGCTTAGATATTAGCATTGACTGTATATGAGAACAGGACTGAGTGACTCCTCCCTCCTTTTGTTCCAAACAGGAAGTACCTGGCTCCAAAAAGCCAAAATCCCATTGACTTCTATTTAGAAATAAACAGCTTTTACTGTTTGTCATTGTATTTGTTCTGATACCTTTTTTACCTATATACCTATACCTGATACCTATATTTTTCATGATATTTTTTCTTTATTGCAAGTTATTGATGATAGAAAATGACTAATCAAATGCCTCATTAAAGGTATGGAGTCTCACGTCAAACAATCAAATTGACAGATTTCATGTAGTCCTTTCTCAAATAATAGAGGTCTGGACTTCCAACAAGCTTACTCCTGATTGATGAGAGTAGTTTTTTCACATTTACTTTTGTTTTTTCATGGTTTTTGCCTTTCTGCATATTTTAAGCTCGGTCTTTGTAATATTTTTTTTTTGACATTTGGTTTTATTGTCCTGTCCATTTCAATTTTCATTCCTGTTTTTATCTGAAACCATTTTTTTTTCTTTTTGTCAAAAAGTCTTTTCTTTTTTAAGTCCTAGCTTTAAAAAGGGTTGTGTGGATTCAATAAAGATTAAAGGTTAAAAAAAAATAGGATAGAAAAACCCTTCCTGCCGACAGCATTGAGGCTCTTTTAGTGAATGGATGGAAAGAAGGATGCACCAATAACCCAGCTTCAATGTGTCTTTCAGGCCACCCTTTCAGCCATGGACTTGTCCCGTCTCCACTCATCCACCCAGGCTCCGGTCACAGCCAGGGTGTTGCTGCGCCGCTCCTCCTCTCGCCGCCTCCTTCCCTCCCCACAGGAGGCCAACGTGCCTCCACTTGAGCGCAGACCTTCCATCATCCACACCATTCCAGAGGCCATTCCGATCGAGAGGCGGGGTCAGTTCAGGAGACGAAATGTGATGTCACTGGTGAGTATAAGCATGCTTTACGCTACGTTTAAACCGGGCATGTGATGCGTGTTCAAAAACAAGCCAAACTCATGTGTCAGGAACTGGTGGTGAAGGACCCAAAATGCAGAAGACCAGGGTTGGTGACTGAAACTGAAACATTTAAAAAGCAAAATTAAACATGACAAAACCCAGAGGGCAACACAAAGGTGACAAAGCAGAGCAGATGACCTGATACAGAAGAACTGAAAACCAGATGCTCAAATAGACTGAGGATATTTGATAGAAAGGAAAGCAGCTGTGGATAATCAACATGAACTTGGAGATACTGATACAAGAACAACTCAAAACATGACCAAAACCAATAACACAACTGAAAAAAAACCTATGACAGAGAATCCTCACCTGGGGTTTCAAATGGGTTTGAATGGTGTTCACACTGGACAAGCAGGGATGGGCTTCTTCTTCTTCCTCCTTTATTTTTTCCAGTGTTCACATGTGCATGTCCACCACCTACATTTAGAAGAGGCTTGGTGTGAAATGTCGAAGCAGTGTGCGAATCTCTTGAATCTTGCTCCAGGCTTTTTCTGTCACAGCTCTGTACCAACACAAGAGAATTGGTGTCGTATAATTCCAGCATAGACACAAACACAATTTCTTCTCCATCATCATTATTTTCAAACGGCTGGCACTTCTAATAATGACTAAATCCAATTTACTGATTGGTCAAAGTTCAACCTGGTTTCACTGACAAAACGTGTTCAGGGGCCACAGATCTTGTATGTAGAGCACCAAACAGTTGTAGAAACTTGCGTAGCTTCGATGGTTTTAAACGTTGAATCCCAAAACACACATTTACATGTGCTTACATTGAAAATGGCAGCTTGATTGTGCATTACTTAGGGCAGTGGGAACTAGGGTTGCGATCTGAGTATCAATAGGATCCAGTTGTGGACCGTGCATTACACACCTGGGTCTACGTCTGAATCACTCAACCCCTCATTAAGCATTTTACGATGCCGAAACAAGCTTTGCATTGCATTTTGAAAATTCCTGTAGCCACAATAAATGCCTCTAAATAAACGGAATGAACAAAACAGTAAACATATCTCTTTATGCAACTACAGCCAGCACAAAACATTGAAAATAACAATATACATTTATTGAGTAAGGGTTAACGGCCGACGAAGTATGCATTGTCACTTTTTAACACACGCCGTGGAAGCCTGAACCATCCGACGCGAAGCGGAGTGCGTTAAAAATTGATAATGCATACTTCGAAGGCCATTAACCCACTTATACCATGGTCACTTACAAAAGAAAGAAATAGTAACCAGTTTTTAGTCCTGAATTCTTGTTTTTTTCCAATTTGGATCGCTTTTCTCACATTTTCTTACATGGTGCGGCGCCGCACCACGTAACAAATAGTCGCGCCACCGTTGCAGTCAAGATTCGGCGATATCAAGCGATACATATACATATGCTGATCTTTTCGATGGGTTGAATAAAGCATCCGTTGAGAGGGAAAGTTCACCTCGTACCACTTTTTTTTGTCCAAATGAAGAAGCAAAATGTTGTTTCAAAGAAGCCGGCGCAGTGATACTAAACATTTAAGATAGGTGACCGGAACTTCTTTTTTCACTGTGCGGTTATCCTGTGGTACATCACTTTTTAATGCACAGCACAGCCAATCAGAATTGAGTATTCAACCTGGTCCACGGAATTATATTCATTAAGATATTTGTTGTTTCATTCATCAAAAAATCGCATCATTTGAAGGCAAAATCCATCCTCTTCTCTTTCCTCAAAAACAGTTCGATCAACCTGTCATGTAGATTATTGTGCGTCTGTTCCGTCAATGTCAGATGTGTTTCTGCGTAGGTTTTAATTCGTTTTAAAGCCAAAAATGTCCGCTTGACAAACGCAGTTTGTGTCAAACTGGGCAAGGCTGCATGTAACTTCCTGAACCTTCTGTCCAATCAGAAGGCCTGAAAACTGTGACGTTGCCTAAGCCTGCTAGAAGGACGCCATCTCAAAATCTGATTGGTTGAAAGAAATTAATGACCAACATTGATTTCGTATCCCATGACCTTCACAACTCATAGTTAAGGCCCTTATCCTGCCTAGCAATTCAACTCAATTGAATTCAATTCAATTTTATTTGTATAGCCCAAACTCACAACAGTCGTCTCAATGGGCTTTGTATCGGTAATTGTAAAGTAAACATACAATCAAAAGGATCATAAGTTTACACAATTCAAAAGGAGAATACTAAACTTTAACTAAACAGACTAAACTAAATTGGCATCCCTGCCACTTTAGTTTAGACCCCCCTTCACAGTAAGGAAAAACTCCTAAAAAAACGGATTCCAGAAAAAACAAAGAAACCTCAGGGGTGCCAACATGAAGGAGAGATCCTCCCCAGGACGGACAGGCGATGTATCACAACTCATAGAGAAGAATTAACCTATCTAATCTACAACTACATGTTTAAAGTCCAGCAGATGAGTTTCATCCAGATGAAGTTGCTGCGCGAGACAAGGTGGAGGCAGGATCCACAGCCAAGTGTAGTAGCAGTAGTAGAGGCAAGCCAGAGATGAGGTACTTGGTCAGGTACAGGAGCACAGATGGGCCAACTGGAATCTGGAGGGACTTTCCCAAAGAAGGACAACACATGAATGGCACTGCACCAAACAGAAGCATGGGGAACTAAAAGATAAATAAATTATGAAGAATAGAGGAGAGGAGGAGAGTAGAAGTAGATGAGAACCCCAGTACACCATAGACAACAATTTGGTCCTAAACACCTTAAAAACAAGAGAAGTGATCGTGGACCTCAGGAGGAAGAAGTCAGATCTGCAGTCCATTGTCTTTAATGGGGAGTGTGTGAAGAGAGTGCCAAGCTTCAAGTACCTTGGTGTGCACATTGATGAAGACCTCCGATGGAGCTCAAACACTATAGAGGTAATGAAAAAGGCCCAACAGCGTATTCACTTCCTGGGGATACTCAAGAGGGTCAACCTGAAGAGAGAGCTGCTGGTTGCCTTTTAGCATTGCTCCATTGAGAGTGTACTAACATACTGCATCTCTGTGTGGTTTTCAAGGCTATATATATATAAATATATATATATATATATATATATATATATATATATATATATATATATATATATATATATATATATATATATATATATATGTGTATATATGTATGTATGTATGTATATGTATATATCACAATAAAAGAGAATGGACAGACCATTTGGAATGATTTTATGCAATTTATGCACGGACAAAATATAATTAACACATGATTCAGAAATGTTCATAAGCCCTTCATAGAAAGGCTTGAAGGCCCTGATGGCCCATCACTGATAGTATCAATACCAAGGTGAATTATTAATACTGTGTGATAAGATCGATACTGTCGTCTCAGTTTTTCTTTAAAATGTAGAGTAAAGAGCTGAATTTTACTTACAGAGTCCATGCAAGCCTGGTGTCTATCTGTCTGCAGTGTTGCAGGGTTTGGCAAAAATAACGCTAAATTTGAGCAAAAACCCCTTCTCGCTGCTACTCACATCTACCGCCTCTTCCCTGCCTCATCGGAGAGAACTTTATTACAGCGTTGTTTTTTTTTACTTGACTTTCTTTTTTTATTGCTGCCTTCATATCAAAAATACGTGTTGTGGTGCTGTTTTTTAAATTTTTGTTACATTATAGAAGCTTTAGTTTTTTGCACTCGTTTCTGTTTTCTTACTGTTATTGCGGTATGCTATTATTAATATAAAAATTCATTATTTGATGCATGTTCAGTTCCGATTTTTGTAATTAGTTAACAAACATTTTATATGCCAAACATCTATGTTCTGGCTTTTATTATACACTTAATTAATTTAAAATTGTGCATTTCTGAAATATTTCTATAATCAGATATTTCAAGACAAAACTATCAGTATCGATTTTGGTGATACCAGCCCTGTAATTACTTGGTATCGGATTAATACCCAAATTCCCAGTATTTCCCGCCCCTGATGTGACCATAAAGTAGCTTTGGTGAAAAAGCTTTTGTCCCAAGGCTTCCTATGACTTTTAAATCTGTGTGTTACAGAGCGATGCCTACAGCGTGTGTCTGATCTGTCACAACGACTTGAGTCAAGGGTCAGGAGGGACCAGTGAGCTGCAATGCACACACACTTTTCACAAAGAGGTAACACATCTACAGCGCTAGAACAGACGAGCACTCTGTTCAGCCCACTTGCTCTGTAAAGGTTTGAGTTTCCCAAAGAGTAGCCACGCTAATAAAACTAAAGAAAGTTAAATACATGTAGCGTTGAATAATAAATAAAGGTTTAGAGATTCAATTTTTTGCAGGGTGTTGTTTTTCTCAATCATTATTTGTCAAATGACATCGTGTCGCCGTCTAAGAATCTGTCTGTATTTGTTTGTTTGCAGTGTATAGAGGAGTGGCTGTGGAGGAAGCAGTCTTGTCCAACGTGTCGTGTTCAAGTGTCCATGCCTCAACCCGTTTACTGGAAATCCACCAGAGTCAAAGTACCATGAGATCAAGATGTGAAAGAAAGAAAAAAACCTTGTTTCATTCTGTGTGTGTCACAAGAAGACAATTAAAGTTTAAGAATAAGATAATTTAAAAAACAAACCCCTCCTAGGAAAGTATTTTAAGAAAATATAAACATATTTTAAAAAAATAAATGTGGAAAACTCAATTGTGCACATCTAAATGAACCTCTGTTACTCGCTTTTTAAGGACTGTAAAGATTTTTTTTACACAAACATACAAATGCATGTACAATTTAGATTTGTTCAATAATTAGACTGAGACTAGAGTGTCTGCTTTTTTAACAGTATTTATGTTTTTGTTTACAGTGTCCCTTTTTTTCACTCTGGAAAACCCTCTAGATCGAATGTGGTTGCCCTTTTTTTTTTGTGTTAATTTTTGATTTGTTAGCTTCAGTTATTTGCTTTTGCCCAAAGCGAACAAACACAATAAAAGTCAAATAAAATGTAAAAGCCCAGAAAAAATGGTTCTAGCGTTTTCCGTGACTAAATCTGTTTCAAGTGTTTTCACTTTAACATTTATTTCTCTCTAAAAAAAATTTTTTTTAATTCAATTTTTTGTCTGGTTTTATTCTGAAAAGAAAGATCGAAATAAAGAGGAGAAACAGCGCCTCCATCGGACACGTTTGTGGTCGTTGGCGGTACTGCTGGCGGAAGTGCTCGCACCTGTTGATGAGAATAGGCGTCTTCCAGTTAGACTTCAGTTCCGTCTCAGAGCACCTGTCGCACCTGAAAACACCTGAGACTCTCGCGGAACTTGCTCGGAGAAGCGGCAGCTGTGTCCGGCGGACGGAGTGGGGTTTATGGATAAACTGAAGCGGGTCCTGAGCGGGCAGGATGAAGGCAGTACGGACGGAGGCGGCATTTTGGAGGTGATCTATTTATAGCTGTTAGCTAGTTAGCCAAATGCGAGGTAGTTTAAAACCGCAAAGCTAAAGGGATAACAGTTATCCCTTTAGCTTTGCGGTCATAACTCAGACACATTTAGACCAACACGAAATGCTACTATTAGATGCTGTAAAGTTCGCATTTTATAAGTTTATTTTTTAATATTTATGTTTTTGTAACAAGACAGCTATAAACCAATAAGCTCAGGTAAGAAGAGGATGATCATGCTCTACAGCCACAATACATCCTTTAGTTTTATTTTTTTTAATTTTTTGCTTTTAAACCGTTTTCACCTATTTATTCTAAAGTTTGACTTTACAACCTTTAGTTCCTCGTTCACATTCATGGAGCTGAGATAAAAAACAAAAAAAACTTTGTTGATTATGTTGATTTTAACAGGGTAAGAGTCTGCATGGTTTTTTATGCTTTTATTTTGGAATTGGTTTGGGTAAAAGTGTTTGCTCCAAGTAAAATGTAACATTGCTACATGTTTTTTAATTAATTAATCAGTAAAAAGGTTTGGTGGGGATGACGTTGATGATGACGCTTTTTGCAGGCGTCCACGTTGGCGTGGGGCACCAGGATGAAGGGCTTCATCATCTGCTTTGTTTTGGGAACACTGTTATCCATCTTGGTAAGCCATTCTTTTTCTATAGTTGTACCTTTCATTTTATGTCTGTCCTTTAATTAATGGTGACAAATGGCTTCTTTCTCCTTCATGACTTTCTAAATTTTTCTATGTTTTTCTAACTTTCTGCTTATTTTGTCCGGCAAGTCTGTTGTTTCCATGGAAACATGACCTTTCTTTTCTTCTTGGCTTTTCTGGGCTGTCCAGTTTCAGAGTAAGTTTCTTCCCTCTTTTAGTTTTTGTTTGTTTCCATAGTTGTTTCATTTTTTTTCCCTGTAGTTCCCATATTTGCATGTCTGTTTCTTTGACTGCCTGTCTTTTTAAAAAAAAAATATGTTTAGGGTACATGTTTGCTGTGGATCCCGGGCTTTGGACTTACTGTTTTCGCTGTCCTCTACAGTGTGGGAAACATCAGCGCTCTGGCCAGGTACCAACAAAATCACCAAATCATAGATCTTAGCATGTTTAGTGTTCCCTCGTTTATCGTAGAAGTTACGTTCTAAAAGTAACCCATAACAGAGAAAATCTGCAAACTAAGGCTGTATTACAACTCACTGCACACTATATACAGCTTTCCCAGACAAACATTTTCACACTGTTCTTTCTTCTTTAAACCCTCAAAGTTCAGACCTTTATAGAATAATAAGTTTGGCATTATGGGATGAAAACAAAAAATCTGATCTCGAATATTTATATAGATTTAGCAAAGCTAAAGCGCATTCTAGACAGGAGACAAGCCATGGAAGAGATTGATTGACAATGGTCTATAGCCAATCACGACGCAAAACACAATGCACTGCTTATAAGAGAAAAAAAAAAAAAGCACGCCAACTCGTAATTAAAAAGAGTCAATGAAGCCGCGATATAGCGAAGGACCACTGTATTTTTTTTGCATAGTCAAAAATAGAGTAAAAATCGTGGGTCATGTTACTATGAAAAATAGCCATCATGATCAAAATGATACTCGCCTGATTTAATTCAACTTTATGGTCGTGCTGTTAAGTTCAGGTCTTCAAACTCCCAAAGATGTGTGAGTCTTCTTCCCGTTCCAACTGTATAAAAATGTTTTTTTTGAAAGTTTAACTAAAAAGAAAAGACAAACAAAAACATAAATGTAATTACCAGCCTGTGCAAACACAAATGAAAGGTTGCATTGCTGTAATATACTAAGAGCTTATTACAAAAACGCAGCACAGTGGCCCACATTTCAAATCAAATCAATCTTTACTTATAAAGCACTTTTCATACATAACAAAGTGATTCACACCAAAACAAAAGAAATGCCCCCAACACAACAGAACCCCTAACCCCTTTCACACCTCCTACCACCTTAACCCAGGGTTATAAACACTTGGGAAAGAGGCTGAGTGCAGAAAAAGTTTATAGGTGAAAAGCAATAAACAGTAAACCATAAAATAAAGAATATTGAAATGAATTAATAATAGTCTAGTGTATAATCTTAAAACATGAGAAAGTGTATGAATTAATAAATACAACGTAAATAAAACTATTCAAATAATGACATTTTCTAAAAGCCAGGTTAAACAGCATTAACCTGGCATTAATAAAGCATTAATGTTTCTCCAGCAGACTGTTCCACAAACGAGAGCCATAGTGCTGAAAAGATGCCTCTTCGTAGGTTTTGGCTTTTACAGTCGGGAAGGGTTACAAGACCAGACAGGTACCAGTAAGGATGTCAGAGTCCAAGTCCGAGGAAGACCAGTGCCAGTGGATCTCAGCGTCTGCTAGGGTTTATATTTAACTAAAAGATCTGACAAATAGTAGCAAGACTGTTAAGACATTTAAAAACTATTAAAAGTATCTTAAAATCTGTCCTGAAGCATATGCCGGGATTTTAAAATTGGGGAGATTTGAGATTTGAGCTCCTATTCTTGGTGAGAACTTGTGCACCGGAATTCTTAAGGCTATTTTTTGGAAGAACAGCTAGCAGGGTGTTACAATAATCAATTCTACTGATGATGAACGCATGCATTAGCATCTCCATATTGGCAAGAGAGATGTGGGCGGACCCTAGCCAGATTTCTAAGTTGATAAAAGCCAGTTTTAATCACTTGCTTAATGTATGGGATAAAAATGAGCTTGGAGTCAAAATCAGGTTTTTGAATAACTTCATGAAAATTCTTTTAGTTTCAAAAACTCCTGGCTTCAGGACAAATAACTAAGGTTGTATTCAGACATGCATTTGGTCCGCTTAAAGTGAACTAGAGTTTGTTTCCCCCGATAACCTGGAATAAGAATTTAGCAGACCCTGGTCCGGGACCAGGAACTGCTCTGACCCATCTTTGGAGGTGGTCTCAGTTTACTTCCAACCGTAATGAGCTTCTGTTCGCTCTGAGATTCCTCTTCTTGCCAGTAACTGCCCTGCAGCACGCCTCCACCGGACAGTAAAAGCGAGTTAAGTGTTAAGCTTCATGTTGATACAGACGTTCAAAATTTATGAGCAAAGTTTGAAAGAACTCAAAGCTCAGGCCTTCCATACTTTGTGCCTCTAGTTCAGGGGTGGCGAACATGCGACTCTCGGCCAATAAGCATGCGGCTCTTTGCGTCTCTATATACTGTGCCTCATTTCATATTTTTTTCCCTCTTAAACCACACTCGCATCCATCAGAGGGTATTAAAAACAAAAAATAAATAATCTGCAATTCAGAGTATAAAGATAAAGAAGATAAATGGACTGTGAACCTGGACAGAAGGGGTACGAATAGTTCCTTAGTGCAGCCAGTTACCCGGCAGCTTAGCGCTTGTTTGGTTGCCACATTGATGTATATCAGGGCTCCAGACTAACTTTTTTCACTAGGAGCACAGTGGCCCCTAACTGAAAATTTTAGGGGCACAACCAGAAAATTTAGGGGCGCATACAGTAAATCAACATTCTGACCAAATCTACTAATTTCCACTGTATTACTAATAAATACTTTAATAATAGATGCAGAAATTACAATGTGCTGTTTCAAATTCAATGTCACATTTTATTCTGCACTTTTGAAGATGCAACAAGAAGGTAAACTGACATCACCATCGCTGTCATGACAGTACAAATAGTAAAGAAAACGGATGGAAATTTATCTTTGTGACACCAAATAGGTGCAGCCAAGATGCACAATAAGCATGTTTGAGATCACCCAGGTGAACTCAACGCTGCACAGATCACCTGGTGTATGACATATATTTTTGTTTTTGCTCCAACATCAACTGTCAATCAAAACAAAAATATCACGAGAAAGGGGTGAGAGCAAGGGGCAAACCTACCCGAACACAGCTGGAAACTGAACTGACTGAAAGCTGCCCTACAGACTACAAAACAATGCATTATGGGACATGTGTCCTGATGGTTTTTGTAGTGGATCCCGCGGGGCGGTGTGCTGCCGTAACCCGTTTGATGCACCGCTGTAACCGTAACCAAAACCTAAACCTTCCTCCAGTTCTGTGCGGCCCAGAGAAAAGTTCAGCACGATCTGCATGTATTTAGAAAATTACGAGCGAATAAATACGTTCTAAAGAAAAGTAAGGAACTCCTTAATGTGGTCCGGGGAGGGGGCTGTCAGGTTTCCTGCTTTCAAACCCTGTCATTGGCCCCCCAAGAGTCATTTACCCCACTGTGATTGGTTGGTCAGCTCCGCGCACGACAATGAAAAAGTGTCATTCATACAAACTGGCGGCCTGCAGTAACATTAAACTTTCATATTAAGGCGGGGGCCGCAAAATATCATCTTGGAGACTGCAAATAGCCCGCGGGCCGCGAGTTTGAGACCCCCTGCTGTACACTCTGGCACTGGTACACTAGCTGCAGGTCGGAAGAACGAATCAATAGTTCGCTTCCTCATAGCTCAGACGCACATATCAGGTTGTGATGATATTTGTCTCCGTTTCCTTCCCACAGATGTTTACGCGCACTCGATTATCTCTAGGCCCCTCCCCCTACACGCATTTTAGCCACTCACAGTGGCTGTCCCTTTTCTTCTCACACGCAGTGGCCGCCTCACAGACAGGCATCACGCGAGAGTGCACGTGCTCGCGTTTCATGGTTATGTGCGCGAGTGTGTGCGTCTGCGTGCGTGTGGGCTTGCGTTTCATTGATTATTTCATTGATCATTGACGTGCCCCTTCCACGTTTAATGTATAAAAAAATACGAAGGGTGGGGGAGGCAAATTTACTGGTCGCACATGTGCGACTGGATGTAAAATTCAGTCGCACACTCTCAAATTTTGGTCGCAAAATGCGACCAATTGCTCGCAGTCTGGAGCCCTGTATATGATAAGTCATTGCAATGTATTCATATTCCCTTTATTTTTAAGCTTTTCATACAAAAGGCAATCATTAATTGAATTAAAAAGTTATAAAAGCAAAGTTTTTTAATCAAGTTTCAAAATAAATTTATGCTACACATAACTGAAATGTAATGTATTTAATGTGTTTATTGTGAATATGAATGACTTAGACACCAGAAGGATGCTCTGTCCAGATGTTTGTGTATTTGCTGGTGAAAGTGTCATTGAAAGAGGAATGTTGAGATAGAAAGCAGTTAAATGCTGTTGGATGAACGGTGAAATATTCAGTTTTTGTCATCGTAAATCTGACTTCAAAAGAGTCAGTGGCTGACCAGCATCAATCTCACCGCCCGTCACTGAGTAGTTGTGTGTGTCAGAGAGAGGCAGAGAAAAGAGTGAGATAGAGAGAGAGTGTATGTGTCGGTGTGTGTGTGCATGTGTATAAGATGAGAGGGAGGTACCTGTGTGTGTGGAGGGGGTATCTGACCTCCAGGTTAGTCGCTGTGTTCACTCTGGCTAAGCTGCATTTGATGTGTGTATTGAGGGTGGACACTTTCCTTCAAATAATCACAAGTACAACAACACTTGCTGTTGTTTTGTAGGGAGAGGAGTGTGTTATGGAAAATAATACGGCTTTCATTGCGTGTTTGTGTGTGTGCGTCTTGGCAGGTCAGTGTGTGGTGTGGTTCTTGATGTCAAACTTGTTTGCCACCCCTGATCTAGTTGCTCTGCCTAGCCATTGTAATTCCTGACCAATGAGTGAAGAAATCTTTAGTCACATGGTTTTGTATTTACCAGCTTTAGTCCTGAACAGGATAGTCCCCTTGTCGGCAGTCTGAATACAAGCAAACACAAGGTTCAGGTCTCGATCCGGACCAAATGAAGCGGACTGGGTCCAGACCAACAGATTTTTCCAATGAACCAGTCCATATCCCCTTAAATTTGACAGTTGTCATCATATTTACTCTTACATTGATGTTGTTGCTGGATTTTAGTGTTAATACTTGCAAATTTTCCTCTTTCCTGCCACCTCCTGGCTCTTGTTTGGTCTTATTTGGTTTTCAGTCTATGTGACTGGGATGATTTCCCCACATATTCCACAGGTTGTTGAGCTACTTTTGAAATGACGGCTCCAAGAGATCGACCAACAAATATAAAAATTCCCTTCTCACCCTCCGTGGGTGGGTTCTCTTGCCTGCGCGGGTGAGGGTCCTGCGCAGTATCTTTGTCATTGTCACTTGATGCTGAACACTGGTCTTTCTGAAGTTTAGGAGGAAGTAAAACTCCATACCTGCTAGTGGAGTGGAGGGCTAAGTATAGTTGAACACGCATGCACATTGACGCATCAGAGGATGTTCCATTGGTCACTCTAATTGTCAATCAAGTGAAGTCAAGAAGGATGACTGACTGATGGCAGTTTTTTTTTTAAATGTTTCCTTTTTATTTTTTTTCTGATGGCCTCTGAGCTACCTACACATCCTGGTCAATCGTACTTGACGTATTGGGTGGGGCTGGGTATCACCAATAATTTCCAGAATCTATTATATTCACCAGACCCGAATCCATTCAATTCACGATTATTTTGATCCATTCGATTCAATTTTGAATTGACATGGTTTACTTATTTAGATATATTTGTATGGAAATTCAATAGTAATCGATATATAATTAAAGATGTTCATATTAATCTGAAATGGTTCACAGACCCTCAAATAAAAAATAAAATAAAATAAATATTTTAAAGGCTTAATACTGGCTCATTTTACAAAAATAAATGGCTGGCGTTTCAGTTTGGCCACTAGGTGGAGCTCGCGTTATAGCATTACAGTTAGTTCCAGAAAATTTGAGCAAAGAAAAAAAAGAGCAGCCAAAATGCACAACAAGCGTGTTTGAGATCACGCAGGTGGACCCAACGCTGCGCAGATCACCTGGTGTAAGACATGTATTTTTGTTTTTGCTCCAACATCACCTGTCAATCATCACAAAAATATCATGAGAAAGGGGCGGGAGCAAGGTGCCATCCTGAGCGAACACAGCTGGAAATTTAGTACTGCGCTGACCGCAAGCTGCCCTGATGACTACAAAACAATGCATTATGGGAAACGTGTCCTGACAGTTTTTGTAGTTGAGTGATCAATTAAAATGATTTAAAAAAACCTATTGATAAAAAAAGGCTACATACATTACAAAATATTAAACTAAATAGAAAAGATATAATAGCACAGATTCTAAGGGGGAGAGGCAGATTAAAACTAAATTGAATGTTAAGGACAATTCCAACTTCCTGTTCTCCTTCATCTCACCGCCTTTCCCCGCCTACAGCTCCCTGGTCATGTTAACGATCAAGGCGAGGCGTTGGTTCATCTCAAATACGTCCATCGTTGCATTTTCCCCACGTATTTTAAGTGTCTAAGACTAAATCTTGTTGTTGCTCGCACGTGTTTAGTGTTAAAGCTCCGTTAGCTGTCACGCATGTAGGTGTGGGACATTTATTCTCCTTAGCTGGCCCATCTCCTGGGGGAGCGGTGGGCTGCAGTCAGAGCTGCACGAAAACCGTTTGGTTGGGGTTAAGACGACGACGCCGCCGCCGCGGCGACAACGCCGCCGCCGCCGCCGCGCGCAACCATAACCATAACCTCAACCTTCCTCTGGATATGTGCGACCCAGAAACAAGTTCAGCACGGACTGCATGTATGTATGGATGCATCTCCATCCATGCGCAACCTCCCAAATGGATAAATAAAGTTGTCTATCTATCTGTATTTAGAAAATTACGAACGAATAAATATGTAAAAAAAAAGTAAGAAAGTCCTTAATGTGTTCTGGGGAGGGGGCTGTCAGGTGTCCTGCCTTAAATGTTCCCCTGCTTTCAAGCCAGGTCATTGTCACACCCCCAAGAGTCATATACCCCACTGTGATTGGTTGGTTCGTCAGCTCCGCGCACAACACTGAAAAAGTGTCATTAGTGTGTCATCGGGGAAAACCCGCGGGGGTGGACTGTGTATCTACATCCACAAAGGCTGGTGTACGAACTGCACAGTGGTGAACAGCCACTGCTCCGAGGCGATAGAGCATATGACTGTTAAATGCCGGCCACACTATCTGCCTCGTGAGTTTACGGCGGTGTTTATCATGGCTGTTTACATCCCGCCGGGCGCTAACGCTAATGCTAATGCTAACGAAGCGCTAACGGAGCTACACAATAACATCAGCTCGCTCCAGCACAGGCACCCGGAGGCTTTTTACGTGGTTGCAGGGGACTTCAACCATGTAAACCTGACAGACACTCTGCCCAAGTTCCACCAGCACATCAACTTTCCAACACGCGGAAATAATATTCTGGACTGTGTCTACACCAACAAAAAAGACGCATACAGAGCTGTCCCCCATCCTCATTTGGGTTTTTCAGACCACATAGCAATCATGCTGGTCCCTGTTTACCGCCCTCTCCTCAGACGACAGACACCAAGACAGCGGACCATCACAGTGTGGCCTAGTGAGGCTGCATCAGCTCTGCAAGACTGTTTCCAGCACACAGACTGGCAGATCTTCAGGGAGGCAGCTTCGCATGAGGGGGAGGTGGACCTGGAGGATTATGCATCAGGAGTCCTCGGGTACATCAGTAAGTGCACGGAGGATGTCACCAGCACCAGGACTGTAACGGACTACCCCAACCAGAAACCCTGGCTGAACGCAGAGGTGCGGGCTCAGCTGAAACACAGGAATGCTGCGTTCCAGTCAGGTGACAAGGTGGCACTCAGAGCAGCAAGAAGGGAGCTGCATGCTGGGGTGAGGAGGGCCAAGGCCGCCTATGCTCAGAGGATTCAGGGACACCTCGGAGTATGTGGAAGGGCATTAAGTGCATCACAGACTACAACACCAGAGATGCACAATACCCTGAGGACCACTCTCTACAAGACACACTCAACCTCTTCTACTCCCGCTTTGAGGACTCCAACGCCGCCCCTCCCAGCACCAGACTCACCATCCCACCTGGCGAAGAGCCTTTCAGCGTGACGCCCGCTGAGGTAAGGAGGACCCTCCAGAGGATCAACCCTCACAAAGCTGCTGGACCCGACAACATCCCTGGACGGGTGCTGAAGGACTGTGCACACCAGCTCACAGAGGTGCTGACAGACATCTTCAACACCTCCCTGATGCAGGCAGTGGTCCCCACCTGCCTGAAAACCGCCACCATCATTCCGATACCCAAATCATCCACAGTGACAGGTCTGAATGACTATCGGCCGGTTGCCCTGACACCGATAGTCATGAAATGTTTCGAAAAACTGGTCATGACCCGCATCACGGAATCCATCGATATCACCAAGGACCTGCACCAATACGCATACAGGTCAAACCGATCCACAGAGGACGCCATCTCCTCTGTGGTCCACACAACCCTCACCCACCTAGAGAACAAGAACGCGTACGTTCGACTGCTCTTCATGGACTTCACATCAGCTTTTAACACCATCATCCCGCAGACCCTCACCCAAAAACTACACACACTTGGACTGAACCCCAATCTGTGCAACTGGGTCATGGACTTCCTGACAGACAGACCGCAGTCTGTAAAAATCCGCAACGTCTCCTCCTCCCCGATCACCCTCAGCACGGGCTCCCCCCAGGGCTGTGTGCTGAGCCCCCTCCTGTTCACCCTGCTGACGCACGACTGCACAGCGAGTCACCCCAGCTGTCTGATCGTGAAGTTTGCGGATGACACAGCTGTGGTTGGACGCATCACCAACAACGATGAGTCCGACTACAGGCAGGAGGTGGAACATCTGGAGAGCTGTTGCAGAGACAACAACCTCTGCATCAATGGGAAGAAGACCAAGGAGATGATCGTGGATTTTAGGAAGGACAGATGCCCCCCTCCCCCCATTCACATCGGAGGGGACGCGGTGGAAGTGGTTTCCAGCATTAAGGTATCTGGGCGTGCACATCTCCAGCGACCTCACCTGGAGCACCAACACCTCCTGCCTGGTCAAGAAGGCACACCAGCGCCTTTATTTCCTGAGGAGGCTCAAGCGAGCTGGGATGGGGATCCCAGTCCTGACCTCCTTCTACAGGTGTGTGGTGGAGAGCGTCATGACATCCTGCATCACGGTGTGGCACGGCAGCTGCTCTGCAGCAGAGAGGAAAACTCTGCAACGAGACAAAAGCTGCACAGAGGACTGTGGGCTGCAGCCTGCCGTCCACCACTGACATCTATACAACCAGATGCAGGAAACGAGCCTCCCACATCCTGAAAGACCCCACTCACCCCTCACACCCTCTGTTCTCCCTGCTCCCCTCAGGCAGGAGACTGAGGAGCATGAAGAGCAGGACCACCAGACTGAGGAACAGTTTCTTTCCTGAAGCAGTCAGACTGCTGAACTCCGGTTGATCACTGCACCCCCCCCCCCCCCCCCCCATGGACAACAAGCTAATTCCCAAGTGCAATATCACAGGGCTGTGCAATAATTAACATAATATACTGTGCAATTTGAAAAATACTTCTGTGCAATACTAATCAGGAACCACACCGTGATAGACTGATATCTCACTGACATTATTATTGATATATATTATTTATGTCTGAATGTAAACGGCTGGCCCGGGACCAGAGAGCCTAATTTCGTTTTATCATGATAAAATGACAATAAAGTTTTCCTGATTTCCTGAAAAAACTGGCGGGACGCATTAACATTAAACTTTCATATTGAGGCGGGGGCCGCAAAATATAATCTTGGGGGCCGCAAAAAGCCGGGGGACCACGAGTTTGAGACCCCTGCTCTAGTGTATCGGCAAATATTTCCATCGTCTCAAAAACTTTGCTGCCATTCTGGCAGCCATTTTTGATCCACCACAATGTAATCAACTCTGAATAAATAAATAGGAATATTTTATTCTATTTTGATAAATGGAAACATTGAACTCTAAACACACACACACCCACACACACACGCCCCATTGTGTTGAAACAGACCGAATGTTACAGTTCCTGTGTGCTTCCAGCACCATGTTCCTGATGGGGCCACTGCGGCAAGTAAAGAAAATGTGTGCTAAAGAGCGTGCGCTAGCGACCGTCATCATGCTGGTGAGACCACACACAAATACACACACATGGGTTTTTGTTGGCAACAGAAAAAAAACTCACACTCACTGAACATGTGCGTCTCCACAGGTGTGCCTGGTGTTGACGTTGTGCGCTGCGTTCTGGGTAAGAAAAGTAGCACGTTGTTTTTGGGTTTGTGTCTTTTGTCAGACTCGTATATCCGGAACGTCTGGAGTTCTGATTATTTGTGTGTCTCCACAGTGGAAAAACAAGGGCCTTGCTCTGCTTTTCTGCATTCTGCAGTTTCTGGCCTTCACCTGGTAGAAAAACACACAAACTCACCTAAGTTTTTGTTGAATTTGTGATATTCTGACTGTCGCTGGTGTGTGTTGTAGGTACGGCCTCTCTTACATCCCCTTTGCTAGGTAAGTGCACCTCGAAGACACACGCCCACATCCCATTAAATCAGCTTAGAGACCCTAAAGCAGGATCAGTTTCAGAAAAATTCCTCCAAGATATTTGTTATTCATCAGTTTGTCTGGTTTTCTGAACTATTTGTTTTAACATGACACAAACATTGCTTTACACTCTTTTTTCTTACTTTGTGTTTTAAAGAATCGATCTGTTGAAGTAAATGTTTTATCAAGATGAAGAAAAGGCTAAAATGAAAAGATAAAAATTCTGATGTGCTTATATGTAGAAAAATCAGTGGATCCGATTCTTTAAAAAATCAGACTGATCCGATTGGCGGATTCGTTCTTCATGAAAATACTTGCATTTTTAATGGTTACTGATTACAACATTTCTATGTTTCCTCTCGAAATTTTTGCTTTAATGTTCGGTTTGTGTTTCAGGGATGCCGTCATGAAGTTGTTCTCGCTCTGCATCTGAAGGTAACCCGATGATTCACCAATCCATGCATAGGAAACGGCGGGATGCACGTGAACATGTAATATTTTGTCATTTGAAAAATTCCAAAGCAGATGACATCATCTGTTACACTTCTTTTGATTCATTTCAATTCAACTTGTGGTGAATTCCAATCTGTAATATCGCCTTTAATGTCAATGTTTGTGCTTGTTATCGCATGTGTCTTAATTACTGTACATCGTTTTTATGACTGCAGTTTATTGTTTTATGGTCCAATTGTGTTTAAAAATGCAAAACAATATTTGACTGTTTCATCCATTGACTGTATATGACAACTGGACTGAGTGCCCATAGAAAATAGCTTGCTTTCGGTTCCAACGAAATTGAGTCAATTCAGTCGGCTTTTTTTTTTTTACGATACGGACAAAGCCAGAAACGAGCCAGAAGATGTCAGTGATTGGCACGAGTCAGTTTGAGCCATCATTTCCACGGCAACCACTCTCGCCAATCACGAGCGCAGGGGCCCTTAAAATTTGCTGGCACTCAGTGGCTGGAAGTGAAGTAGTCGCTGCCTATTTTTTGATGACAAACAAAAAATTAATTTAGTACCTCGCAGCAAATAATCCGTTTATGCAGGTTTAGAAATTAACACTCGCCAATGGCCAGCATGGCAAGTAAATGTTTGTGCCAAATTAGCTAGTTTAAATGAGTTTATTAGCCCTCCTTTTGGTGAATTTCTTCAAAGCTCCTCCTCTGCTGTGCCAACGTGAGGTACGCAATACGTGAACGCAACTCCTCCCCCCTCTAAAATCAGCACCTCGCGCCTTTAGGGCCCAGGTGGTAGCCTCTTCCTTTCTCCTCAATATTCTCCAGCTGTAAAAACTTTTGGGCCCCCTGTGAGTGAGCTTGCTGGAACTTCCCACATTTTGAAAGTTCGACGTTAGACCTCATACTTTGAGGCATCTCTTAGGTCGGTTTATAAGTTGAATAACCAACTTACACTACAGAAAAAATATCATGAACAAAATGAGGATTATCTAGAACACGTTATAAAAGGTATCAGAGCCAGAATGGTTATTCTGACGAATAGAATGACTGAGTAATTGCTGTTTCGTTTTCTATGGAAGTCTATGGGATTTTGGCTTCTTGGAACCATCGGGTACTTCCTGTTTGGAACGTGACGGGGGAGTGGGTCACTCAGTCCAGTTCTCATCTAAAGTCAATAGCTTCATTAGAAGGAAACTTGCTCTGTTCGTTCAACCGTTTTGTGATGGAAACAGACTGACTGACTGAAGCTGGTATAAATAATCTCAAAGTTGTTTTATGACGATGAATCATTTCCTCTTTGGTCTCATTATTTCAAAGGTCACTAATCCAGCAGTCTGATCGCTTTTTCATGAACCTCACTTGTGCAGCTATGTTCCAACTTAGTTCGGTTCTTGAACTGTGATGGACTGTACTGTGAAGTTGTTGGCTGAGGCCGGCAGAGTCCTGCTTTCCTTTGGGAAGTTTAGTGTAAATGGTTTCTTCTGCAGGTTAGCGTCTGACTCAAACATTACAGGTAGGCAGAACTTAGAACTGTCTTTATGACTATTTTAATGTTTTTTTGTTACTACATAACTGATGACGCAATAAAGGGTTGGATGGATTTTGTCTGAACACCTATTAAAATGACTGTTAAACTAAAAACAATATTATACATGAATGATGTTTGTACCTGAAGCTGGTTTTTTTTGTTATTTATTTTCTGAGTTTCTTGAATTTCCTGAGTTATTTTACTAAAACTGTTTAGTTAGTACGTTTTATTTGTATAGTACCTTTGACAGATAAAATCTCAAAGCGCTGAACAGTAAAAACCATGAAATACAGTAAAAACACATAAACAATCAATTAAATATGATGTAAAACGAGACTAAATTGAAGAAAATAAACGTAGAATAGAAATAACAATGAAACCAGTCGGGTAAAAGCATTTTTGAATAAAAGTGTCTTCAGTTGACTTTTAAAAGAATCAACAGTGTCGGCCACATGAAGGGACAGAGGGAGGGTTTGGGGGCTATTGCCTGGAAAGACCGGCCACCTCTGGTTTTGTATTTAGTCTAAAAAATCTTTAAAAGATTTTGATCCGAGGATCGGAGGGCACGGCCGGAAGCGTAGGGATGCTCTAAAACATTCTCACTCCCCTCCCTGTGTATTTCTTTCTTCTTTTTTTTTTTGTTCTTTATTGAATCAATAATTTTATCATTTTTTTTAAAGCAGACAATTTCAGCTCCAGTGTTTCACTATTATCCTGGTCACTCCCAAAGAGAACCTCAGCATCTTCATCTCTGCGACCTCCAGCTCTACTTCCTGTCTTTTCTGAAGTTCCACAGTCTCTAGGCAAATCAGCATGGCTGACCTCACCACAGTTTTCTACACTTTTCCTTTCATTTGAACCAAAACTCTTCTATTACACGTCACACTTTTCTCCACCCATTCCAACCTGCCTCACTCGCTTGTTCTCTTCTGTTCCCCACTCTCCATTCCTCTGGACTGTTGAGCCCTAGATACTTCAAATCCTTCACCTTCTTTATCTTTTCTCCCTGTAACCTTATTCTTCCACTTGGGTACCTCTCATTCATACAAATGAAGTCTTTCTTACTGTGGCTAACCTTCATTCATCTCATTTGAAGGGCAAACCTCCACCTCTCTAGCTTTTTCTTCTACCTGTACCCTGCTCCCACTACAAATTATAGTATCGTCTGCAAACATGGTGATTCCTGTATAACCTCATCCGTCAGCCTGTCCATCACCATTGCAGACAGGAAGGGGCTCAAACCACTAAAGAAGGGAATATTTCACTTTGTTAAACGTGATTTACTGGTATGTTGCTAGCTGCTCATAAGGAAAAAGAAGAGTTTACGTAACTGTAAAAAAAAAAATCAAGACTAAAAACAAGTTGAGAAAATGTGCTACAAAACTGATTTATTTAAAAGTCCTTTTTTGATGGCACTTCAAAGCCAATTTTTTTCAAACGTTTTACTCTGAAGAATTATTCATTTACAATTTGAGGTTTGACATAAAAACAAATCATTTTAACACGAGAAAGATATGAATAATTTTATTAACAAAATCAAAAAGCTGTATTATTACGAAATAAAGGGGAATAACAATCAAAAAATCTTTTACATGTTTTTGTGTAATTCTACAGTGGTTGAAATGTTTGTTTTCATTCATTTTCTGGGGTCAGTGCCTTAATAATTGAACAGATTTACTGTACATTTCAAGCTTGAATTGAAAATAGTTTCTTATAATAAAACACTACTATTTGTCAGTCACCTACGCTGTTGTTTAATTTTGTTTTGTACTTATAAGAAACTTTCCTCTATTTTTATTTTTGCATTTTCCAACTTTTTTAACCTATATTTTAGCAAGAAGCCTCATTGAGGGGAGATCTCCTTTTCAATAGAGGCTTGCAACGAAAGGCATCATCACAATATTGATTTCTTTCTTTTTTAATCAGCATGCCTCGATGTGTGTCTGTAACTATTAAAGTTCCTTTTTTCCATATAAAAAACTTCATCTGTACTCAAAACTTTCAGACATGTAGGTAAAAAAAGCAGTTTTTTGCTGTTATTAAATCTTTTACGTTTCTTTCTCTGTTCTAAATTTTTGCCCTAAGCATATTTTCTTCCACATAGTCTGCGGTAAACTTATGCTTATATGAGACTGTTCATCCTTTCGACACCAAGGGGTTGCCGTGGCAAATCCCCCTTTCCTCTGCATTTACCCAGGCTAGGGACGTGCACATAATCCATTCTTTTTAACCTCATCCCTTTTCCCATAAACCTTTAAAAATGGTCACTTTTTTACGGTCACAGTTTTGCAAACAAAAAGTGAGTTGTGATGTGACACAGTGTGGTCTGGAATCTTGAGTAGGACACCCCCCCCCCCCACCTTCACACCTTCACACACACACGGCTGATGTTCCAAGTGAGTCTCGTCAGATTCCCACCTTCAAATTCCGGCTGTAGGTCCTTAGTGATTGGAGGGGTCATCATGCTGGCGTGGCGAAGGAGCAACTTCTGTGACCTTCTTCCCCCTTCTCCAGTTGGGCTGCGTTTGCGTGTCACCTGCTCCGCTGTTTACCCACCTCGCTGCTCTCCCACTCTTTATGACGGTTAAGTCTCTAAAGCCGGTAATCTCTACGGTCCACCGCCGGCTGATTAAAACACACACACACTCTTCTCTGTGAGCCCAACTGTGGATCGAATGTCCTCAGAGTGTCTTTCCAGATGTTTCCCACCTGGATTTGACCTATTCTCTATTTCACGCTGATCTGAAGCGCTTATGGTGTTTTTGGTCAACACTCTGATGTGACATTTAAACCTGTGGGAGGAGGTAATGGCTCCACGAAGTCGATTGTGAGTCTGCGCCGAATCCTCAGACCAGTTTAGGCTTTAACTTTCAAAAACAATAACAAACCACACACAGAGCTTAATGTATATGTCCAGATGATCTGGGGCCTCATTTATAAAACTTTGTGTAGGATTTGCGTCAGAAGTGGCGTACGGATGAAACATAGGACGTGCGTACGCACAGAAATATTTGGATTTATAAAACTGTGCGCACGCACATCCTACGCATCTTTCCCTTAATAAATCACAACCAATTCTAAATGCAGCGCAGCTTTTGCGGCTTCATGACACGCCCATAGTTGCCCATAAATATTCGGTGTCACCGTTTCTCATTTCACCCGTTTTTGTGCGTACGCCTGGGTCAGAGCTTGAGTGAAGGACTGCACATTTTCCCGTCAAGTTTGCCTTTTGTAAATCTCAATTATTGCGTAGAGAGTGGCGTACGCCTTCTATTGTGCATACACAACGTTTATAAATGAGGCCTCTGATCAGCATAAAAGTCCAACTTCTGCTGAAGATTTTCCAGATCCATCTCATTTTTCAGTCCTTTCGACAACTTGACTGCAGGCTTCAACCATTCCTTTTACATGATAGCACCACCACTGTGCCTCACTGCATATCTCAACAGTCTCTTCTGTTCTTTGTATTAAAAAACAGCTCTAGATTAGGATTAGCTCCAATTTGAGTCTGTTTTTTCAGATTGCTCTATTTTTCTAAATATAAGTCGCTCTGGAGTGTAAGTCACACTGCCTATTTATTACTTATTGTTTTGAGTTATAAAACATAGGAGGAATCTAGTATATTAGTGTTATGCCCCATTTGATGTCTAGGGGTACCTAGAGGAGTATAAAATACCTTTTTGTTTGCCCTGACTTTAATAACAAAACAAAATATTTTTTCCGTACAAAAACACCACATTTATTTACAAATTAATAAATACCAAACGACAATAAAAAGGGGAAGCAAAAAGGCTTCAGGGCAGCGGTGTCAAACTCATTTTGGTGAGTTTGGGGGCCACATTCAACCCATCTGTGGGACCGGACCAGTAACATAAAGGCAAAAAACAGTTGTTTTTTTTTACTCTGTTGGAAAAAATGCCTCAACCAACACAGTAGCCTAATCAGTTATTATTACACACTCATTCACAGAAGCCAAAGAATCTGAAATAAAATGCATTTCACTTAAAAAAATAGGTTTATTCAATTTTATACAGACTAAATATTTTGCATCTGACACTGAAGCAATCCCTCAAGAGGGGCTACGGAAAAAATGAAACACCCTTCCTAAAATGTAAATGTGCGAATCAATGAAAAGTTAAACTAAAGAAACTTGCAAACATTTGTGAACATAACAATTTAGAGTTTACCTCCTTTCTCTCCTGAAACTTCACCCGTCCATCAATATCAGGATTCAAATCCTGTGCAGAAACACATTTACTGTCATTCAAGTGAGCAAAACATTGAAATGTCCAAGAGTCTTTTCCTTGTTTCTGCATGATTTTTGTGGCAACACTTGCCTTCTTCCTGACCAGACTGTCATCACATGACCTGTTCACTCCAACATAGTCCAGTGCAGTAACTAGAGAGCTGACTATGTCATCAGCTGTTGTTGTCTCCACCAACTCCAGAAACTCTGCTGTGATGTCTCTTCAACACCTCTAATAAATATGCAGCTGTGCAACATCTGTGATGTCGGTGCTTTCATCAATAGTGACTGAAAATGCAATAAAGACTGGATTCCTTCATTTGGCGTCCAAGTCTCCTCAGAGATGTTGGATCTGCAGTTGTAATCCTTGACAGACTGATGCTGGCAAAGGTCGGCTGCTTTTTCGGGAACAAGACTTCTGCAGCCTTCAGCATTTTTCAATAAGTTCACCATCTGAAAATGGTTTGGATGTTTGTTCCAACTTGTTTGCAATAAGGTGTCTGTCACTGCTCCATCATTGACGTCACGGCTGCAGTAAATGCAGACGGTTGTTCTTTCAGTCCAGCTAATATTTGGTAAATCTTCTCTTTTCTAAACTGCAAATGGTGAAACTTTTGTATTGTTGTATTCTTTCAGCACTGCAACCTGTTAATGACATACCAAGCAGGCAGGTTTTGCACTCAGCCCCATGAACAAATAAAACTCTTTTCCTGGAAAGCTCAGCCCTTAACTTCAGCCTTTCTTCCTTTTTGACAACATTTTGGTAATTAAGGTGGCTTTAATGATCATTCTCAAAGCGACATAACAGCGGTGAGGCTTGCGGGGAACCAAACTGAGTCTTACTCAGAAGCAGAGCTGTTAGGTTTCGCTCTTGGCACATGCAGAGATGCTGTTTCACCTGTTTTGCTTTTCCTGTCATGGTGTAATTATTTAAACGATAAAGGAATCACACAGACTCCCCCCATTAGTTTAGCTTAATCTGATTATTTAAAGTGAAGATTTCAAAAAAGGTTTTTAGTTTTGACATTCTAGTTTAAAACAAACAAAACGTGAATCTGATTGAATGGAGCGTCAACGTTTATTTTTTTCATTTTATTTTTTTTACATAATTCCTATAATTTTGACCCTGGCTTTGCTTTGGGATTTTTACATTTTTATTTTTTTCTCTACATATTTGAAGTTTGTTATATTAATAAAACTGTTTGATATACATTTTTGTGATTTTTCTGTTAAACAGAAAAAACAAAAACTTCTCTGAATTGAGTTTTTGGGACAGTTTCCGGTTCTTGTGGAATAATTATACAACATAATCAAACATCCGAAAAAAAGAAGTTGGGCTTGTACTAAATAGTTTGCTATAAAAACAATCGTACAGGTAAATTATTAAAACAAATTGTAAAGTAGTGAAAAAAAGGCCCCGATCTTCCAGAGTTCTGCATTTCTTTATTTTAGTTTCACTCAGCTGTTTTAAAGTTTGATCCCCACCCATAAATCTGAACAGAATCATTAAAGAGGAATCACAAAAGTGTGATTTAGACACGGTGACACTTTATTTTTGTTTAAGTCATACCATCCTCTGCTGTTTTAGTTGAAGATTGTCTCTTTTTTTTTGCCTTTGTCCTTAAATTAAATTAAATTAAATTAAAAGCTGTTGTCTTTCATCCTCTGAGAAACTAACTCAAACTGTTGGTGAGTTAAACTTTCTCTGATCAAGTTTTTTTTTTCCCTCTGAGAACTTTCACCGGGTTGTGATGAGCGCTTGGACGAAAGACAAGTGAATGTAATTGTAATTGGGGAACGGATAATTCACGTAGAGACGATAAAAAGACATCAGGACAATAAACGGATGGATGGATGGTTGAACGGCGTCCAGCCTGGTCTCCAGCTCTCCTCTGTTTGAGTTTTCTCTGAAATCAAGCCTGAGTGGTCGAGCGAGGCAAGAGGTTGGTGAGAGAGTGTGTGTGTGTGGGGTTTCCAGTCTCGGTGAGGCGCCTCAGGCTGCGCCGCGGCGGGCATTCACCGCTTGCTCCACACTCTGGACGCTTCTCGCCGCTTGCCGCCTCGCTCAGGTGATTCCACTCTTCATCAGTCTCCTCATCCTCTGTCAGGACTCACTTTTTTGGTCACAAATTAAGTAGTTTAGTCAAAACTCTAACTTATTCTATTCAGTAGTTTTACTTAAATTTCTTTGGCTTTTATTAAAAATGTTTAGATTTCTATGCTTTGTTTTGACAATATATTATTTTGATAAACATACGCAAAAAATTAAGATTGAAATTTTTACAACTTCTTTACGGAAAAAGTACTTTTAAGGATTAAATTTGTCACTTTAATTAAATCTTGCGCATTGTTTGATTATTTGGTAATATCTCTCCAGGTTGTAGATTTTTTAAGATCTTGAAAATAATTTAAGCAATATTTTCTAGAGAAAAAAAATTATTAGAATGATATGGTACACTTTTAATAGTATTATCTGTGCCTGTATGATAGGCAAAAAAAAGCTAGAACGAAAAGAATTTTTTTTTTAATGTAAATATATACACAAAATGGAAACATTTTTGTGTACTTATAAGAGCTTTTGTTTTCTTGAAGATGAATTCTATTTATCTGCATTTATCAAGCTCTTATTCTGAAATGATTTATTTTTACAGACAAAAAACCCCAGATGACTTGAGAATTTTAAAAAACAAACACATTTTTTCTTCCGTGAATATATAAAATGTTGGAATATGGCAACGTCAAAGAATGTGGTTTTGCTTTAAACAGGGACAGCAGAAAAACCTCTAGTCTTCTTTTCACGGATTCAACAACATTTCTGATTCTGCTTAAAACTGTAACTTAGATCTAAAAATAGAAATATTGTCTTTCCAGCAGAGACATTTAACTCGTAAAAAATGCGTATACATTTTTGACAAGGTTGAATGAGCTTTAGACCGATCCGTTTACAGCAAACACACCGCAGAAAGACAGGGACGCTCGATTTTTTTGTTTTTCTTTAATATATTGTGAGTAGATCTCTGCTGCTAAACATTAAGTACTTTTGATGATTAAGGCTTAATGTGTGGTGTGTTTATGTGTGAAACGGTCCACATACACAGTCAGGATCTCCCTTCTGGAATTTGATGAAACTCCATGTCCACCTGCAGACCCTGATGGTTCGGAGCACCTGCCCCAGAACCTGATCTCCGTTCTCTTCTGTGCTCCTGCATCCTTACATTTCACTTTTTCTCAGCAATTCTCTTCTAATGAACTTGTTTTTCATATTCTGATTAAATGAATGGAAACAGGGTGCGTTTTTTTTAGTTAATAAAGCCATGAAAAAAATTTTTCAATCCGATAATTTTTCAACATCATTCATTTTTTTAAATATATGTAAGATTGGGGTTTTGTTTTGCGAGATGCCCCAACTAAAACAAATAGCTAAGTAGCGCAACAAGTTGCCCAACAACTAAAACCAAATTTGTGCTAACCTCAACCATTGAACTCCAATTAGTCACTAATTTTAAGGAAAGACTCACTGCTGGTGCCCTGCGATGGACAGGCCCCATACCCCAACACTTTGCCTGACAGTGGCTGGGATAGGCTCCAGCAACCTTTGGACTCTGAAAGGGATGAAGTGGGTTTAGTAGATAGATGGATGAATCAACTGCTTGTGAAGGTGTGCTGGGTCAGCGCCAAGCGACAAGGCCACCGTCAAGGTACAGGTTCAATCCCTTTAGCTGCACTAAGGGGATTGCAACCAGCACACCTGGCAGGGGTGTGGCACAGAGGCAGATGGAAGCCCATCCCATCGGGGGGGGGGGGGGGGGGGGGGGGCACCACCACGAGAGCCCACAGGATGCTGACTGATACTGAGGACATGTGTATTCACTGCCCCTTACAGGCCCATCTTGTCCTGGGGTCACCGTGTCCACCATAGGGAGATCAAAAGCCCTCATATAGCAAACCAGGGTTACACCAGAACTTTTGTTCTAGTTTTGACATTTCGGCTACCGTAACCCTTCAACACTTTACTCAATTAGCGTAATTCCAGCGGATTCTGAAGCAGAGAAAGGCAGCTTTGCGCTCACATGCAACACTTTACAGTAAATCAGCTGATTCTGTGGCGGACAAAAAAGGGGCTTTGCGGCGTCATGCAACACTTTACGTTAGCAAGGTAGATTGCGTAATAGGTCAAAGAGCGTATGTTTATTGAGGCGGCATCTCCTCCGGTGTTAAAGGGTAAAAGGAGTCAATGACCCTCCAAATTTGACAACTTCCATCTAGCAGAAACTCAACAGAAGGAGTCAGTCAAGAGGTCTGAGAGTACAGACCACCGCTGACCCACCCTGAACCCAGGATGCCATTGGGACCCCCCGGAGGAGTCCTCCAACCCTGTCAGGTGGATGTAGAGAACCTGCTAAGGCTCAAACCCAGGAGTCACCTACAGAGCAGTCCAGCTGTATTTCTATAGCACAACGCTTCAGTTTTAGTTAGTTGAATGAAAGAACCGGGACCACCTTTGATCGTTCTACTTCTAATGTGAAGCTCTCTTTCTCAGGGAAACGCTTCATCTGGAGGAGAGACTTTAAGATCAGAAAGGTCACAAAACGTTTCACCTCCAAATGATCCATCACCATTTAACTTTTCTTACTAAAAGTCAAAGCAGTGTTTCTCTTTAAGCCCGCTAATCGGAGTCACTTTTCGTATTACGGTGGAGTAGAACATGCTAATGGAATACTTAAAGCTCCAAAATTGCTGCATCTATTCCTTGAATTCAAAGGTTTAATATCTACCCTCAGTTTGGATGTTTTTTTGTTTGTTTGTTTTGCATTAAAAGCTCTGATTTAAACAAAGCTTGTCTCATTTTTTTTTTCTTTTTCTCTGATCTGCCAGAGGTCCAAAATTAGACGGAACTGAGCACAAACTCTGCCTCGTCTGTCTTCAGAGTAAAAATCCTGAACCGGTTGAGTAGGATTTCCAGTTTAAAATATTTTGTAACCTTTTTTTTGATAAAAGATGCTTGAATGTAGCTTCATTTTGGGTATGTTAGCATAATTTAAGGAACCCCTGTTTAAGTTGAATCACACTTTAAGTTTAAATAATGCTTCTTTAAGGATGCACATTCTTGATAAAGAGGCGTAAAGTTAGAAATTCCTTTTTAACGAGGGACCTTTCTGTTTCAGAATGTTTTCTCAAATTTAAGGTGGCTCATCGAAGTTTAACAGATGCTTTTTAGAGTTTACGGACATTTTCCACATTAATAGAAGCTCGTTTAGGTTGGAAGATGCGTGTTTTGTTTTAAATATGTCTCTTTTGGAACATTTGGACATTTGGCAGACATTTTATGAGATCAGAGATTTGAAGAGTTTACCGTGTGATCTTTATGTGTTGAGGTTGAATTTATTTATTGTTAGGGATATTTTTCGGTATTCAGTGATCAATGTTTTCACTATTTATCAAATAAAAGGGACAACAACAAAAATATTCTGAATTCAATCACAAATTAAGATACAGTGATGTTAAATGGGTTTTTTGGTACATCCTGACCTTAAAGAACCTTTGGAATTTGATACAAATTGAAGTGATCCTTTCTACCATTCCATCCTTAAAAGGGAAAAAAATCCATTTGATTTATTTTTAAAAACTCTAACAGGCTGAAAAAGACATTTTAAGGTATGGATTTTAAATAAAGACAAACCAAAAAAAGAAAAAGGTGAATATTTTGCTGCAGCTGAGCTGAATGTTGGATCTGCAGATGAAGGTGGAGGGCCTCCAGGACGACAGGGAGTCTGGCTCCGTGTCTACAGCAGACCAGACCTCTGGCGGGACAACGTGCGGTTCCACCTCGGCCGAATGCTGCATGTCGCGGCTGCTGAGTGCCGTGGAGAACGAGCTACAGGCCGGCAGGGAGAAAGGCGACCCGACAGAGAGGGAGCTGAGGGTGACGCTGGAGGATGCCGAGCTGTGGAGGAAGTTCCAGCAAATCACCAACGAGATGATCGTCACCAAGAACGGACGGTAACACGGCTTCTTGTTTAGCAGCAGAAGTCGTTCAACACCTCCTCAGACACCAGTATATTCACATGTCTAAAGCTAACGACACACCAGGCGTGTGAAACGCCTTCAAGAATGTTCAAACTGCGGGTCCTTGAATGCGCGTTTAGATTATGGTGTTCACATTGGACAAGCAGGGAGGGGCTTCTTCTTCCTTTTTCTTTTTCTACTGTTTACTAGCGCATGTCCGCCACCTACAGTCCGAAGAGGCTTGGTGCAAAATGTAGCGGTGCAAATCTCGCAAACCTTCCTCCAGGCTTTTTTCTTTCCATTGCGATATATGAAAGACTTGTTGTCATAGAATTTCAGACAGCCACATAACACAATTATTCATTTCTCCTTCATGATTACTTCTCAAACGGTTGGCACTTCCATGAATTAAAAGGGACGCCATCCGTACGTCACTACCAAATCCAAATCCCTGATTGGTCGGAGTTCGACCTGAAACGTGCGTAGCTACGGCAGAACGTAAGGGTGTTAAATGTGAAAGCCAGAAACGCGTGTTTGCGTAGACTTTTTATTGAAAGTGGTTGAACTGCATTGCTGAGAGTGGTGTCAACCAAGCATTGCAGTTAATTAGGTCATGGCTTTAAAATAGTTTAGTTTTACCCAAAAAATGAAAATGTCCTAGTTAAGATGGCTTGTGTGTGTGGCAAGGGCCATGTCTGAATACCCTCACAACTCCCCTAAAAGACTGTACAGTACGGGATTATCTAGTTTCCTGGATTTTAATGTCATTTTGACACAAGCTTACCACGCCAAACATGACATCACTCGTTTTTCAAAGTAAAAAGCATGTAAAAAAGACTATTCATGAATCCACTGTGTTCTAACGATAAAAACTTGGATGATTTACATACAAATACATGTAGATACATTTTTTTTTTCAAATGACAAATCATTCAAAGGGAATGTATTGTGGTTTATATTCACCAGTTTAGTGGGTATTGATGCACGCTGGTTTTTCTCAAAGACTTTAGAGACATTTCTTGGGCATTAGATTTTAGAAATGTACATTCGAAAATGCCCAAAAATTGGCTAACGCCCTGTATAGTGCACTAAATTGCGAGGGAATTCGGACATAACTAAGGTGTGTCTTTTGATGAACCACTTTTTATACACCCTTAATCTTTGACCAATGAAAACAAGAGTTATTGTGATCTATTACATGATCAGATTACCTTATTAGAAGCAATTCAAAAGTACAACTTCAGGGCCTGCTTTCAATTTACAGCGCTACAGTAAACGTATCTTTAGGTTTCTATTGGAATTCCTGGTTTATAAAGAAAGTTTAAATGAACGGTGTTTATAAAAAATAATTTTTTGAAAAAAACGAATCGGATTTTCTTTTTACTGCATCATTTTGCATGTTCATAAAGTTCTTTATTTATTCTTTTTTCTTGATTTTTATATGAATTCTTAATACATTTAGTTTTTATGGGGAAACAGCAGTAACGATAATAACAGTGAATCTGCAGGGATAAATGTTTTCATCTTCCTGTTTTACTGACATGTATGACTGAAGATTTTTCATTGGTCCCCCTAATTTTTTTTTAACTGCTGTTACTTTCACTTTTGCTCTTCTGTGTTTGTCTCCTGGAATTCAACTCAAGTCTGTCACCAACATGGACTCTTGTAAACCTTTCTATCGTCACTCATTTGTCACTGAAAACACATTTTCCAGAACAACTCAGTAGTTTTTTATTTTTATCCCATCATTTGTGTTTCTGATTTTCATGTCAGCTTTTTAAAGGCCAAATGCTGTCTTTAAAAAATGTATATATATATATATATATATATATAGTATGAAGAACTCTAGAGGTCACTGCTGAAATCTGCAAAAGGATTGACTAAAGGATTCTATGGGTTCCTTCTCGAGTTTGTCAGATATTTATAGTGGTTCGAATTTTTTCCTCATCAGTCGCTGACAATTAAGTCTGGATCTTTCTTCATTTCAATAAGGTGGCTTAGGTGCTGCGTACAGATTTTTGAGGTCCTGAAAAAGAAACCGTGACTAAAAAAACTGTTTATGTCATGTCAGGGTTACAAATAAAATGTTTTAAAACTGCATTTTTAAGTGCTAAATTTGAAAACCACTTTATGGTTTGTTTAAGCAGAAGTAAGAGGGTTCCTGTAGCGAATCAGGTAGAGCAAGTGAAGATGTTCCTCAGGAAGGGATTTCATTGCTGTCAATGAAATGACAGAGCATTTTTCAATGATTTGAAGAGTTTATCATGCTTTAAAACAGACTCTTTCAGTGCACAATGAGATTATTTACACAGTTATTTGGTTACTTGTCAGGGACCTGCTGTGTCTCTGATGGCCGAGTTGAAAGCGTATTCCACAATCCCCAGAGTTTGACCAGATAAACAGCTGCAAAAATCCTCCTTTCAGTGATTTTGACTGCAGACGAGCTGCTGGTTTTTCACTGGCCCCCCGTCGTCACCTCTGTGGGCTTCATTTAGTGGGTTTTTGGCGAGCCGAGGCGTGCTGACCAGTCGCGCCCTGCAGAGGGCAAACACTCCATTTACACCTGCAGGATCCACTTCAGCCGAGAGCCTGTTTGTTCAGTGTTTGTTCGAAACCACCAAACTTCTGCGTCAAGGACAGATTTGTATTTCACGCAAGCCAGAGATTGAGTTTTTATCTGCCTCGTGACTCCATGGAGGACAGGACTCAACTATTCCAGCTGAGAACAAACCAACTGAGATGTGAAAAACGCTGATGTTCTCCTGATGAGACAGAGCATCAGGGCCACCTTATAAAAATGAATATATGAGGATAAAGTCGTTAAAGTATGAGGTTAAAGTTTAAAAAAAAGTTAAGTCAACATGTTGCGAGAAAAAAAGTCATTAAATTACGAGAGAAAAAATGTAATTTTACCAGGAAAAAGCTATGCTTTTTCATAAATATAGTTGGTTGTGTAAGCCTCCATCCACATTACATTCTGAATAAATCCATCAATCCAGCTATTTATGTGTTTTCTTATCACAGTCAATCTATGTTACAATACATTTGGATGTCTGCAACTACACTGCTGACGGCGTAAACGGCTCGCCTGCTTCAAATCCTGTCCTTGTAGGTCAAGAATCTTCTCCTGAAGAGGCCCAATGTCCTTTTAATGTCCTTATACTTAGAATAAGTCAATGTTAAACTCGCTAAAATACTTACTTATGCTTTACTTATGTTTGCTTATTTGTGAAACCAATTCTGAAGTAACTGCTCACAATGCGTCCTATGTCTCTCATACTGAAACACCATAGGCCTATTGGTTGTTTTTATGTCGTTTCTATTTTTCTTAGTAAACAGCCTTTAGCACCTTGGTTTTATGACTTTAATCTAATAAATACCCAGTTTAGATTCTATGAAATTATAATTTTCTGTTTATAAAATATTGATGTTTTAACTCAAAACTCTTTGAGTTTATTTGTGACATTTTTCTCATAACTTTACGACTTTATTCTCTTGAAATCACAAGCCTGTTTTTCATAAAATTATGACTTGGCGCTGATACGCTGTCATATTCCAGAAAAAAGCCGTTAAACAAACCGAATTCTCTCAGATTTGATCCACACATTTTAAAGTGGTGCGACTGTTACAAAGAATTATTTTATGGATCAATTTGTATTTTTTCAATTCAGCAAGTAGGCACCTAACTAAATGGAAAACAATAGGCGAGTTATTTTCCCGATAAAATTTTAAAAAAGATATCATGGAGGCAGCCATTTTGAAAAAACAGGAAAAGGCCCTCTATCGCCCCTAGTGGAGCAATAATGAACCACAGAGCAGAAAACATGGACATAGTTATATGTAAATGGTTTTTAAGCAAAGTTTGGACCATGCTAATGAGATAGGGGTTTTCAGGAATGCCTGTATCAAATATAATACAATGGAGTTAAGGATTTGTCTGCGTTTAATGTGGTTTGGGAAGGTGGTCTTTAGGAATCATCAGTTCAAAGTGAAACATTTGTCTTCCCGCTGGGTTTGTGTGCAGACGGATGTTCCCCGTTCTGAAAGTCAGCGTCTCGGGTCTGGACCCCAGCTCCATGTACTCCTTCCTGCTGGACTTTGTGCCGGCTGACAGCTGCCGCTGGAAGTTTGTGAATGGTGAGTGGGTGGCGGCGGGCCGGGCGGAAGGACGCGGCGAAGGGCGGGTCCACGGCGGCATCTACATCCACCCAGACTCACCCAACTTCGGAGCGCACTGGATGAAGGCGCCCGTGAGTTTCAACAAGGTCAAACTGACCAACAAGGTCAACGGAGGAGGACAGGTGAGAAGCTGGAGGAGGGAGGATGGGCTTGTTTGTGCACACAGGGACTTTACATAGAATAGAATAGAATAGAATAGAATAGAATAGAATAGAATAGAATAGAATAGAATAGAATAGAATAGAATAGAATAGAAGGGCATCCGGCGTAAAACATTGCCAAGTTTACCATGCGACTCGTTCGCTGTGGCGACCCCTGATGGGAAAAGCCGAAAGAGAAACAAACAGAATAGAATAGACTAAAAATAACTTACAATAGACTCGAGTAAAAGTACGACAGAATAGACATAGAAATTGAAAAAAATTTAAATAGAGAATGGAATATAACAAAATAGAATACAAAATAGAATACAAAATAGAATAAAATAAAATGGGAATAGGAAAGATTAGAATAGAACAGAATCAGAACCAGATTAGGAAAAAAATAAAATAGAATAAACAGAAATATAATTGAATAGAATAAGAATAGAATAAAATAGAATAAGAGTTGAATATGAATAAAAATAGCAGAGCATTAAAATAGAATATATTAAAATAAAGACAGAAATAGAATATAATATGAATAAAAAGAGAATAGAAAATAAAATAACGGAATAGAATAGAGTAGACACAGAATCAGAATAGAATAAAAAATAGAATAGAATACCAATAGTACAGAATATGACTTTTTGATTGATCCCACAACATTGATGATAAGATGATAAATAACAGCAAACTAGTTTTAGATTTGAGATTTGAGTGTCAACAAACTTCTGCATGGTCATATGTAGCCATATTTATTTATGTATTCAGTTATTTATTTATTTAATCGTGAACATTTTGGGGCAACTTGTAAATTTTTTGAAAACTTGGTTAGCTTTTTTTTTGTTTGTGGAATCTTAGAAAAACAGATTTCAGTAATTTTATAAATATTAGAAGCTCATTTATATTCTTATTCTTTCTTTATATTCACTTTTTATCCCTTAGTTCTGTTTTGATATTTTTTTAATTTTATTGTCCTTCAAAAAGTTGTTTTCTTCTTTTTTTTTTTACAAAATTAAATTTTTCCCTTTTTTAGTTAGGATTTCCTTCCATCTAACAGTTACTTATTGTCTTCTGTTGTTCTGTAATAATACTTTTTCCATTGTTTGTCTGTTTTCATATTTCCCATACTTACAGTCACATCTTCTGATCTATGTGTCACAAAACGTTTTCAGCCTTTCCTTTTTTTAATGTTTCTTCTGTGTGTATACTCACATTTTTATAATATACAACTGTTTTTCTAATTTTATATTACAATTTTTTGGAGGCTTTTAATTTGAAATCAAATATTTTAATATTTTTTATTTTCCCTTTTTGTTTCTTTTATTTTCTTGGTCGTATTCGTCCGCTCTTCGTTCTTCCACCATTCGATCTTTTCCATCTTCTTCCATCCATTACTTTCCTCTTCACGTCAAGGCTCTTCTCTCTCTCTCTCTCTCTCTTTCCTCCCTGTATTATCTTGAAGTGGGCGAGAGCCCCCCCCCCCTGTAATTGGCCACTTCAGTCGCTCTCTTCACTCACTTCACCTGCTCGCCCTCTTGTAACCACGGTAACAGGATAAACAGCTCTTAATTGGCCGGCAGCAGTTTAATGCACTTCCTGTCGAGAGCTGTTCAAAGGCCTTCAGACGCACACGTGTACACGCACGCCCATGTGCGCACACACACACACACGCTGCAGCTCCACAAAAATTGGCAGTAATGTTGTTTATATTTACCCCATTATCCTGTCCAAACATGACACGCGCGCCACAGTAATGCAGAGAGAACAGAGAGCTTGGCCATAATGAAATAATTGCTCCGCTTATTTGTACATTATGGTAATTATGTTTTTTACCAGGAATTAATTTACCCATCATGCTTCAGTTTCTGACAGAGACGGAAAGGTAAACTACATTCAAACGCACTCCAGATAATTCGCCGCCGCCGCACACGCCGAGGTCGCGTCTGCAGCCAGCCTCTCATCTGAATAGAAAACTGTTTGTTTTTGTGTGTCCCCTCTGACGACTCCTATTGGTTAATTGGACCTCGTTAGCCTTGGAGGAGTGGACGAGAGGTGAACGAGGGAGAAGAGACAGATGGAGGAAAGAGGGCTCAGGCCAAAATGCAACCGTGGCTGTTTTCTCTGAACTCTGACGGAACCGCACTCAGAGTTCAGACTTTTAGCCTGTAGGATACAAAAACTTTTTAGCTGATCCCATTTCAAAGTCTGTTGTGTAACCAAAGAGTCCTTTTTGATGCACTGGAACTCAGACTAAACCTCCTGCGAATGTCACCATTCGTTTAAAATCCAAATTTATAAACTGTTAAAGTTTATAGGAAAGATGTTTACCAAACCATTGTAACCCTTGTGCTATCCTAGGCACTTTTAACATTAGGAATTGGGTCATCTAGACCCACTAGACAGTGCTCTGAACCTTTTTTCTTCAATGATTTGTGATCTTCACTGGTGTCCATGGATTACATGAAATCTTTCCACCTTTATCCACCTTTGTCATGGTAGGGAGAACACGTCAATGTAAGGGTGGGGTCATCTAAGATAACAAAAGGGTTCTTATGAATGAAGACAGTAAAACTCCTCACTATATGCTTTATAACCCTTTGTCAGACATGCATGGACATTTTCCCACTTCTCTCTCTAGTTTAAACTCTAAAAGCTCAAACTTTCATAGAAAAATACGTTCAGTATTGTAGAATGAAAACCAAAGATCTGATCACGATTTTTGGTGATTTGGCAAACTGCATGCATCTGTACAGGAGAGATGTCGTGGAGGAGATTGAATAATAATAGCCAATCAGGACGCAGAACACATGCGCTGTTAGAAAAAAAAAAAAAGGATTTCAAAAAAAGTTGCAAAACAGAGAGACCACGAAAGGTGAGGTGCAACATAGTGAGGGAACATTGTATACTCATAATGAAATAAATAAGTCTACTAATCTGTTCTGTGCAGTTTATTTGTATCATTTTGATCCTTTTAGACAAAGAATTGCTATATTTTGCGTCTTAGTTGTTCAAATATAGCCTAGGCTACAAGGTAAGGCTTCAGGCTAGATGGTGCAATCCGATGAAAACGGGCTACTGCAGTCTCAGCGAATGCTAATAATGTATTGCTGTATAAAAAACGTATAACTATAAATTATTGTTATTACATGTCCCCACTTTCCATTTAATTGGTCATGTATTTCACATTCATCTATTTCTTATTTAGTGTTCGGATCGGACATAAAGCCGCACTGAAAAGACACAAGGTGAGGCAGGCAGTAGCTCTTCCGCAACAGTAGAGGGCGCACAAGAGCTCACGTTTTTTTTTCTTGTGGTTGCTAATAAAGTGCAAAAGGATTTTGCTCATTTATGTTTTGCTCTGCAAAAATACAAGTTCCCTGCATGTTGCACTTAAATGTGTTTATATTATTTCAAAAAAATTGATCTGTCAATAACAATTTACAGTAAAAAACTGCAAAAATGGCAGACGTAATGCCTCAACACCAAAGTTTCTGAAAATTGGTTGTGAAGACCAAAGTTGGAGCTTTAAACTTTGAAAAAATATATATTTATTTTAATCTTTATATTTTCTCGTGGCTAATATGCTTTTATGAATGAGGGGATACTGAGGTACATCCATGCCAAATTTGATGCTTTTACCACAGAATGCATGATTATTTTAGGAACCGGCTCCACTGGTATGTGTGATGAAGTGTCTGTGTGTTTTAGATCATGCTGAACTCCCTCCATAAGTACGAGCCCCAGCTCCACATCGTGTGCGTTGGCTCTCGCCACCGGCTGGTCTCCAACGTTTCCTTCAAGGAAACCCAGTTCATTGCAGTCACCGCCTACCAGAATGAAGAGGTGCTCCAAACTACCTCCGATGATCATTTGATAAGATGATAATACGAAAGCAGGAAAAAAATTTAGACATTTCATAGTTTCATAGACGTCTTATTGTCTAATCATATTTCTCTACAGGATAACGTCAATTTGTTTTGACTTTTTTTTTCCAGATCACAGCTCTAAAGATCAAATATAACCCGTTTGCGAAAGCATTTCTGGACGCCAAAGAGAGGTACGGAAGAGTTTGGATTTTAAGTGTGGATGAGTACGAAAACACTTCACACTGGTTTG
This sequence comes from Oryzias latipes, assembly GCF_053564925.1. Lineage (NCBI taxonomy): Eukaryota > Metazoa > Chordata > Actinopteri > Beloniformes > Adrianichthyidae > Oryzias > Oryzias latipes. The sequence continues at coordinate 19,367,947 of NC_136238.1, forward strand.
ACTCGTCTAATTAAAGCATTTGATTCAGGAACCCGGGGGGGCGGAGCTTATTGGAGCCTTCAGAGAGTCGTGTGGGGATCCAGCCCTGTGAGTTCTCAATGGAGCTTCATCATTACATTGAAAAAAATCTTTGACACAGTTTAGTACGATTTCATTTATTTCAAATAATTTTCTTTACGTTTGAAACTCAAATCTTACCTTCTGTTGGAACTTGGGGTTGCACGGTGGTGTAGTGGTTAGCGCTCTTATCTCACAGTGAGAAGGCCCTGGTTCAATTCCCCTCTCAGTCCTTTCTGTGTAAATTTAGTATTTTCTCCTTGTACATGCATGTCTTCTACGGGCACTCCGGCTTCCGCCCTGCAGCAGACTGGGGCCTGTTCGGGGTGTACCCCACCTGTGCCTAACAGATAGGATAGGCTCCAGCAACCCTGAAAGGGATTCAGCTGGTTCTTAAGACGGAACTGAAAAATTTGGTGTTAAAGTTTGTTTTTCTGGGTCTGCTTGTCTGTTCTGCTCTTACTTGTGTAATCTTTCACAATAAAATGTACTTCTTTTGTCTTTCTGAGTATTTTACTTTGAAAGGCAATAAACATAAGGGAGATATGTCTATAGGATGAAATTATATATTTATTTATAAAATTTTTATTAAGCTTTATCTGGAGTGAAAATAGAAAATGTGTTCGTTACAGTTAAAACGCTATTCACTCATAAAACAAATATATATTTTTTTAAATTAAAATATCATATGTTTTTTAAATTGTTTTTAACATCGTAATTGGGGATTTTTTTTCTTGAAATACATTTAGGTGTCAACAAGTTAAATGTTTGAAGATATTTATTTTTGAGACCTACTTTTTTTTTTAAAGAAATAAATGCAGAGTATAAAGTCAATAAGGGAAAGAAGAAAACAAAATATTTGTACAAAAAACAAAAAAATGCAGTTTTTTTCTGTCCCAAAAGAAACTACAGAGATTCTAGATGAAAATAATGAGTCTTCTGTTTATCAGGACAAGTGCAAGCATGCATATTTTCAAAAGTTTTCATGTATGTATAAACATGTGTGTGTCAGGTTGGCCGCTGTGCCCAGCTGCAGGAGGTGGAGCTTTCCCATATGCCAGCGGCCTCCCTCTGGCGACGCATCATCACCACGGTTACAAACACCATGGTTACCCCGGGAGACATACGCCTTATACCCCGTACCTGCCGCACCGCACCCACTCCTCAGGTGTAAAGAAACATTTTTATTAAAATTGTTTGCTGTTTTTCTATTTGTCCAACTTTTGTTAAGTTATTAATGCCTGTTTATTCAAGTTTATTTTTTCTTCATGTTCACATTCGTTAATTTATTTTGGATGCTTGCTCATATTTGATGTTTGCATTTTTTAGGTTAGGTTGTGCAGCATTTTCCGGTTTTCTTTTTCTTGTCTAACTGATATTATTCTATCCACATATATGTCAGTGTGCCTGTCTGACGGTGTTCAGGTGTTGGCCGATGGCTGGAGCAGCTCCTCACCTCGCCCTGCCTCTACCTCCTCGCCTTCATCCTCCTCCTCATCCCTCCCCCAAACCAGCAATGCTCCCTCCTCACAGCCTCCTCCCCACAACTCCAGGTGAGACTCCCCGGCCTAAAAAACCTTACAGGGGCGCTCTTCTCTGCCCGGCACGTCACCTTCGTTTTTGTCTTTGCAGTCAGTTTCCGTGTCTCTGGACGGTCGGATGCAGTGAGCTGAGTCCCTCCCACTCGCCGTGCACCCCTCTGCATGGACCCCTCAGCAGTGAAAACCCCTTGCCAAGCCATGGCAGAGCGACTGGAGCGGTGTGGCCCCCTGGCCCCACCCACCCTTTCTGAGGAGAGATAAATCTGGAAGTAGTAAAAATCTTGAATTGATGTCTGTTACTATTTATAAATACTTGGTGTGTCTTTTGGTCATCACTGTCTCTGGACACCAACAGGTCTGGCGGTTTTTAGCTGCTTCTTTAGTGGTCCAACAGGCCCACTAATTTTCACATTGACATTTTTTTCTGTTCTTGAAGCTTTGCAAACACTGTTCGGCACACTCATTCGGCACTATACCTGTGGAGGGGAGAATATGAATATATTTAAATGTCCTTAGGTTGTTTCAGGTAATAAATGTTTATTGTCATTCATTGGTGTCTGTCTGGTTTTTGAAAAAACAATAAAGTACTAAACTAAATGTACAAAGTCTCCAACAGTGTGTTTATTTTTTATTTGCAATATATTTATATATTGCACGCACACACAGACACACACAGGTAATATAATTATTTTCTTGCATTATTTAACTGTTTACTACTCGTTTGAAAAGCTTAACACATTTTTGTGTTTTTGAAAACACTTGAAATACTCGAATTAATTAAAACTTTAACATTCGGTTTTATAATGTACGAAAATCTTTAAATCCTTTAACAATGATCCCTTAAACAGGTTTCACATATCAATGCTAGACCTTTTTATTTTAAAATGTCCTTATTTTTTATTGTGAAATATTACCGGAAGCACAGTTTCGATAACCCGGATGTTGCTTGTGTTCCTCTTAGATGGCGGTCCGGGCTGCATAAAACGAGCCTGGACGGCTTTTAGGTCTTCACTGTAAAGGTTCGTAGTTTAAATTTTTATTTTAAAGGCTTAGGGTTTTTTTTGTTTTGCATTTTTTGGAAGTTCTGGTTCGAGCCGCGTATTTAAACCACGTAGAACGCGCATACCCAGTTCATACAAACAAACTCTGGTTTATCTTTGCTCTTTGTGTTTCATTTGAAATTGTATTAATGCTACCTACATGTTATCCAGCTTTTTAGTTTTCACTAAATATAGTTTTTTGTCGGACACATGTTTATTATACATTTTGTTTTTCACTTTTACGCTCGTTCTAACTATTCCATTTTTTTTAAATTAACCTTTTATTTTAATATACTTTAATTTATTAACTATGTATCCCGTTGTTTGTTTATTCATCTTCGTTGATATGAGTTGGTGATTGAAACTGTTTCAGCTGTATGTATAAATAAAGTTTCATTTAAATAACACATTTCACACATTTCCCATCATGCCCTCTAGCTGAGTTTGCAGGATCAAAGTCGTCAAAGCTGTCAGGAGACTTCAGTGTTAGACTGACCTCTGTGTATTTGCAGGTGTGAACATCTGCTGAGTCATGGCCCACATCACTATTAACCAGTACCTGCAGCAGGTGATTCTCGGCCTATAACCTCTGACCTTTCCAACCGTTTCACTACGTATGATTGAACGCATCTATTTTTTTAGATCTACGAGGCCATCGACAACCACGAGGGCTCCTTCTGTGCGGAGCTGCTCTCCTTCAAACACCCCCATGTGGCCAACCCTCGCCTTCAGGTGAGGCTCTGCCGCCGTCGGGCGCCGCTCGGCGTTGGAGGGACACGTCTCACCTGTGCTTGTGTTGCAGCTGGCCAATCCCGAAGATAAATGTCAGCAAATCCTGGAGCCTCCGTATGATGAAATGGTGGCAGCTCACCTCAGGTGGGACCAGCGGGACTGTGAATATTGATCCTCGATAACTGATCAGAAATGATGGGACCTTTTCTATATGTTTTAGATGCACATATGCGGTGGCCAACCACGACTTTGTTGAAGCCTACAAGTTCCAGACGCTGGTCGTTCAATATCCTTCTGATCAGTATTCAATGAGACTTTATTTAAAGTGCTGAGTCTGCAGGGGAAAGAAAGTCTCTGAGATAATTTATGCACACAGATGTCCCACTCTGCGCATTAATTAGGGTCCAGATTTAATTCTCCAGTGTCGATTTAGGCTAGCAACAAAATTCTCCCTTCTTACTTGAAAATAAAGGCCTCAAAATGTTTCCGTCTTGAGGAGATGACTCAGTTTTTTTCATAAAACTAATTTTTCTGATGATTTCGGACATTTATAAAGAATTAGAGTCTTTCTCTATTCTATTTCTTGTGAATCAGGAGCAGACAAAAAAAAAAAGCTGTTTGAACAAGTTTCGTATTTGTGACGTAGAAACTACAATAAGCGGGTAACAAGCTCCCTGCTCATTCTGATATACATCCACTTGTAGACGGCTAGATCCACGACTGTGCTTTCCTCGTCTGAGCTGCATCTGTTCTCTGCTAATGATAGGTTCGATTGTGACGGGGTCTAAGCTAACGGGAGAGCATGTGAGCAGATGGGTGTTGGGAAGTAGGGGCGGGCTTACCCTGCCACAACAGTCACGCCCACAACTCGGAGGCGAATTTCTGCTGGACTCCTGCCGCTCTGCAGAAGCTATGTTCTATAAAGACACATGCTTTGTGATGTTTGGATAATCATAATTAAAAGATCACTAGGAAAGCTGAAAATCGATCAAAAGATGGTCGGAGCGGGACTTTAAGTCCAGCTTTTGAGGAAGAATTCACAATCTGTTGTTAAATATTTTGGTAAAAAAAAGAACGTCTGCCATTATCAGGTCCTTGACCCGTCACGTCCTTCCTCAGGGCCTTCCAGTCCCACAAAGAGGAGAACTGGTGAGTCCAGAATTCCGGTGAGCACCAGGGCTTTTGAATGCACCATCTCCTAATGTGTTGTTGGTTTGTGGTTTTTAGGGCGCTGCCCATCATGTCCGCCGTCACGCTGGACCTACGCATTTTTGCAAACAATGTGAGAAACTTATTTTTTTTTCTTCTGCTTTTTATCCAGTGAAACTCTTATTTTATTTTTTTCTGCTTTTAGACAACATGAGGGTGTCGCAATCTGAAATTAAATAAAAGTAAACGCCATGAGCCGTGTTTAGTAAACTCTGCAAATATTTCAGTCCGAATAACCAGCGCTTTATGTAGAGTCATTAATTGAAGCGTAAATATTAGTAAAAATATTGTGATCAAAAAGGTTTTACGGTTGTTTTATTTCAATAGTAAATTTGAACAATTTAGCAGTTTTTATACAGGAGGATAAAAAATATACTTGTTCTTTATGACACTTTTCTTTGAAGTAATTATACTTTTTTTTTTATAAATGAACTTCCAACATTAATCATCTATGCTATAGACATTATTTTTAGAAATATAGACGCAAGTTTCAACCTTTTTTGAGCTTTCTAATCATACATCATTAGCAAATCTGAGTCCCTGATGGGTCAAAGTTCATCTGGTTTAACTTTCCACACGTTCCGCAGTTTTAATGCGCGTCTACTGGGGTTTTTATTGGAAGTGGTCCCTTGAACGTGTATTTCTTAGGCCGGTGTGAACGTAGCATCAGAGAAATGTGAGGAAAAGCGGTCCTAGTTTACAAATGGCAGGGCTCTAGACTGTTTTTGCAGTAGCGCCTGTGTAAGGCGTGCTGGTGCGAAGGTTTGGTGCGCCCACCCTCTTGAGCATATTACATTTAGCTCAGCACTTTTACACGGTCACTCACCTTTCTATTTGCTGTCAACATCGGCATCCAGACTTGAAAATGATTAACTTACAAACTGGTCAACGCAAAGTCCTTTATTTGAAACAAAGCTCTGCAATGGTGGCGATGAAATTCAGGGGTTCTTAACATGTTCTTGTTGCATGTTTCTCATAATAGAGGACACATAAATAAGAATGTAGTTTAATACTGCGTTTGAGGATTTGTTTATTCAAATCAGATCTCAGATTTGTGACACAGTGGCTCCATCCACTTGCAGACAAATAAATCTTTGTTTTCCTCGTCTGAGCTGCTATCTGAATCTAAACTGGGCGGCTCCAATAGTGCTCGCCATTTTCGTTGCACCGGTAATGTTAGGTTGGCGTTGTGAGGGGCTGAAAGCTACCGGGAGAGTGTCAAAAAAAAGATTCCATGAGAAACCAGCAGAAGATTACTGAAGCAGCCCCGCCCACAACCCAGAGGGGATGAACAGAAACTCTGTCCAAGACAAACCAGGTTTTTGATTTGGGCTAAAAACTGTAGAATTGTAATAAAAAAAACACACACTTTCAAAATGGATAAAAATATGGTTATAGTGGGGCTTTAAATTGCTTCACTGAGCTGAAATTTTGGCTAAAAAAAGTTTTTTTGATTAGTGTGGAGCCAATCCAGAATGTTCCTCATAAGTTAAGTCCTGAATTCAAATATGCTTTGACAGCAGCAGCTTTGTTTGGGTCAGCAGTAACATTTCTGTTTTTTATTTAAGTTCCTTCATGCCTAATAACTGTCTGTCAAACGTCATCATCCACTAAGCCACACCCCATAAGACCTACTTTTTCCAGTTTCTTCTTTGTGTCATTTTTAACATTTCATTTTGTTTTCTGAAATGTTTCATTTGCTCACTTTTGTCCTTTCTCTTTCTTTCGTTTCTTTTTAAAATAAAATTGTTACAGTTACAGGAATTTTGTTTTTTTAAAATGTACTATCGTCTTTTTATTTATTATTTGTTTTGCCGTTTTAATCCTCGTGATCCTCTGATGTTTTTGTGTTGAGTGATTTGCTGATGTGATTTGAACTTCAGGGCCACCGTAGTTCAGCCTTTAACACCAATAATGTCGCAGCGACACCTAAATAACACGGTGAATCTTTCGTGGACAAACGCAGCTGCCCTTATTGGATTCGTACCGATGTGCAACACGTTTACTAACGCAGAGCTGTGGCGCCGCTTTTCTCTGCCGCAGTATCTGCTGATAAACGCCGAGTATGTAAACGCTGCACAAATGCACGGCGCAAAGCTTTAGAGTCGCAGAGATGATGCCTTTTTTTCCAACAGAACAGCACCTTTAGGCGTCCTGAATGGGGCAAATGTCACTGTTCTTCCTTTCTTTGATTTTCGTCATGTTCGTTAAGCTGTGATGCGTTTTCGGACCTAAAAGCCGATCACAGTCCCTTCCCTTCTCTGTCCAGGCAGAGCAGCAGCTGCAGAAGAAGGGCAAAGGTCACCCAGGGGAGATGTTGGAGAAGGCCGCCGAGCAGCTGATGAGCTGCTTCCGAGTCTGCGCCAGCGACAAGTCAGTCCCGCTTTTCTCTCAGTGGCGGCGCTTCGTGCGCGTGCTGACGTTTTCCGCCATGTGTTGCAGCCGAGCGGGAATCGACGACTCAAAGAAGTGGGGGATGATGTTTCTGAGCAACCAGCTCTTCAAGATCTACTTTAAGGTTCTGACGCCATCTTGAGCTCCCTGCTGCTTTGGTGAGCCGCGCTGATGCCCTCCCACCCCGTCTGTCTCCAGATCAACAAGCTGCACCTCTGCAAGCCCCTGATCCGAGCCATCGACAGCTCCAACCTGAAGAACGACTACAGTCAGGCTCAGAAGGTCACCTACAAATACTACGTTGGACGCAAGGCCATGTTCGACAGTGACTTCAAGCCGGGTGAGTTCTCCGATCCGCAGGAGGAGCAGCCGCCGAGCAGAATAAAGATGTGACCTTTGCTTCTCAGCCGAGGAGTTCCTGTCCTTCGCCTTCCACCATTGCCATCGCTCCAGCCAGAAGAATAAGAGGATGATCCTAATCTACCTCCTGCCTGTCAAGATGCTGCTGGTCAGAGCTTCAGCTGGTCTGGTTCCCTCCAATCAGATCAGTCTCCATGTTTGACAGTAGGGCTGCACGAGATGAGGAAAACTCCCAATTTGCCATATTAATGATCAATATTGCAGAGACAATATAACTTGGGATAACGAACAAATAACAAAACAACTAAAAATATAATTTGTATTTTATATTTGTAATCTATAGTTTAATTTAAGAGTCAACATAACTTTATACTTCAAATGACCCTCGTCTACATAGGAGGTGAACATCTAATTGGTTATGATTTTGATTTGAAATGGTTTATTTCAAGCAATCAAATAAGAATAATACACAAAAAACAATGCAATCATCAGTTATAAAATTCATAGAATGTCTATCAAATTCAGGATAATTAGTCATAAAAATTAAATATTGCGTTCCACCGTAACCATTTTATTACATAATTTATCACTATCCCGTTCATAACTTGTATCAGACAGAATTAAGAATCCTTGGGTATCAATAAAGCACATGATAAAGATGAATAACTTATTATGTAAAAAAATAGACATAACTATTTTAGAAATCAACAAGGCAAATGCAGGTCAGTTATCTAAAATATATGCAGATGATTTCAAATGCATTAAGGGATTTATTTGAATCCTTAAATACTTCAAGCTGCCATAAGATTGTTCATAGCTAATTTAAGGTAACCATCTATTGCAATTCTTGCTGTCTTTTGCGATAAGTTATTGCACTGCTTGATATCGCCATAACCATAAATTTGCGATTTGTTTTGCCGGCCTATTTGACAGTATTTTGCCAGAGGGCCTGGTTGCAGAGAACAAGGTACCCAGACATCATTAGCCGGAAATGGAAGTCCGGAACTGGACGTTCACGTCCAAAACGACTAATTTAACTAGCAACCCTAACAGTTAGGGGTTTGTACAGCTTTAAGCGTTAAAACTTTAACACGGAGATGTCTCTGAAAGTGTCTGCTTTGCTCTGACTGTTACTTCTTACGCCACCAACGGGAATCAGCTGATGGGCAGAGAAAAGCGGTTTTGTAGCCGCTTTTCTCCGTGACAGAATACACCGCATCACGTTGATGGGCCGTTAAGGGTTGGAAGGTTATAGTTGTTCGGTCCGGTGCATACATTTTTACAAATCTGAACGCTTTGTTGTTTTCCTTTCTGAAAAAAATAAAAGTTTTTTTTGAAAAAGTTTCAATGAAAGGTGCTACAGAATTTCCGTCTCCGGCTAACGATATCTGGGCGCCGCCTTGTCTGCTACCAGGTCTCCCTTGTATTTTGACTGAAACTAGGTCCGCTTCTGGTCAAAAACATCATAATCTTCAGAAATCTAGTTGATTTTAGTGTACCAACTTTGAGTTTCATCTTTCTCCAGTTTAGATTAGTAATTAAATCAAACCAAATATGTATAGATTTGTCAGTCACACATACAGCAAGTTAAGCTGTTAAATATGCTGAGTTTGGTCTTCAATGTTCATCATAGAAACACTTCAATTGTAGGGGACAGAATGTAAAAAAAACCAAAGAAATCCCATTGTTTGATTTTTAAAGAATCCTTTTGTATAATGGAGCAAAAAAAGGTATGAACGCCACCTAAACCATACCCACTGTGAATCACGAAGGAGGAAACGTCCTGCTTTGGTTCTGCTTTTCTGCAAAGTGGACAGGATGACAGATTCTTGTGAAGGAAAGGATGAATAGATCTGTGATATTTTGGGCTCAAACCTCCTTCCATCAGTGAGGAGGAAACATGGCTGGGTATTCCACCACGACAATGATCCCAAACACATTGCCCGGGCAACAAAGGAGGGGCTATGTAAAAAGTGTTTTGAGCTTCTGGAGTGGTCTAGTCAGTTTCTTGACCTCAATCCAACAGAGAATCTGTGGAGGGAGTTGACAACGTTGTCCACCAACAGCCCCAAACACATCTCAGCTCTTGAGAAGATCTGCATGGAGGAATGGACCAAAATAGCAGAGACAGTGTCTTTAAGGCCTACAAAAACCTATGACCTCTGTCACTGACAACCAGGGTTTTATCCCAACAAATTAGGTAAACTTTTATTTTTGACTAATTACTTTCTGTTTCATTAGACAAATTAAATCTTTAAAAATCCAACGGTGTGATTTTTTTCTGGATTTTTTTGTTTTCATTCTGTCTCTCACAGTTTAAGTATATATAATTAACACTACAGACCAAACTCATCTTTTTAGGTGGGACAATTTGCCCCACAGTTCAGATCTGGACTCTGATTTCCATCAGAAGCCACACCCCTCATCTTCAGCACTGTTGCATGGTGGGACTTCTGGCCACCAATTTTATTGGCTGTTTTTTTTTGCCGTTTCAGGGTCACATGCCGACGCATCAGCTTCTTCGGAAGTACGACCTCATGCAGTTTTCTGATGTCACCAAAGCTGTGAGGTAAGCCGTGGGGTAGTGGCGTCCGCGACGGCTGGATGACCTCAACCCCATTCAGAAACATGTGTGTCGTTGCAGCGAGGGAAACCTCCTCCTGCTGAACGAGGCTCTATCCAAACACGAGACCTTCTTCATTCGCTGCGGGATCTTCCTCATCCTGGAAAAGCTGAAAATCATCACCTACAGGAATCTCTTTAAAAAAGTGTGGGTGTCTTAGTTTTCATCCCAACTTTTCAATTTCTTGCATTTTAAAGACACTGGAATGAAGTTGTTGCTGTTCGTGTGCACGTTTCATCCTTCCCGCAGGTATCTCCTGCTTAAGACCCACCAGCTGCCCCTGGACGCCTTCCTGGTGTCACTGAAGATGATGCAGGTGGAGGACGTGGACCTAGATGAGGTGCAGTGCATCCTGGCTAACCTCATTTACATGGTAAGCACGCTTCACGCCCGTCGGATTGACACCCGGTGGGGACGGCTGACCACGACCTCTGCTCCTCTTTCAGGGTCACATTAAAGGCTACATCTCCCATCAGCACCAGAAGCTGGTGGTCAGCAAACAAAACCCGTTCCCTCCCCTGTCCTGTCTCTCATAAACTCCATTTCCCACATTGCAGTTGGGCAAAAGCTTCTTCTTTGTTTTGTATTGGTGGAATAAAGAAATTGTTTTTCTAACGTCTGTGTGACTTTTCTTTTTGAGTGTGAAGGCTTGGTTAAACCACATTCAAGCGGCCAGCTCCTGTAATGCGCATTTCGGACTTCTACGGCAAAAAATCTCGCAATAACACGTTGCTACGCAAGTTTTGACGACTGTTTTCAGACTCTATGTACAAAACGCGCAGCAGTTGAACGTGGATAGAAAGTTGAACTAGGTTGAAATTTGACCAATCAGGGACTTGGATTTGGTAGTGACAAGACTACGCGTTTAGCGACATGCGTTACATGCCTAGTGTGTACTTAGCTTGACTGGTGTATTCTGGGTACCCAGAATGGCAACTAAAAACAAAAAGCAAACAATTATTTTTATTGTTTTTATTAAAAGTTTAAACACACGAACTTACACATTTTGAACATTTGACTTTGGTTCTTACAGACAAATTTGGATAAAAATCATGTTGTTGGTGTTTTTAACGTGTTCTTGTGGCATTTTTCTGATGATGGGGGGCATGTGGAAAGAAAATTGAACTCAAATTTGCGCTTCTAAATTATTTTTTTAAATTCAAATTGTGAATCTGGAGAAAAATGCCGGCCACATCTTAGAGATGCATTTCAATTGAATTCCTGCCGCTCTGCAGAAACGATGTCCTAGAAAACGACAGATGTTTTGATTTTGGCTAAAAACAGTATAATCATGATTAAAAGACCACTGGGAACGATTTTAAAATAGATCAAAAGATGATCGGAGTGGATTGGCTCTTGTAAAGATCCAAAAGAAATTGCAAAAAAATGTATTGTAGGGTCAGAGTTCAGACAAGTCTACAAGACTCTGGCTGATGTGACTGCTTGTGTGGTTCTCTGCTACCTTTAGCCTGTTGGAGATCCAGTTTAAATATCGCGATACTTTGATAAACACCTGACCCTCGCAGTCAGTGGAGGAGGACAGCAGGAGCCCGGTGAGGAAAGCTGTTCCTTTCTCCATTGTAGCTACTGGTGATCCTTGGAGGAGGCCGTTGCAGAGCCTGGCTCCTCCCTCAGACCTTCTATGTGGACTGCTGGTGATGTTTTCTCTGCCATTTATCTGGGTTTGATTCTGGCCAGCAGTCCTAGATCTCTCTTGGGTGGAGTTGTCCACCGCTGAAGCTCTGTTTGGCCCTACGCTGGAATCCTGGACGTCCTCATGATGCCCCCTCTTTCTGCCCTGCTCCACCATGCAGAACATTTTGTTGGTCAGTGAATGCGACACATTCAGGCTCTTGCGACACTCGTCCAGCGTCACGTATAGCAGTTGCTGTCTTTGAAGGTTGCCTTTTCTCCCAGAATGCATTAGGATGTTCTCACTAAAATCCTTGGTGGGCAGGCACAGGTGGATGAGGGTTGGGCCAAAAAGCAAGGGGCGGCTCAGCTTAAGAAGAGCAAGGTTGTTGTCATGGTGATTGCTATGGAATTGATCGTGTAGGTGCACATCCAGAATTGTGATTTCCGCGTTACCTAGTGGATAAAATAGAAAACAAATTAGTTTGAATGCACTTATTTTAAATCCTTAAACACTAAACAGAGCCCATTTTAATTTGTTTGATTTTTTGCCTTAACCATAAAATTTAAAAAAATGGGAAACGTATTCCACTCGATTCAATCTATTTAGTTAATCAAATATTTTCTAAAAATTTTCTGTTTATTTTAGAACCCCTTTGTTTTTTTGTTTACTGGACTTGTGGGTGATGGGAACGGGTGACACGGAACCGATGGGGAAGTTTGGTGTTCAGGGCAAGAATGCAATTCACAAGAACAAATGGTGGTAGACTATAAAATGGACTATGACAGCAGGGACGTTATTTCTCAGGAACACATGGGGGCATTGGGAGGGGCACACAAGTTGACACATATTGTGCCGATGCTTCGATCTCCACAGCCATCAGTAACTGCGAGGTTGTGTCTGGGGAGTTTGTTGGTGCTGTGCAGGACGTGTATGAGAGCAGTGGTGAAATGTGCTGTAGGGTGTGAGAAAGGAGTTGAAGATGGAGATGGGGCTTCGTCAAGAATCAGCTTTGAGCTCTTTCATGTTTGCAGTGGTGATGGACAGATGCAATAAGACAGGAATTTGTGGATCCTGATGTTTGCAGATGACACTGTGATCTGTAGAGATAGCAGGTGGAGGAAAGTACAGAGAGGTGGAAGTTGAAATGAACCCAGCATTTTTGGCTTTTTCCTGTTTACGTGTAAACATTTTTATATGTTGAGATATTTTAGTATTTTGTACTTTGAAGTTTTTTTTATGTCAGCATCGGAAAGACGTGTGTTTTAATGTTTTTTGGGCTTACCCAATTTTTAACAATCCAATGATTGATGGTTTATGTGTCAACTATTTGTGTGCATATTTACATGTTAATCATATTTATATTAGCAGGTTTACGTGTGTTTGTTGACATGTTTACATGTTTTTACGCGGTAGCCATATTACTGATGGCAAGTTTTTGCCTAATGTGCGTGTTTACCCATTTGCTTTTACATGTTTTCACATTTACATGCTTGCATGTCTGATAGTGCAGACTGCTGGAGGAGATTACCAGCCACCACATAGAAATCCGATACTCTCAGCTCAGAATCTGATTGGAGGAAGAGACAGCGAGCCGCAGTCAGGATGGAGTGTTGTCCCAGCACCACACCTCCACATAGCTCCACCCCTTTACTGCTCATCAGGGTCACCTGGGGTAAACAAACCCAATTTCAATACAAATGAATTTGGTTTGTTTGTTTGACGCTTAGTTCTGATTGGCTGATGAGTTCTCACCTGCCAAGGACAATGTCCATGAGGACAAACGGGACGGGTGGCGCTGGGGAGCCTTCCGCAGGGAAACTTCACTGTGGAAACAAAGACCATGTTAGCCAGCAGTGGGAGGCAGCTTTGTGACCATGATGATGTCACGCAATGGGAATCGAACCGTCAGGCACACAGCTTCGTCCGTCACCATGAAGTTTGAACCCCGTGGTGCAGGAACAGGTGAATGAGCGTCCGGAAACCTCGCACAGCTGGTGACAAGCTGCCGGGCCGCCAGTGGGACACTCTGAAATTTCTGGAACAGACAGGTTTTGCTCGTCACACCCCTACTCTGACAGCCGTGAAATGGTTTAGCTGATGGTCAAACCTGGTGCCGTAACCTGATGAACAGATAACTCGTGCCCTCTGAATTTGTATTTTTCATCTGTACTCAGGCCTCCTTTTTCACAGGCTGGTCCGTGGTAGGGGGCTGGGCAGGAGCAAGAAAACCCCCCCACTTTGTCCGTGCAGAGTCCTCCATTGAGGCAGGGGCTGGATATACACTGGTCTCCATCTCAGAACACACAGCAGAGTATAGAAAACACCTCAACGTCGTTGTTTTGGGCCCACAGCAGTCCTGGACTTCCAGGGGCCGTTTCTGTTTTCGCAGTGATTCTATCTTCCTGCGCCTTTCAGAAAAAATGTAACCCTGCCAAATACTCAAAAACACAGCAGAAATTGAGAAACACCCAGGCCTAGTGACAATCCCCACCCCCAACCCTAATATTTAAAAAAAAGATGACATCACAGCAGGAGCAATCGTAAAACAGAAAAGTATGGTTCAAAAATCTCTTAAAAGTATTTCTAAATCCACTAACAAAACCATGGAAATATCCAAAGGAAGTTTGGAAAAATAAAAAACCTTTATTACCAGCTAAAAATTAAGCCCCCCCTGGGGGGTTTGATCTTTCACCGTCTAACTCCTCGACCATTGTTGGATTTTACTTCCCCTAAACTTTAACTGCGTTTGCATGGCGAGGTCACAAAAGTGGCTTTCTCCCTGTTGCTCGCACCTTTTTTACCTGAATATTGCGAAAATTCAATACATGGATCCCTGTTTAGCAAAAAAACTATATTGCAAAGGAAATTTGAAAGTTTACTTTTGCAGATTCTTCATCACCCCCAGGCAACCTAAAAATAAAATGGTTGCTTTGGAGATAAAACCAACTAAATGTTTCTGCTTTCATTGATTAGCAGGTTTCCTTTTTCTTCATTCAGTGTTTTCAAGGGTTAAGGTCAAACTCACCATAGTAAACTGTCCAGAAGGAGATCTGCACACGAACAAACATCTATTAGACTCCCGACTTGGATCTCTCCTCATCTGCTGCTCACCATCAACCCACCGTCTTTGCGGTGTCCTCAAACACCTCGCGTGCCTCCTCGTAGTTGCAGAGCTCCTCGAAGCACTCTCGCTCCAGGTTCCCCTGTAGAATCTCTTCCACTAGGAACCTGTTGGCTCGTTTGGACCGCAGGAACACGGCTTCAGACCCAGGCATCCGAGGAAACACTACAAACACCATGGTGTCGTCGGTATAGATTAAAAAAGGCTGCATTTTACCTCTAAAAGAAAAAAATCCGAAAAACCATCAAAAGAAACAAGCCTGGGTTATGCTAATGACACACCTAGAAAGGGTGGATATTATTTTGACCATAGAGACATGCTAAAGGAAGGGCTTTGCTAAAATCACAGTTGTTTTGCTAGGTCAAAGCATTGCAATAGTCGTAGTGTTTGGTGACATAGACTGTACCACAATAAACATGGAACGAGAAATGAAATGAAATGTTTTATGTCACGAGTATAGAAACAAAAATCATTGACAAGAATATTAAAAGAAAAGGCTATGAATTGGATCCCAAGCAGCTCGACCTTGTGACTGTAAGAGACATGTCTATAAGAGAATTGACACAAATCTTGTACCAATTCACCCAAGAATACATGCAATTTTTAGTAAATCTGTCAAGTCAACGTCCTATTAGTTGTCACACACCTAGGTGTGTGAAAATTGTAAATTTGGTCTCTGAATTTGACCCATCCCGCCGGGGAGCGATAAGCTGCAGACAAAACTGCACTCGGGAAACCATTTGGTTGTTTAACTCAGTGTTTCCCAACCCTGGTCCTTGGGGCACACTGTCCTGGATTTTTTCAATCCAACCCTGCTCAAACACACCTGCCTTTGATAACTTTCATTGTCAGGCTTCTACAGAGCCTGATGATGAGCTGAATCGGGTGTGCATAAGCAGGGCAACATGGAAAACATGCAGTGCAGTGTTTCCCGAGGACCGGGGTTAGGAAACACTGGTTTAACTCCCCAATCCAACGCCTCAATGTGGTGTGTCAAGCAGGGAGGCATTCAGTCCAATTTTTAGAGTCTATGGTAGCCTACAATTCAACCGTGCAGTTCTTCCAGTCTGAGGGAAGACACGCTGAGTTGGTCTTCATTCTGATGTTAGGCTTTCTGATCCCTGAAATAAACTCAGTTAAGCTGAAACATTCTGTCTAAGGTTAGTGATTAGCGCTTTCCCCTCACAGCAAGAAGGCCCTGTTTCAAATCCCAGCTGGGACCTTTTTATGTTCTTCATGTGTGTGTGGGGGTTTTACCCCGGCACTCCGGCTTCCCCCCTACAGCCTAGGTGTGTATGGCTTAACCCAAAAAAGTACCTGTCCAATGTGTACCCTGCCTTCACCCAACAGCAGCCAGATTAGGCTCTAGCAGTCATGTGACCCCCAAAAGGGATGCAGCAGGTGCCCTTCCTGACAACCCTGTATTTTATCTGGGCGGAGGCCAGGGACAGGAAGACCCAGGCAGTAGCAATGAAGGGTCTTGCCCAAGGACCCACACTGGATGAAGCTCATCGATGGCCAACTCAGCTGTCCAGCGGCTTATTAAACCCTCATAGAACCTTTAAGTATTTAAAATTGGGGTATTTAGGTCAAATCGTCCAGCCTGCCACTCAACAGATTATTTAAATACTTTAAATGCGGCACTTTTCTGTTTTTACTGCTTCATTTTACCTTAAATAAATACTTTTATGACTCATTTCTTTGTCTTGGTCTTAACAACAGAGATGTAATCAAAGAACTTTTTTATTCAAATGTAGGTTGTGTGTTTACTAACAATTTGACATGTGAATTTCAAAGTATTTAAATTGACTTTAAACTCAATGGGAAGTTATTGTTCATGATGTCAAAGAGACATCCCGGGAGATTCATCCCGGGTCCAACTGACCCTTTGTTTTTAAGCCCGAAATCGGCTGCGACGTCGAAACATTCAGAGAAACGATTGAAGGAGTTAAAAGACTGTGCTCCTACCTTTGCCATCACTGAACACTTGAGGGATACAAGCAAGAAGGCAGAGCTGGAGAAGAGATGCCGACATGTTGTCCACCGCCAGAGCACTGACTGCCGCCACAACCTCAAACACAAATACACCTTTGGGTGACTCACAAATGCTACTGGGTGTCCCAACAACCTTTACCTCAGATCCAGATTTTATCGTGTTCACAGTCTGTTCCACTGATGACAAACTTGAGTATCTGGGAATGTTTGTTCACAGTATATAGTCTACCTGAAATTTGATGACATTTTTACATCAGTTTAGTGTCAGAGATTCCTTAACTTTTTCATTTTTTTTTTTATTTGAGTCTTTTCACCTCCAAAAAATAGTCACAACAACATCTCAGTGAAAGCTGTTTTCACTCTATGGACTCTGTCCTTAAAGCACACAAATGCAGTAAGCTGCTTCGACCTCTGGAACCTAAACACTCATTGTTTACTCTAAATAAATAAAGAAGGACATCAGAATCAATAACTTCACCAGACACAAACAACATTTGGCTGTCGGGAATTCTGCAAGTTGCTGTAATGTTCATCATAAAGAATTTATTTGTGTAATGGTGCAGAAAATAAGGATTTATATCCTACAAAAAAACACAATTCCAGACTTGTTGGTTCTTCTTTAAGAAGTTTTTCTATCCTCCACTGGTTACCTGTATTAATGTAACCTGTTTGAACTGGTCTTCTTCATAAAAGACATCTGTCCACACCCTCACAGTCGGACTGTAACCTCCCCACCATGACCAAAGAGCTGTCGAAGGACACCAGAGGCCATATTCTAGACCTTCACAAGACTGGGATGAACCAATCTAAAATAAACAAGCAGCTGCATAAAAAGAGATCAACTGTTGGAGCATTTATTAGAAAATGGAAGACACATGAGCTCACTGACAATCTATCTCCACCTGGAGCTGCATGAAAGATCTTACATCAGTGGAGAGCAAATGATCTCTAGAACAGCAAAAACAGTCCAGAGTTTTACTGGGGGAACTAATTAATGACCCAAAGAGATCTGGGAACACAATAAAAAGGTTACTACAGGAACACACCGCATTGTAATTAATATAAATCCTGTAGTGGTTCCCCCAGCTTAATCCAGCACATGTCTAAGATAATCTAAAGCTCTCCAGACCATTTGGATGGTCCAGAGGAGGACTGGGCGAATATCATGTGGTCAGATGAAAGCAAAACTTGACTCTTTGGTATAAACGTCTCTGAACGGCGAAGAATGCTGAGTTGCATCCAAAGAACACCCAGTGGAAACATCTTGGTTTGGGTCTGCTTTTCTGCAGGCTGTACAGAACAAATGATCTACTGTACAGTGAGGAAAAGGTCAATTGGGGCTTTTTTATTGTGAGTTTTTGAACCCTTCATTGAGAACACTGAAGATGTTGGATTTTCCAGCAAGACAATGATCTCAAACACATTGCCCAGGCAACGAAGGAGTGACTACATAGGAATATCCCATAGTCCTGGAGTGGTCTGGCCAATCCCTGGATCTCAGTCCAATCAAGAATCTATGGATGGAGTTTAAAGGCTGTGTTGCCGAACAACAGCCCAAAACATCACAGCTCTTAAGAGGATCTGCATGAATGAATGGACGGTAGAGCAGGTCGTCCAATACCCGAAGGGTTCGCGAGTCGATCCCTGCTCTCTCCAGCCAGCTGTCACCCCCCTAGCGCGGCTAGTCTGCAGCTCACCGCTCCCCCCAGGGGATAGGCAATAATGCAGGAGAAGAATTTCTCCAATGTGGGATAAATAAATAAATAATCATGAACATTAAAGACCTGTCTCATTTTTTTTTTATTGTGACACCTTGCAGAATCTCTGACTGATCAATACATTTTTTGCGTTTTCTAATCCAGAATGAAAGAAAGTGTTAAATCATTTTTTAAAGGGTTCGAAGCTATCAATAATAGGATGATGAGACAATTGAGAAAGTCTCAAGAATTATTAACCCTTGTGCTATCTTAGATGACCCCACCCTTACATTGACGTGTTATTCCTACAATGACAAAGGTGAATAAAAGTGGAAAGATTTCATGTAATCCATGGACACCAGTGAAGATCACAAATCATTGAAGAAAAAAGGTTCAGAGCACTGTCTAGTGGGTCTAGATGACCCAACTCCCAATGATAAAGTGCCTAGGACAGCACAAGGGTTAAAATCTCTTTGCAGACCCAATTTTAAGTAATACGTATTAATAAGTAATGCAATATTACGTTATTTAACCCAATAAAGGTCATATTGGGCTCTGAAAAGTTTAATAAAATGTTGGGTTTTTTTCTATAGCCAAATAGCAAACTATTTCTGTTAGTTACTTTAAATACATTTTCATTTAATTCATTGTATTTTACTGTTCATTCACATAAAAAATAAATAGCTGCAAACCAAAATATGAAAGTGCTGATCTGTAAGGATATTTATTTTCAGATTTCGCAGAGATGGAAAAACAGACCTGAAAACACACATTTTCACAATGTTATTAATCTTCTCTGTACTTTTGTTCATACTGAACGTAACTTTCCAGACAAGCATCAGGTCAACTGAATTAAATGTCTTCACCACTGAAGGTTTGTACTCAGCTAAGAGCTGCTATTTACTGGAAAAGCCATTGGCTACAGTTCTAAGGCATTGTTAACACTGTTCATTGACTATTCATCATGTTATCTGGTTTTAATACAAAATTTTAGAATATGCTATAGATGAGGTTCAGAGGGAAACTGATCTAAACGATTATGATACATTTTACAGGAACAGGCGCCGGATGGTGCCATCATGCCTTTTTGGTCTTTGTCTGTTTAGATTTAGGTCCATCAGTCTTTTGGTGGCTACTCTGATCCAGGGGATGTACTTGGACACCTGGGTGTAGATCCCGTATTTGCCTTTGCGCGCGCAGCCTTCGCCCCAGCTCACTACGCCTGTTACAAAGTAGGTGTCATGGTAGCGCGTTACGTGCGGGCCCCCACTGTCGCCCTGGCAGGCGTCCTTTGCCTCTTTATCGTAGCCAGCACAAAACATCTGCGGCAGGATTTCCAGCGGTGTGGATTCCATGCAGACGTGCCGGTCAACATAAGGGACACTAAGGCGCTGCAAGATGGTGGATGGCGCCCGGCCTTCACCGAGACGTCCAAAACCGCTGACCAGCCCCTCTGGCTGGCGCATCAGTACCTGTGGGCAAAAGCAGTTTAGTTTCCTCACTTTTATAGCCTTCAAGCAAGTGTCTGTCTGGCAGACTGTAACACATACGTACATTTATTAAGTGCGTGTGGTAGGTGTATCATGAAGTATTATTGTGAGGCTAATTTTACTTTCTCTTACTTATGATGTATGAAAGATGCTGCCCTTATGCCACACTCTATACGTGAGTAAGAAGCGAGGACTGGCTTCTTATGGACCCTGCACACTTGGCATTCAAAGAGTGCAAGTGCCCGTAAGGTGCCCGTAGCCTACATAAACTACGCTCTGATTGCCTAATTTGCTTATCTATATGACATGTATGCCCGTAGAAAAACGTGTATGAAAACGTTTGTTCTACTTGCTCATTGAACAATCTATGACCTTGATGTGCCATGCGGGTCACCTGCGTGACCTGTACAGGTTTGCCCATCTTTCACCCGCAGACAGCCCGTGTGGGTAGTTGGGATGTTCCCACTTGCTGTCATTAAAACATGAGGACGTCCAAGAAGATATATTTGTGTTCACATATTGATGTGTACTTCACCTTTTCGGCAAATTCTTGGTCAGGTAAGCATGCTGGCAGAATGTACTTGGTGAACTTGATTGGGTTTTGCAGTTTGATGAGTGCAATGTCATTGTTGTAGGTTAACGGTGTATATTTTGAGTGAGAGATGATGGTGGCTACAGCGTGTGTCGCTTCAAACTTCTCCGTCTTCAGCATGTCAAACTTTCCTGAAAACCAAAAACAAGAACGTTTGTATTCACTTGCTTTGTAATTCAGAATGAAGGCTGTCTTACAAAAGGACACACACACAAAAACAAGACAAAACAGCAGAGCTAGGGATCGTTACATTTTTTTAAATGTTTAATTAGACTATTCAAATCAGATAAATTGCGGAATTTGTATAAAAACAGTGTGTATTTAAGCAGCAACAGGCTCAATCAAAATATTTGTTGTGCAGGCCAATACTGCTGTTTTGAAAGGGAACCTCCAGTAGACACAGACTCAGTTACGGCAAATATATGCATAACACATTTTCAAAATTGTTCAGACACTTTAAAAGTGGAAGCCAAGAAAACATCCTTGCTTCATCTTTGACATCTCAGTGGCTGAGTGCTAAGCTATGTTCACACCGCCCCTCAACAACACGTGGTCATGTGACCACTTCCAATGAAAAGTCTATGTAAACGCGCGTATATGCGGGTTTCAGGCATTCGTGTTCATAAGTCTCGCATACACTTATCGCTTTGAAAGTCGATTAAACGTGTTAAAAGTTGAACCACAAAAACAATAACAAAAAGTAACTACAGTATCTCTATTACAACTGTACTAAAATAAAATAAAATGTTGTATTAAAAATATTCAACAAAAATGTTATTCTACATTTGCCTTGAACAAGTGGACTATGAACATCTGATCAAGTATTTAATTTACCATAAGAGTATTTTGTAAATCAGTTTATGGATAAGAATATTAAAGTAGAAAAATAAATGACTTTCTTTGTCTTGCATTAGATTAAAAAGTTTCAGACTTAGCAAAAGGTTGAAAGTATTTAAAGATAAAGTATGTCTGTGGAAAGGATGTACCTCTTGTAATTCATGGCCAGTTACCTCTATTGGCCGGTCAGACTTACCAAGTTTGACATACATGTAACGTGTTTGGTTCATGCAGTGGGCAGCAGTAAGGATGATATGTTCACTGAGGATTGTTCCTCCACAGAAGCCTTGGTGATCCTCATTTAGCAGAAGAGCCTAAAAGAGGAAGAGTCAATAAATAAAATACTACTTTTTTTGTCATTTACATCACTGCAATGACAAAAGGGCTGTTATAAGTGATTAAAACGTGTTTCTACCTGCCAAGGACATTCTCCTGGTGGACAGTCTTCTCCATTGACGATGCGAACGTGTCTTGCCCTCTGAGGTACAACGGTTTCCTCAACCACATACTCCAGTTGAGTTTGGCTGCTGTTGTTGGATGTGGACAGTGTGGCAGCCTCATGTTTCGGCGTGAACCTTTCGTCTGTGAAGGTTTCATTCCCAATCAGCTCTGTAGAGTTCACCTCGGTTGAGTTCCGGTCATACCGGAAAATGGTACGAACTTTGTCGGTGACGATGGCACCACATTTGAAGGTGTCTACAAGAGTTTTAGGAAACCATCAATCAGCAGCACTTTGCATCATGGGTATTGTGCTATTGGTATGTAGGAATTTCATAGAAACCTGGACAAACAGAGACATTTTTGAGCTTCTCTTACTGTTTGAGTGGCAGTTTTTATTGTTTGGGGCCAGGTAGTAGCCGTCAGCACAGGAGCATTGAACAGCGCGATTGCGCACGTGGCAGAAATGTTCACAGCCACCATTTTTAGTTTCACAGAGCTGAGGAATGACTGTAAAGAGACAGAATACACAGGAAGGACCTTGGTGTAATATTCTTCTAATTAAAGCAGGCTCAAAAACTTGAAAGGAATTGATCTTTACTTAGAAAATGTTAAAATCAATCATTAAGGTTGTGGATTTAAAAAAACAAACAGCTTTGTTGGTTGCACCAAAAACTAATGTTATTCATAATACTTACATGTTCAGTACTAGGTTATGTATAACAAAGGGTCTCTTAAAAGCAGCCTCAGTCCAAAAACAATTGAGTCTTGTTATTTTTTTTTAGCAATAATACAAGATAAAATTTTGAAAAGCTGCTTTGGTTTGATAGAGTTCACGGCTCAAAATCCCAAAGTAACATTGTTGTCTTTCAGCCAAGGCCATTGTACTATTTCGAGCAAGAACTTACCAAATGGTCTCATGGAGACTGACAAACTGATAACTAGAGTGGTTCCACCCAAAAGCTTCCAACAGACTCCACACATGCACAGCCCTTTTGCAGGTCCTTATGAGTGGTTGTGGTGGTTGGATAAAGGCAAGGAATTAGGAGATACCATTCTACTATATACAAACTAGCGAATCGTTTGTTCTTAAAATAGCCAGCAATAGGTGAAACCCACAAAGTAGGATTACAGATGTCTCAAGTCTGTAAAGCCCCTCTTCATGCACTTTTCTCAGGCAGACACAAACATTTCCTCCCTTTTTTACTTGTTTAAACTCTCAAAGGTCAAACCTTTGCAATAAAATAAGCCCAGTATTACAGAATGAAAACAAAGTTCTGATCGTGATTGAAGATTTAGGGAGATTTGGCAAACTAAACCTATTTTGTCCAAGAAACATGGAGGACACCGACTGAAAATGGTCTACAGCCATTTAGGATGCAGAACACAGTGTGTTGTAAAATAAAATTAAAAAACAAGAAAAAAGAACTAAACTGCATTGAAAAAGTATCTGAAAAACAGCAAGACCCCGAAAGGTGAACCACGACATAGTGAGGGGACATATTTCGAGACAAAGTCTGTCAATCTTTTCAGGATTAAAACCAACCAAAGCCAGTGATGAATTAGTGGGAGAAGAACATGACTTTCCAGATGGAATAAACTCTGTACCAATTTCACAGTTGTGGCCCTTAAATCCCTCAAGGCAGTAGCATGAGTAGGTTCCAATCCCATCTTTGCACCGTCCATTATTCACACAGGGCTTTGACAGACATGAATCGCCATCTGCAAGAGAAAGAGAGCAGTGTCAAATGAACCACTTTTCTCTAATACCACGTTGACACCGCCCCTCTGCAACACCCTCAATTGACCACTTCCTACGAAAAGTCCATGTAGATGAGTGTTTCAGGATTCTGTATCTAAACTTTCGCGCTTCAGTGTCGCAACCCAAGTTTTTAAGTCCATTTTTTGGCTCTACGTACCAAACAGCCTTCTTTTTAGCACATGAAGTTGCCAACCACTCAAAAATTGATCATGAAGGAAAAATTAGTTTATGTCCGGCTGGATTTATGTGACACCAGGTCTTATATATATCAGAATAGAGCTGTGAAAGAAAAAACCTGGAGTAAAATTCGCTCGATTAGTGCCGCCATGACATTTGGAACCAAGCCTCTACCAACTGTGAGTACATGCACTTGTACTGGGTAGCAACCGTCTACTTAGCAAAACAACTTCGAGTTTGAAGCATAGAGGAAAGGCCTTACCAAAATATTTGCTCCAGAACTCTTGCTGAAAGGAAAGCAGAGAGTGTCAAGCTGAAACACAATGGAATTTAGGGATTTTGAAGATGGATGAAATGCCGCATACAGTCTTTTGGTCATCCTCAAAGATTTCTCGCGCCTCCTCCTTGTCACAACGTTCCTCAACGCACTCCCTCTCTAGGTTACCTTGTTTCATTTCTTCGAATAAACTGTTGGCTCGTCTTGGCCTGGTCAGAACCTGGTTGGCTGCCGAGCCATCTATGAACACTGGTAATAGAGAACAAATTCGGTTAGAGTTTCCAACAAAAGTCATTATTTTTGCTGTTTTCTTCATCTACTCTATCAAGTGGTACTGTGATGCATACATTTTTTAAGATGGTTGGCTTGAAGTCAAACTAAAGGTCTGAAATCACTGAGTCCTTCAACACTGTCACAACTTGTGACAAAGAGAAGAGAAAAGTAAATCACAAAATGTCAAACGCACAACAGTCTTGGGTCATTTCTCATCCCTGCTGCTAATCAATAAACTGCTACCCTCACTCCCAGCCTAAAATGCTTCTTTTCCGTGTCTAAGCCACATCCCTCCCGAGTCCCCTTTCTCCTCCTTAGTCCAAAAGACTGAGTGAGGCAGGCTTACCATGAGCAGTGGTCAGGTGAAGGGTCAGGAGGAACAGGCACAAACGCCAAAGCATGGTCTAAGCCGGACACAAGCTCGTCTGGAGGACTGTCTAAACAGAGCGTGAGAATAGAGTCTGAATGTGAAAGAGGAGTGCAGGCAGAAGAGCAACGACCTGTGTCAAGGCAGAGCGGGGGAGGACGGTTGAGCCTGGCGGGGGCGGGGCTTATCTCAGGCATTTAGACCTTCTGCTGGAACTATTTGACCTCCATCACTACTGTAGCGGGAAATTGCAACAGTAGCTGCAGATTCTTCTGCAGAGAAGAATCTGGTGTGTTCATTTCATATACCAGCTTTAGGACTTTGTAGTGCTCCTTGATCCCCGTTTCAACATCCTAATCTCAAATTTATTGAGTCAGGAGTTCACATCTTCTTAAGACACCTTCTAGAAAAATGTAGCTGTCTTGCTGGCCGTGAACTTCAAAACATTACATTGTGCCAGAGATTAGGAAAAAAATCAGAGCTGTAAAACTGGTACAATTTCAATTTGATGTTTCATATTTGAAGCTTGTAAAAACTTTTCCGAACTCCGTTTTCACTCAATGTCCAGAATAATGCTTTGAAGTGTTGACTACCGTCTAATTTTGGAGTTTTGACTGCGTGAGCCTCAGGTATATAAGGCCTGTCTCATAATTAGGAAATGGCCTTATAGAGGTGAAAGCACAGCATGTTAAAGGGCCTATATTGTGCCGTTCTTAAGCCTTTCAAAGTACACCATATCCATCTATATAATAATGTACTACCTTTGGCACACTAAACAAAGATTTTTTTATGAAAAATGAGACGACTTGATCTCTGACGCACCGCCTTTTGGCTCCGTGTGGGTGCCGCCCATTTCATGACGTCAACATAGGACCGGCCTCGAGTTTTGCCGGTCACAGTTAGCTACGTAGAGAAAGTAGGTGTGTGTGTTAGCTTGGGGCGGTGCTGACAGTGCAGATTCTTCCTGGAAGGGGCTGTTCCTCACTTATCTACGTCACAATGTGAGAAGCCACTCATTTTCGTGGGTTGGGAGGGGCTGGTGCTCAGAGCGTAGGTTTTTTGAAGAACATTCAGAAATTTGTGAACGGATTAAAACAGGTTCCTTTTTGTGAGAAATGGACATTATGATACATTTAAAAGCTCAAACAGTTGATTTTGCCTGTCATAGTGCATTTAAAATATGTCATATGCTAGGCATCCTACAGGTGCAGTCACATATGGAAAATTTGAATGACTCACACTCAGTGACAGACATATGTTCATGTTTTTTTTCGGCTGGGGAGAGTTTCACTGGCATTATGAAGATGCCAGAGAAGCAGGATTATTTTTGCTGTAATGCTACGTTCACTCCAGTGTTCACACTGGACAAGCAGGGAGGGACTTCCTCCTCTTTTTTTTTTTTCTCACTCTGCAGTTTACTAGTGCATGTCTGCCACCTGCAGTTGCAAAATGGTGTAGTGGTGCAAATCTGGTGAAAGTAGCTCCAGGTTTTTTCTTTCTTAGCTTTGTTCCCCATATGTGAAAGACTTGTTGTCATGTAATCCTTGTGCTATCCTAGGCACTTTAACATTGGGAGTTGGGTCATCTAGACCCACTAGACAGTGCGCTGAACCTTTTTTCTTCAATGATTTGTGATTTTCATTGGTGTCCATGGATTACATGAAATCTTTCCACCTTTATCCACCTTTGATTGGCTACTGGGTGTGGATTAAAACCTGATAACCGATCGGTGAAAAAATAAGTTCCGGTCACCTAGCTTAAATGTTTTGTATCACTGCGCCGGCATCTTTAAAACAACCTTTTGCTTCATCATTTGGACAAAAAAAGCGGTAAGAGGTGAACTTTCTCTCTGAACTGATGCTTTATTCAACCCATCGGAAAGATCAGCATATATATATCGCCGGATCTTGACTGCAGCGGTGATCCGCCGCATCTTGTAACATATAATCCGCTTTTTGTGAGAGAGGCGATCTAAATCGGGAAAAAAACAAGAATTAAGGACTAAAAACTGGTTAATATGAATTGCTTTTGTAAGTGACCATGGTATAAGCGGGTTAACGGCCTTCGAAGTGTGCGTTATTACTTTTTAACGCACACTTCGAATGCTTCGCGTCGGACAGTTCAGGCTTCCACGGCGTGCGTTTACAAGTAATAACGCACACTTCGTCGGTCATTAACCCTTACTTATCATGGTAGGGAGAACACGTCATTGCAAGGGTGGGGTCATCTAAGATAGCACAAAGGATACAGAAACCCAAAATGCCCGACATTCTACTTTGTAACAAAAAATGACTACATTTTGCAAATATTTAATAATCAAAGCTTCTTTATTGGTTTCACATTGGTTGTCACTGTTTCACAGTAATGTTGCTGAGCACACCAATAAAGTTATGCTAACTTTTACATTTGAACAGAAGTACATGTAATTTGATTGATACGCTTTCTTTGTTTTTCCTTTTTACCCGAATAATTGGGGGAAAAAATGCAAAGATGACCTTCTCAGGACTCATTGATATCCCTTAGTTCAATTTCAGATTGTTACTTAGAATTTAATTAATCAATCAATCAACTAACTCACTTTTAGTGAAGATGCAGTTATAAGTAACTGGACTGGCTGAAGTAGTCTGGCCAGTGCTTAGGAAAAAAAAGCTAATCTCATAGCGGCTTTGTTAATAGAAGTAAGATCGTTTGGATCTTACTTCTAGAGTTACAGTGGGGGATTATGGCTGATTTGAGGTTGCTGTTCGGTTGTGGATCCACTCCAAATAGTTCGAGACTCTGGTGTATATCCCATAATTCCCTGGTCGAGCACAGCCCTTTCCCCAGCTGACGATGCCCAGCAGAAACACTGTCTTCCTGTACTCTGTCACCAGGGGACCCCCGCTGTCCCCTTTACACGAGTCTGTCCGCCCGTCTAGATACCCGGCACAGAACATGTTCTTGGTGAGAGCTACCCCGCTCTCTTCTATGCAAGTCTGCGTCCGCAGTCGTGGAATCTTTGTGCGCCTCAGAACGTTCGAAGTGGGCCCGTGCTCACTCCGCCTCCCCCAGCCGCTCACTGTGTGCATGCTGACCGACCACAGATCGCGCTCAGCCAGGACACGGGTTGGCAGGCAGACTGGGAGTGCGTACGGGGTATATGTGATGGGGGAAGCTAGCCGGAGGAGGGCGATGTCATTGTCGACGGTGGTTTTTGCGTAGTTCGGGTGCATGAGGATCTCTGCCACCTGGATGATCTGCTCCGTGGATTCATTGACCGCCAGGTTGTGTTCACCTGAAGGTCAAAGGACAGAAGTGAACAGTTGTCATGGGTTCGTGTTGCACTACTGAACACAGTAAAAGCTTAAAAGAAACAACATGGTAAAACATTATATTTGTCCTAAAATAACTGCAGTTGTTATAATCCAAGTCATTCCACGGCAATACATTTAATTTCAGATACACATAAACACACATATAACAACACATACAGATTAATAACACATGGAAACATCTAACAGGTATTTGTCACTTTTTTAACCCTTGTGCTATCCTAGGCACTTTAACATTGGGAGTTGGGTCATCTAGACCCACTAGACCTTTTTTCTTTAATGATTTGTGATCTTCACTGGTGTCCATGGATAACATGAAATCTTTCCACCTTTATCCACCTTTATCATGGTAGGAATAACACGTCAGTGTAAGGGTGGGGTCTTCTAAGATAGCACAAGGGTTTCTCAAATTCTGTTCAGACTATTCTAATGCCAGATTTTCCAAGATGCATTACAAAAAATGGCCAAAAGTTGAAAAAATTGATAATTTATGTGTTACTCCTGAACTGAAGCAATGGGCAACAATGGAGATGAGAAACTCTCATCCGCCACGACAGAATGTGACACACAATCAAGAATGTTTGTTCATGAATGTGCATATACAGCCCACGGTGTTCCCACTGGAAAAGCAGGGAGGGGCCTCTTTTCCTGTTTCTATTGTTCACTAGCGCATGTCTGCCACCTACAGTTGGAAGAGGCTTGTTGCGAAATGTCAAAGTGGTGCAAATCTTGCGACTTTGGCACAAAACGGAAACGCTAGCATCCTCGCAATGGCGAAAATGGATTACCATCGTGTCAGGAGAGTGGCCTAGATTTAGTTATTTTTATCTGAAAGAAACAAACGCAGATGTCCTCAGGCTTGTCGCCGTATGTTGGTCAACAAGATAAACCAAACCCATACATATCTACCAAATCTGAGTCCTTGATTGGTTAAAATTCAACCTAGTTTAACTGGCGACACTCGTTTCGGGCGTAGAGCCTGAAAACAGTCGTAAAAACTCGTAAAAATTCTAAAACATTAAAAAACTAAATTACATTAGATCTTATTAAATATTTTAATCGAAAAGATGGTATAGATGTCCTATAGAACAAAAGAATTAAATAATGTTTATTAGTCAAAACTGTAAAAAAAAAAAAACAGGTTTGAAGTTTTCTTTTGAATTCAATTTAATGACTGAAAAGAGATTTTTTAAGAACTCACCTGCTATGATTTTCAGGAACTGCTTGTCTGTGTCTTCCAGACAGTGAGACGCTGTGAGGATCCATGTGGGCTTATAAATCACTCCTCCACAGAAACCTTTACCTTTATAGACCAGCAAAACCTGGAGAAAGAAATATGTGTTGATGATGTGTTATAATATGATAAAAGCAAAACTTAAACATTATTTTTATGCTTAGGTTAGGCATTTCGTTTTGAAAGTTTTTTCAGTTAGCAAATGATCTTTGACCTTTGCTGAAAAGGAAAGTCTTCGCATTTGACACTCGTCAATAATTCCAACGTTTGTTAGAATTTTCTTTATTTTTAAAAAGATAACATTTGCTTTTTCATTTCAATCAAAGTAACTCTGTAAGGGACTTATAGTTTCCCCATTTGCTCATGACTTGTGTCTGTCTTTAAGGTTATATTTGTACCACTAGAGCGAAAAATCTGCATTTATGTGAAAGAGTGTACATCTAGGTGACATTAAAATGATAATCCATGGATTTGAAATATAAATCCAGCTTTTTGATGACAGTAATGAAAAATTAGATAAAAATAAAGTGTTTCAAATGGGACTTCTGATTGAACAATTAGCAAAAACATTAATTACATATAAAAAAAATTCAGATGTTATAAATGTAAAAAGATAATGACCTTTTCTGTATCTATATTTACTGAATATGTTTTGCTAAACTGGAAATTGGAAACAGCTCTTGAACCCAGTAACTGACTCTCTGATTGGTTAGATTACGCAGCAGTCTAACCAATCAGAATAAAAAGAGACAACCACTGGTTCTCATTCACCCAGTTACTAAAATTGTAGTTTCTACCAGACCAGAAATGCATCCTGGTTTTGTCTATAGCCAATGAACAACGAAGTGTACTTTCAGCCCACCTGCCAGGGGCATTCACCTTTGGGACACTCGGTTCCTCCCACGATTCGAAGATGCTCCTCTTGTTTGTGTCCCTGCAGAACAGGAACCATTCCACAAGCTATTGGTTCTGAAATTAAAAGAGGCAAGCAGAGATACTTATTCCCTCATGAAGAATCAAGGGGTTGTCTGTATGACACGTATGTGCTTACCTACTTCACCCTTAATAACCCTTTAGTGTTGTAAACGTGTTTGCTATGACCTGCTGTCCGCAGCATGCCCGTAGAAAATACTGGCTTGGTACGAAATGTTGAGATGGTACACATTTGGTGAATCTTTCTCCAGGCTTTTTCTCTCTCAGCCCTATGCCAATATATGAAAGACTTGGTGTCATAGAATTCTGGACTTTGCACAAGCCGCACTCATTAATTTCAAATGGTTGGTACTTCCGTGCTTTGAAAAGGACGCTACTCACACGTCACTACCAAAGCCCAGTCCCTGATTGGACTGGTTCAAATTTTGTTTTGCGTTCAGTGGTGGCAGGTTTTGTATGTAGAAAGGACTGTAGGAACCCTATTTAGCAATGTGTCCTGTGGGTGTCGCTGTTGTCATTTTTTGCTGTATTAACCCTTGTGCTATCTTAGATGACCCCACCCTTACATTGACGTGTTCTGCCTACCATGACAAAGGTGGATAAAGGTGGAAAGATTTCATGTAATCCATGGACACCAGTGAAGATCACAAATTATTGAAGAAAAAAGGTTCAGCGCACTGTCTAGTGGGTCTAGATGACCCCACTCCCAATGTCGAAGTGCCTAGGATAGCACAAGGGTTAAAAATTGAGGTCGATCACCTGACCTCAGACAGGTGTGCGTCAGCCAGATGGAGAAAAGGTTTTTTACCGCTGGTGCGGGAAATGAAGTAAAAGAAGTCAAATCCGTTTTCAGTAATCCAAATATTAAAGAAACTTAAAAAACAAGAGTAGCGAAGTGTGAACGTGAGAGTATTGATTGCGGTAACACAAAACGCCCATTTACATGCTTTTATACACAGAGAATTCATTGGAAGTGGCCGCTCATAAACACGTTTCCAAACCTGGTGTGAATGTTGTATTAAAAAGATAAAGATAAAGACCAATGAAGCGGTTCAGAGTTGTGGAGAAGTTTGATATGAGGGTAGATGGTGTAAAAGAGGAGGATGCAGTCGACAGGATTTGATGGAAGCGGATGATTCGCTGTGTGACCTGAACTCGTCATGATGTGTTTGATGTGGACCGGCCTGTCTTCCAGTTCTCCCTGGTCATCTTGCCGCTGATTCACTGACTCAAGTGGTTTCACATCCTGATTGACTGAACACGTCTGGTTTAGGCAGTCAGCATCAGGCAGCCCAGGGAGAGCTGGAAGACAGGCAGGGTTGAGGCTCTTGAGGACCAGAGTCAGCCAGTCCTGATGCAGAGGAGGAATCATGTCTGGTCAGACACACTTCAATAAATAAATGAAAAAAAACTACAAACCTTTTGCGACACAGCTCTGTCCATCATCACCCAGAGAGTAGCCATCTGCACACGAACAGTTCAGTCTTCGGCCAAACGCATCTTCATTGCAGAAATGTTCACACGCTCCATTCTGGACCAAACAGCTGTCTGACTTCGTCTTATGCTCTAAACACAAGTTCACATCTATAATCCTGGAAGTTGATCCTTCAAGCTAGAAGCAGGTTCTTTGTTCTCACCCTGATCACAGTTAACTCCTCTGAACTGGGGCAGACAGAGACAGGTGTAGGACGAACCATCTGGGATGCAGGTCCCACCGTTCTGACAGGGTCTGGGCTTACAGCTTTCTGGGACTTGGGCAAAAAAACTGAGAGTACAGATGCTGCATAGAAAATCTTTAAACTAAGAGAGTGAACTCTGTTCTTTATGACCAAACTTGACTTTTAAAGCGCATCAACAGAAGAAATTTTGATGGAAGAATTATGCTTAACTTTTAAAAACAAAAGACCACAAAGATCAACCCCACTGTTTTAAAAGGCTGACTCTTTGGACAGGAACACACTCTCACAGTGAAATCTGGCTCCTTGCTTTAAACTGGGGAATTGTATGTGTTTTATAATTGTTCTGTTTTTTGTTTTTTGGTCATTCTATTGCTTTTTAAAATGGAAACTGTTTTTATGTTATACACTTTGAGTTACATCAGTGGGGAAAGTTGATTTGATTTGAAGGGGGGGGGGTCTAAGGGCGGGGATGCCCAGTTTAGTTTAGTCCGTTTAGTTTAGCAATCCGCTATTATATTTTATAACCTATTTTATTTGATATTTTGTACGGTTGAGACAACTGGGTTATTATATGGAGTATTTGGTATTAGTATTTGGTTTCTAAACCTAAGTTACGTAACTATTTAGCGACATAACTTTTTTTTTTATTTGAAAAAGATTGTATTTGTGAAGTAGAAAATACACTGGGTGCTCTGCTCCATTCTGACGCATCCCCTTGTAGATGAATACATCCATTCCGAGCTGGAATCTGACTCAAAACGTTGCCATTTTTGTTAAACAGTAATGTTAGGCGAGGAGTGTGAGGGACCGTAAGCTAGCAGGAGAGCATGTCAACAGAGAGCTTTCGGTCATGGGTGATGGGAAGGGGAGCGGGGTTGCTCCACACCCACAACTCTCGGGCAAATTTCTATGGAACTATGTCCTAGAAAACGACACAGTGCTATTTATTTAGGCTGAAAACTGCATTAGAATAATTAAAAGACTACTGGGTAAGGTTTGAAAATAGATCAAAATATGATCGGAGTGGGACTTTAAATGTTAGTCTGAGACGCAGTATTGCAGAAGGCAAGATCAGAATAATTTCTCTCAAGTTCAAACTATCATTAAGAAACAAAGAAGATAGAAGCTTGTAGATTCTGAGAAATTTAGTAGACTTACTAGAATAAACCTTCCAGAACTCGTTCTATGGAATAGAGGACAAAAATTAATATCTGACTTTGTTCAAAACAAAGAAAGCATTACATTTTCACATATATTTTGTATTATAAATACGTTAGGTGATTCTGGCAAATGCCTGTTCATAATTCCTGCAATTATACTTTATCAGTATAAATTTTCATCGGGGAGTTCCTTCTGATAACCATCCAGCAGGGAGGTGAAACCTCCAAGCCTGAGGTTCTGTGAGCCCCCACCGTGAGCTCCACGTGTTCGAACACCTCCCGGGCCTCCTCAAAGCTGCACTTCTCCTCTATGCACTCCCTCTGCAGGTCTCCCTTCTGCAGCTCCTCAAACCAGCCCGAGTTGTACCGGCGGGACCGCTGCAGGACGCCATTGGCCTGACGTGTGTCCAAGAAGACTGGAGGGAAGACAGGAGGGAAAGTAGGGAGGCGGGTGAGTCAGATAAAAACTGTCTGGAGAATTTTAATTTGATAGTTTCGAGAAACAAAGATTAAAAAACAAAATCCCCTCAGTATTGATGAACTGATACTGAAACAAAAATGTTCACAGGACAAACAAAAGCCTTTTATTGTGAAACTGTAAAAAGACGCAAATGGCCACAAGGGGCTCTAAGCAATGACTGTTAATTAACAATGGACTGCGTGACCCCTCCCCCCTGGCGTTCCAAACAGGAAGTACATGCTGGCTCCAAAAAGCCAAAATCCCATCGAATTTTATTCTATTTTCACGATATTTCTTTTTAATTGTAAGTTATTATTGTTATGAATTGACCAATCAGACGGCTCAATAATAGTATTTGGTCTCACGTCAAATGTTTCATTGACAATTCCCCCGAGCCAGCTTGTAAATGGTAAGGGTGTGGCCTTCCAACAAGCTCACTCTTGATTGGTCAGTGTTGTTGCCATAGAAACAACTCAAACTGACTTTGACTGGCATCCATATTGCAAGAAAATACATAAATATAAAAGCATTTTCAGTGGATGATGTCACACTCACTCAGTACAGTTCTCTTATTCAGTAAAAAATATATATAAATTTGTCACAAATCACTGTTTTTAGATTAAATTTATTACAACCCTTATGACAGGGAGATCTGTCACATCATCTTTGACTCAAAAATGTAAAGTAAAAAGATTAAAAACATTAATTTAAATAATTATTAGTAATAATATTTCCTTCTTCTCCACACTTAAAATTCTACTTACTCCTACAAGATTGTTCAAAGCTGCTTCGTTTTGTATTGCTCTAGTTTAAGATGAGTAACTTGTCACATGGATGACTTTCAAAACTTTCCCTTTAAATTTTCTAATTTCTGTTTTGGTTGGAATGAACAAAAACTTGTCCTTCAGCGCCACCACCAGGTAACTTTTAATCATCTTGTCAATCTCAAACCAATTTTCCCTGTCAGCAGGACAAACTCAGCTGGCATGTTATCCATGAATAATCTAATAATCATCTGCTGAACATTGATTGGTTGATGGAGTCAAATGGGACTTTCTCACCTGAAGCAGGCCAGCAGCTGTGGAAGCAGAAAACCAAAATGAAGAGGAATCGAAGCCACATGTTGGGTTTCATTTGTCGTCCTTCGTCTCTGTGAGCCTGGAAGTTCAAAGTCTGGCCCCCTTAACCCACCCACCCACCTATCCACGCTGCCATGGATCCATGGTCAATCTGGTGATGAAATCCAAACTGACCGATGCCCTTTGCTTTGTGACGGAACGTTCTACCTTCAAACTTGGATAAACAAAATGTTCTCCTGTATTTTTTATTCTCTTTGTGTATGTAGCTTTTATTTTATAATCACAGATATACGGTTTATCACAGCTCAGCCGAATTAATTTGTGTATGAAATGCTATTTCTCTGGGTAAAAATGAACTAAAGCCACATACCATGTGGATTTGAGAAACACTTACTTGATTATGTATCTGAGGACATCATGGATCAACATATTAGGCTATATAGTGCATCCCAATGTCATGTGCATAGTTTTTTCAGCTTTTTCTTAATTCTTCGTTGATGCACATTTGGCAGAACTGACAGCCTCAAGACGTTCTGAATATGATGCAACAAGCTTGGCACCATTGTGTTTGAGCATTTCCTCTTTGAACGTCCCTAGCTCCATCATGTTGGATGGGAAACGACAATGCAATTTTCCCTTTATCCAGATATGTTTAATTGGAATTAAATCTGGGATCTGGCTGGGTTCACTTAAACCTTGTGCTATCCTATGGGGTCCAGATGACCCCACCCTTACATTGACGAGTTCTCCCTACCATGACAAAGGTGGATAAAGGTAAAAAGATTTAATGTAATCATGGACACCAGTGAAGATCACAAATCATTGAAGAAAAAAAGGTTCAGTGCACTGTCTAGTGGGTCTAGATGACCCAACTCCCAATGTTAAAGTGCCTAGGATAGCACAAGGGTTAAGGACATTCCAAGAGTTGTCGTAAAGCCACTCTTTTGGTATCTTGGCTGTCACTCCAGTCTTAAGGTCTGGAGCAGGTTTTCGTGCAGGATGTCTCTGTACATCTCTGCATTGCTTCAATGCTGACTAGTCTTCCAGTTCCTGCTGCAGAAAACATCCCCTGAGCATGATGCTAACACCACCATGCTTTACTGTAGGAACAGTGATGAGCATTTCCTGTTTTTTCCTCCAAATATAATATGATTCACTCCAAAGACTTCAATTTTTTGTCTCATCGGTCCACAGAAAATTGTTTCCAA
Source organism: Oryzias latipes (assembly GCF_053564925.1). Taxonomy (NCBI): domain Eukaryota; kingdom Metazoa; phylum Chordata; class Actinopteri; order Beloniformes; family Adrianichthyidae; genus Oryzias; species Oryzias latipes. The sequence continues at coordinate 19,403,629 of NC_136238.1, forward strand.
TGGTCTGAGAGTCCCTCAGTTGCCTATTGGCAAACTCCATGCCAGCTGCCATATGCCTTTTACCAACGCAACGTTCACACCAGGCATGCGACACGCGTTCCAGAACGTGTTAAAGGAAATTCTTGAGTGCGCTTTTAGTCCATGGTGTTTATATTAGACCTAGTGCGTGTATGAAACCTACAGTTGGAAGAGGCTTTACACAAAATGTGAAGTGCAGTGATGCAAATCTCGTAATTCTTGGCCTTTTCTTTCTTAGCTTTGTTGGGACATTTAAAAGACTTGATGTCATAGAATTCCTTCATCCTCAGTTATTAATTTGTCCTCCATGATCAGTTTTCAAACTGTTGGTACTTTTGTGAGTTAGAGGAACGTCTATTCACTATGAAACTCCACACCCTGGTAGGTCAAAGTTCAAATTGGTTTGTGGAAAAAAAAAAGAACAAATGATAAAGCAAATCCAAAATGCATTGTGTCCTCATGACTAAAAGATTTATGTTTTAAGGTGTTGTAACAGACAAATCAGACAAATAATAAATTGCAGTTTTTCTGTATTTGCAGTAATTTCCATATCTTTGTTCTCACATTGAAAGAAAAACAATCTTTATGCTTATTTTTAATTTCTTTGTCAAATACACTAAAAAACTGTGTCCTGTTGATGGTTTTTCGTCGAAAAAATCCCTCCTTCCATCCGTCTTCAAACTTGTTCAATCCCCTTTGGGATCAAGGGGTTGGTGGAGCCTATCCCAGCCGATGTTGGGAAAAGGCGGGGTCACCTTGGAAGGTTCGCTAGTCCATCACCACACACCCACACTCACACCTTGGCTGACTTGAGGGCGGCCGTGGTGCAGCGATAGGGCGGTCGACCCGTGATCGTAAGATTGCAGGTTCAATTCCTGCCTTGCACGCCCATGAGTCGATGTGTCCTTGGGCAAGACACTGAACCCCACCTTGCCTCTGGTGAGAGGTTGGCGCCAGTGTTCGGCAGCAGAGTGTGAATATGTGTGTGACTGGGTGAATGGGACTGTGACTGGAAAGCGCTTTGGGCCTTGTAGGTAGAAAAGCGCTACATAAGTATAAGCATATGACATTTACGCCATCTGATTGTGGCGCTTCAGCTGGACCATGAATGCCCACTCCCACACATACTCACAGCAGACTCTTTGCTCTGATTGGTTGTTTTTAGGTGGAGTGGAAAGAGGAAATGTTTTTTTGTTGTTGTCACAAATAACTACCAGAGCATATTTATAGTTTTTAATGTACTCAATAAAGTTTTTTCCATAGAAGAGTGAGATTAAAATCAATTCTTTGTGCATTTATGAGGCAGTTTGGTCAATTTAACTTAACAGTTTTTGGGTGGATGAGAAATACTATTCAAAATCAGAGATAACCACATTTAGTTTAATTTGGAAGTCCGTTTGTTAAAATTGTGTTACAACACCCTGTACTTCACTCTGAACCAGGACTTCTTCTCATTTCAGAGGGTCAGCGGGTGTCAGCCTGACCCCATCACGCTCTCAATCCAGTTCAGGAAGTTATTGACTTTGGTGTAGATGCCGTACATGTTTTCTTTGGCACACCCTTCTCCCCAGCTCACCACCCCCGTCAGGAACCAGGTCTTCTTGTACTTCGTTACCAGGGGGCCGCCGCTGTCGCCCCCACAGGCGTCCTGTCCGCCGCTCCTCAGCCCCGCGCACATCATGTTCTTGGTGATGGGGAGCTTGCTGTGGAGCCGGCACTCCTGCAGGGGGACCCTGGGGAGGACCAGCCGCTGCAGGTAACGTGCGGGCAGGCCGTGCTCCATCCGGCGGCCCCATCCAGACACGGTTGAGTGGCGGACGCTGTACAGCGTGCGGAAAAAGGTGCTGTTCTGGGCCGGGAGGCAAATGGGCACCACGTTGGGACCCAGTTTGACGGGGCGATGGAGCTTCAGCATGGCAATGTCGCTGTCATAGGAGGTCTGGTTGTAGTCTTGGTGGATCAACACCTTTAGCACCCTCCTCCGCTGCTCCGTCTTCTCCGGCTCCTCCAGGTCATGTTTACCTTCACACGTGAAAGCCTTCCATCAACTGTTCTGTTCATTTTCATGAATTCAATCCCTCAACCCAGAAGCCGTAAATAGAAGCTTCCAGCCTCACCTACGGTGACATGAAAGATGGCGATCGGTTTGGACCAAACGCAGTGAGCCGCCGTTAAAATCCACCTATCCGACAGAACGATGCCTCCGCAGATGAAGACGTTATGTTCCGTCAGCAGAGCCTGAATAATCAAGAGAAAAAGGATCATCTTAAAGGGAGTCTTTTTTCATTCAAAAAGTAGAAAGAGCTATGGCGATATTAATGCTTGTTCCTAATCTGGGGCTTAGTGATACTAAAACTATCAGTCAACCTCAACTGGACTCAAAACTTCTAGATTGAGGTTTTTTTTTTTGTTGTTTTTTTTTCTTGTCAGAATGCTTTATTCCTACAAAAGTTTGGTTTATTCCAAAGAGAAATTTGGACGTAAATTTCTCCAAGAAATTTGTAACATCACGTTAAGCTGTAATTTGGATCTAATGCTTCTTAGGAAAAAGGAAATAAGGTGATTGATTTCCCCTTTTCCAGTTGTGTATTCTATGTGCATTTAAAGAGATTTTGACTTAATTCAAGGTTTTAGACTGTAAGTGAATGTCTTTTTTTCTATAGAAACTTTGGATTTTTCTCCAAAAAAAGACATTTCTTTTCTGATTGGGTGCCTGTGTTGAAGACATACCTGCCACGGACAATGTCCTAGAGGGCAGATCTCCCCATTAACAACTCGTGGAGCAAAATGAATCAGACGCCTTCCACAGACAACAGGATCTGAACCAAATGTTTAGCACAAAACAGAAACAGTCAGTGTGTTCCAACAAACCTTTGATCAGATATAAGAAGCTACATATAAAAAAGGATTGGAACTGAAGGACTTTTAGGGGATGTTGACGTCTCCAGGCTGCTATAGATTTAAAGTTGGCGTTGGCACTAAAAAAATATAAATATCCATGCATCCAGGGCTCCGCTGCACCGTGCAGTGGTTAGTGCTCCTGCCTCACAGCGAGGAGGTTCAAATCCGAGCTGTGTCCTTCTTGTGTGGGTGTTGCATGTTCTTCCCATGTATGTGTGGGTTTCCAGGTTTCCTATCACAGTCTATAAGCCTGCATTATATGTCAATTGGTTTTGTCTAAATTGCCCCTAGGTTTGTGCGTGTGTGCGTGCATGCGTGTGTGTGTGAATTTGTGGCCCTCCAGCCTGGTCACAGACTGGTGACCTGCCTTTGCCCAACAGTAGCCGAGAGAGACTCTGGCAGCCCTACGATGGTGAAAGGGATACAGCAGGTTAAGAAAATTGATGGATGGATCCATGCATCCATTTTTAAAACCCATTAAATCCCTTCTGGGGTTGCTGGAGCCTATCCCAATAATTGCAGCGCAAAGGCAAGGTACACCCTAGATGGCTTGCCAGTCTTTTTTTTATTTTTTTTTATTTAAAACCTAACCAAAAAGGCATTATTTCATAAAGTTACTCAAAGCTGAGCATTTTAATGTTAAATTTATGGAAATTAGCTTCAGCATGCGGTGTCGAATGCTACATTAGCTCCAGCTAAAGCGAAATAAATAATCTTCTCCTAAGAGTTTGGGTACCTTTTTAGAGACCGATACTAATAAAAGTTAGATTTGAACTCTGACAGGGTTTTAACCATTTAAAACCAGAGCTTTAGCTCCAGTGTTTACATTATTCCAACTGCTGTAATTCTTAAACTGTTTACGCAATTAACGTGATTCTAGCGGATTCTGAAAGGGGAGAAAAGCACCCTTGTGCCGATGTGCAACTTTGTACGTTAGTAATGTGTTACACATTGTTGCAAAGTCGATATGAAAAGCTGCTTTTCTCTGCAACACAATCAGCTGATTTACATTGTAAACACTTGAATGCGATAGGCCAAAGAGCATGTCTTATTTAGATGTCACCAACGACATCTCCGGTGTTGGAGAAACTTCTTTGGGTGCTGTAAACTCACACGTTTCTTCTATTTTTAGCTTTTGCAAACAAGTCAGCTTGGAAAGCAGCTCAGACCTTTGGGAAGGCACGTGCTGTTGTCCTGATCCAGACCATAGCCCGGTGCACAGGAACAGGAAGGAGAACGATCTGAGAGCTCCGTGCAGAAATGTTCGCAGCCTCCGTTTCTGTAGCGACAGCCATTCGAGGTCAGGCGAGCTGCAAAAACAAACGCTCGATGGTTTCCTGCAAACCAAAATGAATTAAAAAGCCGTGGCGTCATCTGCTCTCCGGGTTTCTACCTTTCTCGCAGTGGGTTCCGTGGAAGCCTGGGGCACATTTGCAGACGTAGTTGCTGAAGTGGCGAGTGCAGGTTCCCCCGTTCTTACAGGGGAAGGACAAGCAGTGGTCTACAGCTGAAAGCAAGAGGACTTTTCAATGGGAGTCCAGCAGACTTCCTCCATGTTACTCTAACAGCCTGTCAAAACCCATGTACCTGTGTAAGTCCTCCAGAAAGTCTCCTGTAAGAGCAGGTAACACAGTTCAGCAAAAACCAACACCACCAGGACCCTCAGGCGAAACTCCTCCTTACCAGTTGCTGTGGCAGAGCAAAGATTTCTCGGGCCTCCTCGTAGGAGCATTTCTCCTCGTAACATTCTCGCTCGATGTTCCCTTGCCTCAACTCTTCCAGCCACGAGTTAGCCCGACGGCTCCGATGCAGGAAAACACTCGCTTCGGGTCTTTCCAGGAACACCCCTTCTTGGTGGGAATAAGCAGTTCAGAAATGATATATTCTGACAAACAGGAACGTTTACATGACTTCTGCTCTTATCCCTTGTGCTATCTTAGATGACCCCACCCTCACATTGATGTGTTATTCCTACCATGACAAAGGTGGATAAAGGTGGAAAGATTTCATGTAATCCATGGACACCAGTGAAGATCACAAATGATTGAAGAAAAAAGGTTCAGTGCACTGTCTAGTGGGTCTAGATGACCCAACTCCCAATGTTAAAGTGCCTAGGATAGCACAAGGGATAACAATTGGTATCATATTTAAAATATGCATTTCTGAGACCACTATCTCACTAGCATGTCCTAAAGACTTATTTGATTCAACTGGGTCCATGTTTTCTGCCCTGTAGTTCATCATTATTCCACTAGGGGCAGTAGAAGGGCTTTTTCTGCTATTGCGTTTTAACTTGTCCTGTCCAACATCTGAGCAAACAGATGAGAGCTAAAGGCCGCTTGTGTTGGACATATTTTACTTTTACAACATGGGGTTATGAATCTTCGAACACCACATGTATATTTGAATAAACTCCTTTTGTAATTTAGACTCAACTTTATTCAAATTAATTATATTTGTGACAATTTTTGTTGCTCCAGGCGGAAAAGGAAAGGAGGGAAGAAGAGAGAGGGATGTTGGAAAGGGGGTAGGAGGGTGATTATAGAGGGGGAGGGGGGGTAAAATCATAAAGTAACAGGTTGCTGGAAGTTTATAATCATTACTGTCAGGTTTAGATATATAACAAATCTGAATGGGGCGGGGCCTGTCCACACACACACTCAAATGTTACAAACATACCTGTTGGCTCCAGTAATGTTCACATATAATCAAGTAAACATGGACATACTACAACAAAGGGTGCAGCTAAAATCGGCGGGTAGGGCACTGAGAGGACATCTTCTGCTTGTTAGCAACGATGTCCAAGCAGCCCTCCGACCAAGGGTCCTTCATGTTTAAGGTGCAGTAGTTCCTTCCCCCCGAGGTGCATGTCCAATGCACACACACACAGACTTCCAGGAGCAAGCACAGGTCCCCGCCCACAGGGCCACCCGTCTGGTCAGGGGTGGCGCCTAGGGGGCGCTCTGATTAGGCACCAACAGGATGGAGGCAGACGACCAATTACGACAACCACCGATTGCCTCAGTGAAGACCCCAACCCGCCAAACCTCCAAGGTCCTTTGTTAACGACTACTTGCTGGATTTAAATAATAATTAATTCTTTATAATACATTTACACCAATTTCTAAATGTGTGGATCAAATTTGAGACGGTGGGTAAATAAGGGGCTTTTTTCCCTGAACATTCATGTCAATGTTTCTTTTGCATCTTCAGCTATCATTGATATCAACAAAAAATTAATAAATCCCAAATATTGATAATATCTATATCTCACAAAAAATAGAAGATCCACAAAATATTTGTGGATTTCTTCCAAGGTTTTAAAAACTCTTTTGATTCTAAAGAATTTGAATTCTGCATTTTTTGATGGTGGGTTTTACAGGATTAAAATATCTAAACTTTTAATGCAAAAGCTGAAGGTGAAAGCAAAAAATTATTCAGTTTTGTCTTTAATTTTCAATAGGGATTTTCTAATTAAAAACTGAATTAGATTTTACTTTTTCCGTCAGTTTTTGCAATGAAAACTGAAGGCACTAATTCAAGACGCTTCATCACAATTCTGACTTCAATTGATCAACGTCTAAAATGTTTCTTCTATAAGCTTTTTGAGTTTTACATAAAAACAATGTAAACAAGTCTGATTATTAGTATTTCAGTTGTTTTTCCGCTTTACTAGTGGACTGTTTTAAATACTCTGAAGAACCTGGACTCTTATTTCTACAACCATCATCCTGATAGCGACTTGAAGAAACAGAAAGGACCGTACGAACCTTCCGAAGTCCCAGTGCATGCTGGGAATGAAGCAGCGGTGAGTAATAAGAAGAAGAGATGCGTCTTTTCTCTGTAGATGAACGCCATGTTTGTTCTGAACTGATCAAAGGTCAGGAGTGAAACAAACACTCTCCCCAACCCTCCCCAAAAAAGAAAAAAAGAAAGTGACCCAAATTTCCACACTTTTACGTTTGAGCTGCTCCACTCCTTCAGTTTAGTCACAACAAAAGAAATGATAATAATTCAACAGCTAATTCACATTTCTGCTTGAGTAGCTTAAATAAAAGAAAAGAAAAAAAGAAAAAAACACATGGATTCATTTGTTCCTTAAATTCTATTTTAAAATATGAAAAAAAATGCAAATATGTTCAGCCAGTTTAACTTTGTTTGTTTATTTTTTAAAGGCAACTTCAAACAGAAAAATGTTACAGAAAAAAAGATTAATAATTTAATTTGATGGTAAAAAATATATAGATCGTGCAAAAAAAAAAAGAATATTCTTGTTGAAGTGGAATCAGTCATAAATAAATATGAAACCTGAAAGCAGCAGCAACTTTTATTAGTCCCTGCAGTTCTCTTTGTCTCCATGGGGGGTGCTGTTGCTTTAACTAAAACTTCTTAAGGATCTCAGGAATGAGCTCTTGCCCATCTTTCAGGTGGTCCTTCCATTCCTGTGGGATGCCCCGCCCATTGTAGGCGGCCCCGGCGCCCAGCAGGGCCCCAAGGGCAGCCCCACGGTTGCAGTTTTCACCTGGGGGAGGCAGCAACAGACATAATTACTGTTGGCGGTGCCTTAGCGGAATTGACAGTCAGGCTCAGAAATATTTGGACAGCGACACATTTGGATCAGCTAAACAATCAGGTGTTTCTCAACTGTGAGTTTCGCAGTAAAGCTACGTTCACGGCGAACGCAATTCGCGCGCCAGGGGCGTCCCGTCAGTGTACGGACACAGTCAGAGTTCCTGCTGCGCGATTTAAGCGACGAGCGCCGCTGGGTTCTCTGGGAGCAACATGTTTTGGATGGGGCAGCTATCTGGCGTGCCAAAAATTCTGCAAAAATTTCGCCATGCGGAGCCTTGTTTCCAGAGTTCCAATATCTGAACTTTTGTAAAGCTTTGTGTCGTTTAAACCAATCAGGAACTGTAGGATAGATTGTCTGTTTGCAGCAAGTCAATGCTAAAAATGGTCCTCTAAATCAGCGGCTCCTAACCCCCGGGCCGCAGACCGGTAAGAATAAATCATTTACATGACTTCCGTCTTATTCATTTCGGAATCTGAAAGATGTTTTATTTTGAAAAATTGCCAGATTCTCTGTTACATCCGTCTATCTATGTCACTCTGCCAAAAGGCGAAAACGCCCATCCAGGAGACAGAAGAGGAGCCTTAAAATTCCAAAAAAAGAAAGCTACATTTAATAGACATTACTTCTTTTTTGCACCATGAGTGAGGGGAAGGGCAGAAGATGATGACACCTGTGCGATGTACGTGTCAAAATAAAAGCTCAGAGCTCGTCTATTCACGTCTCTCTGCCGCCTTCATCGCAGCGTTGCTGCAGTATTTGTCCGCCACATCTTAAAGGCCGGTCTGTGAAAAGTCTGTCTGACGTCAAACCGGTTCGTGGTGCAAATAAGGTTGGGGACCGCTGCTCTAAATGTAAACTTATTTTCCCACCTCGGACTTATGCGGGACAGCAAGTCGTCAAACTGCGGTAATTCAGACGCAGTTCCTGCAGTATCCGACAAAGCTCACCTTAATAAGAGAGACTCTTCTTCAAACTAAATAAACCTGATCTCTTAACCTTATCCGTGTCTTCAATAATGTAGCCATGACGCTAAAATCTTTCGACAGTGGCTCCTCCCACAGGTGGCGGGATCGGCAGGTCTTTGGACAAGTGTCGAGCAGCGACGCGCCTCCAAACAGACGTGAATGTGCAGCGCGAATCGAGTCAAGGCAGCATTGGACTTGAGTCAAGCAGACGCCATGAGGCAGAACTGCATCTCACCTCCACAGTTGGCGTTTGCGAGGATCCCCTCCTTAGGGTCGTCATGAAACTCGTAGGCCAGATAAAACATGCTAGAAAGGGCTCCTGCAAGTTCATGAGACACGAGTAAGGGGCGGAGAATCGCCCTAAAAAAACATATGGAATCAGAGTCAGTCCTGAGTTTGGACCTTCGTTGTAGCAGGCCAGACCAAGATGGCTAACAGCGCTCTGGTGGACCGTCAGTCTGTCCACAGGGGAAGCAGGAAACCTAAACCAGGAAGAACAAACACTGTGGGTGAATCTGATTGGTCTTTCATTGGGGGTTCAGTCATTATGAACATTTAGGATCCTAATCCTATTTCTATTTAGATTGCTGTTATTCTTCTTTTTATGAATGTTATTTTATTTTATTATTTTATAAGCTGCTTGCACTGTGGGCCGAGAGGAAAGTAATTTCATCTGTGCTGTATGTCATGTGTATGCAGAATATTTGACAATAAAGCTGACTTTGACTTTTGATTCTGGACCCGCTGCCTTTAAAGACCCACTGCGATCATCTTTTGATCTACTCTAAAATCATTCCCAGTGGTCTTTGCATTATGAATTGAATCAAAATCAATAAATCTGGGCCGTTTTCTAGGACATAGTGTCTGCAGAGTGGCAGGAGTTCATACGTAATTCGCCTCAGAGTGACTGTTGACACAGACTAAGCCCACCCCCACTTCCCGGCATCCATCCGATTACTTGTTCTCCCACTAGCCCCCAACATAACATTAGCAGAGCAACAAAAACGGCGAGCAACATCGGAGCCGTCCAGCCGTACAGTTTAAACTTACAGCTGAGACGGGGAAAACAAAGACGATCATGGATCTATTTGTCTGCAAGTGGATGCATCAGAATGGGGCGGAGCGGGGAGCTTTTGCCCCGCCCAGTGTCCTTTCTACGTCACAACTTTATAAAAAAGCCTTTTTTTTTCATATCTGCTCCAGATTGACAACAATTTGAATAAAAAACTCTCCGAAATGCAGTTTTGAGCTTAATTCTCTTCATAAATGTCCTCCATCTTCAGGTAAAAATGCCACAAGAGCATCAAAAACACCCAAGTGAACAAAAGTCCCAGTAGAGGAAACTTTTATTGTGAAGTCTTTGCAGACAAACCTGGCAGCTTTGCGGCTGTAGCTCTGACAGGCGTCCCAGGCGTCCAGCTTCCTGAGAGCGTGCTCGGCCTGCAGGCGGACGCTGGCTCCGCCCAGCACGGCGTGCAGGGCTCGACTGTAGATGGACACGTACTCGGGCACTTTGGGGTGTGGATGGGTGAGCTTCACGAACTCCACAGCGGCTGACACCTACAAAAACAGAGGGGGGGTCAGAGGCCTGGCTGCAGGAAGACTGCAGCTCAGTGGCCTTGTGGTAGAGTGTCTGCCCCGTGACTGGAAGGTCGTGAGTTCAAATCCAGGCCGAGTTTACTAAAGACTTTAAAAATGGGAGCCCCACCTTGCCTCTGGTGGGAGGTTGGCGCCAGTGTTTGGCAGCTTCCCTGCTTGACACTCAGCATTAAGGGGTTAGATGGGGGGGGTTAAGCCACCAAATGGTTCCCGGGCGCAGCTGTGTCTGCAGCTCACCGCTCCCCCAGTAGGTGTGTGACAGCTAATTGGTACTTTAACTTAAAGAACTTTTTTCAATTCCCAATCATCTGGTTTAAAGTAACTTTTTTCTTAAAGTAGAAATTCTTGGTAAAAAACTATTCTTCTTACCTCATTTGCAGATATTTATTTTAATTGTAAGAATTTTTGACGCATTTCTCTGTTTTGCACTCACAGCTTGCTCCTCATTGGCTGAAGCCGACAGCAGGACGAAGGGAATAATCATGGGAAGGCAGCCGATGGCGTTCAGCTGGCCGTCCGGGAATGGCGAGCTCAGCTTAAGGGCGGAGCGCTTCTCTGCAAACTTCAGGATCTGCGATGGACAAAGAAGGCGGTCACCGATGGGACCGCTTTCAACCAAAAGCTGGGCGAAGAACCCGCTCTACCTCATCGGGGGAGGTCGGCCTGCCCTCCTGCCAGTCGGCGAAGAACGAGCGGTGGAAAGACTCGGCATACGTGTCGGCGTGGGAGCCGGGCGTGGTCAAGAACTGCACGTAGTCTGAGAGAACGGCGGCGCGCGCGGCGGGCACGGAGACGTCAGCGAAACCTCCAGAGACGAGCGCGCGGGCCGCCCGGAGGGAGCAGAGCATGTTGAGCGTGTTCTCGCCAGCGTGAAGACCTGCAGCAACACACGGAAGAGTGAACACGCAACACACCTGGAAAAGAACGCCAACCGCTCTGGAAAACACAAGTCAATTCCCCCAAAAAAATCAAAAATTAATGTTAAAAAACATGAAACAATAAAAAGCTGGAAAAGTGTTGAGTTTTTTCCAACTCAAATTTTATTTTTATTTTTTTGGACTTGTATTTTGATTTCTAAAATGTCATTTTGATTTCTTTTTTTAAATATTTGTTTTGCTTTTTTTTTTTTAATTGTTGTTGGGAACTATCCCGTTTCCTTTTATGTTTACTGATTTGTTGTTGTGATTGGCACTTCAGGGCCACCGTACAAACAACCACTAAGCCATGAAATAAGACCCTACGGTGCACAGTGAGGTCTAATAAATGCTTCAGAAGACGGCGTGACTAACTGGTCAGATATGGAGGGATTTTTGTGCCATTAGTGCGAGCCCAATACTCAGAACTTTAAAAAATGTTGCGTGCTCAAAAAATCATTTTGCGCTTAAAACAGAAAAATCCACTTGAAACGGAAATTAGGAATACTGAAATCAAGAGAAATTTTCCCTCTTCTGCGTTTGAAAGACAGCAAGGCCACGAAAGCCAGCCAATCAAACATATGGACGTGAAGGTTGATGCTGATTGGTCAGCTCGTAGACTGGATCAGCATAGTCCGACCCATGGGAGTTGGCCAGAGGCAAACAGATCCCCGCCGTACCTTGGTGGTAATGGACCGATCCGGTGGAGGACTTCCACAAATCCAGCTTATCGTGGAGAATGACATTCCCGACCACGTCGGCCCGCCTCCTGCTGGAAGACGAGGCACTGCGGCCGCTCCCCGCTGCAACAGCACACACAAACACAAACACACACATCAGAAGCCGTCAAGGTGACACGCTGAGGGTGGGACTTCGCCATTCACCGGTGTTGGACAGGGTCAGGATGCTGGAGGGGTGTTTGTCCGGGGGGGAGTTGAACGCTGTGATCCAGCCCCCAAAGTCCCTCCTGATGTCCCGGATGTTGTAGTACCAGTGGACCGGCATGGACATGGAGTCTGCAGCACACATGGCCCAGAAGGCCTCACAGACGGACTGCCGAACACCGGACATGTCAGCTGAGCGCTTCACCTCTGAGATGAAAAAAAAAAAACCCACAGAACGTCAGACATAGTGACACCTGTCCTGAGTGACGGCGGTGCGTGTATCGCTTTAAGAAGGTCATGTGACCAACCCAGAACGTGTGTCGTTTGAACGGAGGGGAAACTGTTCAACTTCTGACCTCATGGATCGCTCCAAATACATTTTTTTTCCCCAGTCAGGAATCATTTCTGATCATTTTTGACGGCCAATAAGCTAAATATTTGTCTCCTTTGGGCATTGTTTACTCTCGATTTTTAACAATGCTTTCATTCTTTTCTCTGAGAGGCTTGAATTATTTTCAAATGAATTACATTTATTTTATCGTAGGCCTCGGTGAAATATAACATTTTTCAGAAAAAAGTTTATTATAAAATGTCCCTTTCACCCCGAACGGGGTTCCACTGGGCTGCTGGAGCCTATCCTGGCCGCTCGTGGCCGAAGGCAGGGGACATCCTGGACAGGTCGCCAGTCTGTCTCAGGGCGCTCTGACATATTGGTTGTAAAAATTGCAGTTCTTTAAGAAGCTCTAAACTAAAGATTTCCCCCTTAAAGAGCGATGGATGAGGCCGTGATGAAGAGGATCAGCAAAGACCGTCAGCCGCTCGTCACTGTGGAAGACAAGGGCCTCAAGGAGCTCATGGAGGTTAGGGCACCTTCATATCCAAGCAAAAGACACTTGAAGGAACGTGTGTTCCTCCTTAAAAATGTATGAAGGTATTAGGGCAGCAGGCTATGAGGAAAACTCGCCATATCAGTGATCAATATTGCGACGACGATTATATCTTGCGATACATGAAAAAATAACAAAACAACCAAATACATCATTTCTATTTTGCTGCAACAGCTTAATTTAAATAAGAGTCAACAGAATTAAACTCCAAATGTCTACAAAGGAGGCAAACATCTGACATAAAAGGGCAGTTTTAACAACATAGATTAATAACTTAATGCTATTATAGAACATTTGGATTATTTTATTCATTTTTAACATCAACACAAACAAGGTTTTAAGCAAATTTTACACTCTTTTAAATAACTTAACTCAACAAAATAAATAAACAAATGAAATTACACGTTAATGACATCATATTTTACAGGCTGATGTTGGTTTAAAGCCCACTGCAATTGCAACTGCAATTGGGTAAGTGTTCCCGATGTTTTTGGTTTTAAATTATGATTATGTCGTTTTTGGCAACGACTTTTAAAAATCTGTCTCGTATTCTGAGACATCTTCTGTAGTTGATCAGAGAGGCGCCTCAGAGTCGTAGGCGGGACTGTTGGCATGAAGTTGAACCAGCCTTCATTTCCCATCATCCCTTCGTTTACGTACAGCCCCTCACAACCCCAAGCTAACATTACTGGTGCAGAATAATTAAATACACTTAAAGCAATGGGGAACAATATCGGAGAAATCTACCTGTACAGTTTTGAGTCAGATCGGAGGAAGAAAACAAAGACGTACATGGATCTGTTTATCTGCAAGTTGATGGATCGGAATGAAGTGGAGCAGGAAACTTAAGCCCCACCCAAACCGGATATCTTTTAAAAACTGAATTTTTGAATAAAAAATACTTGAAATTTTTATGATTAGTTTAATTTTCTTCATACATCTCCAAAACATGATTTTCATTGGAGTAAACCACTAACAGCTTTTTTCTTTAATTCTATTTTTATTTACCTGCAATGACTTCAGAATTACTGCAGGGGTCACTAGAGAGGCGGCAAACACTGCCAATCCGCAGTTCGGGCACTACTGTCAGTGATCTTTGAGGTATCATCCATCACTGCTCAGATAACACTTTGAGTACAGCTATTCTGATAGAAAATTACGCTTTAAATACTGTACAGAGAAAAAACCGCAACAAAAGAGAAGCACAAAAATTAACAAAAAGTGGTTCAGTCTTTCAGTGGTGACGGACGCGACTCATTCAAAACAATGAGTTGAAACCGTCCAGAACCAGAACGAGCACGTAGCTATAAGCCTGTGACATCTATGCTCAGCTCACGTAGATCGTGTGCTTACCTGACGACTTGCTTCTCGTTCTGATGCCACATCTTAACTTGCATAACTTTATTGTCAAACGGTTACGAAACGGGACAGGAAGTGCTAGCATTAGCACCGGAGGCTAATCATGCTTCATCGAGGCGTTGCAATTTCGTTAATATATGTCATAATTCACGTTACCCATGATTGTTTTTGTGAATATCAATCAATAATAGTAATAACCCGATTAGTTTATAAGTGTAACATGGTGACCTCCCACTTTGTTTATGTTTTGTAATTCTACGGTAGCCGTGAAGGGACAAAGCTTAGAAAGCAAAGTCAAAATTCCTCACCGGTCGTTTGATAATATCTTACTTAACAGAATATTACCAATATTCTAATATTCTGTCATCTTGCATTTGCAAGAAAGATTTTTTGTTAACAAAAAGTGGTTCAGTCTTTCAGTGGTGACGGATATATATATATATATATATATATATATATATATATATATATTATAAAAACACACCATATGATATGCAAAAAAATATTGATAACCCATATTTACAAAACATATTTAAACTCAAAAGCACATCTTTTATGATTGCAATCTGGTTACAATTTTCTGGAATGATTTTCATATAGGTGGCTTTCAACAAAAAAAAAAAACTCAATCCCAACATTTTCAAATCTTACAATTCAATTTGGGTGTATCTAAAAAGAAAGAATTCAGTTTTATTTAAAAAATAATATCATTTTAGCGCAAAACAAATAATGTATTCATAAATGTAGTTTTTTTTTAAAGAGATGCCAAATTTTTGCTATTTCAAAAGCGATCACCTGCTTTTTTTGTTAAATCCATCCAAACACATAAAAAGAAAAATATTAAACTCTTGAACAGTTTAACGGTTGATAAATGCCTTTTTTTCTTTTGATTTTATGTATTTTTAGGCAAAATAAGTTTTAAGTGGGTACAAAAGCTGCATTTGTGCACACTAAAGTCTAAAGTTGTGTCCACAAAATCCTACTTTGTGTGCACAATATACAAAATTGTTAAAATAAAATCCAAATTTGAGCACATAAAATACTTATTTATGGCCACAAATGATGTAATTGTAACTTTGCAAAAAAAAAAAAATTTCATGTGCACGAGTCTGTAAACTACAGCTAAGAATCTGGTTTGTGTTTTTTTTTAAAGGATCATGAGCAACAACTAAAACAGTACAGAAAATCAAAGGTATCAACTTTTATGTAGTGTTACAACATTCCCAGTGGTGTTTTAATCATGATTGTGCTGTTTTTAATTCAGAATAAAAAGAACCTGTGCGTAACATAGATTTTTAAAAATCCTTAGATAGGAATAAAAGTATAACCTCGATCAAGTACAAATATTTCCTGAGTTGGAACTGTTATGCACAAACGTTAGTGGAAATAATTCAATTTTAGCAAATATTGTTTATTTGAGCACACGTTATTCTAAATAGTTGTAATCTTAAGCAACCTTTTCATTTTTGCGCTGGAGATTTTTTTCCCCCAATAAACTTTATTGTATATTTTTCAATTTACAGAAATTCACAATCACTTGCACAATAAAGAAAAATTGTTAGTATCAAACCCACACATAAGACCAAAAAACAACAACAATAGTAATATTATTAATAATAATGCACTGAAGGTGTAAGGCTGGTGCTCCTGGCAAACATTACCCAGGGTGTAGTTAAAGACCATCTACGGTGGCCAGTGTTGGCCAAAATACCCAGAAAATGTAAATCAGTTCAAGGTAACTGTTGACTGGATTAGAAAACTCTATAACAGTCAATGAGGGTAACGTAAGTATTTGTAGTACTTAAAGAAAATGTAGATTTTTGCGTGTTAAAGGTTTAAAGCTAACGTTAATACTCACCTTTTAACCGGATACTCTCCTAACTGTTCTTTTGTCTTCCCGTCTGTTTGCACGAATCAGGAGGAGCGGTGATAACCCGGTTCGTATGAAAACAGCGCAGGTAACTGACTGATCATTATTCATTTGCAGCAATAGTTGGTTCCTGCTCCGTTGCATGGTGGATGCAGGCGGCCGGATGAGTTTAACGGAGTGTTTCTGTTTGCTAGAAGAGCTAGCTGCATGCTAACTTCCTGTCCTGTGTGTGGATATGGAGGACAAGAATCAGCCGGATCCAGAAGAACTGGGTAAGAAAGCGGAATGACTTGATGGAAGGAGATGAAGAGGGAAGGATCATCAACTCTCAGCTGCTCTGAACCTCCTTTGGGTTTTCAAGTATCAGATGAAGATCTTTTTCTCAGATGCTGATGTCGTCTGAAGATCTTTATTTGTTCTGCAGATCGGGCTAAAATCTTCTGGGCCGAGAAGAAGGATGTGGATGAACTGTTCAACGATGTGTTTGGATACCTGGAGCACCTGAAGACCGTTTTGAAAAGTAGCACGGCAACAGAAAAAGGTACTGCCTTCAACCCTGGAAACAGGAAAGGATGCTGCGGGAGGTTTCTATGGAGGCCTGAAAAAAAACAAAAAAAACAGGTGTTTTTATTAAACCTTTTTGAAAGAATTTAAAATATAGCAAGAAAACCACAAAAGAATTGACACAAAAAATATATTTGTGTTTTTCCTACCTGAATAAAGAAAAAGAATTAGTAAAAAAACATAAAGTAGAACAAAAACACTTTTCTTTTGAATACAGAAAAAATACGATTACGTGAATACACATTTATATATATTTTTTCTTTCTTACCTTTTCTGCTGAGTCAGATGATCAGAACATTTCTGAGATGTTCTTCTGTCGGTCTGTTAGAGTACCTTCAGGCCCTGAGGCTCCTGGAGATCCTGGACTGCTCCCCCTCCTCCTGTCTTCAGGACCAGGACTCCTCTGTGGTTCAGGTGGTGATCGGGTCGGGTGAGTCTTATCTGTGTGATCATTCTATATTTCTAGAGACAAACTAGAGTCAAACTGAACTGAAACTTTTTTTTTTGCGTGCAAATCTTTATTGAAATGACATACAGTGAGGGACATAGAACTGTACATCAGTTTTTCAAGGTAAAAACCAGGGGGGGGGGCAGGGGTAATAAAAGAAAAACAACAAAAATCAAACCTCCTTAATACTAAAAAGTTAAAAAAAATTGTCGGAGGAACTGGATTCCTAGGTTTCTCACTGTGGATCACCTTCTCCAGGTGAGCTGCTGCCAGCAGACCTTCCTGATCCCAGCCCCCCCTTTGCTCCGCCTGAGGAGTCCAGCAGCTGTGGGCGTCCCCCTGCTGGCATAGAGGAGTTACTGCCTCCCCTGGTTCCCGTTCAACTGCAGTACCAGCCTCACCAATGCTGCAAGGTAAACCCCGTCAATTGGACAGTGAGTCGATTAAACCGGCGTGCTAAAAGGGTTTCTGCTCCCGCAGGCGTGTCTGCCCTCACTACCCAGAATGCCTCAGCCCACGCTGCCGTTCTGGGGCCAGAACCCACTCAAGGTGCCTTTGCTGTGCGGCTTCAAGAGGCTGATGTCGCAGCCCGGAAGGGGCGGGTCCCCGAGTGGCGAGGAGGAGGAAGAGGAGGAGGAGGAGGCGGCCTGTGACGTCGTTTACAAGGCGCCGTGTGGTCAAAGTCTGCGCAGCTTTGAAGACGTGATGCTCTTCCTGGTGGCGACGGAAAGCTACGACCTCCTGCAGGTCAGCGGGAAACACGGTGTGCGTTTGTGCGCGTGCGAATCTCAAACGAACGACACTTGTGAACTTTTGGCCGCAGGTCGACTTCTTCACCTTCAACCCCTCCGTTGAGTTGGACCCTCCCTCGGTATCGGACGCTCAGATCCTAATCAAGGACCTCAGCCGGGGTTTGGAGCCGACGCCGGTGGAGCTGTGCGCCCCAAACGTCGGCTCTCGGCCCCCCGAGTTCCGCTACAGGAAGGACCGCTGGCCGCACGGCTGCTTCCTGAGCCAAGGCCCGACGCTCTTCAGCGCCTGCTGTGACTGCACAGACGGCTGCAGCGATGCCCGGAGCTGTGCATGTGTCGCCATGACTACCAGGGGGCGGGGCTACAGCTACCGCCGTCTGCTACAGCCTGTGGAGTCGGGGTGTGAGCAGAACCTTTAGTCCGGTTCACGACGCATCGGGTTTTGCTGATTAACTCTTCCTCCTCCTCCTCATCCACAGGCTGTTTGAGTGTGGACCGTGGTGCGACTGCGACCGCGCTCGTTGTCAGAACCGGCTGGTCCAAAGGGGCATCAGGGCGCGGCTGCAGGTCTTCCAGACGGAGGACCGGGGCTGGGGCGTCCGCTGCCGCGATGACCTGGACCGGGGCACCTTCGTGTGCATCTACGCAGGTCGGGTCGGGTCCGCGAGTCACTCCGGATCGGAGCGGGGACCCTGTTTGACCCGGTTCTGTCCTCACGTTGTAGGCGTGGTCCTGCAGAAGGTGCTGAGCCCTGATGAGCTGCCCCCGCCGAAGCTGACCAGAGCGGACCTCCCGTCCGACGATGAGGTGGAGGTCGTGACGGAATGGCGAGCCCCACCCGTCCTGGAGGAGCGCAGAAACCTAGTGGACACGCCTCCACCCTGCCCCAACGTCCCGGTGATCCAGACGCCTGCAGAGGCCTCCGCTCCACCCCTGGACCAGGTTTGTCAGAACGGAGGCAGTTAACCCTTTAACACCGCAGCTTTGGTTGGGGATTCTGGCGCGGAGAAATGCGGCTTTGCCGTTTTGTCGCATGTTGGCGAAAAGTTGCTATAAAGCTGCTTTTCAGCCGGTTGATCGGGTAAACACCTCGCTACTGTAAAGTGTTCCATGTCAGCGAAAACTGCTTTTCTCCGCTTCAGAATCAGTTGGAATTACATTAGTTCTTTGAAATGTTGAAGAATTATGGTAGGCGAAAGAACCTAAATAGCCTCACTGGAGCTAAAGGGCTGGTTTTAAAAGCGTTTAAGGGAGCTAAGACAACAAAAAATTCTATTTCGTTTGTCAGTTTAATCTTCCTTTACCACAAATGTAATGAATTAAAGAAATGGGAGAAGGAGACACTCAACAGAAAAAAGGGAGACCTGCTGATTTGTGGACAACACAAAACTCACGGTCATCAAAAGAAAAAAGTAAAGACCATAAACTTCCTTTTTCTAAGGGGAAACTTGAGTCAAAATTGTTAACAAAGTTCTGCTTCACTTTAAATATACACTTTTTAAATCTACAAAAGCTGCAAAGTTGTTTTTTTTTAGATTAATCACAATCAAAGAATTTACTAAATAAATGCAACCTCAAATACATGTTTGTGTTCCTTTAATATTTCTTTTATATATTTGAAATCAGATAAAATATGTATTTGCTTCACTGTAGTTGTGTTATCCTCCCTCCTTTCAGATATGAATGACTGGTGGATCAGTAAATACTGTATTTTCTGCACTACAAGGCACATTTAAAGGACTTCATTTTTTTTTTTCACAGAATGATAGAGCCTTATAAATGGAATAATATATACATACTATTTTAATTGCGGAAAAAAAAATTGGTTGGTATGGTTAAAATATACTAATGCAGCTAATGTTTGGCCGTCTGACTTTTTTTTTCAAATCTTTTTACGTGTTTCAACGTTGGGAGTTAACATAATCACAGTAGTTTGTTTTGGCGATATGAGTCGTTTTTTTTGTTGTGATGCTAACAAAGTTGGGAGTTAAAAGTATTGTGAATACGCTAACGTGGCTAATACTTCTAACGGTTATGGACTGTGGCTGTGTCCTAATTCCTTCACTACTCACTACGTAGTGCACTATTTAGTTACATACATAGTGCACTATATATATATATATATATATATATATATATATATATATATATATATATATATATATATATATATATATATATATATATATATATATATATATATATATATATATATATATATATATATATATATATAGTGTACTATATACGTTCGCCATTTTGTAGCAATGTCAGAATCTACCATTTTAAAATCCAGTGCCCTACAAATTTCCCAGAAGTCTCTGCGAAAAACTAGTATTTTATTTTTTTGTAAAGTGGTGAGCATGGTGTCTGAATTGCTTTTAAAATCTAGGGCACTAGACAGTCCCCACACTATTTAGTAGTTAGGGAGTAGGGTGGGAATCTGTGTGTTTTTTTTTTAATGTGTTGCTAAAATAGTTGAAAGTTAGCATAATCACAGTAACTTTTATTTAAGCAGGAGTATCAGTCTTTGTTAGCTTTGCTAACAAAGTTGGGAGTTAGCGTAGTCATAGTAACGTCTGTTTTAGCGGCGTCAGTCTGTTTTCTACATGTTGCAAACAAGGTTGGGAGTTACAGGTATTGTGAATACGCTAACGCGGCTAGCGCTTCTAACGTAGCTAACGTGTAGCATGCCACTCTTTTGCCTCTTAATGCATCTTGTAGTTGAAAATATACCATTCTTTAAATGTTTTTTTTCATGAAAAGCAAGTCTTGATTAAGAAGTCTTTTTGTGTTTAAACAAAACTGATTGGCTGCTGCAGCTGAAGCTTGTCTTCTTCTGGTTTTCCGTCAGCAGGTGCAGACGGTGGTGGTTGGAGGTCCAGACCTACTTTCTTCCTCCACAGGTGCAGCTCTTGCTCTTTGCAACCCCTTCCTACACTCATCAGAGGCATTAAAACAGTGAGAGCTAACGTCTCCATGTCAGAGTTCAATGGTGGGAAATCTGTTTTCAGGAGATCGCACACAGCAAATGAAGATCCGCGTGACGACGGGCGGTCAGGCTGAGAACAGAACAAAGAGGGAGCATCAGAGAGGTGTGAAGAGAGCCGCCATCATGGAGGGCGTTTGTTTTGTGGACGCCAGCAAGGAAGGAAACGTCAGCCGCTTCATTAACGTAAGTCCAGAAACCTAGCTACTGAAGAGTGTAGGCGAGGTCCAATCCTGGACAGTGTGTCCATTTTTGCTGTAAAATATCTTTTTTCTCTTACCTTTCTTCACATATCCTCAAACATTTCTCTGCTCTTTTAGAATTTTTACTCTGTTCAAACATATTTTTTCCTGTATGACTCATGAGGTGTAAACAGAGATCTCTCACACATACTTCATGTTAAGTTTCTCCTTATGTTTTTTTTATTTCTTTTGTATTTCTGATGGTTATGACCCCCTGCTGAAAAAATATTTACTTTAATCCCACCACAGCACAGCTGCCAGCCGAACCTGTTCATCCAGAACGTCTTCATCGACTCCCACGACCCCGTCTTCCCCGTTGTGGCCTTTTTCACCAGAAGGTGAGGAACAAAAAGTCTCCTTCTCATCCCTCAGCTGGTTACTGGTCGTCTTTTAATAACTAAACCTCCTAATTTTCCTCCATCAGGGCAGTAAAGGCTGGCACTGAGCTCACCTGGAACTACGCCGCCTACACACCTGGCCTCCCGCAGCAGAAACAGGAAGTGCCTTGTCTGTGTCGCAGTGATAAGTGTCAACAATGGCTGCTCATTGACGATGACGTTTCCTGTTTGTTATACAACAACGAAAATACTGGAATGAAAACCCTGTGATGCTTTTGGATTCTTACTACTTCTTTTTTTTTTTGGATAGATTTGTAATAAATACTTTTGAAACAGAAATCGACGTGTTAGAAGTTTATTTCTTTTTAAAATCCACTATTCTCAGCCTCTGGCCCTGGAGAGCAGCTTCAGACCGATCCATCCATCATCTATGTATGAAGGAGAGATTTCACAGACGTTTCTTCGCTGCTAATGTCTAGCTCGCCTATAAACATCCATAAACAAACTGCTCCACCCAATAATCCACCGAATTTAATCTGATTTAGTTGCATACACCTATTTTTTTATATTATTTTATGTTTATTTCCGACAAGGATGTTTACTTTGGAGGGTTTTTTTGTAATCTATTTTAGCTGTGCAGCAATGTATTTCCCTATATGGGGACAAATAAACAATCTATTGTCCTATAATTATTTTCTTTTCACCATAAAGAATTCATGCAAGAGACTTATTTAAAACTTGGTCTTTTAAGAGCTGTACAGTATCAAACTGCTGCATTTTCTCTTCCTATTTTTGTTCTAAAACTGCATTGAGTTAAATTTGACATGCCTAATGCCTTATTGTCTTAACAAATGTTAATTTTTTAAGGGGAAAACAGAGTTAATCTAGGTGATTCTCAATGGCTTCTGTTCCCGCTTCTGCTTTTATTTAGAAAAACAATCCACTCGAAATTGCATTGAAGCAATTTAATTTCCTTACTGTGGGACAAATATTTATTTTATATTTAGCACTATGGAGCCTTTCGTCTCATTTTAATTCCATGGTTCAATAAAAAATAAATACATTTTAATGCATCTCTCAAAAATGCATGGACTAAAAGACCCATGCAGTGACATACTGTTGAGTTAAGTTCTTATTTTATTTCGCAACTTAAGAGGCACGTCTTAGGGTTTAATTTTATTATATTTTATATCAATCCATCTATTAATTCGTTTAACAGTCAAATTGACTTTTCTAACTAATTGTTATTTGACAGCTTCTATTTCCATTTCTGCTTTTATTTTGAAGAACCCTTCTCGGACAGGAAGTACTCTCCGGTTATATATATCCGTTCCCTCGCCTTTCACTTCAGACGCCACTGACTCTTCCTTCGTTCGACACCGACCATGTCCGCTCCAGGCCGACCGGCGCTGCTCCTCCTCGTGGGGATGTCCTGGGCCGCTGCGTCCTTCGCCTGCAGCCTTCAGATCCCTCCGCACCAGGAGGTAGCCCGGGTGGCCCGCTTCATTGCCCACCAGTGCGACTGGGCGTCCATGGCCACCATCTCCACTCACAAGCCGGTGATGGGACAGCCGTTCTCCAACGTGTTCTCCGTGAGCGACGGACCCCGTGGCAGCAGCACCGGGGTGCCTTACCTGTACCTGACCAGCATGGAGGTCTCCGTGCAGGACCTGCAGGTGACTTTGTAGTTGTCGTAACTGTCTAGTGCGCGGACGAATATCATGTCGGGGGTTGGTTTGGTAAACAAGGTTACACAAGCACGTGAACTGTCACGTGACTTCAGTCATGACTAGGTAGAATTTACTTGTAGTGACTCGGCAAAATGTGCAGAGGTCTTGTGACAGCGGGAGCTGTTGTTCATACAGATAAGGAAGAACAGCAGTGTTTTTTGTAGTGGTCCCTCACGGGTTTCTAACTTGGTTTAAAACCTAAAGTCTGACTTTATATGTTCATATGTCCACTTAAATACAAATTGGGTTTTATTTTATTTATTTGCCTTTCATTGAGGGAAATAGTATTTGACCCCCTAGTAACCATTAATGTTACTGTATGTTCACACTGGGCATATGACTCACATTCTTAAACCTGCTTTCAGCAAATGGTGTTCACACTGGACAGTTGCTACCGGATGTTGGGGCATGTACCTAAATTTTGGTGCGAAAACGTCAAAGCGGTACAAATTTATCAAATTTATCTCCAGTTTGCTCCAGACAAATTAGTGTCGTAGAATTCTGGCCGGGCACAAATCGCAATTAATAATTTCTCATCCACGATCATTTTCCTAACGGTTGGCACTCCTGTGAGTGAAAAAGGGACGCCATCCATACGTCACCACTACATCGGAATTGGTCAAAGATCCAATTGATTCACTTTTGACTCGCGTTCAATGGCTGCACATTTGTATGTTGAGCCTGAAAACGGTCGTAGAAACGTGCCTTAGCTATGCAAAAATATGAAAGTTTCTAACACGGAAGCCCGAAAAGCGGGTTAACACGCATTGATGTAAACTTTTCATTAAAAATGGTTGCTTGAATGTATGTTGCCAAGGCAACTAGAGTTCTGATTCACACAGACCCTTTAAACTCCCCTAAATCAATCTGGCACTTGAATTGAAGACACCTATTCTAACTAATCAGCTTTTCACAGAATAATTGACTGTATAAGAAAACTGGACTGAGTGACTCACCCCCCCCCCCCCCCCCAGCGTTCCAAACAGGAAGTACCCGCTGGTTCCAAGAAGACAATATCCCATAGAAATCTCTAGGGAAATAAACAGCTGTTACCATTTGTCAGAATAACCTTTCCTGCTCTGCTACATGTTTTAATGTGTTCTTGATAATCCAATTTGTTTTTATACGATTTGGCCAATCAAATACAACTTAATAAAAGTATGTGATCTCATGTCTAACGTTCGCAGCTTTATACAGTCAATGCTCCAAACTCTCTGACGTGGGAAAGACTTAAGGAGCTTTCAGTGGATTTAAGGGAGAAGGTTGTAGACCTGCACAAAGACAGAATTGACTACAAAACAATCAGCAAGACGTTGTTGCCGCAGCTGTGCCAAAATGGACCCAAACATCTCACCTGGAGAGGTTTCCATGATCATGAGGACGGTGAGAAATCGGCCTAAAACAACACGCAAGGGAACAGGAACCACTAATGGTTTATAACATCTTTCAGTGCTCGCAATGCAGCTCTGCTGATGGAGGCAAAAGTGCAGACCCGCCTGAAGTTGGTCAATGAAAACCTTCATGATCTAGAGAGATTGGGAGAAAGTGCTGGCGTTAGATGAGACCAAAATTGAGTTGTGTTTGGAGGAAAAGACATGGTGCCTATTACCCGAAAGAACACCGTCCCCACTGTCAGGCATGGAGGTGGAACCATTATGCTTTGGAGGTGTTTGTCTACACAGGGATGCATAGACAGGACCATGTAGCATCAAATCCTGAGTGGGAATCTCCTTCCTGAAGCCAGGAGGCTTAAAATGGGTCATGCATGACCCGAAACATATAACCAAGGCAGCCAAAGAATGGCTGGAAAAAGAAGCACATTGAGGTCATGGAGTAGTCCAGCCTCTCTGGACTTCAATCTTCAAAAACCTTTGGAGAGAGTGGAAACTCTGATTTGTGACAATGCAATCTGAATGATTTAGAAGTCATTTTAAAGAAGAGTGGACCAAAATTCCTCCTGATATGTGTAGAAACCTGCTCTTCAACTACAAGAAACATCTGATCTCTGTGCTTGATAAGAAGGGTTTCGCCACCATCTTTCCAGTAAGAGGTTTCAAATACTTATTTCCCCTTAATGAAACGCAAATACATTTACATCAATTCTTTAAAGTTGATTTCGTGATTCTTTTTTTTCTTTTCTTTTTAATCTCTCAATGTTCAAATGAAAATTACAATCCAAGTTTTTACTGTATATTTACACCTTTTTCGTATGAGGAGCTTCCTTTCTTAATGTGACAATTCAAAGGTTTTGATAAACTAAAACTTGTATATTAGCACAGCTACAGAGCAGGGACTCACCTGTGCAATGCTCACCTGTGCAGGTGAACCCGCAGGCGTCCCTGTCCATGTCCCTGGCTCAGACTGATTACTGCAAGCAGCTGGGCTTCGACCCTCAGAGTCCTCTCTGCGCTCACATCATCCTGTCTGGGTCAGTCATCCAGGTACGTACCCATACCCGTGCGTCCCAAGCGAGTCTCCAAGACAGGTCACAAATGACCCGCTCTCCCTTCTGTCCAGGTAAACGGGACCGAGGCAGACTATGCCCAGAAGGCTCTGTTCAGTCGACCCCCCGAGATGATGGAGTGGCCAAAGGACCACGACTGGTTTTTCGCCAAGTTCAACATCACACAGGTACGAGCAGAACCCCGGTCCAGGTGTTATGCCACGTTCACACCGGGCTCGGAAACGTGTTTTAGTGATTGCTTCCAATGAAAAAGTCTATGTAAATCACTGTGCATGTTTTAAAGACCCTTTTCAAGTTCTACGTACAAAACATGTGGCCATTGAACGGACATCAAAATTTAAACCAGTTGAGCATTTGACCAATCAGGGACTTGGATTTGGTTGGGACATATGGGTAGCATTCTTTTCAAAACACGGAAATACCAACCGATTGTAAATTGATCATGAAGGAGAAAAGAGATTTCCACCGCTTGGACATTTTTTAACTGTGAGGACACACGCTAGTATCAGGTAGCAGAACCATCTGCTAAAAGAACGTTCAAGAACGCCCATTTAGCTGGTTTTTGAACGTCACATGCCTGGTGGGTACGTAGCATCATCGGTCGGTTCTTGGGGCTCTGATGCCTTCACCTGCTGTGTTTCAGGTCTGGGTGCTGGATTACTTTGGTGGAATAAAGATGGTCTCTCCAGAGGAGTATTTCCAGGCGGCGCCTCACAAGAAGCAAAACTGACAGTGAGAGTTGTAGGTTCTTGTAGTCCACACTTCTTGGTTTTCTCCATGGTGCCAAGATACCAACTTACCGAAATGTGTGTTCTGCTCGGATTAACTTTATAGTCATAACAAGTACGAGTACAAAGAAATAGAAGAAACTTGCATCTTATTTTTAAGGAGTAGAGTATAGGTGCAGGAACAAAAAGATCCCACTTGTATAAAGACGCACAGTACAAAACTAGGATGTGAGATATTGATGGGGAGCGTGGTATCGGTGCCCCAGTACATCACTTCAGGACACCTCAAAGCGCCGTCAGCTCTGGAATTGTACGAAGAGTATGAATGCTGGAGAGAAGGACACCGCCTTCACACACTAACCACACCTCCCTCTGTCGTCTGGACATTTTGGCCAGTAAAGGACTCCGCTCAAGGATTGTTCGATTTGATCAGAAGTCTTGACTGAGTCTTTGAGACACTTTTTGGTCCAAATCCTGAACAACTTGATTCAGTTTTCCTCCCAGCTGCGTAGAAAGTTTCTCCAAGTTGTCATCCATTTGTGGCATCAGTTCCAAGACTGCAAGCGCCCTGCCCGGCTGGGCAATCAGGACGATAGCATTTCGGTCCGACTGTGACAGTCTCTCAATCTGAGCCTGAACCCTTTAACACTTCAGCTCCAGTGTTGCCGATCTTTGAACTACCGTAACCCTTCACCCGTTCACCCAATAAACTAATGGATTCTGAAGAGGAGCAAGAATTTATCGTACTGATTCTCCAAAATCGGTTAGAGATCCGTTCATTGTGCGAACGCTCAGAGTTACAGTAGTCAAAAGGGCGTGTTTTATTTCTTGTTGTCCGGGATTAGAGGGTAAAGTGGCTGGTTCACAGACCGCCTCTTGCTGTTAGCTGCATCCAAACTGCTAGATAAACCAGAAATTCTAACATTCCCATTTCCAGAAATTCGATTATCAATCATCCAAATAGGTTAATAGCCCTGCAACAGATGACTGACTTGTTCCGGATGTACCCTGTCTTTGCCCAACGGGAGCTGGGATAGGCTCCAGCAACCCCGTGATCTGGGAAGGGCTTCAGCAAGTTCTGAAGGATTCATTCACAGACAGCTGGGATAAACGTACACTAGAAGCAAAAACCCAGCCGTTCCATTAAGAGGGTCAGCTTTCCTGGTCTTTAGTGTGGAAAAAAACAATTAAAGTGTCAATCGAGTTCAAAGACCAGCTGATGAAATCCAGTCTCAGAGTGAAAAGGGCAGAAGGACGCACAAGAATCAGAGACCGGCTCAGAGAGGAAGAAAGGAGCAGGAAGAGAAAATGTTCTTTTCTTAGAACCTGACAGAGATGGCCACATCATTAAAAAAAAAAAAAGGTTCCTTTCAGTGGTAAAAACCTGCAAACATTAGAGCACTGGTTAAAAAATTATATGTGTGCACTTTTTACTTTTTAATAGTAGCTCTTTTTGTATTTTTCAAAAATATAATATTTTTCTAACAAAAAAATAGTAAAATATAACAACTCTGTTGTTCAGGAATATACCCCAAGACTCTCTTCCTACATGCAAAAGACATCCTCAAACAGAATATCTATAAATCTATACACACACCTTAAAGTCTGCCCCTCAAAGATAAATATTTTTATTTTGCGCCCAGAATTAACAAAGTTTTGCACCAATTTTAGGCCCAAACGTTTCAGTGATTACACATTTTTTTTTACCATGTAGTGGAACAAGAAGAGAAGAATTTAAAGGAACATTTTCCTGCATACAGGGTTTGTGTTTTTGCTGTGTGGCTTTTAAGGTTACAGATGTAATGCTACTGTTTGGCCACTAGGGGGAGAAAAGCCCAAGAAATGAGCCGCAGATCAACAAACGCCATACAAAACTGGAGACCTTTTTCTTTCTTTTGACATATATTTGTTTTGCTTTTGCGCTCAATGTAATGTTTAGATGCACCATTTGAAAAGTATTTGAAAAAATGGAGACGAAGAATCAGCCCTGACAGTACGCCAGAATAGAGCCAAAGAAGTTTGAAATGTTGATTTATTTAGCAGATTTGTATGCTAATTCTTTTAGCATTCTTGTTCTATTAATCAACATGTAGCATCTCAGGGTTTTACACTTTGCAAGAACATGTTTAAAAAGAATACGTTTTATTAATTCAACTCAAAATGATCTCATTTTATAGTTTATAACTTAAAACAAATGCCTTATTGTCTCTGTTGCTTGTTGGATTGAAAAAGTGTTTTTTAAATGAGAAAATGTGACATTTATTTTTATACTCGTACTTTTTGTCTTTCATAAAAACAAAGCTGATTGTGAAATGTTATTTTCTGAAGCAATAAAGTTTCGTTCAATAAATCCTCTTCATCGCTCCTTACCAAATACAAAAACCTTTTCTCCTTGAAAGTTTTCAGCGTCGAGGTTTGATATGTTAGCGCAATCTAAGCCCACCCCCACTTCCCATCATCCATCTGCTTACACCCTCAACTGCTATCTTACAGCCCCTCACACCTCCAACCTAACATTAGAGGAGCAACAACATTTGCCAGCATATTTTCGATCTTTTTTCAATGGCGCCTTTTTTTCCTGTCTGTTGATTCACAACGATTTGAATAAAGAAATACTTAGAAACACTGTTTCAAGCTAAATTTTGTTTTTTTTTAAATCAGAAAAATGCCACAAGAACATGTTAAAATCACCAAAAACAACATTTTCCTCTAAGTGGGTCTTTAAGACTCAACTAATAACCAGGGGCTGTTTTCTCTGGTTTTGGTCTGATTTAGAGTCGAAACTATGAAAAACAAACTGAAGTTTAGGAAGATATTCAGAAGCTAGAAATGACCTTAAAACATGACAAAAAGTCTGAAGAAGAACTTTAGAATTTCTTTCGAAAATCTGCAAAAAGTCAGAACCCAAGGGGGACAAAAAAAGGGAAACAGTGCCCCCTTTAGGCCAAAAAGTGTATGTATGTGGGCATGATGACTGTTGACCCTTGTGCTACCTTAGGTGACCCCACCCTTACATTGACGTGTTCTCCCTACCATGACAAAGGTGGATAAAGGTGGAAAGATTTCATGTAATCCATGGAAACCAGTGAAGATCACAAATCATTGAAGAAAAAAGGTTCAGAGCACTGTCTAGTGGGTCTAAATGACCCAACTCCCAATGTTAAAGTGCCTTGGATAGCACAAGGGTTAAGACTCCAAAAACCTTGAATACTTTTGTGTATGTGAAATCTGAAGCAAAGTATTAAAGTTTCTGTTTGTTTCAGAGCTGAATCTGACAAACAATTTTCCACTTCTAAGATGGAAACTGGTGAAGGTAAAGATTTTAATTTTTATGGAGATGTTTGAGCTCCTGGAGGTGGGAAACAACTCGCGTTAAGCGTGTGCTTTTGTGCTTTTGCTGTCTCCTCCTGTGTGGGGGAGTGCGTTAAACAAAGTGTGTCGCTGCATGTCACCTGGCATACAGCCTCTCCCCCACTTCCTGTTCCACTTCGAGTCTCGGAGAAGCACACCGCCGCCGCCACTCTGCCGCTTGAAGAAACTCTAGTCTGGAGAAAGGGTCTGCCATGGCGTTCCAAACGAGGCTCTCTGGCCTGCTGCTGCTGCTGGCCTTCGGGCTCCCCGGGGCCTCGGCAGGTAAGCCTCCAATCTTGACGTCCAGTCCTGCAGACTGAGGCCTCATGGCGACACATCCTCCTGGCGCCGTAAAAGGTCCCACTTATAGCAGCTCGCTGAACTGAAACCTGACGGAATATTTAAGAAAAAGGGAACATATGTGAAAGTTTGGTTTGTAAAGAAAAACTAAAAAGCAGCAAAAAGTGTATTGGTTGAGATGTTGTCTGAGCTACAAACCACATGAGGCTGTTTTTTTGGAAGCATTTATCAGCTTTGACTACAGATCTAAGTTGTTTTTCAGACGCCTCTCCACCGTTCTGACCGCTTCATCCACGGTCACCTCTCTTCTTATCCGAACTTTCCTTCTGTCCTTCGGTTTCCATCCTCGTACCGTCCTGGGTTGAGCTGCTTCCAGCTTTTGTTTGTTTCCTTCCCCTCTTCGTCACAGGAGGATGAGGAGGTTTCACCATCTCTCTGAGGTCCTCTGTCGGGGGGATTTAGCATCAAAACCTCAACATCAAATGGAGTTATTTTTCAACTGTACAAAAACTATTCATCCTTTTTTGTGTTGCCTTTACTTGTTTTTCAATTTAATACACATTTTTTAAAATTCTGGCTTAAACCAAAGATGCGTTATTGCAACCAACTTTACTTCATAAACAAGAAGAATGTAATGAGTTTAAATTTTTTTTAAACGCTTTGGATTGAATCAGATCTATAAATTTACAAATCTATGACACATTTGTATATTTAAATCTCTAAAAAACTTTGTTTTTACAAACTAAAAGCAATTTCTCTTATAAAAACCCATAAAAAGACAAGCAAACTGAAAGTAATATGGTTAAAAATGCATTTAATAAATATCTGGCCTTCGAAGATGAATATAAATAAACCCGAAAACAATTAAATGTATTGATGGATCATAAATAAACAATCAGAAAAGGTAATATCTGATATAAGTTTGAGCCTTCATGGACAAAAACTAAATTTAAAGACTTAAGAGTGGATTTCTCAAACTGTTGCAAACATGTAAAACACTTCTATTTGTTCATATTTTAATTATTTTATTTGTGCTGCAAAATTTAGTTCACACAGCAAAAGTTTATAAGTCTTGTGATGAAAGTGGCGGGGTCATTCAGGTGTAAATATTTAGCCTCATTTCAAGTCATATAAATACATTTCACAAACGTATTATAACCAAAACTAAGATAATGAAAAATTAGTCAAACAAAAGTTTCCAATTCAGATTCATATTTAAGAAATTACTAAATTTTAATTTATTTTTTTAAATCTGACACAATTTTTCATTTGTAGCTGTAACTTTTAGTCTTGGCTTCTAAATACAATAAACCATGATCATTTGTATATTATGTCATTGTTTTTCTCATAAACCAAATTATATTAATGCTGTTTTGTTTCGTCTCGTAGCTTTATTTCAATGTTAAGCTTGGATGTTTCCTAGAACCTTCAGTCAGAACCTTATGTAATGTAACTGCAAAAGCCTTTTGTTTCGTCAACACAATTAGCGCTACTCAATAATTCACATTTTTTGAAGATGTTTGACAAAATTTCTAATTTAACAATAATGTTTGCGAAATTAAACAATAAAACATATCATTTTAAGTCATTTAATATAGAACACCAACAATACTTAAATAAATGGATACAATTCCTGACTATTTCCAAGCAATAATCCAATTAAAAGTATTATTTAATTAACATAGTTGATGACTTTTCTTTTTCTTGAACTTTATTTTGAAAATCCTTTGACATCTGCATGGGATATTTGCGATTGGAAAGAAAGCGCTTCAACATCTGAAATGTAAGGTTTGGTCTAAACACGACTGACTGACTTAAAGCTGGCCGTCGCCGTGGCAACTGAGCTGCGCCTGACCTGAAGAATTTTTCGAATATTGAGCATCAAATCACTGTCCAATCAAGTAGATTCAAACTGGCAAGGCAAGGCAAGTTTATTTGTATAGCACAATTCGTACACAAAGTAATTCAAGGTGCTTCACAAAACAGAAAAAATGCATTAAAATCACAATACATCATAGAAATAATCAACATAAAATTTACTTTAAAAGAAAAGAAGAAAAAAAAAGATTTAAAAAGAAAGGAAGGAAAGAAAAGTGCAGATAGGACCTTTCAGTCATATACACGGCTAAACAGAAATGTTTTAAGTCTAGATTTGAACATGAGCACAGAAGAGGCCTGTCTTACGCCTTCAGGGAGGCTGTTCCAGATTTTAGCTGCAGAATATTGAAACGCTGATTCCCCTTGTTTAGTTCTGACTCTGGGTATCAACAGGAGGCTGGCCCCTGAGGTCCTCAGAGTACGAGATGGTTCATATGGCACTAACATGTCAGAGATGTACTTTGGTGCTCGGCCATGGAGAGACTTGTACACAAGCAGAGCTGCTTTGAAGTCTATTCTTTGAGGTACAGGGAGCCAATGCAGAGACCTGAGCACAGGACTAATGTGATCATACTTCCTGGTTCTGGTCAGGACTCGAGCAGCAGCATTCTGGATGTACTGAAGCTGTTTTACAGCTCGTTTGGAGAGGCCGGTGAGCAGGCCGTTACAGTAGTCTAACCTGCTGGAGACAAATGCATGATTAAGTATCTCCAGGTCTGGCTTTGACACTATGTTTTTGATTTTGGCAATGTTTTGTAGATGGTAAAATGCTGCTGATGTTACTGACTTGATATGGCTGTTAAAGTTCAGGTCAGAGTCCATGATTACCCCTAGATTTCTGACTTGATTTGAGGGTTTAAGAGACAGAGAATGAAGGTAGCTGCTGACACTTTCTCTTTGTTTCTGTGGGCCAAAAACAATAACTTCGGTCTTGTCTGAGTTTAGCTGGAGAAAGTTGTCCTGCATCCACGCAACTGCAACGAATAATTAGTTGTAAAAACAATGACACAACCTTCTTATTAGTGTAGCTGCTAAGAAAGGAACGCACAACAATGACGTATCTGGAGCAAGGCATCTGCAAATATTTAAAGTGATTTGCCCGAATTATCAGTATAGATTCAAAGCGGCAGTCTGTTGAGTTCTGTTGTGTTGATCTTTTCACAGCAAATGACTCTCAAACCTGCATTCATCACCATTTCCTCTTCATCACATGAGAACTCTCCACATGAAAAGAATCCACTGTTACTGTGAGCAGAGCTCCTAAACCCCTGAATGTCTGCAGAGTTCAGGGAGCGTGCTCAGTGGCAGCAATTGTCTGAGAAAAGTTCAGGCTAATATTTGCTTTGATGTAGAGGAGGCTGTGTTTGTGAGTGTGGACAGGAGGAGGAGAAGGGGTGGCGAAGATGACTGCAGCTCACAGGAAGCTGACCACAGAAAGTTAACCAACAGTCAGGAAGTAAATCTGCGGTTTTGCTTCTCAAGGCTGAAGCGTGTTTCCCCGCCGCTCTTTGGCTCTCAAACGGCCTTCGAGTTCGAGTCTGAGACGAAGGCTGCGCTCGTCCTGCTGGAAGAAGACTTTGCTCTTCTTCAGGACGGATGCAGTTGATAGAATGCCACCTGGAAGTGCAGCAGCTGCTGAAGGGTCGACCGTGAAACCACAGCAGAACACTCAGGGGCAGCCATGCGTGCGGAGACGGGCCCTAAAGTAAAGAGACCTTCAAAACTTGAAGATTACATCAAAAAAGGAAAAGGAAAAAACAGAAATTAATAATTTGTGGCACAAATTAAAACTTTTTGATGGCACAAATAAGCATTTTGTAACAAATGTTTTTTTTGTGGCTATATAGGATTTTGTGGTCACAACCTAGCATGCATGAAATATTTAGTATTTTGTGAGGAAAAACTTACCTTTTTGTATCTTGTGCACCCCAATCTGGATTTTTGTGGCCATGTATTAGCATCTTATTAGCATTTTGTTAATACTAATTAGCATTTTCTAGCCACAAAAAAGTATTTTGCATGCACTGACTTGTAATTTCTCAACACAAGTTAAAAATTTGTTTTCAAATATTAGCATTTTGTTGGCTCAAAAATGTGTGTTTCATTGACACAAAGGAGCATTTTGAGAGCACCGACTAGTATTGTAATATCAGTTCCTACAACTAAGTTTCTTCAAATTAATCATTTGTGGCCACGGATTTGTATTTTTTTGGTAGAATTAAGCACTTTGTTGGTACAAATTAGTATTTTGTGGCCACAATTTAAAGTTTTGTGTGCACGTATGTGGTGTGCTAATTTGTGGCCACCAATGCTAATTTATGCACACAAAATTCTAATAAAATGCTAATTTGTGCACACAAAATTCTAATAAAATGCTAATTTGTGCACACAAATTTCTAATAAAATGCTAATTTGTGCACACAAAATTCTAATAAAATGCTAACTTGTGCACACAAAATTCTAATAAAATGCTAATTCGGGCACACAAAATTCGAATAAAATGCTAATTTGTGCACACAAAATTCTAATAAAATGCTAATTTGTGCACACAAAATTCTAATAAAATGCTAACTTGTGCACACAAAATTCTAATAAAATGCTAATTCGGGCACACAAAATTCGAATAAAATGCTAATTTGTGCATACAAAATGTTTATTTGTGCACATAAAATTGTAATAAATTGCTAATTTGTGCACACAAAATTCTAATAAATTGCTAATTTGTGCATAAAAAAAAGGCTAATTTGTGCATACAAAATTCTAATTCATGGCCACAATTGATCATTTTTAGGGAAGAATTTAGTCTTTTATATTGAAATGTCCATGGCTCCACAGATATCAGAGCTTTTTAGAAACATCTCTTAGGGAATAAAGTTGGTGTGTCTTTGAGGCAACGTCCCAATTCCCGCACTACTCCTTAACCCCTATACATAGT
Organism: Oryzias latipes; assembly: GCF_053564925.1. Taxonomy (NCBI): domain Eukaryota; kingdom Metazoa; phylum Chordata; class Actinopteri; order Beloniformes; family Adrianichthyidae; genus Oryzias; species Oryzias latipes. Next base: position 19,438,318 of record NC_136238.1, read on the forward strand.
GTGGGGCTGTCCTGTGCCCAGGATTTTTTATTTTGACACACGCTCGCTGCTTTTCTATTTTTTAGGGCCTTTCTTCTTATTCCACTGTGTTTAGATGAGGACAAATCGTTCCTCCGCGATGCATTGTGGTCTATTTACCCCAATCGGTGCGGACTCATTAGTTTTACAGAGACTTCTGGGAAGTTTCCAGGGCACTAGATTTTGGAATTGTAGATTGACACCCCGAAAAAATGGCGAACCAGTAGAGAGGTAATTTTAACACAGCAAAAATAATTTCTGTCTATAACTTTGGATGTTTTTTCATTTTTCATCGTCTTGGCAGCGAGGACGCCTCCAAAATTTTTAATTTAAGTGTATTTCAGTACTTTTTATGACGAGGTTGTACATTTTTTTCCTTTAAAGAAATTCAGTAATTTTCTAATTTAAGGTTGTGTTTTTATTATTCATCACTCAGCTGCATCTTTGTTGTATTTCATTTTCCACTCAACTCGTCCTTCTCTTTCAAAGTATGGAAGCAATTCTGTAGCATAATTAAAAATAAAAGTCAAAACCAGAAATGCTTTTTCATTTTCAAAATAAAGCTGCATTTTTTTGACTCTAAATTAAAATGAAAACGCAATCCACCAAAATCCTTTTTCATTTTCTTCTTCAACACAGCTTATTCTGTCACTTAATTAAAATGAGAATGAAAATGGTATTCTCTGACAATTAAAATGGATTAACAGAAATGCTTTTTGATTTTCAAAATCAAGCTGCACCAAATGACTCAAAATTAAAATAAAAAATCAATACTTCAAAATGCTTTTTCATTATATACTTAAAAGCCGCTTATTCTGTGTCATAATTAAAACGAAAATGCAAAGAGGGGATTGCATTTTCATTTTCACATCCACCCTGCGAATAGTGTCACATTATTTAATTCCACTTAGCATTTGCAGAGGGGAGGCGGGGCGATGACCTCAGTGCTTTCTCTGTGTGTCCGGCTGCTAAGAGACAGGGACATGCTAGGAGCGGTGGAGCTTTGTGTTAGCGGCACAAACATAACAGTAATAAAGCACACTTAGAAGATGGTCTCCTGCAGCTTCGCGCTGATTTTGCTGTTCGGTGACAGCTGGAGCCCCAACAATAGCTATGGCAGATTTCTCCATGCTAAAACGTTTGCTGGTTGGACCAGTGTTGGTCTTTATTTTGCCCTAAAATTAAAATGAATAGCCAGATTTGAAACTGAATTTTTAACTTACAAACTGAACAGTCTGTACCTGACAAGGTAATTTTCACTTCAGCAATCAGCCAAAATCACACAAATATTAAAAATTATTATTATTAAAAAAAAAACCAACAAGTCTGAATTGTATTCTAACTCTTAAATAAAGACAGAGAAAAAAACTGAGCAACATTAGGGATTAAAGTGCTGTTATACGTTTAAAAACGTTTAAACTTGTAGATATTTTTCAGGTAATTAAACTAAACATTCAAGATAAGCTTACCGTTTAGATTAAGTAGTTTTGCTTTTTCCAAAATACAAATATTTTCTTAATTTCTGGCTGATTTATTCAATTTTTTTTGGGTTCAATATCTGACAAACTGCAGCTGATTCCTCTTTGTCAGTTTTTTTCTTGCATTGACGATACTATTTTCTAAACCTAGGCCTGCTTCAGACATAACCATGCAGTTTAGAAGGACATTTAGGATTTTTCTTTTCATTTTTTTTTCTGCTGCAAATGTATTTAAGTTCTTGATTGAGGATGCCTTGATGAACCTGGTTCTCCTTCAACAGCATGAACTTTAACCTTCACTGATTTGAACCCATTCTTGAGCTATAATAGCCAACTCACAGATTAATACATGCTGCTAATCCAAAAGAAAAACATTTCCATTTAATTCATTCAAAACCAGGGGTTCAATTCAACAAGTTTTCAAAAAAAAGCCGCAGCGGTGCCTGTCAGACGTAGAAGATAGTATCGCTGTGTGTTAGTGCACGTATGTGTCAGGTCATTTTATCTCATGTATATGCATGTGCTGATAGAGGGCCTGATAGCTGCTCACCGCAAACTAAAAGACCGGTTTCCTGTCTTTAAAATGTGAACAGAACCACACACACAGAGACAGGGGCGCTAATTTTCCATCAGCCTCACAGAGAGTAGGTAATTCAGCCCTGAAAAAAACAAAACAAAACAAAAAAACGGTTCAGCACAGACAGAATCTGTAACTGATGGCGAGGCCTCATTCAGTTTTTATGGACCTCGCCTGTGGAACGGCCTCCCAGAGAGACTGTTCATGTTTTTGAAGGAAGGCTCAAAACCTTTTTTAATCTTACTTTTAATTGAAATTTAGGAATTCATTGGATATTTTTTAATTTTCTCTTTTTATCAATTTGATATGTGTATATAGCTATTTTTGTTTTTTAGTTTTAATTAATCTATTTATTCATTTCAATGTATTTAGTCACTTTTACCATTTTATATGTCTACTTAGGTTTATTTATGTACTTATTTTCCTTTTTAATTCATTGATTTATCTTTTATTTTACGCCTTCTACATTTTAGCTGTGGAGGGATCCTCCACGTCCCCAATGGAGACATGTCCCCAAAACTTTGTTTCCTCAACCTCAGTACAAGCCAGGTTTTTTACATTGCATCCTTTTGTCTTTTATCACAGCGAGTCAGTATATGTGTGTGTGTGTGTGTGTGGTAGGGGGGGGGGGTTGGCATTGTGCCGGTTTTTAATTACATATTTGTTTGTCTTATCCTTTGTTTTTAAATTTCATCTTGTAAAGCACTTTGAATGCCTTGTGTTTCAAAGGTACTGTACAAATATACTTTGATTTGATTTGATTTGATTTCAGGCTATAACTAAGACCTCGTATTGAGAAAGTGGGCCCAGGGCGCATCCCTGCTGGACGCCACTTTGAATTAAGTAAAAAAAAAAAAATCTGTTTTGGATGGTTTAACTGAATAAGCGACTTTAACTTTCTGAAAGTAGATTTTAAAAAGTTTTTCAGAGATGACATAGGATCATTTAAACTTGAAACTATCGACAGAATTCTTTTAAAAAGTCCTCAAATTTATTTTTGATTTGATCAAAATGTAGCAAATTTACCCGGATAAATAAAATACGCAGCTACTCCAAGCAAATAAAAAAAATGAAATAAATATTTTAAAATATAGAGCTGAATAAATGAAACAATGTTAATTTATAAAAAAAAATAAAATAAAAATTTCACATACATGTGAGGACTTTAAACTATACTCTAAACAAATATAGAGTGATTTCTATGGAAGCATGTTGGATTCAATAAAAAAAAGGTGATATTTGCTGGATCTGTTTTTTTTTTTTTGTCTTTAAAAAAATACAATTAAAAAAACACAGGTGTTTTTTGTTCTAATATAAGTTCTTATATTTCTAAGAACTACAATCTAAGCTCATGTGCTCGTGAAAACTATAAGATGAGCTGCAATTAAAAGTTTCTTTATGTTCTCGTTGCGAAACGGTTTAGTTCTGTTACTTTTCCCCACAAACATTACAGAGCAAAAATATTGGGGAAGTAATAGATTTTGACCATTATGAACCGTTTATTTATTTCAACCGCTTTTTGCCTTGATGTGAAGCTGCAGAGGCAGGCAGGGACCGTCAATAAAGGACACGAAAATAACCCAGACTGACAGTAGCAGTTTGTCAGTAATTCACCATAAATAATCTAAAAAAAAAAACATCCCAAGTACTCAATACAGTGTTGTTAAAATAAAATCCACACAAATCTCTAAAATCCTTACTCTTTCTCTGAGAGTGAACCAGCATGTTCGAGTAATGCAAGATGTAGACGCGTCCTTATCTCCTCAGTTTAAAAACGCAGCAAATAATTTGAGCAAAAAAATTATGTTAAAAAACCAAAATACTATCTCGGAAAACAGAAAAATTATATTGAAAAGTTAAAAAAAAACACAATTTTGATAAGGAAATTAAAAAAAAATTATGATCAAAAATTGTTTTAGAAGTATCTTGAAAAATGGACAATGTGCGACACCCACATTGGGAGCGTCCTATTAACCCACGGAATTTGCTGCTTTGTGTCCAATGTTTTCGTCGGAGTTGACTCACAAACGAATAAAGTAAACCGCTCATTCGGATAGATGTTTAAGGCGTCCCCAACTGTGTCCAGAACATCAACAGAACGGGTCATGTCTGTAACACGGACGTATTGTGGCTTCTAAACTTTTGACAGCAGCTTCTCTTATAGTTTTCATGATGAGGTCAGTGCCCAGCCTGTTTGGAGTTTTTAGCTTTTACAGTTCTTACAGAAATTCAAACGAAGAACACAGGAAAAAAAAATGGAACGTAAATCAACTGTTTGTTTTTTTGTTTGTAATACTTGCTTTCATTGCCATTGATTCATATTGTCTGATTGAGAAAACAGCTCTTTTTTCTGTTGTTTTTTCATATAATGCATGAAAACCTGCAAAGTAAATGTGTCTGTGTGAAGGTGACGGCCCCCAAATGTGGCATTTATGGCAGCGGGACTCAGACCGCCATCTGTCAGCACAAAGCAGCAAATCTGTGGTCAGTTTTGACCATGACCAGAGAACGGTTTCAAAGAAGAAAGATCTACAAAGATCCAACTCAAACCTCTTAAGGCTTTAATTCTCATTGATCCTTTTCACCATCTATAAGAAGAAAAGCTGATTTGTGAACACCTGTTGCTTAGAAAACTCCTTTTTGTAGATTTTTGTTCAATTTTGGCTGAATAATTATCATTTAGCCTTATATTAGGCTCAAACAATCAGCATTATTAAGGTCCAGATAGCTATAAAAGAAAAAGGAAGCCTTTCTCTGTCTGAAATTTTGAAGAAAACAAAATTCAAAGTTCTGATGGAGGTCATGTTTATCTCTTTTTTTCCCGTTTCTTGATTTTCAACCAACGCGTCAACTATTGAGCAACATCATCCCGGAGCGTGTGCGGCGGCTCTTTTACGACCCACTTCTCAAACCCCAGCTCCCTCCAGACCCCAGCAGATTAGTCTACTTCCTGGTGTGTGAACTTTGAAGCGCTTTGAGGATACCTATGCCTGTTACGATGGAAAGCATTTCGCTGAGTCAGTTCTTTTGCCGGGAAACGCCTTTGCCTGCGCCACAGATGAGTCAGGAGGATCTGTGCTGTAGAGGCTGTTTCCACTCTCTGTTTACATGCAGATGGACTTCAACAGAAGCGGAAAATGACTGAGGTGATGTCTGCGCTGATCCACTGCAGTCGTGCGTTGAGTGTTTCCTGTCTGCAGAGCTTTATTGGCATTAATAAGGATGAATCACAGAAAGAGAGATGAAACCAAAACCTAACTACTGCAGGAAATAAATGTATTTTTCTTGTTGGAGAGTGTTGCATAACATACTCCTTTTGGCTGAAACCTTACTAATCATCATTTCTTTGTATGATTTCCATTGCTACAGTTTCGGTAACTCTTCTGTTACGGTAAACGGCTTTTTTTGGTGCTCCCTTTAAAAAATTCCATCCCTTCTATCCTCATACCGTTTATTATTTGGCACAATTAAAAATAAGAGCAAATTATATACAGTGCAGATAGCGACCAAAACCTTTTGGGTTTATGTAACCCCTTATATTGTGTTTGGGTCAAAATTGACCCGTCTTCACACTTGAAAGCGGGTCAATTTTGACCCAAACATAATATAAGGGTTAAATAAGCCCTAAGCCCTCCATCTAATAAATTTGATTATAGAGAACTCAGAACATACAAAACAAAACCAAACAATAATGGTAAATCCCAAGGTGATAACAAAATTCATCACAATAAAAAAGACAACTTCAAATAAATGTTGATTACACTTTACTACGGTGGCCCTGAAGGACAAATCACATCAACAAATTGCACGATGCAAAGTCATTTTTAAGATCACAAGCACAATTCAAAAAGCAAAACAACAAACAAACAAACAAACAGCAATACATTATAGAAAAGAAAACGTAAAAAACAAAAAACAAACAAAAAATTTCAGAAAACAAAATGAAAGGTTAAAAAAGCAAAACACAATGAGAAACAGTAGGTACCATCGGGCATCGCTGGTTGTCCCATGGTACCTACTTTTTCCAATTTCTTCTTGTGTTAACATTTTGTAAGGATTTCTGTAAATTACTTTTGCTTTCTGAAATGTTTTTTTTCTCTTTTCTACTGAAACCAGGGCAGAGCAGAGGTGAAAAGCTTTTTTTAGACATGTTTTGTATCACTTTATAGAGATGCAGCTTTCTCCTACGTGGATAAAATCATTCCATAGCTTTGCTGCCGTAAACCTTACTTATAACTGACCTTGACGAGTAAAGCTATGGACACACCAGGCGTGTGACGAGTGCTCAAGAATCCACGTTACATGCCCATGTTGTTCACACTGGACAAGTGGGGAGGGGCTGCTTCTACTTTTCTCTTTTTCCACAATTTACTAGCGAATGTCAACCACCTACAGTTGGAAGAGGTCCTGTGCCAAATTTGGAAGTGGTGCAAAATCTTGTGAATCTTTCTCCAGGCTTTGTCTTTCACAGCTCTATTCCAATACTTGAAAGATTTGGCGTCAAATAACTCCGGCAGTTTCCAGATCAGCACCTGTCAGTCAGCGGAGATTGGTCCAAGTTGGGTGTAAGTTTCTATGGCAACCACGCAGGAGTGAGCTTGGTGAAAGTCATACCACTACCACTGAAAGAGGGTTTGGGAGAATCTGTCAATCAAACGAATCAAACGTTCGACATGAGACCACCTACTGTTATTGAGGCATCTGTTTAGTTCAGTTTATAACTTGAATAACTACAGAAGAAATATTAAAAGAAATAGGATTATCTAAAACATGTTAAAAATATTTTAGTGTTTAGGTTATTCTGACGAATAGAACGACAGAGTAATATCTGTTTATTTCTCAATAGAAGTCTATGGGATTTTGGCTTCTTGGAGCCAACTTCCTGTTTGGAACACCTGGTTGGACAGATCAGTTAGTCCAGTTCTCATATAAAGGCAACAGACAATGGTCAGGGTTTGAAAACTGCTATTCAGATCATCGCCCAGTCAGGTGTTCTGATAAAGCAACTGAGGAGAATCTGCAGACAAGGATAGCAGGAAACAAAAGATGGAAAACGTGCCACTCAGATAAAGAAAAAAAAATAGATAGAAAACACCAAACATTCATGTTTTTATATTTACAATATTTAATTCTTGCTCATAGTTGGTCACCAAGTATTTTTAATTTTTTTCCTTTTAGCTGTTCCTTTTAAGGATCACAACATAAGATCAAACAAGTTGCCCCCTTGTTTTAGATTCAGCTTTACAACCTGTTCTATAAGACATTCTGACTGTATAGAAGTTGTACGCCAATAGTAGTACCTACTTTAAATAGCTCGCTTTTGTTGTTCTATACCTTTCAGAAGCACATGTGTATAGGTCTCAGATGATCCCTTTTGTTCTTTTCTATTCATGTGGAAACTCGTTACTATACGATTTCTGAGCCTAAACTGCCAGAAGCTGAGGGCTGGTTCTACAGTCACACTTCCTGTGAAGGCACAAAGTGTTTCTGTGATGTTCGCTGTCTGCACCACAGTTTTGTGTCTTCGCCATCTTGAATTCAAAAAGAAAAAAAGAAAAAACCATGAGTAAAAAAACAAGTAAGTTGTCATTTAAATACGGCACTGTTTGATCAAAAAGATAAAAATTAGTCGCTCATTTGCATCAACTCTACTGTGAACAGCTTCATGTATAAATCTATACAAAAAGATACATACAAGATCTCTTTGATTTTTGACTGACATACCAAGCGTGTCTGTTTTTGATAAAAAATTAAATTAAAGCTTGATTATTTCCATGATAAGACATTACTAATTTGCATATAGAGCCATGCTCAGATTTGTCCTACTTCTTGTGTGTATTTAATTTAGGTTTTTGTGATACAATTCTGAGTTTGTAGCAATCGGAGGCAAATATTTGAACCCAAACTGTTGGTTCTGTTTTTCTAACCTTCAGCAAAAAGTAGTACTCTTTAAGTTTTTTTTCTAAGTATACTTTATAATAACTATAGCAACTACAGTATACTACAGGTCATAGTTGTGTAGAAAGTACATTACCCCCTTGTGCTATCTCGTGGGGTCAAAATGACCCCACCCTTACAATGATGTGTTCTCCCTACCATGACAAAGGTGGATAAAGGTGAAGAGGATTTCGTGTAATCCATGGACACCAGTGAAGATCAAGAATCATTGAAGAAAAAAGGGTCAGAACACTGTCTTGTGGGGTCCAGATGACCCCACTCCCAATGTTAAAGTGCCTTAGATAGCAAGAGGGCTACCAGAATACTTCTTCTGACTAAATGGGACCATTTTAAAGACCACTCCGATCAAAATTGTGTTTTAAACATGTTCTTGTGCCATTTTTCTCATGGTGGATGAGATGAATTTCAAATATTCAGCATAAAATGGCGTTTCTGAGTATACCTTTATCTTTATCTTTACCTTTATCGTTGTGAGTCAGCTTTAGGATCGATTTAAGGTTCTTTTATTAGTTTAGAAAAGTTTACATTGAACAGGACCCTCATTTTTTATCAGATTTACTTTTAGTCTATGACCCTCCCAGAGCCCTCAGGTCCACAGGTGCAGGTTTGCTGGTGGTCCCAAAGGTCAGAACTAAAACCCACAGGCGAGGCCTCCTTTCAGCACTGTGGGCCTGGCCTGTGGAACAACCTGCCTGAGGACGTGAGAGCTTCAGCCACTGTGGAGGATTTTAAGAAAAAACTTAAGACACATCTTTTTAGTAAAGCTTTTACATAGTTTTTACTTGTTCACATGTTTTTATTTGATTTTATAAAATTTTAACAGCTAATTTTATTTGTTTTGATCTTAATGGAGGGATGTGTATGTGTTGGGTTTTTGTGTGTTTTTTTTCTTAATTCATTAATTTTGTCATTATATTCATTTATTTTTAATATTACTTTTATTATTTTTACTATGTTGATTATTTTAACTATTACATTTTTTTATCTTATTTTTTTTTTATTCTTACTCTGGGAAGCACTTTGAGATGCTATGTAGCATGAAAAGCGCTATATAAATAAAGTTGAATTTGAATTTGTATCAGAAGCAGACATAATAAATGCCATTTGATAAGGATCACAGCTGGGAGGGCCACAAGCCCCCTGCTCCACTGCATTCTGATGATAAACAACTAGATCCATGTGCGTCTTCATTTTCCTCGTCTGAGCTGGCATCTGGCTCAAAACTGTACGTCTGGACAGCTCCAATATTGCTCGCCATTTTTGCTGCACCGCCAATGTTAGGCTATGTACACAGCGGCCATGTGGGGTGGGTTCATGAATGTGCAGAACGCAGGTCCTTTGCTACCCAGTGCTAGGGCGTGTATTGACAGTTGGAAGAGGGTTTGGTGTGAAATGTCAAATGTGTGAGAATTTCCTGAATCTTCATCCAGGCTTTTTCTTTTACAGATCTATTCCAATAAATGAAAAAACTTGGTGTCATAGAATTCCAGTTGGGCACAAACCCCAATTATTAATTTCTCCATCAATGTAACATTGTTTAATTGTTAGCGCACGGTCAATGTACCTAGAGCCCGGAAACAGACTTCAAACTTGCTCAACGACGTGTGAACATGACAACTGTGAACGCAGAAGGCCGAAACGCGCATTTAAGCATGATTGCATAGACTTTTCATTAGAAGCGGGCGATTGCTCAACACTAGCAGTCCCACTCACAACTCGGAGGTGAATTTCTGATAAACTCCTGCCACTCTGCAGAATAAAAAATAAAAATTGGTGTGGTTTTATTCATTATCTAAGGGGAATTTGACTTGAAATATGGGATTGGGCAACTATGCACTAGGACTTAAACACTGTCCATATAACCTAACCTGAATAAAAAGGATTTATGCAAGAGTAACAAGCAAACATATGTTTTCTATGCAACTGTAATTGTCACTTGAAAAGGATATAATAAATAAATGAGTTATTTAAGATTAAGTAGTAGTTACATTTTTTTTTCATTACATTTAGTTACATGTAAAAGTTATATCTGGCCCTTTGAGGACAGCCGCTATGCTGATGTGGCCCAATGTGAAAATGAGTTTGACACCCCTGGTCTAGAGACTATATAGAAAGTATATAAAAAATAAACTCAAAGTACGCTGCCTTACTTTTAGTACAGACTAAGTATAGTACACTTTAATAGACTACTTTTTTGCTAAGAGACACCTTGACTTTGTTCAATCCTCACCTATTAAATTCTGCCTGATGGTCTGTTTCTCTGATGGTCTGACAGTTGAATGTTTGAGGTTCCGACTTGTTGGATTAACAGTGTTGGGGTTCTGTCTTGACCCTTTTCCTTCTCTCCTGGCAATGAAGTAGAGCTTGTTTGTCTTGATTAAAGTTCTAAAGTTCTGAAGATCTGTTTTGGGTTCTGCTTCTCTCCAGCGGCACAACTTGTTTCTTCTTTTGAGGGTTCAGGGAGATCGTTCAGATTTTTTTTTTTTTTTGTTGTTGCTGGTTTCTGTTTTGGGGTTGAGACTTGAGTTCAGTGTCAGTATTTTGATTGTTTACGTCTTCAACAGACTGAGGGGGTTTGAGTTGGTGAGAGCGCCCCCCTTCGGGCAGAAGGTTTGATGTCTTGCGGTTTTTCAGAATGCGAGAATTGACTTGACATCAGTTTACAGTTTGACTCACAAACGCAAAACACTCACTAAACCACACACACATATCACATTCATGCACACCTGTGAGCTGAGGAGCCACCATCTGAGCTCTGAGGAAACCGCTGGGCTTCCTCTCTCGCACTCTCATAGCGTCTCAGCAGCTCTTCTTGATGAAGACTCTTCTCCTCCTACTCATCACTCTCATCTTTCTGCCTTCCCCCCAGAGACCACAATGCTGACTGACCCCCGCCTCTGCTACATCTTAGACGGCTTTCTCGGCCTGTACGGCCTCATCATCACCGGCATGTTCATCAAGGAGAAGGTCGGTAAACTCTTTGCGTTTAAGGACCAAAAAACCTTACTTTCAAAGTGAGGTTAAGCATGATCTTCAGCTGTACATTCCTTTTCTTCCTGTTGATCTTCATTTAAGTGATTTTTAGAACTTTTTGTCCACAGTGTAGATCAGGATCCCTCCAGGATTTGTAGCTCCAACACCAAAGTTTGACAATGAATCACTTTGTAAACGCCGCATGATTAAAAAAAGATCCTTTTAAAACACTATTTTCATTTCCATGTGAGCCAAAAAGTAGAAAATCGGGAAGAGAAGAATTAAAAAAAAAGATATCTTAGTTATATATATTTACTTTGATAAAGTAATGCTTTGCCCTCCCCCTGTTTTTTTTTAACTTAAATTTGTTTCAAATGTTTCAATAATTGGAATACAATTTATATGATACAAACTTATAGATAAAAAAAAATAACAACAACAGTAATAATAACAATCCAAAACATGTTTGAAAAGGAGCAGGCAGGAGCTTAACCCCTTTAAAATAAATATATCATTTTACTCTTGAGATAATATAATAACTATATAGATAGATAGATAGATAGATAGATAGATAGATAGATAGATAGATAGATAGATAGATAGATAGATAGATAGATAGATAGATAGATAGATAGATAGATAGATAGATAGATAGATAGATAGATAAATATAAATGAGTGTGTGTGTCATTTTTCTGGTACTTTATGAAGATATTCTTGCAACTTTAGTAAAAACTTGGGGGTTTGAACTGCAGAAATTGAAATTGTTGATGTATTCAATGATATATATATAACTGGATTGGCCTTAGCCTTTATTTGCTGCTGCTATTCACAGTGACGTACGCACACAGGTGGCATTGCTCTGCACTGTGTGTCACGAAAACCGAACCCTTCTGTTCCACTTTAAGACAGGCAGGCATCAACCACAGAGATGGGGTTTGCACCCTCATCTCTAAATCAATTGTCACAAACTATAGCTCAATGTGTATCCTACAGGTAACACATTGCTGTCTTATTAAAAGCTTTGAAATATCGGGGATTTTACCTATATGCCAGAATCTATGTAACTGAGCTTGTAAGTGCTTGTCACCTAAGCCAAGAAATTGTTGAAGTTCAATAGCATGAATGGATGATTAACTTGACAAAGTAAAAAGTTCTAAAAAAAAACTCAACTGGACAAAATTTCTGGTTTGCTCAGTTAAATTTTATTAAGAACTTTTCATTTGATCATAGCCTAGATGACTGAGAAGCCACACCGACATGTTAAGTAACAACCCTTTTCCTATCAAACACACCTTTAAAGTGCTGTAAAAAGAAAAACAAAACTTCCTCTAGTACACATTCAAATAAGAAGCACCTTGTAAAAACAGCATACCAAAAATAAATAATAGGAAAACTACAACTTTTATTATTTTTGCATTACATACATGTTAAATACAACTCAATTACATTCAAATAGGCCTTTGAAAAGAATTAGCTTGGTGTTCTGTTGGTTGTGTTTTTGCAGCGGTGATTTGTGTAGAGATGTTCAACTTGATGCACGTTGTAGGTGACGTCCTGATGACAACAGGAGAGCAGACACTGAGTCTGATGGTCGCTGGAGTCTGTCAAGATCTTTGAAGTTAACTACAGTGAAGGACTCTGCAAGTGTTTGAGGTTAACCAGAAGATATCCTCCATATGTTTCACAGGATACTTCTTTGGACGATTTCATCACAATCCAACCTATAACAACAAAATTAACACTGCAATGTATAAGACAAATTATGGTACAACTTCATACAACTTTGTTGTTTTTAGTTTTTCATTTTTGGTCCAATGACTTCTCATTTGCCAAGAACAACTCCGTTAATAAGTTTAAGAAAATTTTGCATCTTTTACAATAAGTTTGGGTAATGATGAATCTGTCGAACATTTGAGAATGCATGATACTGTTATAAATTGTATTTGTATGCGTTTTATCATAAACAACATAACAAATTTTGGTCAACTTCTTAATCAAATGAAACAAATAAATTTAACAAGCAAATAAGTTTTAAACAGTGGTGTAAATTACCAGCAAGGTGGGATTGCTTAGTTATAACAATTTAGTAACCTGCTGGTAAATGTGTCTTATACACAGTCTTCAGCTATAAAGTCTTTGGTAAAAGTAATACATTTTATTCCTACCCCATCATGTCTTGAAAACGGCAAGTTTGTCAAAGTTTAAGGTAATAAACATAAAATAATCATCAAAAAATATCAAACATCAATAAAAACACACATCAGTGACCCAAACTAGCATGCATAGCACCCACTTCACGCTTCCAACCTAGACTTTTCTTTACTAAAATGTGATTACTAACTTATGAAAGGTGCTTCCTGTCAATCCGATTATTTCCTTGACGTGATAACTGCAGTTGATGGCCAAACATTGCGTCCCCGGGCAAGATTCAGTGCAAAGTAATGGAGCACGTGTTTTGAGTCATATGTCATGTGACGGCCAACCCAGTAATACATATCAATGTTTTTGTTGCACACACAGACATGCAAAATTCTCTCTGGTTTTATTTGTGCCATTGGTAAGTTAAATGTTGCTGTTCCTCTTGGACTGTGGGCATTTTCTACTACTAGAAATCATTTCTGGACGTTATGTAAGGGTTAATGGCAGACAAAGTGTGCATTATCACTTTTTAACACACGCCGTAGAAGCCTGAACCGTACGACGCGAAGTGCGTTAAAAAGTGATAATGCATACTTCGAAGGCCATTAACCCGCTTATACCATGGTCACTGTTGTGGCACTCTCACTGCTTGTCATTCTCTTTGTCCCACCGTTTGAAGCCTGTCCAGCAACTGTTATTTGAAACGCGAGTGAGACGTGTTCTTCATCAACGTTTTATTCCAAAAAATAAAATTACACGAACACACGGTCAAAAAACTATATCGCTTCCAACTTTCTCAGGCTTCAATCAACACTGAATCTTGCTAATAGCATCTCTGTGACGTAGCTTTATCTAATTGGAAGTTCAAACAATCTTTATTTAAATTAACTATTAAAAGAAAACAGTGCATTTGTCTTAAACAATAACCGTTAAATATAAACTGCAGATTTGGCTTCAAAAATAAATATTAAATAAAAACTCGGAATTTGGCTCCAACAGTCACTTACAAAAGAAAGAAATAGTAACCAGGTTTTAGTCCTTAATTCTTGTTTTATCCAATTTGGATCGCTTTTCTCACAAAAAATGGACTATTTGTCATGTGGTGCAGCGCCGCTGCAGTCAAGATTCGGTGATATAAAGCGATATATAAATGCTGATCCATCCGATGGGTTGAATAAAGCATCAGTTCAAAGAGAAAGTTCACCTCTTACCGCTTGTTTTTGTCCAAATGATGAAGCAAAAGGTTGTTTTTTTCACCGTGCGGTTATCCTGTGGTATATCACTTTTTAATGCACACCCAGCAGCCAATCAGAATCGAATTTTCACCCAGGACCATGGTATAATTGGCAATATGTACTTACATCCTTTCTGAACCCTTGTCTCTGCAGTTCTTCAGAACGAAAGTGAAGATCTCTGATGAAATGGAATTCAGCGTGAGTCTCTTTCCGCTAATGCTTCTGTGCTTCAGAGGATGATGATGTTGAAGATGCTCAAAGAGCTCTTTTTGTTTCCAGGACATCAGGCCTATCACTACTCACCATAGAGACCCTGAGCAAGGAAGAGTAAGTGAACCTCAGTACCTCTCCCAGTTTATGAATAAATGTCAAGAAAACATTGAGGTTAATATTTAGGGAAAAATATCATCTTATGTTCCCACTTCATTTTTTCTCTGAAGTGGATATAGAAATAATTTTCTGAGCCTAAACAAACAAATAAATAAATAACTTTCGGAGCCTTTCCCACTAAGTGCATTTCAACATAAATGAATCGTAACATTTTAAGAAAATAAAGATTAACGTTTGTGAAAATTTAAAAATAAAACAAAAATTCCAATTCTGCACTGGTTCAAGACGTTCCTATAACATCTAATGAAAATCTGTATCCGACCTTCAAATGTTGAATTCAAATTAACGTTTAAGTGAAGGTATTATTAAATGGTTATTGGCATATACTTGTATAGTGCTTTTTACCTTCCTGGAAGATTAGACATCAAATAGTAGACAAAATATGCACACTGTATAAAGTAGATGTCCTGAACTGGCTTGGAGTGACAGACGTAATATAGACGGAATCTGCTTGTCCATATGATGTCTACTAAAAATGTCAATCTGTTGGTCAAATATTAAACTGAAATTGATGTTGAATGAGCCATCAAAATAGCTGACATAGTTTGTATAGACATCCAGAACTGATTTTGGCAGACCAACGTAATTTAGACTGCATCTGTACATCCATATGACATCTCATGTTTAGTGGGAGCATCGATGTACAGTTTTTTTTCCCCCCAAAGACTTCTGGGAAATTTCTAAGTCGCTCGATTTTGGAATTGTAGATTCGAACAGAACTAAAAACTAGTAAATGTTCTATTTACGTATTGAGTAATGGGAATTCTGACACACACATAGATTTCTAGGTTTGCTAATATTTACGAAAGCTATGGATCCACACACTTAAAAAGCCACCTGGACTAAATTAAATACTTAAAGTAAAAAACAAAAAAGTGTGTAGTTTCAGAATAAATTATCACTAAAATCAGGCTAACTTTGGGAAATTCCTATAACTGAAAATAACTAAGGTGTAATATTATTTTTCAGCAGAGACGGAAACAACAAGATGACCGTATATACACGGTGAGAATCTCTTTTCTTTGATTAAACATTAATTTTACTATCAATATTATCTTAAGTTGATGGTCTGATGTGCATTTGTCCTGTTTAGGGCCTGAAGGGGCAAGATAGAGATGAGTACCGAGAACTTCCTGTGAAGGAGGTATGTTTTGCTGGAGCTTGTGAGATTTTTAGGTTTTTCTAAACATGGTGATGCTAATTAAAAGCGTGTGTTCTGCAGCGCCCAAGGAGAAATGAGCAGGTCTACCAGGACCTGAACGCAGCCAGCAGAGACACATATGATGCTCTGCAGATGCAGGCGCTTCCTGCCCGCTAACACAGCTGTGGTTCTGGACGGCAGGCCGGAGCTGAAGATTCTGACATGTCAAAGGTTTCTAAAAGCAAACTGAACATGTGCTTTTGGACTTTTGAAAAGCCCATTTGACATTTTTTTTCATGGTTTTATCCAAAGCAACAAATGTAATTTTTCCTCTTGTTCTAAAAAAAGCAACCTATTTTGTTAGAAATCTAAATGACTCTTTGGATTTAAATTTAACTCTTATTTTTCTATTTTGTTTGTTTGTATCATTAAAGGTTGCATTTCTCCCCCAAAATTAAATGTGTGGATTGAATTATAAAGTCAAACCTTATTGTGGGGAAAGCAGCAGAGAAAGATAAATGTAAGAATTGTAAAAAAAAGGACTCTGATCTGTATGGAGCCCATGACCTGATATGGGAAAAAAAAAACAATTGATTCGTTCCCACAAAACAATAATTTGTTCCCACGAAATAATTAATTAGTTCCCACGGAATGATTAATTTTTTTCCCTACAAAATAATAATTTGTTCCCACGAAATAATAATTCACATTCTAAGTCATTAATAAACACTGTTTTGAGCAATGCTTGGATTTAAAGCAGATACTTTCACTTTTATGTCTGTGTGTATCTCATGATAATGCATGGAAAACATGAAGGAAGTCTAGAAATTGGATTTATTTATTTCAAAAAGCTCTACAAAAACATTAGTGATCACTTCTCCCTATCTGGGTTCATTCACATCCCGGTACGCTCTCCGTTCTGCTGAAAAAGCAGCTTTCTGCTGCTACTTCCGTGTCTCCTTGACCCACATTAATTCAAATATAAAAATGTATTGAAATATAAAAACAGGAATCAAACTATGGTATCTATTTATTGTTGTCTCGATGAAAACAAGAAAAATGTTATAAGATTTAGGATGCCCGAGCTTGCTGCTTCCCCATGTCAGGTCATGGGCTCCGTAGATCTGTCATCAGTACTGGAAAAAAAAGAAAATCAACAAATTAAAAAACTACAATTTATGTCCGAATTCCAGATAGGAGCCATATAATAGGGCCAAAGACAGCAATGTTACATAACATATTTCTTAAAATAATAGTGATTTTTTTTAACATAATGTACAATTAACATGAAAAAAACAAAACTTTTTTTGGTTCTAAAAAAAAACTTGAAAATGTTAAGAAAAATGAGAGAAGTCTAAAATCTTTAAAGCACTTGGTAGGCAGTAACAAACCTTCTTAAGTTTAGTGACGAGAAAATTCCTATTAACACATTCATTTACTGAGAAAAACGTAACTCTTTAGGGCTTCTTCTATCTTGTTTTATTTTGTAAATGTTCACTCTATTCTATGCTGCAATCTGCTATCATTGTGTGCTATTACATCAATGTTTTTTATATTTACAAGTGAGAAATCTTTTTTTGTCATTATTTTCGCGCATGGCATGATTTGCTTTGCTGTTTTATCCTGAGAATATTTCAAGTTT
The DNA here is from genome assembly GCF_053564925.1 of Oryzias latipes. Taxonomy (NCBI): domain Eukaryota; kingdom Metazoa; phylum Chordata; class Actinopteri; order Beloniformes; family Adrianichthyidae; genus Oryzias; species Oryzias latipes. The sequence continues at coordinate 19,455,871 of NC_136238.1, forward strand.
GTGAAAAAAATTTGATGTACTTTTGAAACATTTTTGTACTTTCTGCTTTATCAATAAAGTCATGTTTGTTACTGCGAGCTCATGATTTTCATATTAAAATACGTTCATGTCAAACCTGAAGCTTAAATGTAACGTGTTCCTATAAAAATTTGGCAATTTTCCCTTTTTTGCACAATATGGGGGGAAAAAAAAGTTATTTGGACAATTTTCACAAAATTTCACCCACGCTGCCGAATAAGGTTTCGTTGACCTTTGACCTTGGTAAGAGGTCAAAAGTTTAAAAAAAATCCCTTTTAGTAGCAACTACAGATCAAGCTCCTACGGATTTTCACTTCTTAAGCCCTTAAGCATCATTTGGAAGAAAAAATATGTTGGTATTAAATTTTGTAGATTTGGAACAACGTTAGCGTGGTTAGCTTGCAAAAATTTTGTCTGCCAGTTGCTTATACATTTACTGGAATATTGTGAAAATTGAATACTTGACACGTCGGCTCAAGCTGAGCAAAACAATCTATGAATATATTAATATCTGAGCTATCCATCCATTCAGTTTTGAGTCAGATGGTAGCTCAGACAAGGGAAATGAGGACCTAGCGGATCTATCTGCCTTCAAGTGGAGAATTTAAATGTGGTGCGGAGCAGGTAGACTTTGGCCTGCCATGGCAGTTACTGCGACACAAACTTTTTCTTTAATTACTTAGTTTTAATCAGTTAGTTTTTAACTATAACTTGTGTTTATTAAGTAAGAAATATTGGCTGAGGATGTGTCCACCATCAGAAATTACCGGACAATGCAGAATCCTGAACTGTCCAAACTGCAAAGTCTGTTCATTTCTGATAGTGGACACTTGGAAGGTTATTATTCTGCTTATATGTCATGGCCACTTACAAAAGAAATAAACATCTCATAAATTTTTGGTACTTTATTCTTGCTTTTTTTCTGCTTAAACTGCTTTTTCCACAAAAAAAAAATTTGATATGTGGTGTGTCATGGAAACAAGCTCAATTGCAACGACAAAGGAAGGCAATGTGCTGTTTATGCTGATCGTCATGATTGGTTAAATAGTTCCCCTCTTACCGCTTTTTTTTTTTTTTTTTTAAATGACGAAACAAAACTTTGTTTCGAAGAAGCCAGCGCAGTGATATAGAACATTTGGGCCTATATGACCGTGACTTCTTTTTTAGCTGCACTTAATTGTTACTGTTCACTATCAGTAACAAAGTTTTCTTCCACACCCAGCAGCCAATCAGAATCGAGTATTCACCCGGAACATGGAATAAAGGAGGTTGTAATGTGAACTCCGCTCCAGCAGGGTGCAGTGTCGCGCCACTTTGCTGTAACCTTCATAATCACGAAGAAGTGTTAAGGATGCAGGCTATGGGGTTAGCAGGCTGTGACATCTCTTCTTTAAAACTGTAACGTTTTACAACCCACAATGGAACTCCCCGGTGTGATTAAATAAAACAATTCACAGGGGATTGTTGCAGAGTAAGCGTAGAGGCCGCCTGCTGAAGGCTTGCTCGTGCGATTAGCCTCGTTCGTAGCTAAGCTGCCGCGCGCGCGTGCACAACAAGCGCGTCTGTTATTAGCGGAGTCCAGATGGAAACAACTGTCCCGAAAAGACGAGACAAAAAGTCTCTGCGGGTGAAGGTGATCAGTCTGGGGAACGCAGAGGTGGGAAAGGTAAAGAAACGCTGGTTCAGGTAAACTTTAAGCTGCATCCAGGCTCAAACCCTCGTTGTTTAGTCATCATAACAGAGACTATAAACAACAGATTTACCCCAAATTTGAGATCACCTGGAGGCTTTTCTCTCATCGGATCCACGATTTTTAACACAGGAACATAAAATATGAATTACCCCCACTTTAATATAGAGTAACATCTTTCACAAACACATTTAATTTGAATTAAAACGTTGGCTTCTGTCTTAAAAACATACACAGTGAGGTAAAGATGATGTTTTGATTCCTCAGAGGTCCAGCAAATCTTATGCTAACCACAGTTTGCTTTAAGAATCAGCAGTAAAGCAGCAGACCGAAGTGAAGAAACCTCTTGCGCTCCATCCTACTTCTTAGAAGGTTTTCTGATGCAGCTGCAGAGCAGTTTGTCTTTCCTGTAACCTGATTGGTCCGTGAGTTTCTCCGCCAGCTGACCGCGTTTGTTCTGCAGAGCTGCATCATCAAACGTTACTGCGAGAAGAGGTTCGTCCCCAAGTATCTGGCCACCATCGGGATCGACTACGGCGTCACCAAGTGAGTCTACGTCCGGCGCCTTGCGTTTGTTGTGTCGACGCCGACAGTCACGTGTGCCGTGTGTCAGGGTACAGGTTCGGGACCGGGAGATCAAGGTGAACATCTTCGACATGGCCGGACACCCCTTTTTCTACGAGGTGGGGGCGCGACCTCTCCTAGCTGTGGCTCCGCCGCTCTCCTCTCCTGTCCGCCGCCAGTCACGCGACCTGTTCTGTCTCGCAGGTGCGGAACGAATTCTACAAGGACAGCCAAGGCGTGCTGCTGGTGTACGACGTGGGCGTGCGCGAGAGCTTCGAGGCCTTGGACAGCTGGCTGGGAGAGATGAAGCAGGAGATGGGCTCTCAGGCCAACATGGACAGCATCGTGTTCATCGTCTGTGCCAACAAGGTCATCAGCATATCGGGTCGTCCTAAAAATCTCCCCCCTATTTCTGGACTAGAAAGTTGCTTCATAGAAACACACATAGTGACGTTACGATCTGGTCTCTACAGGTGGACTTAACGAAAAGAAGGGTGGTGGATGAGGGCGAGGGCCGTTTGTGGGCGGAGTCCAGGGGCTTTCATTACTTCGAGACGTCGGCTCAGAGCGGCGAGGGCATCAACGAGATGTTCCAGGTACCATTTTTGCTTTTTTGGAGCAGGTCATGGTGACGGGCGGAGTAGGGGGGGGCCTCAGCTTGGTCCTCTCTGCAGGCCTTCTTCTCCTCCATCACCGACATGTGCGAGAACGGCGGGAAGCGGCCCGTGTCTGAGGTCAGCGTGGGCTTCACCAAAGAGCAGGCCGACACCATCAGGCGCATTCGCAACAGCAAGGACTCGTGGGATATGCTTGGGGTGAAACCCGGTGCCACTCGGTGAGTCGACTCTAGTTTCCCCTGCAGGAGATTCAGAATGTTCACGGGTAGTTTGGAAAATGTAGCGTTATTTCATAATAGCTTTAATCTGAGTTGATCCAATGTGCCAACATGTTAACTTTTTTTTGTTTTTGTTTTTTTTAGCTGTATTGTATTTGGGTAAATTTGGTTTAATCTAATTTTTAGTATGATTGGTCTACGTTTATTTAGTAACCCAACGTTTTAGGGCTGTGGATCGTTAGTCAGTTGACGATCCTAATCAAATCTTTCATGAACTTATTTCCGTAAACTGAATTTTAATCTAATTTTTATCTACAAAAAAAACTCTTGATATTTTATTTACTATGAATATTTGTTTACCTCCAACCACAGTGGCGCATGGGGTTTGTTAAGTTTATATATTAAAAATAAAAAAAAAGTCATAGTCATGTTATATTCACTATACTGTACTGCATTGGTCCCCAACCCTCTGGGCTGTGGACCGGTACCGGGCCGTGGGCCATTTGGTACCGGACTGCAGACAGAAAACAAATGCCCCTACATAAAAAAATTGTTTTTATTTCTGTTTTGTGTATGTTCTGAAACAGAAGGAAGTTTTATTTGGGAAAACTACCGTATTCTGTTCACCACATCTGTCTGTCAGAAGGTTCTCGTATTGCTAATTAGTAGCCCAAAGCTAATAAAAAACGTATTTGGAAAGTTTCTTTGGGGAGAAAAGAGTCAGTGAGGAACCCGAATAAGGTTCTTCAACTTCCAAGAACAAAGCTGCTGTTTACAGACAAAATCCCCCACATCTGGATTCATTGAGACAGTTCTCATGTGGCAGAAACCGCTCTGTTTGATACGCAGCGGTCGATTCTTGAATGTTTCACACACGCAGATGATAAAGATGTTTAGAAAATACCGGTTTTATGACGGTTGTGTCATTTCATTTTTCTTTATTTAACCATCACACCTTAAAATCAGATGCAGCTAAAGTTAGCATCCAGTTGTTAGCATCTACTCTGACGTCTTCATCTTCATCACAAAGTCTGCGTTCAAACCAGCCGTCAACATTTTACTAGTTAAGGATGAATTAGGCAGGCAGCTGTTAAAAAAACTAACACAGAAAATGTTCCTGTGATTAAAAATAAATACACAACGAATCACGATTTTTGTAAAAACAAAACATGAAAAACTCTGAGCCGGGGTTGAGTTCTCCATGCTATGATGGCATTTTGTGGACATATAAAAAACTGTAGTGTCCCTTTTATTTACATTTTTACAAATCGGAAACAACTTCTACAAATCAACAATTTTCCTTTACGTCATCCATCTACATCATCTGCATAAAAAGAAACACAAATGTTTTACTTTTAAACTCACTTTCTTTTTGTTGCATTTAATGTGAAAGATATTTTTTTTTTGGAAACCGAAAGCTAAAAAATATTACTCGCCAACTTCCACCCCGTTCTGATCTGTCCGTAAAAATTTGGGCTAACGATAATTTATTTGTTAGGCAACGATTATTGTTTACGTAAAATGATGGGGAATTCTTTTTTATTTATTTATTTTTTTATTTTTACCAAAGGTAATAGTGCTGTTACTAAGTCTGTGGAGGTTTTCGTCACGTATGTTACTGCTAGTGCTCGGCGTATAGTGCGTTCACAGAAATTAAAACTTTACAAGTATAGTTCGTGAATTTCAATTCCACCTGATAAAAGATCAAAAGTTTAAGGTCCCATGTAAGCTATATGCTAGCACAAAAAAGCCATAATTGGCTTGAAAGCTAAATTTCTAAACTTTCCATCCAACAATTAAAAACATGTTTTTATGAACATGGGTTTTACTTTATTGCAATTGGTGAACAATACAATAATATTTTAAATATTTTAAAAGTGACTTAGTTGGTAGCCAGGGTGCAGCACCCCAATCTTGTCTTTAAATCCATCCTCTTCAAGCATTGACGGAGGTCTCATTGCTTTAAGAAACACGTTCAGGATGCTCTGTGGAGGTGTTGCAGCCATCTTTGGTGAGCACTGGCTCCTCCCCAGTCTACAGTCAATGGTACATACCAGAATTTGGGACTTCAGTGTCTAGAACGCCTGTGATCGCGGGTAGCTACTTAAGTTTTTAAGTCTGGTTGCGAGCTCTACGTACTAATCGGGCGTTCGCGCTGGCAGTTCAACCGTTCAAAGTTTTTCTCACTAAATCGCAGCACTGTGACCAATTGTGGACATGGCTTTAGTAGTGACGTGGGCGTCCGCTTCAAAACACGGAAGTACCAGCTGTTGTAAACTTGGTCATGTAGGAGACCTCAATAATTGTTTTTTGTGTCCGGTGGGATTACTAAGACTGTTGTGAGAAGGGCGTTTACAGGAACAAAGCCGTGAAACAAAACGTCTTTGAACCGCTTTGACTTTGCGCGCCCGGCCCCTTCCTATTGTAGATGGCAGACAAGCCCGAATAAACGGTAAATAAACAAAAGATGCGCGTTCTAGAATGCGCCACACATGGTCGGGGTGAACGCAGCATAAAATGTACGACTGTGTCCATCTTCTTCTGTTGTTGAGGAAGGGGTAAACTCCTTCAAAAGTTCCTGTTGTGCTGTCCGATCCCAACGACCATGGATGGTGGTCATAATAAAAATGTATAATACCAAAAAACAACAAAAATTCGTAGACAATACCAAATTAGCATAGACTAATCGTTGAAAGCATTGTCTGACATTAAACCGGTGCGAGGCCTGAAACAGGTTGGTCTACTGTTCTACTGTATTGATAAAGATTGCAATAATCTAACCAGATTTTTTTTTTTCCTGGAACAGCTCATGGAAAACCGAGTTCTCGGATACTCGTTATAGCAACTATACCATATTTATTAAAAGTGCAAATCCGTTATCTTGGATGGCACACATATTCATACACATTCATACACACATATTGAATGAATGAATGAACACATATTCATATTTGATTTTCATAAAACGGATCACTGTTTTAAAGTATTTAAATGCTTATTACAGCCTTATTTACTTTTCTTATGAAAATTGCTTATCACAATTTTTAATTCAAAAATATTTCTACTCAGTTTTCAACAAACAGATCACAGTTATTAGAGTATTCAGATACTTCTTACAGCCCCTGTAAGCAGAACGAGGATATCCGTTAAAGGCCTATTTACTATTCATTTCTATATTTACAATGATCGCAAAGCAGCGAAATCGTATGTCACATATTTGTACTTTTTCTGGAACAGATTGCGAATGTCCAAGTATGAGGGTACATGAGGGTAGATCGCATTCCGGCAAAGATAAATAACCCGAAAAATTAAAAAGTACTTCTATAAAATCTGTCAGGGAATCAAAGTCCTCACCCAGAAGTACGGGACTTAATTGACATGGAGAACGGCCAATCGGACATCCTCTGATACAGACGTCACTGCACATGCGTGTTTAAATACACTGAGCGCAAATTCTGTCATGAGAGAGTCGCAACTTGCCCCACGGCACGTCAAGTCCCCGGCAGAAGACCACTCCGGACAACTAGAGTATTTAGCCCCGTGAGTCTCCTGCTGCTGCCTGCTCCGTAGTCTCTCTCCCCCCACACACACACCCCCTTTCCGTGGCACGCGCTCCTCACGGAGCCAGCAGGCTTAAAAGCCATGCTCCCCCCATTGCACGGTTTACAGCAGAGCATGACATACGGTAGTCGCTGCTTTCTGTCTTTGTAATAAAACACCTCGTCTGTTAATACAAAAGTATCTTTGTGTAATCTTAAGGCCCGTACACACCGGGACGAATATTCGCCAGGCGTTATTCGCCAGCTTTTTTTGCCACGTCTTTTGTGTTCACACCCAGGCGATTTTCACTGACGATAAGCCGAGCGAACATGCAATTTCATTCCCTGACATTAGATGGCGCTTAATATAAACAGAAATACTCCTGTACACAAGGTGGCGCTGCGCAACTTTACGCTTCTTAAAGTCGCTTTTCACTCAGAAGAAGAGAGCAAGTATTTACGCGCTTGTCAGAATCAAACAAAGAAAACATTAATATTTCCAGCACCAGTAGCTCCAACTGGTGCTTGGTTCGGGGATATTTTAGAATGTCCGTCATTATTTTTTCGCGGCTGTGTAGATACAACTTGGCGTCTATCTTCTTCGCTGGTATGTGTGCTCAGCAAGGCAGTTTTGTGTTTGAGCGCCCCCAAGTTGTGTTTTACTGTAACTTCAGAAGCTCCAGACACGTGTGCAAAAGCGGCATTCTCATTGGCCGAATAGATTTCGACGCGAGGCGTAAAAAAAAACTAAAACAAACCCGAGGCGTTTTTTTTTTTTTTGACGCTTTTCGCGTCGGTGTGCACACTCTCATTGGTGCCCTTTGTTTAGTCACGAGGCGTTAAACGTCGGCGAAAATCGCAGGCGAAATTCGTCCCGGTGTGAACGGGCCTTTACGGTGTAGTTTTTAATTATCAGTACATAAACGATGTAATCTGGGCTCCAGACTAACTATTTTCACTAGGAGCACTGTGGCCCCCAACTGAAAATTTTAGGGGCACAACCAGAAAATTTAGGGGCGCATACCGTAAATCAACATTCTAACCAAATCTACTAATTTCCACTGTATTAATAATAAATACTTTAATAATAGATGCAGAAATTACAATGTGCTGTTCTAAATTTAGTGTCACATTTGAATCTGCACTTTTGAAGATGCAACAACAAGGTAAACTGACAGCACCATCGCTGTCATGACAGTACAAATACTAAACAAAATACCATACATTCAGAAGTTTTTAGTAACACAGTGATTACCGTAGTAACCTTTCGGTCATTTCACAGTTACAAACAACACTTAAATGTATGTAAACATTAGAGGATGGAAATTCATGTTGGCGACACCAAATAAGTGCAGCCAAGATGCACAATAAGCGTGTTTGAGATCACCCAGATGGACGCAACGCTGCGCAGATCACCTGGTGTGAGATGTATATTTTTGTTTTTGCTCCAACATCACCTGTCAATCAAAACAAAAACATCACTAGAAAGGGGTGGGAGCAAGGCCCCAACCTGAGCGAACGCAGCTGGAAATTTAGTACTGAACTGACTGAAAGCTGCCCTACAGACTACAAAACAATGCATTATGGGACATGTGTCCTGATGGGTTTTTTGTAGTTCACTGATCAATTAAAATAATTTAATATGCCAACTGATTAAAAATAGCAACATAAATTACAAAACATTAAAATAATTATAAAAGATATAATATCACAAATCATACTCAGGGGAAGAGGCATATTAAAACTAAATTGAATGTTAAGGACTACAACTTCCTGTTCTCCTTAAGTCTCGCTGCAGCTTCGCCTTCACCCCCCCCCCCCCCCCCCCCAGGCGCGGCGCTGGTTCATCTTAAACACGTCTTTCGTTACATTTTCCCCACATGTTTTAAATGTGTCCAAGACTAAATCGTGTTGTCGCTCACACGTGTTTAATGTCAGAGCCCCGTTAGTTGTCACGCATGTACGTGTGGGACATTTATTCTCCTCAGCTGACTATCTCCCGCGGGAGCGGTGTCATGTCGTTACAGCCGTGCATGAGAGCCGTGGTTTACTTCACGAGTTTGAGACCCCTGCTGTACACTCTGGCACTGGTACACTAGCCGCAGGTCAGAAGAATGAATCAATAGTTCGCTTATTCATAGCTCAGACGCACATATCAGGTTGTGACATTTGTCTCAGTTTCCTTCCCACAGATGTTTACGCGCGCTCGATTATCTCTAGGCCCCGCCCCCTCCACGCATTTAGCCACGTACAGTGGCATTCCCTATTCTTCTCACACGCAGTGGCTGCCTCACAGACAGGCGTCACGCGAGTGTGTGCTCGTGTTTCATGAGTATGTCTGCGAGTGTGTGTGTTTGCGAGTGTGTGTGTGCGCTCGCGTCTCATTGATTATTTCATTGATCATTGACGTGCCCCTTCCACGTTTAATGTATAAAAAATACGGAGGGTGGGGGAGGCAAATTTACTGGTCGCACATGTGCGACTGGATGTAAAATTCAGTCGCACACTCTAAAATTTTGGTCGCAAAATGCGACCAAATGGTCGCAGTCTGGAGCCCTGGTAATGTATTTATAGTTTGTAATACTATGTTTATCAAACAGTACTTTAGTCTCAAATTACCATATATACACATACACACACACAAACAAATTTTATATATATATATATGTGTATGGATATATATATATATATATATATATATATATATATATATATATATATATATATATATATATATATATATATATATATATATATATGTATGGATATATATATATATATATATGTATGGATATATATATATATATATATATATGTATGGATATATATATCTATACAAATATAGATATGTGTGTATATATATATATAGATGGATAGATAGATCTTCAAGATATTGTCGTCTCAAAAGTAGCTCACATGCCAAAAAAGTGTGGTCACTCCTGCGTTAGAGCCTAACTATATCTATTTGTTGTTGGCAGTGAAGTAAGCATTGAATGACAGATTTAGGCCTTCGCTGTCCTCAGGAGTCTGTTTGTGTCCTGAAAGAACCTTCTAATAGCCGGTGAACAGTTTAAATCGTTGCCAGGGTGACGCTCACCTGCAGTCGCCTCATTAAATCACACCCACATCGTGTCGAGCACTGGTTCATGAAGTCGTCGGTGTCTCTCTGTGACATCACTTTGCCTCCGTGTTTCCAGGGAGGAGGTGAACAAGGCCTACAGGAAGCTGGCCGTCTTGCTCCACCCGGATAAATGCGTGGCGCCCGGCAGCGAGGACGCTTTCAAGGCGGTGGTGAACGCCCGTACCTCACTGTTAAAGAACATTAAGTAAGATACGCGTCACTGCGGGCTGAGGACTCACGACCGACGACTGCAGGAAACGCCACACCGACGTCTCATTGAACCAACGCACGGAGATGAGGGCTGCAGGGCTCCTGGTCACACGCTCAAACGAGAATTCTGAATGACATTTTTCATCCTTTTTCGGTTTGGAATCTAAAATGAGAGTTTTTTAATTTAAATCATTTTTTTGTTTTCTATTTTAAGAGCTGGACTACTAAGAATTAAAAAAAACAGTTAAAGAAACCATTTAATTTAATCTTACATGAAAAAAGCTGCTGAATTCAACAACTTATTTGGAGTAAAGGTTAATATTAAAAAAAACTGAATTAGATCTAAAAGAAAATTGACAAGAAAAATTGTGAAAAACACATTTCAAAATAAAACAGATTGTTAAAAACAGCTTTAGGAGAAAGCTTTTCAAAATAAAAGAAGTCATTGTGCTTATTTAATTGGTATTTGTTTGGAGTTTAGATGTTAGACATATTTTAAGTTAGATCTCAATATTCTTCAAAGTGTACTTATTCAAAACATTAGATTTAGTATTTATATTTATTAGATAAAATATATAATTTATTTTAACACTCAAATAATATTAAACTATATTTTTGGCATTATTTGGGTGAGTGTCTTCCAGCTCCTGCGGCTCTTCTCTTCCTCTCATCAGTGTTTCAATGTTTCAAGTCCAGTCACGGTTTTACATGTTGTTGTTGTTGTTGTTCACTGTTGTTTGATGTTCTGCCAAATCATTAACGGTGAGAAATGACAAAAATCGAGTGCATGTTGGATTTGTCACTTCATGTTCTTGAAAAGCTAAAGGAGGCTCCGCCTCTTCGTTGCACCTGCCCACAAGCCAATCAGCGCTCTGGAGGACTCCATCCAAAAATGATCCATGTAATGGATTGAAGAGGAAATGTGCAATATTTATAATTTTGTGTGTGTGTTTTTTTTTTTAAGTTATTTAATTAAACAATTTGTGTCCAAAAAGTGTTACAAACGTACAAAACTTAGTTTTACGCAAAGATTCGAAAAAAACTTTTTTTTCATTAAAAAAGGTGTTCTCTATTCTCTATTACTCTATTTCAAACTCTTTTTTTCTTTTCTTTAAATTCCTGTACATCTATTGAGCTTGTTAAAGCTGCCAATTTATTTTGTTTGTTTTTGAAGTAAAACTTTTGCTGTTGGTTAGTTTTTTTTTTCCCGGTGTGCCGTCAGTTGCTGATGAAAACACTAAGTGCTCAAAAAAAAAAAAGACAGAGGCTGTGTCCGAATTCCTTCACTATTCACTACATAGTGCACTATATAGTGCGTTCGCCATTTTGCAGTGCTGTCCGAGTCTACAATTCCAAAACTGAGTGCCCTACAAAATTTCCCAGAAGTCTCTGGGACAAACCAGTGTGCATCGATGCTCACTAGATTGACGAAGATAGACCACAATACATTGCGATTAAACAATTTTGCCAAAAACATGTATTTAACTTTTGGGATCCAGTTTTGTTACATTTTATGCAGATGACTACAGGTTTTTTTTGACCAACCAATATACTTTATATACTTTGAAAATGCATTTTCTTGTCAGCTAAATTCACAATTGTTGAACCAAGTTGATTTTTAAACATTTTCTTATATTTTCTCTAATAAGAAAAAAAGAAATTTAGTGAGCATGGTGTCCAAATTGCTTTCAAAATTCAGGGCACTACATAGTGCGGCACTATATAGTTTTTTTAGTAGTTAGGGTGGGAATTTGGACAGAGCTCTAATGTGTTTGTCTATGCCTCTTGTTTCCTCCCTACCTCCAGCCCTTTGTTTCATGTTTTCGCTGCGTTTCTCAGCGGACCGTCGGATTCTCGTTCCTTTGAGTCACTTCTGGTCTGCATGATGGACGTTTCGTGTGCCATCGAAACTCTCGATGTTCACAGAACCACAAAAACTTCCTCAGCTTTTCACTGACCTTTGGTTTGGTTTGAACCTGGACTTGGAATGGAACTTGTTTTGTGTCGCAAAAGGTTCTCTCACGCCCGTTGTTTACACGATGAAGATGAGCAGTTTCCTCCAACAGCATGAACATTTCCCAGGTTTACGTTTGTACGTGTGTGTCTGTGGTAACGGGAATGAATAAAGGCGCTCTCATCTTCCTCACGTCTACTCTTTATGGGGTTTTTACAGACGCCCAACCGCTGTCCTAAAGATCTTTTCTTTATTGCTGTTGTTGATCATCTCCCATGTTGATTGGTTGAACATACCTGATCCAGGTGGTCAGGGAAAGGAGATTTTTACAGGCATGGAGGAGCAGTTAACATGAAAAATGGATATAAATACAAACAAAAACTGTTTTAAAATTAAAATGACACATTTCAAAGAAATTGTAAATTGTGATGTTATTTCCGCTCTAACACGGCGTCTATTGTTTGTGCCGACTGTACAAAACTTTGGGAGACCATTATGACGGCTGTGCAGCACATCAAAGGAGGGACGACACAGCAGACGCTTTGTTGGAGCAGATATGACGTCAGCATAACCTCTATCCCCTCCAATGTCAATCATGTCCCTTTAGCCAATGAGCTCAAAGCCCCACCCCCATGTAAAATTCGATTCAACACCAAAACGAAATGACTGAATAGAAATTATGAATTGAAGACTAAATTCAAAGAGAAACGAAAAAACAAAAGTTTAAAATCCAAAACAGCAGCGGTTACAAATGAATGGTTTTATTATGTAAGATTTTTAGGTTTATTTTCATTTACGTTTCAGATTTACAATTGTTTTTTCAATTTTTTAAAAATTTCTTCCAAGTTTGCATTATATCTTTTTTTAAATTTACAATTTTTTAAATTTCAGTATTTCGTTCAAGTTTAAAATTGTTATTACATTACATTTTTTGTTTAAATTTCGCATTTTTCTTTTTTGTTTCATTCATTCATTCATTCATTTTCTTAACCGTTTTTCCCTTTCGGGGTCACGGGGCTGCTGGAGCCTATCCCGGCCACTTGTGGGCAAAGGCAGGGGACAACCTGGACAGCTCGCCAGTCTGTTGCAGGGTATGAATGAATGAAAATGAATGAATTTAATTTAGATTTTTTTTTTAGATTACAACTATTTTTCAAATTTTCCATGGTTTTTCTAAGTTTGCACTATACATTTTTCAAACTAAGATTTTTTTTTTTCAAATTTCCAAATTTGTTTCAAGCTTAAAATATATTTTCAATTACTTTACATTTTTTAGCCAGAAATGTCTACTTTTCTTTTTTAGCATAGATTTTTTTTAAATTACAATTATATTTCAGATTTTCAATATTTCTTTCAAGTTTGCACTATAGCATTTTGAAATTTAGGTTTTTTACTTATCCCTTTTTTTCAATTTCTGTATTTCTCTAAAGTTTCAAATCGATTTATTTTTATATCTATATCTATACAGATATATATAATCACAACAATCAATGATTGCCCAAAATCAACAGTGTGGGACATCCTGAGAAAGAAGGAAAGCACTGGTGAACTCAGCAACACAAAAGGACCTACAGATGGGCAACGACCCAAAACATACAGTCAAAGCAACTCAGGAGTTTATTAAAGCAAAGAGGTGGAATATCCTTTAATGGCCAAGTCAGTCACCTGATCTTAACCCAATTGAGCAGCATTTCACTTGTTGAAGACCTTCAGACAGAAAGGCCCACAAACAAACAGGAACTGAAAGCCGCTGCAGTAAAGGCCTGGCAGAGCATTCAGAAGGAGAAAACCCAGCATCTGGTGATGTCCATGACTTCAAGACTTCATGCTGTCATTGCCAACAAAAGGTTTTCAACCAAATATTAGTAATGACCATTTTGCTTTCAGTTATTTCATTTTTTGTCCAATTACTTTCGAGCCCATGAAATGAAGGGATTGTGTTTAAAAGAATTTAGTTTTTCACATTTTTATGCAATCTTTTTGTTCAACCCATGGAATAAAAGCTGAAAGTCTGCACTTCAATGGCATCTGAGTTGTTTTATTTAAAATTCACTGGGGTACTGCACAGAATCAAAATGAGAAAGAATGTGTCTCTGTCCAAATATTTATGGTTCTGACTGTATTTCAAAAATATATTTCAGAAACTAACCGAGCTATTTCAAGCGTTTCAAAGTCAATCATCTCAGAAATAGCATGTAACTTTCAATTGGCTTGCAGAACATTAAAGTGGGAGACAGTGTAGCTGCAGATAGAGAATCCTGCAGGATTTCTGAAGCAGTGGATCATCCCAATAGTATCCCAACTGCAGATTTTTACTGGGAAAAAAAATGTAAACCCAAGCTGACCTGGTTGGAGATCTGCCAGTCTTGGTGCAGACACACGCTTCCCCAGAGTTAATCTGGGTGATTATTGTGCTGCCTTTGTCTGTTCAGGAGGACCCACCTGTGGATTAGGTTGGGACATCTGCTGGCTTTTATCAGCTCATTACAGATGGCCTCGATCTTTGGGACTCTCAGGGAGCTGATTCCATTAGAGCCTAAAAGAAACCCACAACCTAGACCTGGACATGACCATGTTTTTTCTTTTGGAAGCTGCAGATGACATGGAAAGTCTGAGTCAAGAGAAATGAAACATTTAACACTGAAGACCGAAGAGGAAGAAATGGACTCCTGAGTCAAACATTGGAGGTCGACCATGTGTGCCATGTGGAGGAAAAACTGATGTAGGCTAAAGACCAGCAACAGGAAGAAACAGCTATTAAAGAGGAGTTCAACATCTGAATGAAGTTTCAGGTATTTATCCTCCATTACACCTGCAGGGTTTATTTTGTTTTGAAAGAACCTCAGAGATGCTTTTGCTGTAAAATGTCAAAAGATTCTCTCAGAAATCTCTCCTGTCACAACATAGAAATCCCTGCCTCATAAAATAATGTTTTTCCTGTAATTCAGAGACATGGTGATGACAATGACATATTATCTGCTCTGATTTAAAACAATTATTTTTTGTTATTTAAAAAAACTATTATTAATCTTTGTTTTCTTGATTCATTGTAGTTCATTAAGGTAACTTGATTAGAGTCAACAAAACACTTCAGCTGAAAAGTCCACTCTGTTCTATAATATTGATTGTAGTAGAAGAAAAAATTAATAAAAATGTAACTGAACTGGATACTAATTCTTCTCTTATATGTGTTGACCTAGGGAAAAAAACAATATTAATAAGAATAAACTGAACTTTAATCTTTAATCTTAATTTTAGCTGAAAATACTTATTTCAAAAGCGTATAAAGTTAATTGGTCAGTCAAAAAATATGGCGTTGTCTGCATAAAATGTAACAAAACTGGATCTTAATTCTTATCTTAGATACGTTGTCCTCTGAGAAAAAAAAAAAAAATCCACTTTAGTCTACAATCGTGATTTTAAAAGGGTTTGAAGCAAATAAGTAACCTAAACAGAATGGGATCTGAATTTTTATCTTATATGGATTGTCCTCTGACAAAAGTAATTTAAAAATAATGAAATAAATTCAACTTTGTTCTATATTTTTCCATTTTAGCTGTCAAAAAACAACTACAAAGTTGTACAAAGTGAATCGGTTGGTCAAAAAACCCATTCTTAATTCCTATTTTGGATACCTTGTTCTCTGAGAAAATTAATAAGAAAATGTTTAAAAATCAACTTTATTCAAGAATTGTGAATTTAGCTGACAAGAAAATGCATTTTAAAAGTATATAAAGTATGGTTGGTCAAAAAAAACATGAAGTCATCTGCATAAGATATAACAAAACTGGATCCCAAAAGTAACAGAATAGAGCTGAATTCCTATCTTAAATACATTGTCCTCAGGGAAAACTAATAAAAAAGGAAAAGCTGACAAGAAACATTTCTGAAAGTGTACAAAGTGAACCGTTTTCACAAAAAACCATGGCATTGTCTGCATAAAAATGTAACAGGACTAACCCTAATTTCTATCGTAGATGCAAAAAAAGAGCTGGTTTAGCAGGTCATCATGACATTTTTTAGCTTTAAAGTTGAAATAATTTGCCTTGCAATGTAGGGCTTAGAGCCAAAGTAATCTGACAGAGATCGTTTACCTGACTTTACTGATTTTAATTTAAAAGGATTTTTTTTTTTGCCTGGATTCATTGGGTACAGATAAAGTCCTGCTGTTGTCTGATTGGATTAACCCTGAAACCTCCAGCTGACTCTGCTCAGCCATGTCGATGTTCTGTGACTAACAGTCTTGACATTTAAGTACAACACACAAGAAAAATGAAGTTTTGTAGATTTTCTGACCTGCTTTTTGGATCCGCCTCCCATCAGGAACTACCATGGAAGACACCTGTGGCACCTTTTCATCAGGAACTACCATGGAAGACAACTGTGGCACCTTTTCATCAGGAACTACCATGGAGGACAACTGTGGCACCCTGGGAAATGGTGACTGTGAATCTGCCAGTGACATCACCTTCAGTGCAGAAGTTGAACCAGCGCCCAAACTGCAGAGGAAGCACCTTCTGTGGCAGAATGCCGTCAGGAACATCATCGAGCAGCACAATCTGTACTCGCTGAAGCTCGCCGGGGGGCTGGGGCGCGAGCGGCACCGCATCACAGTCACAGACGCCTACATCGCAGATATCAACAGGTGACCCACTGTGACCTCAGCCGTTCCAAAGGTCAGCAGCGTTTGCTTGACTCGGGTTTTGGTTCCTCAGGCAGATCCGTAGCAAAGCTTCTCGGGGAAACTTTTGGCAGAAGCGGCGTTCCTCTGCAGCACGGATCCACCCAAGCGTCCGGCCGTCCTCTGTGAAAGCCCGGCCCAAACCGTGCACTGACTCTGACTTCTTTGTGTCGTGTGGATCAACCGTACACGGTGTCTTCATTCCCACCTTGCAGCTCACCTTCAAGTAAAGACACAAACAACAACACTCCTTTAAAACCACACAAATAAGGACTAATTTTGTATCTTTTTTTTAAATTCACTTTGTGTAAAAGATTAAATGTAATCTTTGATATCTTTCTGCCGTACCCCATTTATGAACCCTAACTGCTTTGACTGTTTGATGTTAGACTTTTGCTTCATTTCTGAACTGCAGGTCTGCAGACCTGGAGCAGCTTTACCTTCAGTTCTCCTCATCTCAGAGAAGAACCTCACTGGTCGTCACCAACATTGTGGACATCCTCACCCGACTGCTTGTCTCACTACTGACCTGGGCCCCTGGGTGGGGGGCTGTGACCTGTGACTGGCTGACAGGCTTGTCAGTTATCCTGTGGGCGGGGTTTATTTGTCTGGCACTCGTCAGAAGGGAAATGATGTCATCATCAACGTGTCTTAGGTAAGCAAAGCAGGTGTTGGAGTAAGTCTCCTTCATAGTTAATCTTGGATGTCAGTTTTTTTAATAACTTTATAGAAATTTGAAAACAATACAAACATAGCAAGTCAAAAAATTCAAACTTGAAGCTAAGTGGTTTAATAATTTATTAATACGTTTGCAGGTTGCGTTAACATGAAGAGGCAACATTGCAGAGAAGCCAGTGACGAAGAATTTTTTTGGGGTATTTAGTATTCAGCTGCCTTAGTCACAACTGACCTTTAGGGTCAATATCAGGCCGCTTTGTGAGCCCATAGAGTGAAAATGTTCATATACATTTTCTACGGGCATGCTGCCAGCGACAGGTCGTGTCAAACGCTTAACTAGCAATGGTCAGTAAGACACGTTGTACAGGTTTTTTTTACTTTTTTAACCCCCTTGAATCCTGTGCTCTGAGCAAGGGGCTCATGAGTGCTGTCCAAGTGATGAGTGTGTGCTATGTCAATGCAGCTGGTATGGACATTAGACAGTCAGAACGTAGTTCATGTAGGTATCCTACAGGTGTCCTAAGAACACTTACATAGGGCATCCTACACCAGCATCACTGATATTTCATAAACACACACAATTTACAGTACCCTTACAAATTTTGATTTTTTGATTTGAAATGATTTATTTCAAGCAATCACGGAATAATGCACAAAACAATACAACAAGCATTCATACATTCATTCAAAGATGTATCCAACTTAGGATAATTAGATATTAAATCAAAGATTGCTTGAAAGGGAGTGGAAGGAAGCGAACTTATATAATCCCACCCCTGTTCTCCCGTAACCCTTTTACTACATGATTTATCATTGTCCGGTTCATAACTTTTCATCTGATATCGATGCCTTACCAACACAGTTTCAGGTGTTGGTAAATACTTTATGATACAGTTATCACACGTAAAAGTACATTCCATCTTCAACGACGTCCCTTGAGGTGGCCGTACAAGCCTCAAGGGAACTGGAAGACACACCTGCACTCCCCCTAAGATGTGGTCGCACCTCTCTACAGCCCTGCAACCCAGCAACCCGCAGCTCCCGGACAGGCCATCATAAGGCAGAAGTTCCAGTACTTTTCACGAGAACTCTATTTTCTGAAGTCTTTAACAGGCAGGATTTCATAGTAGAGAGATTGATTGCTGTTCATACTTGTTGATACAGCTACCCAAAACCTTTATCGAATTAGTTTTATGTATGAAATAGAAAGATGTAGAAAGAGAAGAAGTAGATATTCGGACAGGGGGCACACTTCTGGTTTCAAAGAAAAACTTTTATAGAACTAGTTCTATAAGAATTGTATGTCTCAACTGCATTGAGGATTGACCAAAGTCACATTTAGGTAGTAATTGGAATTCTTTACTAGTTCAGTGTAATTAATTTGATCTCTATCTTATAAAATATGAGAATTCTACATAAAACCAGACTGGCTTTTGTCAAGTGCTTCATCTACATTTTTGCTGTATTTGCAGAAATGATTGCTAATTCTCAATCAAGTGCACTTGTGAGGGATATACAGGATTTAGGAAAATAAGTTTTTGTTTTTAAAGATAGTTTACTATATTTTGAGTCTCCTGTGCGCCCCCTGCAGGTGCTTGTCCCTGCTCACCTGGGCATCTCAGACCTTTCAGGGCCTGCTGGCCGTCTTCAGCTGGGCTGAAAGCCACCACTCCTGGTATGTCTTCTTCACACTCTTCTCCACGTACACCCTGATACCGCTGCCCCTTGTCTGGTCCATTGCAGCTGGGGTAACCACCTCCACGCTGCACCTCCTGGTGGACGTTTGCAGTAGATACAGTGATCACATCATTTTCAGAAAGGTTTGTTCTTTGTCCCTTCTTTGTGTTTCTTTCCTGCTCTGTTTCATCGTTTTTGAATCCCTTCTCTCCTTTCACTCCTCCATAACTCGTTCTATGCCTTCTTTCGTTTTGGTTTTACCTGTCAGGTGTTGTTGAAGACCTTACTCTACTTGGCTATGAACACGGCTGGACTCTTTATTCATTACCTGTCAGACCGGACTCAGAGGCAGAGCTTCCTGGAGACTCGGCGCTGCATTGAGGGCCGGGTCCGGCTGGAAAGGGAGAACCAGAGACAGGTAGAGTCCAAGCAACACCCAAGGAATAAAGGATAGTGGGCATGGCCTTTATGCTAGACAGTGTTGTTGTTCACCTTGGGGTATATGCCTTCAGGTGTTGTCCCAGCGAATCAGCTTTCACTGATTTGTAAAGGTGGTTTTGGCAGAGATTATTACTCCATATGTCCTTCCTGACACAACTCTTTATTTTATCCGGGTTGTGGATCAGAACAAGGGGACATTTGGCTATATAGTTGGGCGGAAGCCCCATGCCTTACCCTGACTTCCCATATGCCAGTCCCACACGCAGCCAACTGAGCCATCCAGCTGCTAGACAGTAACATTAACAACTACTTATTTCAATAGATACAAGAATTTCAAACAAGCTTTTCTTGAAATATATCAGTAATAAATTATGACACCAGAGTCTCATTTCTACCCTTATACTTCCAGGAGCGCCTGGTGATGTCCATTCTGCCGCGCTTCCTGGTCCTGGAGATGATTTCTGACATGACGGCAGCAGATGAATACCTTCTTCCTCAACAGTTCCACAAAATTTACATCCATCACTACAAGGACGTAAGGTGAGGATGAGTAGCTTGCCAAAAATGTCAGCCTGTTTGGTCAAGTGCTTTGGAACACCAACACGGCTGAGTTTTCTTTGTGCCACAGAGTTTTACATCTCGTGTTTGTCTCTGCAGCATTCTGTTTGCAGACATCATTGGCTTCACGTCGCTGTCCTTGATTCTGTCGGCCCAGGAGCTCGTCAAAACTCTCAATGAGCTCTTTGGGCGCTTCGATCGGCTGGCTGAGGTACAATCCACCTTGCGACAGTTTTTATACAGCGCTGTTGTAGTTTTTTATGTGCGGTTCCTGTTTATGCTCAGGAGCATCAATGTTTGCGCATTAAGATCCTTGGCGACTGTTATTACTGTGTCTCTGGGGTGCCGGAACCGCAGAGGGGACACGCCCGCAGCTGTGTGGAGATGGGCCTTAGCATGATCAGCACCATACGGTAAAAAACACACAAGCCACTATTCACTTCTGCTTATTATGCCGGAGTATTAGGCCGACCATAAAAAAAAATAATAATTAAAAATTACGAGAAAAAATAAATGTTACAAGAATTTTTTTTCAAAAATAAGGTTGTAAAATTACCAGGAAAAAAGTTGTACATTTTGGATTTTTTTAAAACAAGAATAAAGTCGTGAACCTATAAGGAAAAAGTAATAATTTTACGAGAAAAAAATGGTAAAATTATGAGACTAATAAATACATTTGAGAGAATAAAGATGAACAACTATGATGACAACCTTTTATAATTTTTTACGAAAGAAAATGTCATAAATGTGTGTTATTTTTTTCAAACGAGGATAAAGTTGTGAAATTATTAGAAAACTGTTGTAATTCTGCGAGAAAAAGTCGTAAATTTATGAATGAAAAAATAAATTGACGGGACTACAGCTGTAAAGTTACGAGAACATTTTACTGGAAAAAAGGCATAAATTAATGAGAAAACAAATAAATTGATGAGAAAAAAGACTTAAAATACTGAGAAATTAAGCTATTGATTTTCCAAAAAAAAGTTGTACATTCATAGGGACAAGGGGAAAAAATGTACGAGAAAAAAGAATTGTTTTGAAAAGAATAAAGTTGTAAATTTGTGAGAAAAAGTAGTATTTTTACGAGAAAAATTTCATAGAATTATGAGTAAAATAATCTATATTTTACTATAGTAGAGTTATAATTACATAAGTTATAGTTGATAATTTACCAGATTTGAGTTTTACATTTTGGAAGTAAAAATCTGTTTACTAAAAAAACAAAAAAAGAACCAAATTCAGAATGAGAGACGTAGAGCGCATTGTCCTTCATTCAGCTTTGGTTTCAACAATAAAGAAATACTCTTCAAGTGAGTCCAAATTGTTTTAATAAAGTATAACAGTATTGAAAAGCATTTGCAGGAAACTTCAGAAGAAGATTCTTGACCCGCAAGGATTTGCAGCAGGCGAGCCGTTTACACCGTTGGCATAATAGTTGTGAAAGTTGGATAGCTTCATAGCACATAGATTCCTATGATAAAAACCCCCAAAATGGCTGCATTGATTGTACATATTTATATTAACGAAAAAGCATGGCTTTTTTTCCTTGTTAAATTACAACTTTGTTCTCAAAAATATTCAAGTTCTTTCTTGTAAAATTATGATTTTTTTTTTGTCATTAATCTATGTTATTCTTGTAAATGTATATTTCTTTTTTTCTCATGGTGGCCCCGATGCTCTGTTGTTTCGTAAACCACCGCAGTGACGTCCAAATGTCCCCCACAGGTATGTGCGACGGGAGCTGCAACAGGAAGTGGACATGAGGATTGGGATCCACTCAGGTTCGGTGCTTTGTGGCGTGCTGGGCCTTCAGAAGTGGCAGTTTGATATCTGGAGCTGGGATGTGGATATTGCCAACAGCCTGGAGGCGGCAGGACTTCCAGGGTTAGATTCTTCAAAATGGCAACTTTCACTTACAGCTGCATCTTAAATCTCGACCAATCAGCAGGCTTTTTGATGGCGGATATGTCACGCTAACATAAAGAGCTACTCCAGCACAGGTGCTATCTCACCTCTGCACAAATAGTATGTGTTGGTCCGAATGCGTAAGTATGCGTGTATGAACATCAGTTGTATTGTGGCAGGTGTGTTTGTGGCATTTGGGTGTGTGTGGACAGGCCCCGCCCCTTTTTGGATTCACATTAATTATAAACCTGACTGTAATGATTATAAACATCCAGCAACTTGTTGCCTTATGCTGCTTCACAGTTCTACCCCCCCCCCCCCCCCCCCCTCCGGCATCCGTCTCTTTTTCCCTTCTTTACTTTTCCGTCAGGTCCAACAAAAGACTGTTATAGATATGAGTAAGATGAATAAAGTTTAGCCTAAACTACAAAAGGGGTTTATTTAAATATACACCTAGTGTGTCAAATGGTTCATAACCCCTATTGTAACAGTAAAATCTGTCCAACACAAGAGGCTCTGAGCTCTCATCTGTCTGCTCAGCTGTAGGACAGGACAAGTTGAGAAAAAAAATAAATAAAGATGTCACGCTAAACTGAAACTTATGAACGCAAAATCAAGAAAGCGAGATGAGACACAACGCACGGAAAAACGTTTGGGATGCAAAATGCAAAAACACTTTTTAAAAGCAAATATTAAATATGTTAATTTGCTAATTAGAAAGTTGTGTTTGCAGTGTGTTGGCATAAATATCACTTCATATTTGTGACTAAGAGACGTCAAAGCGTTTAACAGCGAAAACAAGAAACTGGGAAAAACAACTGTTTATCCAGCGCTATAAGAGGTTCCTATTTGCAAAACGCACCTGATAGAGGTGATCAGCAGCAGATAATGTTTTCAGCAGAAGTTTTTCACAAACATTAAGCAAATTGTTTACATTTTCTCAAACATCATCATGACTTTATTGCCTTTTTTTGTTGTTGTTGTTGTCTTCTTGTATCCCATCTCTCCTCCCAGGCAGGTGCACATCTCCAAGGCAACTCTAGACTGTCTGGATGGTATCTACCAGACCGAGAACGGGCACGGCCAGGAGCGTAGCGAGTTTTTACGGAAACACAACATCGACACGTATCTGATCCGTCCCGCACCACGCGAGGAAACCAAACCCCAAAAACTGAGACGCCCGAGTTATGACGACATGACGACCTGGAGTGCTGAGCTGCCGTTTGGAGATATCCTGGGGATGAATTTTGTGAGAACCAAACAAGTGAAGCTCAAAACCAAGTGTTTTCTCATGAATATCATTGATGTCTTCTGGTCTTTGTGGCGCTCTGTAGATCCTCGCCACTTTCACCAACGGCTCTCTCACTCAGCTGCCCAATCAGATTGCAGCTCGATCTGGATCTCGGGAAGTCAACAAAAGAATCCAACAGTCCATGGAGGTCCGCAGCAGCGAGCGGATGAGGAAGGAGCACATCACCACCTTCACTCAGGTGTTCAAGGATGCCCAGATGGAGGGAAAGGTGACTTTCACTTGTTGGTTTGACTTCTCATGTGTGATGAGCTGTTCCGTGATCATTCTCGTGTTTTTTTTTGTTTTTTTAGTACTCCCAGATGAGAGATGAGCTCTTTAAGACCAACATGGTGTGTTCCTTCGTCTTGTTGCTGCTGCTCATGGCTATCCAGGTGCTCATCCCCGCCCCAAGGTACCTCCTTGCTACTGTTCGTCAAGCTGGGCTGACAGAAAGCTGCACGCACGCCATTCCTGTCGAGCTGCCTTCACATCGCCCTCGGCAACGCACATTCAAAGCGACCTCGTCCAATGAAGTCTACGCAAACACACGGAAATGCGCCTTTTGGGGTTCTGTGTTCAAAAGTGCTGTGTTCAGGCGTAGCAACACCGGTTTTCGACAACTGTTGTTGACAACAGTTGACAACCATTTGAAAATTGATCATAGAAAAGAAATGAACCATTGCGGTTCGCTAGAACTCTATGACATCAAGTCTTTCATGTATTTTAATAGAGATGTAAAAGAAAAAGCCTGAAGCAAGATTTGGGAGATTTGAACCACTAAAACATTTCACACTAAGCCTCTACCAAACTGTAGGTGGTGAAAGTCGCTAGTAAACAGTAGAAGAAGAAGCCCCTCCCTGCTTGTCCAGTGTGAACAACATGGCTAAATGTTCGTTGAAGAATGTGCGTTTAGCCAGATCAGGGGTGTCAAACTCAATATTTATTGAAAAATTAACTGCAACTGATATGTAATGTTTAAACTTTTCAGTGTCTTCTTGTTATATTCTTTCCTTACAGCCACATTAGCTCCACACACAAGACAAACAAGTCTGTCTTTTTATTTGTGAACAGATAATCCGCCTCCCACCTGTCTTAAAAGCTCCTGTTGTCCATCTTTCGTTTGGTCATTTTGGTGGAGGATGAAATTAATTCGTCCGATGTGACTTTGAGCATGGCTGTCAATGACTGTCAACAGATAAAAGGAGCACTTGCTGGTTTATACTAGCAAAGCATTATGGGATTTGTAGTATTAGCGGTACAGTATATACCGTGGACCAGCTGTAATGCACATTTTATATGATCTCGCGGGCCAATTTTAATTACACCGTGGGCCAAATTTTGACACGTGAGCCACAGTAGATCTTGAACACACTTCAAATGCCTGGTGTGACTTAACCCTTGTGCTATCCTAGGCACTTTATCATTGGGAGTGGGTCATCTTGACCCAACTAGACAGTGCTCTGAACCTTTTTTCTTCAATGATTTGTGATCTTCACTGGTGTCCATGGATTACATGAAATCTTTCCACCTTTGTCATGGTAGGGAGAACACGTCAATGTAAGGATGGGGTCATCTAGACCCCAAAGGATAACACATGGGTTAAAGGATTTCCACATATAAAAGCTGATCTGAAGCCGAGCCATCACAAACTTTACTTTGCGTAGAAGCTGAACCGCTGACATAAACCCCAGTTTTTTGTTTTGCCCCTTTTTCTTTCCCCCTCTAGACTCTGTCCCATGTTGCTGCAGTTCCTGCTTGGCGGCTGTGTTTACTTCCTGCTGCTGCTGCTGACTCTGGGGGAGGAGTTTAAGTGTTGCCCCGCCCGCCTGCAGTCCATCAGCTGCTGGGTGCACGAAACCAAAAACGCACGCACGCTGCTGACGCTCACTGCCATCACGGTCAACTTTGGGGTCGCCTCAGTAGACGTTGTAAGTCGGACACTTTTTGTTTACAATTTTGATTTTTGTTTTTGCCATTTTGTAGGAAAAAAAGGGACAAACAAAAGTCAAACACTTTTATAGTAACAGAGTCCAAAAACATGGATTTGTACCAAGTCATAAATTCTACTAGTCATAACTCGCATCACAATTCTTCTGTTTTAAACTCACAAAAATTTGCATGCGCCTAGTATCGGGCAAAAATAATTTTGACAAATTAATGGACTGCCCCCAACAAACATCATGGGGCCAAAATCTCTTGGGGCTTAGAAAAATATTTTAAAATCAAGTAATGAAACCAAAGCACGCGTGATGATGGAGGATATCCAAAGGAGGTTTTTAAATTATTATGGGATGGCCGCAGGACCTAAAGCTTGGTGGCAATTTCGTGGCAAAGTGGGAAATTTGGTGATTTATAGTCAAACAAAAAGAAAACTTTCATTCAAGCAATCTTCACAAAATGGAACACACATAGTTAAGTGTACAACCACAACCCAAATTTTTTTGACCTTTGACTCCAGGATGAGGCCGCCATCTTGAATTTTCCCCCAAGAACCCTTTTCATACTTTTTTACACATGAAACTCCTCCTATATAGGGGATTTTTATCAGTTGCCTCCTAACTCCTGGAGCATCCCTGGAAAGCTACTTGGGAAAGAACTTTGGTAGAAGTTGTAGATATTTAATGCTGTTAGAATGGCGTTTTAGCAAAAGTGGCATCTTTATGTTGAATCCATGAATTGTTGGGTAAAACCAAAATGAACATATTAGGAAAGGTGGGCGAGGTTAGCAAAAAACCTCAGTTGCCAAGGAAATCCAAAAATGAACTTTTGCCCATTCTTCTAAACTTTATTGCATACATTTGTTCGTCAATGGTTGCAATGGAGATAAAACCAATAGAAAAGCTGCCATTTTGAGAAAGAAACTCTTCATGAATTTGTAATTGGGGCCTGACAAGGGCCTACGATCTATATGCTGCATTAATTGGATTTAAAACGCCTCCTCTTCTTGTCTTTTTGCTTCTCTAAGTGTCTTTCTCCTTCTGTGTTTGCGTCTCTTTCCTGTCTTTGTACCTGTTCTTGTATCCTTTTGCGTCTTCTCCATGAACTTCTTGTGTTCTCTTCGCGCTCTCTCATGGGTTCGCCCCTGGCTTTTAGCTGTGGTGTGATTTGTCTGCTGTCAGTGAATCGTCACTGACTTCCTCCTCGTCCCCTCCGCCTGACGTCAACATCTGCACTCATCCAGAAGTGAGTATCTCTCTTTTCTACCAGTCCGTCTGTCCTTCGGCGCCGTTGACGTCTTTGTCTCCTGTCCACAGTACGTGATGCTGAGTGCAGTGGTCGCTATGGTTACGTGTGCGGTCTTCCTCAGGCTGAGCTGTGTGCTGCAGCTGGCCTTCATGCTGCTGGCGGCCACTTTTGCCGGTTCGCTGGTGGAGTCGTACAGGTGAGGTTCCTGCCGGGAAAACGCTGCCTTTCGGGTGCTGTAGGAACTGACTCATGGGTGTCTTTTCCCTGCAGCATTCTCAGCTCCCATCACCTGTGCAGAAGGGGGGTGTGCATCATCCTCATGGCCATCTTTGTGGTTGCCGTGCTCTATAACAGCAGACAGGTGATGTGCATGAAAAACTTCCCCAAGATGTTTACATTTCCACATTCTGGACAAATTCACGAGGCTAGTTTTCTTACCCAAAGGCGTAACGACCGTCGAACCACCAACCAAGTGATAGAGGACTCCAATCCCCCCCCCCCCTCTGTTGATGTCTTTTAATTTCTTTTTTCTCTGCATTTCTTCCTTTTGGTAGCTGGAGATAACAGCGCGGCTGGACTTCCTGTGGCGTCTGCAGGCGAGGAAGGAGGTGGAAGACATGAAGGAGCAGAGAGAGCACAATGAGTGTCTGCTGCTGAACATCCTGCCCGTCCACGTCGCACAACACTTCCTGCAAAGAGAGACCGACAACGAGGTGGCCAGTTCAATTCAATTCAACTCAATTTTATTTATATAGCCCAATATTACAACGATAGTCGTCTCAATGGGCTTCATACCAGTAATTGTATAATAAACAGGAAATCCTAAGGATTATGAAGTCATAGACTTTAAGAGGTAATGCCTAAACTAACTAAACTAATTAATGACTCATCCTTAGACCCTCCTGAAGATAAATAGAAAGATAAGAAAGTTAAACATGACATTTTCCAACATTATGGCTTACATTATGGCTTAGTATCAAATTGGTAAAGAATCATTTTCTCTAAACTATTCATATAAATGCAGGTCTTTACTTTAAGAATTTTGCCTCCGAACAGCAACTAGACATTGTTGTGCTGCACGTACTCAGAAGAATAAATCACTCTTCCAAAAAATTAAACCTTTTACTTTTATCATTTTGCGCCATTATCTGACATCTGACATAAATGACAAAACTAATGCAAATTAAAATAAACTACAAACCGATTATTTATTGAAATAGTTCGTATTTTTCTCCAAAGCCTAAAGAGACGTCTGCGGCTTGAGAGCCACAAGTTTTAGACCCCTGATCTTCAATTTTTGTTTTATTAAATGGAGGAAAAAAAGGACAAATTCAGGTTTTAAAATTAAATTTAAAAAAGAAAATCCATTTGAGGCTAATGCTTAAACCAAGATTGAACGTTTGCTAATAATTTCTAGAACTACGGCAGTTTCTCGTTCATCGTAGTAGTTCTCTAAAGTTCTTTAAAGCTGTAAAACCCCTCTCTACACACTTTCTACACTTTTCCCAGACAGACATGAACATTTTCACACTTTTTTGTTAAACTCTTAAAGTTCAAACCTGTGTTTTGGAATAAGCCAAAGATCTGATCGCGATATTCGGCAAATGGAATGCATTCAGTACGAGAGACAAAGGTGAGGAGATTGATTGACAGGGTCTACAGCCAATCAGGATGCAGAACACTGTGGACTGAAATAAATCAGAAAAACAATGAGACTGCGAAAGGTAAACTGCGATATAGTGATAGACCTCTGTACAGTGGGGCAAATAAGTATTTAGTCAGCCAGCAATTGTGGAAATCTTCCCATTTAAAATGTGAGAGAGGCCTGTCATTTTCATCATTGGTAATGCTCAACTATGAGAAAATAATCCAGAAAATCACTTTGTCTGATTTTTAAATACTTTATTTGCTGATTATGGTGGAAAATAGGTATTTGATCCCTTTGATCCCAAAAAAGCAAGATTTCTGGCTCTTACAGACCTGTAACTTCTTCTGTAAGAGCATCCTCTCTCCTCCACTTGTTACCTGTATTAATGTTTGAACTCATTATCTATATAAAATACACCTGTCCACATCCTCAAACCGTCACACTTCAAAGTCCACTATGGGAAAACCAAAAAGCTGTCTAAGGACACCAGAAACCAAACTGTTGACCTGCACCAGATTGGGAAGACTGAATCTGCAATAGGTGAAGAGCTTGGTGTGAATAAATCAACTGTGGGAGAAATTATTAGGAAATGGAAGACATACAAGACCACTGATCATGTCCCTCCATCTGGGGCTCCTGTAAAATCTCACCCTGTGGTCAAAATGATCACAAGAACGGTGAGCAAAACTCCCAGAACCACAAGGGGGGACCTAGTAAAGGACCTGCAAAGAGCTGGGACCAAAGTAAGAAAGGCTACCATCAGTAACACACTATGCAGCCAGAGACTCAAATCCTGCTGTGCCAGATGTGTCCCCCAGCTGAAGCCAGTACATCTGCAGGCCCGCCTAAAGTTTACTAGAGAGCATTTGGGTGATCCAGAAGAGGATTGGCCAGTCATCTGTCCCATGGTCAGATGAAACCAAAATAGAACTTTTTGGGAAGAACTCTACTCTTTATGTTTGGAGCAGGAAGAATGCTGAGTTGCATCCAAAGAACACCATAACTACTGTAAAGCATGGGAGTGGAAACATCATGGTTTGGGACTGTTTTTCAGCAAAGTGACCAGGACGACTGATCTGTGTAAAGGAAAGAATGAATGGGGCCATGTATCATCAGATTTAGAGTAAAAAACATCCTTCCATCAGCAAGGGCATTGAAGATGAAACGTGGCTGAGTCTTTCAACATGATAACGATACCAAACACACTGCCCGGGTAACGAAGTATTTAGCATCCATCCATCCATCCATCCATCCATCCATCCATCCATCCATCCATCCATCCATCCATCCATCCATCCATCCATCCATCCATCCATCCATCCATCCATCCATCCATCCATCCATCCATCCGGGGTTGCTGGAGCCTGTCCCAGCTGCTCAATAAATCTTCTAAAAAGAAAATCCTTTTTCTCAATGGTTGGATCTGTCTCTGAAAGCTTGTGTTAACGTTTGTGTTGCAAATGTGTGTTTGTGACTGACACAGCCGTGTGTTTGTGTGTGTCAGGAGTTGTACTCGCAGTCGTACTCGCACGTCGGCGTCCTCTTTGCTTCTCTGCCGGGCTTTTCTGACTTCTACGAGCAGAAAGAACTCGTTCATCAGCAAATCGAGTGTCTCCGCCTCCTTAACCGCATCATCAGTGACTTTGATGAGGTCATACACATCCAACCCCGCCCCACCCTGAGATTCCCATGTGCGAATGTGTCAATTTCCAGTTTGTGTATCCATCTGCAGCTGCTGGATGAATGTTACTTCCAGGAAGTCGAGAAGATCAAAACTATCGGCAGCTCCTACATGGCAGCGTCTGGCCTGTCACCTGACGGACAGGTGAGCCCATTCGATCCCCCAGTTCTGAACCTCCCCCCTGACTGGCCACGCATCACAATAGTCTGTGCGGGTGTGTGCAGGAGAGTGAGGACAGCTGGAACCACTTGAGCGAGCTGGTTCTGTTCGCTCTCGCCATGCAGGAAACGCTGAAGCACATCAACACTTTCTCAGGAAACCACTTTCAGCTAAGAGTTGGTATGATCTGCCCCCCCACCCCCCACCCTCCAGCCATGAAAAGACAGCAATAAAACCAACATCAAAATATTTATCTATCAAAAAGATTTTTTTATTTATTTAAAAGTTTACTTCTTTTCATTTCCTGTTCTGAAGAAAATTCAAAAATATATTTTTCCAATCATTTTTAAAAGATTAAGCCTTTTCTTTTTGTTCCAGCCGACCCAAAGTGACCCCCGCTGTGTCCTCTGGTGTCCAGGCATTGCCCACGGCCCGGTGATAGCTGGCGTGATCGGGGCCACCAAACCGCAGTACGACATTTGGGGTGCGACGGTGAACCTGGCGAGCAGGATGGAGACCACGGGCGTGACCGGGAGGATTCATGTGAGCTCACCCGTCCGTGGACGGCGTTTCGACCTTTCCACGCACTGCCATCGCCCTCTTTTTTTCAGGTCCCCGAAGCCACAAGTTGTGTTTTGGTGGAGCGAGGCTTCCAACGGCAGCTCAGAGGAGACATTTATGTCAAAGGCATCAGTGAACGCCAAGGAAAAGTGAGTTGGCACAAAACTTGACTATGTTTACAGAAAGTACAATAGGGGTGGATCAGAAAAGCTTTACTGATCCTCGCTAAGGTTCCTTAAGTGTGAACGACTCCTTCCTCAGGTCAGAACCTTCTTCGTGAGCAGCAGAGATGAACGATCGAGCTTCGTTGAGCGTGGTGGAGGACGGGGGCTTGCCCAGAACAGGAACACCCTGGGGGCTGTGGTCTACAGTCTGGTCCAAGCCAGGAAGCGGGAGAAGCTAAGGGAGGAAAATGGAGGCTTCCACCTGGTGGAAGCATCGTAGGAGAAGGAGGGAGGCAAGAAGGTTAGCGGTGCTTTGCCACTTGAAAATACTTTCCAAATTTGGTCAAAGTGGAGCACAGCTGGAAGTCTTCCTTCAACAGTCAGGTTTGTATGGTAACCCTTTACCACCAGAGATGTTGCTGAGACGCCCAAATGACGTGCGCTATTTGACATATCGTAAATTCTGGACCGCTTACGTGAACAACGTGAATCAGTTTTGCACCGTTATGCAACTTCTATTTATCAATTTATGTTCGCCCGTTCATCCGGGACCGGGTTCGCGGGGGCAGCAGTCTAAGCAAAGATGCCCAGACCTCCCTCTCCCCGGCCTCCAGCTCCACTGGGGGGACCCAGAGGTGTTCCCTGGCCAACTGAGAGACGAAGTTTCTCGAGTGTGTCCTGGGTCTTCCCCTGGACCTTCGCCTAGAACACCTCCCCAATGAGGCATCTGGACCAGCACCTCAACTGGCTTCTCATGATGTGGAGGAGCAGCGGCTGTACTCCAAACTCCCTGACCAAGCTTCTCACCCTACTTCTAAGGGAACACCCAGTCACTCTACGGAAAAAGCTCATTTCTGCCGCTTGTATTCGGGACCTTGTTCTTTTGGTCATGACCCTGAGTTCATGACCATAGGTGAATATTGGAACAAAGATCGACCGGTAAATTGGGAGCTTTGCTTTCTGCCTCAGCTCTCTCCTCACCACAACAGACCAATACAGCGGCTCCAATCCGCCTGTCGATCTCGTGAACGAGACCATAAGATATTAAAACTCCTTCATCTGGAGGAGGGAGACTCCACCCACCTGACAGTTGGCAAACTTCTTTTCTCCGGTAATGGAACTTCTTAACATAAATTGTTGCCGCTTTACTCTTCGAAAGAATCAACAGATTTACGTCGATTGCGTTAGCACTTCACTACTGTGCAGAGTTGCCCGTCAGCACAAAGCTGCTTTTTCTCCAAGTCAGAATTTGTCAGGATTACGTTAATTGTGTATACAGTTGAAGAGTTTAGCTACGTAAACACTGGGCATATCATGTGCGTTCAAACACGTGTTCTTGAACGCAGGTGTGGCTCACTGTGTTCACACTGGAGAAGCAGGGAGGGGCTTCTTCTTCTTCTTTGTCTTTTGCTAGAGTTTAGAAGCGCATGTCCACCACCTACAGTCAAAAGAGGCTTAGTGTGAATTGTCAAAACGGACGGCAGTTCCACGAATTAAAAATGAGGTTATCCACACGCCACTGCCAAATCCAAGTCTCTGATTGGTCAAAGTTTGACCTGGTTCCAACTTGCATCAGGCCTTCAGTGGCCACACGTTTTGTGCGTAGAGCCTGAAAATAGTCGTAGAAACTTGCGTAGCTACGCAGAGTTTTGAACACGGAAGCCCGAAACGCACGTTTATTTATACTTTTCATATTTAGACTTTTCATTGGAAAAGTCTAAATATGAAAAGTCCCCCCTTCATCAACGCACGGGGTGTGAACGTAGCGTCACGGTAGTCTAAAGAATGTCAACCCCGGAACTAAAGCACCGGATTGTTAAGGGTTCATACTACTAAAAACAATGCACCATTTTCTTTATGAGAACATGGGAATGTTTACATTTTAAAGGATTTTTTTTTCTTAAATTATCAACCTTTTCCTACAAAGGAAGAAACTGTTGCTATTGTCTCACTCACATAAAGTGTTTAACGTCATCAAGAGTTCTGTAAATCTTTTTATAACTATACATAGATTTTTTTTTTAATAAAGATGTAAGACTCTTTGTACAAAATGTAATTTTTCTCCAAAGGTCGACGGAAGCTTCAATGTGTAAAGGTTCTGACCACTAAGTGGAGCTGTAAACATGTGTTGGTGTGTTTCAGAAGAAATATGGTGGTTTATTAAATAAAAAGCAGTGCCCTGACCCAGTTTGAGTGTTTGGAAAGAAAATGTTTTTTTGTCCTGTCATCACTGAGACTTTTTCCTCATATCTGGAAAACCTTTGCTGGTTGTTAGTGGTTGAAGTCGTCCTCAGTAAATGGGAGTCTTTTAGTGTTTCCAGCACATGACCCTTCAGAATGTCTGATGCATTAATGTGGTGAAAATTAGGGTTATGAGCATGGGGGGTGTGTGTCATTTTCCGTGCGAGTCACCATGAATCTGAGCTTTGAAGAGATAAAAGTAAATCTCCCGTCTGTGGCAAAGTTTAAATGAAATATTCAATATTCATTAATCTGAATTCTTTTGACAATTTCAGATCATTTTGTATGAGGCGATCTGTTCTCGTCTCGCTCTTACTGTATCGCTGACCTTTGACCAACAGCTTGAAGCTGTGAATAATTAGCTGAAAGAGCTGCAGAATTGTGACTGCCAAAGGTCACTGTACTGTAGATCCTCCACAAGTCAGACGCATCACAGCGTGACCGTTGCCGATTCAGAAGAACTAGAGGTCCTTTCTGCTTCGGAACGCACCGTAACCCTGACCTTAGGCGGTCCTTGGATCTCCTGTGAGGAGAAGTAGGAGGAGCCAGTCCAGACACCAGGAGGAGAATTTTTTTTTTCCTCCTGAAGATAAATCTAAATCAGTGAAGATCTGCAGCAGGATGATCAGAAACCGAGACAACTCCACCATGAAAGGCGAGAATGTGGTTGACGCCGGACGGAACTGGTCCGGATCCAACGAGCTTGTCTTCTTTGTCAATGGCAAGAAGGTAAGAAAGGATGAAGGAACACTCAGATTCTGACATTTAAGATCTTAAACACGAGAAGCGGTGGAGGCTGAAGAAATGATCCACAAAAACAACCCTCTTTGAAAAAAGTCAAAAAATTATTTCTCCATTGGCAGATTTTCTTTAAATAAGCAAAAACAAATTTGCCAATAATTAAGAATTCCAATTTAAGGAACAAAATTCTGGTTTCTAAGACACGTTTTCTCAAACTAAGACTAAGATTAGATGATTTTATTTGAAACAGAAATCTTTTTACTTTCTTAAGATTCAGTTTTTGCAGTAAGAGCCAAAGATCTGCTTTGATTGATCAAAGGTGATGCGCCTTTCATCAATGACAGGAGACAAAATGTTTAGCGTATGAAAATAATTAACATTCGGGGGAAAAGAAGCAAAAATGATCATTGAATATAAGATTGCATATGCAAGAAGTACGTCTTTTTATATTTTTTGTCACCTTGAAAAAGTTTCACAGGTTTGTTTTCTGGTGTTTTCAGGTTGTGGTGGAAAACCCCGATCCAGAGATGACACTTCTGACTTATCTAAGAAGAAAACGTAAGCGCTCCAACAGTTGATTGACCTCTCAGTGTTTGTGTTCATCTCTATGCTTGCCCTCCCCTGCTGCAGTTTGTTCAATGATGTCCTTGATGACTGTTTTCTTTGTGACACCTGCCAACTTCCTCTTTCACAACTTCAATGTTCAGGTCTTTAAAAGAGAAATAAAAAAAAAAAAAAGGAAACAAACTGCTTATTTAGATGAAAAAGCTGTGATCTGCTGTATTGAGTAAGAAGGATGTCATAGGTTTGAAAATTGAAAAGTTAAGTTGGGTTGTGGTGTCAATGACCGGTTTTTGCTTTATCAAAGTCCAGCTCTGACGCACAAACATTTATCCAGAATCTGGTCTTTTGAGCCAGTCCGACGAAGGATTCCTCTCTGATAGTCCACCTTTTTCCCTGAAACTCAAGCTGACATCAAGTTATCTTAAAGAGGAGAATAGACTGAAGTTCGGTCCTCTCCAATCTAGTAATTTACTATGGCACCAAACGTTTGAGTCTTGAAGAAGAACAACATAAGATAGAGCTAAATAATTTAGCAAAACAGACGAAGAAGGAGGGACAGAAAAGCCCCCGCTTTCTGTTTCCAATGTCATTTACAGGCCTGGTGATGCGCCTCTTGGCCCACCGGTCCAGCCCTTCCTTATGATGAAAAAGAACATGTTTGTCCTGGCAAATTGTTCTTTTTCTTCTCTTGGAACGCGAGTTCAAAATCACTCCTAAATCATGCAAGTCACTTTAACCCTTTGCAACCGACCTGCCCAGCAACTGTGACATCAGCCGGATAAAACTACGTCTAAGGGAAACTTGTTTTCGTATTCTGTAAGTGAGATTTTATTAAAGGAAAGGGAGAATATGGCAATTATTTCTGGACAAAAGCGATCTTTTATCGTTGTGAATGAAATGGCGGAAGATGAACGGGAGCCCGCTGAAGGGTTAGCGGAGCTAGCTGTTAGCTAGTAGAAATCCGATAATGAGAAAACCGATCATATCTCTTTTAAATTCTTAAAAGAAAAAAAAAATGTTAACAGAGGGGAAAAATCTGAGAATTGGTACTTAGAAGTGTACCTGTACTGCTGCCGCAACAAGGAAATTTCCCTATCGTAGGCCTAATAAAGGAATATCTTATGCTATCTTATCTTATGTTATCTTATGTTATCTTATGTTATCTTATGTTATCTTATCTTATCTTATCTTATCTTATCTTATCTTATCTTATCTTATCTTATCTTATCTTCATTGATAGTAATCAGAAACATGTGAGCCCCTCTGGTTTGTGTTGACTTTTGTGTTGACACTCAGCTGCTGTCACAGTAGTTTGGTTATGATTTAGCCTTAGAAGAGGCAGCTTCAGGTCACATGACTAAAAACGAGTAGAACGGAATCTTTAAAGACCCGATGAAAATTTTGTTTGTGGTGTTTTCCAACATGTTCTCTAGCCGTCAGCTGGCAAAAGCGAGTGTAAACAGAGAGCTCTCATCCACGGGGAGGGAAGGAGGAGCGGGTTTGCTCCACGCCAACAGTCCTGTCCACAACTCAGAGGTCAATTTCTAATGATCTACTGCTGCTCTGCAGAAACTATTTCTCAAAAACTGATTGGAATGGGTCTTCAAAGACCAAGCTGCCATCTTTAGAAATGGTACCTTCTACCTCATAACCACAATGTTTTGAATTTAAAAACAATGCAGAAATGCAATTTTAAGCTTCATTTTCTTTAAAGTTCCTCTCCGATCATCTTTTGATCTATAGTAGAAGCGTTCCAAGCGGTCGCTTATCCCTTGTGCTAGCCTACACACTTTAACATTGGGAGTTGGGTCATCTAGACCCCAGTAGACAGTGCGCGGAACCTTTTTTCTTTTATGATTTGTGATCTTCACTGGTGTTCATGGATTACATGAAATCCTCTTCACCTTTATCCACCTTTGTCATGGTAGGGATAACACGTCAATGTAAAGATCGGGTCATCTGGACCCCATAGGATAGCACAAGGGTTAATGATGCTGTTTTCTTGGTCATAGTTTCTGTAGAGCGACAGCAGTTCAGTAGAAATTTGCCTCTGAGTTGTAAGCAGGACTGTTGGCGTGGAGTAACCCTATCTTCATTTTCCGTCATCCCTTTGTTTACAATCTCTTCCGCTAAGCTTACAGTCCCTCAGAACAGCAATCTAACATTACCGGTGCCACCAAAATGTCGAAGATATCCAGCTGTACAGTTTGGAGCCAGATGTCAGCTCGGATGAAGAAGACGAAGACGTTGTAACGTCCACAGGTTGTGCACACGACCACGGGAGCTCAGCAGAGAGACAAAGTCAAGATGACAGCAAAACCATCATCATTTATTTGTTTATAAAGCACCTACCACCACCAGCCAAGGTGGTCCAAAGTGCTATAGACAGGGAGAACAAAACATTGTACAATCATGAAACATAAAAGAATAAAAAGCATAACACCAAATAAAAACAGAGATTCAAACCAGCACAATATCGGGACTATAGGCTGATGCCAATGCGCTGAGATGGAGGAAAAGTTCTTCTCTAAAACTCTCTTAAAATGTGACATCTCTTATTGCTGGTAGCAACTGATTCCATAGTTTAGGAAACAGGAACACAAACATGTCGGGGGAGCGTGAGGACTTAAGGAAGAATATTTTAAAAGCAGACCAGGGAGGTAAGAAGGTGCCGTAGTTGCCAGGGACTTAAAACTAAGGACCAGAATTTTGATAAAAAGCAAGTATAGCACTGGCGGCCAGTTAAAAAATCCCAATAATGGTGTTATTTGGCCAAACCTCTTTGCCTCACAAATAAATCTGGTTGCTGTGTTTTGGACCAGATGCAGCCTGGCTTTTGATGCTTTGGGTAAGCCAACATACAAAGAGCTGCAATAATTTAGTGTGGGCAACACAAAGGCGTAACAATTTCAAGGTTCGTTTTTGATATAAAAGACCTAATCCTAGCCAGACGTCCCATCTGAAAAAAAGCAGGTGCTGGTCACAGCGTTTATTTGGAAGTTGAGCTTCAAAGCTGCATAAGGTTTAACATCCAGGTTCGTGACCAAAGACTGTTCGAAAGGGGCAAGAGAGAAGGGATCAAGACCATGATCTTTATTTAGCCGACATCCACAACCTAACGTCAGCAAAGCAATCAATGATTTTGTTAATCACTCAGTTGGGTCCCTTACATACAGGGACATAGATTGGCAGTCTTCGGCATAAAGGTTGTGCTTCCGCAACAGCATTCCCCGTGGCAGCAAGTAAATAGAAATCAGCAATGGGCCCAGAACTGACTCCTGAGGGGACCCCCCCCCCCCACACACACACTTCATGGGGTAACACATTGTTCCAGCAGGTGAATCAGGATCTCGTGATCAGCTGTGTCAAAAGCTGCTGATAGATCCAATGATAAAAGAACGACCCGTTCACCTGCATCAGTTGCCATCAGAACATCATTGAAAATGTTTAAAAGTGCGGTCCTTGGGCTATGTCCAGACCTGAACCCTGACTGTAAGGGTTCCAGGACATCAGGTGCATTTAAGAAAGTGATAAACTGGCCATAGACAATGTTCTCAAGGACTTTAGCACAAAAAGGTAGCTACATTGGATATAGTTTGAAAACAAAGCAGTATCAAGCTCTTGTTTTTACAGCAATGGTCTGTTTAAAATTGAGTGGAACCTGAGTGGATGTAAAACAAGTGTTAGGAATAGTTAAAACTGCTGGTCGTAAGATTGCAAAAACTTTTTGAAACAAAAACAGGCCGGCAGAATATCACTGGAGGACCCAGCAGGCTTTAACCTTAATACCACCTTTCTAACTCAGATACACCAATGAAAAAGATTTAAACTTAACTGCTGGTGTTGGTGGAGAATAAGTGGAACATTGTGTAAGAGAGGACCTAATGCCAGCATTCCTTGTCCATGAAAAACACAAAATGTTTCACAATTTTTCACAGAACTTACCACAGAATTTCCACTCATCAGATAAATAAAGTTTTAAAAAGGATTCGGTGATTGAAGAGATGATGTCAGAACAAAATTCTCTTCTAGCTTTTGAGACAGCTTCATTATAGATGAAGAGTTCGTCCCTAAGAAGATCACGGGAAATTTGGGGTCTGTCCCTCTTCAATTTTCTCTCAGCTTTCCTGCAGTACCTGGGCTGTGGGGCTCCAACAGCGTTCAACCTTAAAAAGCCCGGCTGGATTGTCTTAAAAGTATCAGATGCAGCTCAGGCGGACACAATGGTGGAGTCAGGGAGTGGCAGAATCAGAGTCTTTAATATAAGTTCAGGAGGCCATCCAAAAGAGGACTGAATCAGGAACAAATTGCTCTATGAACTCTGGAGAGATTAAGGCTGGATTGCTCACAGGGAAAGAAAGACAATCTGGCACTGGCTTGAGAAAAGAGCACTGCTTATATAGGGAAGACAATGAGGCACAGGTGGAGCACATTAGGGAGGAAGCAGATCACACAGCAGGAACTGGAAATGAAGACAGAAAAGACAGCCTTCAAAATAAAACAGGAAGTGACAGCCAGAGGGCTAACTAATCCTGACAGTACCCCCCCTCCCATGGCCGACCCCGTGCGGCCCAGACCCGTGAGAGGCGTGGAAATCCCGGATGAGCCGGGGGTCCATGATATGGCGGGAGGGAACCCAGGACCGTTCCTCAGGCCCATAGCCCTCCCAGTCCACCAAGTACTGGCAACCTCGGCCCCGACGCCGTACCGCCAGCAGGCGGCGGACAGTATATACAGGGCCTCCATCAAGTATCCTGGGGGGCGGAGGTGGTGCAGAGGGTGGAACCAGGGGGCTTTCCTTTACCGGTTTGATGCGGCTAACATGGAAGGTGGGATGAATCCGAGAAGACCTGGGTAAGCGGAGTCTGACAGCAGAGCGATTAATTATCTTCGATACTGGAAATGGTCCAATAAATCTCGGAGCCAGCTTACGACACTGCACTTTCAGCGGGAGGTCCCGGGATGAAAGCCACACCTTCTGCCCAGGCGAGTAAACCGGAGCCGGACGACGGCGGCGGTCTGCAGACTTTTTGTATGAGTGTGACGATTTCAACAGGGCTGCCCTCGCTCTGATCCACATGCCTTTACAACGACGCACCATAGCTGCCGCTGAAGGAACCGCAACCTCCTTTTCCAAGCTCTGAAACAGAGGAGGTTGGTAACCAAAAACCACCTGAAAGGGCGTCAGGCCAGTGGAGGCAGAGGGTAACGTGTTGTGGGCGTATTCCACCCAGGGAAGAGATCTGGACCAGGACGAGGGATTCTGCCCAGACAAGCATCGCAGTCCCGTTTCCAGATCCTGATTCACTCGCTCTGTCTGGCCGTTGCTTTGGGGGTGGTAACCTGAGGTCAGGTTCGGCTCAGCACCTATCAGGACACAAAACGCCCTCCAGAATTGGGCAACAAATTGTGGGCCCCGGTCAGACAGAATGCTCTGAGGAAATCCAAAGTCTTTAAACAGATGGGTGGTGAGGAGTTCAGCAGTCTGTTTGGCAGTTGGAAGCTTGGGCAGGGCAAAAAATTTGGTCATTTTGGAGAATCTGTCAACCACTGTAAGAACCACAGTGTTACCTTGAGATTCAGGTAATCCGGTGACAAAATCCACAGAGATCTCTGACCAGGGACGCTGAGGAATAGGCAGGGGTTGAAGGAGTCCAGCTGGAGGGGCATTTGAGGATTTCTGTTGGGCACAGACAGAACATGCAGACACAAACTCGGACACATCTTTTTTCATATCTGGCCACCAGAACCTCTCTGTTACACGAAACAAGGTCCGTTTCACCCCTGGGTGACACGATAACAGGGAGGAGTGCCCCCACTGTAGTACTTCACTTCTCAACTCCGGAGGAACAAACAGCCGATTAGGGGGCAATGCTGCAGGACTGGCGATGGATCTGTTGGCAGACCTTACTTTGGATTCAATGCTCCATGTGAATGCTCCCAGAACTCTTTCAGGAGCCAAGATGACGGACTCATCCACAGGCAGGTCAGCAGAGGAATACATCCGCGACAGAGAATCCGGTTTTATGTTTTTGGATCCAGGTCTGTATGAAAGTATATAGTTGAATCTGGAGAAAAAGAAAGCCCACCTTGCTTGCCGGGGATTCAGACGTTTAGCTGTCCTTATGAATTCCAAATTCTTGTGATCGGTCCAGATAAGAACCGGATGGACTGCGCCCTCTAGCCAGTGCCTCCATTCTTCCAGTGCGACTTTGACTGCCAAGAGTTCGCGGTCCCCCACAGCATAGTTCCTTTCTGCAGAAGACAGCTTGCGAGAAAGGAAAGCACAAGGGTGAATTTTTCCGTCCTCACCCGACCTCTGGGAGAGGACAGCTCCTACACCAATATCGGAGGCATCCACTTCCACGATGAACTGTTTAGCTGGGTCCGGCAAGGTGAGGACGGGAGCTGTAGTGAAGGATGACTTTAAACGTTGGAAGGCGGCGTCAGCCGATGCAGACCACTGGAAAGTAGTTTTAGAAGAGGTTAGCGCATGAAGGGGAGCAGCCACCGAGCTAAAACCCTTGATGAACTTCCTATAGAAGTTTGCAAAGCCCAAGAATCGTTGGAGATCTTTCCTGGTGGTAGGGGTGGGCCACTTCAGCACACTATCCACCTTGGATGGGTCCATGGTCAGAGACCCCTGAGAAATGATGTAACCCAAGAAACTGACCTGGTCCTTATGGAACTCACACTTTTCCGCCTTCACATAGAGGTTGTTGTCAAGTAGTCGTGTGAGGACTTCTCTTACTGTGGAGACGTGTTCGTCCAGGCTGGGGGAAAAAACCAAGATATCGTCCAGATACACAAAAACCTTTTTATTCAACAGATCCCGGAGAACATCATTCACTAGAGATTGAAATACGGCGGGGGCATTTGTGAGGCCAAACGGCATGACCAGGTACTCATAATGTCCGATGGGGGTGTTGAAGGCCGTCTTCCACTCATCCCCCTCCCGTATTCTGATCAGGTGATAGGCATTCCGCAGGTCAAGTTTTGTGAATATTTTAGCACCCTGCAGAATGTCAAAGGCAGAGGAGACAAGGGGAAGAGGGTACCTGTTTTTGATGGTTATGTCATTTAGCTGAGTGTAATCTATACAAGGTCTCAGGGTCTTGTCCTTTTTCTCAACAAAAAAGAATCCTGCACCAGCAGGGGAAGAGGACGGCCGGATCAGCCCCGCCCGTAGCGAGGTCTTGATGTATTCTTCCATGGCAAGACGCTCAGGGATTGACAGGGAGAACAGCCGGCCTTTAGGAATGGGTGCCCCTGGGAGGAGGTCAATGGCGCAATCACCGTCTCTGTGGGGAGGTAAAGAGGTGGCATAACATTTATTAAACACATCCTTTAAGTCATGGTAGCACCGAGGAACGCCTTCCAGGTCTGGAGTGTCGTCAGGATTTAGGTTAGGGGACACAGGAAAACAGTCATTAAAGCAGCTTTTCCCCCAGGACTTCACAGTTCCCATGGACCAGTCTATGTGAGGGTTGTGCCTGAGAAGCCACGGGAACCCTAATATCAGAGGATGAGCTGCTGAGCGAAACAGGTGAAAGGTTATCAGTTCTGAATGTCCGTCAGGAAATGACAGAGTCACGGGAGGGGTCTTGTGCGTGATGTAGCAAAGCAATCTGCCGTCCAGTGCAGTGGCTGTGAGAGGTACTGACATCTCAACTTCCTTTATGTGTAGTTTGGAAGCTAGCTCATAGCTCATCAAGTTGGTGTCTGCTCCGGAATCTAGCAGCGCACCCTGAGCGGATGTGGAGGTGTCAGTGGTGAGCGTGACCTGCGTTAATTGTCTGGGTACAGAGATCCTGGACTGGGTTGCACTCACCATGACGGAGGAGGTGTTGGTGGAAACAGCTCCCCTGATAGGGCAGTTGG
Organism: Oryzias latipes; assembly: GCF_053564925.1. Taxonomy (NCBI): domain Eukaryota; kingdom Metazoa; phylum Chordata; class Actinopteri; order Beloniformes; family Adrianichthyidae; genus Oryzias; species Oryzias latipes. Next base: position 19,497,859 of record NC_136238.1, read on the forward strand.
CGATCAGGTGTCCCAGCTGAGCACAGTAGAGGCAGCGACCCTCGCTGAAACGCCGTTGGCGTTCTGCTGGAGTTAGGCGGGTGTGACCCACTTGCATGGGTTCAACAGCATCAGGAGGTGGAACAGCCCCTGAGCATGATGGTTGAAGTTCAGGGGCGTAGGGCAAACTTGGAGGTCTGGAGAGAGGGGCAGATAATCTCCCACGTTGACGCTCTTGTAAACGTTGATCTATTCTGGACGCCAGCGAAACCAGAGCATCCAGCTCTGGGGGGAGGTCGAGAGGAGCGAGATGGTCCTTTAAACGCTCCGACAATCCGGTGTAGAAGGCATCCACTAGCGCCGGCTGGTTCCATCCACTATCAGCAGATAGGGTTCTGAACTCAATGGCATAATCCATTACTGATCTTCTACCTTGTTTTATGTTCACAAGAGCTTTGGCAGCCTCTCTTCCAGGGACAGCTGAATGGAAAATCTGTCTGAAGGTCTCTAGGAATAAAGGCAGCGAGTTGCACACAGCGCTGCGCCGGCTCCATTCCGATGTGGCCCACGCCTTGGCTCGTCCGGACAGGTAGGATACGATGTAGGCGATTTTGGCTCTGTCTGAAGGAAAAGCGTGGGACTGGAACTCAAAATGGAGCTCACACTGCGTGAGAAAAGAGCGACAGTCTCCTGAGTCCCCGGAAAAGCGCTCTGGACTGGATAGTCTGACAGGGCGGGGCTCGGAAGGTCCAGGGGGCGTAGTAGCTGTCTCAGAGGGAGCAGAGGGAGTCACAGAGGAAGAACACTCCGAAACGGTCCGATTCTGGAGCGCCGTGGTTACGTCAGAGAGCTGCGTTGAGAGTGATGACATGGCAGTGGCAAAATCATGGCGAAGCTGTGCGAGCTGTTGGTCCTGCTGGGTTATTCTCTGACCTTGTGTTCCAAGCGCTGCAAGGAGACGTTCTGACTCCGATGTATCCATGTTTTGGCCAGATTGTACTATCAGATGCAGCTCAGGCGGACACAATGGTGGAGTCAGGGAGTGGCAGAATCAGAGTCTTTAATATAAGTTCAGGAGGCCATCCAAAAGAGGACTGAATCAGGAACAAATTGCTCTATGAACTCTGGAGAGATTAAGGCTGGATTGCTCACAGGGAAAGAAAGACAATCTGGCACTGGCTTGAGAAAAGAGCACTGCTTATATAGGGAAGACAATGAGGCACAGGTGGAGCACATTAGGGAGGAAGCAGATCACACAGCAGGAACTGGAAATGAAGACAGAAAAGACAGCCTTCAAAATAAAACAGGAAGTGACAGCCAGAGGGCTAACTAATCCTGACAAAAAGTACACATACAAAAAACAGGAGCTACACAACCCGAGTGTCACAATCACAAAAAAGGAAGTACAGCACAAAATGAGTGCACGATTCAGTACCGTGTGGCAAAAACTGATGAGCTCATCATTAAAGGACACCTGAAAGTCCCAAAAGAACTACTCCACCCACTTGACTGTTACTGTTTTCATGTATCTTATTGTCTGCAAGGGGATGGATTGGAATGGATTGGAGCAGGGAGCTTGTTCCCTGCCGATTGTAGATTTTATGTAACAACCAAAGCTTTTTCAAACCGTATTTTCCATCTGCTCCTGATTCACAATGATTTGAATAAAGAAATGCTCAGAAATGCAGTTCTAAGCTTAATTTTCCTTAAATATGTCAAAAACACAATTTTCCCCTTTAAAGATTCTTTGAGCTCCCTGTCATCAAGGTTTATTTAGAATTTCAGCACAAACTTTCCACATGTTTTTTTGTTTTTTCAGTGGGTTTGACAGGGACAAAGCTGGGTTGCGCTGAAGGTGGCTGTGGTGCCTGCACCGTCATGCTGTCCAGATACCAGCCGCACTCCGGAGAGCTGCTGTATCCTTTTGCCAGGTCATGACCCCCTGACCTTCTACTTATCGCACAGACAGAAAGGTTTCACTGCAAATCCTTAACCTCAAACCAGTCACCTTGCCGTCAACGCCTGTCTCGCCCCGCTCTGCTCTCTACACATGCAAGCGGTGACCACGATTGAAGGAATCGGAAGCATGGCTAAAAAACTACACCCTGTTCAGGTAAAACCATGACATCAATACTATCACTTATTATAATCTGGAGGACATTCATTCAACTGCGTCCCTGAATAAATCCAAAGGTTGAACATCCTGGTGTGTTTTATATCGCTGAGCGGAGGGGAACTCCTGAAGTTCTCCTTAAAAAACTAGTTTAGCATCTTTTTTTTTCATGCAGATCTCATTTTCATAGTTTTGAAAACCATGATTTGCAGCAGTTTATTACAATTTTTGGTTAGATATAGTTTCTTTTCATTTTCCTAAAACATCAAACAGTCGACTAAATGAGTTGTTTGAAAAAAGTTGATTACGTTTTTTGTCATTTTTCCCCTTAAAATGTTTGCAGCTTTTCAAACTTTATTAATCATTCAAGACCTTAACTCTGCTTTGATGTCCAGGAGCGGATTGCAAAGTCCCACGGTTCCCAGTGTGGGTTCTGCACGCCAGGAATTGTTATGTCCATGTACGCTCTGTTAAGAAACAAGCCCACCCCCACTATGGCTGAGGTGGAGGAGGCTTTCCATGGTACTGAAAGATCAAGGTTGTCTGACATTTCAAAGTTACATATTTAGAAGTCTGTTTTAAAGTCAACTGTTTGTTTCCATCAGGAAACCTCTGCCGCTGTACCGGATACAGACCCATTTTGGAGGGCTACAGGACCTTCACCAAGGAGGGTGGTTGCTGTGGAGATAGGGGGGTGAATGGAGGCTGCTGTAAGGCCAACGGGAGCACTGCTTTAAAAAGCTCTGAGGAGGATGATGTGAGTCTGATTCAGAGCCATAAATAAACGCATTACGAGGGGAGGGTCTTTCCTGACTTTAAGCTGTACCGTCCCATAGGAAGGCACGTCACTGTTCAACACGGCAGACTTCACACCTTACGACCCCACCCAGGAAGTAATCTTCCCTCCTGCACTCATGGTGAATGTCCCTCTCTGATCAACTCTCGTTTCAGCTGAGTTCACCTGATTTTGCCGAGCATGAATTATTGTACAGCCATTGTGTCATTCTGGCCCAAGGTTTCAATGGTCCTATAGGCCATTTCTCTACTCAAACCCAAATCTTTCCAATCCTTTCAATGCTTCTTGTCATAGATCCTATGTAAGAACGAGGGGTCACTGCCTCTGTGTTTCCGAGGCGAACGCACAACGTGGCTGCAGCCCGCTACCCTGGACCAGTTCTTGCGTCTGAAGTGGGAACACCCAGAGGCCCGGGTGGTGGTGGGAAACACCGAAGTAGGTCAGTCTGACTCTTAAGCACCCACTCTTTCCCTCTGAGACGTTTTCAGTCGGTTGTTCTGTCTGCGAAGGGATCGAGGTGAAGTTCAAGAACATGGTTTACCCGGTCATCCTGGCTCCAGCTTTCATCCAAGAGCTGAATGCAGTGACTCACAAAGAGGACGGTAAGGCCACCCGAACAGTAGAACCTCGGCAGGTATTACAGGGAAACGTCATGTGTTGGAATGAGTATTTTTGTGTCTAGGTATCACCTTTGGTGCAGCGTGCACCCTAAGCCACATGGGAGAAGTGCTGAGGCAAGCGGTGGAGACTTTACCCCCTCATCAGACTCAAGTTTTCCTTTCCATTCTGGAGCAGCTGCGATGGTTCGCTGGACAGCAGATACGAAACGTAGCAGTAAGTCTGTCCGATCCTTGATCCGGAAAATTGCTCAACAGTGACAGTGATTGTTAGAATCCAGAGGGTGTTTCAGAAAAGCCTCTGCAGTCAAAAAAAAGAAAACAAACTTGTGTACTTTGTCTGTCTCTGTTCTCAGGCTGTGGGTGGAAACATCATGACAGCCAGCCCCATATCAGACCTGAACCCCGTCTTTATGGCTGCCGGCTGCAAGCTCACTCTGATGGACAAGGGTTGGTGACCCGAGTTTTGACACATCTACTTGTTTACTTGCTTAAAATGACCTTCGGTCACAGGTCCAAACAGTATTTCAGGGTTTTTACCCATAAAACAGCTTGTAAAGATAAGATTTCCTGATGCTGGTCGGGGCTGTTGACACAGAAACATTGGACGACCCTTTGACACCTGAGGTTTAGTTTTAGATGTTCTTTCACTGTCGCGGGACTTTAGTCCTCATTTAGATCTTTTTCCGATTTAACAGATGGCGGTCGTGTGGTTCAGATGGACGATGGCTTCTTCACAGGTTACAGGAAGACAGTTGTGCGACCGCAGGAGATCCTTCTCTCCGTACACATCCCTTATAGCAAGAAAGTAAGCCATAAATTGCCTCAGAAACAACTGAGTGTTGCTCATTGTAATTGTGAGGTCTAAGACTGATGAAGAAAAGACAGTTCATCCAGCTACCTTGACTCATTTTCAAGAGAACAACTCCTGGATGAAGAAGTATTTTCATCAGTCTAAGGCCTTCATCACATGCACCCATACAGGTGGCTGACTCTTGCGTGTTCTGCGGGTTTTTGGGTTGTCCGGGCCAGTGGAGGATCGTTGAGAGGAGCAGACGCATCTTATGAAGAGTGTGTCTTCAACTTCCCTCGAGGATTGTTCTTTTTCCCCCGAACTTACACTGGTCCGTCTGCGGTGCGTTTCAGTTGCGTTGTATGAGGAGTCCGTCTCACGACCGTCAGTTAATTTACATTGCGTCTCCGGTCTGTCCCCCCTCTCCCATAGATCCCGGAGGAGTGGTTTCTCTTGTCCCTCCTGTGTCGAGTAGTTTGTCCCGCTCTCTTAGCTCATTCAACACTTAAGCGAATCCCATGCCTTCTCCTTCCTAACTGAGTGTTTGTAAAATACAAGTGTTGTACCATAAATGATAATGTGTTTATGAACCTCCACAATAGGGCTGCCCAATAAATTGCAGATTTATCGTTATTGTGTTATCAAGCTGTCCAATTAGCATAGTGCAAAAGACGGTGTTCATATATCGTCATCGTAATATCAATCATTGATATCTCAAATTGCAAGTTTTCCTCGTATCTTGGAGCCCTCTTCCTCTTTCGGCTTTTCCCATCAGGGGTCGCCACAGCGAAACAACCTCTCTTTCGAGGAGGAGTCGCATAGTAAACTTGGCAATGTTTTAAGCCGCATGCCCTTCCTGACGCAACCCTCTCAATCTATCCGGGCTTGGGACTAGCACAGAAGCAGAGAAGGGAATAGGTAGCAGCACGGATTCGAACCCTGGTTTCACGGGCAGAAGGCGCCGCAAACCAGCACGAGCTAAGCCGGCTCGTATCTTGCAGCCATACTCCACACAAAAAGAGTTTGTTTTAAGTAATTAACGTGTAAACAGACTGAAAATAGAACTTCAGCGTAAAGCTTGCAATACTCCATTGGAATCATAATATCACACTGATACATCTCCATATCATATTGACACGTCTATTACTTCCTGCCATAATCGCACTGTATTTGGCTGGCCCAGGACCAGAGACACAAATTTCCCCTTTATCGCGCAGTTAGCTGGCAATAAAAGACATCCTGAATCCTGAATCATGGGAAATGTTTGTTTGTTCAACCCGCCCAACCCTGCACACTGAGCAGGGAGCCTACCATTGCTGTTCAAATGAAAAGTGAGGGCTCTTTGCATGCAGCCTTGGTGTTATGTAAGAGGAAATTAGACAGTGAGAGCGTAGCTTGAGTGAGCTTTTTACGGGGGCTGACATATCACGTGCCTACCCCGTGCGTACAGCATTTGCACACAGTTAACATGTGATCATGATGAAAGACTGTAGTGTAGGTGAGGGCGTTGCGGATGGTTGCATGTGACTGAGGCATGAAGCTTAATGTTTTATCAGTGGGGCAGCCATCCTGCCATCACAAGCTATCTAGTAACCACTGTTGATCATTTGACAGTGCTTGATGTGACACATTTTAACAAACCTGCTGAAGCTATGTTACTTATCAACAATCACAAAAAATAACCTCACTGAGCAGTTCCATCTCTGCAGGTCCCTACTGTCCACCACCTACAGGCAACTAATTGTTTATGTCCTTGTTCTCAGACTCAGTTCGTCTGCGCCTTCAAACAGTCCCCTCGCCGTGAGGATGATATCAGCATCGTCACTGCAGGCATGAGCGTCACCTTCACTCCTGGCACTGATGTGGTGGACGATCTAAAGCTAAGCTTTGGAGGTATGGCGCCGACCACAGTGTTGGCCAAGAAGACAGCAAGCCGTCTGCAAGGATGGTGAGTGAGACTTGAGTTTCTAAGTTGAACCCCACATTTGCTGATGACGTAGTGGTTTGAGCAGCAGTGATTCTGCCTATTATGGACTCATAGATTATAGTTAAAATACTGCCCTGCACAGCAAGCATTTGTTTATGATACAGTAAAGAGGAAGAAGTAAACAAGCTACTTAACCCTTGTGCTATCTTAGATGACCCCCACCCTTACATTGACGTGTTCTCCCTACCATGACAAAGGTGGATAAAAGTGGAAAGATTTAATGTACTCCATGGACACCAGTGAGGTTCACAAATGATTGAAGAAAAAAGGTTCAGCGCACTGTCTAGTGGGTCTAGATGACCCAACTCCCAATGGTAAAGTGCCTAGGATGGCACAAGGGTTAAGCTACTTACCCACTGGGGTAAACACTCGTTGGACCCATGGTATTGCACTGGACAAGTAAATTGGGGATTCTTTCTATTTTTTACGAGTGCATGTCCCCTACATACAGTTAGATGAAAGATTGGAGCGGTGCAAATTTTGTGATTTGGGAATGGAAACAGTTTGGTTCATTCCTAGAGTCCTTGCCATGGTGGTTGTAGGTTACCATCATTTCAGGATAGTACCCTTGATTTATCTTTAATTTAGAAAAAAAAGTAGACATCTTCAGACTCGCCATTGTGTCTGGGATCGGCAGTTAAAACCAAATCCATACATCCCTAACAAATACGAGCCTCTAATTGGTCAAAGTTTGACCTGGTTTAACTAACAATGAGCATTAAATGGCTACATGTTTAGTACGTAGTGCCTGGAAACACGTGAAAACTTGCTTTGCTACACGTAAACACAAGCTTTTTGAACACGAAATGTGTATTTATGTAGATTTTTCAACTGAAGTGAACGCTTGAACGTACATTGCCGAAGGCGGTGTGAACATGGCTTAACACTGACTTCCAGCTGTCATACTATCATACAGGAAATGGGGGGAGGAACTTCTGCAAGAAGCCTGTTCCTCATTGGCTGAAGAGATGAACCTTGACCCCTCTGCACCAGGTGGCATGGTGACATACCGGCGAACACTGACCCTGAGTCTTTTCTACAAATTTTATTTGAGAGTGTTGCAGAAGCTCCACCTGCGGGTTAGTTCTCTGATCTCTGTGAAGATTCTCGTTCATCCAGGTGACTGTCTTTTAGTTGAGTCATAGCATCTGGACATAACATATTCACGTCTTGAAATGTTCAATGAGACAAACTAATTATTTAACCCACCCGTAGAATCTATGTGGGGCTTGAACTCACCTTAACTTGTTGGATGAGTGGAGAAACATATTAAGAAAATAAGACATTAAGCCCAGATAAATGGACGTTTGTGAACATATCATGAAATGATCTGACAGGGTGTATCTGCGCATGGGATTGACACAAAGTGTTTGAGCGCCACAGAGATCTATAATCCCACCACGCCATCCAGTGTTCAAGTCTACCAGGTACAGGAAAGGTTGTCCATTTTCTTTAAAGCACTACAATATACAGTGGATGTGTTGCAGTCATTGCTTCTCCTTTAGGCAGTCCCAAAGGGGCAGAGCCAGGACGATGTGGTGGGACGTCCTATGATGCATGTGTCGGCCATCAAACAGGCCACCGGTGAAGCTATTTACTGTGATGATGTGCCGTTGTATGAGAACGAGCTCTACCTGGCCCTTATCACCAGCACCAAGGCTCATGGTCGGATACTGTAAGGGCCCCATACATTATGCAACCTTTGCAACACACCTGTAAACCCTACACCTGTATGACAGCTCTCTATGACACATACCTTCTTGTGTACATACATAGGTGTATGAAAAAAAACGCATAAAATATTACAAAGTGTGTGTTGCAGCACCGTGGATACATCAGCAGCGGAGCGTTTGCCTGGCGTGGTTTGTTCCCTGTTTGCCGACTCTGTCCCTGGAAGCAAAATCACAGGAATCAAACAGGATGAAACCGTGTTTGCTGATGGACAGGTGGGTGTCTTGCCCATCTGGCTGATCAGGCTTCGTGGAGCTCTAGAAAAGAAAAAACATATGTTTACTTTCAGGTAACATGTGTGGGTCAAATAATCGGAGCGGTGGTGGCCGACAGTCAGCCTCATGCTCAAAGAGCCGCCAAGGCGGTGAAAATTGAATATGAGGAGCTGCAGCCTGTCATAACCATCCAGGTAAGACAGATGAGACAGAAACCAGGGGGTTGTGCTGTTCAGGAAATATTTACAAATATCACATTTCTCGCCTCATTGACAGGAAGCCATCACTGCTCAATCCTTTTATGAGCCAATCCGAACTCTTCAGAACGGAGATGTTGAGGTGGGGTTTAAGCAGGCGGAAAAGATCCTTGAGGGTAGGGATGGTCTCTGTCATGTCAGCTTTAGACTCCAGCTGATCTATATTAATGACAAATGGGTTACATCACAGGTGAGATGCACATCGGAGGTCAAGAGCATTTTTACTTGGAGACTCATGTCACTTTGGCCGTTCCCAAAGAAGATGGAGAGATGGAGCTTTTCGTTTCAACGCAGTCTCCCAATGACACACAGGTGAAGAGATTTTGGGCACTGTATTTTTTTGTCAGGAACAATTTGGAGCAAATTTTCAAAAATATTTAAGTAGATCCACCCTGTTGGCACATGTTTCTCTTTCAGTCTCATGTTGCTAAGGCCCTCGGTGTCCCAGCTAACAGGGTGGTAGTCCGGGTGAAGAGGTTGGGTGGTGGCTTTGGGGGTAAAGAAAGCCGCTCCACAGTGTTGTCAACTGTTGTTGCAGTGGCGGCAAACAAGTATGAGCATTTTAAAACAATGCCGTCTAACAAAAAACAGAAAAAACCCTATCGATGCTAAGACTTTTTATGTCTATCTGTTCAGGCTGGGGAGGCCTATCAGGTGTATGCTGGACAGAGATGAGGACATGCTCATTACCGGAGGACGACATCCCTTCTTTGGGAAATATAAAGTAGGACATCTACAGCTACAGTAGTAGAAATACAGCGATTTCAATTTTCTTGTACAATGGACAATGACAATAAAAGCAAATCCAATCTAATGGATGGCATCTGCCTCTACAGGTTGGTTTTTCAAACAGTGGAAAAGTGGTAGCCCTGGATGTGACCTATTACAGCAATGCTGGAAATTCCATGGACCTTTCTCTATCAGTAAGTCCCCCCCCCCCCCCCCCCCCAAAAGTTTTTCCATGTGATGTGTCACGATACGCCGATGATGCAGTGTTCTTTCTTCTGTATATGCAGATTATGGAGCGTGCTCTTTTTCATATGGAGAACTCCTACAGTATACCAAATGTGCGTGGCCGTGGCTTCCTGTGCCGCACCAATCTGCCATCCAACACCGCTTTCAGAGGATTTGGAGGACCACAAGGCATGATGATTGCTGAAAGCTGGATAACTGATGTGGCTCAGAGCCTGGGCCTCCCAGCTGAGGAGGTTTGTGGGCAGTTAAAGTGCTGAACAAATTATCACCAGCTAATATCACATCCAAAATCCTTGAGGATAGGACAGTCTGTTCAGTATAGACAGTTGTATTGCAGGTGCGAAGGCTGAATTTGTACATGGAGGGTGAGAAAACGCCATACAACCAGATCCTGCATGGGCTGACCTTAGATCGTTGCTGGAACGAGTGTCTGTCACAATCCAGATATGAAGAAAAACGAGCCGCGGCTGGCCTCTTCAACAAGTAAGACTGGACCAGAAACCCTGAGGTTTGCTGAGTAATTATCGTTGATGTTTGGTGGAGTGTTACATGTTGTTTGTGTTGATTTGGGTAACTTGAAGATTTGACATGGTTTAGTCACAACTGCCCTTACAGCTAGATGTGGGCTGTCTGCAGGCGAAACATGAGCAAACCTTTACAGGGCACGCAGGTGGCTCGAACGAAATATCAGGGTTGTAGACCGCTTTGTGAGCTTGTAAAACAACAATGTTTATGCACATTTTTTTCCATGGGAAAGCTGCAAACAACAGGTTGTAGTGAACATTTTTTCAACATGCAAGGGTAAAGTATAGATGAAGTAGGTGAATGACGGGCATACAAAACAAGCTAATAGACTAAACAAGTGGAAGTGGAGATAATGAGGTTGATTCTCTGGTGTTCTCCACTGCTCCCTTTTTCCTTAAGAGCTGTTAACACAGTGGTTGGATGAGCTCTCTACTGATGTCTTCTGGGAGCTGTAGGCGAATTTGAGAACAATAGATAATAGGGTCGAACAAACTGACAGTTGATCACAAAATGGCCAACAAGTTGGAGTCTTTTTTCATATCAACGAATACCAATCTTGAACAGATAATATTGTGCAATAACATTGACTCTGGAAATTTAACCAAAAAAGCCAAACCTTCTGTGCTATTTAGACAGAACCGATGGACCAAACGAGGCATTGCCGTAGTTCCCACCAAGTTTGGCATCAGCTTCACTGCCGCTTTCCTCAACCAGGTATGCTCCTCTCACACATCAGATGCTGCTTATTAAGAATCTTCAAGAGCTGAAATCTGTTTTAAGATGCATGTCATCTCCAGGCTGGTGCTCTGGTTCACATCTACACTGATGGCTCTGTACTGTTGACTCATGGAGGAACTGAAATGGGCCAGGGCCTTCACACCAAGATGGTCCAGGTACACAATCCAAACAAACACAACTTTCTCCATTTTTAAATGTTTTAAATATGTTAATTTTGTAGTTGTTGACTTTAGTTTTAATCAGCACCAAACTATTCTTGAAATTGAAATAATAAATTGTAATTTAACACAAAAACTCATGAGTGCTTTGGCTGATGTGAAAAAGGTCAACTGAATTAGCTGAGGAGAAAAAAACAAAACTGAACTGATTCATAACATTAATGGATACTTGCCATGCAATGGGACATATTGGATGCTTCATTGATGACCTGTTGGAATCAGCATCATCTGTAAATATCCACTTCTCGGTGGACTTTCATTCCAGGTAGCTAGCAGGGTTCTGGGTATCGCCTCATCCAAGATTCACATCTCAGAGACCAGCACCAACACAGTTCCCAATACTAGCCCCACTGCTGCCTCAGCGTCCTCCGACCTCAACGGAGCTGCTGTTCAGGCTGCCTGTGAGACACTGCTGAAGCGCCTGGAACCCTACAAGACGAAAAACCCCAAAGGCCCATGGGAGGACTGGGTAAGAAAATCCTGTTTCTGGTTCAAATGTAACATTTAGAGTGCAAGTAATTATTGAATTGATCTTGTTTATGCAGGTGAAGGCTGCATATTTTGACAGAGTCAACCTCAGCGCCAACGGGTTTTATAAGTGAGTTAGTTTAATTCCTGAGCTGCTTCAACTCTTCAGTGTGCAATCATTGGTTTCATGCATATTTCATATTTTCTCAGGACTCCAGATCTTGGGTACAGCTTTGAAACCAACTCTGGCAGAGTTTTCAACTACTTCAGTTATGGAGTGGCCTGTTCAGAGGTGGAGATTGACTGTCTGACCGGAGCTCATGAGGTCAGCACAAATAGGCCTTAACTGTATTTTTCAGAGTATAGGTTGGAGGTTTCTAGAATAGCTTGGCCGGGGGTGTTATCATACTCAGGTGCGATGTATGTGATTTGGAAAAAATAAATAGGAACAACTGCCAGAGGGCACTGTAGGTTTATGTGTGTCCGTTTTTTACTACTGACAGCAGCGTAAAAGAAGCACAGCACAGTCTTGCGCCGGGCTGGGCATAGTTGTTCCAAAGCAACACAGACTATGAAGAATTTAATGGATTTAATGTTTTTTAGTGATATAAATAGTTGAGTTAACTTGTTAGAATGTTTTGCATGCTATTTTTATCCGAATAATCATTCAAATCTTGTGCTGATGTCTTAGATTCCTCTGTTTCGTAAAGTTAAATAAGCATCAATGTGTAAGTGTAGTGAAAAGTGCATTAATGCCATCTAATTTTGTTATCTATTCCATTATTATCATTGCCCTTTTGGGTGACATGTCTGTTATTGGTCCCGTATTTAAAGTAAGTAAATTTCGCCCAAAAGTGCGACTAAAATATGACTTTGCTCTCCTTTCTTATCCCTTTTTTTGCTTCTGCGACTTTTACTCCGGAGTAACCTGTAGTCTGAAAAATATGGTACACTCCATTTTAAGACAAAAATGTTATATTCCTGCAGGTTTATGTGCATTTTAAATACATGTAGTCTCATTTTATGCAGATGATACCTCTGTTTATTTGAGTACTCTTCTTAGGCCTTTCATGAACCCCAATTGGAAAAGAGTCCTGTAATATGTATGTTTCGTATTGCAGAACTTGAGCACCACAATTGTAATGGATGTCGGCAGCAGTTTGAACCCAGCTATTGACATCGGACAGGTGACTATTCATCATCTGCAGACAGGAGTATTTTTACTACCAGAGCTCCTTGGTGTCTGAACATCCTCGTGTCCATAGGTCGAAGGGGGATTCATTCAGGGGTTGGGTCTCTTTACCCTAGAGGAGCTTCATTATTCACCTGCAGGCGTCCTCCTCACTCGTGGGCCTGGTTCTTACAAGATCCCAGCCTTCGGTGATATTCCTACACAGCTAACTGTCTCTCTCCTTCGTGATGCCCCCAATGATAAAGCCATCTTTGCCTCCAAGGTAAAACCTCCGACTCAGTCATAGCTGGTTTGAACGACACTGCTTGTAGACTGCAAAAAAGACGCAATGTTCTCCTTTCAGGCTGTGGGTGAGCCTCCTCTCTTCCTGGCGTCATCTGTTTTCTACGCCATCAAAGATGCCATTAGTGCTGCCCGGGCAGAGTCGGGCCTCAAAGGACCATTCAAGCTGGACAGTCCTGCATCTGCTGAGAGAATCCGCAACGCATGCGTTGACCACTTCACAAAACTGGTAAGGCGACCTCCATTAAGGTCTGAAAGTAAAAAGCAGTTTTTAAAATTTGTCTCATTCAGCTTCTTCACACATGTCTGATTTCATTGCAGTGTCCTCCTGCAGAGCCAGGAACCTATAATCCCTGGTCCGTTCAAGTGTAAAATGGAGAATTACTGTTAAATGCAACATCGGCCACTCACAGTAGAAGCATCAGGGTGGTCAAAGACAAAGCATATCTTCCTTCATGAACTTTAAGAGTGCAGGAACCAAGATGGGTTACTTTTTTTCCTTTTATTTGCTGATCTAGACCAAATTAAAATGTATATCGTTTTTGAGTCTCACTGTTTGGAATTGTCTTTCTGAGTGTTTTTTTTATTTATTTTTATCCAGAAAAAGCAAATCAAATCAAATCTTTTGCAAAGTACCTTTTACACTGATGTTACTGTTAAGGGTTTCAAACATTTTCCAATTTAAAAACCATTGGCAAAACAAAGACCTTTACACACACAAAAATATGGTAAAATGGTGTATACTTTTTTATGTAGCGCTTTTCTACCTTCCTCGAAGACCCAAAGCGCTTTACAATCACCCATTCACACACTGATGGTGGCTCTGCTGCCGAACACTGGTGCCAACCTTCCACCAGAGGCAAGGTGGGGTTCAGTGTCTTGCCCAACGACACTTTGACACATGGACGCACAAGGCAGGAATCAAACCTGCAATATTCCGATCCAAGGTCGACCGCCTTACCACTGCACCATAGCCACCCTATATAGAAAATATGAAATGCATGCACACCTGCACACACACAAAACATAATAAAACGTAAAATAATGTATAAATACAGAGTGAAGTAGAAATGAAAATCTGGCTTGATACTTAACCCTTGTGCTATCTTAGATGACCCCACCCTTACGTTGACGTGTTCTCCCTACCCTGACAAAGGTGGATAAAGGTGGAAGATTTCATGTTATCCATGGACACCAGTGAAGATCACAAATCATTGAAGCAAAGGGTTCAGAGCACTGTCTAGTGGGTCTAGATGACCCAACTCCCGATGTTAAAGTGCCTAGGATAGCACAAGGGTTAAGTGGGGAAACCATATTTTGGAGAATTTTCCACACCATGGGACAACCCCTCCCACCACTAACACCACTCATATTTACAGAGGACGCTACCACAGGACTTACCCCACCCCGTCAAAGCAAGAAGCCAAGCCCAGGAAATCCCACTGCATGAACCCTGTTTGCTGAGGAGGCTCAGTCACTGATGTGGAAGATCTCTGAGGCCTCATTTATAAATTTTGCGTAGGATTTGCGTCAGAAGTGGCGTACGAATAAAACATAGGACGTGCGTACGCACAGAAATATTCGGATTTATAAAACCGTGCGCACGCACATCCTATGGATCTTTCCCTTAATAAATCACAACCAATTCTAAATGTAGCGCAGCTTTTGCGGCTTCATGACACGCCCATAGTTGCCCATAAATATTCCGTGAAACGCCCCCAAATGAATATTCATTGATTGCGAAATCATGGCAAACACAGAGAGGAAATCAAAAAAATGTAACTTCACTCAATGTGAGGTAGAAGTTATCGTTGGCGAGGTGGAAAAGAGGAGAAAACGTTGTTTGGAGGGCACAGTGTGGGCATTACTAATGCCAAGAAGGCACGTGGCGGCAAACGGTGGCAGACGCCGTAAATGCTGTAGCCTCACAACCTGGACCGTGGCCGAAATAAAAAAGAAATGGTCGGACATCAAAGTTGAGGCGAAAAAACGTCTAGCGCTCCATCGCCAGTGTGTCTGCCACGGGTGGGGGACAGGGGACACCGGAGCTGAGCCCTCTTGATGACAGACTGGCGGCAATTATTGGGGAATCCCTTTTAAGTGGAGTGGTGACTGAGGCGGAGGGGAACACCGACGCGCCAGATGCACCGGGTGACACGGTTAGAGAAATAATTAAAATGAATGTAGTCAAGTCACATGTATGCAGGCTACACAATTACAGTTTATTAATTTAGAACACTTTTATTTTAGTTGCTGGGTGTTCCAGCGGGGCCAGTGGTTACGATGCTGCAGCTGAGCAGCCGTCTGGACCCAGCGTCTCCACGGCACGCGGCTCTCAACCCTCCAGCAGTGGACGTGTCCTCACCGATGCAGTCCTTGAAATGCAGAGGGAAGTCATTAGTTCAATCAGAGAGGTGGCCAAGGACTGGGTGAAATCAAGACTGCCCTGACTGAAATAAGCTGCACGATGAGGGAATTCTTGAATAAATAATATTTTCCACACCTTTTGTTGGTCTTTACAAGTGACGCATTACTTCCAAACGCTGGCGCACAGCAGCAGCATTTGGCTCAAATGCGTGGAGATGGGGTTCAGGGTCGGGGCCAACACAGCAATAACTATATTATTTATGAGGATGAATTGCACAACTTGCCAATATTGCAGAACATATTTCACTTTCCTTTTATCAAATAAGTGTTCATTTGAATTTCTGTAATTTTCGTTTGATTTCTTTTGTTTTTTTCGCTGCTGATCGATCAAACGGGTCTTCGTGTAGGCTGTTAATTGTAAGACTTGCTTTGTGAAGTCTTAATGTTATTTATGAGAGGCAGTATTGTCATTTTCACTTTCACGTGTTTCTTCCATCTGCCGACGGTGTCGCCATTTCTCATTTTGTCACGGCTCGAGGGACGGAAACCCAAGTGCAGATAGGAATCAGGATGAGACTCAGGAATGCGCTTAGGAGCGATTTAATACTAACAGAAAGCGCCACCAGGTGGGATCACAAAAACACAAAAAACTCCTCAAGAGAGGGAACAACTAAGCTCAGACAAAAGGCCAAAGGACAAAAACAGACCTCAGTGTCGGCTGAGTAGGAAAACCACTGACTTAACAGGGACGCACCGACACTGAGGACTGAGTAGCATCAACTTAAATAAGCATGATTGCAAAGCGCAGGTAGCTGTGCACTCCTCCACAGAGAAGACCAGGCAGGAAAGGGAGGGGCCATCCAGGAGGAGCGACAGCTGACCTGCAAAACACAGAGGCAGTCAGGAAACAGAACAGAAAAACACCACACTGTGTCACATTTCACCCGTTTTTGTGCGTACGCCTGGGTCAGAGCTTGCGTGAACGACCGCAAATTTCCCCGTCAAGTTTGCTTTTTATAAATATCAATTATTGCGTAGAGAGTGGCGTACGCCTCCTTTTGTGCGCACGCAACGTTTATAAATGAGGCCCCAGGTCTTATATCGCACCTGCCAGGAGGGGGAGTTTCACTCTCGCTCGAGCATCATAACAATTTTTGGCTTCATTCATGATTCCAGACTCAAACGAGCAGATTATGTGACTTTCATGTTCCTTTTACTCCTGTGGGAAGTCCTGCAGAAAGTCGGCCTAGCTGCTTTTTAAAAGCCAACATTTTGGAAAAACTAAATTAAATAAAAATGATGAAAAATTTGTTGTATTTGTGTTTGAAACCTTGGAATGTTGAGAATGAGACCTATCACTTTGTTATTCCTTCATTAAAACAATCCTTCAAATTTACCCCCGTTTAGCCTATAACCCTTGTGCTATCTTAGATTACCCCACCCTTACATTGACGTGTTCTCCCTACCATGAAAAAGGTGGATAGATTTCATGTAATCCATGGACTCCAGTGAAGTGCACTGTCTAGTGGGTCTAGATGACCCAACTCCCAATGTTAAAGTGCCATGGATAGCACAAGGGTTACATGTGAATAAATGAGGAAAAGCACAGATCAAGCCAGGTCATACCACTACTATGAAGTATTGACCTCTACCTTATACAAGCTTCATATTCAACACTTCCCGTATTGTGACACGTATTGTGTCTATTTTCTGCAGAGTAATCCTTACGTGGTGTTTGTAGTAACACAAATAATTAATATTTCACAGTGAAATGTCTCCTTTTCATCAATCTGTGTTTTGGATCTATCTATTCAAATAACTTCTTTTTTTTAAGAATAATTTAAAATCAAGGTTTTCATTTCTTTGTAAATTTGCTGAATAGTTTCCTTGAAAACAACCTAAATAAGTCTGAAGCTCATGGTTATTTTCTGAATTAGCTTAGAGATAATTGATGGTCAATGAGAAAATCAAACCTCTGTTTTATTAATAAATGAATTCTTCAAGGACACACCTGTTATTATTTATTACATGTACTGATCTACCTCTAAATGGGCCCAGACTTGGATTTGACTGTCACACCAACAGTTTCATTTTAACTTCTGGTGTTTTCCTCAGTGCGTTTGCTGCAGACTAGCACTCTGGTGCATGCTGCCTCAGCCATGTGACTCATACTTCACACTCTGACCACACAGTTAACAAGCAGGCGATGGCTCCGCCCATCACACGGGTTCATCACTGCGAAACCTCTCAGATTATCCTGTGACTGACCCTCGTTTATTCTAGCTGGACCTACGATGCTCAGATTTGACACCAAAACGCACCCCACACCCCCACCCCACTCTATCGTGATACTCTGTATGGGTTGGCGTGCACAATATAAAGCGCTGACCAGGTTTTTGGCTCATCAAAAACATGCAGAAACATGTTCCAACCAACAGAGGGCAGCATTCACTCCTGTCAGGTTGGCTCCTCAGGTTTTAAGGAGATGAAAAGGAGAAAGTGGAAACTCAGTCAGATGGATGATGGCGCCCCGGAGGATGGAAACCAAGCCGGCAATCGTGTGCATGAAGACTCTGCTGCTGCTCTACTCCTTCATCTTCTGGGTAAGAAGCTTAATGTGTGTGTGGGTGTGTGTGTGTGGGTGGGTGTGCGTATGTGTGTGTGTGTGTGTGTGTGGGGGGTCTTCATCTACAAAAGTCCAATTCATTCAACAGTTTGGTCAAATCTTCTGTTACACCAATAAGTTGTTCCTCAGAGTCAGGTCACTGAAATGAATGAAGATGAATTTAGTGACTTTTCCACAATATCCGCAGTTGTGAGCCCAAAGAGTGACCATTAAACGGGTCAGGGGTTCATGACTGGACTCTGAGGAATGAGGAGGAAGATGACACCAGTGTGCCAATGAAGACGCTCTGGCAGCGGGAACAAACCCAAAAACAAATCAACACCTTGATTAGAATAGACGGGTCCCTGATCTAGTCGTTACCTATCTGACCTGACCTGACCTGACCTGACCTGATATACGGGAAACTGACAAGAACCAATGAGAATCACAAGACGAGCATGACGAGGTGTTTTTTAATCTGGTCATGTGAGAAGTCATATGACAAATTCATTTAACAGAAGGCATTGATCAACTGTCAACAGAACTAGAATTTTTCATCATTATTACTTTATTTTTTGGTCTAAATCAAAGGTTTTATAGTGGAAATAAAAAGTCTAAACCCACAGATGGAACTACCAGATTTTTGTGATGTGAAAATGTGTGACCACACTGGGAAAAATGTCCATTTGCGAAAACAAGTTAAAAAAGTAGAATACAAAATGTTTTCCTCTTGTTATGAGTGAATAATAATAATAGTAAAAATAATAATAATACATTTTATTTAAAAGCACATTTCAAAACACCCAAGGACACAGTTCAGGTTCCAAAGTAAAACACAATAAAATCCCAACATGTTACAAACAATCAAGAAGTTTTTTGATTTGATTTGATTTGAAATGGTTTATTTTAAGCAATTAAGTAGAAATAATACACAACAGCAATATAAACATCAGTTATACATTCATACAGGAACTAATCAAACTTAGGATAATTAGGCATATTAATAAATATTGCTTGAAAGGGAGTGGAAGGAAGCAAATTTATATAATCCCACCCCGTTATACTGTAACCATTTTATTACATGATTTATCAATATCCGGTTCCCAGTTTTTATCAGACAGAATTAAAAATCATAAGATATCGATAAAGCACATGACAAAGATGAATTACTTAAGTATTACGTCCAAAATAACTATTTTAGAAATCAACATGGCAAATGCAGATCAGTCATCTGAACTATATGCAGATTATGTTACTTATAAAAGCCATTCGTATGAATAAAACATAATACTATATCAGTAAAGTAGACACAACACTGTTTCAGGAATTTTCATAGCAAAAATTTCATCAAGTATCAAAAGTTAAAAACATGTGCAAAATTATGCTACATTAGGAAAGATTTTTGAATCAATTTATCAAGTTTTGGAGAAAGTGAAGTAATATCATTAAAAGTCAATCAATTTAACCATTTTCAATAAGTGATTAATCATTTGTTTTACTTTTTTAAATATTTTTTTTGTATTTTTTTTTTATAATAAAGTAATGCTGTAGGGGAAAAGTAAAAAGGGTCCATAACTGTCGATTGTCCAAGGTTGGTATTTCTTCTTTTACTGATAACAGCTGATCTTCTGGGTTCAAAACAGTTAATAGTTGAAATCATTGATAAATTAGATAGCAGAAGATGAAAAATTGTGATCAGGAAAAGCACATTTAAACAGATAGGTTTCGAGTCCGGATTTTAAAAAATTGAAAAAGAGTCACTGTTATGGAGGTCTGGGGGGAGAGAGTTCCAGAGTTGGGGAGCCGAGCGGCTGAAGGCACGGCTCCCCGTGGTGACCATACGGGCCGGAGGGACGGAAAGCTGAAGGGAGGAAGAAGACCGGAGAGAGCAAGCCACCGGAAGCCAGTGCAGCTGTTGGAGAATGGGAGTGATGTGATGGACAGAAGGAGTTCTGGTGATGATGCGGGCAGCTGAATTCTGAAGTTTATTCAAAGTTTTCTTGGGAAGACCAGAGAGAAGTGCATTGCGATAGTCAAGGTGAGAAGTGACCAGACTATGAAGTAAAATGGAAGAGGGGTGGATGGTGAGGGAGGTGCCGAGACGATCAATATTGCGTTGATGAAAGTATGGGGTGGCCATGGTCTAGTGGCAGGCCGGTCAACCCCCAATTGTAATGTTTTGGGTTCAATTCCCGCCTTGCCCGCCAATGTGTCAAAGTGTCGTCGGGCAAGACACCCAACCCCACATTGCCTCTGGTGGAAGGTTGGCACCACCGTTCAGCCATTTACCATTTATGCAGACCAAGTAATGCTATTGATGTGAGACTGAAAAGATAATGTACTGTCAAGGGGAAAACTGGAAAGGAATCAATGGAAAGTGTAAAATTGGAAACTTTGGAAAGGGTAGATTTGGAACCTACACGGAGTAATATGGTTTTATCACTGTTAAGTTTGAGTAAGTTTAAGGTAAACCAGGTTTTTATTTCAGACAGACAAGAGTAAAAGAAGCCAGGTGGAAGAGAAGAGTTCAGATCTCTGAACAGACATAGCTGAGTGTCATCTGCAAAACAATGAAAATCAATATTGAATTTACGAAATATTTTGCCAAGGGGTAGTAGGTGGATGAAGAAGAGGAGGGGACCAACAACAGAACCTTGAGGAACACCAGAGAAAATGAGTGAGAGTGGAGATTTGAAAGAATCCAGTTGGATAAACTGAGTGCGGTTAGAGAAGTCAGACTGAAACCAGCGGAGGGGGGTGGACTTGATACCGAGAGCTGAAAGTCTGAGAAGAATGATGG
This sequence comes from Oryzias latipes, assembly GCF_053564925.1. Taxonomy (NCBI): domain Eukaryota; kingdom Metazoa; phylum Chordata; class Actinopteri; order Beloniformes; family Adrianichthyidae; genus Oryzias; species Oryzias latipes. Next base: position 19,518,517 of record NC_136238.1, read on the forward strand.
AGTGAGATATGGTGTCAAATCAAGGAGCATGATGATGGTGATGAGTCCAGAATCAGCTTCTAGGAGAAGATCAGTGTGTACCATTGGAACCAGTAGAATAAGTCTTGGTAGATTTCTCAAAATAAGTTATGTCCTGCCTCTTTAAGACTGAGTAAAATCTTAAAAATTAGCTATAAATATTCATATTTAGGTCTAATGCTTTGGTAAGTGGAATTATGTCTAAAAAAAGGGCATGTAAAAATTGTTTAATATCTTTAAAGTGGGCCTATTTGTAGACTTTTCTTAAATTATATCCTATTTTAAATATAACAAAAGCCCAGATATAATAAAGGAAGACTAGAATAACACATACATTTATTTTAAAACGTATATGTCAAATTAAACTTTCCAGTTTTTCTAAATATATAATGTAATGAGTATGTTTCTCAAAACGAGACCACTCACCACCACAAATAAAATAAAAACAAAACACTTTTATTAGAAATATAACTTAAAATAAGATGTTGGCTTAATGAAATGACTCACCAAGATATTCAAGATTCATTGTCTGAAAACAAGTCTTTACATTTTATTGCAAAGTTACTGGTAGCTTAATTTAGTCTTATATCAATTATTTAAAAAAAACATATGTCAACTAGAAACTTGACCAAAATACTCTGTGTGTGTAGGTGTGTATGTATTTCATATTTTATATATAGGGTGGCCGTGGTGCAGTGGTAGGGCAGTCGACCTTGGATCAGAATATTGCAGGTTCAATTCCTGCTTATATGTCAAAGTGTCCTTGGGTAAGACATTGAACCTTGCCTCTGGTGGAAGGTTTGTGCCAGTGTTCAGAAGCAGAGCCACCATGAGAGTGTGTGGTGAGATTTCATGTTTTTGCAGTGCAAAAGTTAAGAGCCAGAATTTCAAACTTTTTTTGGAACTTGCAACTAGAAATTAACCTTCCTGGTATGGAGTAAAAACAGAGACATAGTAGTCGTAACATAACATGAGTCTAACAAACCCTTAAACTAATGCTGTGTTAAATAATTACACTGCAAAAAAGGCCTTTTAGAACTAAGCCAAAAACTTTTACTTAACTGGGAGATTTTCCTAAATGTGTTTCATTTCCTTTCATTTCCTTTTCTGTGGCTCCTCCCCCTTAGGTGACAGGCATGGTCTTGCTGTCAGTGGGTCTATGGTGGCAGTTCATGTTGGGCCCCTACACCCTGTTGATCTCGAATGGCCCTTCCAACGCTCCCTACATGCTCACTGGCACTGGTGCTGCCATCGTTTTGTTCGGACTGTTTGGCTGCTTTGCGACCTGTAGGGGGCGCCCCTGGATGCTGAAATTGGTGAGTTTTGCTGACAGAAATCTTTGTGATCTCAACTGGAACTCTATAATTAGAAAAGAGACTTTACACTAGGTGTGATGGATACTTTCACCCTTTGACCCCTTGACCTGTCCTTTCTCTTTAGTATGCCGTTCTTCTGTGTCTTGTATTCATAATTGAGCTCATCGCAGGAATCTCTGGATTCGTCTTTCGCCACGAGGTAAAACATTATGCGTCCCCCTTTTGAAACTTTAAAACATGACCGAGCCTGAATGTCCATCTGCTTTCAGGTTAAAGAGACGTTCTTCGTCACCTTCAGAGAGGCTGTGATCAGATACGATGGACGTGACGACAAGAGTGTAGCGGTGGATGATGTTCAGCGTAAAGTGAGTCGGTCGCAACAGAATTTGTGGCATTTGAAACCAATTCCGACTGTTTAATATTTATGGTGCTCCTCTTGGATTAATTTTGGGACCCTGTAAATTTTGATTTCTCAAGTAAATATCATATATTATAAATATTTGTGCTCACAGCTTCTCTTTGAAAGAGCCTCTACAGTCATGTTAACCCTTGTGCTATCCTAGGCACTTTAACGTTGGGAGTTGGGTCATCTAGACCCACTAGACAATGCGCTGAACCTTTTTTCTTCAATGATATGTGTCCATGGTGTCCATGGATTACATTAAATCCTTTTCACCTTTATCCACTTTTGTTATGGTAGGGGTAACACGTCAATGTAAAGGTGGGGTCATCTGGACCCCACAGGATAGCACAAGGGTAAACCCAGATGATTAAAATAAATATTGATTTATATGTGTGGTTGCAGAGGATATACCTGAAAAAAAATCTCTTCAAACAGTCTTTCTTAAGCTCTGATTGTGTCTGTATGTCTGCAGCTACACTGTTGTGGAGTGTCTAACTACACCAGCTGGTTCAGCACTCTGTATTTTTCTGTCAGCGGTATTCCAACCAGCTGCTGCATTAGCTTCTCCAACTGCAACAGAGAGGACTTGAAGAACGCAACCCTGGCTGCAGGAAAAGTCCACAAGCAGGTCAGAGTACACACCTGCAGGCCCGGCATATAAACTGGGAGGTTAACTCAGGAGCATAAACTTTTTCAGCACTGATTGAAGTAAAGCTGCAAAAACACCTCCATCTTCATTATCCAGTCAGTCACATATATGTACAACTCATACCTGAAATATAGTATCCTTCTGTGCAGCAGCGCCCCCTGGTGTATTACAGTTCCTACAGTCAAAATAGATGTTTACACTATTAAAACCCGAATGACAACATACGAGTGAATATACACAAGTTAGAAGGGTTTTATACCAGAAGCCCAACAGGCTCTTGAGAAAGGATTGTCATCCATCCATCCATCCATCCATCCATCCATCCATTTTCAGAACTATGAAGGGATATATTTTACTTTATTTTTTAACACAATTGGGGGTTATGAATCTTCTGAAACACCAGAAGTATGTCTGAATAAACTCCTTTTGTACTTTAAGTCAAACTTTATGAAGTTATATTTGAGCCAACATACCGCAAACAAAACCTTCTAGGTAGCACATGAAAATATCAAACATATGCTTTCAAAACTTTTTTTTTTGGCTTTCAAAAAATATTTTTGCAACACAAACGTTTTGACATGCATTGTGTCTCATCTCGCTTTCTCCATATATTTGATTTTACGTTTATAAGTTTCAGACAAGTGAAACTTATAAACACTTATGAACTTATAAGTGACATATGTGCTGTCAAACAAAGTTTTTTTAAGGCAAGGAAAAAGTTTTTCAAAGTAAAAATTTTATATTTTCATTTGCTACTTAAAAAGTTTTGTTAACAATGTGTTGCCATAAATATCACTTCATTTGGAACCCCCTCAATGATGGCGCCAAACCAGCTACTGTTGGGCAAAGGCCAGGTACACCGGACAAAGGTTGCCAGTCGGTTGCAGATCACTAGACATAAAATATGTATACTGATCAAATTAAATTGAATTTATTTATAAAGCATGATTTAAAAAGTGCTAGAGATTACATCGTGATTGCAAAAATCCAATTTAGTCCCAATAAATGGGCAGACCTGTACGGGTCAGGTAGCTCACACAAAATGTCAAGGTTGTAGACATCTCTGTGAACCCATGCAGTGATAAAGTTCATGTGGCAACGATAAATTAAGAGTGACGTAGGCATTATGGCATTTTTATCCAGAATTTTCTCTCTTTCGGATCTCCCCCAAACCCTGCAATCTGTGCAAGGGGCCCAAAAGCCAAAGGTGCGGGTCTCCTGTGTGCCCTGTAAGGATTTGTCCATATTCTGCCCACAAACAGCGGGCTAGCTGTAAGGGAAGTTGTGACTAAGGCTTGACTAACAACAGAGTGTCACTTGTACATCAGAGGAATGTGCAACTTACATTAGCCTCACCAAACACGCAGAACAATTAAATCGGTGAATTCAAAAGGGGCCCAAGTCCAAGAGGTTTGTTTTTCCAGGAAATGATTTTAATTGCAAAGCTTAAAGGGAGGCTACCAAATGATTAATACTTTACCCAAATTTAGCACCAGTTCATAGCTTACAAATGCTATAATATGAAGCACCTCACTTTAATAATTTCAGAGGACTAGCAAACTAAAGTCTCTGGACTTGGGCCCTTCTTGAATTTAACAGGGGCTCTGCCATCTATGGGATAAAGCTAAACCCATGCAAGAGAGACCCAAGTCCAGGAATTTGGCCCCTCTTGCACTTATAGCATTATAAATGCTGTGCATAGTCAATACAATACAATGGCCTTGGGACTTTTTTGCACATAATCAGATAGCTTTTCCCTTGAAGACCATAGAACATATAATATCCCCCTCGAAAAAGAGATTCTTAATCTCAATGGGACAATTCCTGGGTAGATAAAGGTTATAAAAAAAACAAAAACATATAATATCTCTATTTTGAAAAATTGTGGACTTGTGTCCCTTTTGAATTTACCGATTCAATTTTACACCTTAAGGGAACTGCAAGACACACCTGCACTAATCTTCAGATGTGGCTGTCCTTTCTACGACCTTCATGGGCCGTAGATCAACCCCTGTACAGGTGCATGTGACAATACCAGAAGCTTTTAGCAACAAAACTGTTGACTCAGCTGAAGTCCACCCTTTGTCTGGCATTTTTCGGGACAACATTTTGATAAACTTTGTTAGAACAGAAGGTTTTAGAGTCTAGCCACAAAAATAGAGATAGTGTTAGATAGTGTAGAGATAGGGGTTGATCTTACAAAGAGGAACCTGTTTCCCCATGTTTATTTGCATTGGTTAAGGGGATAGGAGGTGTGAGTGGGGAGTGGAGGTTGTTTGGTGTGGGGGTGATTTTTAAATTGTTTTATGTTATTTATGTTTGGTGTAAAGCACTTTGTATTGCAAACAAAGATTGATTTGATTTGAATTTAGAACTGCTAAAATTTGTAAAATACGATCGTATCCACCAATTTTCATTAAACTCTTGCCACAAACTCTTGTCATCAATTGAATTAAGAAACTTTTATCAATGTTCCTCCTGGTAAAGTAATGATTCAATAAATAAAATACACAAGATTCTGGAGCAGAATGAAGTTTATGTTTATAGCAGTTATGCAGAAAAAGAGTAATCTAATCTTGAAGTACCAAATGCATGAAGTAACTTCTCTGCGTCATACTGAGATAAGATTTTTTTCTTATTTCACAAAAAGCACAAAGATAAAACTAGGACTTTCTAGAAACTTGATTTACGTAAGAAAAGAAGTTCAGATGGGCTTTTTTTCTTCTTTTATCCCCAAATCTTATCAGCCACAGACAGATGCATCCACCACTTTCTTCAAGTCTCAATCTGATCATCTTTGATCTATTTCACAGTAGTCTTTTGAGTATGATTATGCCTTTCAAGCCCAAACGAATAAACTTGTGTCATTTTCTGGAACATAGGTTGACCTGGTGCATCGTGTTGGGGTGGGGGTCGGGAGACGGAGTTCCAGTGACACCAATCTATGTTGGAGCATGACCAGCAAGGGGGGGGGGGGGGGGGGGGTGTAACAAAATAAATAAAAAGATAAATTAATAGTTAAATAAATATGTAAAGGCAAATATCAATCAGTAGGGGGAAGAAACAATACAATTGAGGACATAAAGAAATAAGGTTAAATAGACCCCCCCCCCCAATCAGGCTTTGTTTGCTTTAGACACGTAGGTAGCATCCACCCCTCCTTGCAACCCTTCTCAGTGCATACGCTACACATTAAACACCTTCTTCTTTCTCTTTCGGCTTTTCCCATCAGGGGTCGCCACAGCGAATCATCCTTTTCCACCTCACTCTATCATGAACATCTTCTACCCTAACGTTAGCCAACTTCATGTCCTCTGTTAAGACATCCATATACCTCCTCTTTGGCCGTCCTCTTGCCCTCCTGCCAGGCAGCTCCATCTCCAACATCCTTCTACCAATATATCCACTATCCCTCCTCTGAACATGTCCAAACCATCTCAGTCTGGCTTCTCTGACTTTGTCGCTAACACAGGCAACATGAGCCGTCCCTCTGATGTACTCGTTCCTTATCCTGTCTAACCTGGTCACTCCTAAGGAGAACCTCAACATCTTCATCTCTGCTACCTCCATCTCAGCCTCTTGTCTCTGTCTCATTGCTACCGTCTCTAACCCATAGAGCAGAGCTGGTCTCACCACTGTCTTGTACACCATTCCTTTGAGTCTTGCTGGCACTCTTCTGTCACACAACACTCCTGACACTTTCCTCCAACCGCTCCAACCTGCCTGCACTCGCCTCTTCACCTCTTTTCCACACTCCCCATCACACTGAACTGTTGACCCCAAGTACTTAAACTCCTGCACCTTCTTCACCTCAGTCCCCTGTAACCTAACGCTTCTACCTTGATCCCTCTCGTTCAGACACATGTATTCTGTCTTACTACGACTGACCTTCATGCCTCTTCTTTCCAGAGCAAACCTCCACCTCTCTAGCTGTTCCTCCACCTGCTCTCTACTCTCACTGCAAATTACAATGTCATCCGCAAACATCATTGTCCAGGGAGATTCCTTTCTTACCTCGTCTGTCAGCCTGTCCATCAGCATAGCAAACAAAAAAGGACTCAAAGCTGATCCTTGGTGTAGTCCCACCTCCACCTTGAACTCCTCTGTCTGACCTACAGCACATCTCACCACCGTCATACTTCTCTCATACATGTCCTGAACTACTCTGACATACTTCTCTGCCACTCCAGACGACCTCATACAGTACCACAGCTCCTCCCTCGGCACCCTGTCATACGCCTTCTCTAAATCTACGAACACACAATGCAGCTCCTTCTGACCTTCTCTGTACTTTTCCATCAACATTCTCAAAGCAAAAATGGCATCAGTGGTGCTCTTACGGGGCATGAAACCATACTGCTGCTCACAAATCTCCACCTTCTTCCTAAGCCTGGCTTCCACTACTCTTTCCCACAGCTTCATTGTGTGGCTCATCAACTTTATTCCTCTATAGTTGCTGCAGTTCTGCATGTCACCCTTGTTTTTAAAGATCGGGACCAGAACGCTTCTCCTCCATTCCTCAGGCATCTTCTCACTCTCTAAAATCCTATTGAACAACCTTGTTAGAAATTCCACTGCTGTCTCTCCTAGGCACTTCCATACCTCCACAGGTACGTCATCAGGACCAACGGCCTTTCCGCTCTTCATCCTTTTCAGAGCCTTCCTAACCTCATCCTTTCCAATCTCTGCTACTTCCTGCTCCACAACAACCACATCTTCCTCCCTTCTTTCCCTGTCATTTTCCTCGTTCATCAGCTCCTCAAAATACTCCTTCCATCTTTTCTGTACACTCTCTTGGGTTGTTAGCACCTTTCCATCTCTGTCCTTAATCACCCTTATCTGTTGCACGTCCTTCCCATCTCTGTCTCTCTGTCTGGCTAGCCTGTACAAGTCCTTCTCTCCTTCCTTTGTGTCTAACCTGTCATAAAGCTCATCGTAAGCTTTCTGTTTGGCCTTTGCCACCTCTCTCTTCACTCTACGCTGCGCTTCCTTGTACTCCTGTCTACCTTCCTCAGTCCTTTCTACATCCCACTTCCTTTTAGCCAACCTCTTCCTCTGGACGCATTCCTGTACTTCCTCATTCCACCACCAAGTCTCTTTACCGTCTTTCCTCTTTCCAGATGACACACCTAGCACCTTCCTACCTGTTTCCCTGATAATCTCTGCTGTAGTTTCCCAGTCCTCTGGAAGCTCATCCTGACCACCCAGGACCTGCCTCAACTTCTGCCTAAATTCCTCACAAGTTTCTTCATTCTGGAGCTTCCACCACTTGGTCTTCTTTTCTGTTTTCCCTATCTTCTTCTTCCTGACCTCCAGAGTCATCTTACACACCACCATGCGGTGCTGTCTGGCTACACTCTCTCCTACCACCACTTTGCAGTCATTAACCTCTCTCAAATGACCTCGTCTACATAGGATGTAGTCCACCTGAGTACTCCTACCTCCACTTCTGTATGTCACTCTATGTTCCTCTCTCTTCTGGAAGTAAGTGTTGACTACAGCCATTTCCATCCTCTTCGCAAAGTCCACCACCATCTGTCCCTCCAGATTCCTTTCCTTCACACCAAACCTGCCCATCACCTCCTCATCACCTCTGTTGCCCTCACCAACATGCCCATTAAAGTCTGCTCCAATAACAACTCTCTCTCCTCTGGGCTACACATTAAACACCAACATACAAAAATACACTCACATAGGGCCCTCTGGTGGACTTGTTTCTGTATGCCCTGGTTCACCTATTGCACCTCTTTAAATACACACACACCAAAGAGAGCCGGATGGCCATGTAGTTCCCTGTCCCCTGTCTGCCCCCCAGACTGGTTGAGACGGGCTGGCGTCTGCTGTCGGGGTGTTGGTGGGGTGTGGAGGTTCCTGCGTCCCTGACCTTGCGGCTTTTTTCCACGTTGCTCTCAGCAACTAGAGTCTGGTCCTCAGGCTCACCAACATCTGGCCCTGTCTGGGGCCTCTGTTGGTCACCTTTGTCCAACTTCCTAGTCGGACGGTCGGTTTCTGCTGCTTCCCCCATTTTGTCCTTGGTGGGGCTGGCGGGCAGGTTACACGGGTGTGCAGTGCGGGCTGACCATAGGTTGTTACGGCTTGCCTCTGGGGTTGGGGTAAGTGGGGCCTCCGACTCCCGGGCGGTGGCGTGCCTCTAGTCTGGGCGTTGGCATGGGTCTCAAGCTGTCAGGCTATTGGGCCCTACCCAGGGCGCCTAGGGGTAGGGCGGGGCCAGTCCCTGCCCGGGCTGGGGCTCCGGCTCTGCGCCCTCTCTGTTCCTCCTACTCCTCGGCCGGGGGGCTGCCGGGTCTTGGCCTCCGTTTTCGTGGTGGGGGTCCGGTTCCTTGTTTGATGGTGGGTTTCTTGGATGACTGGATCGCCTGGGATGCTGCGCTGTCTGTCCCTAGCTCTGGGGTGTGGGGGGTGGGGCCACCAGTCTTTACTGGAGCATCAAGGTACACTCTAGCACACGTTCTTTCAACCCACCAGCTTATTTACTTTTGCACAAACATGGGCATGGATATTGTGCATTGTGTGATATTGTGTGCATAAGCCTTGTGAGATCAATATTCCATCATTAACGTATAAATATAGTGCCAGTCTGTAAATAGCTCTGTGCAGTCTATTTGTTGATGTGTGAAGTAAGTCACGCAATTAAATTATGACACTCTTATGTTATGACTTTGAATTATCGACTGCCCCCCCCTCCCTATCTCCCCCATTCTAACCCCTTATCTCCCTTTCTCTTCTTTTCTTCCGGTCCAACAAGGAATGCATACAAATATAATTATCAAAAATAAATCTTAGCCTCAAATACAAAAAAGGGTTTTCTACAAATACACACTCAGTTTGTCTGAAGAGCCATAAACCCCCACTGTAACAGTAAAATCTGTCCAACACAAGAGGCCTTCAGCTCTGACCTGCTTCCTCAGCTGTTGAACAGAACAAGTAAAAAAATAAAAAAAAAAAGGAAATATTGCTCAACGCAAGACATAAAATTAGTCACCATCTTTTTTTTTGGAATTAAACATGAGCTGTCTGCATCAGGTATGTGGCTGATGGTACTGTCTCCTTAGGGCTGTTTTGAGTTGGTGGTGTCCTTCATCGAGAACAACGTTGGAATCATTGCTGGAGTAACTTTTGGCATCGCCTTCTCTCAGGTACAGATGTGACACCGCTGCTGCATATTACTGCAGGATTTCTCTGTGAAAGCTTTGGCAGTTAACGGGTTTTGTGTGTGTCAGGTGTTCGGGATGTGTCTGGCCTGCTGCCTTTCCCACTTCATCAGCTCGTACCAGTACGAGATGGTTTGACAGGTACGTTATTATTTTTTATGAATATCAAATTTGATTCTATTTCCATCCACCACACTGTCTGACTTCTTTTGGTTTCTCTTCTGTTTTACAGAAAACATCACGATCGGATCACTTTAACAACCAGCAGCAAACTGATATCATCTTTTTGTGTTTGTTTTAAGAGTTTCATTCTTTTCTTGTTAAGAATTTTTCTGTGACACCAGAATGTTTATCGGACGGTGTGTAACAGACTGGTTCAGGATGCCTTAACTTCCTGATGTTGAAGAAATTCCTTATGAATTAAGAAGATCTAAACTGTAAAAACAGTTCATCTGTTTATGAAGAATAATAAACTTGTTTGTGAGCGGTGAATATCTGTTCTGGACTGGATCATTTTTTTTCCCAGGAGAAGGTAAGAGCTGTTTTTTTGTTTGTTTTTTCTTCATTTTATAAATTATAAATTATATATATATATATATATATATATATATATATATATATATATATATCATAACTGATTTAATGTGTCATATGCATGTACTTTTAAGTGTAAGCATCTATATTATGAGTAAATCATCCTATATTTTTTTGTTTTCTAATCAATTTATGCATTAATAGTTCAACATTTTTTTTTCTTTTCCTTTTTTTTCCTGCTTTGAAATAAACCAAACAATAAATCTGCGAGGCCCAAAACATTGAAGAACTGCGTGCAACCAGCACTGCGCTCTGATTGGCTGTTGCCTGTCACGTGCTACAACGGACCCCGCCTTCCTCCCTTCCCAGCTTTACTGGAGCCTCGCCAGGGATCCGCTGAAGCTCGGTGCTCTCTATGAACAAACGCGTCGCGTCCAGGTGTTCCCCTCAGGATAGGAACTCAGGTAAACTTTTATCCTTCCCATGTCGGTTGTTTTGGTCGCGGCTAAGTCCGACAGCGAGACCCGGAAGTACCGCCGCGGGCTGCTGAAAAAGTGGCGTGACATTATATGGGCCGCCTTCTTCCTGTCTATGCGTCATGAATTTTCAGATTACATTAAAATAAAATTAAAAAGTCGTTTTATAAAAATCGCGGATGTCATGCTATCCTAGTAAATATATAGTAAAAACAAAACTGTCCGATAATGGGTGCAGGCTGTATCTGTTTGACCTGCAGGATCAGAACCACTCTGATGAGGATATTGACCTCCAACTTCATCTGCTCGTTTGTTTTCCAGGCTGTTTGGACCTCAATTTCTTGGTTCTGGACTCCTGTAAGCTGCGGTGAGTTCCCCATGAGACCACGGCTGAATTAGAAGCGAGCCAGAACCGGAGCGCTAATCCTCTAAGAAGCTTTTACGGTCCGAGTTGGCCGCCCGCTGACGCATGATGATGCAGGTGAGTGAATCCTACCACCAGAAGAACTCGCTCTTCAACGCCATGAGCCGCTTCATCGGCGCCGTTAACAACATGGACCAGACAGTCATGCTACCCAGCATGCTGCGGGACTTCCCGCCAGAGGACAGCGGGGAACTGATGGCGACCGCCACGGGCGGTGGCAGCAGCAGCAGCGGCGGCTACCTCCAGCCGGATATGTACGGTTCCTACGTCCTGCTCAAATCCATCCGCCATGACATTGAGTGGGGCGGGGCGCCGGGTGGGATGGAGGACGCGCGCGCGGCAGAGGGGGAGGACGACCTGCAGAAGGAGCTCCACTTCCACCTCAACGGACTGCACGCCATTCTGGCCAAGCTCACACACAAAGCCAACACGCTCACAAGCCGCTACAAAGAAGGGATCGGGTGCAGCAACTGAGATTTCCCATGGCCTGTGAACGTGTCACACCGTGTCCAAATTCCCTCACTGTTCCCCTATAGTCCAGGACTATCTAGTGCCCTTGATTTTCATGCAATTCGGACACATGATCCCTACTTTTATGTTTAGTGGTAAATCTAACCTCATCCATTTGCCAAAGTAAAAACCGTAAAAATAATAACATTTTATGTAGACTATTTATGAATCCGCTGTGTTCTGATGATGAAAACTTTGAATTTTTATATAAAAAAACCTTACTTTAAAGAAATATTTTTCACTTTACAAATCATTCCAATGCAATGCATTGTGGTCTATATTTGGCAATCTAATGAGCATTAATGCACACTAATTTTTCGCAGAGACTTCTGGGAAATTTCCAGGGCACTGGATTCAGGAATTGTAGATTGGGACTCCACGAAAAAAATGGTGAACAACCAAGGTGTGACCAGGGAAAGGGACTAATAAAGTTTTCAGAAAAACCTAGTTGAAGGTGGAAAGTTTTGCAAAGAAAAAGGGAAACGTGTGGAAGAAACTAAATTGGTTTAAATTGTACTCTAATGCTGTTAAATATTTTTAATATTGAGAAAAGCATGTACATTATTTTTTTAAACAAGTTTGTCTAAAAACGTATTCAGAAACTAAAGAGGACACCCGTATTTTTGAAAGTTTTAAAACTAAATTATTATTTTTTGTATCATCACTCTGTAGTTTTTTATGTCACCTGAATTTAATATTTATTTACTGAAAAGTTTGAACTGTTTAAAAATGTTTCGAACTGGTTAAATGTCCTCTGCATTGTTGTTTTAACTCTGATGCTATAGACACAACGGGGATGTGACTCGCGTACAAGAACGCGCTAAATGCGGGTTCTTGAACGCCTATCTAGCCCATGGTGTTCACACTGGACAAACAGGGAGGGGCTTCTTCTTCTTCTCCTTTTTTCTACTGTTTATTATTGCTTATCCATCACCTACAGTTTGAAGAGTTTTGGTGCAAAATGTCACTGGTTGTAAATCTCGCTCCAGGATTTTTTTTTCTCACAGCTCTATTCCGATATATATGTAAGACTCGGTGTCATAGATACCGTCCTGGCACAAATGGCAATTATTAATTTCTCCTCCATGATCACTTGGCAGTAGCCATACGTCACTACCAAATCCAAGTCCCTGATTTGTCAAAGCTTGTCTCTTAACGCCAGTTCAATGGTTTTTGTACAGAACACCCCAAAAGACACTTAAAAAGTTGCGTGAACAGGAGAGCTTTGAACGCTTTGAATGGAAGTGGTCCCTTGAACGCTCGTTTCCGAGCTGGTGTGAACGTGGCTTGAGTAAGAGATGTGAAGTCTCTGAACTGGAGGATTGTAAGGATTTATTTCAGGGCAGTAGTAGGTTTAAAAGTTGTCATCCGGACTTGGTTTTTAAGTTGAAAACGTTTAACGTTTCAACGATAAAGCCTTCAACGATAAAACCAAGTCCGGATGACAACTTTTAAACCTACTACTGCGATGGAATCAACTCTTCATAGACAGATTTTTTCCAGAGTTTCTCTTTTATTCCACCTCACAGCTTTTCATCTATGCAAACAAAGTTGTGATGACCTTGTGCTAGAACACAACTAAAGATTACATTTTTGGTTCTTAAGAGCACAGACAGAACTGATACTTAGATCCTGTAGAGCTTCATGAACGTCAAATGGTCGTTTTTCTGGCTGAAAACCTGGACTCATCCATGACTGTTTGGCTAGTCATTGCTGAAATGGAAAAAAAGTTTTTAGCTTTTTTTATTTTTTAAGAAACCTGCTTTTTTATAAAGGAGTTTTCATCTTCTGTGAGGATATGCTGTAAAATATGTCCTTGATTCTGTCAGACTGAACACTTTATATGAGATTCGTCCCTTGGAGCATGACTGAATCTGATGTTTTATTCCATTTCATGAGAACATTTATGGAACCTTTTATATTCTATGTCCAGATTAAAATGAATGTTTTCAAAAAGCTCGCTTCTTTCTTTTTTGTGTCTGATTTTATGTTCATTCTGAAAACCTTGAAGAATCTTCAAAAGAGAAATTTCCGTATCCCTTGTGCTACCTAAGATGACCCCACCCTTACTTTGACGTGTTATTCCTACCATGACAAAGGTGGATAAAGGTGGAAAGATTTCATGTAATCCATGGACACCAATGAAGATCACAAATCATTGAAGAAAAAAGGTTCAGAGCACTGTCTAGTGGGTCTAGATGACCCAACCCCCAATGTTAAAGTGCCTAGGATAGCACAAGGGTTTTAAAAAGAAAAGAAAAGTGTATAAGTCATATATGAAGAGGGTTGTGATTCTATGGTTTAGAGGCCAACATGTTCCCCAATCAGCCTGTCATGAAAGGATTGTGGTCAAATGCTGGTCCTGATGTCTGCTCTTCCAGTTTTATGGTAATTTATCAGAACCCATCTAAACCGGACTTGGCCACAAAAGAATCCGACAAGCGGCGCCTTACGTCGGACCGGTTTCTCAAAATTCCTCATTCAAATGAATCAACCAAAAAATATATATGGATCCTTGTGATCTAACAACAGACACACACTGAGCCCATGTCATGGTCTAAACCAATTACTTACCTTTGATTGCCCGGGGTCACATTATGCCTGTTTTTCTGTTGCTTCCTTTGCAAATGCTGTGGTCAGATGGAGGTGAGCAGCCGGGTGTGCCTGATAAACAGAGTGGATGTCGCCTCAAATGGTGAAAGCAAATTTTAAAAAAAAGGGGGACTTTAGTATAAGAATTATTGAGTTGATCCCACTGATCATGCTTTGTCTCCGGTTTCGCACTGGCATGGATTTGAAAACAGATCATTGTGAAGTTTTTAATTTCAAAACTGTGGCATTTATGTGGTGTTGAAATGATTGCATAAATGACAATGCAACTCGAACAACGAGGCTGTGTCCGAATTTTCACCCTGACCCCTAACTACTAAAAAACTATATAGTACATGACTATCTAGTGCCCTGGAATTTCAAAGCCATTTGGACACCATGCTCACTACTTTGTTTTTTTCTTTTTTAAACAGCAAATATAACGGCATTGAATTCACGAAGTGAAAAATGATATGAACATTTTGCAACGATTATTTATGAATCCAGTGTGTTCTGCAAATGAAAACGTTTATATTTTCTTTAAAAAATACATTTAAATATATCTGCTTTGCAAAAATTGTTTAAATGCAATGCATTGTGGTTTATATTCGCCAATCTATTGAGCATTGATGCACACTGGTTTGTAGCACAGATTTCTGGGAAGTTTCTAGGAGACTCGATTTTGGAATTGTATACTCGGACAGCACTATAAATTGAAGAACGCACTATATAGTGCACTATGTAGTGAAGGAATTCAGACATAGCCCAAATCTTCCAAAAACCACATGACTGCAGAATAACTTTCTGCAACTAAACAAAGGTCAATTTATTTGTAGAGCACCATCTATGGGGAGACACCAGAATTACAAGGAAAATAAAACAAGAAGGATTATCAATAAAGAATTTAGACCAATTTTGACGGCCGTAGTTTGCCCACCTCTGGTTTAGAGCCACATTCATGCTCAGACAAGGAAAACAGACATACATGGATCTATTTGTCTGCAAGTGCATGCATCAGAATGGAGCGGAGCGGGGAGCTTGTGGTCCAGCAACTGAAGAAGCACCTATGTTACAGCTACAAGCTTTTGGTTTTTGTCTGGTCCTAAATCCCAACAATTTCATTACAGACAACCGCAGATCACACATCATTTAAAGCTTAATTGTCTTTATACACGTCCTGCAACATGAGAAAAATGACATGAGAAAATGTTAAAAACACCAACAACGTGACTTTAATTGGAGTGGGTTTTTAATTAACTGGTTCGTTTATGAATAGTGCTCGTTAAAATTCACACAAAGTATAAAATAAACGTCTTAATCCGGGTTTGAGAGGTCATGCGCAGACTTGATTTCCTCGGTTGCTAGGAGACAAAGAACATTAAAGGATTACTCCTTGTGTTTTCCGTCAGTGTGTTTTAGCAGCTTGTCCCTGAGGGAGTTCAGGTTCGGGCCCGGTTTGACTGCGCGTTGTTGTCCCAACTCAAGTTCTGGAATTCTGCCGAGGAGGAACTCTCACGGGGGCGGGGCTAACCGGGGACTTCAGAGCGCTGGAGCCGCTCGGGACTCCTTTAATTTAAAGAGTGCGTGGGCTTGAGAAGGCGCTTGGCGTGAGAGCGACCTCAGACTCGCGCCGCGCGTGGAGGCGCGCGCGCGCGCCCAAACGTCAGGAGGATGGCCACACCTGAGCGCACAGGTACAGGAAACGATGAGGTTCCGCGTTCTCACACCGCGGAGGGGAAGCCAGAAGAGCACGCGCGCGAAAGAAGGGAGCAAAGCTCACGCGCCATGGGGAACCGAGACAGCAGAGTAAGTGTTGAGGGTGCGGGAGGGGGGGAGGCTGAAATCCCCACGATTAAAGTCTCCCCCGAGGATGGAGCTGTCTGCACCTTACCTGAGGTAGATGGAACTAAGGCTGAAGTTCCTCATACCAGAAGTGAAACCCAGATTCCCACTGAACTCACAGAAACCGGTACCAAAACTGGGACCCAATTGGTCCCCACTAGTCTGGCAGTCCTGGATGCAGCGTGGCAGCTGGAGGACTCAGACGAAGGGCGGAGCCAGACTGGCAGCGAGGATGGCAGCTCTCTGCGGTGCAGCCGCAAACGCTTCTTGCAGGTGATGAAGGACAGCTCCCTCCAGGTGCGCCGCAGCCTGAATTCGCTGCCCCCCAGGGGTGACTCCGACTCTTTGGGGGAAGACGAGAGGACGCCGGCGGCTTTGGACCCCCTGGAGCACGAGTGGATGATGTACTCCTCTGATGGGGAGTGGGACAGCCTGAGCCGGCTGCTTGACGTGGATCCTAACCTCCTCCAGAGGAAGGACTTCGTCACCGGTTTCACCTGCCTGCACTGGGCCGCCAAGCACGGCAAGTCGGAACTGTTGGTCCAGATCCTGACCGCGGCTGAGCGGCATCACGTCGATGCCAGCGTGAATGGGCGCACAAGTGCAGGCTACACCCCACTTCACTTGGCCGCCATGCAGGGACACCTGGACGTGCTGAAGCTCCTGGTGGGGGCCTACAATGCCGACGTGAACCTGAGGGACTACAGCGGCCGGAAGGCCTGCCACTACCTTAACAAGAGCATAGGAGGAGACATTCAAGACATCATTGCAGATGTCGAGGCCCCCGATGCCCCAACGGAAGAGAAAAAGGCCCTGGCTAGGTCTCACAGCAGCTTTATGGACAAGGGGCCCAAACCCAGGGGGTCGGTCTTGCTTAGGAGGAGGTCGTCGTTCAGCAGCATGGGACCCAAACTGCAGAGGCTCCGTGCACGAGCGTCTCACCTCGTCCACAGAGCCTCATTTAGAGAGCCGGGAGGGTCCAGAGGGGCCCCCTCAGGTCCAGACCCACTTCTATAGCTGAGATTTATGAAGATTTGTGATTGAGGATTATGCAATCTGACACAAATTTGCCTGCCGACAGACAGACAGACAGGACCCAACCTCCGTTGTGGTTCTGATGACTTCACGCATCTACTCGCGTAGTTCCTTCAGATTCCTGTAGGGGCAGACGGCACACACACATGGTGGCGTTTTGTAAATGCTTGTACATTCTTTGCAACACCTGAAAAACACCCTACCGCTCCCAGCAGGCTGCAACGTGTCAACCCCGCCCTCGAAGATTTGCTGGAAGTGTTGAGAAAGACAGGAAAAGATGATGCATTTCCACATAAAATCATGATCTTTACCATGACGGACCTGCGTCATTGCTAATTCTGCAGTGATTCAGATATGTTTAATGCAGTTTCAATGTGAATTTTATTTTTCTTCAATAAATATTTGAAATTTTTCTGGCTTTCTTTTTTTTAACTAAAATATTCTCCTTGAGACTATCAACGTCCTTCAAAATCAGAACAGGAACAATGGCATTTTGAGAGCACGTCATCAGGTTGACAACTGCAAACACTCAAGAGTGGCCGTGTCACATTGTCACTACTTACGTTTTACTAATATTGCATGGATAAAAATTGGTCAAAAGTGAATATTCGTGGAAAAAGTATATAAATTTGAGGTCTCCACGTAAACTTTCCACAGATGTATCACGAATGAACCAATTTAAAACCTCGGAAGAAGTACAAATAAACCAAGTAAAGAACACCTAAATCAACGTATAGAACATGAGCCGTGTGTGATTATTGCACTGTTTAGATGCAATCCATTAGTGATACATGTGTCAATTAAGTAATATTAACGTAATATGTGTGTCATATACGCAATATAAAAGTTATACATCGGTGGTACATGCATTTGTTAGGACTGTGTCGAACAGTCATGAAAAGCCATAATTTTTTTTTTTTCTTTTAACTTGTCCTGTCCAACAGCTGGGCAGGCAGATGAGAACTGCGGGCCTCTTGTGTTGGACATATTTTACTTTAACAACAGGGGTTACTAATATTCAGACAAACCAAAGGTATGTCTGAATAAACCCCTTTTGTAATTGAGGCCAAACTTTATGAATTTCAATCATGTTTGAAAATCTTTGGTGTGTGACCGGACGGAAAAGGAAAGGAGGGAAGAAGAGAGAGGAATGTTAGAGAGAAGGGGGGGTAGGAGGGTGATAATAGGAGGGGGGGGGGATAAGACCATGAAGCAGCATAGAGCAGCAAGTTTATTGGTTGTTTATCATTACGGTAAGGTTCAAATGTAGTAAAAAAAGGGCGGGGCCTGTCCACACACACACTCAAATGTTATCAACACACCTGCTAGCTGCAAAAATGTCCACATGTCAACATGTACACAATACAGATAGTGTTCACACACGCATACTTATGCCTTTAAACCAACTAGTGTGAAATATTTCATTCATTCAATCATGCAAACTATTAGTGCAAAGGTGAGCTAACACCTGTGCTCACGTGAGTGTTTATGTTCTTCTAAAATGGATGGTGGAATGTGAAAAGAAGGAAGGAGAGTGCCCAGCCATCCCCACACCAAGACCCCCGCAGCGGCAGCCGGAACCCTCGATCGCCACATGGCAGCAGGCAGGGAACAACCGCCCCCCAGGCGACCAAATCCGCCACCAAGGCCAGAGCCAGCAGGACCGCCACGAGGCCCCCAGACCCAGAGAGCAGGGAGGCATGGGGGGAAAGAGAGCGCAGCCCCAGCCCAACCAGGAGAGCAGCTGCCGCGCCAGGAGAGCCCAACGCAGGGCCCAGCCCGAGAAGGGCGCCCACAGCCCCAGACGAGCACCCCATCACCACCCAGGAGTTCTGGAGTGTAAGAGAGACCCGCTCCGCACTCCAGGCAGCCACCCACCCGGCCCACGGTTGGTCCAGGGAGGAGCAAGGCAGGGGCCAGCCGCCCCCACCCAGGCGGGGAGCACCCCAGGGAAAAAGGGGGCCCACAAGGGGTGTTGTAAACATGGCCCGACCAGGCTCGGCCACAGTTGGATTGAAATAACTTTGCGTATGCATCCTGCAATAATCACGCACAATTACGTAAGATTTATGTAACCATTGTGCATTAACTACGTAAGATATGTGCCACCTGGGTAATTCTCAACCGACCGTAAATTTTGAGCAGCTCAAAACTAAATTCATGGGCTGAAACCCTTGAATGACGCACACGGACGAATGACGTACGCAAGAAACACTTGGGAATTGTGTATTTCAGGCATGTGTCACGAAAAACATGATTTGAAAAATTGCATACGTGGAACATGCGCATGTGACATGGCCTTGATTTTGGTACATCTAAGGAAGGGTAACAGACGACACCAACAGCAGTGGAAATGACGTCACCATAATCTCTATCACCCAAGGTCAATCATGTCTTGGGGGGGTATTCCAGAAAGCAGGTTATGCTAACTCCCACAGTAAGTTTGAGGCAAAGAAGTGTACAACCACCGCTTTAGGTTCCAAAAACAGAGGTATGTTTCAGGGTATGCTTAGTTCCCCTGGCAAGTCATTCTCTGAACATAACCTGGTCTGGAGCAGGTTTAGTTGAAGGTTAGTTTGTTTTCAGAGAGGTGAAACAGCATGGCGTGGCCATTTGAAGATGATTTAGTGGATGAAGAAGCTCAGATAATACTTTTTCCGCTATGAGAGGGTGATAAGACCACGTCTGGATGTTGGAAAGATAAACTTTTTTACTTTGATCTAACTTAATTATTTGCTTTAGTTAAGATGAATCAAATTTTTTTAGTTAAGTCCTTTAAAGTAACATGTAGTTATCAGACAGTTATTTTACTTTCATTTAAATTAATCCAATTAAGTAGGTGTAACTTTGGTGCTGCTTTTAGATCGGTACCGCAAAGAATTGTGGGATACCATTCCCTTTGCCTGTCAGGACGGATTTGGGTTCAAGTGTGGGTTTTTGACCAAATGTGTTTAGTTGTTTAGCTGTTTTACTGTGTTTTGCTGAGTTATTTGTCCTTCTATGTTTAACCCTTGTGCTATCCTAGGTACTTTAACATTGGGAGTTGGGTCATCTAGACCCACTAGACAGTGTGCTGAACTTTTTTTCTTCAATGATTTGTGATCTTCACTGATGTCCATGGATTACATGAACTCTTTCCACTTTTAACCACCTTTGTCATGGTAGGGAGAACATGTCAATGCAAGGGTGGGGTGTTATGGTGCCTGTCAGTCTTCTCCCCCTCCCCATTCTGCTCTGCTCCTGACTCCACCAGCTGTGACCAATCCACCTCATCAGCCGCTGCAGCTCAAAAGGAGACCCAGCTCCAGTTTTCAACGCCAGTTCGTTGCCCCTTATGGTGACTATACCTGGTCTCAGTCTAGCTCATGGTTTGTAAAGCCAAGTCTTGCCTCGACTCTAACTCTGTTTTCCCTGCCTCAGGATTCCTGCCTCCAAGTGTCACTTGTGGAAGTCAGATCGAGCCCTCCTGCATTCTTGTGGAAACACCACGCGCTGCCAAGCCGCGCTACCACCTCCAGCCATGCTTCAAGCCGCATTCCTCATCAGACCAATACCAAGCCACAACCATCTCTCCTGGAAAAAATAAATACTCTTACTTACCTCACACCTACCTGTGTCCTCACTCTGGGTTTCAGCATCTGGGTCCATCCATCCTACATGTCATGACATGGGGTCATCTAAGATAGCACAAGGGTTAATTCTTTCTGCACCATGAGTGAGAGGGAGGGAGAGGATGATGAGTTTATATAGCACCCCTACTGAATAGTGGTGTAATGATGAATTCAGAGATGTGGTAAATGGTTTCATGATTCAAATCAGTTTTGTTTCATACATTTTATTGTTATAAATATGAGTATATCTGCAGGCTCAAATTTATACTTAGAGTTCAAGAATTACAATAAATTTAGATGGAAAAACTTTAATTGAATTGGAGTAAAATTACATTTAGTTAGATAAATATGTAAATTTGAGTTGTAAAAAACATATTGAGTTAGACGTAAGAAATTAGGTGGGATAAATGTAACTCAATTACTTGTTACCAATTGAATTAATTTAAGTTGGATAAGTTATATATGCTTCACAATGAAAAACAGATCAGAAACTGGTGCGTTTACTTTGTCTTTATGCGCCGTCATTAAAATCTCAGACTCCGTCTCACCGAAGTATAGGTCTCTCTTTTTTTATCCACGCGTTTCCATGGTGACTCCGGAAATCGGTGATCCATTGAGAATGTCTTAATGTACTTGGCGTGCACGTGCATTAACCCAGGGTTACCAAGTCGAGCGTAATTACGCCAACTCATATCCGGCCTTTTGGAACCGACATACCCAGAGTAAGCAAGTTCAGGCGGATTTCAGTCAGAGTTCAGGACTAAAGTCAGGGTAGTTTAAACATGCTTTCTGGAATACCCCCCCTGGTGGCCAACTGACTCAAAGTTTACTAAACATATTTTGAGAAATTGTGTGATGAATAAAAAAAAGCTCCAGGTGTACTGTGTAGGGGTTAAAGTGTTAACAACTCAAGCGAGACTCTAAAGGAGAACTTAAGAGTGGCCAATGTAGAACGTGCTGGCTGTTTGTCAACGTCCTCCAAGATGTCTGACAGGACTGAACATAAATGTAAAGAAAAAAACACACTTTTTGCTCAAAGTTTTTTTTTTTAAAGTATTCTGCACGAACCGCTGGTCTGAGTCGCGCATGTTGTTAAGGCACATTTGTCACCCAAGAACATAATGAATCCCTCCATTGAAAAATTATGGAGAAAGCTCATGTGAGAAGAGAATAAAAGGAAAAAAAGGTGCCTGCAAAACCAAACTTTGACAAACAAAATTGTTGCCTTTGCAACAAAAATATGCACAGAACTCCCAATGTTAAAGTGCCTAGGATAGCACAAGGGTTACAAAAAAAAGCCCAGACTGAAATACCCCCCACTCATCCATATTTTAGCACTTACTGCTAATGCTATTATGTGTTTTGATCAACTTTATCTCTAAAACTTCCTCCAGAGTCCCGCTTCTCATCATGGCTGAAGACATGAATCAGAGTTTTCACCTTAACCCTTGTGCTATCTTAGATGACCCCACCCTTACATTGACGTGTTCTCCCTACCATGACAAAGGTGGATAAAGGTGGAAAGATTTCATGTAATCCATGGACACCAGTGAGGATCACAAATCATTGAAGAAAAAAGGTTCAGAGCACTGTCTAGTGGGTCTAGATGACCCAACTCCCAATGGTAAAGTGCCTAGGATAGCACAAGGGTTACGAAAAAAAAACCAGTAACACTGAACGAATGACAGAGGCTCACAAAGGCTTTCTGATCCATTCACGAACTTTTCAGGAAGCTCAAAAGAGATTTTCTTACTCACTGGTCCTTCTAGCAATGAGCAGAGAGAGAAAACAACATGTTTGCATTTGATCAAGTCTGCAGGGTTATTCCAAAATATAGTTGAAAAGGTGATAATTTTAATAAAATATCCAAATGTTCCATTTCCCTCTTACTTACAAGACACAGGAGAGCATTATAGCTGACGATATGTGGGACTCCTTCAGCCTGACAGAAAGAATAAACAGTCAAACCTTCGTGTAATAATACTATCAGTTCAGCCATCAGCTATTTTGATTTGTATTGCCCTTTTTCTGAAATAAATCCGGGAGTCAGTTGGAAACATGACTTTTTTTAATGTACAGTATTGTAATGCTTAGCAATGGCTGGAAAAACCTGCTTTTTAGGGAGTTACTAACCTCTACCAGCAATGTGGTAATCACGGTGTCTACCAGACACTCAGTGGGGACTGTGACCGCCACTTTGCCACATTTCTTGTTGCTCCCCAGCCAGCAAGGCCAAGCCCAGATGGTTAAAAAGTAAGCATAAAATGTGGGCCCCAGATGGGTTTGTTCGCGGTTTCCATTGTGGTTCACCTGTGTTTACCCACACTGGCTTAACCCTTGTGCTATCTTAGATGACCCCACCCTTACATTGACGTGTTATTCCTACCATGACAAAGGTGGATAAAGGTGGAAAGATTTCATGTAATCCATGTAATCCATGGACACCAGTGAAGATCACAAATCATTGAAGAAGAAAGGTTCAGCGCACTGTCTAGTGGGTCTAGATGACCCAACTCTCAACGGTAAAGTTCCTAGGATAGCACAAGGGTTAAGAGGGCACTCGGAGCTGTCCCCCAGAATGCTGGCTTGCGCCGCGGGACGCCACCTGGTGGACAGCTGAATTGTTCACTGGGTGGCTGGCTAATGTAGTGAGTGCCACCAGCACCAAAAACACTGCTGGCAGAAAACAGCTTCCCTCTCCAGAGGAGCCAGATGGTTTGCTAGAATCTCTTTGAGGGCAACTGATAGTCCTTCATGGCTTCACCGAACTTTGCCTAGAACTAGGGTTTTGCCTAGTTCTAGTCCCTGGCAGCAGCTTGCTTAGACTGCATGTAACTTTCAGCAGCCTAAGGAGTCCTATGAGCCAACCAGACTTGGTAAGACTATCTATTAAGCCTGACAGAATCTCGTACTCTTAGTCTCCACCACCGGGTTTGGGGATTGCCTTTATGACGAGCCCCAGAGTTTTTGTGACCTCAGCTTCAAAGAGCCCCAGATACAATAGAGATGGGTAACATGGTCAACTCGGACTCTATGACCCCAGCCTCCCTGTATAAAAGTTTTTGAAGGCACAGAAAGACCTTTCTAAGAAACCCTCACAGTATGTTTGGGTATGCCAGGTTTTCTGGTCTCCTCCCCACCAGAGGATCCAACTTGCTGCCAGATAATAATCGGTGGAATACACTGACCCTATCTTTACCTAAATGTCCAAGACACATGGGAGAAAGTCCCCTGAAAGGACTACAAAGTTAATCACCGACCTCCTGCCAAGGGTGTCCTGTTGCCACGTGGTGTTCATTGTGGACAAAGTGTGGTGAGCAGAAGGCCAATAGCAGAACACCACTAGGGTTCAGATCAGGGACGTTATTTCTTTCAATCACGAACTTCCATATGAAATTGTCATTGCCCACGAGGGCACTGAAATCCCCCAGTAGGACAATTGAGTTTCCCATTGAGGCACTTTCCAGTACCCCTCTGAGAGACATCAAGAAGGCTGGGTACTCAAAATTGACAACGGCCATAGAATTTCAATTAACCTTGATAGGTCATTTCCAGAGAACATTTCTGGAAATTTACATATTTACTGTTGGTCACAGCAGGATTTAAATAACCTCAAACTCATGAACCTATGGACAGTAGACATGTAGGGAGGGAGTGCAAAAAATGTGTCATCTTGTGGTGTGACTGGTGTGTATCTGTTTATTCCTTTTCGATGGACACTTGCGTTATTATGCTTTTCATTTGTCTAAACAAACTTAAGTTTAAATATATGGTTCCAATGTATCACTATTTTTGCTGATAGAGGTGTGACATATGGTTATGTGAGATAAACACTCAAAATACAGGGATTGGTCAAATGTATTTTTTGCAGCAACATTTAGTCTTTGCGATATGAGGTCTCATGCCCGAGAGGACAACATCTGACTGGACTGAATGCATCAGGATAAAAAATATAAAACACTTTTTGGTTAAAAGTTTTTATTTCAAAGTATTAAACACAAACCCATGAAGTTTAATAATGAAAGAATGTTCATCCAAGATAAATCTTTGAAACAAAGAAAATCAGAGCAGAATGTTTGTGATAAGACTCAATTTCCCATCAAACACTTTGTGAAAACATGCAAACACCAACCAGTGGTTCTGAGTCTTTATATATTGTAAAAGCAACACTCAAAACACAACATCAAAAGGAATTCGTCCTTTACAAACTATAGAGTACTCATGTGAGAAGATGAGAACAGGAAAACAAAATCCAAAACAAAACTTGGGTCAACAAAATAGGAAAAGTCTCAAAACGCCGAACCCAGGCCAAAATACACACCTTGTTCTACCCAGCAATATTTGGATACTTTTACTCCTGTTATTGCTAAAGTTTTGACTAAGAAATCTACTCCAGTGCTGCAATTTCCATCACGTCTGACTAGGAGATGGATGTCAGACATTTCACCTGCGGAAAAAATAACACGTTAACACTGAAGGAGCTGACTGGACAAAAGGCAAATCAAGCAAGAGGTTCTACATTTCATAATAAGTGCAGCGTTACCTACTTATTGCAGGGAGAAGTGTAATCAGTGACCGCCTCATCACCTGAAACGTAAAGTGAAAAACATCAGAAAGGAAACAATAGTAAAAAGATGGAGTCAGCAGAGAGTCGTACTTGTCTGATAGTAATCGTAGACTTTGACCACGGCTGGTTTCAGGTTTCCGACCTGCTGATCCTCCTCCAGGATCACATCGAAAGTCTCTTTCTGACCCTTCTTTAACTGCAAAGTACAAACAAGGACACATGCATGAGAATTCCAAACAACCAAATGCTTCATGAATCACGAAGCTTCAAAGCTTCTTACCCCGTCCAGGTAGATGTTGATGTAACCTTCCTCTACGTCCACACGCTTCACCAAGCGGTTTTCCTTCAGCTGGGACAAACACACATGTTGTTAACACAAATAAGAAAAGCTAGTCTGGACTAGCAAGGATGTTGTCTCACCATTTTCAAAGAGTTGTCCTGCAGAATGTAACCAGACAGCAGCTTAATGTTGATCACCACCATGTTGGTTTCCTCTCGTCTTCCCTGAAACCTGTGGGAATCAAACCCAGCAGAACTCTCAAACAGAACCAGAACATATAAAGAGGCATTATGCTTTTGATACACTTTGGGTTTAAAGATGATATCTACTTACTCAACGTGCACAAAGAGCATGAACTCTGGTCGGGGAATGTCACATCGACCACTAGTGTTGGTAGAGATTTGAAAGGCAGAAAAGTCGGAAGGAGGGGGGATGTTGTAGAACAAAGAGATCTGGAAAGACAACATTTAAACCATCAACAGCACATTCTCTGAGCACATGGACTTCCATGACTGATTTCTACTTTTCTGTACCTGTGCCAGCACACAGCTCTGACCCTCAGCTTCAATTGTGTACTCTCCAGGAATCTCAGTCAGTTTCTCCTCTTGGTAAAGCAGTCTGTTATCTTCATTTACGGTAAAGCGTTTGTTCAGACCACCCACTGAAGTCACTGTGACTGTAGTACTGCCCTCTGGACTGAAGGTGGCAGTAGCATACTTGGCCAGAGCTTGGAGGGCCACGACTGTGTCCTGTGCAGCAAAAAAGTTGCACTGAGTAATGTTTAAGTCTCCATGTTAGCCCCACATGAATGTAGGAGGAGCTACCTGTGTGGACGAGAAGCCGCCAAACGGATTCTGCTGTTGAGCGAGCCAACGCACGATGCCGGCGGCATAATCCAAACCAAAGCCTGGCAGAGATGGACCGGAGAGCAGAGCCAAGAGCACATAGGACGTCATCTCCACCTCCACTGAGTCCAGGCCGGTTTCAGGAGCATCATCTCTCTTCCAGTGACGAGTACCTCCTGGAATCCAAAGAAAAATTGTTGCGTTAAATAAACCACACTCCTTGTTAGCAGCCTCACTGCTAAAATTTATTATATATTTAGAGGGTAGTTTATGTAGTAATCCTATTGACACATATATAATGCGTGCAACATTTTGGCGGAGTCAGTAAAGGACCAGTCTCCACCTTACTAACAATTACAGTGTGGGGCAATGGCACCACAAGCATGACAATGGTAACGCAAGAAACACCTGCGCTACACCTTAAGATGCAACTGCTCCTCACTATGACCCTCCACAGGTCTTGAAAACCCAAAAACCCACAGCACCCGTATGGGTCAACCCTCCCATACGGGTGTATGTCGCTACGGCTTGCCTTCGTTTGTGGACTTTTGGTCCAGAAGGGTGAAGAGTTTGCTCCTCACGTCCTGGTCTCCAGCCAGGGTAAAGGTGTAGGACAGCAGGGCGACTGTGTACAGGTTGGTTATTTCATCTGCCACTGCAGTTTTCACACACTCCAGGCAGTTCTGAACGACGGTATCCTGAGTAAAAATGCATGCACAATAGTAAAAAATGGTCCCAGAGTATCAACAACAATGCATACTACTTTATACATTGTATTTATACAGACTATGAACTGTAGGGAACTTCCATCCCAGTCATGTTAGTCCAGTGACATCAGAGATCAACACAGACTGTCTATCTGTTTAACCCTTGTGCTATCCTAGGCACTTTAACATTGGAAGTTGGGTCGTCTAGACCCACTAGACAGTGCGGTGAACCTTTTTTCTTCAATGATTTGTGATTTTCACTGGTGTCCATGGATTACATGAAATCTTTCCACCTTTATCCACCTTTGTCAGGGTAGGGATAACACGTCAACGTAAGGGTGGGGTCATCTAAGATAGCACAAGGGTTAATCGTTTGAAATACATAGTTTAAATTGAGGCAGACATTTCTAATACCAATAAAAAAAAACAAATCTCAATAAACTTGTGATTGTGACAGATTTGAACATGTATTATTTCAGCAATGGTAGTATCCTTTCTGCAAACTGCCAATTGCCCCATGTGAGAGTATACAGTAACCTTCAATGGCCAATCTCTAGAGGCTGTCTCCATAAAAACCCCTATAAGGGTCAAACAACATTAGAATACAGTAAACAGACAAGCTCACAGCCCAGCTCCAAGCTCTCAGACGTGAGCATATATAAATCTCCTGAAAAATTAGCCAAGACCAAAAATAATTGACTTGGGGCTCACAGTGGCATTTCCGTCCAGCTCCAGCATGGCAGCAGCAACGTAGGCCGTCAGGGACACGTCATCACTCACTCCCCCCTGGAAATGAGACAAGCATGATGATATACACATTGAAATACTTTTTGTTTAGTATACACAAATGAACACAAAACAATCACAGTTTAATTTAAGTTTTGAGTTCCAAACCTTCATCCCGCTGTGGAAGAGTTTTCCAACAGACTGAATGCAGCCATCGGGCTTCTGGAGTCCAGACAGCCACTTTCTGGCTTCTTTGATGTACATTTGGTCCACAAAGATGTACTGTTTTGCAGCGTTGAAGGATTTCATGACAAACGTAGTGAGCCTACAGAAAGAGAAGTCAAAAAACACATCACACGAAAGGTGGTTAAAGTGGAAAGCAAGTGCAGCAGAAAATACGATGGTCTAACATCCTGAACTGATAACGAGCTCACGCAATATTGAATGGGGGCTGATGTAGTTAGGGGAAATGAGATACAACACCTGGATAGAGCAGAATGAAGAAAAGCCAACAAAACTGACAAAAACAAAATGATACCATTAAAATACATAACTTAAGGAAGGGCCACGTGACTTTTATAAAAATTTTTATCAATTTGGAATTCCTCTTATAGTCGTTAATGGGTTTTTTAAATCATGTTTTAAAAGATAACAGATGTCGACAGTGTGGAGTTCCACAAGTTTCATGTTAGGCACCAATAAGTTTTTGGTTGTTGAAACTGTTGTCACTGTTACTACACTTGGGATTTCTATCAAATAATTTCTTTTTGTTATTTACAAAGAGGACACAAATGAATAATGCTAACTCTAGAATACTGTATTAATTTGGTACTGAGATTTCAGCCCCAGATAGATTTTGTTTTATTCTTAACAACTTTAAAACGTTCAACTAGTAATTGATCCAGCTTTCTTGCCTCCTCCTTAGAGCCTTGATGGTTGAATAATGTCAGTGCAGTCACACAGCAAAAAAGTCACAATGAAAGTAAACACAGAAATTTCCTGACCATGTGTTTCCAGATGGGTCACTCATTCCAAAAGCGCTGTAGGAACCATCATCATGCTTGTAGTTGAGCTCCCTCTGATATCCTAAAAACACACACAGGGGAAAATTCCATTTTCATTCACGTTTTCCAGCTATTTTGATCAAAACACAAGATGTTTTTTAGGACTCTCACCGCTCTCCAAGTATCCCACAGCCGTCTTCCGAGTTGACTCTTTCAGCTGACCAGTGCTCTTCAGGTAGTCAAGGATAAAGATGTTTGGAGCAAACAGCAACATGTTTTGTTCTCCACAGCCATACGGCATGGCCAAGAGTTTGTCTAGGTTCTTCATGGCCCGGCCCATCAGATCACCTGTAAAACCCAGAAGAGACGTCAGCAACTCCTAGACTGGTTCTGGCTCTCTCCATCCACTTCAGAACATGTTTTACTGACCCACAACAGACACAGAGGCTCTCTCTGATCCATTCACAAAATCTTCGGGAAGCTCAAGAGAGATATTTTTACTCACTGGTCCTTCTAACAATGAGCAGAAAGAGAAAGGAAAAAAATGTCAACCCTCAACATTTGATCAAGTTTCTAGGGTTGTCTCAAAATGTATCTAAAATTGTACAGTTTTAATGAAAATATTTTTTAAATGTTCCATTTCCCTCTTACTTGCGGGACACAGGAGAGCGTTGTGGCTGACCATCTGTGGGACTCCTTCAGCCTAGCAGAAAGAATAAACAATCAAACATTCATGTAAATATGCCATCAGCTGTTTTAGTTTTTTCAGTTTTTCGAAATAAAACCTGCAGAATCCGAGTGAGACATGACTTTTTACAGAACCATATAAACAATTAAGCACGAGTATAAATATAAAGCTGCAAATGAAAACTAACAGGCGAGCTGTCTGAGATTTTTGGGGAGACATTCTGGGTAGGTAAGATTCAGACTGAGAGGCTATTGCAAGCATCAGAAGTATTGTACATCGCTTGCCAAATTAAGCAAAGTGGTTACTATCCTTGGACTTTGCAAAATAGATCAGATGTCAACTTGGAGTAACGAATGAGGGGTGACTGGATCCAAATCTTTTAGGGATCTAGTCCTTGAGCTAAGTGCTTTGGACTTGGCTCTTCAAAATGTATCTGCATCAAAAAGGGAAATGTAGTTTATATGTAAAAAAGGGGCGTTTGATGCCTTCTTGAATGCTCAGCCAATTTTGGCCTTAGTATACCTGCTAAGATCCCACCCCTGGACGTACCCTAAGCAGCTCAAGGACAGAAGCACCCTACCCTGTATACTGCCTTTCCATCCTGTACCACATGTACCTGTTTTGTTATGTGCTTTTTTGCTATGTGTTGTACATTTTTTTCTACACCTATCCTCCGCCCTGATAATGCCATGTATGTCCCTTTTTCACCTCATCTACATAAAGACCAGTATTTTTATACCAGTGCTTGCTGCAATGACAAAAATTCATCCATTCATCTTAGTTGAGGATACTAATTCTTAAACTTTAGTGACTGATCTATTAAAAGTACTTTAAAAAGACAAATGAGCTTTAATATTTGGTGAATAACGTGCAAAGTTTTCAAATTAAAGTGCTGACTTTTATTTTAAACAAAAATCATATTATATTTTCTGTTCTATCTTTCCAGAATACAGCTATTGTGAAATCAAAGAAATTCTGTGCATATAATTAATAATTATTTAAAAATATTATAACTCTTAGCATGTGGCTGTAAAAACTTGATTTCTTTGGGGGGGGGGGGGGGGTACTAACCTCTACCAGCAGCGTGGTAATCACAGTGTCGACCTGACCCACGGTGGGGACTGTGACCACCCCTTTGCCACATTTCTTGTTGCTCTTCTCAGCCTCAGCGCTAACCTTCAGAGTCACATCACCTGTTGGCACAAAAGCATTGTTTGCCATTGAATCTCCTTTTCTCAGTCACAGACACAGGAAAGCCTCTTTCCATTTCCCTGCAGTTTGGTGCTTCCTTCACATATTCTCTAAAGATCTTCAAGAACAGGAGCGTGAAGGACTAAAACTAAAGGGGGAATGTTTGTTTGGAGATTGTACTCGTGTTTGTCCGGCCAACACTACCTAGAGCAGTTGGCGTCACGATCCAGGAGAAGGTCTTGCTCTCCTCTGCACACAGACACACACTGCTGTAGACGCAGCCGTCACAGTTCTTGAAGGTGAACTGATCAGAGTTGGCCAGAGTTGCCTTCACCTACAAAGGAAAGAAAAACTCAGATTCAAGAAATGACTAACACAGAAACGGATTGTTTTCAAGAACTGAGGAAACTGTTTACCATGATGCATTTGGGGAGGTAGTTGAAGACGGTGGCTTTGAGAGTGAACACCTCTCCTCTGACGACAGAGTAGGGCAGAGTGAGGCTGACAAAGAACGGCTGGAAGGCTGTTAGTCCAACGTTGGGAGCAACGCCAAAGCCAGCAGGAGACACACAGAAAGCTCCGGCTGCCCACTTAGTGATGGTGTCAGGGACGGTCTTCACCAAACTGGTTGAGCCGTTGGATCTGCAATAGAAGACCAGCAAGATGTCAAATGGAGCAATGCTTCCCCATTCCTTCCTTGAAGGAAAACATGCATCAAAGTATCATTGTACTTCTGTTGGACCTTTATGTCAAATAATTAAATTAAATTACTGAAAAATAACTTCAGAATAATCAAAAAAATTGATCTGCAGTTTGATTATGGAATAAAAAGCTGGCAGTGATCTGTTTAGTGTCTGGAAAGGTGCAGCTTTTTAGCAATAAAACCCATTCCCTGAACACTCCGCCATTGTGCCCCACTGTTTATAAGCTCAATTTTGCAAAGAATAAAAAAAGTGTTATGTTTTGAAACATATTAAAAAAACAAAATAGTATTACCCCACAGAAACAAGGTCCCAGATCCAGGTTTCAGGAAAGTACGTCCTCACAGTCTCTTTTTTCTGAGTATCTGAAGGTTGCACATCAGTATTTGAAGACATCTGCTCAGGGGCAGGGGCAAGATCAGCTTTAGCTAAAGCTCCTGGAAATACAAAGTATAATACATTCTGGAATAACTAAGTATAATATTTTATGTAAAATTGACATGTCAAATAAATAGTAAAGACATAAAACTTGTGTCTCTTTGTTTTAGCACACAACAGCCAACTCAGGGGTTGATGAGGTTCAATCTTTATAAACGTTTTTTTTTTTTTATTAAGAACAAGACATTTTTTTTGAGTTATTATTAAAAAGAAAAAAACAACAGAACATACCTCCATGAAATTTGAATAAAAAGCAAGGTGTGGGTTTTCTCACATCCGAGTTTGTAACGATTTTGATTCCAATGTTCTGAAAGTGGACAAATACACAGTGAAGGATTATCAACCAACACATAAGTAAAACCAAGGCTGTTTGTGAAAACATTACAAAGTAAAGGTTTCTGTCAGAAAGAGAAAGAATAAATAAAAAGGTTGAAAATTGAGATAAGGAGGTGTTGAACGACAGATCCCATGATATTGTGAGAATACATGACTAAAACCATAGGCATCAAATTCTGACAGTGTGAGCTGAAACTTAAATCTGAGAAATGTTCAAAACAGGTAAAATAGTTAACCTTGAAGATGGTGTAAACATCATCACCCTCATAAAAGGGAAAAATGCTTGCACGCTTATCACGACGACCTCTGGGCTGGAATTCGGGCTCCAGTGGAATCGGTCTTGGCCATGGTCTAGGAAAGCAGGGATTGAAGGAGTTGTCCTCAACCTGATAGTCATATCCCGACATTTTCTTGATGGGCAGCTGGTTGTAGACCTGTAAGTAAACCAGAACATGAATCTGGAGAAAACAGTACCAACTCTGAGGTCAAAGTGCAGGTATATTGGGGGAAAGTCGTACATAGTCAACCGTGAGCTCCTCCTCTGACTTGAGAAGGAGGACGCTCTGGTCAATGGCTCTGACAGAGCAGAGGGAGCTGGGCTGAGCCCGCAGAGTCAATGTGGTCTTTGCTCCTGGAAGCTCCTGGACAGCCGAGAACTTCAAGGACACCTGCACAGGAGACAAAGAAGCTGGTTCAAACACAGCACATCAAGTCCCGACTTTTTAGGAGTCCAGTTTAAAATGACATTGAGTACCTTGTTGTTGAGGCAAAGCTGAATGGGGAAGTCCCGGCTGTCTGCAACAACTTCTCCACTTGACACTATGGTGTAAACCACCACCTGGGCAATTGGAGCCAGGTCGATCACATTGGTGAGGGGGATCTTTATCTTTCCTTTGTTGACTGAAAAATAAAATACAATGCTCAAACATAAAATAAAACACAAACACAGTCCGAAAATACTAAATGCTGCAGAAAGGCATTAAAATCTGACCAATTGTAAATGTATGAAAGATTGTATTCTATTCAGTCCATTGAGTTCTCCTTTTCATTGTTGTATTTTAACGATAGCCAGATTGAGTCTATGGTCTCTAGTGACATCTAACCTGTTTGACTCAACCAGATTAACCCTTGTGCTATCCTTTGACCCCACCCTCACATTGACGTGTTCTCCCTACTCTGACAAAGGTGGATAAAGGTGAAAAGGATTTCATGTAATCCATGGACACCAGTGAAGATCACAAATCATTGAAAAAAAAGGTTTAGCGCACTGTTTTGTGGGGTCTAGATGACCCAACTCCCAATGTTAAAGACCCACTAGACAGTGCTCTGAACCTTTTTTCTTCAATGATTTGTGATCTTCACTGGTATCCATGGATTACATGAAATCTTTCCACCTTTATCCACCTTTGTCATGGTAGGGAGAAAACGTCAATGCAAGGGTGGGGTCATCTAAGATAGCACAAGAGTTAAGCAAACTGATCTGCAAGGCTGGGGACGTGGTGGGAGAGAAACTGAACTCTTTAAAAAAAGCAGAAAAGTATCCTCGATGACTTCACCCATTCTTTCCCCCAGCTCCTGGATCCTGATTCTGATTAGAGTAACAAGTTATGTTAAAGAACTAACCATGTTTTTCCTGCCAGCTGAGTTTGATTCTTTTCAATAACAGAAAAACCGACTAGAACATTCAGGTAGTTCTGTGACTTGTTATCAAAGTTTGACTTAAAGCTAACTTTGTAAAGTTTGGTTAAAACTTAGACCGATAGCTTTTATAGCCATCAGTCATGCACGAGTGTAATTTATATTTAAGAAAAAATATACCAGTTCCATCTTCAACCACCACTGAGACAGTGCCATGCTGCACAATAGAACCTTTGGACTCCACCTGCAAAGAAAAACAGAAGGGTAAATTCTTTCTTATCATTAGGAAAACTTGTAAAAATTAGAAATAGTCAAAGTACATGTAAATGTGTCATCTCAACTCAAAGTTACGATGAAGAAAGAGTGTGTTCTTTCAAAAACAGTAATAAACTTTTAAGCTGGTGGAGTCTTCAGTCGGGACCAGGGATGTGCAATCATGGAAGGCGGGGCCTCAGCTGTTCTTATCCTCACCCCCCATATACACTCAATGGCCGCTTTAGTTTCAATCCCACTGACCTCAAACACGTCTGTCCCATTTCAAATGTCAATTCATTTCTAAAAGAAATCTTGAAAACTGTTGACGCTCAACTAAATACCATAGAATCCCCCATTGGGGCTCTCTCCTCCAGCTCTCCAAGAGACACCAAGAAGGCAGGGTGATATGAACTGCTGTTTGGCTCATTGGCCAAAACGACAATCAGAAACCTACACCCTCCCCACAGGCAAATGGGCCTGACTGTCTTACCCTCTGGGGTTAACTCCAATGCTGGACAGCTGAGCTGGGGGCTCACAAGTAAGCCCACACAAGAAAGCTGTCTTTCACAACGTGCAACTTCATAATTAAGTTTCAGAGCCCAGAGCCCATGGAGGTGACCCTGACTATGTATAGCTGTTACTTCTGAATATGGTTGCGTGAGGTCACTTGTCACCTCTTGTGTTATATTTTCTATTTATCTGCATATCACTGCAATTGTTCTAAATCCCTTAAATGGCACTTAATGTATGAGCTAGGTGTTTAATCCTAACAAGAATTTACCAGGTAAAAGAATTTGAGGTCCTTCTGTCCTTCCGCCAGATCATCCCCTTGAATGATGTACCGAGCCTGCAGGGATCCATTTTTTTTGCATGGCAGATTTTTGATGACTTCATCAAACTCCACAAAGCTCTTGCTTTTGGAGTAAAATCTTGCAACATAGTGGTAGGCCGTCCCATAGAATGGAAGCCGGTCTCCAGAAACCGCTTTTTCATTAGTATTTCTTCTTATGGTGGTTGCCTGTTACGATAATTAAAATCAACACAAAGTTTTTGTTATAGGTCATACTTTCTGTTGGATTTTAAGTTCAACATATTACCAGGTCAGTACTGAAACCAACAAGCTGTTCTTTACTAACCGACAGAGAGACTGACAGCGACCAAGAGGATGTGTCCAGAGAAAACCTAGCTATGCCTTTTAGGTCCGTTTTGAGAATGAACTCCTGTGAGTCTTGAACTGATAAGTAGACCTCTTGGTGTGCAATGGGACTGTCATCTGCACCAACCACTTTGATCTGCGCAAAAATAGAAATATGGGTTAAAACCTTTATCTTCTGATGTATGCACTGGACTCATAAAGCAAAGGGTGTAAAAAGCAAAGGTGTGAACTAAAACTAATGTGTCTTTTTTTGAAAAAATAGAAACTAGAGCTAAAACATGTAGCTTGTGTTCCTAGATAGATAGATAGATAGATAGATAGATAGATAGATAGATAGATAGATAGATAGATAGATAGATAGATAGATAGATAGATAGATAGATAGATAGATAGATAGATAGATAGATAGATAGATAGATAGATAGATAGATAGATAGATAGATAGATAGATAGATAGATAGATAGATAGATAGATAGATAGATAGATAGATAGATAGATAGATAGATAGATAGATAGATAGATAGATAGATAGATAGATAGATAGATAGAGGGAATTATTGTAAGTGTTGAGCATAGCAAATCAGGTGTTCTGCATAAAAAAATCTGGATTATTCTGTTGTCATTTCTGATTTTGATTAAAACAATTACCTTTCCATTGAGTGGGAGCCCTGGCTTAAAAGAAGAAGGTACGTCCTCAAAGGAGATGGTTCTGATCTGAGTAGTGAAGCTGGCACTTCCACTGCCTTTAAGAATGACTCCTGCATGAGAGCAGACAGATCTTACATTTTCAGTGATCAAATGGTGGTTAATTAATGGGTGGCACCAAGATTTTAGTCACTGTACCTGTGCCAAACTCCTCCAACTCAGTCGTTACCTCAAAGGTGTCTTGAAACCCGTATGAATCAAGGGCAAAGTCTGCCAATTCTACAGTTTGTGTGGCGCATCCACTTTTGTCTGTCTGCAAGAGCATTTGAAAGGTGATTTTCAATGTAAGCAGACACAGTAAAGAGCCGATTTGATTTTAAATGAAAAACTCACAGTGAGTTGAAATGTTTTGCAGATGTCTTTTTGTTCTGAAAGTGAAAACCAAATAAATTGGTAGGAACGTCTGCAAAATTCTGCTTTGACTGAGCCCACCACTGGTTTCCCATATGTGTATCTGCAGGACAAAGCACAAGGACACAGCTGAGTTTTTCAGTCTTATAGACACTATTAAAAACTTTCACATGGGATTTAAGACCTTTATTGATCTATCTTAAAAACACAAAAAGGTTTGAATCGGTTATGTGCTATCAATAATTGAGAAAAACTTACTTTCCGCAGATCTTCATTTTTGCCTCTTTATCCAGGATAGTGATCACACTGGGCAGGTTTACAGTTACTTCAAATTTTGGCAAAACTACGGCAATCAAAGCATAACCAGTCATGAAAAATGCTAATTTCCATGACAAATTTAAATTATTTGCTCAGAAGGGAGCGGGAAACAGTCAATTTAATCCCATAACATCATAAAATCGCTCTTACCATATTCTTTGATCTCAAAGTTGTAGGAAATCGTTTCTCCTTCATCTGTCTCCGCAGAGATCACGTAGATTCCTTGTGCTGCTTCCGGAATGGTGGGGTGAGAAAGGTCAAGAATACCTCCGTCAACGTTCTTGTCCAACCATTGGGCGATGCGGTTTGAGTTGGGATCCTGTTTTTGGTACATTGATTTGTATTAGGCATTGTTTAAATAGCACACTTTTATTTATATTGAAGATTGAAAAATTTCCCCTTCAAGGTGACATAAATATAAGGGGATTGGAGCTTGGTCAGTTCACAATGAAGCCACTCTGTGGCTTGTTACACAAGTAAGTGCATCTCCTATCATTCGTTTATTCATCTTCTATTCCGTTTTGTCTCTATTGGGGTTGCAGGGCTGCCGGATCCTATCCCGACCACTTTCGGGCGAAGGCAGGGGACAGCACGGACAGGGTGCCAGTCCGGCCTATCAGTCCAATGAAATATGGCCCAAAAGTACAAGAGAGATAAATACACTTGCAGTCCCCAACATGCCACAGGCCACAATAATAAACCACAGACTACTTGTGTCAAGTGTTGGCGGAAAATGGGGAAAAACTCAAGATGGTTGGGGGTCACTTTTTAATCAGGTAAATGTCGCAAAAAAAAATTGGATCTTTTAAGGTTCATGAATGGGTTGATTTCTGCATGGGTGGATTCTATTCATCCAGATTGATTCCATTAAAGTTGTTTTTATCTCCCCAGTGGTGTGACTGTGTCTAGTTCGGGCATTATAATGGAGACCTTGGGCTTAGAGGGTCTTAAGTGAGTTCTAGTTTATCTTTTCAGTAAAAAAAATGGAAACATGTTTTTTATTTTTTCCAGGAAACGTTACTTTCTAGAGTACAGAGGTATGACAGCTGGTTTGTGTTCTTTTAGGAAGATGGCTTTTTTAGACTTGTTACCTCATTCCATACTGTAGGTCAGAGTTCCAGAGATGCTTGGAGATAGATGAAAGATTGTACCTGAGTCCACTATTTCTATTAAGCGAAGGTTTGTCTTTTTCAGCAAAAAATCATTCTAATTTTGAAACCAAGCAAACTGGACTTGTCAAAAGGAGCAGACAAGGCTATGGAATGGTAATAACAGCTTCCCCCTCTTAGGACTAAAGGACACAAAACCGTTGGGATGTTTTGAAATCAATCTCTTAACCTGTAGAACGAGGGATCACATCTTAAATGCCATGTTTCCAGAAGTACATAAACCAGCTCACTTCAGAAATTCAGAAATAAAAAAGACTCTTGGAGAAGAGATGAAACATCATCTTTAAGAAAAGATTAACTGAAAGCTGAAAGCTTTTTCTTCCTATTTCATGTATCGTGCATTCTCATTTGAACTATGTAGGCAGTCACTTGTGGGGCCATGAAGAATCTGCAGACTAATAGCCCTTATTGGATGGAATAGTTGCAAAACTTATCTATGACAAGAATTACTGTCAACAGTGTGTACAGAGTTTTTATTTCTATTGATCTGATAGTTTCACTTGGATCTTTTTTTTCACAAGAAATGGCACCCAAAAGTGGGTGTAGTAATGTAATTGACAGATTTTTTTCCCAACCACTTTATTTGCCCTGAGTGACATGATGGCTGCTTACCTCAATGGTCACTTCTGTGTACTGAAAGAGAAAAAAACCAACACGTTAATTTCAACCCACATGTCAAAGATACACACAAAAGGACACATAACAGTATATTACAGCTATCTGACAAACAAGCAGAAAACACACCGTGCGGTTGACGGGCATGAAGTTGGTATCCATGGAAACAATCCGGAATTGGACTTTAAAGAAAGAAATATCAAAGTTTGTGGAACCAATATAAACAACACACAGTTAAGTTTATTCATTTGTTGCATGATACAAAGACTTTGAAATGGCGTCTGAATGGGGCAAACAGACAAAGCTTTAAGACATTATCCCAGAGATTACACTTGGACATTTTTAAAGGGGTGTCAGATAAATAGCATAATATATGCAAACTATTTATTTGATGAAAAAAACATAAACAAAAAAAGTAAGTGTTTGAGAAGTATTTGGTGAAAAACTCAAAACAAGTACAGTGGGTAGCCAATTCCACATGACCATAATACCTTACATGTTCACAGGTTTGATGTACCAAATAAAAAAAAACACTATTTGCAGATGAACTGTGGAAGTCCCATACTCCACACTCACCAGTCTGTCCAGGCTTGTAGATGGGTTTGTCAGTCTGAACGATGTGGACAAAAGCTGGCGGTTCAATCAGGACTTTGGTGTCCTTGCTCATTGAGTCTTCCTCACCTTCAATTTTCACACTGATGGATGCCACAGTTTCACTGGACACTATAGGGACCTGCAAAACCAGCAAACATCTGAAACGTGATGCTAGTGGATTCACCAAAATGATTTTTATTTTAAAGTCCCTCAAATATCAGTCTGACCAAAATTCAACATGAGTTATGAGGTCCCACTTTACAATTTGGAAAAATAAAACACTTTTAAAGTTAAAGTACCATTAGCTGTCACACACCTTGGTGAAACTTGTTATCCGCATTTGACCCATCCCCCTGGGGGAGTGGTGAGCTGCAGACACAGCTGTGCTCGGAAACCAATAGGTGGATTAATCCCCCCAATCAAACCCAATACCTTAATGCTCAGTGTTCAAGCAGTGAGGCACTGGTTCCCACTTTTAGAGTCTTTGGTATCACTCGGCCTGGATTTAAACTCACGCCGTCCCAGTCACGTGGGCAGACACTCTACCACAAGGCCACTGAGCTGGTTTTAAATGTGTTGTTACCATTATTCTTTGTATTTTTAATGTGTACTTTTTGTATATTTTAAACCATGAAATTACACACAGTGTAAGTCATGACAAAGTTCATAACTAATTAAGGTATTTCCTAAGTAAATGTGCTATTAAGCACAGATGGGGGGAGGGGTGGTTATCCAATCTTAAATCTAGAGTTTCTATGGGCATGTCTTTTTGACTGGCAAGTGGGTGCATCCACAAAGTTTTAAACTAATTCTGCATATTTGCAGATTTCACAAAAAGGTTAATGCAAAAATACGATAACCTTAGTCATTCAAATTATGACCAATTGTAGTTTTCAAAACCAGAGAGCCTTGAGCTGCAGACCCAATGCAAAACCAGTGGGATGTTTTTTAGCTGCTCGGCCCCAAGGCAACGTAAAAACCTGCGAGGGAGCAACTGAAACCAGCTTGAGAATCTTTCTTGAAGGGGTTTCCATATTTTTCCTGTTTTGTTACTGTCAGAAGGCAAAAGACTGTTTATTTTTATTTTTAAGCTACATGCATTTTTAGATAGGAATGCCCAACTTCAACTTGTTTAAGTTAATATTATGTTTGGATCAAATGCATTTCAAAATCTAAGCTGGACTAAATAGGGTTAAACCTTCTTTTTTCTTGCATTCTAAGATAGCTGTTATTAAGGGCAGTTAGTGTAAAATTTAAAATAAAACACATTTTACAACAACCAAAAATTCAAACAAACCAGAAACTGGAAGCAGCGGTAGAAGTTATTTTGGACAGACTGCTCCGTAATCGTGATACTGGAAGAATCCAAATCTAAAGTGATGTTTAAGCTAACGGGTTCTGTGGGGTTTTGGATCAGAGCGCAGAGAGTTTCCTGGTTTCCTGCTGTTAGACGTGAGCTGACAGTCACAAAATAGGTCCTGCAACCAGAAGAAGGAGGAAAAAAAGGAAAAACTGAGTTTCCTGGAACAACACAGAATGCGCATGCATGTGTTTTAGTTACATTAACTTCATAGCTTCATGTTTGAAATATTTAAATCTTTGGTTTAAATCTTTCTCCAGAGTCAGAATGTGGTGTTGCCCCTCTTTGTATAATTTATTTTACCCACTTTATATTTAAAAGCTTCAGCAGTTGTACATAAAGGTTCGTTGTTATGCAGATGATACTGTACTGTTTTCTGTCAAACCAGTTAAAACCAATTAACCAAACAGGATATTTTTTGGATACATTCACCTGAATTCTTGGCCAAATTTCTGTTTTCTTTGCCTTTTAAATTCAGTTGTTCACTTACGTTTCATTTAAGTTGGCCGGCATCACAAAATGCAGGAGGGATGCAGCCACAATAGCAGCAAGCAGACGCAGGTGAAGTGTCATGTCTGCAGGACAGCGAGAACCGCACCAGACTCCAGAAGATGAAGGTGAGGACTTTCTCCTGTGATCCCTGACAATGAGGGATGCTCACTAGTGCTACAGTGACACTGTGGCTATTTATGAGGCCAAGCTCCTTTGCCCTTCCCTTTTTTTCAGTCAATACCGCCCCATACCAGCAAGCCATCTTTACCAGGAATAGGAGTCTCTGTCTTGCCTGTGGCCAGCCCCCCCACCCTCTGGCTTTACGTAACTTCGCCGAAGCAAAGGTTTGTTAAAGGAGTGGGACAAAAGCACAAAGGTGCAATGATCAGCATCTGGTGACACAATGACCACAGAGTTCGAGCTGGACAGGTCTGACAACAACACTGATCGCAAAAACATAGCAATACAGCTTAGAGGGGACCTTGCAGGCTGCATAACAATACTTGTTTTTTTGTTTGCTCAGACCAAAACCTCCACTTAAATGTAACTCAACATTCCAAGATTCCAAACCTCTTTGTTAATCTTACCCTTGAGACATTTGTCTTGACAAATGTGAAGTCTATTATTGTGGCAAATAGATTATGGAAACTTTTTTTTCTCTGTTGGCCTAATAACATCTTGGCGCTTTCTTTTGGAAGTTAAAGGAGATGTTAACGGGGAAAAAAGCTACAGATCCTTTCCAGTAAATTTCAATATCATGGAAGTGTATTCACTTCCATTATTCCGTTTAACCCTTGTGCTATCTTAAATGACCCCACCCTTACTTGGACGTGTTCTCCCTACCATGACAAAAGTGGATAAAGGTGGAAAGATTTCATGTAATCCATGGACACCAGTGAATATTACAAATCATTGAAGAAAAAAGGTTCAGAGCACTGTCCAGTGGGTCTAGATCAGTGTTTTTCAACCAGTGTGCCGCGGCACACTAGTGTGCCGTGGGAGATGGTCAAGTGTGCCGTGGAAAATTGCCCTCATTAACTGATCTAAAAAAATTAACCATCTCCAGGAAATCAGCTCTTTGTTCAT
The DNA here is from genome assembly GCF_053564925.1 of Oryzias latipes. NCBI lineage: Eukaryota > Metazoa > Chordata > Actinopteri > Beloniformes > Adrianichthyidae > Oryzias > Oryzias latipes. Next base: position 19,560,319 of record NC_136238.1, read on the forward strand.
CCAAACAGGTCCTGATAAAACACTGAGTAGTTAGGAATATAAACGATCATAAAATAATTTTTTCGTTGTGTTTATTTGATTCTATTAAAGACATTTTGATAAGAATGACGGTAACGCGAAATAGCTGCAGCTATAACTGTGTAAGGAAAAGTCCCGCAGCTTTTACTGTCTCCACGACTCCACCAATCATTCTTGAAGGCTTAATCACATGTCATCAGTCTGACCAATCAGAAGTGGTTAAAGTCCCCACTTCCTTGTTCCAATTTAGCTCATAACTCAGTCAGTTCCGACAAAAACACCAGCTAAAGCTCGTCTTTAGCGGTGTAACTTTCCACAGAATCCGGTATCAGACCGTGGAACAAGTGAACAAAACCATGAAGCTCAGAGACGCGAGTCTTTCTGCCGTTTTCTCGCAGTTTTCACACTACATCTCCCATGATGCATTGGCTTAAAGGGACAGCGTCTTGAAAACACAACGAACATACAGTTTGTATGTAACTTAACTTTTATTACATCTTTTAGAAAAACATCTGCAACTTCCTGCTTTTTCTGCCACAATTATCACAAAAATGCACGTCAGATTGCCGGGGGGGGGGGGGGGGGGGGGGGGCTGTAGATCAAAACAGACTATGAGTTTCTGCTTTTTTTTTTTTTTTTTTTGGGATGCTGGTGTGCCGCGGGATTTTTGTCAAGGTTAAAGTGTGCCATGGCTCAAAAAAGGTTGAAAAACACTGGTCTAGATGACCCAACTCCCAATGTTAAAGTGCCTAGGATAGCACAAGGGTTACAAATGTAACTAATACAATTTAGATTCAGGGCCCATTGTTTAATTCATTCCAAGTAAAGTAAAATGGTTTATTTTTACATAAATTGGGTTTCCAGCTAAAAAAAAAAAAACGAAGAAAACAGGATATCGCAAAAAATAGAATTGCCTAAATTGTGCAGGCATGAATGTTTTAAAATGAGTTTCACCAACTTATCCAATCATCCATCCATCTTCTTCCACTCATCCGGGTTGCGGTGGCAGCAGTCTAAGCAAAGATGCCCTGACACCCCGACAGCTTCCTCCAGGTCCTCTGGGGGGACCCCGATGTTCCAAAGCCAGCTGAAAGACGTAGTCTCTGTAGCATGTCTTGGGTCTTCCCCAGGGTCTCTGCACAGTGGGACATGCCCAGAACACCTCCCCAGGGAGGCATGCAGGTGACTTATCCACCTCAACTGGCTCCTCTCGCTGTAGAGGAGAAGCGGTTCTACTCAGAGCTCTTTCGGTCATGACCCAGCGGTCATGACTATAGGTGAGTATTGGAATGAAGATCAACCGGTAAATTGAGAGCTTTTCTTTCTGACTCAGCTCTCTCTTCACCACAAAGGACCGGTGCAGCGAACTCATAACTACAGACCATGCTCCGTAAGGTTGACGCCAAATTTCAGCAGTGTGTGAATGTGTGTCCATAGGGGAATGGGACTGTGAATTTAACGCAAGCCTTCTAAGTAGGTAGTAAAGCACCACATAAATATATGTAAGCCTGCAGACAGCGATGCTTTGGTATTTCTGAACATTTTGCTGTGACCCGATTTCAACCGGGGTTGCTGTGGCCACAACGCAGAGTGCTAACCAATATACGATCACAGCTGACAAGTGGAGGTGGTCATAGTTCTAGTCTTTGTTGACTTTTTTGTCATAACAGTTGGACCTCAAGAACAGTAGAAATGCTAAGTTTGTTATCTTCATACACACAAAGGAGAGACACATTTTCACATCACAATCAAAGCAGGTGACCACTCTGGACTTCATTCACAATGCTTTTGCCCCATCAGTCAACATCCTTGTTTTATTCTCTGATTACTAAGTATGAGCCTAACAGCAGCATGTGGGTAGAAACTGGCTTTACTCACCATACAGAAAATATCAGATATTTTTGTACACAAAGGTGTGAGACAAGACACCAACCTTCAAGAAGAAGAGTTTATCATTGCAGCTGTCTTTACTGAGTCTGAAAGTGACACCAAAATGAAGACAGAAACAACGAGCTCATTCTCACCTTGCCTTCCCATGTGTCCAAGTGTCCTTGGGTAAGCCATCGAATCCTGTTTAGGTCCTGGTACTTTAAGGTTGGTGCCAATATTCAGCAGTGTGTGAATGTGTGTGTCCACAGGTGAATGGGACTGTGAATTTAACGCAAGCTTTCTAAGAAGGCAGTAAAGCACCACATAAATAGCATCCGTTATGAACTATTTGTTCATGTTTTCACTGATAGAGGACTCTGACAGTGATATTATCACAAATGCACAGATTGTATGTTGCCTTGTCACTTGGATTGGAACTTGGTGACGAAAGGCCATGGATGTTCAAAATTGTCATCATGTGTTCCTATACAGTTACTGTGGCTCTTTGGGTTAACCACCCCTGTGGAGGGTCGTAGAGAGAGTAGACTGCAATCATAAGGAGAGTACAGGTGTGTTTGAGAGTTCCCTTTAGGCTTGTTGAAAGCAGAAGCTATAATTGTTGTTTGTATGGTAAGTGTATTGTGAAGTATTCTCTCGTAAGTTTATGTACCGATGATGTTGTCATACGGAGCTCTTAACCCTTGTGCTATCCTAGGCACTTTAACATTGGGGGTTGGGTCATCTAGACCCACTAAACAGTGCGCTGAACCTTTTTTCTTCAATGATTTGTGATCTTCACTGGTGTCCATGGATTACATGAACTCCTCTTCACCTTTATCCACCTTTGTCATGGTAGGGAGAATACGTCAAAGTAAGGGTGGGGTCATCTAAGATAGCACAAGAGTTAACCACATTGTCATTAAAGCACTGTTTAGACATTCATTTACAGTTACAGAGGGTCTTTACCGGAATAAAAAATGGGCAACCCTGTTAAGCAAGCACAAGGAAAATGCACTGATCTCATGGACAGCACTTGCAGAGTCCACAGGATTGGAGGGATTAAAACCATGGAAAATCTGGATGACACATTTACATCTTTGACAACGAATATTTTTTGATTTGATATGAAATGGTTTATTTCAAGCAATTAAGTAGAAATAATACACAACAGCAATATAAACATCAGTTATACATTCATACAGTAACTAATCATACTTAGGATAAGTAGTGGGAGGAAACGAATTTATATAATCCCACCCCGTTATACTGTAACCATTTTATTACATGATTTATCAATATCCGATTCCCAGTTTTTATACAGACAGAATTAAAGATCATAAGATATCGATAAAGCGCATGACAAAGATGAATTACTTATATTACAAAGAGTATCTTTTTTTCAGTTGGGTTAGGGCTCGCAATGGCGTATTCGTACAGCACCAGCAGCAACTTAGGCCGTGAGGCACACATTATGACTCACTCTGCCCTGGGACATGCGTGAGGAAATACACATTGAAATAGTCATTGTTTAGTGCACATGAATGACTCCAAAATAATTAGAGTTTAATTAAAGTTCCAATACGTCATGCCATTGTGGAAGAGTTTCCTAACAAAATGAAAGAAGCTGTTTGGCATGTGTAGTACAGATTGCTTAATTCTGGCATCTTGGACATCCTTTTGGTCCACACATATATAGTGTCTTGCAGCTTTGAAGGAGTTCTTGATGAAAGTTGTAAGCCTGCAGACAGCAATGCTTTGATATTTCTGAAAATTTTGCCGTGACCTGGATTTGAACCGGGGTTGCTGCAGCCACAACGCAGAGACATAACACAGCAGGACCTCAAGAACAGTAGGAATCCTAAGTGTGTTATCTTCATACACACATACAGGAGAGATACATTTTCACATCACAATCAAAGCAGGTGACCACTCTGGACTTCATTCACAATGCTTTTGCCCCATCAGTCAAAAACATTGTTTTAATCTCCCTTCTTTCTCTCAAAATTTATTTATTGTGATTTTCAAAGCTTTAAACAAAATCACATAAAAAGAACATTCAAATCTGGCATTAAAAGTTATATTAAAATATGCATACTCAAACACACACAAGAATTATTAAAATATGATAAAAAGGGAGGGCACATAAATCAGTAGTGAGATGCCCTTACACAAACACTTAAGTCATTGTTTAGCATTGAATGGGCTTGGAAAAACCTTATTTAAGGATTCCAAAAGAGCTTTTTCTTTTTTTAACAATATATGTCAATCTTTCCAATACTCGACATGTCATCAAGTCTTTCGTCCACATTGTCAGCGAGGGTGTTTTCATGCTCTTCCAAAAATTTGCAATAATTGCTCTTGCTTGTAAAAGCCCAAAGTCGATGATTAATGATTGTTTCTGTGTTACGACAAAGTGTTGAGGATATATACCTAACACACATAATATAGAACACAAAAGAACATTATTTCCAATTATATGAGCAATATATCCAGTTACACTCTTCCAAAAGCATTGGATCACAGGGCATTTCCATAAGCAAGGGATTCAAGTTCCTTTGCCCTCTTTGCACTTAACACATATGTCTGGAATGTCTGGGAATATGTGGTTGAGTTTACTAGGTGTAAGATACATGGGCATTGTAGGAAAGAATCTTTTTGCTTTTCTGATCTTTCCATCAGTGCGTGTTCATCAGCCGGATTAAAAATACACAGAGTTTATTGCCCTAACAATAGTTCTAACAAAGATTAAATTACATTGCAGATATCTGGATTCTCGAATTAAAAGGCCTAAAGACGTAACATGCAAATTACTCGTAAGTATTTTTGAGAACAATAGAAAACTTCCAAAACAGTCTTTTTAACATGTGTGTTGAAACTCCACCCCTGGAAGCATCATGGCGGCCAAATCTCCGCCCTTGGTTGCTCTGATTCGTCGGCAGATAGCCCTTCTGTTCTCACCGGCCAATAGTTGGAGTTGCCGCCTCTGGATTCGCTCCTCCTCGACGTCGGACCATATGCGAAGGCGCACTCGGTGCACCCATGAAAAGATTCCCTATTAGGTCTGACGTAAATCATTCCTAGTTAACCGAAAGCTCCTATTACCGGCATTATGGGGGGGAGGTCAGCTCCAACCTCCACATGAGAACATGAATCTAGACGGGTTCCCAGGAATAAGATCTTCAACCCAGATGGTTGAAATGTAGTCCATGGCATATTTATTGCTTTTTTGCCAAAACTCCCATATCCTCACAAAGAACGTCCTATTTCTTCACAGGGGTTTGTAAGGGAGGGTTTGCCGCTGGAGACATAAAGCAAAAAGGAATGTCACAGGAGTATAAGTCTTGAGAGATCAAAATGAGTTCACTTCACACTAAAGATTAAGCTGCAACCTAATAAAGAATAAGATATAAAAACATACATTTCTATAGCATCAACCATTTCTATTGCAGCAGCTTAAATTTGGCGTTGATTGACTGTGTCTGGGCTTTCAAACAAGCCATTTCCCATTCATCTTCAGAGATGTCTTCTGATACGTCGATATTCCACACTTCTAGCTTTTGTGGAAAAGATTCTTATGAATGTGTTAAAAGCAGATTGTAAAACAAGGAAATCTTTCCTTTTCCATCAATGCAAGATTGCATTAATTCTTCAATTTTAGACCGTGGAGGTTAGGACAATTATTTCTGTGTGGAAAAAATGAAGTGTTTTAACTGTAAAAACTTAAAGAAATGTTTTCCTGAGATATTATATTTCTCACACAGCTGACTAAATTAAATTAAGTTGTTGGGTCTGAAACTTTAATACCTTTGGTGAACCATATCTTAAATCCACCATCTGCTTTGCCAAGTAGAAAGTAGTTATTACCCCAGATAGGTGAGAATTGTGACAACACTGGTATGTCTCCAACATGTTTATGTGACGAGTTCCATGTCTTAATTAAAATTTTAAGGAAAGGGTTCTTTGCTACCTGAATATAAACATATGTAGGGAGGAAGCTCAGATGTTGTATTTTGCTCAATAGAAACTCAGGATGGAGGAGGGAGCCCTAAAAGGTAGTACATGGTTAACCTTAATTGGGCTGACCAATAATATAGTTTTAAATCTGGCAGTTGGAATCCTTTTTTGTATGGGAAGCACAGTAGCTCTGTTCTTTGTCTGGCTTTTGGTAATTCCAAATGAATTGATTAAACAAATTGTTTCGAAAAAAAGGTGTTTGGTAAAGGAAGTGGTAAATCCTGAAGAGATATAAACATTTAGGTAAAACAAGCATTTTGACTATATTTATACGGCCTTTCATAGATATGGGCCTTTGGGTCTGTTTAACATCTCACGCACTCCGCCCACCAAGTGATCATAGTTTAAGAAAAATGTCAAATTAGGACAAATGTTAATCCCGAAATATGTAAAGCCTTGATTTGCCATGGCAAATTGTGAATTTACAGTTGGGTTGGTCGTTTCAGTTTTAACCAGGAGCATAAATGCTGATTTAGCATAGTTTATTTTATATCCTGATATAATTCCAAATGATTAAATTGGGGAATAGTCAGGTTTGTCAAAAATAGAATGAGGTCATCTTCCTATTAGGCTATACTATGTTACGTTTTGCAGATTTTTTACACCTGTAATTCTGTTATGAGACCAATATTTTCACTGATGGGACTGAATTGTGTGTTGCTGTGACACTTTGATGGGAACAAAATGCCATTGATGTTCAATATTAAACCATTTGTACAGCACCTTTCAAAAAAAACAACAACAAGTGCTTCTCAGTTAAACAGCTTCTCAGTTAAACAGCTTTGTAGGGCTCTCTTTAAGGTTGTTGAAAGTAGAAGCTATAGTTTTGTGAATGTAAGTGCATTCTGAAGTATTCTCGCGTAATTTGATGTACCGATGATGTTGTACAGAGCTCTTAAGCCACAACTTTCCTTTACAGTACCCTACACAGGCTTGGGATTTATTTGCCCACCTGTACCCACCTAAAGGGGCTGTTATGATTAAGCCATAAGAATCAACCCCAACAATCCCTAAAGATGAACCAGAATAGGCAATGGAGGACTTGACGGCTTCTGATATGTCCTACCAGACTGAACATTATTGAAATAACACTTTGCTCAAAAGTTTTTATTCAAATATTTCCACAGAAACAGATGAAGTTGGACCACCAAAAAATGTGGAAGCAAGAGAAATATTGAACACAGCATATCAGTGAATGCTGTTAATGATGAAACAAACTTTCCAAACACTTAACAAACCCCAACTGCTGGTTTTGAGTCCCAACAGAAAAAAAGCTTTAAAGGCCAACACATCACACCTCTTAAAAGGAATTGACGAGAAGGAAGCTTAAAAGAACATTTTACTGCTTCACAACAGAGTGACCTGTTTAACGGTATTTCTATGTGCTTTTCTTATTTTGTTTAAACACTTCCTCCAGGGCTGCAACTCCCATCACGTCTTACTAGGAGATGAATGTCAGAGCTTTCACCTGCAGAAAAAAACAAAAACAAAAAATACACACCAACATTAACACTGAAAGAATAAAGAGGAACAACGACTCATTATGTGAGATAATGAGAGGTTCTACATTTCATAATAAGTGCAGCGTTACTCACTTATTGCAGGGAGAAGTGTAATCAGTGACCGCCTCATCACCTGAAATGTAAAGTGAAAAACATCAGAAAGGAAACAACAATAGTAAAAAGATGGAGTCAGCAGAGAGTCGTACTTGTCTGATAGTAATCGTAGACTTTGACCACGGCTGGTTTCAGGTTTCCGACCTGCTGATCCTCCTCCAGGATCACATCGAAAGTCTCTTTCTGACCCTTCTTTAACTGCCAAGTAAATACAGGGACACGTGTATGAGAATACAAAACAACCAAATGCTTCATGAACCACAAAGCTTCAAAGCTTCTTACCCCGTCCAGGTAGATGTTAATGAAACCTTCCTCTACGTCCACACGCTTCACCAAGCGGTTTTCCTTCAGCTGTGACACAAACAACACACATGTTGTTAGCCCAAATAAAAAACGCTAGTCTGGACTAGCAAGGATGTTTTCTCACCATTTTCAAAGAGTTGTCCTGCAGAATGTAACCAGACAGCAGCTTAATGTTGATCACCACCATGTTGGTTTCCTCTCGTCTGCCCTGAAACCTGTGGGAATCAAACCCAGCAGAACTCTCAAACAGAACCAGAACATCTAAAGAGGCATTATGCTTTTGATACACTTTGGGTTTAAAGATGATTACTTACTCAACGTGCACAAAGAGCATGAACTCTGGTCGGGGAATGTCACATCGACCACTAGTGTTGGTAGAGATTTGAAAGGCAGAAAAGTCGGAAGGAGGGGGGATGTTGTAGAACAAAGAGATCTGGAAAGACAACATTTAAACCATTAACAGCACATTCTCTGAACACATGGACTTCCATGACTGATTTCTACTTTTCTGTACCTGTGCCAGCACACAGCTCTGACCCTCAGCTTCAATTGTGTACTCTCCAGGAATCTCATTCAGTTTCTCCTCTTGGTAAAGCAGTCTGTTGTCCTTATTTACAGTGAAGCGTTTGTTCAGACCACCCACTGAAGTCACAGTGACTGTAGTACTGCCTTCCAGACTGAAGGTGGCAGTAGCATACTTGGCCAGAGCTTGGAGGGCCACGACTGTGTCCTGTGCAGCAAAAAAGTTGCAGTGAGGGACTGCTCTTCAAGCCTCTTTGTTAGCGCCACATGAATGTAGGAGGAGCTACCTGTGTGGACGAGAAGCCGCCAAACGGATTCTGCTGCTGAGCGAGCCAACGCACGATGCCGGCGGCATAATCCAAACCAAAGCCTGGCAGAGATGGACCAGAAAGCAGAGCCAAGAGCACATAGGATGTCATCTCCACCTCCACTGAGTCCAGGCCGGTTTCAGGAGCATCATCTCTCTTCCAGTGACGAGTACCTCCTGTAATCCAAAGACAAATGATTTTCATGTGGGTCATCACCTCTATCATTTTTTCATTTGAGGTAATTGTATTAAATTTAAAAAAAAAAAAAAATAGTATAAAATCTGTAGGGCTCCATCAAGGTGGGGGTCCAGTTTGTGAGCATTTATTTTGTCAGCCACTTCTTAGAGATGGGCAGATGATTTCATAACTCATTTAATTTTTTTTTATTCCATTTTACCAATGTCACATTGTCTGCGACGTGTCTTATAAGCAGCTTGTTGCCACTGTTGAAAGTCTTGATCTTCTGTCTTACCTTCATTGATGGACTTCTGGTCCAGGAGGGTGATGAGTTTGCTCCTCACGTCCTGGTCTCCAGCCAGGGTGAAGGTGTAGGACAGCAGGGCGACGGTGTACAGATTGGTTATTTTACTCGACGCTGCAGTTCTCAGACATTTCAGGCAGTTCTGAACCACTGGATTCTGGGTAAAAATGCACACGACAAGGTGAAGTTTAGTCCATGAGGATTAACAATAGTGAATGAATAATGCATTATATTTATACAGATTATGTGTACTTGCATCTTGCATCCAATTAATGTCAGTCCATTGACATAAACACCAGATCAACAAAACACAATTCTACACCGGCAGTCTAGTTGTTTAATCACAGATTAAAAACTAAAATTACAATAATTTAAACCGGCCCTCATTAAAACCCTTATTTGCCAGATTGTATCCCTGCGCAAAGGAATAACAGCCCCCAAGTGAGAGTTGGGGTTAGACTTGTTTCAATGGACCATCTCTACAGATTATGTCCATAAATACTCCAACATGAAAAACATCTGAAGATACTAAAATTTGATTTCTCCATAAATTGACACTTCAGTTTAATGATTTGCATCACTGTATTATAAATATATGGAACCTTGTAATCATGCCACCAGAGAAGCATTAATCCTCTATTTAGCAGGTTCAATTTACTGAAACTGACATCTTTGACCATGTAAGATATTTTAAACATTCTGTTTCTAATTTTGCGAAATGACAAAAAATGATTGCTTTGCAAGTTTCGAAACAAATATCATTGACTCTTTTTCCCAATTGAGTTAGTTGGGGTTAGGTCTAGGGCTCACTGTGGCGTTTCCGTCCAGCTCCAGCATGGCAGCAGCAACGTAGGCCGTCAGGGACACGTCATCACTCACTCCCCCCTGGAAATTGGACAGGTGTGACAAAATACTCATTGAAAATATTGTTTAGTGTACATGAATGAACCCAAACCAATCAGTTTAATTGAAGCTCTAAACCTTCATGCCGTTGTGGAAGAGTTTCCCAACAGACTGAATGCATCCATCAAGCTTCTGGAGTCCAGACAGCCAAGTTCTGGCATCTTGGATGTACTTCTGGTCCACGAAGATGTACTGTTTTGCAGCATTGAAAGATTTCATGACAAAAGTAGTAAGCCTACAGAAAGAAGTCACAAAACACATCACATGAAAAGTGGTTAAAGTGGAAAGCAAGTGCATCAGAAAATATGGTTTAACATCCTCAGCTCATGACAGGCTAACAGAATGTTGAAAACTCATGGATAGTGAAATAAATAGATAAATTTAAACACCATAAAACCTTTACACTAAAAAGGACTGTAACTGGCATTTTTGATCTAACTGCAATTCTATATTTAATAGATAATATTTCTGTCATGTGGAGTTCCACAAGGCTTTGTGTTAGGCCCGATTAGGTTTTTACTTGAAGCAGATTCCAGGTTTTGAAAAACCTGAATATTTTTAAGTTGCTTTTAACTTTAAAAAGTAACCATTGGAACCGCAGCATGAACAACAACAGTATTGAACAATTACTATTTTTACTACATCTGTGATATACATCAAATCTTATTCTTGAATTATTTCCAAAGATAAAATGCTAACATCAACATTAGTTTATTGTATTTATTTGGTGCTCAGATATCAATCTCATATGGATCGTTTCATTTTACGGCTTTTGTTTTTAACGTTGGAACCCTAATAATCCTTAGTCAAGTGCACCTGTTCGGATGTGGTCCCACACAAGTGCTGAGGATTTTGGGGTAGTCCAGGCCCATTGAGGGTCATGGAGCAGTCTTGCAGTGCCCTTGAGGCTCGTACGGACACCTCAAGGGACAAGAAAATGTAAAGTACCATTGTGGTGTGTAATAAATGTATTGTGAAGTATTTGTAAGGCTAAAGTAAGTTGGTGATGCTGCTGTCTGATCCTCTAACATCACACTCTAATCATTGGTAAAGTGCAAGTACTGGCCCATAATGACCCCAAGCAAAGGAGACATTGTGTGCAGGTAAATGGCGTATACTTATAGCGCTTTCTACCTTCTACCCCATTCACCCATGCACACACACTTATTCACACACTGATGGCAGCTCCGCTACCGAACACTGGCGCCAACCTCCCACCAGAGGCAAGGTGGGGTTCAGTGTCTTGCCCAAGTCACTTCGACACATTGGTGTACAAGGTGGGAATCGAACCTGAAATCTTACGATCATGAGTCGCAGCAGGTATATGCAAGTATACACAGAAAGTAAACACAGAAACCTCCTGACCAGGTGTTTCCAGATGGGTCACTCATTCCAAAAGCGCTGTAGGAACCATTATCATGCTTATAGTTGAGCTCCCTCTGATATCCTAAAAACACACGTGAAAATTCAGATGCTTTCACGTTTTCCTGCCATTGTCATCAAAACATAATATTTTGGCGACTCACCGCTCTCCAAGTATCCTACAGCCATCTTCCGAGTTGACTCTTTCAGCTGACCAGTGCTCTTCAGGTAGTCGAGGATAAAGATGTTTGGAGCAAACAGCAACATGTTTTGTTCTCCACAGCCATACGGCATGGCCAAGAGTTTGTCTAGGTTCTTCATGGCCCGGCCCATCAGATCACCTGTAAAACCCAGAAGAGACGTCAGAAACTCCTAGCTTGGTTCTGGCTCTCTCCATCCACTTCAGAACATGTTTTACTGACCCACAACAGACACAGAGGCTCTCTCTGATCCGGCCACGAACTTTTCAGGAAGCTCAAGAGAGATATTTTTACTCACTGGTCCTTCTAGCAATAAGAGAAAGGAAACAAAATAAATCAAGACTTTAAAAAATGTATGTATTTTTCCCCACAATAGTCACAAATTGTAATCATTTTAAGAAAATGTCCAAATTATCCATTTCTCTCTTACTTGCAGGACACAGGAGAGCGTTGTGGCTGACCATCTGTGGGACTCCTTCAGCCTAACAAAGAATCAACATTAATAACTTGATGTTGCAATATTATCAGTTCAACTAAGAAATTCAGCGCACATTTAACTGTTTTTGAAGTATTGGGATTATTGGTGTTTAGCTGTAAAAACCTGATTTTTTAGGGGGGGGGGGGGGGGGTACTAACCTCTACCAACAGCGTGGTAATCACAGTGTCGACCTGACCCACGGTGGGGACTGTAACCGCCTCTGTGCCACATTTCTTGTTGCTCTTCTCAGCCTCAGCGCTAACCTTCAGAGTCACATCACCTGTTGGCACAAAAGCATTGTTTGCCAATGAACGTCCTTTTCGTCACAGGAAGCCTCTTTTTCCCTGCAGTTTGGTGCTTCCTTCACACATTTTCTAAAGATCTTCAAGGACTTAAACTAAAGGTGGAGTGTTTGTTTAGAGATTGTACTCGTGTTTGTTTGTCCTACACTACCTAGAGCAGTTGGCGTCACGATCCAGGAGAAGGTCTTGCTCTCCTCTGCACACAGACACACACTGCTGTAGACGCAGCCGTCACAGTTCTTGAAGGTGAACTGATCAGACTTGGCCAGAGTTGCCTTCACCTGCAAAGGAAAGAAAAACTCAGATTCAAGAAATGACTAACACAGAAACGGATTGTTTTCAAGAACTGAGGAAACTGTTTACCATGATGCATTTGGGGAGGTAGTTGAAGACTGTGGCTTTGAGAGTGAACACCTCTCCTCTGACGACAGAGTAGGGCAGAGTGAGGCTGACAAAGAACGGCTGGAAGGCTGTTAGTCCAACGTTGGGAGCAACGCCAAAGCCAGCAGGAGACACACAGAAAGCTCCGGCTGCCCACTTAGTGAGGGTGTCAGGGACGGTCTTCACCAAACTGGTCGATCCACTGGATCTGCATCAAAGAACCAGCAAGATGTCAAATGGAGATAGAATTCCAATTCCTTTCATGAAGAAAATCATGCATCAAACCTTTGACTTAATCATATAGGCCCTTGTTCAATACATCAAACAGAGTTACATTAAACATGACAGTTTTGGTTTTTAATGCAGGAATATGATGGCATAAACGGTGGCTGTGATCTCCTCGACTACGAGTTAAGGTGTTGTAGGTTCAGGGGATGTCATCTGGACTTTGTTTTAAAGTTGGAATACGTTTCGCCTCTTATCCAAGAGGCTTTGTCAATTCTGAAATAGCTGGTCTAAGAGCTGGTATATATGCGCTCATGGGGGAGGAGTCAGACCTGAAACTGGAGGGAACTGTAACTGGAAACTGGAGAGAAAGGATGATTTGAGCGAGGAGTGAAAGAAGCCATCTTTGTCAAGAAGGATAAACCTTCCCATAAGAATGGTGGTCTCAGGTTTATTCTTCCATCCATCTACGGCAGTGTTTTGAAACCTAAACAAACCAAACCAGTTCCACCTGAGTCGTTAACTGCTGAAAGAGACGACCAATTTGAAGAGGGAGTCACTGACTCCCCAACCCCCAGCTGAGGACAAAGGACTATTAACGACCCGAAACCATATAGGCTAAGTGGACAACACCTCCAGTTTCAGGTCTGACTCCTCCCCCATGAGCGCGTATATACCAGCTCTTAGACCAGCCATTTCAGAATTGACAAAGCCTCTTGGATAAGAGGCGAAACGTCTTCCAACTTTAAAACCAAGTCCAGATGACATCTCCTAAACCTACTACAATGGATCCAATCTGGATGAATGAGAGTCTTCATAGACATGAGTTAAGGTGTTGCTGCAGCAAACAAACTCATGAATCCTCCACCATCATGCCTTGCTATATGAGAAATTTAAAGTTTTACCCCAGGTTGAAGTTTTAGACAATTTAGAGTTTTTGTTACCCCACTGACACCAGGTCCCAGATCCAGGTTTCAGGGAAATATGTTCTTATAGTCTCAGTTTTCTGTCCCTCTGGGGCTGGCACTTGCGGAATCACTGGCTGCCTATTGGCACCGAGAATCGCTAAAGGCCTAGCTGAAAAGAACAAAAGAAAAACAAAAACTATAAACCCACTTGAAGCTGAAGCTCACATTTTTCATTTGCTTGTTTGTTGATTAACAAGCATATTTGCTTTTCTTTTCAAGAATTACTATTCAAATATCTTTGCGTCAGTTATCATTGTGGAAAAAAACATGCCCCTACCAAGTTCAAAGGTAAAGCAAGGTCTGGGTGCTCTCACATCAGAGTTTGTAATTATTTTGATCCCAATGTTCTGAAACAAAAAACAGCAAAGAGGCAACAAATGCTTGACAAGTTATGAAATCAAAAGATACATAAACAATATGATCACATTTTGTTAACATCAGAAAAGGAAAGTGAGTCCGAAAACAAACTCAACTTGATCTAAAACTGCACAAAAAACAACCCCCCCCCCAAAATAGGAAAAATTGTGCTTCAACCTTACTAATATTTGCTGAAATTAATAATAAAACCTAAGTGACTTTACCTTGAAAATCGTGTAAACATCACCGCCCTCATAAAAGGGAACAATGCGTGAACGCTTTTCACGACGACCTCTGGGCAGGAGTGTGGGCTCCAGTGGAATCGGTCTTGGCCATGGTTCAGGAAAGCAGGGATTGAAGGAGTCGTCCTCAACCTGATAGTCATATCCCCACATTTTCTTGATGGGCAGCTGGTTGTAGACCTGTAAGCAAACCAGACCATGAATCTGGAGAAAACAGTACTAACTCCGAGGTCAAAGTGCAGAAATATTGGGGGGAAAGTCGTACATAGTCAACTGTGAGCTCCTCCTCTGACTTGAGAAGGAGGACGCTCTGGTCAATGGCTCTGACAGAGCAGAGGGAGCTGGGATGAGCCCGCAGAGTCATTGTGGTCTTTGCTCCTGGAAGCTCCTGGACAGCCGAGAACTTCAAGGACACCTGCACAGGAGACAAAGAAGCTAGTTCAAACACAGCACATCAAGTCCCGACTTTTAAGGAGTCCAGTTTAAAATGACATTCAGTACCTTGTTGTTGAGGCAAAGCTGAATGGGGAAGTCCCTGCTGTCTGCAACAACTTCTCCACTTGATATCATTGTGTAAACCACCACCTGGGCAATTGGAGCCAGGTCGATCACATTGGTGAGGGGGATCTTTATCTTTCCTTTGATGACTGGAGAAACATTTAAAAATAAAGCCATCTATCTAAGTTTTAACAACAATATGATGCAATTACTACACAGAGATAATCCTTTAACAATTTCATACAAAACACATTTCCAACATAGTTTTTTTGATGAACAAAAAATATTTTTCAATGGCTGTACACTCTGTTAAGATGAAAATGTCACAAAGATGGAAGTGTCTGGTATGCATTATAGTGGGTACAGTTTTGTCAGTCAAAGATTGCTTAAACTTATTAGCTTGATGTTAGAATATAATAGACAAAAAACTAAGGTTTGTACCTGTTCTATGGTTAACTGCCACTTGGACAGTGCCCTGCTGCACTATGGCACCTTTGGACTGCACCTACGGAGAAAAAAAAAAAACATGACACCGTTTTCTTGACCCTTTCCCATTTCTTTAAATTGTTCTTTTTTAAAAGAAAATTTCACACAAAAGTCAAATTTGACAATTTTGTTTATGTAAGGCAAAAATACCAGTGGACTACAATCCCACAGAAGCAGCACACCTGTATGGCAAGTTATGTTTACCAAAAAAGGCATCAATATGTCAGGCTCGACTCGTGGATGCAAAAGCAGGAACACAGAGGTACGTTGAATCAAAGTTTTTCTATCTTCCCTTTAATCTCGAAGCAGACACTCGAAGTACAAAGAATGCAAAACGATCCCGTGACAGACACTGGGTAGAGGAACTTAAATACACAGCAATGATGAACAGGTGGGCGAACAGGTGCAATTCATAAACAGAAGTAAAGGTGGAGACAACACAAACGGGAGAAACCGGAAGTAACCAAAATAAAGGCCCAAAGAACCCGGAAACCCCACAACCAATCTAGAATGCGAAACAAACTAACCCACTCTGGCCCCTGAACCTCACACAATATGGTTACTGTCTTGTAGGAATTTCTTGGAATTCTTTAGACGTTTATATAACATGCTAAAATGACTGTTTTGGGATTGAATGCAATCATGTTTTGATAGTTATTGAACCTTTTAGCCAAGTTTCTAGATTACATTATGGGATGTTGTATCACTTGGTTAAACTCTAAAATGACAAAATGAGATGAACTTACCAGGTAATAGAAGCTAAGAAATCTTTGCCCTTTCTGTAGATCCTCCCCCTGGATGATGTATTGAGCCAGCAGGAATCCATTTTTGTCGCATGGTATATCCACGCTGTTCTCACTGAACCCCACAAAGCTCTTGCTCTGGGAGTAAAATCTTGTAACATACTGGTAGGCCGTCCCATAGTCAGGAAACCGTACTTCAGGAACAGTTTGTTCATTTTTTCTTTTTATTATGGTGGTTGCCTGTTAAGACAACAAGATCCAACACTAGAGTTATACTGTGATATACTCCTTTCATATCTTCCTATTGGATTATTGGCCCAACATCAGACCCGTTTAGTACAGAAAGCAGCAAGCAACTGCAAAAGGTCACCACTAACCGACAGAGAGACTGATTCCGACCACGAGGATGTGTCCAGAGAAAACACAGCGATTCCTTTCTGATCTGTATAGAGGGTGAATTCTAGTGAGTCTACAGCATACAAGTAGACTGCTTGGTTTGCGATGGGACTGCCATCTGCACCAGTCACTTTGATCTGCAAAAAAAGAAAGAAGTAAAAAAAGAGATTGCTTTGACATAATTACTTGAAGCTAAATGCTTCACAAAGGGGTGAGGGTTATTTGTTAGGTAAACATGTGGGCCTTCATGATTATTCCAGGTGTCAAAGGTCAAAAGATGGATTAACTAGCAAGGTTTTGAACCAAAGGTGTTAGCAGCACACTGATTTTTCAAAGCTTCAACACTGAAGTAGACCCAGAGAAAAATTAAACTTTAAAAACAGAACCTAATGCTTTTGTGACTGACAGTCCACATTAATGGGTTGGATGGGGGTGGGTGATCCACTGGATGGACACAGTTGCAGCCCACTTCTCCCCCAGAGGATAGCTAAAACCCATCCAGCCCTTTTCCACATCTGCTTAATTCTTTTTGGGTTCATGGGGTTGCTAGAGCTTTATCCCAGCCTCTGTTTGACAAAGGCAGGGTACAAGTTGAGTTGTTGAAAAGTAAAATGGGAAAAACAACTAGCAGGGTTTTGTACAAAGGGAGTCATCTTGTACAAAGTATCAAACATTCTAGTAAAACATGTGACCTAATTCAAGTCATCTGGTGTGATTTTCAAAATATACTTGCATGCTAATGATTACCTTTCCCTCGAGCGGGAGGCCCGGCTTGTAAGAAGAGGGTAGGTCCTCAAAGGAGACGGTTCTGATCTGAGTGGTGAAGCTGGCACTTCCACTGGCCTTAAGAATGACACCTGTGTGACAGTAGACAGATCAAAGCTTATTAGGCGCTAGTGCTAGTAGCTCGAACAGCAAAACCCAGGTGTGCCACAACATACCTGTACCAAACTCCTCTAGTTCAGCCGTCACCTCAAATGAGTCAAAATAGTTGTATGCATTTATGGCAAAGCCTGCCAAGGCTACGTTTTGTGTGGCACATCCACTTTTATCCGTCTGGAGAAAGATTTTTTGAAAAAGGTGACTTTTGAAAACTAGCAGATATGTGACGTTCAAGGACATCAAGAAACAGTTCATAAGAAATACTCACAGAAAGTTCGAATGTCTTGCAGATGTCATCCTGTTTTGGGGACGGCAACCAAGAATACTGGTTCGCGCGTCTGCAAAACTCAGCTTTGACTGAGCCCAGAACTGGTTTCCCATAGGTGTATCTGCAGGGATATGCACACAGTTGTGTATTTTGTTGGTTGTACTGCTTGTATGAATGTTAAAGAGGCTGTTTACAATTTTTATTACCTATATACACACACACAACCTATAAACAATTTTAATTATTGACGGACACTCACTTTCCGCAGATCTTCAGTGTTACTTCATCATCCAGGATGGTGATCACACTGGGCAGGTTTACAGTCACTTCAAACTTTGGCAAAACTGTTGCAGACAAAACACAACTAAAGTTATGATTAAGGAAAATAATGGCATTTTATTGCTAGACTATACCTCTCACTAGTCTTTACCATATTCTTTGATCTCAAAGTTGTGGGAAATCGTTTCTCCTTTGTCTGTCTCAGCAGTTATCACGTAGATTCCTTGTGCAGCTTCAGGAATGGTGGGGTGAGAAAGGTCAAGAATGCCTCTGTCAATGGACTTGTCCAACCATTGAGCGATGCGGTTTGAGTTGGGATCCTGTTTTAAAAAATGAATGCTTATAAAAAAAATGTTCAAAAATAGAGTTTGTTTTTTTAAATGTGTACTAAGCCCTTTGTGCATCTTTGATCAACACTAACAGTAGGGCAGCACTAAGCTAACTTTGCCAGGAAGGCTAAAGCAATGAAAGTAACTGGAGCCGGTACAGATTATTGATAAAACCACTAGGTCCAATCAAGTAAGTTATGGAACCACATTGTTAAGCAAGTTCAATTGATAGTTAAACAAGAACTAACTAGTTACAAATGTGAACTGTGATTAAATAAGTCTTTTAGATCATGTATAAAGTACAGCATGACGCAAATGTGCACAGATGTTCTGATGGTTTAAGTATCTTAGTCGGTTTGTCTTTTCAAGTTGATTGAGTGATGAGATGATTCTCAAATTTTCTAAACAGATCAGTTGGCCTTCACACAGTAGAAACATCTGTTCATTTTGTGGCTGGATCGCTTTTAAAGATTTTTTAGACCAACTCTCACATCTTAAACTTCAGTATTATTTACAGATATTGATGCACTTTGCATCTCACTTCATTAGCCCACTTTAACCTCAATCTTATAAAGGTGATTCTGGGAAATTTTCACCGACTCGACTGAAACTAACTTTTTCTCCCTTTGTAGAAAGCACCGCAGATCTTTAACATGAAGTAGATTGCACACATTTGATTTTTTTTTTTTACCTTAAAGCGATTTTAGCAATACTACAATGTGGTTAATATCCTTTGCTTATCCTACGTATGTTCATCCCCTACATAGGATCAATTTTGAAGTCAGCGCCATGTCTGGCCTGCAAAAACTGGTCAGATCTTCCCAAGTCACCCCCAGTTAAGGCTCTACTGTCTGGATGCAACTTCTTACCTCAATTATAACTTCTTTATACTGAAAGAGAAGAGATAAATTAGTCATTTTTTTTAACCAATTTACACCATCAGTTAAAAAAACATTTAACTTAAAAAATTGAAGTGCAGTCAAGCACCTTAAGCTGATTACAAATCACAGACAGCCCCATATAAAATGTTCTAGCTCCGCCCCTGGGCAGCAGTAACAGACCCATACTAAAACACTAAAAATAAAAGCTAAAATCTCACCATGCGGTTGACTGGAATAAAGTTGTTATCCATGGAGACAATCCGGAACTGAACTTTAAAAGAAAAAAAATCCCATTATTATAAATACAATACTACACAAAACGAAACATTAGTTTTACATGGATGCATTTTTCAACAGGTTCATGAATGGCGTTTTTGGTTTGAGGTTCAGTAATTTCAACCCCAAAAACATATTTATTGGTTCGACAAACATTGTGTCATTTGTATGTCACTGGGAAACCAATTATTGGGCCATAATGCAGGAGATGGAAGTCTGAAAGCAGTTAGGCATCACACTCACATGTTTATATACAGGGTTAATGTACCAAATTTAAAATGGATTTAAAAACTGTATAAAGTCCAGAACTCACTCACCGGTCTGTCCAGGCTTGTAGATGGGTTTGTCTGTCTGGACAATGTGGACAAAAGCAGGAGGTTCTATCAGGACTTTGGTCTCCTGGTTCAGTGAGTCCATCTTACCCTGAATTTTCACACTGATGGATGCCACAGTTGTGCTGGACACTATAGGGACCTGCAAAACCAGCAAACATTTAAAACATTAGAGTGGTAGATTCACAAAAAAAAAAAAAAACTATTGTAGCTTATCTTTCCTTAAACGGACAATACAATGCAGATGTCTACATTGCAAAACCAGCAAAATGTTTTTATTGGTTCGCCCTATAATAATGAATCGACACACTTCTTTGGTATTTGTTATTGTCTTTATATCCTGGTTTGTTAGTCTCAAATTGGTTCTTACAGACCAACTTCTTTTTTTGGATGGGAATCTTGTACCTGAACTCACATTAACCTTTTAACACTGAAGCCGTCGCTGGTGATAGAAAACACTTAGAAGTAACTCTTCAAATGTTGACACGTTTAACGTAGTTGGTCGACAGATTCCGAAGCAGAGAAAATTGTTTTGTGGCTTAATGGAACAATGCACTGCTTTTCTAGGCTTCAGAATCTGTTGGTATTACATTTGAGTTAAACTTCGTAGACTTATGGCAATTCAAAGAATGCCAATTCTGGACCTAAAGCTCCAGTGTTAACGGGTTAATGCCAGCTCTTGCTTCAAACACATTTAAAAAAAAAAAAGTCAACCTGGATTAGGAAAGGACAGATTTTAACATTGACTGATAAGTCCTTTTTATCTGGTTTTCTGCCTCTATAGTCACTTCCTGGGAAATATTTCAATTGAGAATTTCTGATGTGGCATTGAATTTCAAAAGACTTCAAGAAAAAAAATCTCAAAAACAAACCAGAAACTGGAAGCAGCGGTAGATTTCAGTTCTTAAAAACAGCTGCCCGATCTTTGTACTGGAAGAGTCCAGATCCAGGGTGATGGTCAAGGTGACGGGCTCTGTAGGGGTTTGGATCAGAGCGCACAAGGTCTCCTTGTTTCCTGCTGTCAGATGGGAGCTGACAGTCACCAAATAGGTTCTGTAACCAGAGGACGGAATAAGAAACAATCACATTCATACAATTTTTCAGCTCCTCTGCACAAATGTCTGCTGCTAAACAGATGAAAGACGTACCTAAAGAACCAGTTGAAACAAAGTCAACTTTTGACTGTCAAGTAGAAATCTACTTACGTTTCATTGAGGCTGGCTGACATCACACGCTGCAGGTAGGATGCAGCAATGATGGCAGCGAGCATGAGCAGGTGAGATTTCATGTCAGCAGGGTTGCAGGAGCCACTCCTGAATGCAAGGATTAAGATACTTATCAAGACAGATCCCTGACGATGAGGGATACTCATTGCTCTGTAGATCCACAGTGGCCTCTTTTATGGCCAGACTTCTTTGGGTGTACCCTCTTTGGCCCACTTTCCTTTTCTTCAGCAATACTAGACCAATTCCAGAACAACAAGAGGGACAACCTGTGGGTTCTACATATTTTCTTAGAAGCAAAGGTCTGTTCTTGGAGTTTAGCAAAAGTATGAAGGTGGTAGGATCAACGTCTGGAGACACAATGACCAGAGTTTCAGCTGAACACATCTGACAACACTGATGTAAGAACAACTGAGTTCTGAGATACCCTTTAGGCTGCATAAAGACATTTGCTTTGCTGCAGGTGTGACCGTATGCCCTCTTACATTTGCATCCTAAATGGAGACTGGATTTGGTAGTGATTAAAAATATACAATTAAAAACTTGACACAAGTTCCATGAAAGAGAAGGTTACAATAAACTCTGACAGTTGGAACGCACTCCAACACTGTATGAGGGCAGCTGCCTCAGGATCTACTCAACCCCACTGCACCGGTGGGTAGACAATTAACGGTGCCAAGGGAGATCTCCGATCCAAATCCTCACCAGGAGTACCCTGCTCAGGGCCCCAATACACACCACAACCCTAACAGTGATTAAAAGATGATACTAAACAGAAGAGGTGCACTTGAGCAGGACAACACTAATTTATGGGCCGAAAGCAGGGGGGGGGGGGGGGGGGGGTCTACATATGGCACCCACCAGCTACCGTAAGGATAAAGGGAGGAGCCAGCCACCTCCCCCCTGCCAGCCACCTCCAGCCAGTTCCAACCACCAAGATACCAAAGTGGGCACAAAACAATTTAAAAATGGTTAAAAGCAAAGGTGTCAAGCGCGATTAAAACATTAAAAACAATAACTGAAAAGAGTATAAGCAAAACAGCAGTAGCAACTCTGCTGGGAAAAAAAAAGACCAATAAGTTAGTTCCCCCTGGGACATTCACATCATGGTTACTAGGGATGGCCCGTTTGACACGGCACTTGGGCGCGCAGTTCACCTTCATGAAACTGAGTGTTTCGGCACAATGTTTCAGGGCGTGTGTCAACTAGCACAGATCATGTGGTGGATGACGTGCCAAATGCTTTGTTTGGTCGAGCCACGCTTAAGATATCAAACACTGCAATGAATGTATGACATGCTGTTGCCTTGCGATTAGACATAGCTCAGTGGAATAGTGAATGGCATAAACATTTAGAGGTTCTAGGTTTGAGTCTGGCACTATACATATTCTTTTTGAGTATTTTTTTCTTCATGTGATATGTACTTTGCTGTGTCAAGCACTTCTCACAGAAAGCGTCACATGCGTCGTTTTACTTTATTTTTAAATCATTAACAAAATGTTTCTGTTTTACCTTTTTTCATCATCATTTCCACATTGAAATGTTACAAGGAGCTTTGTTGAAACATATGGCAATATACATACAGTCCGCCACCAGATGCCGCTGTTCTGTGTGGTTTCGAAGCCCGGAATGGGTGGTTCGTTTTTCTAGCACAATAACATGAACCCCAATGAGGCTTCATGGGGCTTCTATTACCATCCCCAATGTTTACAAATCCTTATGTTAAATCTCATGCTCCATGGTCAGAACTCACGCCACCACCTGTTAATATAAATATGACGTAAAATGTTGCAATCTCAAATACTTAAAAACTGTAGTAAAAGGAGCTAAATGATTAAAAACTTTGGTAAACAAAGGTCCACATGTCAAGATCACTCACCAAGGCCAAACCAGAAAACCTGCATCTAGCCCAGACTCCCACAGCTGCTATTTATCAGCCTTATGGGCCAATCACAGCTCAACAGACAGGTGCTGGCCATGAATGTTAACCTATGGTACACCATGAGGGACAAACTACCCCCCACAGCCATGTCTGTCACACAGGTAGACCAGATATGGTAGTGTGCTCTTTTTACATCTTTGACACAGAGCTGTGAGACTGTTTTTCCTGTTTTGTTGTGCTTCCCAAACACCAACCCTGACAAGTGAAAATTTTTCAGGCTTACCTTGGACCTTCAATCAGTCAGGAATTTCTCATTATTACCTCAAATTAATGCTTCTTTGGAGCTGCCCAGTGACTGGTTTAAATCTGGTCTCTGTGTTTCTGGTCATCATATTTCCTCCACCCAGAATTTTGCGACCCAAAGACTGACATCCAGCTGTAGCCGAGCTTCTGAAGCAGATTAGCCATTAGCTCCCTAAGGAGATTTGAATTTGGTCAAAGTACCAGTTGGCTGAGATGAAAGCAAAAGCCTTAAACACCCATTTTAATGACAGTGGTGTTTTTAACATGTTCTTGTGGCATATTCTCATGATGGAGAACATAGGTTAAGAAAGTTAGGCTCAGAATTGAATCTCTGAGAATTTTCTTTTCAAATTGGTCTTCAAAAAGACCCTTCATAGCACAACAGTTCCCAACTCAATGTTCTAAATAGAAAGTCATAAAAAATCTGAAAGGTTTTTCAAACCTGGCTGGCTGTACATCAGTTTAGTTTTTGGTGTGAATTTGAACTTTTCAACATTGAAGTCAATAGGAATTTCCTGAAACCAGCCTCTTGTGGCAATTTTAGGAACTGCAGCATTTGGAACTTTTAGCAATATGTGGGCGCTGAGGACCCCACTTCCGGGAAAGACAAAATATTTCATAAATCTAATGATTGTAAAACTTGTCAGCTGTGATCGTGTAGTGGTTAGTACTCTGCGTTGTGGCCGCAGCAACCCCGGTTCGAATCCGGGTCACAGCAAAAGGTACAGAAAAACCAAAAATGTAATTCTTTGCAAGCTTAGACCTTTCATCCTTAACTCTTTAAAAACTACTAAACACTCTCTTTGTGGACAAAAAGTACATCCAAGATGCCAGAATTGGGCAGTCTATGCTACACATGCCTAACATTTTTATTCAGTCTGTTGGGAATTGTTCCACAACAACATGAAGTACTGGAACTTACATTAAACTGTAATTATTGTGCATTCATTCATGTACACTAAACAATGAGTACTTCAATGTGTATTTCCTACCACAAGTCCAAGGGCTGAGTGAGTAATAACGGTTCCTTCACAGCATACGTTGCTCCTGGTGCTGTACGGAAACGCAGTTGTGAGCCCTTACCCAACTGAATAAAAGATAGTCTTTGGAATTTTTCCTGTGAAAGATGTAGGTGTGTCATAAAGATTTTCCATGGTTTTAATCCTCCAATCCTGTGGACTGTTCAGGTGCTGTTCGTGTGAACAGTGCATGTTTTCTTGTGCTCACCGAACTCGGTTATCCATTTTTTATTCTGCAAAGACCCTCTGTATCCGTAAAGTACGGTCTAAACCAGGGGTGCCTAAAGTGGGGCCCGCGGGCAAAATTTGGCCCGCCAAAGGTTTTCTTCTGGCCCGCCGAGTCGTGGCTGCGCAAGCCGCCGTGTTTTTGTAAAACCCCTTAACCTCACATCCATTGTCTATGATGGTGAAAAGTCTATGACTGTAATTTACTTTTGTTCTCCAGATGGCGCTGTTAGCACCTTTGCTGCCCACCGCTGCCACCCCCTCTCAACCCCATGCACTGAGTGTCTTCTTTTACGTCCTCACTGCTCTGCATACCGTTCTTGTGCTGTCCTCTCTCACGTCCTCTTTACCGAAGTCTCACAAACACATAAAGCGCACCGCACCATAGGGCAATCCTTACATTTTGGAGAAGATTTACGACTCTAAGACTTTTTCAGTTTGTTAAGATGGAACGACAACGGCAATGGCACACGGATAAGAGGCATTTTAAACAAAAGTGGGAGGATGATTATTTTTTTGCAGAAAATCTCTTCTAAGGCTGTTTGTCTTATTTGCCAGCAATCCGTGGCTGTACTGAAAGAGTACAATATACGTCGCCACTACGAAACTAAACATGCGGTCTTCTCCAGATACAAAGGTGAGGCGCGAAAGAAAAAATCGAGCGAGCTGCTATCGAAACTTCGGTCACAGCAAGCCACCCTCAAGAGGCCCTCGACAGCACAAGACTGCGCCACACGGGCCAGCTACGAAATTTCGGCGCTAATTGCAAAGAGTGGGAGATCGTTTTCAACGGGAGATTTTGTTAAGGAGTGCCTGTCCACAGCTGCTTCAATAATGTGCCCTTCCCAAGAAAGAGTTTTTTCCCAAATTAGCCTCTCGCGCAACACAGTGACCCGCCGCGTTGAAGATTTGTCTCGGGACATTAGAGATCAGTTAACAGTAAAGTCAAGAGACTTTGTTGCTTTCTCACTGGCATGTGATGAGAGCACAGACATTTCTGATTCAGCGCAGCTTTTGGTTTTTGTTCGGGGAATTAACGCTGACATGAAAATAACACAGGAGTTGGCGGGACTTGAGACGCTGCGAGGGACGACAAAAGGCGAAGATTTGTTTGCGGCGGTTTCAAGAGTCCTGGACAAATATAACTTGAGTTGGGACAAAATGCTTGGAATAACAACTGATGGTGCACCTGCCATGATTGGGAAAAAAGCTGGCCTCACTGCTCTCATTTCCCAAAAAGTTTCAGAGTGTGGGGGAAAGGTAGCGCAATACCACTGTATCCTGCACCAGGAACAGCTGTGTGCAAAGACGATCGGACTGGCAGACGTTGTGCGCGATGTCGTTAAAATCATTAACTGCATCCGCTCAAAGGCACTCTCACACCGCCAGTTCAGAGCATTTTTGGATGAAGTTGATGCGCAATACAAAGATATTCTTTACCATCAGGAGGTGCGCTGGCTGAGCAGGGGGACTGTGCTCAAAAGATTTTTTGAGTTGCGCCAACTTATCGCGGAGTTTCTGTCGAGTGCGAGCAGGGACACAAAAATCCCCTCCGATAAAAGATGGATTTTCGACGTGGCCTTTATGGTGGACATCAACGACCTGCTCAACAATCTGAATGTTAAACTTCAAGGCAAAGAACAGATCATAACGGAGCTGTTTGACCACATCAAGGCTTTCCAAATGAAGCTGCAACTACTCTGCCGGCATCTTTCAGCAGGTAAGTCAATGACATGCTGCACACAGACTTTTGGCTGTTTGTTATTTGTGATTGTAACACGTGCTGCTCCATGTGTGTCCGTCGCTGTGATGTGTCGCTGTCCGTGGTGCTTACGCCTGTTTGACAGAAAACGTAACTGTTTGTCTTTGTGGGTTTGCTTTCATTGCTCTGTTGTCTTTTGTGTCCTGTAGCTTATGTGCCTCATAGTAGGGCCAATTATACTAATGGACACATTCTTATTTGACTTTGTCTCTTTAGGAAACTTGGCACACTTCCCCAGCCTGAGAGACGTGAATGTGGAGGTGGACAGGTTGCCAGAATATGGAGAACTTCTCAGCAACTTAAATAAGGAGTTTGATTTGCGCTTTGTGGACTTTAAGAAGACTGCAGGTGACATGGAGCTTTTTTCTCAGCCCTTCAGCGTGAGTCCCGACTCAGTTCCAGAGCATTTGCAGATGGAGTTGATTGAGTTTCAATGTGACACAGAGCTAAGACGCAAATTTGTATCACTACCCTTGAGGGATTTTTATCCACATGTGTCAAAACAAAGATACCCACAGATGAGAAAAAATGCACAAGTGATGCTATCTCTGTTTGGCAGCACCTACATTTGTGAGCAAACATTTAGTCTCATGAACCTGAACAAGATCAAACTCAGGGGGATCCTCACAGACTCACACTTGCAAGACATACTAACACTATCAGTGAGTAAGCTGCAGCCCAACATTCAGTCACTGATGAAGTCAAAAGACCAGCTCCATGTCTCTCATTAAGGATCGCAGTTTGCTGTTTTCATTGGAAAAAAGTTAGTTTTAGTTTGTTTTTGTTTTTTAGTTGAAAATTGCCAGTGAGGCCTTGCTTTTATGTTTGATGGTTTGAAAGAATGTTTATTTTTGTATGTTACCTTGATGAATACAGAATCAAAATAAACACATTAAAGCATATTCTTTGTTTTCTGCTTTTATTTAATGACATACAAAAAACGTTTTGTATTTGGCCCACGGTCCACGATCACATTTAGATTTTGGCCCTTTGAGGAAAAAAGTTTGGGCACCCCTGGTCTAAACAGTACTTTAATTACAATGTGGCTTAAGAGCTCTGTACAACAGCATCATCGGTACATCACCTTACAAGAAAATACCTCACAATACTCTTACCATACGCACAACGATTACAGCTTCTGCTTTCAACAAGCCTAAAGGGAACTCTCAAACACACCGGTACTCTCTTTATGATTGCATTCATTCCTCTCTATGGCCCTCTCCCTGGGTATGGTTCCACCAAAGAGCCACAGCAAACGTACAGGAACACATGATGACAGCTTTAAACATCTATGGCCTTTCGTCACCAAGTTCCCATCCAAGTGTCAAGGCAACACACAATTGTGTGCATTTGTGTTCATCTCAATGTCAGATTCCTCTCTCAGTGAAAACATGAATGAATAGGTAATAACGTATAGTACTTGTGCAGTGCTTTGCTACCTCCTTAGACAGCTTGCATTAAATTCACAGTCCCATTCACCTATGGACACACACATTCACACACTGCTGAATATTGGCACCAACCTTAAAGTAGCAGGACCTTAACGGGATTCGATGGCTTGCCCAAGGACACTTGGACACATGGGAAGGCAAGGTGAGAATGAACCTGTTGTTTTTGTCTTCATTTTGGTGTAACTTTCAGACTCAGTAAAGACAGCTGCAATGATAGAGTTTTCTTCTTGAAGGTTGGTGTCTTGTCTCACACCTTGGTGTACCAAGATGTATTTGGTGTTCTCTGTATGGTAAGCAAAGCCAGTTTCTACCCACATGCCGTGCTAGGCTGATACTTAGTAAAGAGAGGATGGGAAAATGTTTTTGACTGGAACTCTGACCGCTCCCACTTGTCAGCTGTGATCGTATAGTGGTTAGTACTCTGCGTTGTGGCCGCAGCAACCCCGGTTCGAATCCGGGTCACATCAAAAGGTCCAAACAAACCACAATGTAATTCCCTGCAGGCTTTCAACTTTCATCATTAACTTCTTTAAAACTGCCAAACACTGTGTTTGTGGACCAAAAGTACATCCAAGATGCCAGAATTGGGCAGTCTGTGCGACACATGCCTAACATCGTTATTCAGTCTGTTGGGAAACTCTTCCACAACGGCATGAAGTACTGGAACTTACATTAAACTGGAATTGGACAGTTAGATATGTAGGTCCCTTAAGTTCTAATTAGCCATATGTTTAATTTCAGCGGTGAATAAAAGCACTCCAGGGGTTTATTTATTCGTTTTTCCTTTTTTTCTTCTGCTGTCCAACAGCTGAGCAAACAGATCAGAGCTGAAGGCCTCTTGTATTGGACATATTTTACTGTTACGACAGGGGCTAGAAGAAATATATGTTTTCTGTCTTATTTTTATTACGTTGAAGTGTTAATGTTCAGTGTGTTGACCGTCTTTTGCACTCTAAAGGCTCACCCCCTTTGACATTCCTTTAGGCCATGAAGGTGTGTTGAGACATAATAAATTATGCCATGGACCAGATTTAAACTATCTGTGTTGAAGATCCAATCCATTGGAAACGAACTATAAAACCATTCTCATGCTAAGGACAAAGCTGACCTTTGCTCCAAAAACTGCTCGGAGGCTTCTCTTCTTCCATTTGAGTTACTATAAACAACAAAGGGAATCATTTTACAGATGCAACGGTGTGCACCTTCGAATATGGTCCGGAGGAAGTGGGCGGCCCAGCTGTCGACGAATCCATGCATCCAGGGGGAGGAGATTTGGCCGCCATGATAAAAACTTTCATGCAGAACTTTTTCCTTTGTTCTTCTCGATATGTCTGCATTCTAAGACGCATTTAACTTTTGTGCATTTGTAGACTTTATAGATTGAGAAACCAGATATCTGTTTTAATTCGTTTAGATCTTTGTGTATCTTTATCCGGTCGAATCCTGGTCTGCTTTGACCTCTCCCGACTTCTTGAACACGCATGGGAAGATCTGAAAAGCGAACAGATTTTTTCCTACAGGCTTATGAATCTTCTGACATTCGAGGTGTATATTTGTATAAACCCCTTTTGTATTAGAGTCTAAACTATCTTTATGTTAATTACGTTTCTTGTTGGACTTGACAGAAAAAGTTAGAGATAGGGGATAAGGGAACAAAAGAAAGGGAAGGAAGAAAAAAAGGCAGAAGGGTAAGAAAGTAGGAGGGGTAGAACCACAAAGCAAGTTGCTGGAGGTTTATCATCAAGTGTAGATGTTAGTCAAGAGAGTGGGGTTCTTTTTCATTTCTTAAAAAAATTAATAACTTTTTTTCTGTTTTTTTTTCTAAATTTAACATGTATTTCCATAAAATACATGCATAATTCTAATTTCGAACTTAGTTATAGTTATTGTTACAGTTATAACTATATAACCATTTGATATAACTAAGATCCTCCTTAGATCACGAAGGAGGGTCTAAGGGCAGGGATGCCCAGTTTAGTTTAGTCTGTTTAGTTAGTTCCGTTTAGAAATTACCGATTGAATTATATGTATTCATGATTCTTTTGATTTTATCTTTACTTTACAAGTACGGGTATGAAGCCTATTGAGACGACAGTTGTGATTTTTGCCTATATAAATAAAACTGAATTGAATTTAAATTCTTTTCTTTCCCTCTTTTAAAACCCATTCAGCGGAAAATCCGTTTTTTTTGTTTCTAAACATGTTCTTGTGCCATTTTCATTGTGATGGAAGACTACTATAAAGAAAATTAAGTTTAAAATTGCATTTCTGAGTTTTTTTGTAAACCCGGAGCAGACAAAAAAATTCTTTGGAAAAAGCTTGTAGTTTTGACACAGATGCCTGTGTTTCCTTGTCTGAGGTGGAATCTTGCTCAAAACTCTACAGCTGGATCGCTCCGATCGCCCTATTTTTATTGCACTAAAGTTGTTAGGTTGGGGATGTAAGGGGCTGGAAGTAAGTAAAAAGATGGTTAATGGGAAATAGGGTCAGGCTTACTCTCAACGGTCCCACCCACAACTTAGAGGTGAATTCTAACGAACTCCTGCCGTTCTCCAGAAACTACAGTACAGACCTAAAGTTTGAACACTCATTCAAATGAATGGGAAGGTGTGTCCTAGAAGATGACATGGGTTTCTAATTTCTGGTTAAAAACTGCAAAATCATAATAAAAAGACAATTGGGAATGATTTTACAATGAATCCAAAGATGATCGGAGTTAGACTTTAGGAACCTGAATTTAAGAAGTCACCATCACTTTAAAAGATCATCTGGTCTGTGGTGGCAAAGTCAGTAAACTATATACCAAATAGGTCAATACAAACTTTTTATAAATAAGGTTTTTACTCAGTGTAAGGGGCTTAACATTTCGATCTAATTGGTTAAATACTGTGTATTTTCTTGCATTCAACCCTGTAAAGCACACAGAATCAAAGAACTGACAGAATTTTTTTTTTTACTCAAGTTTCTTTTAAGTATTCAGCAACATATACAGCATAAAAGAATAAAAGACATTCAAACTTTTTTTTATACCCCAAACAAACAAACCCACCCTGTTGCACCATAAAAGAAAAATAATTCAATACAATAAACAAGAATTTTACTGATTGGGGTTACAGTGTTACCCCTCAGAAAGAAGCGATGGATCAAAAACTTTGATCTTGCTCAGAACTGGCTGCCAGACATTAAAAAGAACTTGCGGTACAACCCTTCATTGAAAATCAGATATTTTCTAAGGTAAGATGGCACATAAGATCAACAAGGTATTTCCTAAAAGTAGGGGGTCGTTTGTTTTTCCAGTGGGGTGGTGGGGTGTAATGTGAACCCCCCCCACCGCGTGGGGGGGTTCACATTACACCTGAGCCGGGGGTGTTCGTGTCTCTGGGGGGTGGGTCCTGGTCCTCGCCCCTGAGCGCTGGGCCCCGCCAAACTTCCAACAGTGGCCGAGCCTGGTCGGGCCATATTTACAACACCCCTTGTGGGCCCCCTTTTTTCCCCGGGGTTCCCCCCCTCCTGGGCGGGGGCGGCGGGCCTCTGCCTTGCTCCTCCCTGGACCAACCGTGTGCCGGGTGGGTGGCTGCCTGGAGTGCGGAGCGGGTCTCCCTTGGGGGGTCCTGGCTCGTACCTGGGGTTGGGGCGGGGGGATGCCCGGAACTCCTGGGTGGTGGTGGGGTGCTCGTCTGGGGCTGTGGGCGTCCTTCTCCGATGGGGCCCTGCGTTGGGCTCTCCCGGCGCGGCGGGGGAGCTGCTTTCCTGGTTGGGCTGGGGCGGAGCTCTCTTTCCCTCTGCGCCTCCCTGCTCTCTGGCTCTGGGGGCCTCGCGGCGGTCCTGCTGGCCCCGGCCTGGGTGGCGGTCTTGGTCGCCCGGGGGGCGGTTGTTCCCTGCCTGTTCCCGTGTGGCGTTGGGGGGATTCCGGCTGCCGCTGCTGCTGCGGCGGGGGTCTTGGGGTGGGGATGGCTGGGCACTCTCCCTCCTTCTTTTCACGTTCCACCATCCATTTTAGTAGAACATAAACACTCACCTGAGCACAGGTGTTAGCTCACCTTTGCATTAACAGTGTGCATGACTGAATGACTGAAATATTCACATTTTTGGCACTTGGCTTTTGGTGTACCTTTGCATCCTGGTACCTTGCATCTCCCTTTCTTTTCATCCATGACCATCCAGTTGGCTGTGGCATCCAGACGCACATCAGCGACTGGAATAGGTGTAGCGGGTCCTCTTCTCCTCTTTTCTTTGTACTCCCCAGCAATTGTGGAACTGGGACGACCTCTCTTATGCTCCAGATTCTTGCCACTTTTGCATAAGCTTTCTCCAATATATGACTTGAACGTATAAAGCCTGATCTGTTCCTCTTTACTCATCCCAGTGCTGCTGCAGTCTCTCTTGTAGAGCAGCCAGGCAGTCACGGTGGTCATGTCAATAAAGTGGAACATCAGTCGGTGGTACCACTTCTTCGACCTGATTTTGGTGCGGTACAGTGCAATGAGAGAGTCCAGCAGATCCACTCCACCCATATTCTTGTTGTACTCTCTCACCACAGCAGGACAGGGAACTCTGATGACTTTTTTTTGCTTGCCATCCCACTTATCAACATCAGTGACCGGGTGTGCTCCAATGTAATCACTGAGAAGACTGACTGAATGGTTATCATACCACTTCACAGCATGCAAGGTGGTTTCTCCAACCATGGCCGTCTTCTGGTCAAAAGATCCACGTCCAGTTCTCTTCAACTCAGGATCACACATCATGCTCACACCTGGTAGTCTGTTGCTACAGACAGTGCCAGGACAGTGAATTCCCTGCTGAGCAAGTGTGAGAATGAGAGGAACACTCGTGAACCAGTTGTCAAAGAAAAGCTTGTGTTTCTGGTGTTTAGGTATTGGCTGGGCCAGGCGGAGGACAACGTTGCCACTTGCTCCTACATCTGGCAGCTCAGGGGGTTGCACAACTCTCCCTGTATAGATCTCAAAATTGTGCGGGACACCATCAGAGCCAGCCAAGACAAGTATCTTGTAGCCCCATTTTTTTGGTTTTGCTGGCAGGTATTGCTTGAGTCTGTTTCTTCCCTTGAAAGGGACCATCTGCTCATCTACATCCAACTTCTCACCCATTGGGATTGTCTGCAACTTTGAGGTGAGATGAGTGACCAGTGGTCTGATTTTGTGGATGGGATCAACATTTTCTCTTTGTCTCACTTCATTGGTGTTGAAGTGCAGACATTTTTTTATGATCTCCCATCTGTTCAGTGCCATGGTGTCAGCTACCTGGGAAACTCGGGTGGCTTTGTTCCAAAACATCCGGGTGCCTGGTAATCCAAACAATGACATGTACACTGCTGTACCCATGAATTGCTCCAGCTCTTTAGTTGTGAGGTTAAGGGGCTTGTTGGTGTTACACTGAATGGCATATAAATTTGACTGCTCTACAACTACTTCCAGAATGCCTTCAGAAAAAAACATCTTGAAGTATTCATAGGGGGACTTGATATCGTCTGATTTTGGAAGGCCGGCCTGCCATTCTGGGTAATTATTGATGTTGGCATTGTGGGGTGTTCTCCAACGGGGTAAGCGTGGAACATCTTCCTGTGATGCTTCATCCTCATTTTCCTCTTCATACAGTGACTCATTGTCATCAGGCATGCCAGCTATATGTTTTCAAAAGAAACCAGTAAGCATAAAATTTGAATAAGTCATATATACCTCTCTAAACGCACAAATACACACACGCGCACACACACGCACACATATGTTCATTCCATACAGTATATTACTCTGCTGACTGAACCCTGATCTCCTAACTCTCCCTCAAACCTGATTCTGGAATCCACTCTTCCTCACTGTCAAACTCCTCGAGCTCACTATCCTCACTGTCGGAAGGGATGGGCCTAACCTCTTGATCATGTTTCTTAGACCGATAAAATGTTTGTGCATCCATTTCCTGTGAATAATAGTAGATAGTACAGCAAAAAAAGGATTATGTTGATAACTATGCATCCCTGCACATCTCCATCCATTAGCATGTTATAGTTCACACAAAAGTGATCTAACTGCACAATGTTGCCCTGAGGCAATGAATGAAAAACTGCCATTTTAGTGTATAAATGAAGACAAAAAGTATCTTTACTCAATCAAATATGGTTCTCTACTTAATTATGCACATCATAGATATTTTTATACAAAGTAATTTAAATGTAAACATGTTAAAAAGTGAACTTTATCTTACCTTCTGCTAGCAGTGTGTCCAAGTCGGCTGTTGTCCCAAAAAGGACTGTTTCACCCCAAGACGAAATGTCAAAGCCACACCCAGCTCAAATTTCATTGGTCACAGATATATCAGCAGACTTTCAGTGTAGTGTTTTGATTTAAAAAAATTAAAGGGGTGGAGTGTGGGCCAAGATAGTGGTTTGTTGCCTGAGGGCAACGCCATGCCATAGTGGGTTAAGGTCCTGGTACTTTAAGGTTGGTGCCAATATTCAGCAGTGTGCGAATGTGTGTGTCCATAGGTGAATGGGACTGTGAATTTAAAGCAAGCCGTCTAAGGAGGTAGCAAAGCACTGCACAAGTAGTATACGTTATTACCTATTCATTCATGTTTTCACTGAGAGAGGAATCTGACACTGAGATATCACAAATGCACACAATTGTGTGTTGCCTTGACACTTGGATGGGAACTTGGTGACGAAAGGCCATAGATCAGGGGTCGGGAACCTTTTTGGCCAAGAGAGCCGTAAACGCCACATATTTTTAAATGTAATTTCGAAAGAGCCATACAATAATGTAGTGTCCCTTTCCCACACTGAGCAACGGAGACTTAACCTCTTTTAAGGTTCTTTATTCTGGTGACTGCAGACCGCAATAAACGGCGAACAATTAATTCAGCAACTCCTGAATCTCTGCCGCCGAGACGAGAGAGAGCGCTTCTCCCAACTTTACATTCCCCCCCTCCCGCTCCAGCCCTCCCATTTCCCTTATTCGGCCCATAGCTGAACCCCATTGGTCCAAACTACCTAACAACAGGCTGAGCGACAGAAACTGAGGGCCAATCAGATCTCTGCTTGATCGATGCGTTCAATGAACTCCAGAACTTTTAACGCGGCTCAACAGCCAAGTTAAACTCAGTCCGCGACAATATGTTTAAAACTAAATATACAAGTGAATGTGTGGATTTGATGTAATTTCAACATTTTTAAAGTACAATAAGTCTGTGGATTATTTTGAATAACATTGTTATGCTGTTGCTGATAAATGATGAGTGTTTCTCGTGGTAGTTTTGCTGATTGTCTAGTCTGGTTGATACGTGGTGAGTTTCTGCTTCGTGCAGGCGTTGAGACTTTAAACGGGATCGTAGGTCTGAATGTTCTGTAGATGTGACAAAGACGGCTCACATGCAGACGTGGAGACAAACACACACTCACACACTGCAGTGAGTGACGGGCAGCGGGTTTTACGTTATTACAATCCCTACGCGATTCACCTGCTACCTTTGCCCACAACTCCACCCCCACCCTCTGCTTTCTTCCTCACACATCCCGTCTCCGCAACTGCGCGCTCTTTCTCAGAGACGGGAGCGCGCAGTTTTAGGCACGGCAATTCACAGGTTTCCGGATGGTTCAAACTCTGTGAAATACTGGATATTTGTAAACTGATAGTTTTCTCTCCAAGCACCGGTACTACTGCGCGCCTCTGGCATTGCATCGCGCCCGAGAAGGACTGGTCTAATGAAAAAAAAAAGAATAATTAAAGATTTGTCTGCGAGCCACATGTGACCATCAAAAGAGCCATATATGGCTCGCGAGCCATAGGTTCCCGACCCCTGCCATAGATGTTTAAAGCTATCATCATGTGTTTCTATACGTTTGCTGTGGCTCTTTGGGTGAACCATTCCCAGGGAGAGGGCCATAGAGAGGAATGAATGCAATCATAAAGAGAGTACCGGTGTGTTTGAGAGTTCCCTTTAGGCTTGTTGAAAGCAGAAGCTGTAATCGTTGTGCGTATGGTAAGAGTCTTGTGAGGTATTTTCTTGTAAGGTGATGTACCGATGATGCTGTTGTACAGAGCTCTTAAGCCACATTGTAATTAAAGCACTGTTT
Organism: Oryzias latipes; assembly: GCF_053564925.1. Taxonomy (NCBI): domain Eukaryota; kingdom Metazoa; phylum Chordata; class Actinopteri; order Beloniformes; family Adrianichthyidae; genus Oryzias; species Oryzias latipes. Next base: position 19,596,192 of record NC_136238.1, read on the forward strand.
AGACCTTCCTTTACGGATACAGAGGATCTTTGCAGAAAAAAAAAATGGAAAACCGAGTTCGGTGAGCACAAAAAACATGCACTGTTCACACGAACAGCACCTGAACAGTCCACAGGATTGGAGGATTAAAACCATGGAAAATCTTTATGACACACCTACATCTTTCACAGGAAAAATTCCAAAGACTATCTTTTATTCAGTTGGGTAAGGGCTCACAACTGCGTTTCCGTACAGCACCAGGAGCAACGTATGCCGTGAGGGAACCGTTATTACTCACTCTGCCCTTGGACTTGTTGTAGGAAATACACATTGAAGTTCTCATTGTTTAGTGTAGATGAATGAACCGAAAATAATTCCAGTTTAATGTAAGTTCCAGTACCTCATGCCATTGTGGAAGAGTTTCCCAACAGACTGAATAAAGATGTTAGGCATGTGTAGCACAGAATACCCAATTCTGGCATCTTGGATGTACTTGTCGTCCACAAAGACTCTGACACTGAGATGAACACAAATGCACACAATTGTGTGTTGCCTTGACACTTGGATGGGAACTTGGTGACTAAAGGCCATAGATTTGTAACCCTTGTGCTATCCTAGGCCTTTTTAACGTTGGGAGTTGGGTCATCTAGAGCCACTAGACAGTGCCCTGAACCTTTTTTCTTCAATGAGTTTTTATATTCACTGGTGTTCAAGGAATACATGAAATCTTTCCACCATTATCCAACCTTTTTATGGTATGGAGAACACATCAATATAAGGGTGGGGTCATCTAAGATAGCACAAGGATTAAAGCTATAATCATGTGTTCCTATATGGTTGCTGTGGCACTTTGGTTTGTCCAATTCCGTGGAGGGTCATAGAGATTAGTGGCTGCAATCATAAGGAGTGTAGAGGTGTGTTTGAGAGGTCCCTTTAAGCTTGTTGAAAGCAGAAGCTATAATTGTTGAGCGTATAGTGTATTGTCAGGTATTCTCTTTTAAGTTAATGTACTCATGATGCTGTTGTACAGAGATCTTAAGCCACATTGTAATTAAAGCACTGTTTAGACCTTCCTTTACAGTACCCTATACGGGCTTGTAATTGATTTGCCCACCTGTACCCACCTAAAGGGGAAGTTTTGATGAAGCCATAAGCATTATCAACCCCAACAATCCCTGAAGATGAACTCAGATTGGCCAATGGAGGACTTGAGAGATTCTGAGATGTCCGAGCAGATTGAACATTCCTGAAATAACAACACTTTTCGCTTAAAAGTTTTTATTCAAATATTTCCACAGAAACAGATGAAGTTGGACCACCAAAAAATGTGGAAGCAAGAGAAATATTGATCAACACAGCTTATCAGTGAATGCTGTTAATGATGAGACAAACTGTCCACCACAAACTTAACAACAGACTCCAACTGCTGGTTTTGAGTCCTAGCAGAAAAAGCTTAAAAGGCCAGCACATCACACAACGTCTAAAAAGGAAATGACAAAAAAGAAAGAGGCTTAAAAGAACAACCCAAAAAGGAAAAATTCACCAAAAAGATTTCAACTTTGTTACTGCTGTTACTTCTTCACAACAGAGTGACATGTTTTTTACTGTATGTGCTTTTCTTATTTTGGTTTAAACACTTCCTCCAGGGCTGTAACTCCCATCACAGATGGATATCAGAGCTTTCATCTGCAGAAAAAAATATACACCAACATTAAAACTGAATGGATAAAGAGGAACAATGATTCATTATGTGAGATAATGAGAGGTTCTACATTTCATAATAAGTGCAGTGTTACTCACTTATTGCAGGGAGAAGTGTAATCAGTGACCGCCTCATCACCTGAAACGTAAAGTGAAAAACATCAGAAAGGAAACAACAACAGTCAAAGATGGAGTCAGCAGAGAGTCGTACTTGTCTGATAGTAATCGTAGACTTTGACCACGGCTGGTTTCAGGTTTCCGACCTGCTGATCCTCCTCCAGGATCACATCGAAAGTCTCTTTCTGACCCTTCTTTAACTGCAAAGTACAAACAGGGACACATGCATGAGAATACAAAACAACCAAATGCTTCATGAACCACAAAGCTTCAAAGCTTCTTACCCCGTCCAGGTAGATGTTGATGTAACCTTCCTCTACGTCCACACGCTTCACCAAGCGGCTTTCCTTCAGCTGTGACACAAACACACATGTTGTCAACACAAATAAGAAAAGCTAGTCTGGACTAGCAAGGATGTTGTCTCACCATTTTCAAAGAGTTGTCCTGCAGAATGTAACCAGACAGCAGCTTAATGTTGATCACCACCATGTTGGTTTCCTCTCGTCTGCCCTGAAACCTGTGGGAATCAAACCCAGCAGAACTCTCAAACAGAACCAGAACATCTAAAGAGGCATTATGCTTTTGATACACTTTGGGTTTAAAGATGATTTCTACTTACTCAACGTGCACAAAGAGCATGAACTCTGGTCGGGGAATGTCACATCGACCACTAGTGTTGGTAGAGATTTGAAAGGCAGAAAAGTCGGAAGGAGGGGGGATGTTGTAGAACAAAGAGATCTGGAAAGACAACATTTAAACCATCAACAGCACATTCTCTGAACACATGGACTTCCATGACTGTGATTGATTTCTACTTGTCTGTACCTGTGGCAGCACACAACTCTGACCCTCAGCTTTAATTGTGTACTCTCCAGGAATCTCAGTCAGTTTCTCCTCTTGGTAAAGCAGTCTGTTGTCCTTATTTACAGTGAAGTATTTGTTCAGACCACCCACTGAAGTCACAGTGACTGTAGTACTGCCTTCCAGACTGAAGGTGGCAGTAGCATACTTGGCCAGAGCTTGGAGGGCCACGACTGTGTCCTGTGCAGCAAAAAAGTTGCAGTGAGGGACTGCTCTTCAAGCCTCTTTGTTAGCGCCACATGAATGTAGGAGGAGCTACCTGTGTGGACGAGAAGCCGCCAAACGGATTCTGCTGCTGAGCGAGCCAATACACGATGCCGGCGGCATAATCCAAACCAAAGCCTGGCAGAGATGGACCGGAAAGCAGAGCCAAGAGCACATAGGATGTCATCTCCACCTCCACTGAGTCCAGTCCTGTTTCAGGAGCACCATCTCTCTTCCAGTGACGAGTACCTCCTGGAATCCAAAAACAAATGATTTTCATGTGGGTCATCCCATCTATCCTGCTTTCATTTGAAGTCATAGTATTAAATAACAAATAAAACAGTATAAAATCTGCAGAGCTCCATCAAGGTGGGGGTCATATTTGTGATGATTCTTTTTATTAGCCACTTCTTAGAGTTGGGCAGATGACTTTATAATTCAGAGCCAAGTTATTTTTTTTTTCCATTTTACCAATATCACATTGTCTGCGACATGTCTTTTAAGCAGCTTTTTGCCACTGTTGAAAGTCTTGATCTTCTGTCTTACCTTCATTGATGGACTTCTGGTCCAGGAGGGTGACGAGTTTGCTCCTCATGTCCTGGTCTCCAGCCAGGGTGTAGGTGTAGGACAGCAGGGCGACGGTGTACAGATTGGTTATTTTACCCGACACTGCAGTTCTCAGACATTTCAGGCAGTTCTGAACCACTGGATTCTGGGTAAAAATGCACACGACAAGGTGAAGTTTAGTCCATGAAGATTAACAATAGTGAATGAATAATGCATTATATTTATACAGATTATGTGTACTTGTGTCTTGCAACTTGCATCCCATTCATGTCAGTCCCTTGACATCAATACCAGATGAACAAAACAGAATTCTACACTGCCAGTCTAGTTGTTTAATCACATAGATTAAAGACTAAAATTACAATAATTTAAAAGGGCCCTCATTAAACACCTGATTGGACAGATTTTAACCTTGTGAGATTTCAGGAACGGTAGTATATTTTTTGTAAAGGAATAACAACCCCATGTGAGAGTTAATAGTAATTTTCAATGGACAATCTCTACAGATAGGGTTTAATAAAACCCCAACATGAAACAAACAACATCTGAAGAAACTAAAATGGGATTTTTCTATAATTTGACACTTCACTTTGAGGATTTGCATCATTGTATTTTAAATATATGGACCCTTGTAGTCATGCCTCTAAAGAAGAATTAATCTTCTAACTATTTAGCAGGCTCAATGTACTGAAACTGACATTTTTGAGCTTGTAAGATATTTTAAACATTCTGTTTCTTTTTTTGTACAATGATAAGAAATTATTGCTTTTCAAGTTTCACAACAAATATTTCAAAGACTTTTTTTCCAGTTGAGTTAGTAGGGGTTAGGTTTAGGGCTCACTGTGGCGTTTCCATCCAGCTCCAGCATGGCAGCAGCAACGTAGGCCGTCAGGGACACGTCATTACTCACTCCCCCCTGGAAATGGGACAGGCGTGACAAAATATACTTTGAAAATATTTTTTAGTTACATGAATGAACCCAAAACAATCACAGTTTAATTGAAGTTCCAAACCTTCATGCCGTTGTGGAAGAGTTTCCCAACAGACTGAATGCATCCATCAAGCTTCTGGAGTCCAGACAGCCAAGTTCTGGCATCTTCGATGTACGTCTGGTCCACAAAGATGTACTGTTTTGCAGCGTTGAAGGATTTCATGACAAAAGTGGTGAGCCTACAGAAAGAGAAGTCAAAATACACATCACACGAAAGGTGGTTAAAGTGGAAAGCAAGTGCATCAGAAAATATGATGGTCCAACATCCTCAGCTCATGACAGGCTAACAGAATATTGAAATCTCCTGGATAGTAAACAAACAAAAAAATAAGTTTAAACAATACCATAAAACCTTAACATTCAAGGAAGGACTTTGTAACTATGGCATTTTTGATCTAACTGGGATTCTATATTCATTTGTTGCAACATATTTATTGGACAACATATCTGTCATGTGGAGTTCCACAAGGCTTTGTGTCAGGCCCCATTAAGTTTTTACTTGTTGAAGCAAAGACCATGTTCATTTCAATCATTACTGTTGTCACTACATCTGTGATTTACATCAAATCTTATTCTTGAATTATTTCCAAAGAAGTTAAGATCACAAATGCTAACATCAACATTAGTTTATTGTATTTATTTTGGTGCTCAGATATCAATCTCAAATGGATTTTGTTTCATTTTTAGGCTTTTATTTTTAACAACATTTGAACCCTAATCCTTAGTCACTTGCACCTGTTCGGGTGTTGTCCCATACAAGTGCTGAGGGTTTGGGGGTTTTCCGGGCCCATGGAGGGTCATGGAGCAGAGCAGCTTCATCTTAAGGGAACCGCAGGTGTGTCTTGCAGTTCCCTTGAGGCTCGTATGGACACCTCAAGGGACAAGAAAATGGAAAGTACCATTGTTGTGTGTGATGAATGTATTGTGAAGTATTTGTAAGCCTAAAGTAAGTTGGTGATGCTGCTGTATGATCCTCTTACATCACACTCTAGTCATTGGTAAAGTGCAAGTACTGGCCCATAATGACCCCAGGCAAAGGCTACCTGCACATGCTGTGAAGGTGTTATGCACGTACCTGTAGGATGTCCACACAAACTACCATCTGATTGTCTAATTTCCTAATTAGAGGAGAGATTATTATTGATTGTGGTTTGTGCCCAGACAGAATTCTATGACACCAAGTCTTTCGTATACTTGAATAGAGCTTTGAAAGTAAAAGCCTGGAGCAAGATCCACTTCAACATTTAACCCTTTCAACAGTAGGTGGCGGACATGTGCTAGTAAACAGTAGAAAAATCAGATGAAGGCCCTCCCTGTTTGTCCAGTGTATACAGGGGTTATAAACACATTCAAGGACCCGTGTTTAGCACATTCTTGAACATGTCACATGCCTGCTGTGTACATAACTTAGGGCTTCAAAATGTGACATGACTACTTTCTTGCCTCCTCCATAGAGCCTTGATGGTTGAATAATGTCAGTGAAGTCACACAGTAAAAAAGATACAATGAAAATAAACACAGAAACTTCCTCACCAGGTGTTTCCAGATCGGTCACTCATTCCAAAAGGGCTGTAGGAACCATCATAACGCTTGTAACTGAGCTCCCTCTGATATCCTAAATGCACACAAGTAAAAATTCAGTTGTTATTCTGCTTTTTCTGACATTTCTATCAAAACATAAAAACATATGGAGGAGTTTTTGGTGACTCTCACCGCTCTCCAAGTAGCCTACAGCCATCTTCCAAGTTGACTCTTTCAGCTGACCAGTGCTCTTCAGATAGTCGAGGATAAAGATGTTCGGAGCAAACAGCAACATGTTTTGTTCTCCACAGCCATACGGCATGGCCAAGAGTTTGTCTAGGTTCTTCATGGCCCGGCCCATCAGATCACCTGTAAAACCCAGAAGAGACGTCAGAAAATCCTAGACTGGTTCTGGCTCTCTCCATCCACTTCTGAACATGTTTTACTGACCCACAACAGACACAGATGCTCTCTCTGATCCATTCACAAAATCTTCAGGAAGCTCAAGAGAGATTTTCTTACTCACTGGTCCTTCTAACAAGAGCAGAGAGAGAGAAAAAAATCAGAAGACTTTAAAAAATGTATGTATTTTTCCCAAATACAGTCAAAATTGCGATCATTTTAAGAAAATGTCCAAATGATCCATTTCCGTCTTACTTGCAGGACACAGGAGAGCGTTGTGGCTGACCATCTGTGGGACTCCTTCAGCCTAGCAGAAAGAATGAAAAATCAGACCTTCATGTAAGAATACTATCAGTTCAACTATCAATAGATAGAAATTCAAATTCAAATTCAAATTCAAAAAGAAATTCAGCGCACATTTGGGATTATTGGTGTTTAGCTGTAAGAACCTGATTTTTTAGGGAGGGTACTAACCTCTACCAGAAGCGTGGTAATCACAGTGTCGACCTGACCCATGGTGGGGACTGTGACCACCTCTGTGCCACATTTCTTGTTGCTCTTCTCAGCCTCAGCGCTAACCTTCAGAGTCACATCACCTGTTGGCACAAAAGCATTGTTTGCCAATGAATGTCCTTTTCTCAGTCACAGACACAGGAAAGCCTCTTTCCATTTCCCTGCAGTTTGGTGGTTCCTTCACACATTCTCTAAAGATCTTCAAGAACAGGACCTTGAAGGACTAAAACTAAAGGGGGAGTGTTTGTTTGGAGATTGTACTCGTGTTTGTCCATCCAACACTACCTAGAGCAGTTGGCGTCACAATCCAGGAGAAGGTCTTGCTCTCCTCTGCACACAGACACACACTGCTGTAGACGCAGCCATCACAGTTCTTGAAGGTGAACTGATCAGACTTGACCAAAGTTGCCTTCACCTGCAAAGGAAAGAAAAAATTCAGATCAGAAGAAGAATACACAGATTCAAGAATTGATCAAAACAAAAACAGATTCTTTTTTGAGAACCGAGGAAACTGTTTACCATGATGCATTTGGGGAGGTAGTTGAAGACGGTGGCTTTGAGAGTGAACACCTCTCCTCTGACGACAGAGTAGGGCAGAGTGAGGCTGACAAAGAAAGGCTGGAAAGCTGTTAGTCTAACGTTGGGAGCAACGCCAAAGCCAGCAGGAGACACACAGAAAGCTCCGGCTGCCCACTTAGTGATGGTGTCAGGGACGGACTTCACCAAACTGGTCGATCCACTGGATCTGCATCAAAGAACCAACAAGATGTCAAATGGAGATAGATTCCCAATTCCTTTCATGAAGAAAATCATGCATCAAACCTTTGACTTACTCATATTGGCCCTTCTTGTTTAAGACATTAAACAGAGTTACATTAAACATGACACCCTTTGTGGTTTTGATGCAAGAATATAATGGCACAACAAGTTGGCTGTGATCTCCTCATTGACTATAGGGAGTTAAAGTGTTGCTGCAGCAAACACAAACCCATACCATGAATCCTCCACCACCATCCTCAGTTAAACAAAACATGCTATTCTACCCCTAAAATAGAATTTTTCATCTCAAGAGTGTGACTTAGGCCGTTTTATTGTGCCTAAGTAATGAGTCAATGGGATTTAGGCAATTTTATAAGCATTTCATGATGGATGCTGATTCGTGAATTAGATATTTTTTCTTTTTTTTCAGATTTCGCGGTTATTTCCATTATTTAGGGCTTTTCCCATATTGGTAGGTAAAAACTGTTACTATGCTAAACACTAGGCTAAAAATGTTCCATAAGATTTCATCTTTTGATCATTTCTTTTGTTAAAAATGAAAAAAGTAAAAATAGCTTTTAGTGGCTTTTAGAAGTGAAATTATGACTTATCAAACAATGTTTGAATGAACAGTAGGATTTTGATGTCTCATTTTCTCAGCAGTACATAATTCAATTATCATTTTCATACTGTATTACAATCTACAAGCTGAAAAGAATCCCAAAAGACCCTGTTCATATCTGTGCTTTTTAGTTAGATGTTATATGAGTTACCATAACATGATTTAACTGGTGTAATAGTAAGCTTTTCTGCTATGTCTTAAGGCAACTTGCAAACCATTATGGGAATCCTAAATGTAGCTTAATAAAATAGACAAGATGATAGCAAGATAATGTTTCTCATAGTAATCATACCTTTTTAAAGAGTCATACGGCCAGTCTTACGTCACCACTTAGGTCACAAAAATTAACATAAAACAAAAGATGTTGTTGAGGGTTCCTGGTGCAGATCAACATTTTTCTACCAACTGAAGCTTAAAGATGGAAAAAAACATGAAAAAAAATGGTTGAACAATCTCACTGAGTGTGAAAAACATGCACCGGCCCCATCTAAACCTGGACATAACAGAGACAAGCAGATAAAGGTTGAACCTGAAGTCAAGGATTTCATTAAAAATGGCTTGAGGGACCTGCCCAGTGTTGATTCACACTATACTGCAGAAGCAGAGCTAGAAGTTCCTTTACCCAGGTAAAACCATCTCCAAACCACATTGTGAGTACTAACAGAAGGCTGCTTCTTGAGTGAGGGCTGTTGGAGTCCAATATTTCACAACGTTTTCTGTGAGAACTATTGTGTATTTATTTTGCGAAAAGATCATTGGGACTTTTGTGTTTCATTAAAACACAGGAATATTAGTAGGGATGTATTTGACTGATGTGTCTCCAAGAAGATGAAGCAAGGCAAGAGAAGTCTCAGGGCAAGGATTCTGTCAATGATGAGAACTTTCTTTGGGCAATGAACTTGCAAGCTGTGCTACTGTGTCCAAAAACCCAAGCCAGCAGTCTAAAATGCTAATCTAAACTGCCATACCTTCATCCTGTTTAACTTGGGTTCAAAGAAAGCTACTGCTACATTTGGGACAAATCAGAAGGTGACCAGTGTAGTGAGGTATTTGCTCATCTTTAGTATTGTCATTTTGAAGGTCTCATCAAAGGCTTTCCATAACTCAAGGAGATCATGGTGTGAAGTGATGGTTGCCGTTATCACAATCCCAATGCGTGTGTGGCGAAAGCAAACTCTGAGCTTGCAAAGAAATATGGGGTACTAATAACTCAGAAATACCTTGTTGAGGGTCTTCCGAATGAAGTGTGAAATAATTCATAATACTATTGAAAAAAAATAGATAGCAGATATTTTCACCCCAATGTAATTACATTTCCAAGTAAGTAAGTATAATTGCAAGTATAAGCCTAACCCCTTAACATGTGAAAGTGCGCAAGCACAATGGGTTCCTGTAACTTAATAGATCTTTCTTCAGGCGACAGGCGAAAAAGCTTGATATCCAACTGTTCAATTTAGCAGTGATGGCAAGGTCCATTGAGACTGTCCCTCTCAGAAGCCTCTGTGTGAAAAGAACTGCCATAAAGGATACAGATGTCAAATGGGTCATTGGTATGGATACAATTGTTTCTGTGTGCTTTGACGATCAAGAAGAAAGTTCTAGAATCTCCAGTCAATGAAACCCATCAATTCTTTCACAATTTCCCACACTAATAGGCATTAGACAAAAACCCCACAATGAAAAGCTGGAAAGAGAATTGAATAATTGCTCATTCCTCCTAAGCATTATGTTCACTTAGTTTGTTAGTAATGTTTTATTCATAATAGAATAGAAGGCTTCAAATTGCCTGAATCACAAAGGCATGATTAAAAATTGGCCTAAGTCATTTAATTCTCCCATGTTCCATGTTTGGGTAACTTTGTTGATTGTATGTCAACAGGCATCTGTTTTCATAGCTAAATTTGATTAAAGTTTTTAGCAACTATTATATATTCAAATAGCTGTTTAGGTTTTTGCATTTCCTGAAATATGTGAAAACATGACTCATGCAATTATTTTAAGAAGGTGATGATAAGCAACAATTAGACAATTTAGAGTTTCTTTTACCCCACAGAAACCAGGTCCCAGATCCAGGTTTCAGGGAAATATGTTCTTATGGTCTCCGTTTTCTCTCCCTCTGGTGCTGGGGCTGGCATGCTCATCCCTGACTGCATACCAAATATCTCTAAAGGCCAAGTTGAAAGAGCACAAAAGAAAACAATAAACCCACTTTAAGAAGAAGCTCAACACATTTTTGGTTTGCTTGTTGGTTGATGAACAAGCATCTTTGCATGTTTCAAGAATTACTATTCAAATATTTTTGCGCCGTTTACCATTACTTCAAAAAAATGTCTCCTACCAGGTGCATAGGTACAGCAAGATCTGGGTGCTCTCACATCAGAGTTTGTAATTATTTTGATCCCAATGTTCTGAAGAAGAAAAAACCAAAAGAACAGCAAAGGGTCAAGAACGCTTATATGAATCAACTTGAAATTAGGCACAGAGTAAAAAAACAGCAGGACTCAAACGTTACTGGTATGATTGGATGGACATGTTTTGACATCAAAAGATACATAAACAATATGATCACATTTTGTGATTCACATCAGAAAAGGAAAGGGAGTCCGAAAGCAAACTCAACTTGATCTAAAACTGCATAAAATAAAATGAAACTCCAAAAATTTGAATAATTATGCTTGAACCTTAGTAATATTTGCTGAAATTAATAAGAAAAGTAAATGACTTTACTTTGAAGATGGTGTAAACATCATTGCCCTTTTTAAAGGGAGAATGGTGTGAAACCGTATCACGTCGACCTCTGGGCAGGAGTGCGGGCTCCAGTGGAATCGGTCTTGGCCATGGTCTAGAAAAGCAGTGGTTGAAGGGGTGGTCCTTAACCTGATAGTCATATCCCCACATTTTCTTGATGGGCAGCTGGTTGTAGACCTGTAAGCAAACCAGACCATGAATCTGGAGAAAACAGTACTAACTCTGAGGTCAAAGTGCAGAAATATTGGGGGGAAATTCGTACATAGTCAACTGTGAGCTCCTCCTCTGACTTGAGAAGGAGGACGCTCTGGTCAATGGCTCTGACAGAGCAGAGGGAGCCAGACCGAGCCCGCAGAGTCAATGTGGTCTTTGCTCCTGGAAGCTCCTGGACAGCCGAGAACTTCAAGGTCACCTGCACAGGAGACAAAGAAGATAGTTCAAACACAGCACATCAAGTCCCGACTTTTAAGGAGTCCAGTTTAAAATGACATTCAGTACCTTGTTGTTGAGGCAAAGCTGAATGGGGAAGTCCCTGCTGTCTGCAACAACTTCTCCACTTGATATCATTGTGTAAACCACCACCTGGGCAATTGGAGCCAGGTCTGTGACATTGGCGAGGGGGATCTTTATCGTTCCTTTGATGACTGGAGAAACATTTAAAAATAAAGCCATCTATCTGAGTTCTCCCAACACTATGATGCAATACATTAGGTAAAGTTTTGTCATTCAAATTGCTCAAACTTATCATTAGCTTGATGTTAGAATATAATCTTAGACTCAAAACTTAGGTTTGTACCTGTTCTATCTTTAACCGCCACTTGGACAGTGCCCTGCTGCACAATGGAACCTTTGGACTGCACCTACAGAGAAAAACAACACGACAAAAATGACTTGGGATTTAATGCATGTTTTGATAGTAATTGAACCTTTTAGCTAAGGTTCTAGATTACATTATGGGATGTTGTATCACTTGGTTAAACTCTAAAATAACAAAATGAGATGAACTTACCAGGTAATAGAAGTTAAGAAATCGTTGCCCTTTCTGTAGATCCTCCCCCTGGATGATGTATTGAGCCAGCAGGAATCCATTTTTCTTGCATGGTATATCCACGGTGTTCTCACTAAACCCCACAAAGCTCTTGCTCTGAGAGTAAAATCTTTTAACACACTGGTAGTCCGTCCCATAGTCAGGAAACCGTACTTCAGGAACAGTTTGTTCATTTTTTCTTTTTATTATGGTGGTTGCCTGTTAAGACAACAAGATCCAACACTAGAGTTATACTGTGATATACTCCTTTCATATCTTCCTTTTGGATTATTGGTCCAACATCAGACCCGTTTAGTGCAGAAAGCAACAAGCAACTGCAAAAGGTCACCACTAACCGACAGAGAGACTGATTCCGACCACGAGGATGTGTCCAGAGAAAACACAGCGATTCCTTTCTGATCTGTATAGAGGGTGAATTCTAGTGAGTCTACAACATACAAGTAGACTGCTTGGTTTGCGATGGGACTGCCATCTGCACCAGTCACTTTGATCTGCAAAAAAAGAAAGAAAGATTGAAGTAAAAAAAGAGATTGCTTTGACATAATTACTTGAAGCTAAATGCTTCACAAAGGGGTGAGGGTTATTTGTTAGGTAAACATGTGGGCCTTCATGATTATTCCAGGTGTCAAAGGTCAAAAGATGGATTAACTAACAAGGTTCTGAACCAAAGGTGTTAGCAGCACACTGATTTTCCAAAGCTTCAATGCTGAAGTAAACCCAGAGAAACATCAAACTTTAAAAACAGAACAAAATGCTTCTGTGATTGACAGTCCTGATTAATAGGTTGGATGGGGTTGTTGACCCACCAAATGGTTCCTAAGAACAGTTGCAGCCCACTTCTCCCCCAGAGGATAGCTAAAACCCATCCAGCCCTTTTCCACATCTGCTTAATTCTTTTTGGGTTCATGGGGTTGCTAGAGCTTTATCCCAGCCTCTGTTTGACAAAGGCAGGGTACAAGTTGAGTTGTTGAAAAGTAAAATGGGAAAAACAACTAGCAGGGTTTTGTACAAAGGGAGTCATCTTGTACAAAGTATCAAACATTCTAGTAAAACATGTGACCTAATTCAAGTCATCTGGTGTGATTTTCAAAATATACTTGCATGCTAATGATTACCTTTCCCTCGAGCGGGAGGCCCGGCTTGTAAGAAGAGGGTAGGTCCTCAAAGGAGACGGTTCTGATCTGAGTGGTGAAGCTGGCACTTCCACTGGCCTTAAGAATGACACCTGTGTGACAGCAGACAGATCAAAGCTTATTAGGAGTTAGTGCTAGTAGCTCGAACAGCAAAACCCAGGTGTGCCACAACATACCTGTACCAAACTCCTCTAGTTCAGCCTTCACCTCAAATGAGTCAAAATCGTTGTATGTATTCATGGCAAAGCCTGCCAAGGCTACGTTTTGTGTGGCGCATCCATTTTTAGCAGTCTGCAGATTTTTTTTTTAAAAAGGTGAGTTTTCAGATATGTGACGTTCAAGGACATTAAGTAAAATAGTTCATATGAATACTCACAGAAAGTTCGAATGTCTTGCAGATGTAATCCTGTTTTGGGGACGGCAACCAAGAATACTGGTTTAAATGTCTGCAAAACTCAGCTTTGACTGAGCCCAGAACTGGTTTCCCATAGGTGTATCTGCGCTAACACATTTTGTTTTAAATTACCTATATACAAAAATAACCCATTAAGCATTTTTAATTATTGACGGACACTCACTTTCCGCAGATCTTCAGTGTTACTTCATCATCCAGGATGGTGATCACACTGGGCAGGTTTACAGTCACTTCAAACTTTGGCAAAACTATTGCAGACAAAACATAAAAGTTATGATTGAGGAAACTGATGGCATTTTATTGCTAGACTATACCTCTCACTAGTCTTTACCATATTCTTTGATCTCAAAGTTGTGGGAAATCGTTTCTCCTTTGTCTGTCTTAGCAGATATCACATAGATTCCTTGTGCAGCTTCAGCAATGGTGGGGTGAGAAAGGTCAAGAATGCCTCTGTCAATGGACTTGTCCAACCATTGAGCGATGCGGTTTGAGTTGGGATCCTGTTTTAAAAAATGAATGCTTATAAAAAAATGTTCAATCAAAAATTTCGAGTTTTTGTGTTTTTAAATGTGTACTAAGCCCTTTGTGCATCTTTGATCAACACTAACACAGTAGGGCAGCACTAAGTTAACTTTGCCAGGAAGGCTAAAGCAATGAAAGTAACTGGAGCCGGTACAGATTTTTGATAAAACCACTAGGTCCAATCAAGTAAGTTATGGAACCACATTGTTAAGCAAGTTCAATTGATAGTTAAACAAGAACTAACTAGTTACAAATGTGACCTGTGATTAAAGAAGTCTTTTAGATCATGTATAAAGTACAGCATGACGCAAATGTGCACAGATGTGCTGATGGTTCAAGTATCTTAGTCGGTTTGTCTTTTCAAGTTGATTCAGTGATGAGAGATGATTCTCAAATTTTCTAAACAGATCAGTTGGCCTTTACACAGAAACATCTGTTCATTTTTTAGCTGGATCGGAAATATATTATTATTTTAAAAAACGTTTTTAAAGATTTTTAGACCAACTCTCACAAATTAAACTTTAGTATTATTTACAGATATTGATGCACTTTGCATCTCACTTCATTTGCCCACTTTATCATCAATCTAATAAACGTGATTCTGGGAAATTTTCACCGACTCGACTGAAAGCAAACTCATTCTTTCTCTTTGTAAAAAGCACAGCAGATTATCAACAATAAGTAGATTGCACACATTTAAATATATATATATATATATATATTTTACCTTAATGTGATTTTAGCAATACTGCAGTTTGTTAAAATATCCTTTGCTTAGGCTACTTTTGTACGTGCCCTACATAGACTCAAATTCTATCTGTTCATGTCTGGCCTGGAAAACTCTGGTCAGATCTTCCCATCTAGTCACCCCAGTTATGGCTGTACTGTCTGGATGCAATTTCTTACCTCAATTGTGACTTCTTTATACTGAAAGAGAAGAAATAAATTAGTCATTATTTAACCAATATACACCATCAGTTAACAAAAACAACATTTAACGTTATATAACTTATTAAAGTACAGTCAAGCACCTTAAGCTGGTTACAAATCACAGACGGCTTCATATAAAATGTTCTAGCTCCGCCCCTGGGCAGCAGTAACAGACCCATACTAAAAAACACTCAAAATAAAAGCCAAAATCTCACCATGCGGTTGACGGGAATAAAGTTGGTATCCATGGAGACAATCCGGAACTGAACTTTAGAGAAAGAAAAAGAAAAAATCTCATCATTATAAATAAAATACTGCACAGATGAATCATTGGCAAGTTTTACATGGATGTATTTTTCAACAGGTTTGTCAACTGTTTGTTAATGGTGTTGCTGGTTTGAGGTTTAGTTATTTCAACAATAAAAAATGTATTTATTGGTTCGACAAACATTGTGTCATTTGTATGTCACTGGGAAACCAATTATTGGGCCATAATGTAGGAGATGGAAGTCTGAAAGCAGTTAGGCATCACACTCACATGTTTACATACAGGGTTAAAACAAAAAACTGTATAAAGTTCAGAACTCACTCACCGGTCTGTCCAGGCTTGTAGATGGGTTTGTCTGTCTGGACAATGTGGACAAAAGCAGGAGGTTCTATCAGGACTTTGGTTTCCTGGTTCAGTGAGTCCATCTTACCCTGAATTTTCACACTGATGGATGCCACAGTTGTGCTGGACACTATAGGGACCTGCAAAACCAGCAAACATTTAAAACATTAGAGTGGTAGATTCACACAAAAAAAAATTTTGTAGCTAAATCTTTCCAAAAACAAACACAACAACCATAGAATGCAAACATCTACACTGCAAAACCAGCAAGATGTTTTTTATTGGTTCACCCTATTGGCTGAAATAATAAATCAACATACTTCTTTGTTATTTTATTTATGTCCTGGATGGTTAGTCTCAAATTGGTTCTTACAGACCAACTTTTTTTGTTGGATGGGAATCTTAAACCTGAAATCATACGTACTTAACCCTGTAACACTGGAGCTGTCGCCAGTGAAAGAAAATAATAAACACACTTAGAACTACTATAACTCTTCAAATGTTGACACATTTAACGTAGTTCCAACAGATTCAGAAGCGGAGACAATTTCTTTGTGGCTGTAAGGAACAATGCACTGCTTTTTCTAAGCTTCAGAATCTGTTGGAATTACATTTATTGAGTTAAACTTGAAGACTTATAGCTATTCAAAGAACGCCAATTCTGGACCAAAAGCGCCGGTGTTGATGGGTTAATGTCAGCTCTTGCTTCAAACACATTAAAAAAAAATCCGCCTGGACAAAGAAAGGACAGATTTTAACAATCATTATGGATTACAAGTACTTTTATTATCTTGTTTTCTGCCTCTGAAGGTCACTTCATGAGAAATATATCAATTGAGAATTGCTGATGTAGCATTGAATTTAAAAAGACTTCAAGAAATTAAAAAACAAACCAGAAGCGGAAAGCAGTGGTAGATTTCAGTTCTAAAAGACAGCTGCCCGATCTTCGTACTAGAAGAGTCCAGATCCAGGGTGATGGTCAAGGAGGCGGGCTCTGTAGGGGTTTGGATCAGAGCGCACAAGGTCTCCTTGTTTCCTGCTGTCAGATGGGAGCTGACAGTCACCAAATAGGTTCTGTAACCAGAGGACAGAATAAGAAACATATTCACATTCAGATCATTTTTCAGCAGTGATTTTCAGCTCTTCTGCACAAAAGTCTGCTGCTAAACAGATGAAACACGTACCTAAAGAACCAGGTGAAACAAATCAATCAACTCTGACTGTCATGTAGAAATCTACTTACGTTTCATTGAGGCTGGCTGGCATCACATGGTGCAGGTAGGATCCAGCAATGATGGCAGCGAGCATGAGCAGGTGAGATTTCATGTCAGGCTCGTGCAGGCTGCGCTGAGAATAAACAGGACACTTACTTCTCCTCCTGCAGATAAGCACCGCCGAGCCTGTCTAGAACAACAGGAAATAAGGACCCCGCTTTCAGGCAGAAAAGCGGATGTAGGCCACAGGTACACTTCAGGCACCCACACACTCAGCAAGAAATGTACCTCGCTATACCGAGTAAAAGGCAAACGTTGCAGACTCGAAGCAGTTGGGGCCAGCAAAAGGTCAAGCCTCTTTCTCTGAAAAAAGGAACCCACATTTGAACGGCTGACGCACTAAAATAGGACAATGTCAAGTTGCAGGTAGAAGATTGGCTGCTGCACAGAGGAAGAAGAACTCAGCAACGCACAAACTCCACTATAAAACTCTTACTTTAGGAAATGTTCCTTCTTCTCTTGGGGGCTTTTCTCCTTCGCTATAGCTCTGTGTTTTTCGCTCTCTGTCTTAGAAATATTGTATCAGGGAATAAACTTTGTTAATCTTTATCCGGTTGAATAATGGTCATTTCTTCCTACCGACTTATTGAACACGCTGAGGAAAACATGCAAAAGCGGACAGGTCTTTTTCCTTCAGGCCCTTCCCTTTTCTTCAGCAATACTAGACTAATTCCAGAATAACAATCTTGCCAGCGCCTGGGGGACAACCTGCGGGCTCTGCATAATTTCTGAGAAGCAAAGGTCTGTTCTTGGAGTTTAGCAAAAGTATGAAGGTGGTAGGATAAACATCTGGAGACACAGAGACTACAGAGTTTCAGCAGAACACGTCTGACAACAACACCGATGTCAAAACAACTGAGTTTTGAGATACCCTGCAGGCTGCATGAAGACATTTGGTTTGCTGCAGGTAGACCAGATATGTTCGCTGCAGGTAGACCATGCTGTTTTGACATCTTTGACATAGAGATGTGAGGCATTTTTTCCTGTTTTGTTGTGCTTCCCAAGCACCAACCCTGACATGTAAATCTTTTTAGACTTACCTTGGACCTTCAATCAGTCAGGTTTTTCTCATTATTACCTCAAATAAATGTTTCTTTGGATCTGCCCAGTGACTGGTTTAAATCTGGCCTCTGTGTTTCTGGTCATTATATTTCTTCCATCCAGAATTTTGCGAGACTGACATCCAGCTGTAGACGGGCTTCTAAAGCAGATTAGCCAATGGCTACATATTCTACCGGCACAGCCTTCCTGTTCCTGTGGCATCATTTCCGGGTGAGCATGATCCAGTGCTAGGGGTATTCCAGAGAGCAGGTTATGCTAGATAGGTAAGTTTGAGGCTAAGGAAGCGGATAACCTCACCTTTCTGTTACAAAAACAGAGGTATGTTTCAGGGTATGCTTAGTTCCCATAGGAACTCATGCTCTGAACATAACCTGGGGGCTATTCCAGGAAGCATGATTAACCTACCCTGACTTTAACCCTGAACTCTGGCTGAAATCCACCTGAAAAGACCGGATATGAGTTGCCGTGATAACGCTCGACTTGGTAACCCTGGGTTAATGCACGTGCACAGCAGGTACACAGACAAAGACAAATACATTCTCAATGGATCGCCGATTTCCGGAGTCACCATGGAAACGCGTGGTGAAAAAAAGAGAGCGCTACATTTCAGTGAGACGGAAGTGAGACAGAGTCTGAGGTTTTAATGACGGTGTATGAAGATTATACGTCCATCAAAAAAGTAACACGGCTGCATCAGCAAAAGAAAGAGTTTCTGCTTGTAGTAGAAGAACAGACAAAGTAAACGCACAAGTTTCTGATCTTGTTTCCATTTTCCTTGTATATATATATATAACTTATCAAATTTTGCCACCTCTCATACAGCGGGGAAAATAAGTATTGAACGCGTCAACATTTCTCTCAAAAAACATATTTCTAATCGAGCTATTGACACGAAATTTTCACCAGATGTCGCCATCAACCCAAGTAATGCACACATATAAGGAAATCCAAACATTTATGTCCATAAATGAAGTTATGTGTAATAAAGTGAAATGGCACAGGGAATAAGTATTGAACACGCTTACTGAAATTCATTTAATACTTAGTGCAAAAACCTTTGTTGGTGATTACAGCCTCAAGACGCCTCCTGTATGGAGAAACCAGTCGAATACATTGCTCAGGTGTGATTTTGGCCCATTCACCCACACAAACTGCCTTCAAATCTTCAAGGTTCCGGGAAGCTCTTCTGTGAAACCGGATCTTCAGTTCTTTCCAAAGATTTTCATTTGGATTCAAGTCTGGTGATTGACTGGGCCATTCTAGCAGCTTTATTTTCTTTTTCTTCAACCAGTTGAGTGTTACCTTGGCTGTGTGCTTGGGATCATTGTCTTGCTGAAAGATCCACCCTCTTTTCATCTTCAGCAGCCTGGCAGAAGACAGCAGATTCTGATCAAGAATGTCTCGATACTTTTCTCCAGTCATTATTCCTTCAATGATATGAAGTCTACCAGTACCACATGCTGAAAAACAGCCCCACGCCATGATGCTCCCACCTCCAAACTTGACTGTTGGTATGGTGTCTTGGGGGTGATGTGCGGTGCCATTTTTCCTCCAAACATGTTGTGTCTTATGACATCCGAAGAGTTCAATTTTGGTCTCATCTGACCAGAGTATCTTCTCCCAGAATGTCATGGGTTTATCCAAATGTTGTGTCGCAAACTCCAAACGAGCTTCAACATGCGTCTTCTTCCAAAATGGAGTCTTGCGTGGTGTGCGTGCATGGAGGCCATGGCGGTTGAGTGCATTACTTATTGTTTTCTTTGAAACAACGGTACCTGCTGATTCCAGGTCTTTCTGAAGCTCTCCACGAGTTGTCCTGGGCTGTTGGAGAACCCTTCTGATGATTGTTCTGACTCCTCTGTCTGAAATCTTGCGAGGAGCACCTGGCCGTGGCAGGTTTATGGTAATGCCGTGTTCTTTCCACTTCCGGATGATGGCCCCGAAGGTACTCACTGGAACTTTCAGAAGTTTAGAAATACTCCTGTAACCAATGCCTTCAGTGTGTTTTGCAACAATAAGGTTGTGTAGGTCTTTGGACAGCTATTTGCTTTTACCCATCATGCAATATTTCTTGTCTAACACCTTGCTGGTGAGAAACCTTTTTAAATGGCATCAGTCAGGACTATACCAGCTGATATTACTTTGCACTAATAGGGGGCAGGTTAACCTTCTGAATACTGACAAACTCCAGCTGCTTTCTTGGCTTGCCAGACCTGTTTACCCCTCCTTTTCTTCATGTGTTCAATACTTATTCCCTGTGCCATTTCACTTTATTACACATATCTTCATTTATGGACATGAATGTTTGGATTTCTTTCTATGTGTGCATTACTTGGGTTGATGCCGACATCTGGTGAAAATTTATTGTCAATAGCTCGATTAGAAATATGTTTTTTGACAGAAATGTTGACGTGTTCAATACTTATTTTCCCGCTGTATGTCTAAGTGTGAGCCGGCAGATATGCTCATTTTATAACAATAAAAAGAACGAAACAATATGCACTGAGTGCATACATTAATTTACGAACTTTCTGACATTTTCATTACAGCAATTGACCGTAGGGGTGCTATATAAACTCATCATCCTCTCACTCATGGTGCAGAGACTTAAGCCTAGTAGGACAAAATAACTCAGCAAAACACAGTAAAACAGCTAAACACATTTGGTCAAAAAGCCACACTTAAACCCAAATCCATCCAGACAGGCAAAGGGAATGGTACAATGAGTTGCATCGCTGCAGTGCATGCATGTGAACACATTTTTTGCAGTTCATTGTGCGGGTTTCAACTGCCAAAATCAGAGAAATGAGTCCACGAAAGCACAACATTTGACAGGTAAGGACTATAATTCTTTCCTTTTAATGCTGCAGGGGCGTCATTAATCGTACACATGTTGACATGCATGATGCTGCAGGGCTATTATTAACATGTAGGCATGATGTACGTATAATTTGTACGTAATAATAGCCTAGTCTTTAAACTAAGACTAGGCTATTATAGTAATATAGATTTATAATTTTCTGACTCAGTGACTGAACTTTTTCTTGCAGGTTTCCAATGGACTCAGACTTAAGGAAAAAGTGGGCCTTAGCTATCACAAGAGCAAACCCAGATGGATCACTGTGTTACCAATTAGCAATACAGTGTGGCTATGTTCAAAACATTTTGGGGAAACATATTTTGATAAGACTGGCTAGACTGTTTGCTTGAAACCCAGCACCATACCATCTGAGTAACATTGATGACTGACATGAATCAGTAGGGTAAATCAATTGTTTTTCTTTGTTTTTGTTTTCTAAAGGGGAAAATCTGTTGTTGACTTGTGGACTTATTATGGATGTATTATTATCATTTATTATTATCGGCCTATTATTGATTTGTTGTTATCATTTAATATTATTATTGACTTACTATTGATTTATTATTATTATTTTTTTAATTCATCATTATTATTGACTTGTTTATATATTGTTATTAAGTATTATTGACTTATTATTTATATATTGTTATTATTTATTATTATTATTGACTTATTGTTGGGCTTTTCTAAATAATTTAAATTACATGTCAAAGAGGTCTAAAACTTCGAAATTTTTAAAAATTAATTTTACAAATTCTTTGTAATTTATATTTATTTATAAGAAGTCCAGCAACAATGCATTTTTCATTAAAGTTTGACCTTATAAGGCTGTTTCTCTTATTTAACAGCAACTAATAATGTATATTTATATAAACTTATATACATATATTATATATTTATTTGTATGTTTAAATATATAGAAATATGAATATATATAAATTATCTAAAAGCTACTTAGATGCCAACAAAGGCAAGATGGCGTCGCGCTCCGCCACCCTCGGCCAGGCTTCCAAAGCGGAGGTGTCTCCTCTAGCGATATAACTCATTGGAATGGCATCCCACAATACCTTGCGGTGCCGATCTAACAGCAGCACCAAAGTTACACCTACTTAATTGAATTAATTTGAATGAAAGTAAAATAACTGTCTGAAAACTATGTTATTTTTAAACTGACTTAACAAAAAAAAAAGATTTTTAATGATCTAACTGAAGCAAATAATTAGGTTAGCTCAAAGTAAAAAAGTTTATATCTGCAACATCCAAACATGGTCTTATCATCCTCTCATGGTGGAAAAAGTATTATCTGAGCTTCTTGATCAACTAAATCATCTTCAAATGGACACGCCATGCTGCTTCACCTCTCTGATTACAAACTAACCTTCAACTAAACCTGCTCTATACTCTATACTATACAGATACTTTCGGTCTGGCTTTTCCCGCCGAAACTCGCCAAAAATGAATTAAACTTCCCCAGTTTACATCAAAATTACAAATCGTCGCGGGGTGTGAATGCTCCCTAATTTTTCCGGTCTAAATACTAGTGCCCCTTCCACAGGATCACATGCAGAACATCTAACGAAACAACCCGTGCATTAAATTGGATCAGCTCTCTGCGCGGCACGTTGCTTTGCGCACACGGGGAGCACGGACACCGAATCAGACGGATCCCTTTGATCCTTCCCTATTGTGACCTGTTTTAAAGAAAACCTGTCACGTTCACACAACGTCGTGACACGGTTAGCACCTGAAAGAATAGGCACAGAAGAGTTGTTAGACAAGCCTTTTTGTGGCTGCGCAAACGGAATGCCACAGGCTGGGTACGACCTGCGCACTTGTATTTTGTGCTAACGTTTCGGAGGCATTAGGGTGGTTTTTGGTGGTACCTCGAGATGTGGCACAAGGTTTGACATTCATGAAAATGAAAAACTGTACTATTTACCCACTATTGAAGATGACAATGACAAATGTAAAGCTGTTCACGTTATTCAAGGTTGGCATGAAATCATGGGTCATTGCAATTTTGACAACATAAGAAAGTTGCAAGGTGTGGTGAAAGGAATGGATGTAAAAGGGGATATATATAAACAGATGAACCCATGCAGAGGGTGTACAGAAGGTAAAACCACTCAGACAAGAAACAAGGAGCCAGATAAAAAGGCTGAAAAACCACTACAACTAGTACATACAGATCTAGCTGGTCCTATGCAAACTAGTTTAGATTGGTGCAGATACGCACAGTCTTTTACTGTTGACTACACAGTAGGGGTGTGTATTGGCAAGAGTCTGGTGATACGATACGTATCCCAATATTTCACTGAAACATATTTTCTTTTCTTTTTTTTATGTGACTTTGAAAAAACTCTACCTGAATTTGAATGTCTTCCACTGTAATAAAAAGGTCAAATTCAGTTTATTTATGTTACGAAGGGGGAAGAAAAAAGCACCCAGGCGCAGAGAGGATGAGGAAGCAGAAGGTTCCAGGAAAAGGCTTTAATAAAATAAACAAAATCTACAACCATAACCACTGCAGAGCAGGCTAGACAGACTCGAAACTTGACACTCGTAAAAAGGGGGACATCAAACTATGGAGCAGCACAGGAGGAAGGAAAAGACTTAAATACACACAGACAAACGAGACACAGTTGAACACAATCAGAAAAGATGGGGACCAAAATAAAACTCAAAACTACAACAAGACAGGAAACCCTGAAAAATAAAACAGGAAGTTAACACAACCTAGAACAAGAACCAACAAAGAACCAAACACAAAAGGAAAGAAACTGAAACCTTTACAATTTAATTTTCACAATGTTAAGCACTGCAATTGTATCTCATACATAAGTTGCATTTACCAAAGCAAATTCATAGTGCTTTTATTTTGTTAAGTTAATATATAGAAAGGGAACAGTCAACATTGTCTGATTTCCACAACAGAATATTTTTCAGTCTAAGAAAAAACAAAGACTGAATGTGCCTTAATCAATAAGTTTCTATTGGTGGAATGAAGTGCTGTTTATTTTCTGCATTGCGTAATGACGCTTCTCCATTACTTTTAAATAGTTCAGGAGCCTGAATGGTGCTTCAGAAATAAAAGGTGGGGAAGGGCACACTGATCCTTTCCAGAAACAATAAAGTGTGATGATGAGGCAGCATGACAGAACGAAGGAAATTTGCCTTAATGTAAAAGCGGTTTGCCAGGTAAGATTTGGAACTATGCGATACAGACAGAAGCTTACATCAGGAACAGGTGTTACAGCAGATGCACAAAGAAAACAGCGGATGAGATGTTAACAGGAAAGCAACCAAATATTGCAAACATCCATAAATTTGGCTCCACATGTTTGGCTTACAAAGAAGCAAAAGGGAAGTTTGAGTCAAGATATAGTGAAGGAGTTTTTGTTGGAAATGACAA
The DNA here is from genome assembly GCF_053564925.1 of Oryzias latipes. NCBI lineage: Eukaryota > Metazoa > Chordata > Actinopteri > Beloniformes > Adrianichthyidae > Oryzias > Oryzias latipes. Next base: position 19,620,443 of record NC_136238.1, read on the forward strand.
GTATAGCCCAGCTTACCTGGTCTACTGCCCGAATGAGAGTAAAATCCAGAAGCACAGACTGGTAAAATTCATTAATAGGGCTACAAGTGAAAAAGGAACACAAACAACAGAGCCCTTTTTGGAGTGTGTTGATGGAATGCTTCCAAGAGAAACAAATGATGATGATCCAACAGAGATGGAAAAATAGATAGGTAAAAATGTTGACACTGACTCGGAGGTCAGGTCCTGAAAACTCTCTCAGAAGAGGAAGAGCAATCCTGTGTGGGAAAACCCCGAGAGAGAGCTCAAAGAAAGAATCCGATTCAAACCAAAGGGAAACCAGCTTATCTCCAAGACCATGACACTGAATGTAATGACAATCTCCAAAGTGGTTGTAGATTTCTTTTACAGAGCAGTATGTTATCTCCCCAATGCCAATACAAAATTTCTCGCAAAAAAGATACATAAAATAACATCTTAGAAAGATTTGGAAAGGAATACTGCAAACCAAGGGAGACCCGTTGTGAACAGAAACTGGTCTATTTTGACAACAGAAAGAAAATGACAGATGTGAGAAAGTACAGGGAAGCAGTAGGAAGCCTAATCTTCTTGCCAGTTTCTACTACGCCGGACCTGAGTTATATTGTGAGCAGACTCTCTCATCATTTTGGAGATTCTACAGAACAATACTGGAACAATGTTAAACATGTTCTCAGGTATCTTAAAGGTACTCAGGAAAAGGAGTTATTCTTTAAAAAAAACTCCAGATTTATTGTGATGCTGACTGGGCATCCAATGAAAAGGATGGGCACAGTGTTTCAGGGTACTGTGTGAGTCTGAGTGAGAAAAGCTCACTCATTTCTTGGAAAACAAAAAGACAGCCCACGGTGGCACTCAACATGTGAAGCAGAATACATATCTCTTGCAGCAGCTTTACAAGAAGTCATTTATTTAGAGCAGTTATTCACTGGCCTAGATGGATGCAGCTATGCAAAGACTGAAGTGTTTGAAGACAATCAAGGCACCATAGCTCTGGCTAAAAATCCTGTTAACAGACAAAGGTGCAAGCACATTGACATCAAATACTGTTAAAAATACTAGTTGTCATCCAGCACCACCAGCAGGCCACACCCACTATCAGCGCAATAGTGAGCACCTGTGAGACTCAGCCAGGAACTTACTTAACTCAGCCAGCTTGCATTCCCTTCCCCCCTCCAACCTCTACCAGGAGAAGAAGCAGTCCCAGCCAGTTGCTACCACAGATCAGTCCATGTCCAGCTAAGTGGATGCACCATAGACGTATGTTTTATTATCTTCAACCAACAATGAATGATGTGTCATTGTATTCATTTGTTTCTGCATTTAATTACAGGCAAAATCATCCACAACTCATCAACTCAATCCAAATAAATAAGATGCCTGTGGAGATTTGGGAGTTCAGTGTTTGAATGTGCACCCCACCTAAGATGTTCAATGACCCACACCAACTAAACAGTTTTCTGTATGGTCCTTCGTGCCGGAAGTAACATCTATGGTGGACTATGGCTTCCAAATACCCATGGTATTTGGAAGGATGAGCAGCATAAAGAGAGACCTAAACAAGTGAGGAGACCACCAAAGTACCTACAAGACTATCAAACTGAATTCTATGGACAAACCTCAAAGCAAACCACAGAGGAGATGGAACTTGCTGCAGAGGCCGCAGAGACTCGTGCATTGAGGAATGAAGTGGCTGAGTTAAAGGGCATGGTCAGAGACCTGATTGGTAGGGTTGAGCAGTATGAGCACACCTCAACTGAAAGTGAATCAGAGGTGGACAGCGACAGACTCCAGGTACCTCAGCCTGCATCAGACCAAGTAAGTCATGCCAGTGATATCCCATGTGAGAAAGCCCACTCTGAGCCCACTATATCTGAAATGGCTGCTATCCCAGATATTGGGAAAATATCCCAGTCTGCTCAAACACTCTATCCCTGTAGCCATGCTCATACAGCCTTTCTACCATGCAAACCGAAGGAACCGGCTGCAGTTCCCCATATTACACAAACTCAAGTTAAAGCATGATCCCTCCCAACAATTTCTGTGTCCTTAAATCCAGCTGCTGTCCCATACACCTCTTCTACTTCAGTATCACCTCATGGAATTGTTACCTCTACATCTACAAGTGTACATTTGCCGTCAGCTGTCACTCCTTATGTTCCACTAAACCAACCTCCTTGGTCCGTGCCTGCAACTCAGCCACCACAGCTTTATTTATCATTGGATCAAAGGCCACAATTTCCAAGCCAAGGATTAAATGCAGTTCATGCAAACTATGCTCTTACCAGCCAGCAACCACAACCACAGTAGATGTTTGCATCTATACAAGCAATACAACCACCAGCCATTGCAGTACCTCAACTTTCCTCCAGTTTTCCACCAAATGTTTCCTCCTCAGGTAATGTGGCTCCATCTGTACAGCATCCTATGCAGCAGCAAATGATAGGCTCTAGAGATTCAATGCGTGTTGAGGACCCTTAATTTCCTTATTTCAGTCATAATGATCCTATAAATTTATACTGTTAAAAAAGGCTCTTATGAACTTACTACCAGCTGACGAGTCAGAAATGTGCAAATACCATATTTTGTTAGATCATTTGCGTTATCCTGTTGCACGGCACATTGCACTGTCTTATGCTCATCATCCCCAACCTTATACCAGAGCTTTAGTTGCTTTGGAGCAACAGTTTGGCCAACCGCATCAATTAGCCCTAAAAGAGATTCAAACTATTTTGAGTCTTCCTAGAGTTGCTCGTGGAGATGCAGAAGGGTTTCAGAATTTTGCTGTTAGAGTGAGGTCATTGGTTGGTCTGTTACAGTCTCTTGGAACAGGAGAAGGTAATGCAGAGTTGGCATGCGCTTCACATGTACAACGACTGTTAAGTAAGCTCCCTACAGAGATAGTTTCCAACTTTTTTCGGCATGCTCGTTCAACGATGCCCGTTGTTTTTTATAATTTGGTCGATTTTGCTGCATGGCTTGAAGTTGAAGCTGAATGTCAGGCTGTTGTAGCACAAACGAGTACCTTGCATGTTGTACCTCAAATGCATAGAAAGGAAGTGAGCCAAAGACAAAAGATGCCATTTGCGAACATTCTTCATGGAGCTGATGGAAAGGTTTCAGGTGTGTGTCCTACTCAGGAAAAGGAATGCAGATGAAGTTAAAAAATGGTTAAAGGAGCAGAATAGATGTTGGAAGTGTGGTAGAACCCATAAAGCTGTAGATTGTACTTTGAGAAAGCCATGTCCTAAGTGTAATGGCCAACATTTAGGAATATTGCATGACGCGAACTGGGCTCGAACATCGAGAGTTCTGTATATGAATCCACAGAGCCTATACCCCAAAGTACTGCTAAAAGTGGTGAAAGTGAGATTGAGTAATAAGGATCAAACCTTTGACACATATGCCATTTTAGATGATGGATCTGAGCGTACTATGTTGTTGCCAGGTGCAGCTAAGTATCTTGGGTTGAAGGGTGAACCAGAAAACCTTAAATTATGTACAGTGAGACAGCAAACTGAAATACTAGAAGGGAGAGCTGTAAACCTTAAGATTTCAGCTGCTTCAAACCCAGAGAAAAGGTTCTCAATAGAAGGTGCATTCACATCAGACAAGATAATGCCAGTTGAACAGAGTTATCCTGTAGATAAACTGAAGCAACGGTACTCATACCTGCATGATATTCCAGTGAACTCCTTTTCTAAGGTTCAACCCCATATTCTTATCGGTTCAGATAATCCATTTCTCATAACCCCAACTAAACAGTTTTCTTTAAATACCGTTTCATCAGAGAGATCGTGACAAGTGGTAAAGTTCTGTTGAACTACTGTCCAACTGATAAAATGACGGCCGGTGTGATGACTAATCCAGCAGCAAAGCTGAAATTACGAAGGTTTTCCCAGAATTTGTTTGGTGTTTACTGTGTTAATGTGAAACTGATAAAGTGAATCAAAATGTAACACAGTGAGCTAATTTCGAGTGGGGGTGTTAAGATATAAAGATTAAAGTGTGATTAAAGTGGCTCTACGTTTTTTCAACACACAAAGAGGACACGGAAGCAGCCACCATTCCGTCCATCCCTCTAAACGGCCATGGGGAAAATACCTGTAATTAACTTCGACCTCAGGTGGACGAGGTGGATGGGGCGAGGAGAATACCCCATGCCGATACCACGAAGCATGCAGGTATTTCCACAGGAGGATGGATCTGAAAACGGTAGTGCATTAGCCAAAATAAGGTCTGGAACCACCTGTGTCCCTCAAAATGCGCACTGAGCGCTCATCCGTGCGTTTGCCGCTCAGCGAGACAAGACCTTCAAGTAGAACAGGTTTAAAGCAGGAGGCTGGATGTTTTTTAAGGCAAGGCAAGTTTATTTGTATAGCACAATTCGTACACAAAGAAATTCAAGGTGCTTCACAAAACAGAAAAAATGCATTAAAATCACAATACATCATAGAAATAATCAACGTAAAATTTACTTTAAAAGAAAAGAAAAAAATTGAAAATTGATTTAAAAATAAAGGAAGGAAAGGAAAGAAAGGTGCAGATAGGACCTTTCAGTCATATACACGGCTAAACAGAAATGTTTTAAGTCTAGATTTGAACATGAACACAGAAGAGGCCTGTCTTACGACTTCAGAGAGACTGTTCCAGATTTTAGCTGCAGAATATTGAAACGCTGATTTTACCTTTACCTGACTTTAAGATGACTCCTACCCCTTTTGGACAAGTACCCTGTTGGGCGTGTTCAGCTTTATTTTGCAGGAGAATGCAGTCAGCGATGACATGTCCAGTTTTGTGACAGTAAAAAACATTTGCGTGTTTCTCTGGATGCACTTGACTTATTCTCAGGTGGTTGTTTGGCACAGGGAAGGATGTTTTGTGAGTTAACACATACTCTGGCTGACGTCACAGAGTTAACCTTCTGCTCATTCAGGTAGACCACAAAACCTTCGGGCAAACTTTGTTTGAACTCTTCCAACAACATAAGTTCCCAAAGAGAAACAAAATCATCAGCTTTAGATGCTGAACACCATTTATCAAAGAGAATGCTCTTTTCGCGAACAAACTCCACATGAGTTTGTGACAGACTTTTTCTCTGCTGTCTCTGAACCTTTGGCGAAAAGCTTCAGGCACGAGTTCACATGCCCGCAAACGAGCCTTTTTAACCAAATCATAATTTAGTAAATCCTCAAAAGGGAGCGACGCTTCAACATCTTGGGCTATTCCACTCAAGTTGCAGTGGAGCAACAAAGGCCACATTTCACGGGGCCACTTCAAAGTACCAGCGATTCTTTCAAATGATGCGAAATTATGAACCAACCTCCGCTTCCATGAAAGCGCGAACGAGACAAATCAATTTACTGAGGTCCAGTGAGCTAGTGGGTAAACCGGAAAAGGGTCTGTCTGTATCGTCACCGGGGTTTACAGGAATGTGAGCTTTTGCCTCCAGCTCCAGCTGTCTGATCCTGCCAGCTGTCTCGGCTTCGATCTCCATCCATTTGATCTCCAGCTGCATCTGGCGGGTTTGCGCCTTTTCCTACGCTTCCAGCTGCAGATGGGCGAGCCGAACTTTCAGTCGGGCCTCATCCCGTGACCCACCGCTGCCTGGAGAGAACGGATCATATCGAGGGAGGCTGAAAGGTGGTTTTCCCTGATTGAGCCTCTCAGAGCTCTCTCTGACAGGGGCTCCTAGTGCGGGAGGTGTCTCCGCATGCACGCAGCCACCCACACTCGGGGGCACAGCAGTCACGCTCGCGGCTATCTCTCCCTGAGGCGCCGTCCGCGGACAACACAGGCACATCAGTGACAGCGACAGGCAAACACACCACACCAATTTTCACCAAGCTACTCACCAGCAGATCCTTCAGATCGTGTTTGAGGATGGGTTTGGGGAAATTTGACTTTTTGAGCTAAATGAAGTGAAAACTTTAACCACTTCTGATTGGTCAGACTGATGACGTAAGATTAAGCCTCCAAGAATGATTGGTAGAGACAGTTAAAGCTTCAGCTCTGTTTTCGGAAATGTCAGTTTGTGTATCCAACAGAGTAATAAAATACTTGGGATTTCAAACATGAATAACTCCAATTTTCTAGAGTAAAAGTGTCTGGAAATGACAGTCTCAGTAGCGAACATAGTCCTGAAGAGACTAAAAGGAACAGTTGGCCTGGATTATGGCAAAATATTAAACTGCAGTGTCTCAAACGTAGCATCTTTGTCAATAAAAAAACGCTCAGCACTTGTGAAAATGTTAAATATTGAGGATTTCAAACATAAATAACTCAAATTTTCTACAGTAAAAGTGCCTGGAAATGATTTTCTGAGTAGCCAACATTGTCCTGAAGAGAATTAAAGGAGCAACTGGCCTGGATTATGGTAAAGTATTTTTCTACAGTGTCTCAAACATGGCATCTTTGTCATAAGATGGTATGTTGTGACAAATACCAAACAGTTTTGGACATTTAGATCAAGTCTACACTTCTATATTTCATTATGAAGTGTTTGCACTGATTCTCAAAAATCCTACATCATAACATGTCCACATGTGAAAAATAAGTTAAATTTACAATTAAAATAAAATGAATGGGCTATATGGTTGGGAGTATGTTCATACACACCTAAACCTATCTCAGCCTTTTTCATAATCATTCTTCATTTGATTAATATAAGAAGAGTGTGTATTTTTTCCCTTAATCATTCATTTGGCTTTTCAGTGTTGTAAAGTTATTTTGAAAACCGGAAAGGGATTTCAGCCACGGTCGCTAAGTTCCCGTAAAGCTGAGAATGCGAGAGCACTGAAACTTCAGGAGCGGCTCATTTGACACCGCAGATCTGACTGACGGCTGGCTTGACAGCAGTGTGCTCTCTGAAAGACAAGTTTAATGTAAGTTCCAGTACTTCATGCCATTGTGGAAGAGTTTCCCAACAGACTGAATAAATATGTTAGGCATGTGTAGCACAGACTGCCCAATTCTGGCATCTTGGATGTACTTTTGGTCCACAAAGACAGGGTTTGGCAGTTTTAATGAAGTTAAGGATGAAAGGTCTAAGCCTGCAAAGAACTACATTTTTGGTTTATCTGGACCTTTTGCTGTGACCCGGATTCGATCCGGGGTTGCTGCGGCCACAACGCAGAGTACTACCCACTATACGATCACAGCTGACAAGTGCCAGCGGTAATAGTTCTAGTCTTTGTTGCTCTCCATGACTTTTTGGTCAGAAAACGGTTGGAAAAACCATGGAAAATCTTTATGACACACACATCTTTCAAAAGAAAAATTCCAAAGACTATCTTTTATTAAGTTTGGTAAGGGCTCACAACTGCATTTCTGTACAGCACCAGGAGTAACGTATGCTGTGAGGGAACCGTTATTACTCACTCTGCCCTTGGACTTGTGGTAGGAAATACACATTGAAGTACTCATTGTTTAGTGTACATGAATGAATGCACAATAATTACAGTTTAATGAAAGTTCCAGTACCTAATGCCGTTGTAGAAGAGTTTCCCAACAGACTGAATAAAGATGTTAGGCATGTGTAGCACAGACTGCCCAATTCTGGCATCTTTGATGTACTTTTGGTGCACAAAGACAGTGTTTGGCAGTTTTAATGAAGTTAAGGATGAAAGGTCTAAGCCTGCAAAGAACTACATTTTTGGTTTATCTGGACCTTTTGCTGTGACCCGGATTCGATCCGGGGTTGCTGCGGCCACAACGCAGAGTACTAACCACTATACGATCACAGCTGAGTCGTGCCAGCGGTCATAGTTCTAGTCTTTGTTGCTCTCCATGACTTTTTGGTTAGACCACAGTTGGAAAAACCATGGAAAATCATTATGACACACATACATCTTTCACAAGAGAAATTCCAAAAACTGTCTTTTATTAAGTTTGGTAAGGGCTCACAACTGCATTTCTGTACAGCACCAGGAGTAACGTATGCTGTGAGGGAACCGTTATTACTCACTCTGCCCTTGGACTTGTAGTAGGAAATACACATTGAAGTACTCATTGTTTAGTGTTCATGAATGAATCCACAATAATTACAGTTTAATGTAAATTCCAGTACTTCATGTTGTTGTGGAAGAGTTTCCCAACAGACTGAATAAAGATGTTAGGCATGTGTAGCACAGACTGCCCAATTCTGGCATCTTGGATGTACTTTTGGTCCACAAAGAGAATGTTTGACAGTTTTAAAGAAGTTAAGGATGAAAGGTCTAAGCCTGCAAAGAACTGCATTTTTGGTTTATCTGTACCTTTTGCTGTGACCCGGATTCAAACCGGGGTTGCTGCGGCCACAACGCAGAGTACTAACCACTATACGATCACAGCTGAGAAGTGCCAGTGGTCATAGTTCTAGTCTTTGTTGCTCTCCATGACTTTTTGGTCAGACCACTGTTGGAAAAACCATGGTAAATCTTTATGACACACATACATCTTTCACAAGAAAATTCCAAAAACAATCTTTTATTAAGTTTGGTAAGGGCTCAAAACTGCATTTCTGTACAGCACCAGGAGTAATGTATGCCGTGAGGGAACCGTTATTACTCACTCTGCCCTTGGACTTGTGGTAGGAAATACACATTGAAGTACTCATTGTTTAGTGTACATGAATGAATGCACAATAATTACTGTTTAATGTAAGTTATAGTAACTCAAGCCGTTGTGGAATAGTTTCCCAACAGACTGAATAAAGATGTTAGGCCCTTTATAGCACAGACTGCCCAATTCTGGCATCTTGGATGTACTTTTGTTCCACAAAGAGTGTGTTTGGCAGTTTTAAAAAAGGTAAGGATGAAAGGTCTAAGCCTGCAAAGAATTACATTTTTGGTTTATCTGGACCTTTTGCTGTGACCCGGATACGAACCAGGGTATTTGCAGCCACAACGCAGAGTACTAACCACTATACGATCACAGCTGAGAAGTGCCAGTGGTCATAGTTTTAGTCTTTGTTGCTCTCCATGACTTTTTGGTCAGACCACTGTTTATAAAACCATGGAAAATCTTTATGACACACATACATATTTCACAAGAAAATTCCAAAAACAATCTTTTATTAATTTTGGAAAGGGCTCAAAACTGCATTTCTGTACAGCACCAGGAGTAATGTATGCCGTGAGGGAACCGTTATTACTCACTCTGCCCTTGGACTTGTGGTAGGAAATACACATTGAAGTACTCATTGTTTAGTGTACATGAATGAATGCACAATTATTACAGTTTAATGTAAGTTCCAGTACCTCAAGCCGTTGTGGAATAGTTTCCCAACAGACTGAATAAAGATGTTAGGCATGTGTAGCACAGACTGCCCAATTATGGCATCTTTGATGCCCTTTTCGTCCACAAAGACAGTGTTTGGCAGTTTTAATGAAGATAAGGATGAAAGGTCTAAGCCTGCAAAGAACTGCATTTTTGGTTTATCTGTACCTTTTGCTGTGACCCGGATTCGAACCGGGGTTGCTGCGGCCACAACGCAGAGTACTAACCACTATACGATCACAGCTGAGAAGTGCCAGTGGTCATAGTTCTAGTCTTTGTTGCTCTCCATGACTTTTTGGTCAGACCACTGTTGGAAAAACCATGGAAATTCTTTATGACACACATACATATTTCACAAGAAAATTCCAAAAACAATCTTTTATTAAGTTTGGTAAGGGCTCAAAACTGCATTTCTGTACAGCACCAGGAGTAATGTATGCCGTGAGGGAACCGTTATTACTCACTCTGCCCTTGGACTTGTGGTAGGAAATACACATTGAAGTACTCATTGTTTAGTGTACATGAATGAATGCACAATAATTACTATTTAATGTAAGTTCCAGTACCTCAAGCCGTTGTGGAATAGTTTCCCAACAGACTGAATAAAGATGTTAGGCCCTTTATAGCACAGACTGCCCAATTCTGGCATCTTGGATGTACTTTTGGTCCACAAAGAGTGTGTTTGGCAGTTTTAAAAAAGGTAAGGATGAAAGGTCTAAGCCTGCAAATAATTACATTGTTGGTTTATCTGTACCTTTTGCTGTGACCCGGATTCGAACCGGGGTTGCTGCGGCCACAACGCAGAGTACTAACCACTATACGATCACAGCTGAGAAGTGCCAGTGGTCATAGTTTTAGTCTTTGTTGCTCTCCATGACTTTTTGGTCAGACCACTGTTTATAAAACCATGGTAAATCTTTATGACACACATACATCTTTCACAAGAAAAATTCCAAAAACTATCTTTTATTAAGTTTGGTAAGGGCTCACAACTGCATTTCTGTACAGCACCAGGAGTAACGTATGCTGTGAGGGAACCGTTATTACTCACTCTGCCCTTGGACTTGTGGTAGGAAAAACACATTGAAGTACTCATTGTTTAGTGTACATGAATGAATGCACAATAATTACTGTTTAATGTAAGTTCCAGTACTTCATGTTGTTGTAGAAGAGTTTCCCAACAGACTGAACAAAGATGTTAGGCATGTGTAGCACAGACTGCCCAATTATGGCATCTTTGATGTACTTTTGGTCCACAAAGACAGTGTTTGGCAGTTTTAATGAAGTTAAGGATGAAAGTTCTAAGCCTGCAAAGAACTACATTTTTGGTTTATCTGGACCTTTTGCTGTGACTCGGATACGAAGCAGGGTTTTTGCGGCCACGACGCAGAGTACTAACCACTATACGATCACAGCTGAGTCGTGCCAGCGGTCATAGTTCTTGTCTTTTTTGCTCTCCATGACTTTTTGGTTAGACCACAGTTGGAAAAACCATGGAAAATCATTATGACACACATACATCTTTCACAAGAGAAATTCCAAAAAATGTCTTTTATTAAGTTTGGTAAGGGCTCACAACTGCATTTCTGTACAGCACCAGGAGTAACGTATGCTGTGAGGGAACCGTTATTACTCACTCTGCCCTTGGACTTGTAGTAGGAAATACACATTGAAGTACTCATTGTTTAGTGTTCATGAATGAATCCACAATAATTACAGTTTAATGTAAGTTCCAGTACTTCATGTTGTTGTGGAAGAGTTTCCCAACAGACTGAATAAAGATGTTAGGCATGTGTAGCACAGACTGCCCAATTCTGGCATCTTGGATGTACTTTTGGTCCACAAAGAGAATGTTTGACAGTTTTAAAGAAGTTAAGGATGAAAGGTCTAAGCCTGCAAAGAACTGCATTTTTGGTTTATCTGTACCTTTTGCTGTGACCCGGATTCGAACCGGGGTATTTGCAGCCACAACGCAGAGTACTAACCACTATACGATCACAGCTGAGAAGTGCCAGTGGTCATAGTTCTAGTCTTTGTTGCTCTCCATGACTTTTTGGTCAGACCACAGTTAGAAAAACCATGGTAAATCTTTATGGCACACATACATCTTTCACAAGAAAATTCCAAAAACAATCTTTTATTAAGTTTGGTAAGGGCTCAAAACTGCATTTCTGTACAGCACCAGGAGTAACGTATGCTGTGAGGGAACCATTAATACTCACTCTGCCCTTGGACTTGTGGTAGGAAATAGACATTGAAGTACTCATTGTTTAGTGTACATGAATGAATGCACAATAATTACAGTTTAATGAAAGTTCCAGTACCTAATGCCGTTGTAGAAGAGTTTCCCAACAGACTGAATAAAGATGTTAGGCATGTGTAGCACAGACTGCCCAATTCTGGCATCTTGGATGTACTTTTGGTCCACAAACAGAATGTTTGACAGTTTTAAAGAAGATAAGGATGAAAGGTCTAAGCCTGCAAATAATTACATTGTTGGTTTATCTGTACCTTTTGCTGTGACCCGGATTCGAACCGGGGTTGCTGCGGCCACAACGCAGAGTACTAACCACTATACGATCACAGCTGAGAAGTGCCAGTGGTCATAGTTTTAGTCTTTGTTGCTCTCCATGACTTTTTGGTCAGACCACTGTTTATAAAACCATGGTAAATCTTTATGACACACATACATCTTTCACAAGAAAAATTCCAAAAACTATCTTTTATTAAGTTTGGTAAGGGCTCACAACTGCATTTCTGTACAGCACCAGGAGTAACGTATGCTGTGAGGGAACCGTTATTACTCACTCTGCTCTTGGACTTGTGGTAGGAAAAACACATTGAAGTACTCATTGTTTAGTGTACATGAATGAATCCACAATAATTACTGTTTAATGTAAGTTCCAGTACTTCATGTTGTTGTAGAAGAGTGTCCCAACAGACTGAACAAAGATGTTAGGCTTGTGTAGCACAGACTGCCCAATTATGGCATCTTTGATGTACTTTTGGTCCACAAAGACAGTGTTTGGCAGTTTTAATGAAGTTAAGGATGAAAGGTCTAAGCCTGCAAAGAACTACATTTTTGGTTTATCTGGACCTTTTGCTGTGACTCGGATACGAAGCAGGGTTTTTGCGGCCACAACGCAGAGTACTAACCACTATACGATCACAGCTGAGTCGTGCCAGCGGTCATAGTTCTTGTCTTTTTTGCTCTCCATGACTTTTTGGTTAGACCACAGTTGGAAAAACCATGGAAAATCATTATGACACACATACATCTTTCACAAGAGAAATTCCAAAAACTGTCTTTTATTAAGTTTGGTAAGGGCTCACAACTGCATTTCTGTACAGCACCAGGAGTAACGTATGCTGTGAGGGAACCGTTATTACTCACTCTGCCCTTGGACTTGTAGTAGGAAATACACATTGAAGTACTCATTGTTTAGTGTTCATGAATGAATCCACAATAATTACAGTTTAATGTAAATTCCAGTACTTCATGTTGTTGTGGAAGAGTTTCCCAACAGACTGAATAAAGATGTTAGGCATGTGTAGCACAGACTGCCCAATTCTGGCATCTTGGATGTACTTTTGGTCCACAAAGAGAATGTTTGACAGTTTTAAAGAAGTTAAGGATGAAAGGTCTAAGCCTGCAAAGAACTGCATTTTTGGTTTATCTGTACCTTTTGCTGTGACCCGGATTCGAACCGGGGTTGCTGCGGCCACAACGCAGAGTACTAACCACTATACGATCACAGCTGAGACGTGCCAGTGGTCATAGTTCTAGTCTTTGTTGCTCTCCATGACTTTTTGGTTAGCCCACAGTTAGAAAGACCATGGTAAATCTTTATGACACACATACATCTTTCACAAGAAAATTCCAAAAACAATCTTTTATTAAGTTTGGTAAGGGCTCAAAACTGCATTTCTGTACAGCACCAGGAGTAATGTATGCCGTGAGGGAACCGTTATTACTCACTCTGCCCTTGGACTTGTGGTAGGAAATACACATTGAAGTACTCATTGTTTAGTGTACATGAATGAATGCACAATAATTACAGTTTAATGTAAGTTCCAGTACTTCATGTTGTTGTAGAAGAGTTTCCCAACAGACTGAACAAAGATGTTAGGCATGTGTAGCACAGACTGCCCAATTCTGGCATCTTGGATGTACTTTTGGTCCACAAAGAGAATGTTTGACAGTTTTAAAGAAGTTAAGGATGAAAGGTCTAAGCCTGCAAAGAACTGCATTTTTGGTTTATCTGTACCTTTTGCTGTGACCCGGATTCGAACCGGGGTATTTGCAGCCACAACGCAGAGTACTAACCACTATACGATCACAGCTGAGAAGTGCCAGTGGTCATAGTTCTAGTCTTTGTTGCTCTCCATGACTTTTTGGTCAGACCACTGTTGGAAAAACCATGGTAAATCTTTATGACACACATACATCTTTCACAAGAAAATTCCAAAAACAATCTTTTATTAAGTTTGGTAAGGGCTCAAAACTGCATTTCTGTACAGCACCAGGAGTAATGTATGCCGTGAGGGAACCGTTATTACTCACTCTGCCCTTGGACTTGTGGTAGGAAATACACATTGAAGTACTCATTGTTCAGTGTACATGAATGAATGCACAATAATTACTGTTTAATGTAAGTTCCAGTACTTCATGTTGTTGTAGAAGAGTGTCCCAACAGACTGAACAAAGATGTTAGGGATGTGTAGCACAGACTGCCCAATTCTGGCATCTTGGATGTACTTTTGGTCCACAAACAGAATGTTTGACAGTTTTAAAGAAGTTAAGGATGAAAGGTCTAAGCCTGCAAAGAACTGCATTTTTGGTTTATCTGTACCTTTTGCTGTGACCCGGATTCTAACCGGGGTTGCTGCGGCCACAACGCAGAGTACTAACCACTATACGATCACAGCTGAGAAGTGCCAGTGGTCATAGTTCTAGTCTTTGTTGCTCTCCATGACTTTTTGGTCAGGCCACTGTTAGAAAAACCATGGTAAATCTTTATGGCACACATACATCTTTCACAAGAAAATTCCAAAAACAATCTTTTATTAAGTTTGGTAAGGGCTCAAAACTGCATTTCTGTACAGCACCAGGAGTAACGTATGCTGTGAGGGAACCATTAATACTCACTCTGCCCTTGGACTTGTGGTAGGAAATAGACATTAAAGTACTCATTGTTTAGTGTACATGAATGAATGCACAATAATTACAGTTTAATGAAAGTTCCAGTACCTAATGCCGTTGTAGAAGAGTTTCCCAACAGACTGAATAAAGATGTTAGGCATGTGTAGCACAGACTGCCCAATTATGGCATCTTTGATGTACTTTTGGTGCACAAAGACAGTGTTTGGCAGTATTAATGAAGTTAAGGATGAAAGGTCTAAGCCTGCAAAGAACTACATTTTTGGTTTATTTGTACCTTTTGCTGTGACCCGGATTCGAACCGGGGTTGCTGCGGCCACAACGCAGAGTACTAACCACTATACGATCACAGCTGAGAAGTGCCAGTGGTCATAGTTCTAGTCTTTGTTGCTCTCCATGACTTTTTGGTTAGCCCACAGTTAGAAAAACCATGGTAAATCTTTATGACACACATACATCTTTCACAAGAAAATTCCAAAAACAATCTTTTATTAAGTTTGGTAAGGGCTCAAAACTGCATTTCTGTACAGCACCAGGAGTAACGTATGCCGTGAGGGAACCGTTATTACTCACTCTGCCCTTGGACTTGTGGTAGGAAATACACATTGAAGTACTCATTGTTTAGTGTACATGAATGAATGCACAATAATTACTGTTTAATGTAAGTTCCAGTAACTCAAGCCGTTGTGGAATAGTTTCCCAACAGACTGAATAAAGATGTTAGGCCCTTTATAGCACAGACTGCCCAATTCTGGCATCTTGGATGTACTTTTGTTCCACAAAGAGAGTGTTTGGCAGTTTTAAAAAAGGTAAGGATGAAAGGTCTAAGCCTGCAAAGAACTGCATTGTTGGTTTATCTGTACCTTTTGCTGTGACCCGGATTTGAACCGGGGTTGCTGCGGCCACAACGCAGAGTACTAACCACTATACGATCACAGCTGAGTCGTGCCAGTGGTCATAGTTCTAGTCTTTGTTGCTCTCCATGACTTTTTGGTCAGACCACTGTTTATAAAACCATGGAAAATCTTTATGACACATACATATTTCACAAGAAAATTCCAAAAACAATCTTTCATTAAGTTTGGTAAGGGCTCAAAACTGCATTTCTGTACAGCACCAGGAGTAATGTATGCTGTGAGGGAACCGTTATTACTCACTCTGCCCTTGGACTTGTGGTAGGAAATACACATTGAAGTACTCATTGTTTAGTGTACATGAATGAATGCACAATAATTACTGTTTAATGTAAGTTCCAGTACCTCATGCCGTTGTGGAATAGTTTCCCAACAGACTGAACAAAGATGTTAGGCATGTGTAGCACAGACTGCCCAATTCTGGCATCTTGGATGTACTTTTGGTCCACAAAGAGAATGTTTGACAGTTTTAAAGAAGTTAAGGATGAAAGGTCTAAGCCTGCAAAGAACTGCATTTTTGGTTTATCTGTACCTTTTGCTGTGACCGGGATTCTAACCGGGGTTGCTGCGGCCACAACGCAGAGTACTAACCACTATACGATCACAGCTGAGAAGTGCCAGTGGTCATAGTTCTAGTCTTTGTTGCTCTCCATGACTTTTTGGTTAGCCCACAGTTAGAAAGACCATGGTAAATCTTTATGACACACATACATCTTTCACAAGAAAATTCCAAAAACTATCTTTTATTTAGTTTGGTATGGGCTCAAAACTGCATTTCTGTACAGCACCAGGAGTAATGTATGCCGTGAGGGAACCGTTATTACTCACTCTGCCCTTGGACTTGTGGTAGGAAATACACATTGAAGTACTCATTGTTTAGTGTACATGAATGAATGCACAATAATTACAGTTTAATGTAAGTTCCAGTACTTCATGTTGTTGTGGAAGAGTTTCCCAACAGACTGAATAAAGATGTTAGGCATGTGTAGCACAGACTGCCCAATTCTGGCATCTTGGATGTACTTTTGGTCCACAAAGAGAATGTTTGACAGTTTTAAAGAAGTTAAGGATGAAAGGTCTAAGCCTGGAAAGAACTGCATTTTTGGTTTATCTGTACCTTTTGCTGTGACCCGGATTCGAACCGGGTTTGCTGCGGCCACAACGCAGAGTACTAACCACTATACGATCACAGCTGAGAAGTGCCACTGGTCATAGTTTTAGTCTTTGTTGCTCTCCATGACTTTTTGGTCAGACCACTGTTGGAAAAACCATGGAAATTCTTTATGACACACATACATCTTTCACAAGAAAAATTCCAAAAACTATCTTTTATTAAGTTTGGTAAGGGCTCACAATTGCATTTCTGTACAGCACCAGGAGTAACGTATGCTGTGAGGGAACCATTAATACTCACTCTGCCCTGACAGTGAGATAAACACAAATGCACACAAATATGTGTTGCCTTGACACTTGGATGGGAACTTGGTGACGAAAGGCCATAGATGTTTAAAGCTAAAAAAAAAACATTTGCACCTGGCTGCTGTGGCTCTTTGGGTTATCCACGCCCGTGTAGGGTTGTAGATAGGAGTGGTTGCAATCATAAGTAGAGTACGGGTGTGTTTGAGAGTTCCCTTTTGGGTGGTTGAAAGCAGAAGCTACAATTTCTGTGCATATAGTGTATCGTGAGGTATTCTTTTGTAAGTTGATCAGTGACGTGCGGTGAGGTTAATGGCTGGTGAGGCACTGACGTCATCAGTCAGATTTACAAACATATGAACCATGAGTATAAATAACTGAGTAGCTTATTCACCATTTGATTGACAACAGTTAACGTTTTGTTTAAAATATAATTTCAACATGTTTTTTTTCATATACAAACTGCAGCATAGAAAAAAGCACAAACGTTATTATCGTCTTACCTTTAGTTGTAAATAAAGTCCATACGCCGCTCCTTCTGAAGAAAATGAGTTGCCGCTTCCTATCACTTCTTCTAGTATTTTTTAGCGTCATAATCTCAGGGCTCACCGGCGCCCCCTAACATGAGGCACGAGAACTGCAACATGAGGCACGAGAACTGCTGGCCTCACCCAGCGGCTTTTTCGCCGTCGTTTAGCGCTCAGCACAAGAAACACGTCCCTCACATACAGTTATTTATAAAAACAAGCACTGTGCATCATATACATCTGCTAAATTATTTAAACTCAGCTCATATAGTACAAGTGATTGAACCGACATACAGAGAGACAGCAGTACCGTCTGACTGCATAGGTATTGCGCAATCCAAGGTGAGGCTCAGCGGGCTGGTGCCTCATCGCACGTCACTTAGTATCTGAACGGCAAATGCGGAAATTCAGCGATTTTGAAAAGAAAAAACACCCAAAAATGGTACATTTAAATGGAAAATGACCGCAAAGCACAACTTACTGATTAAATATAATAATTGAATTTATTTGTTCTCTTTTCTTCCCATAATGACAGGTGAGGCTGTGCCTCACCTGCCTCTCCTGACTGCACGTCACTGAAGTTGATGTACCGATGATGCTGTTGTACGGAGCTCTTAAGCCACATTGTAATTAAAGCACTGTTTAGACCTTCCTTTACAGTACCTATGTTCTTTCTCTTACAGCTTATCCCATCAGGGGTCGCCACAGCGAATCATCCTTACTGTCGAGGACAAGATGCATGGTAGAGTTGGCAATGTTTTACACTGGATGCCTTTCCTGACGCAATCCTCTCAATTAAGCCGGGCTTGGGACCGGCATTCCGAAGTAGAAAAGGGAACAGGGAGCAGCCTGGATTTGAACCCTGGTTCCACGGACAGAAGGCGTCGCAAACCAGCCCAAGCTTAACCGGCTCCCAACTTCCTTTAGAGTACCTATACAGGCTTGTAATTGATTTGCCCACCTGTACCCACCTAAAGGGGCAGTTATGATAAAGCCATAAGCATTATCAACCCCAACAATCCTTAAAGATGAACTCAGAACGGCCAATGGAGGACTTGAGAGCTTCTGAGATGTCCAACCAGATTGAACATTCCTGAAATAACATAAAACACTTTTTGCTCAAAGGTTTTTATTCAAATATTTCCACAGAAACAGATGAAGTTGGACCACCAAAAAATGTGGAAGCAAGAGAAATATTGAACACAGAATATCAGTGAATGCTGTTCCTGATGAGACAAACCTTCCACCAAACACTTAACAACAGACACCAACTGCTGGTTTTGACTCCTAGCAGAAAAAAGCTTAAAAGGCCAGCACATCACACAACGTCTAAAAAGGAAATGACAAAAAAGAAAGAGGCTTAAAAGAACAACCCAAAAAGGAAAAAACGCACCCTGTTCACCAAAAAGATTTCAACTTTGTTACTGCTGTTACTTCTTCACAAAAGGATGACATGTATTTTTTACGGTATTTCCATGTGCTTTTCTTATTTTGGTTTAAACACTTCCTCCAGGGCTGTAACTCCCATCACGTCTCACTACGAGATGGATGTCAGAGCTTTCACCTGCAGAAAAAGAAATACACATTAACATTAACACTGAATGGATAAAGAGGAACAACGACTCATTATGTGAGATAGTGAGAGGTTCTACATTTCATAATAAGTGCAGCGTTACCTACTTATTGCAGGGAGAAGTGTAATCAGTGACCGCCTCATCACCTGAAACGTAAAGTGAAAAACATCAGAAAGGAAACAACAACAGTCAAAGATGGAGTCAGCAGAGAGTCGTACTTGTCTGATAGTAATCGTAGACTTTGACCACGGCTGGTTTCAGGTTTCCGACCTGCTGATCCTCCTCCAGGATCACATTGAAAGTTTCTTTCTGACCCTTCTTTAACTGTGAAGTACAAACAGGGACACATGCATGAGAATACAAAACAACCAAATGCTTCATGAACCACAAAGCTTCAAAGCTTCTTACCCCGTCCAGATAGATGTTGATGTAACCTTCCTCCACGTCCACACGCTTCACCAAGCGGTTTTCCTTCAGCTGTGACACAAACAACACACATGTTGTTAGCCCAAATAAGAAAAGCTGGTCTGGACTAGCAAGGATGTTGTCTCACCATTTTCAAAGAGTTGTCCTGCAGAATGTAACCAGACAGCAGCTTAATGTTGATCACCACCATGTTGGTTTCCTCTCGTCTGCCCTGAAACCTGTGGGAATCAAACCCAGCAGAACTCTCAAACAGAACCAGAACATCGAAAGAGGCATTGTTTTTTTAAACACTTTGGGTTTAAAGATGATATCTACTTACTTGACTTCCACAAAGAGCGTGAACTCTGGTCGGGGAATGTCACATTGACCCCTAGTGTTGGTAGAGATTTCAAAGGCAGAAAAGTCGGAAGGAGGGGGGATGTTGTAGAACAAAGAGATCTGGAAAGACAACATTTAAACCATTAACAGCACATTCTCTGAACACATGGACTTCCATGACTGTGATTGATTTCTACTTGTCTGTACCTGTGCCAGCACACAGCTCTGACCCTCAGCTTTAATTGTGTACTCTCCAGGAATCTGGGTCAGTTTCTCTTCTTGGTAAAGCAGTCTGTTGTCCTTATTTACAGTGAAGCGTTTGTTCAGACCACCCACTGAAGTCACTGTGACTGTAGTACTGCCTTCCGGACTGAAGGTGGCAGTAGCATACTTGGCCAGAGCTTGGAGGGCCACGACTGTGTCCTGTGCAGCAAAAAAGTTGCAGTGAGTGATGTGTACGTCTCCATGTTAGAGCTACATGAATGTAGGAGGAGCTACCTGTGTGGACGAGAAGCCGCCAAACGGATTCTGCTGCTGAGCGAGCCAACGCACGATGCCGGCGGCATAATCCAAACCAAAGCCTGGCAGAGATGGACCGGAGAGCAGAGCCAAGAGCACATAGGACGTCATCTCCACCTCCACTGAGTCCAGGTCTGTTTCAGAAGCACCGTCTCTCTTCCAGTGACGAGTACCTCCTGGAATCCAAAGACAAATGATTTTCATGTTGGTCATTCCATCTATCCTGTTTTCATTTGAAGTAATAGTATTAAATAACAAAAAATAGTATAAAATCTATAGGGCTCCATCAAGGTGGGGGTCCAGTTTTTGATGATTTATTTTGTTAGCAACTTCTTAGAGTTGGGCAGATGTCTTTATAATTCAGAGCCAAGTTATTTTTTTCCCATTTTACCAATATCACATTGTCTGCGACATGTCTTATAAGCAGCTTGTTGCCACTGTTGAAAGTCTTGATCTTCTGTCTTACCTTCATTGATGGACTTCTGGTCCAGGAGGGTGATGAGTTTGCTCCTCATGTCCTGGTCTCCAGCCAGGGTGAAGGTGTAGGACAGCAGGGCGACGGTGTACAGATTGGTTATTTTACCCGACACTGCAGTTCTCAGACATTTCAGGCAGTTCTGAACCACTGGATTCTGGGTAAAAATGCACACGACAAGGTGAAGTTTAGTCCATGAAGATTAACAATAGTGAATGAATAATGCATTATATTTATACAGATTATGTGTACTTGCATCTTGCATCAAATTAATGTCAGTCCATTGACATAAACACCAGATCAACAAAACACAATTCTACACTGGCAGTCTAGTTGTTTAATTATATAAATTACAAACTAAAATTACAATGATTTAAAATGGCCCTCATTAAACACCTGATTTGCCAGATTGTATCCCTGTGCAAAAGAATAACAGCCCCCAAGTGAGAGTTGGGGTTAGACTTGGTTCAATGGACCATCTCTACAGATTATGTCCATAAATACTCCAACATGAAAAACATCTAAAGACACTAAAATTGGATTTCTCCATAAGTTGACACTTCAGTTTTAGGATTTGCATCACTGCATTATTAATATATGGACCCTTGTAATCATGCCACCAGAGAAGCATTAATTCTCTAACTATTTAGCAGGTTCAACTTACTGAAACTGACATTTTTGAGCTTGTAAGATATTTTAAAGAGTAATCTTTTTTCATTCATCTTCTAATCCATTTTTCCCTTTCGGGGTCACGGGCCAGAGCCTGTCCCAGCCACTTGTGGTAGAAGCCAGGGGACACTCTGGACAGGTTGCCAGTCTTTCGCAGAGTAGAGTGTCTGCAATCACACACCCATGCACTCATATTCACACCTAGGGACAATTTAGGTTGACCAATTAACCTATGAAGCATGTTTTAGGACAGTGGGAGGAAGCCGGAGTCTCCAGAGAAAACCCACACATGCACAGGGAGAACATGCAAACTCCACACAGAACGGTCCCCCATTGATGTTCTGGTCCAGATCCCCCAGCCGGGACTTTAATAGGGGTCTCCTTAATGTGAGGCAAGAGCACTAAACACTGCACCACTGTGCAGCCACGGCCATTTTAAAGATTCAATTTCTATTTTTGCAAAATGACAAGAAACGATTGCTTTACAAGTTTCACATCAAATATTTCACTGACAAATTTTTTCCAGTTAAGTTAGTTGGGGTTAGGTTTAGGGCTTACAGTGGCATTTCCGTCCAGCTCCAGCATGGCAGCAGCAACGTAGGCTGTCAGGGACACGTCATCACTCACTCCCCCCTGGAAATTTGACAGGAGTGACGAAATACACATTAAAAATATTGTTTAGTGTACATCAATGAACCCAAAACAATCAGATTTTGATTGAAGTTCCAAACCTTCATGCCGTTGTGGAAGAGTTTCCCAAGAGACTGAATGCAGCCGTCGGGCTTCTGGAGTCCAGACAGCCAAGTTCTGGCATCTTGGATGTACTTCTGGTCCACGAAGATGTACTGTTTTGCAGCGTTGAAGGATTTCATGACAAAAGTAGTAAGCCTACAGAAAGAAGTCACAAAACACATCACACAAAAAGTGGTTAAAGTGGAAAGCAAATGCATGAGAAAATATGATGGTCTAACATGCTTAGGTCATGACAGGCTAACAGAATGTTGAAAACTCGTGGATAGTAAAATAAATAAATAATAAGTTTATACAATACCATAAAATCTTAACACTAAAGGAAGGACTTTTTAAATGGCATTTTTGATCTAACTGGGATTCTATATGTATTTGTTGCAACATATTTAATACATAATATATCTGTCATGTGGAGTTCCACAAGGCTTTGTGTTAGGTCCCATTCATTTTTTACTTGTTGAAACAAAGTGCAGGTTTTGAAAAACCTGAATATTTTTAAGTTGCTTTTAACTTTAAAAAGTAACCATTGGGAAACGTAGAATGAACAACCGCAGTACTGAACAATAATTACTGTTTACTACATCTGTGATATACATCAAAACTTATTCTTGAATTATTTCCAAAGAAGATAAAGATCACAAATGCTAACATCAACATTAGCTTATTGTACTTTTTTGGTGCTCAGATATCAATCTCATATAGATTTTGTTTCATTTTTAGGCTTTTATTTTTAATAACATTAGAACCCTTATCCTTATTTACGTGCACCTGTACGGGTGTTGTCCCACACAAGTGCTGAGGGTTTTGGGGTTGTCCAGGCCCATTGAGGGTCATGGAGCAGTCTTGCAGTGCCCTTGAGGCTCGTACGGACACCTCAAGGGACAAGTATTTGGAAAGTACCATTGTCGTGTGTGATAAATGTATAGTGAAGTCTTTGTAAGGCTAAAGTAAGTTGGTGATGCTGCTGTATGATCCTCTTCCAAACTATAGTCATTGGTAAAGTGCAAGTTTCAGCCTCATAATGACTCCAAGCAAAGGCGACATGCACATAGTGTGCAGGTGATATGCAAGTACCTGTAGGATGTCCACAAAGACTACAATCTGACTGTATAATTTCCTCATTAGAGGAGAGATTATTGTGTGCTATACACACACTTTTATGGACCCGTGTTTAGCACATTGTTGAACATTGTCACATGCCTGGTGTGTACATAACTGTTAGGAATAATTAGAAATAGAATAGTTAGAAACTCCCTTTTTACTATTATTAAATTTACCTATACATTTTATTACACTAATGGTTTAAACTTAATTCACTGAGCATGTATTATCATCTCAAAATTATATTGCATCCTAAGACAGCACAAACAAGCTATTGTCCTCACAGTTTCTCCTCATCCTCCCTTTTTACTTTTTGTGTGTTCTGGTGTTTGTGCTCTGGCAAATGTCTGTGGGAACATCAGAGAGATCTGACACTTGAAGCTTTATGACCTTCAAGTATCCAGCCTGCAACAGCATGTGGGTGGGTTTTTCACACCATAGATCCCCAGACCATCTTTTGAATATGTAAATGTCAGGTATATATACCAAGCCCTGTTCTGAGTGTCTTTGTTCAGACCTGGTTCAGACCTTGTGATCCTGTTCCTCTGTCTGTAACCCTGCGTACAAATCTGTGCTGTTTTGTGCGGAGTAAATCTACACTGAAGCTAAGTAACCGTCTCTGAGTCATTATTCATTCATTTCTGTGTGCTGGAAACTGAAAAGGGAACGAACCAACCTAATATTTTTATTAATACAGTCCTTTCTAGAAAATCCAGTTTCCTCACAATAACTTAGGGCTTCAAAATGTGACATGACTACTTTCTTGCCTCCTCCTTAGAGCCTCGATGGTTGAATAATTTCAGTGCAGTCACACAGCAAAAAAGCCACAATGAAAGTAAACACAGAAACTTCCCGACCAGGTGTTTCCAGACGGGTCACCCATTCCAAAAGCGCTGTAGGAACCATCATCACGTTTGTAATTGAGCTCCCTCTGATATCCTAAATGCACACACAGGTGAAAATCCTTCATTCACGTTTTCCTGATATTTTCATCAAAACACAAAACATAATATTTTGGCGACTCTCACCGCTCTCCAAGTATCCTACAGCCATCTTCTGAGTTGACTCTTTCAGCTGACCAGTGCTCTTCAGGTAGTCGAGGATAAAGATGTTTGGAGCAAACAGCAACATATTTTGTTCTCCACAGCCATACGGCATGGCCAAGAGTTTGTCTAGGTTCTTCATGGCCCGGCCCATCAGATCACCTGTAAAACCCAGAAGAGACGTCAGAAACTCCTAGACTGGTTCTGGCTCTCTCCATCCACTTCAGAACATGTTTTACTGACCCACAACAGACACAGAGGCTCCCTCTGATCCATTCACAAAATCTTCAGGAAGCTCAAGAGAGATTTTCTTACTCACTGGTCCTTCTAACAATGAGCAGAGAGACAGAAAAAAATCAGAAGACTTTAAAAAATGTATGTATTTGTCCCAAAACAGTCAAAATTGCAATCATTTTAAGAAAATGTCCAAATGTTCCATTTCCGTCTTACTTGCAGGACACAGGAGAGCGTTGTGGCTGACCATCTGTGGGACTCCTTCAGCCTAGCAGAAAGAATGAACAATCAGACCTTCATGTAAGAATACTATCAGTTCAACTATCAATACTAAGAAATTCAGCGCACATTTAACTTTTTTTGAAGTATTGGGATTATAGGTGTTTAGCTGTAAAAACCTGATTTTTAGGGGAGGGTACTAACCTCTACCAACAGCGTGGTAATCACAGTGTCGACCTGACCCAGGGTGGGGACTGTGACCACCTCTGTGCCACATTTCTTGTTGCTCTTCTCAGCCTCAGCGCTAACCTTCAGAGTCACATCACCTGTTGGCACAAAAGCATTGTTTGCCATTGAATGTCCTTTTCTCAGTCACAGACACAGGAAAGCCTCTTTCCATTTCCCTGCAGTTTGGTGGTTCCTTCACACATTCTCTAAAGATCTTCAAGAACAGGACTTTGAAGGACTGAAACTAAAGGGGGAATGTTTGTTTGGAGATTGTACTCGTGTTTGTCCATCCAACACTACCTAGAGCAGTTGGCGTCACGATCCAGGAGAAGGTCTTGCTCTCCTCTGCACACAGACACACACTGCTGTAGACGCAGCCGTCACAGTTCTTGAAGGTGAACTGATCAGACTTGACCAAAGTTGCCTTCACCTGCAAAGGAAAGAAAAAATTCAGATCAGAAGAAGAATACACAGATTCAAGAATTGATCAAAACAAAAACAGATTCTTTTTTGAGAACCGAGGAAACTGTTTACCATGATGCATTTGGGGAGGTAGTTGAAGACGGTGGCTTTGAGAGTGAACACCTCTCCTCTGACGACAGAGTAGGGCAGAGTGAGGCTGACAAAGAATGGCTGGAAAGCTGTTAGTCTAACATTGGGAGCAACGCCAAAGCCAGCAGGAGACACACAGAAAGCTCCGGCTGTCCACTTAGTGATGGTGTCAGGGACGGTCTTCACCAAACTGGTCGATCCACTGGATCTGCATCAAAGAACCAACAAGATGTCAAATGGAGATAGATTCCCAATTCCTTTCATGAAGAAAATCATGCATCAAACCTTTGACTTACTCATATTGGCCCTTGTTCAATACATCAAACAGAGTTACATTAAACATGACACCCTTTGTGGTTTTGATGCAAGAATATTATGGCACAACAAGTTGGCTG
Organism: Oryzias latipes; assembly: GCF_053564925.1. Taxonomy (NCBI): domain Eukaryota; kingdom Metazoa; phylum Chordata; class Actinopteri; order Beloniformes; family Adrianichthyidae; genus Oryzias; species Oryzias latipes. The sequence goes on from NC_136238.1 coordinate 19,646,240, forward strand.
TGATCTCCTCATTGACTATAGGGAGTTAAAGTGTTGCTGCAGCAAACACAAACCCATACCATGAATCCTCCACCACCATCCTCAGTTAAACAGAACATGTTATTCTACCCCTAAAATATAATTTCTCATGTCAAGAGTGTGACTTAGGCCGTTTTATTGTGCCTAAGTAATGAGTCAATGGGATTTAGGTAATTTTACAAGCATTTCATGATGGATGCTGATTCGAGAAATAGATATTTTTTCTTTTTTTTCAGATTTCGCGGTTATTGCCATTATTTAGGGCTTTTCCCATATTGGTAGGTAAAAACTGTTACTATGCTAAACACTAGGCTAAAAATGTTCCATAAGATTTCATCTTTTGATAAATTCTTTTGTTAAAAAACGAAAAAAGTAAAAATAGCTTTTAGTGGCTTTTAGAAGTGAAATTATGACTTATCAAACAATGTTTGAATGAACAGTCGGATTTTGATGTCTCATTTTCTCAGCAGTAAATAATTCAATTATCATTTTGATACTGTATTATAATCTACAACCCGAAAAGAATCCCAAAAGACCCTGTTCATATCTGTGCTTTTTAGTTAGATGTTATATGAGTTACCATAACATGATTTAACTGGTGTAATAGTAAGCTCTTCTGCTTTGTCTTAAGGCAACTTGCAAACCATTATGGGAATCCTAAATGTAGCTTAATAAAATAGACAAGATGATAGCAAGATAATGTTTCTCATAGTAATCATACCTTTTTAAAGAGTCTTACGTCACCACTTAGGTCACCAAAATTAACATAAAACAAAAAAAGTTGTTGAGCGTTCCTGATGCAGATCAACATTTTTCTACCAACTGAAGCTTAAAGATGGAAAAAACAATGAAAAAATGGTTGAATAATCTCACTGACTGTGAAAAACAAGCACCGGCCCCATCTAAACCTGGACATAAGAGAGACAAGCAGATAAAGGTTGACCCTGAAGTTAAGGATTTCATTAAGAACGGCTTGAGGGACCTGCCCAGTGTTGATTCACACTATACTGCAGAAGCAGAGCTAGAAGTTCCTTTACCCAGGTACAACCATCTCCTAACTACAGTGTGAATACCAACAGAAGGCTGCAACTTCTTGAGTGAGGGCTGTTGGAGTCCAATATTTCCCAACGTTTTTCATGAGATATATTATGTGTTTATTTTGCGAAATATCATTGGGACTTTTGTGTTTCATTCAAACAGGGGAATATTAGTAGGGATGTATTTGACTGATGGGTCTCCTAGAAGATGAAGCGAGGCAATATAAGTCTTAGGACAAGCATTCTGTCAATGATGAGAACTCTCTTTGGACAATGGACTTGCAATTTGTGCTACTGTGTCCAAAAACCCAAGCCAGCAGTCTAAAATGCTAATCTAAACTGCCATACCTTCATCCTGTTTAACTTGGGTTCAAAGAAAGCTACTGCTACATTTGGGACAAATCAGAAGGTGACCAGTGTAGTGAGGTATTTGCTCATCTTTAGTGTTGTCATTTTGAAGGTCTAATCAAAGGCTTTCCATAACTCAAGGAGATCATGGTGTGAAGTGATGGTTGCCGTTATCACAATCCCAATGCGTGTGTGGCGAAAGCAAACTCTGAGCTTGCAAAGAAATATGGGGTACTAATAACTCAGAAATACCTTGTTGCGGGTCTTCCATATGAAGTGTGAAATAATTCATAATACTATTGAACAAAAAATAGCAGATATTTCACCCCAAGAGACTATGTAATTACATTTCCAAGTAAGTAAGTATAATTGCAAGTATAATCCTAACCCCTTAACATGTGAAAGTGCGCAAGCACAATGGGTTCCTGTAACTTAATAGATCTTTCTTCAGGCGACAGGCGAAAAAGCTTGATATCCAACTGTGCATTACTTGCAGGCTCTTCAATTTAGCAGTGAAGGCAAGGTCCATTGAGACTGTCCCTCTCAGAAGCCTCTGTGTGAAAAGAACTGTCATAAAGGGTACGGATGTCAAATGGGTCATTGGTATGGATACAATTGTTTCTGTTTGCTCTGACGATCAAGAAGAAAGTTCTAGAACCTCCAGTCAATGAAACCCATCAATTCTTTCACAATTTCCCACACTAATAGGCATTAGACAAGAACCCCACAATGAAAAGCTGGAAAGAGAATTGAATAATTGCTCATTCCTCCTAAGCATTATGTTCACTTAGTTTGTTATTAATGTTTTATTCATAATAGAATAGAAGGCTTCAAATTGCCTGAATCACAAAGGCATGTTTAAAAATTGGCCTAAGTCATTTAATTCTCCCATGTTCCATATTTGGGTAACTTTGTTGTTTGTATGTCAACAGGCATCTGTTTTCATAGCTAAATTTGATTAAACTTTTTAGCAACTATTATATATTCAAATAGCTGTTTAGGTTTTTGCATTTCCTGAAATATGTGAAAACATGACTCATGCAATTATTTTAAGAAGGTGATGATAAGCAACAATTAGACAATTTAGAGTTTCTTTTACCCCACAGAAACCAGGTCCCAGATCCAGGTTTCAGGGAAATATGTTCTTATGGTCTCCGTTTTCTCTCCCTCTGGTGCTGGGGCTGCCATGCCTGTCATCCCTGACGGCGTACCATCACCAAACATCCCTAAAGGCCAAGTTGAAAGAGCACAAAAGAAAACAATAAACCCATTTTAAGAAGAAGCTCAACACATTTTTAGGTTTGCTTGTTTGTTGATGAACAAGCATCTTTGCATTTTTGCAAGAATTACTATTCAAATATCTTTGCGCCATTCATCATTATTTAAAAAAAATGTTCCCCTACCGTGTTCAAAGGTAATGCAAGATCTGGGTGCTCTCACATCAGAGTTTGTAATTATTTTGATCCCAATGTTCTGAAGAAAAAAAAACAAAAGAACAGCAACGGGTCAAGAACGCTTATATGAATCAACTGGAAATTAGGCAAATGGTCACAAAACAGCAGAAGGACTCAAAGGTTATTGGTAAGAATAGATGGACATGTACTGAAATCAAAAGATACATAAACAATGTGATCACATTGCGTGATCCACATCAGAAAAGGAAAGGGAGTCCAAAAGGAAACTCAACTTGATATAAAACTGCATAAAATAAAATTAAACTCCAAAAAACTGGAAAAAATGTGTTTGAACCTTAGTAATATTTGCAGAAATTAATAAGAAAAGTAAATGACTTTACCTTGAAGATAGTGTAAACATCATCACCCTCATATAAGGGAAAAATGTGTGAAACTGTATCACGAAGTTCTCTGGGCAGGAGTTCGGGCTCCAGTGCAATCGGTCTTGGCCATGGTCTAGGAAAGCAGGGATTGAAGGAGTCGTCCTCAACCTGATAGTCATATTCCCACATTTTCTTGATGGGCAGCTGGTTGTAGACCTGTAAGTAAACCAGACCATGAATCTGGAGAAAACAGTACTAACTCTGAGGTCAAAGTGCAGGAATATTGGGGGGAAAGTCGTACATAGTCAACCGTAAGCTCCTCCTCTGACTTGAGAAGGAGGACACTCTGGTCAATGGCTCTGACAGAGCAGAGGGAGCTGGGCTGAGCCCGCAGAGTCAATGTGGTCTTTGCTCCTGGAAGCTCCTGGACAGCCGAGAACTTCAAGGACACCTGCACAGGAGACAAAGAAGATAGTTCAAACACAGCACATCAAGTCCCGACTTTTAAGGAGTCCAGTTTAAAATGACATTCAGTACCTTGTTGTTGAGGCAAAGCTGAATGGGGAAGTCCCTGCTGTCTGCAACAACTTCTCCACTTGACACTATGGTGTAAACCACCACCTGGGCAATTGGAGCCAGGTCGATCACATTGGTGAGGGGGATCTTTATCGTTCCTTTGTTGACTGGAGAAACATTTAAAAATACAGCCGTGTATCTAAGTTCTCCCAACACTATGATGCAATTATTACACAGACAATCTTTGAACAATTTTATACAAAACATATTCAACTTATTTTTTTTGATGAAGCAACAAAATATATTTTTCAATGGCTGTACACTCCGTTAAGAGGAAAATGTTACAATCAAAGATGGAGGTGTCTGGTATACATTATAGTAGGTAAAGTCATTACATTGGATAAAGTTTTGTCATTCAAGGATTGCTTAAACGTATCATTAGCTTGATGTTAGAATATAATATTAGACTCAAAACTTAGGTTTGTACCTGTTCTATCGTTAACCGCCACTTGGACAGTGCCCTGCTGCACAATGGAACCTTTGGACTCCACCTACAGACAAAAACAACACGACGAAAATGACTGTTTTGGGATTGAATGCAATCATGTTTTGATAGTAATGGAACCTTTTAGCTAAGGTTCTAGATTACATTATGGGATGTTGTTTGACTTGGTTAAACGAAACAATGAGATGAACTGACCAGGTAATAGAAGTTAAGAAACCTTTGCCCTTTCTGTAGATCCTCCCCCTGGATGATGTATTGAGCCAGCAGGAATCCATTTTTGTCGCATGGTATATCCACGCTGTTCTCACTGAACCCCACAAAGCTCTTGCTCTGGGAGTAAAATCTTGTAACATACTGGTAGGCCGTCCCATAGTCAGGAAACCGTACTTCAGGAACAGTTTGTTCATTTTTTTCTTTTATTATGGTGGTTGCCTGTTAAGACAATAAGATCCAACACCAGAGTTATACTTTAATATACTCCTTTTATATCTTCCTATTGGATTATTGGTCCAACATGAGACCCGTTTAGTGCAGAAAGCAACAAGCAACTGCAAAAGGTCACCACTAACCGACAGAGAGACTGATTCCGACCACGAGGATGTGTCCAGAGAAAACACAGCGATTCCTTTCTGATCTGTATAGAGGGTGAATTCTAGTGAGTCTACAACATACAAGTAGACTGCTTGGTTTGCGATGGGACTGCCATCTGCACCAGTCACTTTGATCTGCAAAAAAAGAAAGAAAGATTGAAGTAAAAAAAGAGATTGCTTTGACATAATTATTTGAAGATAAATGCTTCACAAAGGGGTGAGGGTTATTTGTTAGGTAAACATGTGGGCCTTCATGATTATTCCAGGTGTCAAAGGTCAAAAGACTGATTAACTAACAAGGTTTTGGACCAAAGGTGTTAGCAGCACACTGTTTTTCTAAAGTTTCAATGCTGAAGCAAACCCAGAGAAACATTAAACTTTAAAAACAGAACATAATGCTTCTGTGACTGACAGTCCTGATTAATAGGTTGGATGGGGTTGTTGACCCACCAAATGGTTCCTAATAACAGTTGCAGCCCACTTCTCCCCCAGAGGATAGCTAAAACCCATCCATCCCTTTTCTAAATCTGCTTCTTTTTGGGTTCATGGGGTTGCTAGAGCCCTATCCCAGCCTCTGTTTGACAAAGGCAGGGTACATGTTGGATGGTCGATAAGTAAAATGGGAAGAACAACTAGCAGGGTTTTATACAAAGGGAATTATTTTACTTGTACAGTGTACCAAACATTCTAGTAAAACATGTGACCAAATTAAAGCCATCTGGTGTGATTTTCAAAATATACTTGCATGCTAATGATTACCTTTCCCTCGAGCGGGAGGCCCGGCTTGTAAGACGAGGGTAGGTCCTCAAAGGAGACGGTTCTGATCTGAGTGGTGAAGCTGGCACTTCCACTGGCCTTAAGAATGACACCTGTGTGACAGTAGACAGATCAAAGCTTATAAGGAGCTAGTGCTAGTAGCTAAAAGAGCAAAACCCAGGTGTGCCACAACATACCTGTACCAAACTCCTCTAGTTCAGCCGTCACCTCAAATGAGTCAAAATACTTGTAGGTATTTATGGCAAAGCCTGCCAAGGCTACGTTTTGTGTGGCGCATCCACTTTTATCCGTCTGCAGAAACATTTTTTAAAAAAGGTGACTTTTCAGTACTAGCAGATATTTGATGTTCAAGGACATTAAGTAATATAGTTCATATAAAACTCACAGAAAGTTCGAATGTCTTGCAGATGTCCTTTTGTTTTGGGGACGGCAACCAAGAAAACTGGTTTGAACGTCTGCAAAACTCAGCTCTGACTGATCCTAGAACTGGTTTCCCATAGGTGTATCTGCGCTAACACATTTTTTAAATTACCTATATACACAAATAACCCATTAAACATTTTTAATTATTGACGGACACTCACTTTCCGCAGATCTTCAGTGTTACTTCATCATCCAGGATGGTGATCACAGTGGGCAGGTTTACAGTTACTTCAAACTTTGGCAAAACTATAGCAGACAAAGCAAAATCAAAGTTATGATTGAGGAAACTGATGGCATTTTATTCCTAGACTAAACCTCTCAGTAGTCTTTACCATATTCTTTTATCTCAAAGTTATGGGAAACCGTTTCTCCTTTGTCTGTCTCAGCAGTTATCACGTAGATTCCTTGTGCAGCTTCAGGAATGGTGGAGTGAGAAAGGTCAAGAATGCCTCCATCAATGGACTTGTCCATCCATTGAGCGATGCGGTTTGAGTTGGGATCCTGTTTTAATACATGAATGCTTATAAAAAATATGGTCAATCAACAATCTCGATTGTTTTCTTTTTTAAATGTGTACTAAGCCCTTTGTGCATCTTTGATCAACACTAACACAGTAGGACAACACTGTGCAAACTTTGCCAGGAAGGCTAAGAAATGAAAGTAACTGGAGCCGGTGCAGATTATTGATAAAACCACTAGGTCCAATCAAGTAAGTTATGGAACCACATTGTTAAGCAAGTTCAATTGATAGTTAAACAAGAACTAACTAGTTACAAATATGAACTGTGATTAAAAAGTCTTTTAGATCAGTGTTTTTCAACCGGTGTGCCGTGGGAGAGGGTCAAGTGTGCCGTGAAATTACCCATTTTTACTGATCTAAAAACATTTACCATCTCCAGGATTTCAGCTCTTTGTTCATGCAAACAGGCCCTGATAAAACACTGAGTAGTTAGGAATATGAAAGATCGCAAAATACTTTTTTCTTTGTGTTTATTTGATTCTATTAAAGACATTTTGATAAGAATGACAGTACCACGATTTAGCCGCAGCTACAGCTGTTTTTGGAAATGTCCCGCCCCTTTAACTGTCTCCACCAATCATTCTTGGAGACTTAATCACACGTCTTCAGTCTGACCAATCAGAAGTGGTTCAAGTCTTCACTTCCTTTTTCCGATTTAGCTCAGAAAGTCTCTCAGTTCTAACAAAAATACCAGCTAAAGCTCGTCTTTAGCGGTGCAGATTTCCACAGAATCCGGTATCAGACCGTGGAACAAGTGAACAAAACAATGAAGCTCAGACACAGTCTGTCTGCCTTTGGTGGATTTTTGCAGTACATCTGCCATGATGCATTGGGTTAAAGTGACAGTGTCTCAGCGCACAATGAGTCTTTCTTTAAACGTCTTGAAACCACATCAGTTTTTAAAACTTCTAACTTAACTTTTATTACATCTTTTAGAAAAAAAAGCTGCAACTTCCATCTTTTTCTGCCACAATTATCGCAAAAATGCATGTGAGATTGTGGAGGAACCGTAGATCAATACAGACTATAGAGTTTCCCCTTTTTTTTAATTTTTGGATGCTGGTGTGCCGCAGGATTTTTGTCAAGGTTAAAGTGTGCCGTGGCTCGAAAAAGGTTGAAAAACACTGGTTTAGATCATGTATAAAGTACAGCGAAGCAACTGTGCACAGATGTGCTGATGGTTTAAGTATCATAGTCAGTTTGTCTGTTCTAGTTGATTGAGTGATGAGATATGATTCTCAAATTTTCTAAACAGATCAGTTGGCCCTAACACAGTAGAAACATCTGCTCCTTTTGTGGCTGGATAAGAAACTTATTACCGTATTTTCCAGACTATAAGTCGCCCTATTTTTCATAGTTTGGCAAGGGGTGCGACTTATACTCCGCAGCGACTTAAGGCCCGTACACACCGGGACGAATATTCGCCAGGCGTTATTCGCCAGCGTTTTTCGCCACGTTTTTTGTGTTCACACCCAGGCGATTTTCGCTGACGATGAGTGGAGTGAACATGCAATTTCATTCCCTGACATTAGATGGCGCTTAATGTAAAACAGAAATACTCCTGTACACAAGGTGGCGCTGCGCAACTTTACGCTTCTTAAAGTCGCTTTTCACTCAGAAGAAGAGAGCAAGTATTTACACGCTTGTCAGAATCAAACAAAGAAAACATGAATATTTCAAGCACCAGTAGCTCCAACTGGTGCTTGGTTCGGGGATGTTTTAGAATGTCCGTCATTATTGCTTCGCGGCTGTGTAGACGCTACTTGGCGTCTATCTTCTTCGCTGGTATGTGTGCTCAGCAAGGCAGTTTTGTTTGAGCGCCCCCAAGTTGTGTTTTACTGTAACTTCAGAAGCTCCAGACACGTGAGCAAAAGCGCCGTTCTCATTGGTCGAGTAGATTTCGACGCGACGCGTCGAAAAAAAAAACGAACCCGAGGCGTTTTTTTTTTTTGACGCTTTAACGCCTGGCGTTTTTTCGCGTCGGTGTGCACACTCTCATTGGGGCCCTTTGTTTAGTCACGAGGCGTTAAACGTCGGCGAAAATCGCCGGCGAAATTCGTCCCGGTGTGAACAGGCCTTTATTAGAAATAAATTGAAATAAATACATTGTTAACCCTCCTGTTATGTTCATTTGTGAGGAACAGAGATGATGTTCCTGGGTCATTTTGATGTATGAGGTATGTTAAGAGTGTGTTAAGTGACTCAGAGTATCAGCAAACATTTTATGACAGTAAGATCTTGAAGGCTAAAAACATAATATTCTATTTTCCAATAATTTCATAGATTCAGAAATGCAATAAAAATGACTACATTCTACAAATACAGGATGAAAACAGAGTATTAGTTGGACAATGATGCTTCAGGAAAGGAATAAATAAATAAGTATGAGAAAGAATTACTGTGAAATTATGAGATAAACAGTCTGCTATGATTGTGTCATATCAGTTTGTGCAAGTTATTATATCTTGGTCTCAGATTTTGTCGAATAAAATTCACGTCAAAATGCGACTTATAGTCCAGTGCTACTAATCTGTTTTTTTTTCTACTTTATAATGCATTTTTGGGCTGGTGCGACTTATACTCCGCAGCGACTTATACTCCGCAGTGACTTATAGTAGGGAAAATACGGTATTTAAAAAAACAGTTTCATAGAAAGCTAAAGCAACTCTCGCATCTTAAACTTTAGTATTATTTACAGATATTGATGCACTTTGCATCTAATTCCATTTGCCCGCTTTAACCTCAATCTTATAAAGGTGATTTTGGGAAATTTTCATAGACTCAACTGAAAGCAAACTCATTCTTCAACATAAAGTAGATTGCACACATTTGTCTGGTTTTTTTTTTTACCTTAAAGCGATTTCAGCAATACTACAATGTGTTTAATATCCTTTGCTTAGGCTACTTTTGTACATGCCCTACATAGACTCAATTCTGCGGTTTGTTCATGTCTGGCCTGGAAAACTCTTGTCGGATCTTCCAATCTAGTCACCCCAGTTATGGCTTTACTGTGTGAATGCAATTTCTTACCTCAATTGTAACTTCTTTATACTGAAAGAAAATAAATAAATTAGTTATTTTTTTTACCAATTTATACCATCAGTTAACAGAAACAACATTTAACATTATATAACTTACTAAAGTTCAGTCAAGCACCTTAAGCTGATAACAAATCACAGACGGCCCCATATAAAAAATGTTCTAGCTCCGCCCCTGGGCAACAGTAACAGTCACAGACCCATAATTACTCAAAAACACTAAAAATAAAAGCTAAAATCTCACCATGCGGTTTACGGGAATAAAGTTGGTATCCATGGATACAATCCGGAACTGAACTTTAAAGAGAAAAAAAAAGAAAAAGAAATGCTACACAGATGATTTAATGATACACAGAGAACACAGATGACATTTGCAAGTTTTACATGGATGTATTTTTCAACAGGTTAATGAATGGTGTTGCTGGTTTGAGGTTTAGTTATTTCAACAATAAAAAAATGTATTTATTGGTTCGACAAACGTGTCATTTGTATGTCACTGAGAAACCATTTATTGGGCCTTAATGCAGGAGATGGAAGTCTGAAAGCAGTTAGGCATCACATACATGTTTACATACAGGGTTAATGTACCAAATTTAAAAAATTTGATTTAAAAACTGTATAAAGTCCAGAACTCAACACTCACCGGTCTGTCCAGGCTTGTAGATGGGTTTTTCTGTCTGGACAATGTGGACAAAAGCAGGAGGTTCTATCAGGACTTTGGTCTCCTGGTACAGTGAGTCCATCTTACCCTGAATTTTCACACTGATGGATGCCACAGTTGTGCTGGACACTATAGGGACCTGCAAAACCAGCAAACATTTAAAACATGGGACTGGGATTCACAAAAAAAACCTTTTGTTGCTAAATCTTTCCAAAAACAAACACAACAACAATACAATGCAGACGTCTACACTGCAAAACCAGCAAGATGGTTTTTATTGGTTTGTCCTATTGGCTGAAATATTAAATTGACATACTTCTTTGTTATTTTCTTTATGTCCTGGTTTGTTTGGTTCTTACAGACCAACTTTTTTTGTTGGATGGGAATCTTGAACCTGAACTGATATGTGCTTAACCCTTTAACACTGGAGCTGTCTAGGCTTCAGAATCTGTTGGAATTACATTTATTGAGTTAAACTTTGAAAACTTCTGGCAATTGAAAGAATGTCAATACTGGACCTAAAGCTCCAGTGTTGACGGGTTAATGCCAGCTCTTGCTTCAAACACATTAAAGACGTCAACCTGGATCAGGAAAGGACAGATTTTAACAATCTTTACTGATTACAAGTACTTTTTATCTTGTTTTCTGCCTCTGTAGTCACTTCCAAATAAATCAATTGCTAATTGCTAATGTAGCATTGAATTTAATAAGACGTCAATAAAAAATCTCAAAAACAAACCAGAAACTGGAAGCAGCGGTAGATTTCAGTTTTAAAAGACAGCTGCCCGATCTTCGTGCTGGAAGAGTCCACATCCAGGGTGATGGTCAAGGAGGCGGGCTCTGTAGGGGTTTTGATCAGAGCGCACAAGATCTCCTTGTTTCCTGCTGTCAGATGGGAGCTGACAGTCACCAAATAGGTTCTGTAACCAGAGGACGGAATAAGAAACATAATCACATTCAGATCATTTTTCAGCAGTGATTTTCAGCTCTTCTGCACAAAAGTCTGCTGCTAAACAGATGAAACACGTACCTAAAAAACCAGGTGAAACAAATCAATCAACTCTGACTGTCATGTAGAAATCTACTTACGTTTCATTGAGGCTGGCTGGCATCACATGGTGCAGGTAGGATCCAGCAATGATGGCAGCGAGCATGAGCAGGTGAGATTCCATGTCAGGCTCGTGCAGGCTGCGGTGAGCATAAACAGGACGCTTACTTCTCCTTCTGCAGATAAGCGCAGCCGAGTCTGTCTAGAACGACAGGAGTAAGGCCCCCGCTATCAGGCAGAAAAGCGGATGTAGGCCACAGGTAACACTTCAGGCACCCACACACAGCAAGAAATGTGCCATGCTATACCGAGTAAAAGGCAAACATTGCAGACTCGAAGCAGTTGGGGCCAGCAAAAGGTCAAGCCTCTTTCTCTGAAAAAAGGAACCCACATTTGAACGGCTGACGCACTAAAATAGGACAATGTCAAGTTGCAGGTAGAAGATTGGCTGCTGCACAGAGGAAGAAGAACTCAGCAACGCACGAACTCCACTATAAAACTCTTACTTTAGCAAATGTTCCTTCTTCTCTTGGGGGCTTTATTATTATTTGACAGAACAGTACAGAAGATATTTGTTGAAAAAACGTTTTTAAAGTACTTTTATTTGTGAAACAAATGCTTGAGCCTGTAAAACGGTTTGTTCTTTCTTTTCAATGTATAATAGAGAATTTACTTGTATAATAATTGTTAAAAAAAAAAAAGGTTTCTACTTCACGGATTTTGCCTATCACGGGTTCTATTTGGAACGTAACCCCCGCGAAAAACAAGGGTTATATATATACAAGGGTGGTATATATATATATATATATCTTATCAAATGTTGCCACCTTAAATGAATTACTTCATTTAAGTGAAGTAAATGAACAAGTCTTCTTCTTTTGGCTTTTCCCATCAGGGGTTGCCACAGCAAATGAGTCACATGGTAAACTTTGCAATGTTTTATGCCGGATGCCCTTCCTGATGCAACCTTCTCAAGGCAACTGGGCTTGGGACTGGCACAGAAGTAGAGAAGGGAACATGGAGCAGCCTGGATATGAACCCTGGTTTCACAGACGGAAAGCACCGCAAACCAGCACGAGCTAAACTGGCTCCTTCTATTAGTAACAAGTAATTGAGTTAAATTTATTCAGCCTAATTTCTTACGTCTATAAAAATCAATATTGTTTATCCAACTCAAATTTACATATTTATTTAACTAAATGTCATATTACTCCAATTTAATTAATATTTTTCCATCTTAATGAATTATAATTCTTGAACTCTCATATGTCTAAGTGTGAGCCGGCAGATATGCTCATTTTATAACAATAAAAAGAATGAAACAATATGCACTGAGTGCATACATTAATTTAGGTACTTTCCAACATTGTCATTACAGCAATTGACCGTAGGGGTGCTATATAAACTCATCATCCTCTCACTCATGGTGCAGAGACTTAAGCATAGTAGGACAAAATAACTCAGCAAAACACAGTAAAACAGCTAAACACATTTGGTCAAAAAGCCACACTTAAACCTAAATCCATCCAGACAGGCAAAGGGAATGGTACAATGAGTTGCATCGCTAGAGGAGAAATCACGTGATTCCTCATGGGAGGGGAGCACCGCCATCTTGGTGAGGTCAAGTCACTGCTGCAGTGCATGCATGTGAAAACATTTTTTGCAAAATGCCAGTTCATTGTGCGGGTTTCACCTTCCAAAATCAGAGAAATGAGTCCACGAAAGCACAACATTTGACAGGTAAGGACTATAATTCTTTCCTTTTAATGCTGCAGGGGCTTCATTAATCGTACACATGTTGACATGCATGATGCTGCAGGGCTATTATTAACATGTAGGCATGATGTACGTATAATTTGCTGTCAACATAAATGTAAACTTTAAACTAAGAATAGGCTATTATAGTAATATATATTTATAAATTTCTGACTCAGTGACTGAACTTTTCTTGCAGGTTTCCAATGGATTCAGACTTAAGGAGAAAGTGGGCCTTAGCTATCAAAAGAGCAAACCCAGATGGATCACTGTGGTACCAACTAGTAATACAGTCTGGCTATGTTAAAAACATTTGTGGAAACACATTTTGATAAGACTGGCTAGACTGTTTGCTTGAAACCCAGCACCATACCATCTGAGTAACATTGATGACTCACATGAATCAGTAGGGTAAATCTATTGTTTTTCTTTGTTTTTGTTTTTTTAAAGGGAAAAATCTGTTGCTGACTTGTGGACTTATTATGGATGTATTATTATCATTTATTATTATCGGCCTATTATTGATCTGTTGTTGTAATTTAATATTATTATTGACTTACTATTGATTTATTATTTATTTTTAATTCATCATTATTATTGACTTATTTATATGTTGTTATTAAGTATTATTGACTTATTATTTATATATTGTTAGTATTTGTTATTATTATTGACTTATTGTTGGGCTTTTCTAAATAATTTAAATTACATGTCAAAAAGATCTAAAACTTCGAAATTTCTAAAAATTATTTTTACAAATTCTTTGTAATTTTTATTTATTTATAAGAAGTCCGGCAACAATGCCTTTTTTTATTAAAGTTTGAGCTTTCTCTTATTTAACAGCAACTAATAATGTATATTTATATAAAAATTATATATATATAATATATTTATTTGTATGTATAAATATATAGAAATATGAATATATATAAATTATCTAAAAGCTACTTAGATGCCAACAAAGGCAAGATGGCGTTGCGCTCTGCCACCCTCGGCCAGGCTTCCAAAGTGGAGGTGTCTCCTCTAGCGATATAACTCATTGGAATGGCATCCCACAATATCTTGCGGTGCAGCACCAAAGTTACACCTACTTAATTGAATGGTTTGAATGAAAGTAAAATAAATGTCTGAAAACTATGTTATTTTTAAACTGACTTAACAAAAAAAAAAAGATTTTTAATGATCTAACTGAAACGAATAATTAAGTTAGATCAAAGTGAAAAAGTTTATATCTGCAACATCCAAACATGGTCTTATCATCCTCTCATGGTGGAAAAAGTATTATCTGAGCTTCTTGATCCACTTAATCAACTTCAAATGTACACGCCATGCTCCTTCACCTCTCTGAAAACAAACTAACCTTCAACTAAACCTGCTCCAGACCAGGTTATGTTCAGAGCATGAGTAGCCATGGCAACTTGACATACCCTGAAACATACCTCCATTTCTTAAACCGAAAGCTGAGGTTATCAACTTCCTTAGCCTCAAACTTACCGTGGGAGCTAGCATGCTTTCTGGAATACCCCCTTCGTTTGGAGAAGGTTTGGTTGAAGGTTAGTTGGTTTCAGATACAAGTGAAGCAGCATGGCATGTCCATTTGAAGATGATTTAGTGGATGAAGAAGCTCAGATGATACTTTTTCCAGTGATAAGACCACCCCTCTGTCCGAATTACCACCCCTATATAGTGCACTATATAGTTCGGTAGCCATTTTGTAGGGGTATCTGAATCTACAGATCAGAAATCGTGTGCACTAGAAATTTCCCAGAAGTCTCTACGAAAAACCAGTGTGGATCGATGCTCACTCGATTGGCGAGTATTGTCCAGAATGCACTGCGTTCATACCAGAATGCGGTTGCGCAAGAAAGAGGATTTAAAGAGGACTTAAAAATGTAGGTATATTAAAAAGTATCAAGTATCTGTTGTAAAATATATTTGTAAATATGTAATATTACATTTGTAATACGTTATATTCCTCAATCGACAACCTACATTGTTTTGAAGCTCATCCATTTTGGTTATGCTAAAGCTAACGCGAATTTGCGTCGAAGGCTAAGCTGCGCGCGCAGTCAAGCTCGCTGTTGCAGCGTTGAGTTCCGCCGGAAGCGCTGCGCATAGGCGCCTACCTAGCTACAAAAACAAACGCTGTTGATATTACACCAAATATTAACACATTTTTTAAATGATCGGAGTAAGGGATCATACTTGATCAGATTCGTATTTATTTATCATTAAACTGTAATTGTTGTCATGTTGGGGTAAAGGTTTTGTTGAAAGAGGATAGAGGAGTAGGAAAGACCATGAAGAGACGAAGAGGAGCGACAGGAGAGTCTGTTAAGCTTACTTAAGTTGAAAATATTGTTCAAAAATGTAACGTCGTCGTTGTTTTTGCAATTTGTTTAATAAATGCATGAACAAAAAGGAATTATTTACATGTATTATTTAAATTTGAGCAATTTTTAACAATCTCAAAAGGATTTTCATATAAATATCAAATGTACATATTTACAATTTCATTTTTAGATGTTAATGTTACGGGTCCCGGGTGCGGCGACCACAATAACATAAAGAATTGTGTCTGTAAAAATATAAAACGAGTCTCAGAGCAGAAACGACATGGACACTCTTTCATTCTCCAAATTACTTCATTTTAAATCTTTCAACACATTTACAATTTCAATTCAGTACATGTAATTGTCCAATGTACAATCTGACCCCTAAATTAAGTCTAAATTAAATATCTGACAAGTATCTCACATCAGTAACTACTCTGTTTTTTTAAATACATTACATTTCCATTAAAAACTAAAAAGAATCACATAAGTTTAATTTACTTTAACTTCTGTAGTCAGCACAAACAAAGGAAATACTTCCTTGTTTTGTTACTTTAGCATATTGTTTTAGCTTATAAATGCTGGACATTGCACTTTTAGAAATATAAACTTATCATAATAAAAGAACAATAAATCTGTAAACTTTCATCTCTTTTACAACTGTTAGAAAAATCACTAATGTTTTCTGTTGCTTTTAAACATGTTTAAAGTCACATCAATAATCTTACTAAACTATTAAAACACACACAGTCATGGATCAAACCAGTTTGCACAGTTGCTGTGCCAATACAGGATCATTTAGCGTGAGCTATCAACATCCTGTCTTGTGAATACAAGCTAACACGATAACACCCGCTACTTCCTTTTTATATTTTTTTAACTTATACAAAAAAGTATTATGTGAGTAACAAATCATGCACAAATCCAAATTTATGCACAAATCCTAATTTACGCACGCACAAAGCAAGAATATGCATACACAAATCCTAATTTACGTTGGAGGTTCTGCAGAACTTTAGCCCACTCCTTTGCCGATAGCAGTTTAGCCAATGCTAAGTGCATTAGCCTTTTAGCCGCTGCTGTGTTTCACTCGTATTTATCTGAGCCGCTAAAAAGCACAGCAATTCACAATTTTATATCTTACTGGCAGCAACATGGCACAGAGTTTCTGTTTGGTATCCATCCCAAGTAAAAAGGAAGTAGTTCATGTCTCATAACAACAAAACAAGCTGCCTCTGGCTGCAGTCTTCCTGTTGTCTTGTGTGGCGTGTTACTACTCAAAGAGCCTTTGTGTTCTCTGCTGCCAACTAGCGGTCGGAGGTGAATTGGACAACAAGAGTCAGACACTGAAGGACGCTCAGAAATAATTAAATAAATATCGTCCTTAAAGCATTTTGAATCGATACAAGTATTGCCAAAGGAACTATCGCGATATTTTGGCGAATGGTTTATTCTTACACCCCTACTACACAGGTACCATTTTTGTGTAATTTTTAAAAGCTAAAGGTGATCCAGTTTGTGCAACTGAAAAGTTCATAGCTGATGTAGCACCACAAGGTGAAATAAGGTGCATTTGTTCTGATGATGGCACTGAATTCACAAGTCAAGATTTTAGGCACTTAACCAAAAACAGAATCAGACACAAAAGGTCTGCACCATACTCACCTCATCAAAATGTTAAAGCAGAAAGGGGCTGGCGTACTCTTTTGGAAATGAGCAGATGTTTACTGATGGAAAGCAGTTTGCCAGGTAAGATTTGGAACTATGCGATGCAGACAGCAGCTTATATAAGGAACAGGTGTTACAGCAGACGCACAAAGAAATCAGCGGATGAGATGTTAACAGGAAAGCAACCAAATATTGCAAACATCCATAAATTTGGCTCCAAATGTTTGGCTAACAAAGAAGAAAAAGGGAAGTTTGAGTCAAGATATAGTGAAGGAGTTTTTGTTGGAAATGACAAGTATAGCCCAGCTTACCTGGTCTACTGCCCGAATGAGAGTAAAATCCAGAAGCACAGACTGGTAAAATTCATTAATAAGGCTACAAGTGAAAAAGGAACACAAACAACAGAGCCCTTTTTGGAGTGTGTTGATGGAATGCTTCCAAGAGAAACAAATGATGATGATCCAACAGAGATGGAAAAAGAGATAGGTAAAAATGTTGACACTGACTGGGAGGTTCCTGAAACTCTCCCAGAAGAGGAAGAGCAATTCTGTGTGGGAAAACCCCGAGAGAGAGCTCAAAGAAAGAATCCGATTCAAACCAAAGGGAAACCAGCTTATCTCCAAGACCATGACACTGAATGTAATGACAATCTCCAAAGTGGTTGTAGATTTCTTTTACAGAGCAGTATGTGAAAAGAAAAGATACATAGAGAAAAGATACATCGCAGAAAAGATACATAAATAAAATCTTAGAAAGATTTGGAATGGAAGACTGCAAACCAAGGGAGACCCCTTGTGAACAGTAACTTGTCTATTCTGACAACGGAAAGAAAATGACAGATGTGAGAAAGTACAGGGAAGCAGTAGGAAGCCTAATCTACTTGTCAGCTTCTACTAGGCCGGACCTGAGTTATATTGTGAGCAGACTCTCTCATCATTTTGGAGATTCTACAGAAGAATACTGGAACAATGTTAAACATGTTCTCAGGTATCTTAAAGGTGCTCAGGAAAAGGAGTTCTGCTTTAACAAAAACTCCAGGTTTATTGTGATGCTGACTGGGCATCCAATGAAAAGGATGGGCACAGTGTTTCAGGATACTGTGTGAGTCTGAGTGAGAAAAGCTCACTCATTTCTTGGAAAACAAAAAGACAGCCCACGGTGGCACTCAACATGTGAAGGAGAATACATATCTCTTGCAGCAGCTTTACA
This sequence comes from Oryzias latipes, assembly GCF_053564925.1. Classification (NCBI taxonomy): domain Eukaryota; kingdom Metazoa; phylum Chordata; class Actinopteri; order Beloniformes; family Adrianichthyidae; genus Oryzias; species Oryzias latipes. The sequence goes on from NC_136238.1 coordinate 19,664,463, forward strand.
AGAAGTCATTTATTTAGAGCAGTTATTCACTGGCCTAGATGGATGCAGCTATGCAAAGACTGAAGTGTTTGAAGACAATCAAAGCACCATAGCTCTGGCTAAAAATCCTGCTAACAGACAAAGGTGCAAGCACACTGATATCAAATACCATTTCATCAGATAGATCGTGACAAGTGGTAAAGTTCTGTTGAACTACTGTCCAACTGATAAAAAAACAGCCAGTGTAAAAACGAAGCCAGCACCAAAGCTGAAATTACAAGGGTTTTCCCAGAATTTGTTTGGTGTTTAATGTGTTAATGTGAAACTGATAAAGTGAATCAAAATGTAACACAGTGAGCTAAGTTCAAGTGGGGGTGTTAAGATATTAAGATTAAAGTGTTATGGTAAAGTTAGAGACTATGTTTATGTATGTGTTCATACAAGGTGCTTTACGGTAAGCTGTTGACAGCGATGTCTGTGATTCTGCAGCAGAGCATGTGAAATGTTCAGTGTATATGCCGGACTCTCTGATCCGAGGAGCATGTTCTACATCTTTCCAGTGCGAATAAATCTGCCTGTTATGCACAAAATAGAAAGTGGCTCTATGTTTCTTCAACACGCAAAGAGGACACGGAAGCAGACACCATTCCCTCCATCCCTCTACACGGCCATGGGAAAAATACCTGTAATTAACTTCGACCTGAGGTGGACAAGGAGAACACCCCATGCCGATACCACGAAGCATGCAGGTATTTCCACAGGAGGATGGATCTGAAAACGGTAGTGCATTAGCCAAAATAAGGTCTGGAACCACCTGTGTCCCTCAAAATGCGCACTGAGCGCTCATCCGTGCGTTTGCCGCTCAGCGAGACAAGACCTTCAAGTAGAACAGGTTTAAAGCAGGAGGCTGGATGTTTTTTAAGGCAAGGCGAGTTTATTTGTATAGCAAAATTCGTACACAAAGAAATTCAAGGTGCTTCACAAAACAGAAAAAATGCATTAAAATCACAATACATCATAGAAATAATCAACGTAAAATTTACTTTAAAAGAAAAGAAAGAATTTGAAAATTGATTTAAAAATAAAGGAAGGAAAGGAAAGAAAAGTGCAGATAGGACCTTTCAGTCATATGCACGGCTAAACAGAAATGTTTTAAGTCTAGATTTGAACATGAACACAGAAGAGGCCTGTCTTACGACTTCAGAGAGACTGTTCCAGATTTTAGCTGCAGAATATTGAAACGCTGATTTTACCTTTACCTGACTTTAAGATGACTCCTACCCCTTTTGGACAAGGACCCTGTTGGGCGTGTTCAGCTTTATTTTGCAGGAGAATGCAGTCAGCGATGACATGTCCAGTTTTGTGACAGTAAAAAACATTTGCGTGTTTCTCTGGATGCACTTGACTTATTCTCAGGTGGTTGTTTGGCACAGGGAAGGAGGTTTTGTGAGTTAATACATACTCTGGCTGACGTCACAGAGTTAACCTTCTGCTCATTCAGGTAGACCACAAAACCTTCGGGCAAACTTTGTTTGAACTCTTCCAACAACATAAGTTCCCAAAGAGAAACAAAATCATCAGCTTTAGATGCTGAACACCATTTATCAAAGAGAATGCTCTTTTCGCGAACAAACTCCACATGAGTTTGTGACAGACTTTTTCTCTGCTGTCTCTGAACCTTTGGCGAAAAGCTTCAGGCACGAGTTCACATGCCCGCAAACGAGCCTTTTTAACCAAATCATAATTTAGTAAATCCTCAAAAGGGAGCGACGCTACAACCTCTTGGGCCTTTCCACTCAAGTTGCAGTGGAGCAACAAAGGCCACATTTCACGGGGCCACTTCAAAGTACCAGCGATTCTTTCAAATTATGCGAAATTATGAACCAACCTCCGCTTCCATGAAAGCGCGAACGACACAAATCAATTTACTGAGGTCCAGTGAGCTAGTGGGTAAACCGGAAAAGGGTCTGTCTGTATCGTCACCGGGGTTTACAGGAATGTGAGCTTTTGCCTCCAGCTCCAGCTGTCTGATCCTGCCAGCTGTCTCGGCTTCGATCTCCATCCATTTGATCTCCAGCTGCATCTGGCGGGTTTGCGCCTTTTCCTACGCTTCCAGCTGCAGATGGGCGAGCCGAACTTTCAGTCGGGCCTCATCCCGTGACCCACCGCTGCCTGGAGAGAACGGATCATATCGAGGGAGGCAGAAAGGTGGTTTTCCCTGATTGAGCCTCTCAGAGCTCTCTCTGACAGGGGCTCCTAGCGCGGGAGGTGTCTCCGCATGCACGCAGCCACCCACACTCGGGGGCACAGCAGTCACGCTCGCGGCTATCTCTCCCTGAGGCGCCGTCCGCGGACAACACAGGCACATCAGTGACAGCGACAGGCAAACACACCACACCAATTTTCACCAAGCTACTCACCAGCAGATCCTTCAGATCGTGTTTGAGGATGGGTTTGGGGAAATTTGACTTTTTGAGCTAAATGAAGTGAAAAGTTTAACCACTTCTGATTGGTCAGACTGATGACGTAAGATTAAGCCTCCAAGAATGATTGGTAGAGACAGTTAAAGCTTCAGCTCTGTTTTCGGAAATGTCAGTTTGTGTATCCAACAGAGTAATAAAATACTTGGGATTTCAAACATGAATAACTCCAATTTTCTAGAGTAAAAGTGTCTGGAAATGACAGTCTCAGTAGCGAACATAGTCCTGAAGAGACTAAAAGGAACAGTTGGCCTGGATTATGGCAAAATATTAAACTGCAGTGTCTCAAACGTAGCATCTTTGTCAGAAAAAGACGCTCAGCACTTGTGAAAATGTTAAATATTGAGGATTTCAAACATAAATAACTCAAATTTTCTACAGTAAAAGTGCCTGGAAATGATTTTCTGAGTAGCCAACATTGTCCTGAAGAGAATTAAAGGAGCAACTGGCCTGGATTATGGTAAAGTATTTTTCTACAGTGTCTCAAACATGGCATCTTTGTCATAAGATGGTATGTTGTGACAAATACCAAACAGTTTTGGACATTTAGATCAAGTCTACACTTCTATATTTCATTATGAAGTGTTTGCACTGATTCTCAAAAATCCTACATCATAACATGTCCACATGTGAAAAATAAGTTAAATTTACAATTAAAATAAAATGAATGGGCTATATGGTTGGGAGTATGTTCATACACACCTAAACTTATCTCAGCCTTTTTCATAATCATTCTTCATTTGATTAATATAAGAAGAGTGTGTATTTTTTCCCTTAATCATTCATTTGGCTTTTCAGTGTTGTAAAGTTATTTTGAAAACCGGAAAGGGATTTCAGCCACGGTCGCTCAGTTCCCGTAAAGCTGAGAATGCGAGAGCACTGAAACTTCAGGAGCGGCTCATTTGACACCGCAGATCTGACTGACGGCTGGCTTGACGGCAGTGTGCTCTCTGAAAGACAAGTTTAATGTAAGTTCCAGTACTTCATGCCATTGTGGAAGAGTTTCCCAACAGACTGAATAAATATGTTAGGCATGTGTAGCACAGACTGCCCAATTCTGGCATCTTGGATGTACTTTTGTTCCACAAAGACAGGGTTTGGCAGTTTTAATGAAGTTAAGGATGAAAGGTCTAAGCCTGCAAAGAACTACATTTTTGGTTTATCTGGACCTTTTGCTGTGACCCGGATACGAACCAGGGTATTTGCGGCCACAACGCAGAGTACTACCCACTATACGATCACAGCTGACAAGTGCCAGCGGTAATAATTCTAGTCTTTGTTGCTCTCCATGACTTTTTGGTCAGACCACTGTTGGAAAAACCATGGAAAATCTTTATGACACACACATCTTTCAAAAGAAAAATTCCAAAGACTATCTTTTATTTAGTTTGGTAAGGGCTCACAACTGCATTTCTATACAGCACCAGGAGTAACGTATGCTGTGAGGGAACCGTTATTACTCACTCTGCCCTTGGACTTGTAGTAGGAAATACACATTGAAGTACTCATTGTTTAGTGTACATGAATGAATGCACAATAATTACAGTTTAATGTAAGTTCCAGTAACTCATGTCGTTGTGGAAGAGTTTCCCAACAGACTGAATAAAGATGTTAGGCATGTGTAGCACAGACTGCCCAATTCTGGCATCTTGGATGTACTTTTGGGCCACAAAGAGAATGTTTGGCAGTTTTAAACAAGTTAGGGATGAAAGGTCTAAGCTTACAAGGAATTTCATTTTTGATTTATCTGAACCTTTTCCTGTGACCCGGATTCGAACCGGGGTTGCTGCGGCCACAACGCAGAGTACTAACCACTATACGATCACAGCTGAGAAGTGCCAGTGGTCATAGTTCTAGTCTTTGTTGCTCTCCATGACTTTTTGGTCAGACCACAGTTGGAAAAACCATGGAAAATCTTTATGACACACATACATCTTTCACAAGAAAAATTCTAAAGACTATCTTTTATTAAGTTTGGTAAGGGCTCACAACTGCATTTTTGTACAGCAACAGGAGTAATGTATGCCGTGAGGGAACCGTTATTACTCACTCTGCCCTTGGACTTGTAGTAGGAAATACACATTGAAGTTGTCATTGTTTAGTGTAGATGAATGAACCCAAAATAATTAGTTTAATGTAAGTTCCAGTACCTCATGTCGTTGTAGAAGAGTTTCCCAACAGACTGAATAAATATGTTAGGCATGTGTAGCACAGACTGCCCAATTCTGGCATCTTGGATGTACTTTTGGTCCACAAAGAGAGTGTTTGGCAGTTATAAAGAAGTTAAGGATGAAAGGTCTAAGCCTGCAAAGAATTACATTTTTGGTTTATCTGTACCTTTTGCTGTGACCCGGATTCGAACCGGGGTTGCTGCGGCCACAACGCAGAGTACTAACCACTATACGATCACAGCTGAGAACTGCCAGTGGTCATAGTTCTAGTCTTTGTTGCTCTCCATGACTTTTTGGTTAGACCACAGTTGGAAAAACCATGGAAAATCTTTATGACACACATACATCTTTCACAAGAAAATTCCAAAAACAATCTTTTATTAAGTTTGGTAAGGGCTCAAAACTGCATTTCTGTACAGCACCAGGAGTAACGTATGCTGTGAGGGAACCATTATTACTCACTCTGCCCTTGGACTTGTGGTAGAAAATACACATTGAAGTACTCATTGTTTAGTGTACATGAATGAATGCACAATAATTACAGTTTAATGTAAGTTCCAGTACCTCATGCCGTTGTGGAAGTTTCCCAACAGACTGAATAAAGATGTTAGGCATGTGTAGCACAGTGCCCAATTCTGGCATCTTTGATGTACTTTTGGTCCACAAAGAGAATGTTTGACAGTTTTAAAGAAGTTAAGGATGAAAGGTCTAAGCCTGCAAAGAACTGCATTTTTGGTTTATCTGTACCTTTTGCTGTGACCCGGATTCGAACCGGGGTTGCTGCGGCCACAACGCAGAGTACTAACCACTATACGATCACAGCAGAGTCGTGCCAGTGGTCATAGTTCTAGTCTTTGTTGCTCTCCATGACTTTTTGGTTAACCCACAGTTAGAAAAACCATGGAAAATCTTTATGACACACATACATCTTTCACAAGAAAATTCCAAAAACAATCTTTTATTAAGTTTGTTGAGGGCTCAAAACTGCATTTCTGTACAGCACCAGGAGTAATGTATGCCGTGAGGGAACCGTTATTACTCACTCTGCCCTTGGACTTGTGGTAGGAAATACACATTGAAGTACTCATTGTTTAGTGTACATGAATGAATGCACAATAATTACAGTTTAATGTAAGTTCCAGTACCTCATGCCATTGTGGAAGAGTTTCCCAACAGACTGAATAAATATGTTAGGCATGTGTAGCACAGACTGCCCAATTCTGGCATCTTGGATGTACTTTTGTTCCACAAAGACAGGGTTTGGCAGTTTTAATGAAGTTAAGGATGAAAGGTCTAAGCCTGCAAAGAACTACATTTTTGGTTTATCTGGACCTTTTGCTGTGACCCGGATACGAACCAGGGCATTTGCGGCCACAACGCAGAGTACTACCCACTATACGATCACAGCTGACAAGTGCCAGCGGTAATAATTCTAGTCTTTGTTGCTCTCCATGACTTTTTGGTCAGACCACTGTTGGAAAAACCATGGAAAATCTTTATGACACACACATCTTTCAAAAGAAAAATTCCAAAGACTATCTTTTATTTAGTTTGGTAAGGGCTCACAACTGCATTTCTGTACAGCACCAGCAGTAACGTATGCTGTGAGGGAACCATTAATACTCACTCTGCCCTTGGACTTGAAGTAGGAAATACACATTGAAGTACTCATTGTTTAGTGTACATGAATGAATGCACAATAATTACAGTTTAATGTAAGTTCCAGTACCTCATGTCGTTGTGGAAGAGTTTCCCAACAGACTGAATAAAGATGTTAGGCATGTGTAGCACAGACTGCCCAATTCTGGCATCTTGGATGTACTTTTGGGCCACAAAGAGAATGTTTGGCAGTTTTAAACAAGTTAGGGATGAAAGGTCTAAGCCTGCAAAGAACTACATTTTTGGTTTATCTGGACCTTTTGCTGTGACCCGGATACGAACCGGGGTTGCTGCGGCCACAACGCAGAGTACTAACCACTATACGATCACAGCTGAGAACTGCCAGTGGTCATAGTTCTAGTCTTTGTTGCTCTCCATGACTTTTTGGTTAGCCCACAGTTAGAAAAACCATGGAAAATCTTTATGACACACATACATCTTTCACAAGAAAATTCCAAAAACAATCTTTTATTAAGTTTGGTAAGGGCTCACAACTGCATTTCTGTACAGCACCAGGAGTAATGTATGCCGTGAGGGAACCGTTATTACTCACTCTGCCCTTGGACTTGTGGTAGGAAACACACATTGAAGTACTAATTGTTAAGTGTACATGAATGAATGCACAATAATTACAGTTTAATGAAAGTTCCAGTACCTCATGCCGTTGTAGAAAAGTTTCCCAACAGACTGAACAAAGATGTTAGGCATGTGTTGCACAGACTGCCCAATTATGGCATCTTGGATGTACTTTTGGTCCCCAAAGAGAATGTTTTACAGTTTTAAAGAAGTTAAGGATAAAAGGTCTAAGCCTGAAAAGAACTGCATTTTTGGTTTATCTGTACCTTTTGCTGTGACCGGGATTCGACCCGGGGTTGCTGCGGCCACAACGCAGAGTACTAACCACTATACGATCACAGCTGAGAAGTGCCAGTGGTCATAGTTCTAGTCTTTGTTGCTCTCCATGACTTTTTGGTCAGACCACTGTTTATAAAACCATGGAAAATCTTTATGACACATACATATTTCACAAGAAAATTCCAAAAACAATCTTTTATTAAGTTTGGTAAGGGCTCAAAACTGCATTTCTGTACAGCACCAGGAGTAACGTATGCCGTGAGGGAACCGTTATTACTCACTCTGCCCTTGGACTTGTGGTAGGAAATACACATTGAAGTACTCATTGTTTAGTGTACATGAATGAATGCACAATAATTACAGTTTAATGTAAGTTCCAGTACCTCAAGCCGTTGTGGAATAGTTTCCCAACAGACTGAATAAAGATGTTAGGCCCTTTATAGCACAGACTGCCCAATTCTGGCATCTTGGATGTACTTTTGTTCCACAAAGAGTGTGTTTGGCAGTTTTAAAAAAGGTAAGGATGAAAGGTCTAAGCCTGCAAAGAACTGCATTTTCGGTTTATCTGTACCTTCTGCTGTGACCCGGATTCGAACCGGGGTTGCTGCGGCCACAACGCAGAGTACTAACCACTATACGATCACAGCTGAGAAGTGCCAGTGGTCATAGTTCTAGTCTTTGTTGCTCTCCATGACTTTTTGGTTAGCCCACAGTTAGAAAAACCATGGAAAATCTTTATGACACACATACATCTTTCACAAGAAAATTCCAAAAACAATCTTTTATTAAGTTTGGTAAGGGCTCACAACTGCATTTCTGTACAGCACCAGGAGTAATGTATGCCGTGAGGGAACCGTTATTACTCACTCTGCCCTTGGACTTGTGGTAGGAAACACACATTGAAGTACTAATTGTTAAGTGTACATGAATGAATGCACAATAATTACAGTTTAATGAAAGTTCCAGTACCTCATGCCGTTGTAGAAAAGTTTCCCAACAGACTGAATAAACATGTTAGGCATGTGTAGCACAGACTGCCCAATTATGGCATCTTTGATGTACTTTTGGTGCACAAAGACAGTGTTTGGCAGTATTAATGAAGTTAAGGATGAAAGGTCTAAGCCTGCAAAGAAATACATTTTTGCTTTATCTGTACCTTTTGCTGTGACCCAGATTCGAACCGGGGTTGCTGCGGCCACAACGCAGAGTACTAACCACTATACGATCACAGCTGAGAAGTGCTAGTGGTCATAGTTCTAGTCTTTGTTGCTCTCCATGACTTTTTGGTTAGACCACAGTTGGAAAAACCATGGAAATTCTTTATGACACACATACATCTTTCACAAGAAAAATTCCAAAAACTGTCTTTTATTAAGTTTGGTAAGGGCTCACAACTGCATTTCTGTACAGCACCAGGAGTAACGTATGCTGTGAGGGAACCGTTATTACTCACTCTGCCCTTGGACTTGTAGTAGGAAATACACATTGAAGTACTCATTGTTTAGTGTTCATGAATGAATCCACAATAATTACAGTTTAATGTAAGTTCCAGTACTTCATGTCGTTGTGGAAGAGTTTCCCAACAGACTGAATAAAGATGTTAGGCATGTGTAGCACAGACTGCCCAATTCTGGCATCTTGGATGTACTTTTGGTCCACAAAGAGAATGTTTGACAGTTTTAAAGAAGCTAAGGATTTAAGGTCTAAGCCTGCAAAGAACTACATTTTTGGTTTATCTGTACCTTTTGCTGTGACCCGGATTCGAACCGGGGTTGCTGCGGCCACAACGCAGAGTACTAACCACTATACGATCACAGCTGAGAAGTGCCAGTGGTCATAGTTCTAGTCTTTGTTGCTCTCCATGACTTTTTGGTCAGACCACTGTTGGAAAAACCATGGAAAATCTTTATGACACATACATATTTCACAAGAAAATTCCAAAAACAATCTTTTATTAAGTTTGGTAAGGGCTCACAACTGCATTTCTGTACAGCACCAGGAGTAACGTATGCTGTGAGGGAACCATTAATACTCACTCTGCCCTTGGACTTGTGGTAGGAAATAGACATTGAAGAACTCATTGTTTAGTGTACATGAATGAATGCACAATAATTACAGTTCAATGAAAGTTCCAGTACCTCATGCCGTTGTAGAAGAGTTTCCCAACAGACTGAATAAAGATGTTAGGCATGTGTAGCACGGACTGCCCAATTATGGCATCTTTGATGTACTTTTGGTGCACAAAGACAGTGTTTGGCAGTATTAATGAAGTTAAGGATGAAAGGTCTAAGCCTGCAAAGAACTACATTTTTGGTTTATCTGTACCTTTTGCTGTGACCCGGATTCGAACCGGGGTTGCTGCGGCCACAACGCAGAGTACTAACCACTATACGATCACAGCTGAGAAGTGCCAGTGGTCATAGTTCTAGTCTTTGTTGCTCTCCATGACTTTTTGGTTAGCCCACAGTTAGAAAAACCATGGTAAATCTTTATGACACACATACATCTTTCACAAGAAAATTCCAAAAACAATCTTTTATTAAGTTTGGTAAGGGCTCAAAACTGCATTTCTTTACAGCACCAGGAGTAATGTATGCTGTGAGGGAACCGTTATTACTCACTCTGCCCTTGGACTTGTGGTAGGAAATAGACATTGAAGAACTCATTGTTTAGTGTACATGAATGAATGCACAATAATTACAGTTTAATGAAAGTTCCAGTACCTCATGCCGTTGTAGAAGAGTTTCCCAACAGACTGAATAAAGATGTTAGGCATGTGTAGCACAGACTGCCCAATTATGGCATCTTTGATGTACTTTTGGTGCTCAAAGACAGTGTTTGGCAGTATTAATGAAGTTAAGGATGAAAGGTCTAAGCCTGCAAAGAACTACATTTTTGGTTTATTTGTACCTTTTGCTGTGACCCGGATTCGAACCGGGGTTGCTGCGGCCACAACGCAGAGTACTAACCACTATACGATCACAGCTGAGAAGTGCCAGTGGTCATAGTTCTAGTCTTTGTTGCTCTCCATGACTTTTTGGTGTGACCACTGTTGGAAAAACCATGGAAAATCTTTATGACACACATACATCTTTCACAAGAAAAATTCCAAAAACTATCTTTTATTAAGTTTGGTAAGGGCTCACAACTGCATTTCTGTACAGCACCAGGAGTAACGTATGCCGTGAGGGAACCGTTATTACTCACTCTGCCCTTGGACTTGTGGTAGGAAATACACATTGAAGTACTCATTGTTTAGTGTACATGAATGAATGCACAATAATTACAGTTTAATGTAAGTTCCAGTACCTCAAGCCGTTGTGGAATAGTTTCCCAACAGACTGAATAAAGATTTTAGGCATGTGTAGCACAGACTGCCCAATTCTGGCATCTTGGATGTACTTTTGGTCCACAAAGAGAATGTTTGACACTTTTAAAGAAGTTAAGGATGAAAGGTCTAAGCCTGCAAAGAACTGCATTTTTGGTTTATCTGGACCTTTTGCTGTGACCCGGATTCGAACCGGGGTTGCTGCGGCCACAACGCAGAGTACTAACCACTATACGATCACAGCTGAGTCGTGCTGGTGGTCATAGTTCTAGTCTTTGTTGCTCTCCATGACTTTTTGGTTAGACCACAGTTGGAAAAACCATGAAAAATCATTATGACACACATACATCTTTCACAAGAGAAATTCCAAAAACTGTCTTTTATTAAGTTTGGTAAGGGCTCACAACTGCATTTCTGTACAGCACCAGGAGTAACGTATGCTGTGAGGGAACCGTTATTACTCACTCTGCCCTTGGACTTGTGGTAGGAAATACACATTGAAGTACTCATTGTTTAGTGTTCATGAATGTATCCACAATAATTACAGTTTAATGTAAGTTCCAGTACTTCATGTTGTTGTGGAAGAGTTTCCCAACAGACTGAATAAAGATGTTAGGCATGTGTAGCACAGACTGCCCAATTCTGGCATCTTGGATGTACTTTTGGTCCACAAAGAGAATGTTTGACAGTTTTAAAGAAGTTAAGGATTAAAGGTCTAAGCCTGCAAAGAACTGCATTTTTGGTTTATCTGTACCTTTTGCTGTGACCCGGATTCGAACCGGGGTTGCTGCGGCCACAACGCAGAGTACTAACCACTATACGATCACAGCTGAGAAGTGCCAGTGGTCATAGTTCTAGTCTTTGTTGCTCTCCATGACTTTTTGGTTAGCCCACAGTTAGAAAAACCATGGTAAATCTTTATGACACACATACATCTTTCACAAGAAAATTCCAAAAACAATCTTTTATTAAGTTTGGTAAGGGCTCACAACTGCATTTCTGTACAGCTCCAGGTGTAATGTATGCCGTGAGGGAACCGTTATTACTCACTCTGCCCTTGGACTTGTGGTAGGAAATACACATTGAAGTACTCATTGTTTAGTGTTCATGAATGTATCCACAATAATTACAGTTTAATGTAAGTTCCAGTACTTCATGTTGTTGTGGAAGAGTTTCCCAACAGACTGAATAAAGATGTTAGGCATGTGTAGCACAGACTGCCCAATTCTGGCATCTTGGATGTACTTTTGGTCCACAAAGAGAATGTTTGACAGTTTTAAAGAAGTTAAGGATGAAAGGTCTAAGCCTGCAAAGAACTGCATTTTTGGTTTATCTGTACCTTTTGCTGTGACCCGGATTCGAACCGGGGTTGCTGCGGCCACAACGCAGAGTACTAACCACTACACGATCACAGCTGAGAAGTGCCAGTGGTCATATTTCTAGTCTTTGTTGCTCTCCATGACTTTTTGGTTAGCCCACAGTTAGAAAAACCATGGTAAATCTTTATGACACACATACCTCTTTCACGAGAAAATTCCAAAAAATGTCTTTTATTAAGTTTGGTAAGGGCTCACAACTGCATTTCTGTACAGCACCAGGAGTAACGTCTGCTGTGAGGGAACCGTTATTACTCACTCTGCCCTTGGACTTGTAGTAGGAAATACACATTGAAGTACTCATTGTTTAGTGTTCATGAATGAATCCACAATAATTACAGTTTAATGTAAGTTCCAGTACTTCATGTTGTTGTGGAAGAGTTTCCCAACAGACTGAATAAAGATGTTAGGCATGTGTAGCACAGACTGCCCAATTCTGGCATCTTGGATGTACTTTTGGTCCACAAAGAGAATGTTTGACAGTTTTAAAGAAGTTAAGGATGAAAGGTCTAAGCCTGCAAAGAACTGCATTTTTGGTTTATCTTTACCTTTTGCTGTGACCCGGATTCGAACCGGGGTATTTGCAGCCACAACGCAGAGTACTTATCACTATATGATCTCAGCTGAGTCGTGCCAGTGGTCATAGTTCTAGTCTTTGTTGCTCTCCTTGACTTTTTGGTTAGCCTACTGTTGGAAAAACCATGGAAATTCTTTATGACACACATACATCTTTCTCAAGTAAAATTCCAAAAACTATCTTTTATTAAGTTTGGTAAGGGCTCACAACTGCATTTCTGTACAGCACCAGGAGTAACGTATGCTGTGAGGGAACCATTAATACTCACTCTGCCCTTGGACTTGTGGTAGGAAATAGACATTGAAGAACTCATTGTTTAGTGTACATGAATGAATGCACAATAATTACAGTTTAATGAAAGTTCCAGTACCTCATGCCGTTGTAGAAGAGTTTCCCAACAGACTGAATAAAGATGTTAGGCATGTGTAGCACAGACTGCCCAATTATGGCATCTTTGATGTACTTTTGGTGCACAAAGACAGTGTTTGGCAGTATTAATGAAGTTAAGGATGAAAGGTCTAAGCCTGCAAAGAACTACATTTTTGGTTTATTTGTACCTTTTGCTGTGACCCGGATTCGAACCGGGGTTGCTGCGGCCACAACGCAGAGTACTAACCACTATACGATCACAGCGCAGAAGTGCCAGTGGTCATAGTTCTAGTCTTTGTTGCTCTCCATGACTTTTTGGTTAGACCACAGTTGGAAAAACCATGGAAAATCATTATGACACATATACATCTTTCGCAAGAGAAATTCCAAAAACTGTCTTTTATTAAGTTTGGTAAGGGCTCACAACTGCATTTCTGTACAGCACCAGGAGTAACGTATGCTGTGAGGGAACCATTAATACTCACTCTGCCCTTGGACTTGTAGTAGGAAATACACATTGAAGTACTCATTGTTTAGTGTTCATGAATGAAACCACAATAATTACAGTTTAATGTAAGTTCCAGTACTTCATGTTGTTGTGGAAGAGTTTCCCAACAGACTGAATAAAGATGTTAGGCATGTGTAGCACAGACTGCCCAATTCTGGCATCTTGGATGTACTTTTGGTCCACAAAGAGAATGTTTGACAGTTTTAAAGATGTTAAGGATGAAAGGTCTAAGCCTGCAAAGAACTGCATTTTTGGTTTATCTGTACCTTTTGCTGTGACCCGGATTTGAACCGGGGTTGCTGCGGCCACAACGCAGAGTACTGACCACTATACGATCACAGCTGAGAAGTGCCAGTGGTCATAGTTCTAGTCTTTGTTGCTCTCCATGACTTTTTGGTTAGCCCACAGTTAGAAAGACCATGGTCAATCTTTATGACACACATACATCTTTCACAAGAAAATTCCAAAAACAGTCTTTTATTAAGTTTGGTAAGGGCTCAAAACTGCATTTCTGTACAGCACCAGGAGTAATGTATGCCGTAAGGGAACCGTTATTACTCACTCTGCCCTTGGACTTGTGGTAGGAAATACACATTGAAGTACTCATTGTTTAGTGTACATAAATGAATGCACAATAATTACTGTTTAATGTAAGTTCCAGTACCTCAAGCCGTTGTGGAAGAGTTTCCCAACAGACTGAATAAAGATGTTAGGCATGTGTAGCACAGACTGCCCAATTCTGGCATCTTGGATGTACTTTTGATCCACAAAGAGAATGTTTGACAGTTTTAAAGATGTTAAGGATGAAAGGTCTAAGCCTGCAAAGAACTACATTTTTGGTTTATCTGGACCTTTTGCTGTGACCCGGATACGAAGCAGGGTTTTTGCGGCCACAACGCAGAGTACTAACCACTATACGATCACAGCTGAGAAGTGCCAGTGGTCATAGTTCTAGTCTTTGTTGCTCTCCATGACTTTTTGGTTAGACCACAGTTAGAAAAACCATGGAAAATCATTATGACACACATACATCTTTCACAAGAGAAATTCCAAAAACTGTCTTTTATTAAGTTTGGTAAGGGCTCACAACGGCATTTCTGTACAGCACCAGGAGTAACGTATGCTGTGAGGGAACCTTTATTACTCACTCTGCCCTTGGACTTGTAGTAGGAAATACACATTGAAGTACTCATTGTTTAGTGTTCATGAATGAAACCACAATAATTACAGTTTAATGTAAGTTCCAGTACTTCATGTTGTTGTGGAAGAGTTTCCCAACAGACTGAATAAAGATGTTAGGCATGTGTAGCACAGACTGCCCAATTCTGGCATCTTGGATGTACTTTTGGTCCACAAAGAGAATGTTTGACAGTTTTAAAGAAGTTAAGGATGAAAGGTCTAAGCCTGCAAAGAACTGCATTTTTGGTTTATCTGTACCTTTTGCTGTGACCCGGATTCGAACCGGGGTTGCTGCGGCCACAACGCAGAGTACTAACCACTATACGATCACAGCTGAGAAGTGCCAGTGGTCATAGTTTTAGTCTTTGTTGCTCTCCATGACTTTTTGGTCAGACCACAGTTGGAAAAACCATGGAAATTCTTTATGACACACATACATCTTTCACAAGAAAAATTCCAAAAACTATCTTTTATTAAGTTTGGTAAGGGCTCACAACTGCATTTCTGTACAGCACCAGGAGTAATGTATGCTGTGAGGGAACCGTTATTACTCACTCTGCCCTTGGACTTGTGGTAGGAAATACACATTGAAGTACTCATTGTTTAGTGTACATGAATGAATGCACAATAATTACAGTTTAATGAAAGTTCCAGTACCTAATGCCGTTGTAGAACAGTTTCCCCACAGACTGAATAAAGATGTTAGGCATGTGTAGCACAGACTGCCCAATTATGGCATCTTTGATGTACTTTTGGTCCACAAAGACAGTGTTTGGCAGTATTAATGAAGTTAAGGATGAAAGGTCTAAGCCTGCAAAGAACTGCATTTTTGGTTTATCTGTACCTTTTGCTGTGACCCGGATTCGAACCGGGGTTGCTGCGGCCACAACGCAGAGTACTAACCACTATACGATCACAGCTGAGAAGTGCCAGTGGTCATAGTTCTAGTCTTTGTTGCTCTCCATGACTTTTTGGTTAGCCCACAGTTAGAAAGACCATGGTAAATCTTTATGACACACATACATCTTTCACAAGAAAATTCCAAAAACAATCTTTTATTAAGTTTGGTAGGGGCTCAAAACTGCATTTCTGTACAGCACCAGGAGTAATGTATGCCGTGAGGGAACCGTTATTACTCACTCTGCCCTTGGACTTGTGGTAGGAAATACACATTGAAGTACTCATTGTTTAGTGTACATGAATGAATGCACAATAATTACAGTTTAATGTAAGTTCCAGTACCTCAAGCCGTTGTGGAATAGTTTCCCAACAGACTGAATAAAGATGTTAGGCATGTGTAGCACAGACTGCCCAATTCTGGCATCTTGGATGTACTTTTGTTCCACAAAGAGTGTGTTTGGCAGTTTAAAAAAAGGTAAGGATGAATGGTCTAAGCCTGCAAAGAATTACATTTTTGGTTTATCTGTACCTTTTGCTGTGACCCAGATTCGAACCGGGGTTGCTGCGGCCACAACGCAGAGTACTAACCACTATACGATCACAGCTGAGAAGTGCCAGTGGTCATAGTTCTAGTCTTTGTTGCTCTCCATGACTTTTTGGTTAGCCCACAGTTAGAAAAACCATGGTAAATCTTTATGACACACATACATCTTTCACAAGAAAATTCCAAAAACAATCTTTTATTAAGTTTGGTAAGGGCTCAAAACTGCATTTCTTTACAGCACCAGGAGTAATGTATGCTGTGAGGGAACCGTTATTACTCACTCTGCCCTTGGACTTGTGGTAGGAAATACACATTGAAGTACTCATTGTTTAGTGTACATGAATGAATGCACAATAATTACAGTTTAATGAAAGTTCCAGTACCTCATGTTGTTGTAGAAGAGTTTCCCAACAGACTGAATAAAGATGTTAGGCATGTGTAGCACAGACTGCCCAATTATGGCATCTTTGATGTACTTTTGGTGCTCAAAGACAGTGTTTGGCAGTATTAATGAAGTTAAGGATGAAAGGTCTAAGCCTGCAAAGAACTACATTTTTGGTTTATTTGTACCTTTTGCTGTGACCTGGATTCGAACCGGGGTTGCTGCGGCCACAACGCAGAGTACTAACCACTATACGATCACAGCTGAGAAGTGCCAGTGGTCATAATTCTAGTCTTTGTTGCTATACCTTGACTTTTTGGTCAGACCACTGTTGGAAAAACCATGGAAAATCTTTATGACACACATACATCTTTCACAAGAAAAATTCCAAAAACTATCTTTTATTAAATTTGGTAAGGGCTCACAACTGCATTTCTGTACAGCACCAGGAGTAACGTATGCCGTGAGGGAACCATTATTACTCACTCTGCCCTTGGACTTGTGGTAGGAAATACACATTGAAGTACTCATTGTTTAGTGTACATGAATGAATGCACAATAATTACAGTTTAATGTAAGTTCCAGTACCTCAAGCCGTTGTGGAATAGGTTCCCAACAGACTGAATAAAGATGTTAGGCCCAATTATAGCACAGACTGCCCAATTCTGGCATCTTGGATGTACTTTTGGTCCACAAAGACAGTGTTTGGCAGTTTTAATGAAGTTAAGGATGAAAGGTCTAAGCTTGCAAAGAACTGCATTTTTGGTTTATCTGTACCTTTTGCTGTGACCCGGATACGAACCGGGGTTGCTGCGGCCACAACGCAGAGTACTAACCACTATACGATCACAGCTGAGAAGTGCCAGTGGTCATAGTTCTAGTCTTTGTTGCTCTCCATGACTTTTTGGTTAGCCCACAGTTAGAAAAACCATGGAAAATCTTTATGACACACATACATCTTTCACAAGAAAATTCCAAAAACAATCTTTTATTAAGTTTGGTAAGGGCTCAAAACTGCATTTCTGTACAGCACCAGGAGTAATGTATGCTGTGAGGGAACCGTTATTACTCACTCTGCCCTTGGACTTGTGGTAGGAAATAGACATTGAAGAACTCATTGTTTAGTGTACATGAATGAATGCACAATAATTACAGTTTAATGAAAGTTCCAGTACCTCATGCCGTTGTAGAAGAGTTTCCCAACAGACTGAATAAAGATGTTAGGCATGTGTACCACAGACTGCCCAATTATGGCATCTTTGATGTACTTTAGGTGCACAAAGACAGTGTTTGGCAGTTTTAATGAAGTTAAGGATGAAAGGTCTACGCCTGCAAAGAATTACATTTTTGGTCTATCTGGACCTTTTGCTGTGACCCAGATTCGAACCGGGGTTGCTGCGGCCACGACGCAGAGTACTAACCACTATACGATCACAGCAGAATCGTGCCAGTGGTCATAGTTCTAGTCTTTGTTGCTCTCCATGACTTTTTGGTTAGCCCACAGTTAGAAAAACCATGGTAAATCTTTATGACACACATACATCTTTCACAAGAAAATTCCAAAAACAATCTTTTATTAAGTTTGGTAAGGGCTCAAAACTGCATTTCTGTATAGCACCAGGAGTAATGTATGCCGTGAGGGAACCGTTATTACTCACTCTGCCCTTGGACTTGTGGTAGGAAATACACATTGAAGTACTCATTGTTTAGTGTACATGAATGAATGCACAATAATTACTGTTTAATGTAAGTTCCAGTACCTCAAGCCGTTGTGGAATAGTTTCCCAACAGACTGAATAAAGATGTTAGGCCCTTTATAGCACAGACTGCCCAATTCTGGCATCTTGGATGTACTTTTGGTCCACAAAGAGAGTGTTTGGCAGTTTTAAAAAAGGTAAGGATGAAAGGTCTAAGCCTGCAAATAATTACATTTTTGGTTTATCTGTACCTTTTGCTGTGACCCGGATTCGAACCGGGGTTGCTGCGGCCACAACGCAGAGTACTAACCACTATACTATCACAGCTGAGAAGTGCCAGTGGTCATAGTTCTGCTCTTTGTTGCTCTCCATGACTTTTCGGTTAGCCCACAGTTAGAAAAACCATGGAAAATCTTTATGACACACATACATCTTTCACAATCAAAATTCCAAAAACTATCTTTTATTAAGTTTGGTAAGGGCTCACAACTGCATTTCTGTACAGCACCAGGAATAACGTATGCTGTGAGGGAACCGTTATTACTCATTCTGCCCTTGGACTTGTGGTAGGAAATACACATTGAAGTACTCATTGTTTAGTGTACATGAATGAATGCACAATAATTACAGTTTAATGTAAGTTCCAGTACTTCATGTTGTTGTAGAAGAGTTTCCCAACAGACTGAATAAAGATGTTAGGCATGTGTAGCACAGTGCCCAATTCTGGCATCTTGGATGTACTTTTGGTCCACAAAGAGAATGTTTGACAGTTTTAAAGAAGTTAAGGATGAAAGGTCTAAGGCTGCAAAGAACTGCATTTTTGGTTTATCTGTAACTTTTGCTGTTACCCGGATTCGAACCGGGGTTGCCGCGGCCACAACGCAGAGTACTAACCACTATACGATCACAGCTGAGAAGAGCCAGTGGTCATAGTTCTAGTCTTTGTTGCTCTCCATGACTTTTTGGTCAGACCACTGTTGGAAAAACCATGGAAAATCTTTATGACACACATACATCTTTCACAAGAAAAATTCCAAAAACTATCTTTTATTAAGTTTGGTAAGGGCTCACAACTGCATTTCTGTACAGCACCAAGAGTAACGTATGCTGTGAGGGAACCGTTATTACTCACTCTGCCCTTGGACTTGTGGTAGGAAATAGACATTGAAGTACTCATTGTTTAGTGTACATGAATGAATGCACAATAATTACTGTTTAATGTAAGTTCCAGTAACTCAAGCCGTTGTGGACTAGTTTCCCAACAGACTAAATAAAGATGTTAGGCATGTGTAGCACAGACTGCACAATTCTGGCATCTTGGATGTACTTTTGGTCCACAAAGAGAATGTTTGACAGTTTTAAAGAAGTTTAGGATGAAAGGTCTAAGCCTGCAAAGAACTACATTTTTGCTTTATCTGTACCTTTTGCTGTGACCCGGATACGAACCAGGATTTTTGCAGCCACAACGCAGAGTACTAACCACTATACGATCACAGCTGAGAATTGCCAGTGGTCATAGTTCTAGTCTTTGTTGTTCTCCATGACTTTTTGGTCAGACCACTGTTGGAAAAACCATGGAAATTCTTTATGACACACAAACATCTTTCACAAGAAAAATTCCAAAAACTATCTTTTATTAAGTTTGGTAAGGGCTCACAACTGCATTTCTGTACAGCAACAGGAGTAATGTATGCCGTGAGGGAACCTTTATTACTCACTCTGCCCTTGGACTTGTAGTAGGAAATACACATTGAAGTTCTCATTGTTTATTGTAGATGAATGAACCCAAAATAATTAGTTTAATGTAAGTTCCAGTACCTCATGTCGTTGTGGAAGAGTTTCCCAACAGACTGAATAAAGATGTTAGGCATGTGTAGCCTAGACTACCCAATTCTGGCATCTTGGATATACTTTTGGTCCACAAAGACAGTATTTGGCAGTTTAAAAGAAGTTGAGGATGAAAGGTCTAAGCCTGCAAAGAACTGCAGTTTTGGTTTATCTGTACCTTTTGCTGTGACCCGGATTCGAACCGGGGTTGCTGCGGCCACAACGCAGAGTACTAACCACTATACGATCACAGCTGAGAAGTGCCAGTGGTCATAGTTCTAGTCTTTGTTGCTCTCCATGACTTTTTGGTCAGACCAGAGTTGGAAAAACCATGGAAAATCTTTATGACACACATACATCTTTCACAAGAAAAATTCCAAAGACTATATTTTATTAAGTTTGGTAAGGGCTCACAACTGCATTTCTGTACAGCACCAGGAGTAACGTATGCCGTGAGGGAACCGTTATTACTCACTCTGCCCTTGGACTTGTGGTAGGAAATACACATTGAAGTACTAATTGTTAAGTGTACATGAATGAATGCACAATAATTACAGTTTAATGAAAGTTCCAGTACCTCATGCCGTTGTAGAAAAGTTTCCCAACAGACTGAATAAAGATGTTAGGCATGTGTAGCACAGACTGCCCAATTATGGCATCTTTGATGTACTTTTGGTCCTCAAAGACAGTGTTTGGCAGTTTTAAACAAGTTGAGGATGAAAGGTCTAAGCCTGCAAAGAACTACATTTTTGGTTTATCTGTACCTTTTGCTGTGACCCGGATTTGAACCGGGGTTGGTGCGGCCACAATGCAGAATACTAACCACTATACGATCACAGCTGACAAGTGGCAGCGGTCATAGTTCTAGTTTTTGCTCTCCATGACTTTTTGGTCAGACCAAAGTTGGAAAAACCAGGGAAAATTTTTATGACACACATACATCTTTCACAAGAAAAATTCCAAAGACTATCTTTTATTCAGTTGGGTAAGGGCTCACAACTGCGCTTCCGTACAGAACCAGGAGCAACGTATGCCGTGAGGGGACCGTTATTACTCACTCTGCCCTTGGACTTGTAGGAAATACACATATAAGTTTTCATTGTTTAGTGTAGATGAATGAACCCAAAATAATTACAGTTTAATTCAAGTTCCAGTACTTCATGCCGTTGTGGAAGAGTTTCCCAACAGACTGAATAAAGATGTTAGGCATGTGAAGCACAGACTGCCCAATTCTTGTATTTTGGATGTACTTTTGGTCCACAAAGACATTGTTTGGCAGTTTTAATGGGTTTCATGATGAAAATTGTAAGCCTGCAGGCAATGACATTGTGGTATTTCTGGACCTTTTGCTGTGATCCGGACTCGAACCGGGGTTGCTGCGGCCACAACGCAGAGTACTGACCACTATAAGATCACAGCTGACAAGCGGCAGCAGTCATCGTTCTAGTCTTTGTTGCTCTCCAAGAACAGTACAAATGCTAAGTTTGTTGTCTTCATACACACATATAGAAGAGACACATCTTCACATCCCAATCACAGCAGGTGACCACTCTGGTTTTCATTCACAATGCTTTTGCCCCATCAGTCAAAAACATTTTTCCATCCTCTCTTTACTAAGTATCAGCCTTACAGCGGCATGTGGGTAGAAACTGGCTTTGCTTACCATACAGAGAACACCAAAGACATCTTGGTACACCAAGGTGTGAGACAAGACACCACCCTTCAAGAAGAAAACTCTATCATTGCCGCTGTCTTTACTGATTCTTGAAGTTACACCAAAATGAAGACAGAAACAACAGGATCATTTCCACCATGCCTTCCCATGTGTCCAGGTGTCCTTTGGCAAGCCATTGAATCCCGTTAAGGTCCTGGTACTTTAAGGTTGGTGCCAATATTCAGCAGTGTGTGAATGTGTGCGTCCATAGGGGAATGGGACTGTGAATTTAAAAAAAAAGTATTTCTAAAAAGGTCGTAAAGCACTACAGAAGTCGTATACATTATTACCTATTTATTCATCTTTTCCCTGAGAGAGGAATCTGACAGTGAGATAAACACAAATGCACACAAATATGTGTTGCCTTGACACTTGGATGGGAACTTGGTGACGAAAGGCCATAGATGTTTAAAGCTAAAAAAAAAACATTTGCACCTGGCTGCTGTGGCTCTTTGGGTTATCCACGCCCGTGTAGGGTTGTAGATAGGAGTGGTTGCAATCATAAGTAGAGTACGGGTGTGTTTGAGAGTTCCCTTTTGGGTGGTTGAAAGCAGAAGCTACAATTTCTGTGCATATAGTGTATCGTGAGGTATTCTTTTGTAAGTTGATGTACCGATGATGCTGTTGTACGGAGCTCTTAAGCCACATTGTAATTAAAGCACTGTTTAGACCTTCCTTTACAGTACCTATGTTCTTTCTCTTACAGCTTATCCCATCAGGGGTCGCCACAGCGAATCATCCTTACTGTCGAGGACAAGATGCATGGTAGAGTTGGCAATGTTTTACACTGGATGCCTTTCCTGACGCAATCCTCTCAATTAAGCCGGGCTTGGGACCGGCATTCCGAAGTAGAAAAGGGAACAGGGAGCAGCCTGGATTTGAACCCTGGTTCCACGGACAGAAGGCGTCGCAAACCAGCCCAAGCTTAACCGGCTCCCAACTTCCTTTAGAGTACCTATACAGGCTTGTAATTGATTTACCCACCTGTACCCACCTAAAGGGGCAGTTATGATAAAGCCATAAGCATTATCAACCCCAACAATCCTTAAAGATGAACTCAGAACGGCCAATGGAGGACTTGAGAGCTTCTGAGATGTCCAACCAGATTGAACATTCCTGAAATAACATAAAACACTTTTTGCTCAAAGGTTTTTATTCAAATATTTCCACAGAAACAGATGAAGTTGGACCACCAAAAAATGTGGAAGCAAGAGAAATATTGAACACAGCATATCAGTGAATGCTGTTACTGATGAGACAAACCTTCCACCAAACACTTAACAACAGACACCAACTGCTGGTTTTGACTCCTAGCAGAAAAAAGCTTAAAAGGCCAGCACATCACACAACGTCTAAAAAGGAAATGACAAAAAAGAAAGAGGCTTAAAAGAACAACCCAAAAAGGAAAAAACGCACCCTGTTCACCAAAAAGATTTCAACTTTGTTACTGCTGTTACTTCTTCACAACAGGATGACATGTATTTTTTACGGTATTTCCATGTGCTTTTCTTATTTTGTTTAAACACTTCCTCCAGGGCTGTAACTCCATCACGTCTCACTAGGAGATGGATGTCAGAGCTTTCACCTGCAGAAAAAAAATACACACTAACATTAACACTGAATGGATAACGAGGAACAACGACTCACTATGTGAGACAGTGAGGTTATACATTTCATAATAAGTGCAGCCTTACTCACTTATTGCAGGGAGAAGTGTAATCAGTGACCGCCTCATCACCTGAAACGTAAAGTGAAAAACATCAGAAAGGAAACAACAACAGTCAAAGATGGAGTCAGCAGAGAGTCGTACTTGTCTGATAGTAATCGTAGACTTTGACCACGGCTGGTTTCAGGTTTCCGACCTGCTGATCCTTCTCCAGGATCACATTGAAAGTTTCTTTCTGACCCTTCTTTAACTGTGAAGTACAAACAGGGACACATGCATGAGAATACAAAACAACCAAACGCTTCATGAACTACAAAGCTTCAAAGCTTCTTACCCCGTCCAGATAGATGTTGATGTAACCTTCCTCTACGTCCACACGCTTCACCAAGCGGTTTTCCTTCAGCTGTGACACAAACAACACACATGCTGTTAACACAAATAAGAAAAGCTAGTCTGGACTAGCAAGGATGTTGTCTCACCATTTTCAAAGAGTTGTCCTGCAGAATGTAACCAGACAGCAGCTTAATGTTGATCACCACCATGTTGGTTTCCTCTCGTCTGCCCTGAAACCTGTGGGAATCAAACCCAGCAGAACTCTCAAACAGAACCAGAACATCGAAAGAGGCATTGTTTTTTTTATACACTTTGGGTTTAAAGATGATATCTACTTACTTGACTTGCACAAAGAGCGTGAACTCTGGTCGGGGAATGTCACATCGACCCCTAGTGTTGGTAGAGATTTCAAAGGCAGAAAAGTCGGAAGGAGGGGGGATGTTGTAGAACAAAGAGATCTGGAAAGACAACATTTAAACCATCAACAGCACATTCTCTGAACACATGGACTTCCATGACTGTGATTGATTTCTACTTTTCTGTACCTGTGCCAGCACACAGCTCTGACCCTCAGCTTTAATTGTGTACTCTCCAGGAATCTCAGTCAGTTTCTCCTCTTGATAAAGCAGTCTGTTGTTCTTATTCACAGTGAAGCGTTTGTTCAGACCACCCACTGAAGTCACTGTGACTGTAGTACTGCCTTCCGGACTGAAGGTGGCAGTAGCATACTTGGCCAGAGCTTGGAGGGCCACGACTGTGTCCTGTGCAGCAAAAAAGTTGCAGTGAGTGACTGCTGTTTAAGTCTCCATGTTAGAGCCACATGAATGTAGGAGGAGCTACCTGCGTGGACGAGAAGCCACCAAACGGATTCTGCTGCTGAGCGAGCCAACGCACGATGCCGGCGGCATAATCCAAACCAAAGCCTGGCAGAGATGGACCAGAAAGCAGAGCCAAGAGCACATAGGATGTCATCTCCACCTCCACTGAGTCCAGGTCTGTTTCAGGAGCACCATCTCTCTTCCAGTGACGAGTACCTCCTGGAATCCAAAGACAAATGATTTTCATGTTGGTCATCCCATCTATCCTGCTTTCATTTGAAGTCATAGTATTAAATAACAAAAAATAGTATAAAATCTGTAGGGCTCCATCAAGGTGGGGGTCCAGTTTGTGATGATTTATTTTGTTAGCAACTTCTTAGAGTTGGGCAGATGTCTTTATAATTCAGAGCTAAGTTAATTTTTTATTCCATTTTACCAATGTAACATTGTCTGCGACGTGTCTTATAAGCAGCTTGTTGCCACTGTTGAAAGTCTTGATCTTCTGTCTAACCTTCATTGATGGACTTCTGGTCCAGGAGGGTGATGAGTTTGCTCCTCATGTCCTGGTCTCCAGCCAGGGTGAATGTGTAGGACAGCAGGGCGACGGTGTACAGATTGGTTATTTTACCCGACACTGCAGTTCTCAGACATTTCAGGCAGTTCTGAACCACTGGATTCTGGGTAAAAATGCACACGAAAAGGTGAAGTTTAGTCCAGGAGGATTAACAATAGTGAATGAATACTACATTATGTTTATACAGATTTTGTGTACTTGCATCTTACATCCAATTAATGTAAGTCCATTGACATCAACACCAGATCAACAAAACACAATTCTACACTGGCAGTCTAGTTGTTTAATCACATAAATTACAAACTAAAATTACAATAATTTAAAACGGCCCTCCTTAAACAACTGATTTGCCAGATTGTATCCCTGTGCAAAGGAATAACAGCCCCCAAGTGAGAGTTGGGGTTAGACTTGGTTCAATGGACCATCTCTACAGATTATGTCCATAAATACTCCAACATGAAACAAACATCTGACAAACATTTGCATCACTGTATTATTAATATATGGACCCTTGTAATCATGCCACCAGAGAAGCATTAATTCTCTAACTATTTAGCAGGTTCAACTTACTGAAACTGACATTTTTGAGCTTGTACGATATTTTAAAGAGTAATCTTTTTTCATTCATCTTCTAATCCATTTTTCCCTTTCGGGGTCACGGGGCTGCCAGAGCCTGTCCCAGCCACTTGTGGTAGAAGCCAGGGGACACTCTGGACGGGTTGCCAGTCTGTCGCAGAGTAGAGTGTCTGCAATCACACACCCATGCACTCATATTCACACCTAGGGACAATTTAGGTTGACCAATTAACCTATGAAGCATGTTTTAGGACAGTGGGAGGAAGCCGGAGTCTCCAGAGAAAACCCACACATGCACAGGGAGAACATGGAAACTCCACACAGAACGGTCCCCCATTGATGTTCTGGTCGAGATCCCCCAGCCGGGACTTTAATACGGGGTCTCCTTAATGTGAGGCAAGAGCACCAACCACTGCGCCACTGTGCAGCCACGGCCATTTTAAAGATTCAATTTCTATTTTTGTAAAATGACAAGAAACTATTGCTTTACAAGTTTCACATCAAATATTTCACTGACAAATATTTTCCAGTTGAGTTAGTTGGGGTTAGGTCTAGGGCTTACAGTGGCATTTCCGTCCAGCTCCAGCATGGCAGCAGCAACGTAGGCTGTCAGGGAGACGTCATCACTCACTCCCCCCTGGAAATGGGACAGGAGTGACGAAATACACATTAAACATATTGTTTAGTGTACATGAATGAACCCAAAACAATCAGATTTTGATTGAAGTTCCAAACCTTCATGCCGTTGTGGAAGAGTTTCCCAACAGACTGAATGCAGCCATCAGGCTTCTGGAGTCCAGACAGCCAAGTTCTGGCATCTTCGATGTACGTCTGGTCCACAAAGATGTACTGTTTTGCAGCGTTGAAGGATTTCATGACAAAAGTAGTAAGCCTACAGAAAGAAGTCACAAAACACATCACATGAAAAGTGGTTAAAGTGGAAAGCAAGTGCATGAGAAAATATGATGGTCTAACATGCTTAGGTCATGACAGGCTAACAGAATGTTGAAAACTCGTGGATAGTAAAATAAATAAATAATAAGTTTATACAATACCATAAAACCTTAACACTAAAGGAAGGACTTTGTAACTGGCATTTTTGATCGAACTGGGATTCTATATGTATTTGTTGCAACATATTTAATATATAATATATCTGTCATGTGGAGTTCCACAAGGCTTTGTGTTAGGTCCCATTAATTTTTTACTTGTTGAAACAAAGTCCCGGTATTGAAAAACCTGAATATTTTTAAGTTGCTTTTAACTTTAAAAAGTAACCATTGGGAAATGCCAAATGAACAACCGCAGTACTGAACAATCATTACTGTTTTTACTACATCTGTGATATACATCAAAACTTATTTTTGAATTATTTCCAAAGAAGATAAAGATCACAAATGCTAACATCAACATTAGCTTATTGTACTTTTTTGGTGCTCAGATATCAATCTCATATCAATCTAGATTTTGTTTCATTTTTAGGCTTTTATTTTTAATAACATTAGAACCCTTATCCTTAGTCACGTGCACCTGTACGGGTGTTGTCCCACACAAGTGCTGAGGGTTTTGGGGTTGTCCAGGCCCATTGAGGGTCATGGAGCAGTCTTGCAGTGCCCTTGAGGCTCGTACGGACACCTCAAGGGACAAGTAATTGGAAAGTACCATTGTCATGTGTGATAAATGTATTGTGAAGTATTTGTAAGGCTAAAGTAAGTTGGTGATGCTGCTGTATGATCCTCTTCCAAACTCTAGTCATTGGTAAAGTGCAAGTACCAGCCTCATAATGACCCCAAGCAAAGGCGACATGCACATGGTGTGCAGGTGATATGCAAGTACCTGTAGGATGTCCACACAAACTGTGATCTGACTGTCTAATTTCCTAATTAGAGGAGAGATTATTGTGTGCTATACACACACTTTTATGGACCCGTGTTTAGCACATTGTTGAACATTGTCACATGCCTGGTGTGTACATAACTTAGGGCTTCAAAATGTGACATGACTACTTTCTTGCCTTCTCCATAGAGCCTTGATGGTTGAATAATGTCAGTGAAGTCACACAGTAAAAAAGATACAATGAAAATAAACACAGAAACTTCCTCACCAGGTGTTTCCAGATGGGTCACTCATTCCAAAAGCGCTGTAGGAACCATCATCACGCTTGTAATTGAGCTCCCTCTGATATCCTAAATGCACACACAGGTGAAAATCCTTCATTCACGTTTTCCTGCTATTTTCATCAAAACACAAAACATAATATTTTGGCGACTCTCACCGCTCTCCAAGTATCCTACAGCCATCTTCCGAGTTGACTCTTTCAGCTGACCAGTGCTCTTCAGATAGTCGAGGATAAAGATGTTCGGAGCAAACAGCAACATGTTTTGTTCTCCACAGCCATACGGCATGGCCAAGAGTTTGTCTAGGTTCTTCATGGCCCGGCCCATCAGATCACCTGTAAAACCCAGAAGAGACGTCAGAAACTCCTAGCCTGGTTCTGGCTCTCTCCATCCACTTCAGAACATGTTTTACTGACCCACAACAGACACAGAGGCTCTTTCTGATCCATTCACAAAATCTTCAGGAAGCTCAAGAGAGATTTTCTTACTCACTGGTCCTTCTAATAATGAGCAGAGAGAGAATAACTAAAGACATCAGAAGACTTAAAAAAAGGATGTATTTTTCCCAAAACAGTCAAAATTGTGATCATTTTAAGAAAATGTCCAAATTATCCATTTCTCTCTTACTTGCAGGACACAGGAGAGCGTTGTGGCTGACCATCTGTGGGACTCCTTCAGCCTAACAGAAAGAATCAACAGTAAGAACTTGATGTTAGAATATTATCAGTTCAACTAAGAAATTCATCGCACATTTAACTGTTTTTGAAGTATTGGGATTATTGGTGTTTAGCTATAAAAACCTGATTTTTTTAGGGGGGGTACTAACCTCTACCAGCAGCGTGGTAATTACAGTGTCGACGTGACCCACGGTGGGGACTGTGACCACCTCTGTGCCACATTTCTTGTTGCTCCTCTCAGCCTCAGCGCTAACCTTCAGAGTCACATCACCTGTTGGCACAAAAGCATTGTTTGCCAATAAATGTCCTTTTCTCAGTCACAGGAAGCCTCTTTTTCCCTGCAGTTTGGTGCTTCCTTCACACATTTTCTAAAGATCTTCAAGGACTTAAACTAAAGGTGGAGTGTTTGTTTAGAGATTGTACTCGTGTTTGTTTGTCCTACACTACCTAGAGCAGTTGGCGTCACGATCCAGGAGAAGGTCTTGCTCTCCTCTGCACACAGACACACACTGCTGTAGACGCAGCCGTCACAGTTCTTGAAGGTGAACTGATCAGACTTGGCCAGAGTTGCCTTCACCTGCAAAGGAAAGAAAAACTCAGATTCAAGAAATGACTAACACAGAAACGGATTGTTTTCAAGAACTGAGGAAACTGTTTACCATGATGCATTTGGGGAGGTAGTTGAAGACTGTGGCTTT
Source organism: Oryzias latipes (assembly GCF_053564925.1). Classification (NCBI taxonomy): domain Eukaryota; kingdom Metazoa; phylum Chordata; class Actinopteri; order Beloniformes; family Adrianichthyidae; genus Oryzias; species Oryzias latipes. The sequence continues at coordinate 19,693,467 of NC_136238.1, forward strand.
GAGAGTGAACACCTCTCCTCTGACGACGGAGTAGGGCAGAGTGAGGCTGACAAAGAAAGGCTGGAAGGCTGTTAGTCCAACGTTGGGAGCAACGCCAAAGCCTGCAGGAGACACACAGAAAGCTCCAGCTGCCCACTTAGTGATGGTGTCAGGGACGGTCTTCACCAAACTGGTCGATCCACTGGATCTGCATCAAAGAACCAGCAAGATGTCAAATGGAGATAGATTCCCAATTCCTTTCATGAAGAAAATCATGCATCAAACCTTTGACTTACTCATATTGGCCCTTCTTGTTCAATACATTAAACAGAGTTACATTAAACATGACAGTTTTGGTTTTTATGCAGGAATATGATGGCATAAAAAGTTGGCTGTGATCTCCTCATTGACTATAGGGAGTTAAGGTGTTGCTGCAGCAAGCACAAACCCATACCATGAATCCTCCACCACCTTGCCTTGCTGTTATGTGCTATTTAAAGTTTTACCCCAGGTTGAACTTTTAAACAATTTAAAGTTTTTTTTACCCCACAGAAACCAGGTCCCAGATCCAGGTTTCAGGGAAATATGTTCTTATGGTCTCCGTTTTCTGTCCCTCTGGGGCTGGGGCTGGCACTGGCTCATTCATCACTGACTCTAAATTAGCAGCATTAATCGCTAAAGGCCTAGCTGAAAGAGCACAGAAGAAAAACAAACTGAAACAATAAACCCACTTAAAGATGAAGTTCAACACATTTTTGGTTTGCTTGTTTGTTGATTTACAAGCATCTTTGCATTGTTCAAGAATTACTATTCAGATATCTTTGCGTCATTTATCATTGTGGAAAAAAAACTTGCCCCTACCAAATTCCAAGTCAAAGAAGCAAGGTCTGGGTGCTCTCACATCAGAGTTTGTAATAATTTTGATTCCAATGTTCTGGAAAAAAAAGAACAGCAAAGGGTCAAGAATGCTTATATAAATTAACTGGAAATTAGGAACATGGTCACAGAAAAGCAGAAGGACTTAAAGGTTATCGGTAAGAATAGATGGACAAGTCATGAAATCAAAAGATACATAAACACTGTGATGACATTACGTGATTCACATCAAAAAAGGAAAGGGAGTCCAAAAGCAAACTCAACTTGATCTAAAACTGCAAAAAATACAATGAAACTCCAAAAATTTTGAAAAAATATGCTTGAACCTTAGTAATATTTGCTGCAATTATTAAGAAAAGTAAATGACTTTACCTTGAAGATGGTGTAAACATCATCACCCTCATAAAAGGGCAAAATCCGTGAACGCTTATCACGACGTTCTCTGAGCAGGATTTCGGGCTCCAGTGGAATCGGTCTTGGCCATGGTCTAGGAAAGCAGGGATTGGAGGAGTCGTCCTCAACCTGATAGTCATATCCCCACATTTTCTTGATGGGCAGCTGGTTGTAGACCTGTAAGTAAACCAGACCATGAATCTAGAGAAAACAGTACCAACTCTGAGGTCAAAGTGCAGGAATAATGGGGGGAAAGTCGTACATAGTCAACCGTGAGCTCCTCCTCTGACTTGAGAAGGAGGACGCTCTGGTCAATGGCTCTGACAGAGCAGAGGGAGCTGGGCTGAGCCCGCAGAGTCAATGTGGTCTTTGCTCCTGGAAGCTCCTGTACAGCGGAGAACTTCAAGGACACCTGCACAGGAGACATCAAAGAAGATGGTTCAAACACAGCACATCAAGTCCCGACTTTTAAGGAGTCCAGTTTAAAATGACATTCAGTACCTTGTTGTTGAGGCAAAGCTGAATGGGGAAGTCCCTGCTGTCTGCAACAACTTCTCCACTTGACACTATGGTGTAAACCACCACCTGGGCAATTGGAGCCAGGTTGATGACATTGGTGAGGGGGATCTTTATCGTTCCTTTGTTGACTGGAGAAACATTTAAAAATAAAGCCATCTATCTAAGTTCTCACAACACTATGATGCAATTATTACACACAGACATAATCCTTGAACAATTTTATACAAAACATATTCAACTTATTTTTTTTGATGAAGCAACAAAATATATTTTTCAATGGCTGTACACTCCGTTAAGAGGAAAATGTCACAATCAAGGATGGAGGTGTCTGGTATGCATTATAGTGGGTAAAGTCATGACATTGGGTAAAGTTTTGTCATTCAAAGATTGCTTAAATGTATCATTAGCTTGATGTCAGAATATAATCTTAGACTCAAAACTTAGGTTTGTACCTGTTCTCTGGTTAACCGCCACTTGGACAGTGCCCTGCTGCACAATCGAACCTTTGGACTCCACCTACAGAGAAAAACAATATTAAGAGACACTGTTTTCTTGACCCTTTCCCGTTTCTTTACCTTTTTTTCTTTTTTTAAAGAAAATTTCAGACAAAAGTCAACAAAATTACGTAAGGCAACAATACCCGTGGACTTCAAGGCCATCACAGAGAGTTGGCAGCAGGAACAGGACTACTTCCATTTAAATGAACTATGTCCTCCTGACTGCTCTGTTTTTGGAACACCTCGGGTTGAATGGCGTGGAGGAGGATTTGTGCTAATCCACCGTAATTCCTTCCATTGCAGGCATATGAAGCCAGATCATTTCAACTCATTTGAGCTCCAAATGACTAAGGTTGGAAATTTAGACTTCTTTTATTGTATTTTAGTCTATCATCCCCCTGGTTCTGCTAGAGAATTTTTAAATGAATCTTCTGAATTTTTATCTATTCTTATCAAATTTGAAAAGGTTCTAATTCTTGGTGATTTTAATTTGCCATCTTGTGAAGTAGCTTCTGAATTTTTAACACTCACTGATTCTTTTAGCCTAAAGCAACATGTTTCTAGTCCCACACACAATAAAGGTCACACCTTAGATCTTGTTTTTTCCTTTGGCCTAGATATACAGTCTCTGAATGTTGTGGATGTTCATGCGACTGACCATTTTTGTGTTTATTTTAACATATCCAGTCATAATAATAATAATAATACATTTTATTTAAAAGCGCCTTTCAAAACACCCAAGGTCACCGTACATAGTTAGAGGTAAAACTCAATAAAATCACAACATGTTAAAAACAATAAATAAATTGGATTCATTAGTAAAATCAGCTGACAGAAAATGTGAAATTGTGTTCCGGAAATGCAAGCTTAAACAGATAGGTTTTTAGTCTGGATTTAAAGATCAGAAAGGAGTCAGTGTTACGGAGGTCTGGGGGGAAAGAGTTCCAGAGTTGGGGAGGAGAGCGACTGAAGGCACGGCTCCCCATGGTGACCATACGGGCCGGAGGGACAGAGAGCTGAAGGGAGGAAGAAGACCGAAGAGAGCGAGAGGGAGTGTTAACATGGAGGAGATTAGAGAGATAGGAGGGAGCCAGGCTTATGGAGGGCTTTGAAACTGTAGAGAAGGAGCTTGAACTTAATCCTAAAGGCTACTGGAAGCCAGTGCAGCTGCTGGAGAACGGGAGTGATGTGATGGAAGGAGGGGGTTCTGGTGATGATGCGGGCAGCTGAATTCTGGACCAATTGAAGCTTATTTAGAGTTTTGTTGGGAAGACCAAAGAGAAGTGCATTGCAATAGTCGAGACAAGAAGTGACCAGACTATGAACTAAAATGGAGGCGGAGTGGATGGTGAGGGAGGGGCGGAGACGATTAATATTACGTAGATGATAGTAGGCTGACCGAGTAATGCTATTGATGTGGGATTGAAATGATAATGTACTATCAAGGATGACACCCAGACTCTTTACTTGAGGGGAGGGGAAAACTGGAGAGGAATCGATGGAAAGGGTAAAATTAGAAACTTTGGAAAGGGTGGATTTGGAACCTACGAGGAGTAATTCGGTTTTATCACTGTTAAGTTTGAGGAAGTTTAGGGTGAACCAGGTTTTTATTTCAGACAGGCAGGAGGAGAGGGAGGCAGGTGGAACAGAAGAGTTGGGTTTACTGGACAGAAAGAGCTGAGTGTCATCCGCGAAACAATGAAAATCAATATTGAATTTACGTAATATATTACCAAGGGGTAGCAGGTAGGTAATGAAGAGGAGGGGACCGAGAACAGAACCTTGAGGAACACCAGATGAAATGAGTGAGGGTTGGGATTTAAAAGAATTCAGTTGAATAAACTGAGTGCGGCTTGAAAAATAAGAGTGAAACCAGCGGAGGGGGATGGACTCGATACCGAGGGCTGAAAGTCTGTGGAGGAGGATGGAGTGAGATATGGTGTCAAATGCTGCGCTCAAGTCGAGGAGGATTAGGATGGTGATGAGTCCAGAATCAGCTGCTAGGAGAAGGTCATTGGTGATTTTTAGTAGGGCAGTTTCTGTGCTATGAAGGGGACGGAAACCAGATTGAAAAGGTTCAAAAAGATCATTTTGGGTGAGATGATGGGAAAGTTGGGAGGCGACTATTTTTTCAAGAATTTTTGAGATGAAGTGGAGGTTGGAAATAGGACGAAGATTATGAAAGGAATTGGGGTCTGAGCCAGGTTTTTTTAGGATAGGTCTGACGGCAGCGATCTTGAGGAGTGAGGGGACAATACCTGATGTCAATGAAGAGTGAATAATGGCACAAATGAAGGTAAGAAGAGAAGGAAGGCAGGATTTAACCAGGGATGTTGGAAGGGGATTGAGCAAACATGTGGATGGTTTGGACTTATGGATGAGGCGGGAAATTTCACTGGGATCAGGGAGGAGAAAGGAAGTGAATATATGAGTTACAGAAAACGAGTCAGACGGGACGGGAGGAGAGGTGGAGGAATGGAGATGCTGATGGATATCTAGAATTTTCTGGTTAAAGAATAACTGAAGAGAATTACAGTGCTCATCTGAATAAAAATGAGGGGGAAAACTGTTACGGGGTTGAAAGACATTATCCATTAGAGAAAACAACATTTTGGAATTTCCCTTATTTCAATTAGTTGAGTGAAGTAGTTCGTTTTAGTGTTAGAAACCAAGTCCTTGTATTGTAGAATATGTTCATTGTAGATTTCCTTATGAAGGGGAGAGCCAGTTTTTTTGCAGAGCCGTTCCAACTGGCGGCATTTGGCTTTCATTTTATGGAGTTCAGGGGTGAACCAGGGGGAAGATTTAACAAACGAAACAGACCGGTTTTTACAGGCGCGAAACTGTTAAGAACATCTGAAAGGCAGTTATTATAAAAAGAAACCAGTTCAGGGTTGGACGAGTTCGGGAAAGGAATGCGCTCCAAATGAGAAGAAAACAGATCCACGTTTATATTCTTGATGTTTCGGAAGGAGATGAGGCGAGTGGGTTTAATCTCAGATAAAATCAAGGGGATGCTAAAAGAAACAAGATGGTGATCAGTCATAGGAAGGTCATCTGTGGAACAGTTAGAGGGGGTTAACCCAGACTAGCAGACCAGGTCCAGAATGTGTCCTTTAGAGTGGGTGGGGAGCTGAACATGTTGATTAAAACCAAATATATCCAGGCATGAGCAGAAGTCTCTGGTGAGGGGGAGGTGGTTGTTATCAAAATGTATGTTAAAATCCCCCATACACATAACATTAGGAGAGAGAGACGATAGGTGAGTTAGCAGAGTTCCAAAATGCTTGAGAAAGTCCCTGTTCGGTTTTGGGGGGCGGTAAACCACTGCTATTACAGTTGGTGTGGGTCCAGGAAGCAGAAAGGCAGAGCACTCAATGGAGCTGAATGAGGGGAGCGGAACCGGGAGAACTTTCCACGTCTCGCGATATATCACCGCGAGACCGCCTCCGCGGCCATGGCAACAAGGTTGACAGAGGTAAACAAAGCCGGGAGGGGTGGAGTCATTGAGTGAGGAAAAGTCATTCTGTTGCTGCCAAGTTTCCGTAACGCAGAGAAAGTCCAACTTACGATCCACAATTACACACAATCATGTGCCCAATAACTCCCATAAAGTGGTATCTCAAAGGCGTATTATAAATCAAACTGTTGTTGAACGGCTTTCAAAACTGTTGCATCTTAATCTTATTGATTATTGTGACAATGTAGAAATTCTAATCAATCATTTTAATGGTCATTGCCTGACTCTTTTGGACATAGTGACACCTATGAAGCTTAAAACTGAAACATCTTCTAACTCTCCTCATGCCTGGTTAAATGAAGAGATTGCTGCTTTCAGAAGAACATTTTGCCAGGTAACACGCTTGTGGAAGTCCACTAACCTGGAAGTACACAGACTGCATTTAAAGGAGATGACTGTCGACACTAAATAATATGATTAAGCTCGCCAGATCTAAGTATTTTTCTGACCTAGTACATATGAACAAGAGAAATCCCAAAGTTGTCTTTGATACCATTCAACACATTGTTTCACCCTCAGCTCCACCTGTACCTGTTTTCACTACTGACGATTGCAACAGATTCTGACGATATTTTGTAAATAAGGTGAATGAGCTCATATTAAACCTAAAATCATCCGATGAGAATACCACTATTGTAGCCTCTTTAAACTACTCCTGGAATAACTTTTCTGCCATCTCAATTGACAAAGTCATGGTCGTATTAAAAAAGATGAAGCCATCCTCATGTCCCCTAGACATATTGCCATCATCTATGTTTTTTAAAGTTATTGACCTTATTGCCCCATTTCTTGTTAAAATGATTAATCTGTCTCTCTCCACTGGGACTGTCCCAAACTTCTTTAAACAGGCAGCGATAAGTCCCATCTTAAAAAAGCCCTACCTGGATCCATCACAACCCTCCAATTATAGGCCAATTTCAAAATTACCTTTACTCTCAAAAGTCTTGGAGAAGATAGTGGCAGAACAGTTAACATCTTTTTTTTTAAACAACTATGAACTCTTCGATAAATACCAGTCTGGTTTTAGAAAGACGCATTCCACGGAGACCACTTTACTTAAAGTTTCAAATGATATACAGATGGCTGCTGACTCTGGAAAATATACAGTTTTGGTTACTTTAGGCCGCCTTTACACTGCATGGTTCAAGTGACCCAATTCCGATTTTTTCCTCTCATTTGGCACAGATCGGATATGACCGGTGAGCGCGTAAGCAGGACAAAAGCACGTGGATTCCGTTTTTCTCAGATCGGATACAGGCCTCTCTCATATGTGGAAATAAATCGGAAACGAATCGGATACGTGCATTTGCGTGTTCCATGTAAGCAGACAAATCAGATTTTCCCCAGTAAATGCAACTCAGGAGGCCACCAACTGAGATCACATGACTTATTAAGGTGCTTTTGTGCGCTGATTTTGCTGTCAGCGTGTTACCTTTCAGCCTCAGGCTTCAGACCGTAGTCGGAAACCGCTGTTATGTCCGGTCCGGACGCAAACAGTAACTGAAGCGGGACACTGTTGCTATGGAACAGGCTAGAAGCCGTTTATTTCTTTGGGGGGCGTGTATGATGGGGACCATGTGTGTGTGTAAGGAGAGAGGGGGGGTGTGAGCGTGGATCGGGGGAGTGTCAGAGAACCGTAAATTAAAAATAACGTGTCTCCCCTAAATGTTTTGCAGTCTTTCTTAACTTACTCTGGAGGCTGAGGGTTCAGAACGGAAAATTGAACCCCAAAGAAATCTCCCTTGCGTTTCTGACCACGGTCGGAAAAGAGAAGTGATCGCGCAGGAAAGGTTCAACCCTTGGATCAAACTGTTAGCACAACGTCTGCAAACACTTCTTCATTCAAAACTCAGAGAGAGCCGAGCAGCCCTCCTTTTTCCTCTCCGACGCATCCCCTCAGGAGCGCCCAAGGCAACGCCTCCTTCCGTCGCCGCCTTGCCTCCATGACAACCGCAGTCACAAAAGTCCGAAAGAGGTCCGCGGAAGGCGGAAATGGTGCTACGTAGTCCTCAGAACGTCAACGTTTGATAGTTTCAGCATTGTATAGTGTAAATGCAAAAATCAGATACGGGTCACTTTTAAAAGATGATGTAAGCGGGTCGTCAAAAAAATCGGATATAATCAGAAAATCGGATATGGGCATCAAGACCTGCAGTGTAAATGCGGCCTTAGAGTTATCCTCAGCATTTGACACTGTTGATCATAAAATACTGTTGGGCAGATTAGAAAATGAGTTTGGTATTGCTGGGTTTGTTTTAAAGTGGTTTACCTCCTACCTGACTAATAGAACATTCTCTCTTTATATATATGGCATGCTTTCTGATACTTCTCCACTCCTACATGGTGTGCCCCAGGGATCTGTTTTAGGACCACTTTTGTTTTTAATGTACATCTACCCACTTGGAAAGCTTTTAAATAACTTTAAAAATATTTCATACCATTTCTATGCCGATGATATTCAGCTGTACTGCTCCTTCAATGACTCAGAACTCCACAAACTTACGGAACTACTAGATTGCCATGTCTGTGTTAAATCTTGGCTCACAAGTAACAGTCTACAGCTAAACCTAGAAAAGACGCAAACACTAATAGTTGCCCCAGAAAACATAACCCCAATAATCTCCCAGCATCTTGGGTCTTTGAGTTCCTCTGTACAGCCCTGTATCAGAAATCTTGGTTTATGGTTTGGCACACATTACCCCCATTTTATCCTCCTTGCACTGGCTCCCAATCAAGTGGCGTATTGATTTTAAAATTTTTGTTTTAACCTATTGAGCTTTAAATGGACAGACCCCAAAATACGTATCAGACTTGCTCTGTCCCTACGCTTCCAGCCGTGCCCTCCGATCCTCAGATCAAAAATCTTTTAAAGATTTTTAAGACCAAGTATAAAACCAGAGGTGACCGGTCGTTCCAGGCAATAGCCCCTAGACTCTGGAATGCCCTCCCTCTGTCCCTTCATGTGGCCGACACCGTCGATTCTTTTAAAAGTCAACTAAAGACACTTTTATTCAAAAATGCTTTTAGCTGACTGGTTTTATTCTTACTTTTATACTATGTTTATTTTTCTTAAATTTAGTTTTGCTTTACATTATATTTAATTGATTGTTTTTCTGCTTTTACTGGATTGTATATTTTTTATTGTTCAGGGCTTTGTGATTTTATCTGTGAAAGGCGTTATATAAAGAAAACGTACTTACTACAGCCCCACAGCAGCGGCACACCTGTATGGCAAGTTATGTTTACCAATTATGTTATCAAATTGGTTACTATCTTGTAGGAATTTCTTGGGCTTTTTTAGACATTTTATACTACATGCTAAAACAACTGTTTTGGGATTTAATGCATGATTTGATGGTAATTGAACATTTTAGCTAAGGTTCTAGATTACATTATGGTAAATGGCGTATACTTTTATAGTGCTTTCTACCTTCTTACGAAGGCCCAAAGTGCTTTACAGTCACAGTCCCATTCACCCATGCACACACACATTCACACACTGATGGAGGCTCCGCTGCCAAACACTGGCGCCAGCCTCCCACCAGGGGCAAGGGGGGGTCCAGTGACACTTCGACACATGGGTGTGCAAGGCAGGAATTGAACCTGCAATCTTACGATCATGAGTCGACTGCCCTACCGCTGCACCACAGCCGCCCTTTAATGGGATGTTGTATCACTTGGTTAAACTCTAAAATGACAAAATGAGATGAACTTACCAGGTAATAGAAGTTAAGAAACCTTTGCCCTTTCTGTAGATCCTCCCCCTGGATGATGTATTGAGCCAGCAGGAATCCATTTTTGTCGCATGGTATATCCACGCTGTTCTCACTGAACCCCACAAAGTTCTTGCTCTGGGAATAAAATCTTGTAACATACTGGTAGGCCGTCCCATAGTCAGGAAACCGTACTTCAGGAACAGTTTGTTCATTTTTTCCTTTTATTATGGTGGTTGCCTGTTAAGACAATAAGATCCAACACCAGAGTTAGACTTTGATATACTCCTTCTATATCTTCCTTTTGGATTATTGGTCCAACATGAGACCCGTTTAGTACAGAAAGCGGCAAGCAACTGCAAAAGGTCACCACTAACCGACAGAGAGACTGATTCCGACCACGAGGATGTGTCCAGAGAAAACACAGCGATTCCTTTCTGATCTGTATAGAGGGTGGATTCTAGTGAGTCTACAACATACAAGTAGACTGCTTGGTTTGCGATGGGACTGCCATCTGCACCAGTCACTTTGATCTGCAAAAAAAGAAAGAAAGATTGAAGTAAAAAAAGAGATTGCTTTGACATAATTACTTGAATCTAAATGCTTCACAAAGGGGTGAGGGTTATTTGTTAGTAAACATGTGGGCCTTCATGATTATTCCAGGTGTCAAAGGTCAAAAGATGGATTAACTAATAAGGTTTTGAACCAAAGGTGTTAGCAGAACACTGATTTTCCAAAGCTTCAATGCTGAAGCAAACCCAGAGAAACATTAAACTTTAAAAACAGAACATAATGCTTCTGTGACTGACAGTCCACATTAATGGGTTGGATGGGGTGGTTGATCCACCAAATGGTTCCTAATAACAGTTGCAGCCCACTTCTCCCCCAGAGGATAGCTAAAACCCATCCATCCCTTTTCCACATCTGCTTAATTCTTTTTGGGTTCATGGGGTTGCTAGAGCTTTATCCCAGCCTCTGTTTGACAAAGGCAGGGTACACGTTGGATGGTTGATAAGTGAAATGGGAAGAACTGGCAGGGTTTTGTACAAAGGGAATTATCTTGTACAAAGTACCAAACATTCTAGTAAAACATGTGACCAAATTAAAGCCATCTGGTGTGATTTTCAAAATATACTTGCATGCTAATGATTACCTTTCCCTTAAGCGGGAGGCCTGGCTTGTAAGAAGAGGGGACGTCCTCAAAGGAGACGGTTCTGATCTGAGTGGTGAAGCTGGCACTTCCACTGGCCTTAAGAATGACACCTGTGTGACAGCAGACAGATCAAAGCTTATAAGGAGTTAGTGCTAGTAGCTCAAAGAGCAAAACCCAGGTGTGCCACAACATACCTGTACCAAACTCCTCTAGTTCAGCCGTCACCTCAAATGAGTCAAAATAGTTGTATGCATTTATGGCAAAGCCTGCCAAGGCTACGTTTTGTGTGGCGCATCCACTTTTATCCGTCTGCAGAAACATTTTTTGAAAAAGGTGACTTTTCAGAACTAACAGATATGTGACGTTCAAGGACATTAAGAAATATAGTTCACATGAATACTCACAGAAAGTTCAAATGTCTTGCAGATGTCATCCTGTTTTGGGGGCGGCAACCAAAAAAACTGGTTCGCGCGTCTGCAAAACTCAGCTTTGACTGAGCCCAGAACTGGTTTCCCATAGGTGTATCTGCAGGGATATGCACACAGTCATGTATTTTTGTTGGTTGTACTGCTTGTATAGGATGTTCAAGAGCCTGCCAACACATTTTTTTTAATACGTATACACACAAATAACCCATTAAACATTTTTAATTATTGACGGACACTCACTTTCCGCAGATCTTCAGTGTTACTTCATCATCCAGGATGGTGATCACACTGGGCAGGTTTACAGTCACTTCAAACTTTGGCAAAACTGTTGCAGACAAAAAATAAAAGTTATGATTGAGGAAAATGATGGCATTTTATTCCTTGTCTTTACCATATTCTTTGATCTCAAAGTTGTGGGAAATCGTTTCTCCTTTGTCCGTCTCAGCAGATATCACGTAGATTCCTTGTGCAGCTTCAGGAATGGTGGGGTGAGAAAGGTCAAGAATGCCTCCGTCAATGGACTTGTCCAACCATTGAGCGATGCGGTTTGAGTTGGGATCCTGTTTTAATACATGAATGCTTTTAAAAAAAATGTTCAATCAAAAATCTCGAGTTTTTGTTTTTTTAAATGTGTACTGAGCCCTTTGTGCATCTTTGATCAACACTAACACAGTAGGACAACACTAAGCTAACTTTGCCAGGAAGGCTAAGAAATGAAAGTAACTGGAGCTGGTGCAGATTATTGATAAAACCACTAGGTCCAATCAAGTAAGTTATGGAATCACATTGTTAAGCAAGTTCAATTGATGGTTAAACAAGAACTAACTAGTTACAAATGTGAACTGTGATTAAAGAAGTCTTTTAGATCATGTATAAAGTACAGCATGAAGCAAATGTGCACAGATGTGCTGATGGTTTAAGTATCTTAGTCGGTTTGTCTTTTCAAGTTGATTCAGGGATGAGAGATGATTCTCAAATTTTCTAAACAGATCAGTTGGCCTTCACACAGTAGAAACATCTGTTCATTTTTTAGCTGGATCGGAAATATATTATTATTTTAAAAAAACGTTTTTAAAGATTTTTAGAGCAACTCTCACATCTTAAACTTTAGTATTATTTACAGATATTGATGCACTTTGCATCTCACTTCATTTGCCCACTTTATCATCAATCTAATAAACGTGATTCTGGGAAATTTTCACCGACTCGACTGAAAGCAAACTCATTCTTTCTCTTTGTAAAAAGCACAGCAGATTTTGAACAATAAGTAGATTGCACACATTTGATTTTTTTCTTTCTTTACCTTGAAGCAATTTTAGCAATACTACAATGTGTTTAATAGCCTATGCTTAGGCTACTTATGTACATGCCCTACATAGGATCAATTCTGAAGTCTGCGCCATGTCTGGCCTGGAAAACTCTTGTCAGATCTTCCCATCTAGTCACCCCAGTTATGGCTTTACTGTATGGGTGCATTTTCTTACCTCAATTGTGACTTCTTTATACTGAAAGACAAGAAATAAATTAGTCATTATTTAACCAATTTACACCATCAGTTAACAAAAACAACATTTAACGTTATATAACTTATTAAAGTACAGTCAAGCACCTTAAGCTGGTTACAAATCACAGACGGCCCCATATAAAACGTTCTAGCTCCGCCCACAGACCCATACTAAAAAACACTCAAAATAAAAGCTAAAATCCCACCATGCGGTTGACGGGAATAAAGTTGGTATCCATGGAGACAATCCGGAACTGAACTTTAGAGAAAGAAAAATAAAAAATCTCATCATTATAAATAAAATACTGCACAGATGAATCATTGGCAAGTTTTACATGGATCTATTTTTCAACAGGTTTATGAATGGTGTTGCTGGTTTGAGGTTTAGTTATTTCAACAATAAAATAATTTATTTATTGGTTCGACAAACATTGTGTCATTTGTATGTCACTGAGAAACCAATTATTGGGCCATAATGCAGGAGATGGAAGTCTGAAAGCAGTTAGGCATCACACTCACATGTTTACATACAGGGCTGTAGAAGTCCAGAACTTAACACTCACCGGTCTGTCCAGGCTTGTAGATGGGTTTGTCTGTCTGGACAATGTGGACAAAAGCAGGAGGTTCTATCAGGACTTTGGTCTCCTGGTTGAGTGAGTCCATCTTACCCTGAATTTTCACACTGATGGATGCCACAGTTGTGCTGGACACTATAGGGACCTGCAAAACCAGCAAACATTTAAAACGAGAGTGGTAGATTCACACAAAAAAACTTTTGTAGCTAAATCTTTCCAAAAACAAACACAACAATACAATGCAGACGTCTACACTGCAAAACCAGCAAGATGTTTTTTTGGTTCGCCCTATTGGCTGAAATAATAAATCAACATACTTCTTTGTTATTTTCTTTATGTCAACGTTTGTTAGTCTCAAATTGGTTCTTACAGACCAACTTTTTTCGTTGGATGGGAATCTTGAACCCGAAGCTTAACACCTTTAACACTGGAGCTGTCGCCGGTGACAGCAAAGAATAAACACACTTCGTAGTACTGTAACTCTTGTAAATGTTGACACATTTAACTTAGTTTTAGAGTAGAAAATTGCTTTGTGGCTGTATGGAACACAGCTTTTCTAAGCTTCAGAATCCCTTGGTATTACATTTATTGCGTTAAACTTTACTGTGAACACTTATAGCTATTCAAAGAACGCCAATGGACAATGGACCTAAAGCTCCGGTGTTGACGGGTTAATGGCGGCTCTTGCTTCAAACACATTAAAAAAGTCAACCTGGATTAGGAAAGGACAGATTTTAACAATCTTTACTGATCACAAGTACTTTTTATCTTGATTTCTGGCTCTGTAGTCACTTCCTGAGAAAAAAATATATTGAGAATTGCTGATGTAGCATTGCATTTAAAAATACTTCAAGAAATTAAAAAACAAACCAGAAACTGGAAGCAGCGGTAGATTTCAGTTTTAAAAGACAGCTGCCCAATCTTCGTACTGGAAGAGTCCACATCCAGGGTGATGGTCAAGGTGACGGGCTCTGTAGGGGTTTGGATCAGAGCGCACAAGGTCTCCTTGTTTCCTGCTGTCAGATGGGAGCTGACAGTCACCAAATAGGTTCTGTAACCAGAGGACGGAATAAGAAACATAATCACATTCAGATCATTTTTCAGCAGGGATTTTCAGCTCTTCTGCACAAAAGTCTGAAAGACGTACCTAAAGAACCAGTTGAAACAAATCAGTCAACTTTTGACTGTCAAGTAGAAATCTACTTACGTTTCATTGAGGCTGGCTGGCATCACACGCTGCAGGTAGGATGCAGCAATGATGGCAGCGAGCATGAGAAGGTGAGATTTCATGTCAGCAGGCTTGCAGGAGCCACTCCTGAATGCGAGGATGACGATACTTATCAAGACAGAGATCCCTGACGATGAGGGATACTCATTGCTCTGTAGAGCCACAGTGGCCTCTTTTATGGCCAGACTTTTTTGGGTGTATCCTCTTTGGCCCTCCCTTGTCTTCAGCAATACTAGACCGATTCCAGAATAAAAATCTTGCCGGTGCCTGGGGGACAACCTGCTGGCTCTGCATAATTTCTGAGAAACAAAGGTCTGTTCTTAGAGTTTAGCAAAAGTATGAAGGAGGTAGGATCAACGTCTGGAGACACAGAGACTAAGAGTTTCAGCTGAACACGTCTGACAACAACACCGATGTCAGTTCTCGAGTTCTGAGAGACCCTGCAGGCTGCATAGAGACACTTGCTTTGCTGCAGGTGGACCAGATATGGTAATGTGCTCTTTTTTCATCTTTGACACAGAGCTGTGAGGCTGTTTTTCCTGTTTTGTTGTGCTTCCCAAACACCAACCCTGACACGTGAATTTTTTAGACTTACATTAGACCTTCAATCTGTCAAGTATTTTTCATTACTAGCTCAAATTAATGCTCCTTTGGAGCTGGCCAATGACGGGTTTAAATCTCAACTCAGACCTTTCTGTGTGGAGTTTGCACGTTCAAATGAATGCGTGGGTTCATTGGTTTATTGGGGACTCTAAATTGTGTCCTAGGTGTGAATATGAGTTTGGGTTGTTGTTGTATGGACTTACAATGGACGGACAAACTGGCCAACAATCCCTTTGACCCCAAAAGGGATGAAGGGGTCAAATGGGTTAAATGGATAGATGGAAGTCAACATTCCAGCAGGGATATTAATTCATTTTTATGACAACTAACCCTGTTGAATTCCTATCATATGTTTTTGTTTTACCAAGTACCAAGTAATATTCAAGTAAACATACCCAGTATTTAGTAATGAAAGTACCATGTAGTTGAGTGGAAATAGGGCTGACTTTCTTTCACAGTCCAGTTTCAGTGTACTTAAGGGGTAGTTTCTGTGGTAAATTCATGGTAAATACTATGAAACATGCGAGTGTAGACTTAAATTCAAGGTACTTTATTTGTACTTACCTTGTTCTTACATGTGGTAAGTACCACAAAAGACATCTTTGCACAAAATGTAAATACCCAGTAAGAAAATTATAAATACCCAGTATGTACCACATAGGTATGAACCAAATAGTACCACATGAATACAGGGTAAGTACCATGTAAGTACAGAGTAGACACAAAAAAGTACCATGTAGGTACCCAGTAAAGTCCCATAGAAAGTACCACGTAAACACACTGTAAGTACCCAGTAAATTTCACAAAAAGTGCCATGTAAGTACCCTGAAAGTACCCAGTAGTTACAATATAAGTACCATGTAAATACCACTTAAGTACACTGTAAGTACTGTACTGTAAAATAAAGCGTTACCATAAATCCGCCATTTGTGTAGGAAGAAAATCTTGGCCTGTGTTTCTCGTCGTCATATTTCCTCCATCCAGAAATATGCGGGCCATAGACTGACATCCAGCTGTAGCCGAGCTTCTGAAGCAGATTAGCCATTGGCTCCCAAAAGAGATTTGAATTAGGTCAAAGTACCAGTTGGCTGAGATGAGGCAAAATCCTTAAACACCCATTTTAATGACAGTGGTGTGTTGGGTGTTTTTAACATGTTCTTGTGGCATTTTTCTCATGACGGAGAACATGAGTGAAGAAAGTCAGGCTCAGAATTGAATCACTGAGTATTTCCCTATTCAAATTGGTGCAAATCAGGAGCAGATAAAAAAATTCCGTTGGAAAAAGCTTGTAGTTGTGACATAGAAGCTACAACAGCAGGCCACAAGCTCCCTGCTTCGCTCCATTCGGATGTGTCATGGATGGGGGCGATAAAAGTCGTCAATGAGGGTATGGTCCAGGATGAGGAAACGGGAGATCCATGAATGTTCCTCTGGACCATACCCTTCCAGTCCACCAAGAACTGCAACCCCCGCCCACGGCGCCAGACATCCAAGGTCTTGCTGACCGTAAAGGCAGAGGCGCCATCAATGGTACGGGCGGGCGGCGGGGAAGCGAACGGCGGGCAAAGCAAACTCTTGGTGACCGGCGTGACCTGAGAAACGTGGAATGTGGGATGAACCTTGAGGGCTGCAGGAAGACGTAGCCTGAAATAAGCGGGATTGATGACCTGGTCTATGGTGTAGGACCCAATGAACTTGGGAGCCAATTTTCGGGACAAGGCCTGGAGAGGAATGTCACGAGCAGACAACCAAACCTTCTGGTCAGGCTGGTAACTGGGACTCACCACCCTGTGACGGTTGGCTATCTGGCAGTTGCTATCCTTGGTGCAGAGGAGAGCCGCCCTGGTCTGCAGCCAGATGTCCCGACACCGTCAGAGGTGGAGATGGACCGAGGGCACTACCAGATCCAATTCCTGGGAAGGAAACAAAGGGGAAGAGTAACCCAGGGAGGCCTCAAAGGGAGATACGCCAGTGGCGTAGATACGCCAGAAGAATGGGAATTGTGGCATACTCAACCCACACCAGGTATTTAGACCAGTCAGCTTGATTCTGGGCCGCCAGACACCTGAGAGCCGCATCCAGTTCTTGGTTAGCCCGTTCTGCCTTCCCATTAGCCTGAGGGTGGTACCCGGAGGTCAGGCTGACCATAGGCCTTCCACTTGCAATACTGCTGTAATTCCGGATAAAACGGCGGTAGAAGTTAGCGAAACCTAAGAACTGTTTGAGTTTCTTCCGAGTATGGGGAACTTCCCACTGGGCGACAGCCTCAATCTTAGCGGGGTCCGGACGGATGTTGCCAGCTTCAAAAATGTACCCCAAGAAGGGGACGGTGGATACGTGAAACTCACATTTTTCGGCTTTGACGTATAACTGGTTTACTAATAATATTTCAAGGACAAGGCAGACATGGTGTTCATGTTGGGTGGAATCGGCGGAGTAGATGAGAATGTGGTCCAAGTAAATGAAGACCAATCTGTTTAGGAAGTCCCGCAGGACGTCATTAACAAGTCGTTGGAACACTGTGGGGGCATTTGTGAGTCCGAACGGCATAACCAGATATTCATAATGGCCTAGCGGGGTGTTGAATGCGATCTTCCATTCATCCCCCTCACGAACACACACAAGGTGATAAGCATTACGGAGATTGAGTTTAGTGAAGATTTTAGCTTGCTGGACAGAGTCAAATAGAGAATCAATTAAGGGAGAGAATATTTGTCTTTGACCATAATTTGGTTTAAGTCGCGGAAATCAATGCAAGGACGCAGCGTCTTGTCTTTCTTTTCCACAAAGAAAAACCCAGCGCCGACAGGAGACCATGAGGGGCGGATGTGACCTTGAGAAAGTGCTTCTTTCCTTTGGGGAGAAGAGCACCGTTCAACAGCTCGATGGAGCAATCGTAACGTCGGTGAGGCGGCAGAGAACTGGCTTTAATTTTACTGAAAACTGTACGAAGGTCGTGATAACAGGCTGGTCCATTAGACAGGTCGATTTCTTTATCATGAGCAGAATCAGGAGCGTTGGGGATGGGCATGGTGGAATGGAGGCAATTAGCCAAACAGTAGGTGCTCCAGTTAGTGATTAGGGGTGAGCTCCATTCGATGCGAGGATTATGAATCTGGAGCCAAGAAAACCCCAGGATTATGGGAGTCTGCTTACATTACGTAACGAAAAACTGATGGTACTCCTGGTGATTACCCGACGTGAGAAGGAGAACGGGGCTGGTGCGCTTAGTTATGCAAGTGAGTTGTTTTCCCCCTAGGCCGGCAGCCTTAACAGGATTGGCAAGAGATTCAACAGGGAGTGAGAGATCCTGAACGAAACGTTGATCTATAAGGCTGTGTTCTGCCCCGGAATTTATGAGAGCCTTGAGTTTGAAAACCTGATTTCTGTGACTGATCTTGACAGGAACAAATAAAAACTTGGAACTGTGGACGAATTCAGCAACTTCCCCCCGTGGCCTGTCATCTAACGGGGGGGTTCGGGAGTTTAAACAAGCGCGGAATTCAGAGACCATATGACCAGCCTGGCCACAATAGAAACATAAACCCTCGTCACAACGTTTTGACCGTTCTTCGGGGGTTAGCTTAGAATGACCGATTTGCATGGGTTCCTCAGGACTATTGACTTGAGTTTCCCGACTGGATGGTTAAACCACATATACAGGGGGAGAAGAATTAACCGGTGGAGGCGGCAGCTTACGTCTTTGTTCCGCGAGACGTTCTCGCAGCCGGACGTTGGATCTGAGGGTAGCGGTGATGAAGGTCTTCAAAGGAGTCTGCCTCTGGCTGTGAACATAGGTGATCCTTGATACGTTCATTCCATGACTGATAGAAAATTCCCTTTAATGCAGGATCCTGGCAACCTGCTTCGACCGCTAAAATATGGAAGTCTGTAAGATGGTCGCTTACCAGGGGGTTGCCTTGTTCTCGCTATGAAACGGTCGAAAGGGAGGTAAGTGATGGGATGAGATGCCAGAAAAGTTTGGGCCCATTGTAGCGCCTTGCTGCGAAGAGAATTAACAATCAATGAAATTCTGCTGTGGTCAGCTTGGTAATACCTGGGAGCATGCTGGGAAATGAGTTGACACTGCAGTAGGAACCCTCCACAGGTTTCAACATTGCCGTAGAAAGGTTCCGGCTGGAGACGGACATTTTCCGGGATCTTGGCAGATGCGGAAGTGTGATTGTTGCCGGAAATGGAAACTTGAGCAGCGTCTGCGGGATTAGCACGTAGGCTAGTAGATGCACAGAGTATTTGCGTGATGCTGTCGAAGCGACAGAAAAGATCCCACTGAGCCGAGGACATGAGAGTGATGGCCTCCGCTTGATGTTTAAAAAGATTTCCTTGTAGGGATATGGCGTGGTGGAGCCTTTCTGGGTCAGCTGGGTCAGGAGTTTGGCCAGTTCGTTCTGTCATGATCTGACTAGAGTTCAGAGTGACCCAAATGCTGGAACCCAGAAGGAGACTCGGACAACGGGGTAAGTTTAGTAGATTTTATATAGAAAGGTGAGTAATGGTTTTTCTAGAGGAAGCACGGCGGTGGGCTGGAGGAGAGAGGTAGCAGGATTCCGGAGGTGAGACAGCGTGAAGCCAGAGGACTGCGACCAGGTGAGATCCAGAGATGATTCTTCCTGAGACAGAGACGAGAGGAGCAATGAGTAACATGAAGCTTGGCAACAAACAGGAGCATGAGTGGGCCAGACTATGCACCATGGGAAGAACAACGAACTGGCGTCGAATGAAGTTCCAGATGCTCCTTAAGAGGGCAACGGCGATGATGAGTTAACTGGTGGCAGCTGCTCGCGTACAAAACAGAGCAGGCGAGGTAGGGGGAGAGTAGCTGGCAGAGGCACCATGACAGGATATAATACTAGTGAAATATGTAATAGGAAAACAAAAACTTCAGGTCATAAAAATCATCACATCATCAACAAATAAAGAAATAAACAGAATCTAAGAAAGAACTTTCCATTCTTGGTCTTAAAAGATGATTGCCTTTTGCAGATGATGTTGTTCTATTTGCTTCATTAAACCAGGACTTTCAGTGTGCAGTGGGGAGGATTTGAATTTTGAGTGGGAATCAGCATAGTTCTCAACTTAAAACATTATATTATTATTATTTTGGGGTCACATAAAGAGGAGGATGCAGCCCAGAGCAGGGCAGGGGTATCTCCACATTGCAGTACCCCAGCTGAGGTGGCCTGGGGCTCTTTTTTACATGAAGAGCCCAGGCCCAGAAGCCCCAGGACACACCAGATGGACTGTGTCCCTCAACTGGCATGGAACCACTGAAGGAAGTTGCTACGAAGAGGGAGGTCTATGCATCACTGTAGAGACTGCTGCCCCCTGCGAGCCAACTCCAAAATAAACAAGAGAAGATGGACGAAGACAGCAAGATGAAACATCAGATTCTCTGTAGAATGGGGCCCAGCAAGTTTTAAGGAATGCTTTTCTGGCTATCTGTAAAAACACTGCCAGTAACACATTCAACTAAAAATGCAACTAATTGCATACTGGAGTGTAAAGATCCCCACCCTTTGACTAGTGGCTTGAAAAGGTTTGCTCCAGGTCAGGACAAGACAAACATCTTCCCGTTACACTGACCTTTGGTGGCCCCTCCCTCAGAGGTTGAGTACTCAGCATGTCAAAGAGCTCTTCTTGACGATGAAATGAAAATGTTTACCCTGTCACAGAGAGGGCTAACTCTTGTTTATAGCTCTTCAAATTATATTTTTAAATTGATCCTCTCTAAAAGCCCTGTTTTCAGACACAGGACCCGCCACAATAAAAGCTCCGATATTGTGAGGAAAATTACAATAGCTGACAAACATTAGCTATCAGATCACTAAAGAGTTATTGATCAATTGTGGCCTCTCCAAATGTTTTTTTATGTGATCTGGGATGCATTTAGTTTTTTTTATATATTTTTCACAGAAACCAAAGGATTGATATTGAGGAAATAAAGATTTGAACCCTTGCTGATTTTGTAAGTTCAGCCAACAAGTCAATAAATTGACAGTGTTATTTTAATGGAAGGTTCATAGAGAGATTTTTCTTTAAATTCAACTGCTACTCACTTCACCACTGTGCAGCCTCCAAATACTTATTTTCCTCCCAAAAAAAGCAAATACATTTATACAAATATTTTAAAGTTGATATCTTAATTTTCTGTCTCTTACTGCTCAAATACAATTAAAATGGCAGACTGCCAATTTCTTTTTAGGTGAGAAAACTTACAAAATTAGCAAGGGGTCAAAAATTTATTTTATCCACTGTAAATTTTAATTGACTTGTTCTTACAAACAAAAACCTGTTTCGGCCACTGCATTAACATGATGTTCCCAAAATGACATTCAATTTTAAAGCCCTTGCCCATTTATTATTGTATTCGGTCTAAAAATCTGTGATATTTTCCAACAGGTTTTTTATCTAAACGTTCAAATAGGACAAATCTTTCTTTGTAATCACCTAGAAAATGTAACTGAAAGTATCTTGTAGGTGACAGCCCTTAGCTTTAGGCAGGGGCCACGAAGGGAGTTGCTGCAGGACAAAGCAAGACTAATAACTTTCGGTAAAAGAGAGCTTCTGGAGCTCCTCCTTCCCGTTGTATGGTTTTAAAGAAAAACAGTACAAAAAAAATGGGGTTAAAAGGGCAAGCAATGCACGCTATGAGCCACATGTCAACTGATAATAACAAAAACACCAACGGGTGAGTTATATCTGAACTATTTAGAAGGGTTTAAAGTTATGTTAGTTATTTGTTTGGCTGTGCTAAAAACAATTTAGAAAGGAAAAGTTACCTTGGTTCCAGGAACTGTGAACCAATATCTGTCTTCCACCCCAGTCCCTACCAGAAGCAAGGCTTCAGCCCTTAACCACCATCAGCATCAAGCATCTGGGATTTATCCGTCTGTGGTATTGACTTTAAAACAGAGTTGAACTGCGTCATTCCTCCTCCCTTTGTATGGCAAACAAGATGTAACAGCTCGCTCCAAGAGGCTAAAATCCTATAGACTTCTATACAGAAATAAACAGCTATTACTCAGTCATTCTATTTGTCAGAATAGCTATTTTGCTCTGATACCTTTTTTAACATGTTCTTGATAGTCCTCGTTTTTTATTACATGATAATTTTTCTGTAGTGCCAGTTATTCAAACTAACCAATCAGAAGCCACGATCAAAGGAAGTGGTCTCCCGTTGTAAATTTAAAACATTTGATTGACATATTCTCCTGAGCCTGCTTTCAAGTGGTAGGGGTGTGGACTTCCAACAATCTCACTTCTGATTGTTGAGAGTGGTTGGCATAGAAATGTTGACTCAGACCAACTTGAACCAATCACATGGCAATGGCTGTATAGTGAAAATATAGCGACTGAATTCATGACATTTCATTGGAGCCTGAAGCAAGTCATTTTCCATGGGTGACATCACACTTACTCAGTCCAGTTCCCATATACAGTCTATGGTCTGAGTTTATTCCACGTATGCCACTGACCCAGAATCTAACTCTCAAAACTCTATGGACTTATTTGTTTCTGCACATCTTTCTGTCTTTGAGAAGTCTCCAAAAGACCCCTCAAAGCAATAGTTCCCAACTCAATGTTCTAAATAGAAAGTCATAAACATCTAAAAGGTTTTTCAAACCTGGCTGGCTGTACATCAGTTTATTTTTGGTGTAAAGTTGAACTTTTCAACATGGAAGTCAATAGGATTTTCCTGAAACCAGCCTCTAGTGGCAATTTCAGGAACTGCAGCATTTTGAACTTTTAACAATATGTGGGCGCTGAGGACCCCACTTCCACAAAAGATGAAATATTTAATAAATCTAATGATTGTAAAACTTTAAAGTTGTTTTGTGTATTACTGCAGGATTTTTCTTGATGTTTCCCAACCAGCTTTCCATCATTTTTAACCAGAAAACAAAACAGTAGTGTCAGGAATCTTTGTACTATCATAGCCAAATATTTGAAGTCGTCCCGGTTCTCATGCTGCCTAAAACAAATGATATAACATGGAAAATATTGAACAGACAGCTCTCAGTTATTTTTTTGTACCTCACACCCTGAGTGTCCACGGATGGTTTTCCTTTTTAAGGCAGCTGGGGCCGGGTTCCTCTCCCTCAAGTGTTGCCATTAACAACCTGTGCCGTCTCGCCATGTGAGGACGCAGCAGAGTCCCGGCGGCGGTCGCTGCTGCATCTTCACATTGTTATGTCATGAGCTCACGGAGGCATGGAATTAAACAAATCCCTCTAAAGGACAAAATTAAACAGAGCCCCTTGTAGAATCAATAGTTAGTGTCAATGATTTATAATGAAGCAGATCATGCTACTTTACGGGACAACAGACTGAATCAGGATGAAAATACTAAAGAAGTTGAAGTGTTTTCAGGTTGTTGTTGGAATTGGAATTTTTTGGATTTTAAAAGCGTATAAAAGGTTTAAAACTCAGTCAAAAACTTTTTTTTTTCTCATGTGGACAGTTATTTATGTAGGTCCCTCAGGTTCTAGCCATATGTTTAATTTTAGCAGTGCTTAAAAGCACTCCAGGGGTGTACTTTCGTTCTTTTTTTTGTTTTTCTTTTATTTCTTCTTCTGTCCAACAGCTGAGCAAACCGATTAGAGCTGAAGGCCTCTTGTGTTAGACATATTTTACTATTACAATAGGGGCTTATGAATTTTGTGACACGCGATTTGTATATTTGTATAAACCCCTTCTGTGTTTGGGCCTAAACTCTATTTCAATTACATTTCTTGTTGGAACAGAAGAAAGGGGAGAAAGTAAATAAAGGGTGAGGTTAAGAAAGTCGCAGGGGTAGAACCACAAAGCAAGTTGCTGGAGGTTTATCATCAAGTATAGATGTTAGTCGAGAGAGTGGGGTTCTTTTGAATTTCTTAAAAAAAAAAGAAACAAAAAATAAAAAAAATAATCTGTATTTTTTTCTAAATATAACATGTACTGGTATTTTCACGAAATATAATCATACATCTAATTTCTTGCTTAGTTATAACTATTGTTATAGTTATAAGTATATAGCTATTGTTATAATTAAGACCCTCTTTAGACCGCGAAGGAGGGTCTAGGCCAGGAATGCCCAGTTTAGTTTAATCTGTTTATTTAGGTCAATTTAGAATTTTCTTATTGAATTCTATTTATTTTATGTCTTTTGATTTTGCGCATACTTTACAATTACTGGTATGAAGCCTGTTGAGATGACTGATATTCTGATTTTGGGCTTTATAAATAAAACTGAATTGAATTGAGTTGAAATTAGTGTCTTTGCCTGTTTTAAGACCTATTCAGATGAAGATCATGTTTTTGTTTTTAACATGTTCTTGTGGCATTTTCGTCATGATGGAAGACAATTATAAAGAAAATTAACCTTAGAATTGCATTTCTGAGTTTTTCTTGTGAAGCAAAGCTTGTATTTGTGACATATATGTCTTTGTTTACCTTGTCTGAGGTGGAATCTTGCTCCGAACTGTACGGCCAATATTGCTCACCCTTTTTTATTGCACCAATAATGTTAGGTTGGGGGTGTAAGGGGTGTAAGTAAGTAAACCGATAGTTAACAGGAAGTAGGGATAGGCTCACTCTCAACGGTCTCACAACTCAGAGCTGAATTCTAATGAACTCCTGCTGCTCTGCAGAAATGGTGTCCTTGAAAATGACACGTGTTTCTAGTTTCTGGCTAAAAACTGCAAAATCATAATAAAAAAGACTACTGGGAACATTTTACAATGAATCAAAAGGTGATCGGAGTTAGACTTTAAGAACCTGAATTTAAGAAGACACCATCTCTTTAAAACATAATCTGGTCTGTAGTGGTCAAGTCAGTAATCTCTATACCAAATGGGTCAATACAAACTTTTTATAAGTAAGGTTTTTACTCAGAGTGAGGGGCCTAAAAATTCGATCTAACTGGTTAAATACTTGTTATTCAGTTTTTAAAATCTCTACTTGGTGTATTGAAATGCAACATTTGTTGACAATTAAATGGTAAATGGCGTATACTCTTCTACAGTCTTAGTCCCGTTCACCCATTCATTCTTGATAATCCAGTTACACCATTTTAAAAATGTGTGGACCAAATTTGAATCAGTGGGCACATAAGATGCTGTATTCATGAACATTCATGTTAGCATTTTTTGCATCTTAAACTAACATTGTTGTGAGCAAAATCCTTTCATCAATGGTTTTAAAAAACATCTTAATTTAAAAGAGTTTACATTTTCTGCCAGTTCTTTGATTCGGTGGGCTTTGCAGGGTGGGGTGGGAAGAAAATACACATAGTTGAGTTATTCTTATTTTGAAAATTAGCTAAAAAAAAATCAGCCGAAAATGTTTTTGAAATTTCATGGAGGAAGCCATTTTGAAATGAGTAAGAAAACCCCTTCTACTGCCCCTACTGGAACGATAATCCACTGCAGGGCAGAAAACAAAATATCCCCTTTCATTTGTAGCGACCTGGGGGTTAGCCCAGCCTTCAGCCCCTAAGGCTCATGGGAAGTGGGGAGTTTTGGGGTGAAAACCTTGAGTTAACAAGCCCTCTCACTCAAAACCTGAGTGAGAGGGCTGGAAGCATAAGTGACGTCCATACTGTTTGGGCTGTTTGTGTGTGCTTGAATAAACTGGCTTGATGATGAAAAGGAATCTTTGGTTGTCTGCCTGTTTCCTCCTGCCTGAGACTGTCCGGGGTCGTGCGGTGCATGGGGCACGGACAGCTCTCCTATGAAACCATTTCATTAGTAGCTTGGCTTTCGCTTCCCCACTAAAGTGACATCCCTGCTGGGTCATTACCCCATGTGCGACCCTAGGCACTTTAACATTGGGAGTTGGGTCATCTAGACCCACTAGACAGTGCTCTGAACCTTTTTTCTTCAATGATTTGTGATCTTCACTGGTGTCCACAGATTCATGAAATCTTTCCACCTTTATCCACCTTTGTCATGGTAGGGAGAACACGCCAATGTAAGGGTGAGGTCATCTAAGATAGCACAAGGGTTACATTGGTGTCAGAAGTGGGATGCTAAGCCGCTGCTACCCCATGGAGAGCTACGCTGTGGATGCGGACATGCAGCAACACATCCTGGAGGCAGTTCGGGAGAAGGGTGGAGTAAGGGCGACATCATCTCCCTGATGGTTCAACCACCCATCGTCATCTGCAGCCTGTCCCTAGGAGTCGGGTCTTCACGCCAGCGATGGACCGTCCGGAGCAGACTGTGATGACAGTGTGCAACCCAGCTGAATTTTCATGACACAATGCCTCAACAACGCTGGATCCACACCTGGCTCAGGTCAACTTGGCGACCGGCCATGAGGGCTGGAGTCCCGAAGAGACTTCTTTCACACCCAGGCACTGCTGTACCTCCCATCTACAGAGCTGCGAGACCTGTCGGCGTAGACAGCAGAGCTTCGCTTCGGGGAGCAGGGTTCGATGGAACAGATACAACAGCAGCTGGAGTCTCGTCGCAGTAGCAACGGCGACGAATGCCTGGGAACGCCTGGGGACCTTCGCTGCTGGTGTGCAGCTCTTCGCTCGAAGAGAGTCTACTCCCCAAAGGTGACGTGCACCCTGATGGTGGTGCTTCCATGGAGGCAGGGACTGATTCTCCTGGCTGGGCACATACTGACATGGGACTGTGTCAGTTGCAGATGTGCTAACCTGGCTAGTTGGGAGGGAGACTGTTACCCGGTAGTGGTTGGAACCCAGGGTTGTGCAAAGAAGTCTTCAGCCAGTGTGTTCATGTGTTTTGCTGTTTGTGTTGTGTTGTTCTGCAGCTGTGTGAGGGTTGTGGGGACACTTAACCCTCTTAGGTGGGGGCAGTGTAGCGACCTGGGGGTTAGCCCCACCTTCAGCCCCTAAGGCTCATGGGAAGTGGGGAGTTTTGGGGTGAAAACCTTGAGTGAGAGGGCTGGAAGCATAAGTGACGTCCATGCTGTTTGGGCTGTTTGTGTGTCCTTGAATAAACTGGCTTGATGATGAAAAGGAATCTTTGCTTCCCGGGCTGTTTCTTCCTGCCTGAGACTGTCCGGGGTCGTGCGGTGTATGGGGTACGGACAGCTCTCCTATGAACCCACTTCATTAGTAGCTTGGCTTTCGCTTCCCCACTAAAGTGACGTCTAGGCTGGGTCGTTACACATTGTTTCATGAGTATGACTTTAGCTGTAAATGCTGTAAAGGCTCACTTTCTTTCTGATAACATACATTTAATTTCGCTTTTTGTGAAAGGAAACCTTGCTTTGACCTCTATGTATTTGGCTAAAACCCTCATTTATAAATGTGCTAAAGACATAAAGTTCCTTTAGAACAATATATGGTTTTAATAGTTCACTATTAAAACATCTCTATAGTAAAAAAAAGAAAGGGACAAGGAATAGAACCACCACATGACATTTGTTTTGTCTTCTTTGATTTGTGTTTCCTTATTGAATCATCAAATATATAGTTTGATCACTAAGATTCAATGAATTCCACTATATCACGTTAGGATCTTGAAAAAAAAATCGTACTCATACTGTAACACCAGTATCAGTTAAGCAGCAAAAGCCATCAAAACATAAGAAAAGATTAAATCATCACTAATGTCATGGTTTGGGTTTCTTTTGTATTGTTTTTTCCTTTATATCTTGTTCTGTCATGTTTGAGTTCTGTTTCCTGTTTTATTTTGAAAGGTTTCCTGTTTTGTCATGTTTTTGAGTTTTACTTCCTTTGACCCAATCCGTCCTGATCATGTTCACCTGTGTCCTGTCTGCCCTGTCTGTATATAAGTCTTGTCTCTGCCTTCCTCTTGTGCTGGTCCATTAACGTCATTAATGTCTCTTCCATGTACGTCTTCTGCCCTGTTTTTCGTGCTATGCCACAGTAAGTTTTGTTACCCTGCTCTGCAGCGCTTTTTGTTAGTCATTAAACCCTTTGTCCTGGAACCGTGTGCTCCCGTCTCTGCATTCTGGGTCCTTCACGCTACCACAGCCCCCCCAACCTGACAACCAATATGTCATTGCAAAACTCATATGACCAACAAACAAATCTTTAAAGATCTTTTATAGACATATTTCCATGATTAATGATTTTTAAGAAAAAAAAAGAATAAAAAAAGTAAAACGTTTATTGAAACAGTGAGCACTGAAAAGGTAGAGAGAGAATTATGATCTGAAGAGAGGAGCTGCTCACAGAGGGGAGGGAGTAAGGAGTGAGGGATTTGGTCCCCACATATATCTGAGAGCAGGAGCTTCTTCTTCAGTGGCCCTCTCTCCTGCAGCTCACTTCAGGCGCTCAGCTCCGTCCAACATGACCTCCTACAGCTCCTCCGCACAAACAGCTTCCTCCTACCGCCGCACCTTTGGCCACGGCGCTTATGCCTCACCTTCCCTCAACCGTTCCTTCTTAGGTCACAGCGGAGGAGGTGGAGGTCACGTCAGCTCGAGGGTCTACGAGGTGACTCGAACCAGCTCTGCACCCGCCTACCGGGTGTCCTCCAGCTTCGTAAACAGGCCACTGGGGACCTCTAGGACCTCTGTTGGCCGCTCCTATGCTGGAATGGGTGAGACCCTGGACTTCAGCCTGGCGGATGCCTTGAACCAAGAGTTCTTGGCCACGCGCACCAACGAGAAGGCCGAGCTGCAGCATCTGAACGACCGCTTCGCCAGCTACATCGAAAAGGTCCGCTTTCTGGAGCAGCAGAACCAGGCCCTCTCTGTGGAGGTGGAGCGCCTGCGGGGCCGCGAGCCCACCCGCATCGCAGACCTTTACGAGGAGGAGATGAGGGAGCTGAGGAGGCAGGTAGAGATCCTGACTAATCAAAGGTCACGCGTGGAAGTGGAGCGAGACAACCTTGCTGAAGACCTAGACAAGCTTAAACTGAGGTGAGAAGGGGTGGCGGATAATAAACTGACCAAATAATTATCAATGAATATTTCTGTCATTTAATCTGTCAGTTTACTTTATATTTTGAAGATTTATTTCTTAAATAATAAAATGTACACAAATTAAAGTAAACCATAAAGGTTGGATAATGATATAAAACGTCAATATCATCTGCATAGAATTGTTTTATTTCCTTTTAATAAGATAAAATAAGTGTGGAGTTATTAAAACTTAGAAAGCCCATAATGGAGCCTTGTGGAACTCCAAATGAAATGAGCCCAATAAGTTTACTAGCATTATTAGGATCCTGCATGAAAGTAGGCATGGCAATAATTTTAACAATAATCGATTGTGTTTTTCTGCGCTTTTCCAGTCGCTTAAGGCCCTTACCATATGTATTCATTATTAATTCACACCTCAGTCATACTTGGTGATGGAAAGCTACTGCGATAGCCAGTGCCAGTACACGCCTACGGCCCCTCAGACCATCACCAGGACATTCATGCATTTTCACACACTAGTGGAGCCACACTGGAGGCAGGAAGGGTGAAGGGTCTTGCCCAAGAACACAACAGTTAGCTGGGGAGAGAGCAGCAATCAAACCGTCAACCCCTTGATCAATGGCTGTTCCACTTAACCACCTGAGCCACTGCCACCCCAAGAAGAAGACTAAATTCACAGGATGACAAGTCCCAGTCTGACATTCTGTTTTAGACAATCGGTTGAGTTCAGTCAGAGATAGGTGAGGGGATGTCGAAGGACATTCTGAGGTAGACTTAGGCCTTAGTCACAACTGTCCTTATTGGTGGACGTGTTCTTTTTGGGGTAAAAGTGGGCATTACCTGTACGGAACACCTAGGTGGGCTGCACAAAATGTTAAGATCAAAGAGCACGAGTGACAGGTTGTGGCAACAACCCTAACACGTAAGAGTTAGTGGAGGGTGATGTAAGTGAGACGACTGGCAACTCATATGGACTTGGGCACTGCACAACGAGCTTCTTAGTGCTGTTCAAGTCAAAAGTGCGCACTTCTTGTTTGCCAGTTGCGAGCTACGTACTTGTAGCCTAACAGTAAGAAAATGAGACAGTGTTATTTTTGTGGCCGTCCAAATGCCACTTAAGTATCAATAAGTAAGGGTGCAGTACTTGGTTTGCACCTTACTAATGACTTGAGTGTCATTACAACAATGGTACGTTCCATTTTCAAGACGTCCTTTGAGGTGGCACTACAAGATAAACCTGTGCTCACCGTAAAATACAGTCACTCCTCTCTATGACCCTCTACGGGCCTGGACAACCCAAAAACACACAGCACCTCTACAGGTCAACCCCTTTACGGGGTCAAGGTACCTTTAATTTGAGCACAAAGGAGGGGATGTTCGAACTTTAGCTTCAAAAAAAAGAAAAGTTGGTCCGGGAAGTTTATGAGGACTACAATGTTTTAATTGTAATCATTCATAAATACGTTTGTGTGTTGGTGATGCACATTCATTTAGTTGATTTTTTTCTAATTTTTGAAACCTTTATTACAAAATACTTTTTGGACACAAAGGCTAACTGTAAGGCAAGGAAAATACTGCACTGCAGCAAACACTCGACTCGTGCTGATTGAAAAAAAACAAGAAAATGCTGACTTTAAATGATGCTCTGACTTTGACGATAAAGGAGAGGCCGGATTAAAACAGTGCTGACATGAAGAGAGTAATTCAAGCATGTCAAGAGCTTAGTGGATGGAGTGGTAGTTAAGAGTAGGGGGAGGGTTTCTGCAGCGTTATGGGAGTGTTATCAGCTGTTTGTTACAGTAGCAGGAGACATTTTTTAAAAACTTATATCATTTTAACTAATAGGAATGAGATTAGAACATGAGGGACGAGAAAAATATCTTTTTAAAAGAGGCAAATTATGTTTGATTAAATCAGAAACAGCGGGTAGTTTGGTTCTCCATAAATAAGTCGAAATGCAGTTTCTAATGCAACTTTTTAAAACATAATCCCTGAAACTAGAGACTGCGTGTGTGTCGCTGTGTGACTGTGGCCGGAGTGTGAGCTCATCTCACACAGGTTTACACAAAACAGCTCTATAAAAGGAGAGGAAAGAGCTCTGTCGCCTGTGAAGGAACTCCGGTGATCTGTCCTTTCTCTTTCTGTCTCTGAGGTTTACGTTAGAAGTGCCAGTTTTAAAGAGCACCTCTGAAATCCAGCCCAACTCCTTAGCAAACTCACGAGGCAAAATCAAAGTCCTAGTTTGGGATTTTTTGGGTTTTATTGGTTTGATCTCGTTCCTTTAGATGGGTGATTTCTGATTTAAAGACTCTGGCGTGTCTTGAGGAAATTGTATTGAGCTCTGTTGTTAAATATTTTCCAAAGTAGTTTCTTTGACCGTCTTTTTACGGTCAAACATCTGACCGTTTTTTGTTTTACTGTTGTTCAGACTGCAGGAGGAGATCCTTCAGAAGGAGGACGCAGAAAACAACCTGGCTGCTTTCAGAGCGGTGGGTGATCATATAATGGATTCACGGAGTTAACTCTGCAAAACATCCTTTATTTCAGACAAAACAGGAAAAATAACATATTTTTGTTTAAATAACCCACTTCTCTTGGTTTTTCAGATTCTATGTGCAGCCAAATTTCTTTTTTCCTCAACAGTACCTAGTAAATCATAATTATGCATATATTTATACATATTTTCGTGTTGGAAATTCAGAAAATATGCTGTATTTTATGTAATGTGTCTCTGTCACCAAGGATCTATGAAGTGGTATTTCTGCCACCACATTGCAAACAAAAGTCACAGTTTTGAGATCAAAATTTCCCTAAATTGCAAACAAATGTTCAGTTTTAAAAACAAAGCTTTCAAAGTTGCAAAAAAAAAAACATGTAATGTTTTCTTTCAAAAGATTTTTCTTTGTTTTTGGTTCATCTTGCGTTTCGATCTGTCTTTGATGCTGCGTTCATAAGTTTCAGTTTAGTGAGACATATCTGCCATCAAACAGTCAAAACTGTGACCTTTGTTCACAATGTGTTGGCACATATTTCACTCCATAAGGATCCCCTAATTCTTTTGTTATTTTCATTAAAAACATTTTTTTTTTTTGATTCAACAAACTTTTTTGACTCAAAAATTGCATGGTACCTTTAGGGGAGGAGTAAGTAACAACACTAGTAAAAGGTTTTGCCACTTCCGCGATGTGTCTTCATGTTATAAACAGCCGCAAGCTGGATTTCTTTATAATCACTTGAAAGAAAACAAATGACAAAGCGGCCTTTTGCCCTTTGACTTAGGGCATAGACATAATTTGTTGTTGTGTCTTGTGTTGTAGAACGATTGTCTTGCTTAGAGGTCATGCATCTGAAGCAACAGATAGATCTAAGCATGACAATCGTTCATATTTAAACTTTTTAAATTGTATGACTTCCAAAAAAATTTTTTCATCTCTGACATCTCCATCTCACAGGACGTGGATGCCGCCACTTTAGCCCGCTTGGATCTGGAGAGACGGATTGAGACGCTGCAAGAAGAGATCGCCTTCCTAAAGAAAATCCATGAAGAGGTTTCTTGTCACATTTTTCTTCGTTGTCCTCTCGAACTGAACAATGAAAATGTCTTAATAGGCTGATCAAGACAGACTGTTTTAGCCTACGGTGTCACCTATGTGGGAATTGCGACAATCGGGAAGCTAAATGCGCATTCCTGAACACGTTTATGGTTCACATAGGAAAACCAGGGGGGGGGCTTCTTCTTTTTCTACTGTTTATTAGCGCCCAGTTAACTGTTTACTGCCACCTACAGTTGGAAAAGGCTTGGTGCAAAATGTCGAAGAGGTGCAAAAATTTCGTAGCTCTATGCCAATGTATGAAGGACTTTGTATTGTATAATTTCGTCGTCAATTTTCAAATGGTTGGCAAATGAAATAAATAGAATGTGAGATAGTGGATGTCATCCATACATCACTACCAAATCAGAGTCCCTAATTGGTCAAAGTTTATCTTCAACCAGGTTGACTGAATGTACCATTGGTTTAAATTCAATGACCATGCATTTTGTAACTAGTCCGAAAACTTGCACAGCAATGTGATAACGTAAAACTTTTGAATGCGGAGGCCTTAAAAGCGCGTTTACATAGACGTTCCATTGAAAGTGGTCACTTGAACACCCGTTTCAGAGGGTGGCGTGAACATAGCTTTAGACTAAAACCCCCCTAGATACCCCTGTCTAAAGAGCCACCTTTTCTCTGCAGGAGATCCGAGAGCTGCAGACCCAGATGCAGGAGACTCAGGTCCAAATCCAGATGGACATGTCCAAGCCGGACCTCACGGCGGCGCTGAGGGACATCAGGACGCAGTACGAAGGCATTGCCGCCAAGAACATCGCCGATGCTGAGGATTGGTACAAATCCAAGGTCAATGAAGAGACGTCCTCATCTGGTAGTGATGCTGTCACTGAGAACCCATCATAAAAACAGGGGTTCGCGGGGGCTTTAACCCTTTAACACCTAAATAGAATGCTGTCTTGGACGTACCATAACTTTTCAACCGATTCAATTGCAACCAACCATGGCTGAATTTTGACGTTACAGGTGTCTGACCTGAACCAGGCCGTGAGTAAAAACAACGAGGCCTTGAAGCAGGCCCGGCAGGAGACCATGGAGTTCAGGCACCAGATCCAGGCCTACACCTGCGAGATCGACTCCCTCAAAGGCACAGTGCGTCCGACTGTCGCAGCCTCTCACTCCAACCCTACCTCCCACAATGCGGCCTCTTTGAACTCAAAGCCTGCATGTCTCTGACAAACCCAGAATGAGTCCTTGATGCGCCAGATGAGGGAGCTGGAGGACCGGCACGGATGCGAGGCCGCCAGATTCCAGGATACCATAGCCAGGCTGGAGGCCGAGATCGCCAACATGAAGGACGAGATGGCACGTCACCTGCGAGAGTACCAAGACTTGCTCAACATTAAGATGGCGCTGGATGTGGAGATCGCCACCTACAGAAAGCTGCTGGAAGGCGAGGAGAGCAGGTGACGTTTCAACAAGCTCCATACCAGAATCAGACCTTTTGCAATCATATATTTCATTAAAGCTAAACCCAAGTGTGTTGACTGACACTGGTGTGTCTCTGCAGGATTACAATGCCAGTGCAGAGCTACTCCACTCTGACTTTCAGAGGTAGGAATTCAAATGCTGTAGCCTGAACACAACACCAGATGGCGTACTGTCTTCACCTATTAGAGGGCCTCAGTGCACAAGATGGTGCATCACATTAATTATGATGTCCGCAGGCATCTTTTTTGAATGTATTATGTTTCCAGAAACACTGATGACATTAATCTGGATTTTTGCTTGTTGTGTCGGGACAGAGACAAGCCCTGAGCACCAGCAGCGTTCCTCTGAAATGCATTCAAAGAAAACCGTTCTCATCAAGACCATCGAGACACGAGACGGGGAGGTAAAACAATAATTTGAGGCTCTGCTGCAAAAAGAACAAACGCAAACCTTTTAGCATAAACGGAAACTAATGCAAGTTTTTATAAACTTACAAAAATAAATGTCCTTTTTCTCAATTGTTAACTTACTATTGGATATAAATACTATCTGCACAAAACCCGACTTTTAGATCGATTTCAGAAGCTCAAATATTCATCATATTACTTGATGTTAGTAGTTAGCATCGGTTAGCATCCCCAAAGGGCCAATAATGACATATACAAAGAAAAATAAAAGTTCTACTATATAACAACTTATGATGTATGTAAACACGGATGATTAGGTTGATAACAGCATTTTTTGACTTATTGACAAAGAATAAAACAATGAATACCTTGAGGTTTTGTTTTCAGACTAGCTTCTATAACAAATAAAATCTAATCCCAAATGAAAATGAATACTTCTTGTCCTCGTAATTTAAATACAAGACTGTGTTGTTGTTGTTTATTCATTCATTTTCTAATCCGTTTTATCCCTTTCGGGGTCACGGGGCTGCCAGAGCCTATCACGGCCACTTGCAGGTAAAGGCAGGGGACACCCTGTACAGTCTGTCACACAATCATTCACCCTCAAACTCACACCTATGGACAATTTAGAGAAACCAATGAACCTATGAAGCATGTTTTAGGACGGTGGGAGGAAACCGGAGTCCCCGGAGAAAACCCATGCAACATGCAAACTCCACACAGAAAGGCCCCCCATTGATGTTCAGGTCCCCCAGCAGGGACTTAAACCAGGTGCTGTCTTGCTGTCAGGCAAGAGCGCTAACCACTGCACTGTGCAGCCTTTTTTGCAGACACTGATGAGCATTTTTCCAAACCTTTCTGCATAAAAAAACCCCCACCTTTTTTTTTACCCCATGCTGAGAGAAAAAAAGATTTTTGATTCATTAATAGACAAAGAATAAAATGATGCTTGATGTAACTTGTACAACCAAAAACGCCAGCTAAACCTAACCCACCTCAGTGCAAAACTGCTGTTTCTGCAATTTCTTGCCAAAACACATTGCAGGCGTCTCAGCTAGCAAAGCTGAGCTTGCAATACTTCCAAATAAAAAAAAATGTAAAAACGAAGTGTTCTAAAAACATTCCTTTCAGAATATGCTGTAAGCTTTAGGTTTATGATTTTTTGCACAAGGTATGATTTGACAAGAAGAAAATGTAGGTTTACAAGCTACATAATCTCAATAAAACAAGCTTACTACGGACTGTTAAACCACTAATAACAAAAAGAAAAGGTCTGATTTACGGGCCAATTAGAGAATGTAAAGTTAATTGGCAAATGTAGACAGAAATCTAGATAGTTTCTTTGGCACATCCCTGTTGTCCTCCTCCTTTTGCTTTTAAATGATCGTTTATCTACAGAGCAAAGGCGAAACTGGGTCAAAATCTGGACTAAAGTCAATAAAAGTTAATGAGTTTTTTTTTCCAAATTTCAAATGAAGCACTTCGAATTCAAAGTGATGGGATCCTTAAGCATGAAATCTGACCTCACGGACAAAAAAGGTTTTCAGAGGTCACCATTCTGCTTTGACTAATGTCTCGGCAGTTGGCACCAATTTGTGATACGAGAAGTGAGGCAGCATTATCTAAATTCAATTTGGTTTGAAGAAGTATTCAGTTAGTATACTCCCTACACTACACGTACATGGTACTGTACTATACTTATAGTATACCATAATTATACTGACTTATACTTAAAAAGATAATAAACTTTAAGTGCATTACTAAAGTCCTAATGTTACACAAATCTCTGATAAATTTGTAGGTAAAACTTGGAAGTTTCCAACAAATGTAACTTATTTTCTGGTCTATAAGTCGCTCCGGAATACAAGCCGCACTTTTAGGAGAAAAGTGCAAAACAATTCTGAACAAATCCATTAAGCCCAGAATAACGCTGCATTTACACTGAATGGGATTCATGCGTCAAATTAATGTTTTGGACGGTACTTCTTCTGCGTTGCTGTCAGTAACAACTGCTTAAACACCTACAGTGCCCTCTAGTGGATGTTAGTGGGAACCTAATATTTATATGAGCCTATTTATGTTTTAAAATAAATTGCAGATAAGTCGCTCCTGAGTTTAAATCGCACCCCTGGGAAAACTATGAAAAAAAACACAACTTGTACTTGCAATGATTCTGACTTGTTTGAAAAAATTTTTTGTTAATTCTTTATACAAATTCTGAGAAAATGTAAACATTTTTCAGAATATTTCTGAAAAAATCATTTTAGTAACAGCCCTCAGCGATCACAACTTGGAGTTCAAGACTTTTCCCAATTGATTAAATATCAAATTTTTTGTTTAGAAAACCCCTGGATACATTTCGAGTTAATTGATTAATTATTGCATCTATGCACAATTCAGTCCTGATGATAAGGGACAAACACCTCTTTAGGTTCAAATGATACTTTATGAGTTGGACCTTACAGAATTCTGAATGGCGAAAATAAATTCTGAATTAACAGGAGTTTAGCCCGTCCATGTCAACATGTGTTGACTGTGTGGGATTAAGTAGTTTCAGTTTTCTCAAGGTAACTCATAGTTCCCCCAACTTATTAATCGACAAAAAGAAAACATAGAAAATTAAAAGAAATTAAAAATGTTGACAGAAATATAAAACTAAAGTATTAAAAATTTTAAAAGGTTTTGTCAATTAGAATTTTATTGGTGTGAAATTTGACTGTGTAACCCTTGTGCTTTCCTAGGCACTTTAACGTTGGGAGTTGGGTCGTCTAGACCCACTAGACAGTGCTCTGAACCTTTTTTCTTCAATGATTTGTGATCTTCACTGGTGTTCATAGATTACATGAAATCTTTCCACCTTTATCCACCTTTGTCATGGTAGGAATAACACGTCAATGTAAATGTGGGGTCATCTAAGATAGCACAAGGGTTAACATAGTAGCAAAATTAAGAAACCTCTCCCTAGTGGTCATTCAAGGTACTACAAACATTATACTTTCCAACTGGCTTAAAACAGAAGGGAGTTAAGAAGTTTAACAGTCTTGTAATGCTTTTTGTGTTGCAGGTTGTGAGTGAGTCAACGCAGCGCCAACAGGACATGTGAGGGTTTGCAGAGATGAGGAGAGACATCGGTCCCTGACTCATCTGACCGTACAAAGACAAAGAAAAAAAAGAGATTTAGGCTTAACCTTTAACAGTTTTAAGATTACAATTATAAAGCTAATACCATTTAACTATTTGCAGACCTTATGTTTTTAAATTGAACTTTAAGGAAATAACTAAATCTGGCCTTTAATAGAACATCAGAAGGGTTTTGTTCCTATAAAGAATTTGAAAAGACAGATCAATGGAGATGGGCATGAAAGGAAATAAAGATACTGTCAAACTGTGTATTCAGGTGATATTAGTGAAGAAATAAAAGGTTGGAGCAATAATTAAAAAATGACCTTTCCTGGCTTTTAACACATTTTTGACTAACAAAAGTAAAGTCCTTTTTTTTGTATCGTGTGTTTTACATGAAACGAATAAATGACTCACCAATTGTGTTACAGCCTGCAGGAACACATGCTTTAATAGTCATGATTTAGTAAAAAAAAAAGACCTTACTGAGCTAATGTGATGGCACTGCACTCTCTTAAAACGGAAAAAATAAATAAATAAAAACAAAACATAGATACATACATTTTTATAAGAACAATTCTCATTTAAAGTAGTAATAAAATAGTGTAAATAAAGAAAACAAAGTGCTGTGTTTTTGTACAAGTTTCCCGTTGACGCAGTGACAGCGGTCGCTGCCGCATGGCGCACGTCTGGACGCAAGGACGAGAACCTTTTTGTGCGTCTGTGTCTCATTGCCAGCACACAAGCAAAGTATTCACATGTTCAACCTCGACAGAAAAAGTTTCTATGGTTTCAATGGTTCCACGTACACATTTTATTCAGACCGCGTGTCTTTTCCCACTGGCACCTCCACCTGGTCTCAGCTGTTTAAGATGCTTTAGAAGAGGCACCCTGAGAAATAGTCCACATAATGACTAATATTTCCTTTTTCATTCCTTCATTGGTCTAGCCCCTCCCACTGTGGCCCCACCTACATCAAATATGGGCAGTGTTGATGTGTTCTTTTTATGAAATTTAAATAAAGTTTTTGCAGTGAAAATCAAAACAGAGCAGTGTTAGTTAGCTTAGCATATCTTAGCTTAGGGTAACTAATATTGTGTCCAAATTCCCTCCCTACTTCCTAAAAACTAGAAACTATAGTGTGGGACTATCTAGTGCCCTGGATTTGTAAAGCAATTCGGACACCATGTTCACCTTTTTTTTTTATTGGCACATACGAAAACACTGATTTCACCAATGAGTTACATTGCTAGAGATGCTACACTAGCCTGTTACCATTCTCCAAGAGCCGGTTCCTGCCAGGGGCTGCGCAACACGATCGGAGTGCACTGTTAGCAGTTTGCCCCGGTCGACAGAATTTGGGGGGGCACCGTCCCTCTACAGACAGGGGAGAGGGCGCAGTTAGCACCTTACTCGGCCCTTGTGCGGTAAGGTCCCAGGGGCAGGCGCCGTAAAGCATGCAGCGGCTGGGGTTCACCAAGGCGGAGGCGGTCGCGAAGCGCCGCATCGGGGGTTATGTACCTTGCAGTCTTTGCTTACCGCGACTGAGAAAATCCTGGTTAGTTTTTGCTTCAAATCAACGGGTTTAATGCTACAGTTGACTTAAAGACTGACTAAAGTTGACTACAAGATCAGACTATACATTTACTGCAAGTAAGCTCACTCCTTTATTAGCTGACAGTAATAATTTCTTGTTGAAAAGTCACATTCTTGTTTTTCCAGCTCTGTTTGCAGTTTGCAGTGATCTGTACCTTTCCAATATGGCATTCAACTTTGGGTACGCAACAAGATAGCGTAGCGACTCCAGCCTATATAACTTGTCACAAAGTAAAAACCTATTATATATGTGCATTTAAAAAAAAGACATTGTATCCCTGTGTTCTGATGATGACAATGTTTATGGTTTTAAAAAAAAATTTAAATACTTTCTTTCCACCAAAATTGTCCATAGTTACCCATTGGTCTTTTGCAGAGAATTCTGAGAAGTTTCTTGGGCACTCAATTTTGGAATCGGACAGTTTTACAAGATTGCCAAAACTCTATATAGTTCACTATTGTAGTGAGTAGTGAAGGAATTCGGACCCAACCTAGCTTTCGCTCTAAAAAGGATGCTAATTAGCCTAGCTTAAGAATTTAGGCATCAATCTAATTTTTAGTCTGTTATGGTGGCTGGAATTTTACTTTGACCTTTTGGAATTTCTGAAGAAGCCTGTTTGCTCTGCTGTCATTAAAATCCAAATGATCAGAGTTACGGAACATTTGAACATGCAAAAATCTTTTCCCGCTCATCTTGGGTCAAACCAGACACAGGTGCCAGTGTAAATACAGCTCCTTTTTTACTCGGCATTTTAGAACACATAAAATAGAGTAAACACTCCCCTTGTTTCAAAACTGTGGCAACTCCCACCCCTACATGAAAAAAGACCCACAAAAATCTCAGGTGGGGGGAAATCTACCACTAATCCCCCTTGTGTATTCACTGTTAAGCAGTCTTAGGGGGGCTAAGGCACCCCTTTTAAAAATATTGGTGGAGCAGTTTGACGCTTGAAGTAGAGTATTATCCAGCACCAAGAATGAAAATTCCCCCTTTTTATAAAAAACAATTGTTATTTCCAAGAGGTCCTGTGTAGTTCAGATGGCACAAAAGCAAAAAGTTGGATTCTGGTTTGCATTTCCCTCCCTTACAGGAGGAGCTCTCTAAGGACCCTCTAGTCTTAGAGGTCAAAACTGTAGTTGCATGTACAGCTTAGTTGTAGAAACAGCACATTAAGTGAGTTATGGGTCTAAAGGCCATGTCACACAGCCACTTTGAAAATTATGCACATTTTTCAGGTATGAAATTTCGGTCTTTCGTGATACATGCGTGTTATACTTAATTCATAAATGTTTGTGGAGTTCGTAGATGTGCGCAGATGTCCATCGAGAGTGTTGTCCAACGGATCTTTACATGAATTTGTTTTGGAGAGAGTAAAATTTTTGATTGGTTGAGAATTAGGCAGTTTACACATATTTTACCTAAGTTTACACGCAATTATAACGTAAATCTTATGCAATTGTGCGTGATTTCCACGACCGTGCAACATATGTCTAACAGACTTTTCATGCATGTACCACCGATAAATAACTTTTATATCGCGTGTACAGGAGGCATAACATGTTAAGATGACATAATTGATGCATGAATCACTAATAAATTGAATATAAACAGTACAATAATTACACATGGTTGATGTTCTATGTTGATAAACGTGTTCTTTGCATGGTTTACTTATACTTTTTCCATGATTTTAATGTTGTATATTCATGAAACATCTTTGAAAATTTCACATAAAGACCCACAACTTTCCTCACTTTTACAGAGTATATTTATGTATGACCAATTTTAATTGCAAAATGCGCAAAATGGACGTAGTGGCTGTGTGACACTGCCTTTACAAGACAGTATTAGGACCTGCGGTGTTTCAGATGACACCTTATCCCTGATTTAGTTTTCTTGAGACGAAGACGTACAGTTCTGGGGTGGGTTCTGCAGGCTGCTTGGGATCACGTGAACCCATAAGATTGCATCTGCAATGTGTGTTTGTGTCAAGTGTGGACATGCATCTCAATTTCTGTTTAAAA
The DNA here is from genome assembly GCF_053564925.1 of Oryzias latipes. Taxonomy (NCBI): domain Eukaryota; kingdom Metazoa; phylum Chordata; class Actinopteri; order Beloniformes; family Adrianichthyidae; genus Oryzias; species Oryzias latipes. Next base: position 19,734,511 of record NC_136238.1, read on the forward strand.
AAACAAAAACAAAAGGTTAATCTAAATTTTGCATCACGATTCAACAGGCAGCCATAAGAAGAGTTGAGTTTTGGATTCCACTAGTTAAGGAATAACGGGTGTGAGATGCTAAATTTAAGGTAGATGAGCCCTAAATGTTAGAGTTATCTAAACCCGGAGTGTCTTTGCACACGTCTTTTCCTTTCACCCTAAAGCTTGATCGGAGTGATTACCCTCAGGTTGGGTTTTGACAAGAGAGTCTATTGTCTGGTTTTGTGGCAAGTTCAAGGAAAGGTCAGTGCCGCAAAGGAGGTCCCACTGCTCCAGTGAGAGGAGTTGTGGAGCCACAGTCGTATCCCATCTCCACAACAGAGTGTGAGCCTGCAACCGGTCGGCCCGGAAAAGGCTGGCCCTGGACTTGCCGGTCTCGGAAACTCTGGATGTAGCTCTAAAAAACAATCAGGGATTAATTAGCAAAACAAAAAGGTGTCCTGGTGGAGGCTGCAAAACAAGTTCTACTCCTAAAGTTTCTCACCGGCGAAAGGACATCTGTGTCATAGCGACGAATGGGGTTAGGTTTCCGACGGTAGACCGGCTCTGCGTTGACTTGCTTTGCCTGTTGAGGATGACTGGCGGAAGAGCCATGCTTCTTCTTCTTCTTGTTACGGTAGCGGTCGTCCCGCTGACGAATCCGCATTACCTGCATCCTGCGTTGTTGACGACTGATAATTACTGTGAAGGAAAGATGGAGGTTAATAAAGTTACTTATAGTTAACTAGTTCTTTTCAAAAACACAATTGTTCAAAATGATCCACAAAAACGCCTGGAACACCTTTTCAAGATAATTCAATAAAACTAGAACTAAATATTTGTAGACATGATATGCCCATGATTTTTAGGGCACCTGGATAGGTCAGTTGTTAAGTGCAGAACTGGCACATGAGAAACCAGGGTTTGATACCAGGGAGAGCGATGAGCTTGGGCAAGACCTTTGCTTTACTTTACTGTCTAACTATGTATCCTAACTATGGGCCCAAGTCTGGTTTGCTGTTGAGTGTAAAGTTCAAGTCAAAGGCAATGGTTCTCCACCAGATGTAGGTGTAAAGTTCCCACCTCAGGTGGAGGAGTTTACGGACTTTGGGTTCTTGTTCTCAAATGAAGGACGGATGAAGCGTGAGATCAACAGGCGGATAGGTGCTTGAGTAATGCGGTCACTGTATCAATCCATTGTAGACAAGAAGAAGCTGACTCAAAATGCAAATCTCTCCATTTATGGATCTATTTATCAAAGCATGTTCCCACCCTCACCTATGGTCATTAGCCTTGAATCATGACTGAAAAAATAAGATCTTGCTGCTCTTAGACCTCATTTTGTTTGATCACAGGTAAAAACCAAACACAAACCCAAAAATAGAGCCAAATTGGTTCGCTTACCCTTAGTGTGGGAGTACCCCTCAGCAGTCACTTTCCACTGAATGATGACACCCAGCAGGGTGAGGGCTGGCCACACCCCCAGCACCACCCATGTCATCCAGCACACAGGCTTAGCAGACTCTGCTTTAATCCGCTCGTACATGTAGAGCACGAGGGCAAAGAGCTCTACAAAGTAGTCCAAAGCCACCGTGATGACTGCTGCACCGAACACCGCTGTCGACACAGTGGTGAAAAGGCGCTGCCACTGCAGGGTCAACACGGCAAACAGCATGCCCAGGCCAAGCAGCACGCCAAGGGGCACCCAGACGGAGCGCGGCGGGCTGTCGGAGAGCTCTTCCATGCCTACCAGGGTCGCCACGGCCACCAGCAGTCCCAGCAAGAGGCCCACCATGAACAGACCCACGCTGCGGACCAGCATGGTGACCAAGCCGCAGAGCGTCCCGATACCGAGGCCAATGCCCACGGAGGCCTCCACGCTCAGCTGGGTGTCCAGCACGCGCTCCTTGTAGCACAGCATGAAGATGACGACGGAGCCGAACATGAGCCCCGTGAGGAACATCACTGCTTTGAAGCAGCGATAACCTGCAAAGGCGCAAGGAAGCATAACTCATTACGCTTGAAGGTTTACAAACGGCCAGATGTTCCAAAACTCACCGAAGAAGCAGTAAATGATGCCAAAGAGGCAGCACATGGAGCACACCACGGAGGGAACCACCTTGTAGTGTCCCGCTGACCTCTCACAACCGTCCAGACGCTCGGGGCTCGGTTCCTGTTCAGGCTGGAGCAACAGCGTCTCCAGGGTGGTCTCCATCACAAACAGAGAGGTGGACGCGGAGATAAGGGGGGAGAAATGACTAGGTGGGAGGCAATCCACACAGGGGGCTACGGAGCGCTGCCAAGGCTTGAAGTTTTACCTGTGGAGAAGAGAAAATTGAGAATAAATTGAGGTCAAATTCAAACTATTGTTCATTTGAGTCAACTGGATCAGGATCAGGACCAGGTTGTAACAACAGAATCTCATTTTCCGTCTTAAATGATGACTACCTTCCTCATCAGTAATGAACAGCAACCGCATATGTGCAAACACCTCACTGAGCACAACCAGTTAGGTTTCTTGGGTAAAGGAGTCAAACAATTCAACACATCAAAGCACAGTTAGTAAGGAGGCCAGAATTAGACACTACAACTGATGTAAAATGATCTGTTACGTTCAAACCAGTGTGTTACCACCTTCATCTAGAGACAAGCTTGATCCTTGTTTTACTGAAGTTCATGCAAGAGAACATCTTCTAGTATACATATGTGGATCGAAGGATCAAGAAGAGGATTCCAAGTGCGTACTTTTCCTGTTGGTGTCAATGTCAGGGATCGCGTTTCTCGTGTCGAACACAAGTTTGGAGATGTTTTGAAGATCACTCCATCTGTGATTCTGAGCAAGAAAGACCTTCCAGCGAGTCGTACCTTCAACGTCGGCTTTTACACTTTTACACCTACATGTCTTTATCTGCTGTGTCAGCAATCAGGTCGACTCAAAACTTTCAGAGCCGTCACGTTTATATGAGATGGATCAATGCTTTGGAGAGATACAATGAAGGAAAATGGTTTTTGTCTCTCTGAATTCACAGCATTGCTTTGTAACTAAATGTAAAACAGGAATTGATCATGTCATTTAAACTCTCTTAAATGGAGGAAATGAAATAGATGGGCAACTCCAAGGCTTGAGGGCCACATTCATGCATGTTTTCCAACATACCCTGTTCTGGCATGTTCTAAATGGCTGGACACACCTGAACCATGTAATCAGTCATGAGTAGGGCTTGGATTTCTGGAAATCATGCAGGCACATGGGCCCTCGAGGCCTGGAGTTGCCCGGTCCTGGTCTACAGCTTGCAATGAACTACCGATCTGACCAGGGTGTACCCCGCCTTCGCCTGAAAGTAGCTGGCAAGGCTCCAGTGACCCCATGACCCCAAACGGGACAATAGAAAAAGGATGGATGGATGGAGACAGTGAACCTCTCTGTAAAACGCTGACGAGCAACGTGAACTAGCGCTCAAATGCCCAAACCTCCTTCAGCAAGTGCAGAGCAGTGCGTCGATTTCTAAGTAAGGTGTTTATGGTCATTTCCAACAGGAGCCAAAAACTTTGAAGACATGAGCACACTTTAAGTAAGAACTGGGCTGTACTAACATGGGCTCCTAGCCTACAAGCTGGCATCCAATAACCTGACTTTGTAATTCCCCAAAGGATCGAGAAATCTTTGAGAAACCATTGTGACCAAGATCCGCTTCCAAAAAAAGTCACTGCATCCCTAAAGCAGCCTTATATTTTGCACACATAAACAAGAACACGCCGTTTTGCATCCCTGATGACAAAATACAGCAAATAAAAACAGAGGGGGGTGGTAACATAAGAGCCTCTCGCCCTCGCTGTGGGCGACCAAGGGGAAGTAAGGAGATTACACCTCATTCAGAACACCCCGAATAATTGTTGACATATATTTTTAGCCAAATTTGTCTGATCCTTGAGAATGGACTCTAATTCTGTGATATCCTAAGGCAGCACTCTCTGCTTAGCTTTCACACCACGCTCTTCTTTGCTTGAAGCTTTATCTGTATTCAAGCCAGAGCTTTGGTCCCAGAAAGGAAATCAACACCCCGGTGTTGACTTTGTTTTCACCTTTGTCGTACTTTGTGTTTACACATGTCAGCTACCTGCCTCGTCTCCAACCAGCCTGCTTTTTCAAGTCTATCTGCCAATCCTCTTCTTGGACAACCCTGACCTGTCAACAACCTCTACCTGCCAAACTGTAACTCTTTGATAAATAACGCTGCCTAGCAAAATGTACAAAGTTCAGCAAGTCTTTGAAACTGTTTCTTTCTCATCTTGGCCAAACTTCTCCACATCAGGGGAAGTTAACCGAAAAGGTTTGTGAGTTAGAGATGTTTATGGAACTCCCCCAAGAGTCTCTTCATTGTTATTTCCTTTTATTCTTCCTTTGTTTCTTGTCTACCTTTGTCCTGTGACTCGTTCCTCATCTTGTCTTCATTGCTCACTTGAATTGGATGCCATGTATATTTTTTCCTCAGTCTCTCATTTCTTTAAATATGTCTTCCTAGGATGTCGGGAAAGGACGGACGTACTTCTTTACCCCATAATAGGCCTATTTTAAGCATTTCTTAAACCTTTCAGAGTAAACTATATCCATATAAATGACCATAGATTACCTTTAGCAGACTAAAGAACACATTTTTTTAATGAAAAACGAGTTATTTTTGCAGTTCATATAACTAAATAATATACATAAATAATATATATAATAGAACCAAAGTGCTTGTTTTAGGACAAAAAACACAATGCTTGCCATTTCTGTCTTGCAGTAGATCATAACAGACACATGTCTACTTGCTACATCTGCTGAGATCCTCTTTACAATTGCATTACAATTGCATTAAACCCATGTTCTTTTGTTTGTCATCCTGAGAGGGAAGTCGCTGTGAGTGCACTCACTGCCCCACAGTGAAAAATTTAAAAGCAACCAAGATGACTAAGAAATGTTATAAAGTAATTCCTTAGCAAACAAATAAGGACCAGCTTATGGTCAAATACAGTGGGGCAAAAAGGTATTTAGTCAGCCACCAATTCTGCAAGTTCTTCCACGTAAATTCAATTTAATTCAATTTTATATATGTAGATCAAAATCACAACAGTCATCTCAATGGGCTTCGTCGCAGTAATTGTAAACATAAAATCAAAAGGATCATGAATACAAAGAATTCAATAGGGAAATTCTGAACTGAAATAACTAAACAGACTAAACTAAACTGGACATCCCTGCCCTTTGACCCTCCTTCGCGGTATGGAAAAAACTCCCAAAAAAAAAACAAAGATGAGAAAAAAGATGAGAGAACTGTAATCTTCATCATAGGTATACCTCCAACTATGAGCGAGACAAGGTGGGGCTCATTACATTGGATGTGACGGTAGATCACAGGCCATTACAGAAGAATAAACAAAAAAATAATCACCACCCTCACCGTGTAATATGTCACTTGGTTGACAAGTCGAACGGCCAATCGGACTTCCTCTAAAACATATGTCGCTGTGTTAAACTACACTAAGTGCATTTTCTTTATTCTTTCTTTATTCTGCCGGCGTGCAATGGGATTTTCATGATTTTTTCCCCTCATTTTGTCTCTAATAGTTGAGGTATATGATATATTATATCATTATATCATTAAGATATAATGACAGACCTCTCCCATCTTTTTCTGTGGGAGAACTTGCACAGTTGGTGGCTGACTAAATACGTTTTTACCCCACTTTAAACCCTTCCCATTTATAACAAATACTTTTTTGTGTTCAAAGTGTTTTTGAGACATGTGTGCTTTAAATCCAAGCAAAAGTAGATAAAGATGATGGTGAAGCGCAAATAAATAAAAAGTAAAGCCCTCAAAAGTTAAAACAAGGAAATCACAGATGACATTTTCATCCCAAAGTGTCATAGAATAATCGCTCTTTGGCGAGGGATTAGGATGTCGCTGCAGACTGACCTCACAGCCTGTGTGTATGCGTATGTGTGTGTACGTGTGTGTGTGTTTGCATTAAGCCTTTCTGTACAGCAGATGAAAAAGTACAGGTTTTGTGTTCGCAGACGGATCATCCTGTGGAAAATAAATTACAGGAACTTCCTCGTCTGCTGCTACTGCAGGAATCGACATGCAACAATGCTTTGCTCACTGCCCTGCATCCAGTCTGTTGCCATGACGATGAAAAGATGCTGACAGACAGCCGGCGGTCGTGTTCAGTTGGAAGCCAGGTCGAATGATAGGGTGGCTGAAACTCCCCATGGCAACAGGGTGGGAGCCAATCAATGAGCAAGTCTGGATGCTGTGGGTGTGTTCATGTACGTCACAGTGTGCGTGTGTGTGTTTGTGTGTACATGTTCTTGTTTTTGTTATGAAGTTTGGACTTCATAGTAGTTGTTTAAAACAAACTACATTTGAGGACTTTGCAATCTAAGGACAATATTTATATAGTGCAACATGAATCTATATGTATGTAATAATCCGTGACTATTAAACAGATAGAATTGTATTGTTTCAAATTTTTTATTTTGAAAAGTGCCAGAAGGAAAAATGAGGAAATATAAAGCAGGCTTCATCCCATATTTTGGCACAATTTGTTATTTTGAAAAAATCTCAAATAAATTTGGTCTAACCATTCTTTTTTGAAGGAATTGTTTAATCCAGTAATCTTCCTCTAAACCAATTCACTTCAGCATTTGCACACATGAGAATGATACATAAAGGATGATGGTAAAAGTCACATCTCTGACCTCACTTCCTGTGGCTCTGGAAGCCACAGGGACGCTCTCCTTTTAAAGAAAAGTTTTGAAAAATTAAATGTACTTCAAAATTAATAGTATTTGAATTTTTCTAGGATTTGAAAACTGCAGTTTTAATCTTTTTCAAACACACTTTCTTCGTCTGACCCCATTCAACTAGTCTGCATCAAATGAGGTTTTTCCATAAATATTAATAAACTCTATTAATAAACACAGTTGAGCGTGAATTTATGCAACATCACTGCTCTGGTAAGAAAAGTCACAAGTAGGTCACAGGTTGATGCTTCTGCGTGAAATAAAAGTATGTCCATTGTCAATTTCACAAACACACTTTGGGTTCACGCCGTCTGAGTGTGATACACTTTGCTGGTGGTTTACTGACAAACACTATAGAAAACACCAGAGATTTCACCAGCGACTGTTAAACATCGTACACTCTTTGACCGTTTATGCATTCAACATAAATCAGCCTATTCTGTTTCGGAGAAATTTATGTTGAAATCAAATGATGAAGAACATAGAATCAAAGACTCAGATCAATTTTATTTTTTTCTTACCTAATAAACTTTGTGTTTTTTTAGTTTGAGAGGCTGTAGCTAAACAACGGAGGATGAAAATTTTTACGAAAAATTATGATTTGCTAAAGTTGGACTGAAGTATACTCAGCAAATCATGTGTTCACACCTTAAAATCATGGACAAAAAATATTTTTACTGTTTTATCTGCAGTATAAAGCACACCTAAAAGCCTTGAATTAAAAATATATACATGGATACATGGCAGTGCACCTTATATATGAATTATTTTTGGTTGAGTTTACTGATGTCACAGCGATGCTGAGAGGTACACGGCACTCTGTCAAAATGTCAGTCTTGTTTTATTGCAAATAAGTTTGGGTGTTAATATGAGTAGGCTAAAGCAGCTACCATGTATAGTGTCTGGCTGTGTTTTTTGTACACATTAATAACATGGTTCGAAGTCAGCGTAGTCACAGTAACGTTTGTTTTATCTGTATCAGTCTGTTTTTTTATGTGTTGTCAACAAAGTTGTAAATTACAGGAAATCTGACCATGCTATTGTGGCTAAGACTTCAGACGTGTAGCTGTTTTTTCTACATGGTACTAAGGTTGCGAATTACAGGTATTGTAAACATGCTAATGTGCCTAACGTATAGCGTGTCGACTTTTGTGTGTTTTTTTACGTGTTACTAACAAGGTTGTGAGTTAAGTAACATTTGTTTTAGCTGTATTAAGGCCCGTACACACCGGGACGAATATTCGCCAGCCGTAATTCGCCAGCGTTTTTTGCCACGTTTTTTGTGTTCACACCCAGGCGATTTTCGCTGACGATGAGTAGAGTGAACATGCAATTTCATTCCCTGACATTAGATGGCGCTTAATGTAAAACAGAAATACTCCTGTACACAAGGTGGCGCTTCGCAACTTTACGCTTCTTAAAGTCGCTTTTCACTCAGAAGAAGAGAGCATGTATTTACGCGCTTGTCAGAATCAAACAAAGAAAACATGAATATTTCCAGCACCAGTAGCTCTAGCTCCAGTTCCAGCGATGAAGAAATTATTGTTCTGTTGAATGATGAAAGACGCCGGAAAAGACAGCGATTTTGGGTACATCCCATAGTTACAAGAAGAGAAGAACATGGGGAGTTTTATTGACTGGTACAAGAGCTGAAAATGTATCATGAGCGTTTTTGGGGATATTTAGAATGTCCGTCATTATTTCTTCGCAGCAGTGTAGATGCTACTTGGCGTATATCTTCTTCGCTGTTACGTATATGTGCTCAGCAAGACAGTTTTGTGTTTGAGCGCCCCCAAGTTGTGTTTTACTGTAACTTCAGAAGCTCCAGACATGTGTGCAAAAGCGCCATTCTCATTGGTCGTATAGTTTTTGACGCGGCGCGTCAAACCAAAAAAACGAACCCGAGGCGTTTTTTTAAAAATGACGCTTTTACGAGTGGCGTTTTTCGCGTCGGTGTGCACACTCACGTTGGTGCCCTTTGTTTAGTCACGAGGCTTTAAACGTCGGCGAATATCGCGCGCGAAATTCGTCCCGGTTAAGTCCTCTTTTTTTTACGTGTTGCAAATATGGTTGGGGGTTACAGGTATTGTAAACACGCTAATGTGGCTAACATGTAGTGGATTCGGATTGTGTTTTTCCTACATAGTACTAACAAGGTTGGGAGTTACCATAGTCACAATAACCTTTGTTTTACAGGTATCAGTCTATTTTTCTTAAGTGTTGCAAACAACTTTGGGAGTTACATATATTGTGAATACGCTAATGTGGCTAGAAAACTAATGTTTAGCGTGTTACAAACAAGTTCTACAGTTGAAGTCTAACTAATCTCTCACTCCTTTGTCTCGCTTAATGCACCTTATAGTTTGGTGAGCTTTATGACATAATTTCGAAAATAGACCATTCATTGACGGTGCGCCCAATTGTCCGGAAGATTAAATTGGACAAAAAATAATTATCTTGAAGAAGAGGATTGAAATTTTCTTTCGTCTTTGCATTAATCATTTGTTGCGTCATCCTCGTTTCCTTAAACAGTGAGGAGTTCAGGTTTTTCACCTTAGTGAGCTGTGAGTGTAAAGGCCCGTACACACCGGGACGAATATTCGCCAGGCCTTATTCGCCAGCGTTTTTTGCCACGTTTTTTGTGTTCACACCCAGGCGATTTTCGCTGACGATGAGTAGAGTGAACATGCAATTTCATTCCCTGACATTAGATGGCGCTTAATGTAAAACAGAAATACTCCTGTACACAAGGTGGCGCTGCGCAACTTTACGCTTCTTAAAGTCGCTTTTCACTCAGAAGAAGAGAGCAAGTATTTACACGCTTGTCAGAATCAAACAAAGAAAACATGAATATTTCAAGCACCAGTAGCTCCAACTGGTGCTTGGTTCGGGGATATTTTAGAATGTCCGTCATTATTGCTTCGCGGCTGTGTAGACGCTACTTGGCGTCTATCTTCTTCGCTGGTATGTGTGCTCAGCAAGGCAGTTTTGTGTTTGAGCGCCCCCAAGTTGTGTTTTACTGTAACTTCAGAAGCTCCAGACACGTGAGCAAAAGCGCCATTCTCATTGGTCGAGTAGATTTCGACGCAACGCGTCGAAAAAAAAAAAACGAACCCGAGGCGTTTGTTTTTTTTGACGCTTTAACGAGTGGCGTTTTTTCGCGTCGGTGTGCACACTCTCATTGGTGCCCTTTGTTTAGTCACGAGGCGTTAAACGTCGGCGAAAATCGCCGGCGAAATTCGTCCCGGTGTGAACAGGCCTTAACCCTGTGACTCATGAAACCTGCTCAAAATGCACCAATTCAACAAAAAATGAGCTATTCGTCTTAAAACTAAACTAGGAAAAATGTTTTGTTATTTAAATCAGCTGACATCAATTACTTTCGTCGTTTTTGGCAAAAATGACACCGCTCACACACATAATCCGTGTTTTTCAATCTGTGCGCAAATGTGGATGAGAGCGCAAATCAATGTTCAGAAAAACTGAATGAAAATTCAGGACTTTCGAGTTTTCCTCACCAATTGAACCATTTGTTGGATTTTAATAGTCTCACAATTGACTTGCATCTTTTAACCCCCCAGAAAAATCCCTTTACTCGAACAACAACAGCTTTTTCTGCAGACATGAGAAACTGCTGAAGGGTCACGGAACAGATTCCTCCGACAGCTGAAAAACATGATCATGCGTGGGACACTGTCGTGACTGACGACAGGGTCGAGGTGCACTGTTTCAAAACAACTTCCTGTCAGTGGGAGGGCCTCCTCTGCACCCTCCAACACTGAATGGGAGATGCCAATGTGTGCTCCCACGGTCCAAGATGGACGGGAAAACTTACATTTTTCCCACTTCTTTATGGAAATCCACAAGCGAGGAGACACTCATTAAAAAGAACAAACACTATCACAGTGAAAACATATCAACTAACCTTGAGACCGAAGCCTGATTTTCACCCACAGACTCAGACAACACATTCAGATAAGCCATGAGAGCCGGGTCAGACGTTTGTCTCATGATCCACAGATTCCTGCAAAACATCTGACCTCTTCTTTACGTTTGCAACAACGAGACCTCACATTCTGAAAGATCACGTTGCTCTCCCCGCCTCAGGCTAGAGTGCACATGGGAGGACCCAGAACGGTTACAGAGGAGCACTGTGAACGGGCAATCATAGAAGACTCTGGGATCCACCTGAACCTCACATCTTAACCCTTGTGCTATCTTGTGGGGTCCAGATGACCCCACACTTACATTAACGTCTTATCCCTACCATGAGGAAAGTGAAGAGGATTTCATGTAATCCATGGACACCAGTGAAGATCATTGAAGAAAAAAGGTTCAGCGCACTGTCTTGTGGGGTCCAGATGACCCAATTCCCAGCAAGTCACGTTAACATTGGGGGTGGGGGTCATCTGGACCCCACAAAATAGCACAAGGGCTAGACTTGAGGCAATACAAACAGGAGAAACTGAGAAGGAAGGAAAAGAAAGAAGCTAAACCTCTGCGCTTCATCCCTAGCAGGCCAAGTTATGCAACCACCTCATAAAGCATTGCTCACCACACTTCTGCTGCCTTACGAATCACCATACATTGGCAACGCTTTCCATGACTCAAGCAACAGACGCACATTAGGCAACACATGCTCCTGAATGCCTCTGCACAGCAGCAACATGGGCCAAAAATACCCCTCAACACATTCAAAATGAAACTGTCTCTAATGCAAGATGATGAATCCATTCAAATAAGAGAACCACCTGATTTTTCTTTCACTTTACTTCTCTAAAGAAATTAGGAAATATGAATTTTAATTTGACAAAAAAAAAAATCCAAAACTGCACCATCCTTATCCCATCAACACCGGACCGCTATCTTTGATGCTAACACTTTTTGAATTACCGTAAGTCTTCGACTGTTTTTCGCAAATAAGGCAATTCCAGGGAATTCTAAAAGCAGAGAAAAGCAGCTTTGCGCTAATATGCGACACTATTGTAAAGCCTTGGAAATCCGTTGGAATTACGTTGCGAAATGTACTTGTATTTTATTGCGAAAAAAACGGTCGAAGAGTTACGGTTATTCAAAAACGTTGCAGAAAAACAACGCAGGTGTTAAAAGGTTGAAAACAATGGTACAAGCTGTTTCCGGGACAACCACAGAAAGTTTGTCCCCAGTTTTAGTAATGCTTGCTTTCAAATTTCTTACACGCATCAGGTCAAATCTAAATTGCTTCCCTACCCGTCGCACTCCTCCCTGTTGTTCCAACTGTAGGGGCATTTGAAGCTTTAGCGCTGTCCGAACATTGTTTTTTTTTTTTTAGAAAGAGCTGTCTTACGGCTAGTTATCCCTCCGTGACACTAAAGAGCTTGAGCTAGTGAGCACCACCGCCAAGGGTCAGTCCGGACTGCTGGTGCCGTCGTAAAGGGCGCGATTGCTACAGCTCCATCAAAGGCTGCTGAGCTCCCCAGGGTGCATCCCGCCTTCGCCCAACAGTAACAGGGACCGTCCCAGCAACCTCGCGACCTTAAGAAAATGGATGGCTCAGGACCATCTTGGATTTTTTTCCTACTCTTTGATCGAGTCCCTGAAAATGTCACATCCCCAAAGCTGGGTCCCTGCTGCGCTGCGCCCGACGCCCAGATTGCACTGCAGGACCTCAGATCGTGTCTGAACATTGACTTTACACTACAAATCGACGCCCCTGACATCCAGTATGAATTATTATAAATCAATAAAAATATCCCACAGTTTCTCAGTCTTTGCAATTGTTTTAAATGTGCTAAAAATATTAAAAGCTGTTTTTTTAATGTAAACATGAGTACATCTTTTATTTTAAAACGGTTCAAAATAACAAGAGCCATAGCTTTTGATCCAATCAGAGCAAGAATGGCCTACCATTTGTCTAGAAAAAAGCTGTGAAAAACACAGAAGGCGGGGTCGAACATGAACCGATGTAGTGTGTTCATCTGTGCAAAAACATAAACATGACTAATAGATGAAAGCTTAATATTTAAAAAATAAAGACTTGCTGTTAGTGTATCAGAACATTAGCAGTTAGTAGTTGAGAATGCTCTGTAAATGAAGAAAACATCAGCTTAAATAGATTGCATTTTGTTTTGAAAAGCCGTAATATTTTTGAAGTTGCTTTTAACTTTAAAAAGTAACCATTGGGAACCGCAGAATGAATTTACTGCGGTCGGGCGGTCGACCCATGATCGTAAAATTGCAGGTCGATTCCCGACTTGCACTCCCATGTCCTTGTCGAAGTGTCCTTGGCCAAGACACAGAACCCCACCTCTGGTGGTAGGTTGGCCTCAGTGTTCGGCAGCGGAGTGAATGTGTGTGTGAATGTGTGTGTGAAAGGGTGAATGGGACTGTGACTGTAAACCCATTTGGCCTTCATAGAAGGTAGAAAAGGGCTATATAAGTATTCGCCATTTACCATTAAATATGTTTGTTGTCGATCAGGTGTATGTCTGCAGTTAGTGGTTTCAATTGTTCTGATTTTTTAATAGGTACAATGAATTCGTACCATCAAAATGTCTGTTGTCTGTTGAGAAAATTCAGCTGGAATCTAGGCTACTGAAGCTGGCAGAGTATCTAGGAGTCCGGGATGGCAGAAAGAGATCCAAGCGTTGAGCGGGTAGTTTGTGGTTGAGAAGCACGGCTGACTTTAGAGAAGAACAAAGCAGTTCTTCAGGTGAAGAGGAACAGTTTGGACTTTGAGAACAAATCTTTGTCAGCTTCAGGCGTCTGGAGGAGTCAGTTTGAACCTGCAGCTGCTCTGTGAAACATAACAATGACCACATCATCGGCGCAGCAAGCGTTTAAAAATTATTCTGTGATAACAAAGAGCTGAAATATTTACACGATTTAATATAAACTGACAATCTGATAAATTGAGATTTTAGAAAATAAATGTTTTCTTCTTGAGCCCGTTCTCACTGGACCGGTCAGAGGGCCCGTCAAGATCATTTTAGATGGACATTTATATAGAAATAAAAAGTTGCACGATTTTGTATCACAACTGTCTTGTAAAAGTGTCAAGAATTAGGATTTAATCCAAGTGGACATCAGAATTATTATTATTATTATTGAAACAAAAAGATCAGTATTATCCATCATGACACAATAAAAGTTCAGAGACGTTCATGTACTTCATGCACAAACATGACTGCAGAGCTTTTGTACGCCACTCTCCCTTTTTTCACAATTTTTTTACTGGAACATGTTTTATTTTCTAAACTGGAAGGATGAAAAAAGTTTTTTATGGATCTGCCCCCATCTATCTACATATATATTTCGATTTTTTTTTAGTTGTGCTGCTTAAACTCTGTAAAAATGACTTAAAAGATTATTCTTTCTGTCCAAGAAATGGTGGACAACATGTCCGTCTTGGTTTGATTTCTTTTGTTTCTACTTTGCCTTTATGTTTGAAGGACTTTGTAATGATCAGGACTCCTGCCGAACTACTAAATGGTTTTAGTCTGCCCCTATGTGGGCTAAAAGTGGGCAAAACTTTACAAGGTATGCTGGTGGCACGCACGAATTATTGTACATTGCTCTATGAGTCCGTTGAACGAAAACTTTCATTCACATTTTTATTTTCTACAGGTATTCTTTGGGGAACAGGTTGTAGCCAACACTTGTACAGCCATCTCTTGTGCTACGCAGGTTTTTAAGTCTAGTCGCAAGATCTACAGTTCAATCGTTTGAAGATGTTCAAATTGAATGGCATCAACACAGCACTGTGAGCAATCTGGGACTCAGATTTAGTGGAGACGCGTGGGTGGCGTCCGCTACAAAACACGGACGTAAGCATGATTACGAAGGAGACATTAATAATTGCGTTTTGTGTCCGGTCCAATAAATATAACTCCAAGACAAACATTTAAAGGAACAGAATTGCGAAAACAAAACGTCTTTGCACCCCGTTGACTTTGCGCACCGAACTCCTTCCTATTGTAGAGGGCGGACGAGAGCTTATAAACAGTAAATACACAAAAGAAAAAGACTCTTCTCCACGTCGCTGCCTATGTGTCTGGGGCCAGTCCGGTGTGACTGGCTCATAAAACCGCGTAGAGCGCGTTCTTGAATGCACCACACGCGGCTGGTTGTGAATGCAGCATGAAACGTAAGTTTGTGTCTGTTTTCTTCTGCTATGGTTGAGGACGGGCCATACCGCCTTCTAAATCTCCTGTTGTGCAGTACAATCCCAATGATCGGCTGGTGGTTATTATGTATAATAATATTAAATGACAAAAAAAACACACACACATCGATACATACCAAATTAGTGTCAACAATTTTTTTAGTTGATTAGTCAGCGTTGTCGAAAATGTTGACAGCCCTAAATCAGTGCAACTTACAATAGCCTTATAAATACTTTACACCATACACACAGTAATTGTACGTTCCATTTCAAATATGCCAAGAGTGAAGTACAAGATACACCCACGCTTCCCTTGACCCCGGATTTACACTAGTCTGTCCAAGGTGTCTGATTCTTGAATGCATGTTTATGCATGGTGTTAATACTAGACAAGCAGACAAACTTCTTGTTTTTCTACTGTTTACCAGCGCATGTCCGCCACCTACAGGTGGAAGAGGCTTGGTGTGAAATTTTGAAGCAGTGCAAATCTTGCTCTAGGCTTCATCTTTCCCGGCTCTATCCTGTTTTGTGCGAAAACGGTCGTAGAAACGTGCGTAGCGATGCTGGTATGCAAGAATATTGAACGCGAAAAAACCTGAAATGCCCAGTACTCCGGCCGGATCCAAATTGCTTCCCTACCCTTCTGGCTCCCCTCTATTGCTCCAATTGTAGGGGCATTTGAAGCTGTGGTAGAAGGAGCTGAAGGGACTTAGGGTTGGCTATCCCTCCATTGATAGGGTGATTCGTGTCATACGTGTGCGTGGCGTGGAGGAGAAACGCATTCCATCAGGTGGGTGTGCTCTGAAGTACAGAAGTTTACATTTAAATGTAGATATTGAGTTATAATTTTGTTATTTAACCGACATTATGTATTTCCTGAGCGCTGGCAGCTTCGCGGTGTCGTAGATGACCGATGAGTATTGATGATCTCATTGAGTGTGAGTAAAATTGAATTAAATTGAATAAAACAAATACAATGAGAAAATATTGAATAAAATAATAAAAATCCTAAATAAATTTAAAAAGAAATCATCCAAAAATTAAAACTCAAAAATAATTAAAAAAAAAAAACAAATAAAAATAAAAGTAAATTCAATAAAAGAAAGAGTAAAAAAAACTAATAAAATAATAAATAAATCTAAAAAATAAATATGAAAACAACTTAAAAATACATTTAAATAATAATAATAATAATTTTAAAAACTGATCTAAAACTTTATCACTGACCTGAGGAGTCTGAAGACTTAAGCGAGGACACATAATGTTTCCATCCAGACCTGTCTCCTCCGCTCCGGCACTGGAAAGCCGGCAGTCTGACGAAAAGCTGAGTGCAATCTAGCCGCCTCGGTGTGATTCAGAAGGTAACAGGTTGGTGAGCAAGTGGCCAGAAAGCGGCGAGCTCCTGGCACACTTTACCGCGCCAGCATCCTGCCTCTTGGACAGGGAGGGATGATTGTTTCACACACACCCCCCCCCTCACACACACACACACACACACACACACATGTCAGCTTCCTGGACAAGCATGCGTGAGCATCTGTTGCCATCAATCGGCCTGCCGATAAACCCCGGCTGGCTCTTGGGAAATGCCGATCGATATGTGCTCTGGAAACGTGACGGGGGTGAGGATGACGCCGTTAAGTGCGGCGCCGTCACATGTCTGTGTCACGCAGAAACACTGTCCGGAAGGCGGGTCAGGCGAGAGGACACCGCCAGAGCAAGCTCAGGCTTAACGGGGGAATGCTCTGCATTCCCAGAGGGAAGGTCGAAATTCGGCTTCAGAATGTTCTGGAGGGGAAACTTGACTTCCTGACATGAACCAGAGACGGACATAAACTCTCTCACTTTTCTGTTTACTGGACCACAAAGAAGACAAAAAGGTATCTGTGATCAAAAGCCTCAGAAATGTAGAACTGTCAAAGATATTGTATGATGGTGACAAAAGGTTTACAAAAACTTCCTGTAAATGTAAAGAATTTCTTTATAAACATTTGAATCTTAAAGAATTGAGCCAACAAGTTTCATCAACCATGATGCCGTTCTTTTTGTCAAGAGAGATACGCAAGTGATGATGTCTTTTTTCCATTTTGCTAAATCTCAAAATTAGGACAGACCATTAGGGCCACAAAAAAAAAGTAATACTACGAGATTCAAAGTTGTAAATTTACGAAAAAGTCCTTTAGTAGATGATTAAAGTCATAAATATGACTTTTTTCTCATAATTGTAGGACTTTAAAGTCGTAATTTAAAAAATATATTAGTTTGTAAACTGGCCCTAAAACTCTTTCCTACTAATTAATAATGAAAAAGTTATTACCTGTAATTTTATAAGAAACTTTGACTATAACATTAATATTGACCAAAATCTCAAAAATCTCTTAATGGATAACCTTCCCTCGGGTCGGGATATGAGGCACACATTTAGCAAGTGTAAATTTGTACATTTACCTTTGATTTGAGTAGATTTTACTTTAATGTTGATTGAAAGCTGTGTTTACTAGTGTGGGGTTATGTGTTTTTCTGTTCTCAGATTTAAAGGCAATCTCCAAGTAAAAAAGGCTGCAGTTCCTCAAATGGCCACCAGATGTTGGTGGCAGGAGAGAGCATTTTCTTGTAATCCTCATGTAAAAAAAAGTCCGATTTTAAACCAAAATTAAACAACTTTCTATGCGTATGCATCGTTTAACATTCACAAACACTCGTGTTTAATTTTATTTTCTATATCTTAGATTAGGTCGTTAATATGGAAATGTTCTGCAGATTAGCATTTGGGTGGACCAACAAGTCCTTTCTATGTCACAAAGCTGAACACATTTTGCAGTCACTCATACCAACTCACTTATTTCAAAGTAAAACTCTGGGTTTCAAGAAAATTTTAATCAGCTGATGGTCTCGCTTACAATATCTGGATTTGCTGGAGGTTTCTTGGAGGGTGTTTCTCTCCTCTTGCTTGCTCTATACATAGAAGACAATATAAAAGTGTTCTATATGATATTGTTGGTCCCTTCTATAGACCATTAGAATCTAATTACGACCTTCTGAGATTAGTTTAAGATTATAAATTTAAGCTTTTCTTGAATACTCGTTGAACGGCAAAATTTTAAGATTCAGGTTTTTGGAGATTTTACAAATGGATTTTGTTTACAATAACCCAGAACAAACCATTGCCGCCAAAAAGTTCCCCCAAAAAACTGGGAAAACTTCATACTAAACCCAGGTTATTTCTTTTTTTGAATGTTTAGCTACATAACAGTTATTTTCAGGCACAAAGAGCAGCACAACTCTGTAGGCGCTGACACTAAGAGGCAGAGGATTTCTCACGTCTCCTCAGGTGTAACCCTCGCGGATCTGCTCAGAAAAACGGAGAAAGATGCCAAAAATGGTGAAATGAAGGTAAAAATATCAAACTGGGTGGTGCAAACCTGAAATTTAAACAGATTTAAAATGTGTTTGTGGAGCAAAACCTTTCATTTCCAAGAAAAAGTATGTTAAAGTTCACTCTAAATGTACCAATAGGTTGTTGGTTTTTCTCCCTACAGTGTCTCGGAAACAACCCGTCCTCGCCAGCATCACAGCTCCCAGCCTGTGCTCGATCAGCTGCTGCAGTCGCAAACGTGACGGCGAGCTGTGGGCGGATGGCGTGCAGCTGCAGGCGAGGTCGGGCGTCCTCTGCATCGATGATTCCATCCAAAACAAGACGTGTTTGGTTTCCAAGACGCTAAAAGGACAGCCTGTGAGATCTGGAGTTATCGTTCTTTTGCAGCATGATTCAAAGACCAGTTCTCTCATTAAGTTCTCTCAACATCTCCATGAGGCTGATGTTCAAGAGCATCTACTTGGATGCCTTTTTTTTCTTTATTTATATTAAGTGACTTTTTCTGACGTGTCTGCTCAATTTGCATCTATTTTTTTTAATTCCGGTCTTATTCTTCAACTATTGGCCACTCTCTTAAGGGGGCGCCACAGTGACTCATCTAACTCCATCTAACCTTCTTCTCTGCATCCTCCTCCTTCACACCAACCACCCTCATGTCCTCCTCAACTACATCCAACCTCCAACTTTCACCAACATCATCGCTATTCCTCCTCTCACAGTGTCCAGCACCACCTCAATCTGCTTCCCTACATTTATCTCCAGAACATCCAACAACAGCTGTTACTCTGATGGATTCAGTTCTAATCCTTATCTGAAGGTACAGTGGGGCAAAAAGGATTTAGTCAGCCACCAATTCTGCAGGTTCTCCACTTAAAATGATGACAGAGGCCTGTAATTTTAATCATAGATAAACCTCAGCTATGAGTGACAAAATGAGAAAAACAAATCCAGAAAATCACATTGTCTGATTTTTAAATAATCTATTTCTAAAGTATGGTGAAAAATAAGTATTTGGTCATCCATAAAAGTTCAACTCAATACTTTGTTATATACCCTTTGTTGGCAATGACAGCACTCAATCGTTTTCTGTAAGCATTCACGAACTGTTGCTGGTATTTTGGTCCATTCCTCCATGCAGATCTCCTCTAGAGCAGTGAGGCTTTGGGGCGGTTGCTGGGCAACACAGACTTTCAACTCCCTCCAAACCATTTCTATCGGGTTGAGATCTGTAGACTGGCTAACCACTCGAGGACCTTGAACTGCTCCACTCCTTAGTTACCTGGACAGTGTGTTTTGGATGGTTTCCATACTGAAAAACCCAGCCAGGGGACCCAGGGGACACGTCTGGCACTGAAGTGTTTCAGCCCCTGGCGGCGTAGTGTGTTACTGATGGTTGCCTTTGTTACTGTGGTCCTAAATATTTCCCAGCAGGACCAAAATACCAGCAACAGTTTATGAAAACCTTGTGAAGACTTACAGAAAACGTTTGACTGCTGTCATTACCAACAAAGGGTTTACAACAAAGTATTGAGTTGAACTTTTGTTATTGATCAAATACTTATTTTCTACCATTCTTTACAGACAAGATCTTTAAAAATCAGACAATGTGATTTTCTGGATTTATTTTCTCATTTTGTCACTCATAGCTGAGGTACAGACAGTACAGACCAAAGGTTTGGACACACTTTCTCATTCAAATGAATGGGAAAATGTGTCTAAACTTTATACCTACCTTTATACTGTATACCAATGAAAAAAATTGCAGGCCTCTCAGCTTTTCAAGTGGAAGAACTTGCACGATTGGTGGCTCACTAAATACTTTTTTGCCCCACTGTATCTAAAACTAGCATTCTTTGGAGGTTTTATGTGTTTTATGTGTGTGTGTTTTTAGTAGTTATTACAAATGCAACACAAATAGACAAAATGTACAATCAGCTCCAAAAAACACCAAAGTCTTTATTCACTTTTTGATCATTTTTGCTCCCTTTCTGGCCTAAATCCTTCAGCTTTTTTTTATCAGTTTGGCTGCATTTCTGCTAGTTTCTGTCAGAGAGGATTGTTTCAGTTTAGTCAAAATATTTGGATCTAGACCTACACAAAACACCCCGAAAAAAAGTATCGTCAAGATCAGCTTGTGCGATACGTGTATCGCAAAAGATGATCCAATACAGCCCTTTACGCATTTGACCAATCACATGGACTCCATCATGTCATCAGAGACGGTCCTGACTAGTTTGGCGCCCTGGCCGAAACAGTTTTTGGAAGGATGGCTGGCTGGTTGGCTCTGGTAAAAATTGCCATATTTTTCTGTTACTTTTTCTTTTTTCTTGAGCTGAATATAAACCTTTGGACGCCGCCTGCATATCTTTATTCGTGGAGTTTTTCTTTCCCGTATCTCCTTTTGTTTTTGAACTGGACACCTGATGCTAATTTTCAACCATCCCCCATCACCCACATCCTTGAATAGTATTTTCCGTCTGGCAAACACGCAGAGTCAACCAGTCCAGTTTATTTTTTTTCAGATTTAGAAGTCAGGAACATTATTTTCTCTCTGAGAAACAGTCCTTGAAGGACACTCATCAGGCTGAAAGACGAGACAAAACACGAAAAGATAAAGCTCATAGGTTTAGAGAGTTTAGACTTCATTATGCAACTACCAGAGTGTGGGAAAATCTGGGATGAACTTCTACCTACTACCTCATCCACAACAACTCTGCTCTAATGACATCATATGGCTGCTTCAAAGCAAAGAACCACCAGCCAATCAATAATCAACACAGAAACCACAAAGCCATCAACTACCAGCTACTTACCGGTATTTCTGCTTTATTAACAAACCACAGCTGCTAATCTCTTTCTGAAAGCAGCATGAACCTGCAGACATGCAGGACTAACTTTCATTTGGGAGATCTATCATTTCTAAATCCAAACTAGTTAATCTCCACTTTCACATTCAAGTATTCCGAAAATCTTTGTTCCAAGTCTGGCAGTTTCAACTTAAACAACATTAATGGCTAAATAATTATAATCTGGTAAAAAAGTTTTAAAGTTGAAGCCAAAGCTAGTTGCTGCTAGTACCATTTAACCCTTGTGCTATCCAAGGGGGAGTGGGGTCATCTGGACCCCACAAGACAGTGCTTTTCTTCAATGCTTTGTGATCTTCACTGGAGTCCATAGATTATGTGAAATCCTCTTAACCTTTATCCACCTTTGTCATGGTAGGGAGAACATGTCAATGTAAGGGCAGGGTCATCTGGACCCCATAAGATAGCACAAGGAATAAAAATGCAGATTGTGGTGCTATCGTCTCGTTGGACGTGTATCGCGATTCGTATTGTATCGCGATTCGTATTGTATCGCGATGGCGATACGTATTGTATCGCGATGCACTTGCCAATACACACCCCTAGACACAACCCCTGGGGACCGGCACAGACAAAACCTGGATTTAAGTCCCCTTGTGACTACATAGTTAGCCAGTAGTGTGAAGGGGCTACCCTAAGGACCAACACTGGATGAAGCTTATTGGGAATCGGACCCAGGTTTCCTGCATGCCAGCCCTTCTCCAACCTACCGAGCTATCCAAGTACAGCAGCTATTCACATGTCATGTCAAAGGTAAAAATCAGGGTTCGATCTTTAAATTGTTAATCTTGTCTCGTAAGAAAACGAATTTCTACCAACGTAACAAACCACAGTTCTGTAATCTCCGACTCATATATTTTAGTTTCTACTATCTTATCAACAGCTGTCAGAAAATCAGCCAAATAAAAAGCCTTTATGTTGTTCATTGCTCAAACCGAGCGCGTCTGTTTCCTCCAGATTCAACCATCTGCTCATTTCAAGTCGGCTCCAGCAAACAAACATCTGGCCTTTCTCGGCTCCACCTGAGCGGCTGTTTTAGGATTGGCTCAAAGCAGCCGTCCACCCTGTTTTCTGCTGCTGTTTCCAAACATAGAAGATAAAAAAACCTGCTCTAATAAACCTGACAAATCCTCTGCATTATTTACAGAGGAGCTGAGAGACAGGTGGAAAACTTTGTCTAATTCATGAGGATTCTTTGAAGAGAAATTTTAATTTTTCCAGTGTTTTCTTCCTGGTTCTGCAGCATTTGTCTGTTGATGTTCTTTTCCCCGTTTGCACACACCGCCTCCCTCGCCGTCTGGAACGGCTGCATGAGAAGAGGTGGCGCCGCAGACGCACATCCACGGTGACGCGTTGTGGCATTTTCCTTCCCCCGGCGGGCAGCAGCGCTGGAGCTGCGCCGCCTGACTGCACAGATGAGCCTTTCGTCCTGACACACGGAGAATACACAAAGAGCTGAAGGAAAGTCAGGGTTTTTTTTGTATCCGCCGGCTGCTCGGCCCGGATCACAAACGGGAGTGGTGAATAAAAGCTGTCCGTCGCTTCTTCAACCTGCCTCAGCCATTTCTGCTTCACTTGGCAAAGAATCCCCCTTTCCCAGGATGCTTTTCAGCCGCCTGCGGGGAGCACAAAGTCTGTGCACGTGACTTTAGGTGAGGGTTTCCATCAAATCAAACCTCCACATGGCTCGGAGACTGCCTGCAGTGCATTCTGGGTTGTGTGAGAGCTTTCAAAGCTAACATAAATATTTGTGACAGCTAGCATGTTGCTCCCACCAAAGTCTACATCAGTTTTTGTCTTTCTAAACACTGTTATTTACTAAAGATGAATATATCCACTTCAGGTTTTACTTCGAAGTAAAATACTACACAAAGCGTCTCAATGACGTCACGGTTCCAAAAGCCGTTCTTGCTCTAATATCCTGAGAAAATGTGAGTTACATAATGGCTGAAATGGGCACAGGGAGCGTGTGCATACTTTAAAGGCTTCCTTCCACAGCAGAACTCATTTAGAGTTGTTTAGCATCTTCATGCACAAAAGCTTCAGTCACACATTTACACATGCAAACACATTTGAACTCCAAACAAAAGTAAAACCATAAGTTAGTGAGAACTGCATTTGTCCTTTATTTATATACACCTGTGATGCTTATGAGCCATTTTCAGCTGCACAACAGTGAATCTGAACGCGGGCTTTAACTCAGAGCATCATGAGATCAACATCACTTTTATCAGATTAGGATCAACAATCAGCTTAAAACAATATGGAAGACCAGGACTGCCTTTAAGAATAAAAATAATTCCGCTTTTCGGATAATCAGTAGTAAAACGTGAAAGAAATAGGGTTACTAAATAAACTTACCAATTTAATAATAACTTTACAATAAAATAAATGACAGTGACAAATGTTTTGAAATTAACACTTTTAGGTTGCGTGATTATTTATTGATTGATTATTAAATGATGTGATTTAAAAATGTATGCAAGGTTTAAAAAGGGAGTGCACAGTACTCACCATAACACTAGACATAACATGAAACCAGCACATAGTTCAGAAAAACAACTAAAAAATAAACTATCTATAAAACGGATTTTTTTACATAATTTAGGACACATTTTAAGTATTTTAGACAACCTTCTTCCAAATACATGTTTTATTCACTTTATTGAACATAATGTAATTTAAATTCTGCATACACACAACACTTTTCAATTAATTTATTAGTCAATCATTCCATTGTGTGTAAGTTTTTAAATTAGAAACTGAGTTTAGTCCTTTGTTATTATGAAAACAAGAAAAATTAACATAGGCCGAACCTAAAATTATTATCTTAACAAGGCAAAGCTAGCTTAGAATTTGCATTAAAAAATAAGCAATATGTTAAAATCTAATATTGTTGTTGTACATTGTAATGGATTTATGCTTACAATATTGTCAGAAGTCTAGAAAAATTAAAAATTAACGAAACAGCAAAGATCAGAGTAGCGATGCAGCAGAAAGATGCTATTTGACTTCGGTTAATAGGGTACAACATTTTTTTACTTGATTGATTTCGCGTTTTTTTTTTAATGAGTATATCATTTTATTTTATTTATTTTTTAATCAAAACCAAACTCATGAAGTTTTAATTAAGGCTAATGTTCAACTGTTTGTGTTACTATACTTATTCATTGTTGGGACTTTTTTTTTTCTAAGATGGCCGCCTTTAAAAACCCTAACATGCAGTTTTAATCCAAAATGTATCTTTTTCTCTTAGAATATTTAAAACAACTTTTTTAGACAAAAATGTACAGTCATTATAATCATGGAAATAATTAGAATAGTTTATAAACGGCTGACTTTCTAAGCAGTTGTGTTACGTTGTATCTTGGCTTTAAATTCATTTTTACAATCCAGTTTTTTTTTTGCGTCTTTGTCGTGTTCTTTTTTCCAAATGTCCCCGACTTTTTACACAAGGTTTAAGGCCTGTTCACACCGGGACGAATTTCGCCGGCGATTTTCGCCGACGTTTAACGCCTCGTGACTAAACAAAGGGCACCAATGAGAGTGTGCACACCGACGCGAAAAAACGCCAGGCGTTAAAGCGTCGAAAAAAAAAAACGCCTCGGGTTCGTTTTTTTTTTTCGACGCGTCGCGTCGAAATCTACTCGACCAATGAGAACGGCGCTTTTGCTCACGTGTCTGGAGCTTCTGAAGTTACAGTAAAACACAACTTGGGGGCGCTCAAACACAAAACTGCCTTGCTGAGCACACATACCAGCGAAGAAGATAGACGCCAAGTAGCGTCTACACTGCCGCGAAGCAATAATGACGGACATTCTAAAATATCCCCGAACCAAGCACCAGTTGGAGCAACTGGTGCTTGAAATATTCATGTTTTCTTTGTTTGATTCTGACAAGCGCGTAAATACTTGCTCTCTTCTTCTGAGTGAAAAGCGACTTTAAGAAGCGTAAAGTTGCGCAGCGCCACCTTGTGTACAGGAGTATTTCTGTTTTACATTAAGCGCCATCTAATGTCAGGGAATGAAATTGCATGTTCACTCCACTCATCGTCAGCGAAAATCGCCTGGGTGTGAACACAAAAAACGTGACGAAAAACGCTGGCGAATAACGCCT
Organism: Oryzias latipes; assembly: GCF_053564925.1. Classification (NCBI taxonomy): domain Eukaryota; kingdom Metazoa; phylum Chordata; class Actinopteri; order Beloniformes; family Adrianichthyidae; genus Oryzias; species Oryzias latipes. The sequence continues at coordinate 19,759,806 of NC_136238.1, forward strand.
GGCGAATATTCGTCCCGGTGTGTACGGGCCTTTAGGTTGTCAATCCTCCACTGTTGTCTTAATTTCAGTTAATTACCCCCAGAGTGTTTTAAAGTCTAGTTTTCAGTCTTTTTCCGTTTCAGGAAATCTGATTTGTCACCTTTTTGTTTCTGGCTTAGTTATTATCCATGTTGATAAGCATGTTTTGTCTTTTGATACGGTCACTAAAACCCCCAGGAGGTGGTCTGGCAAACTGACCAATCAGAGCTCACAATCCCCATAAGTTAAGGGGTGTTTATTGTTCCCGCTCACATAATTCGATATGTATTTTCATGCATGGTCCATGAATCAATAGTATAAAAGACTTAACTCTTATTTTTATCACGGGTACTTTTTTTTGTAACCACAAAGAACAAACAAGTTAAAGACTTACTATTTATTACTTAAGATAAAGTCATTAATTTAATCAGGTGTTGTTTGAAATGCTATGAAAAGATAGGGTCGTCATGTTAAGTGCACACATCCCTCTCTGTGATTCACCTTCAGCCAATTGTAATTGACTGACTTGGTAGAAACGAGCTTGAGATGATGACTTCTTTCTTGCATCACAAGACAGTAGAGAGCACAACAGGAAGAAGAACTAACAAAGTTTGCCAGAAACCAATTATTTACTTCTGGATCGATTTGATGCAACATAATCTTGTTTGTGTCTGTGGTTTTCAACTGATACTGCTGTTACTTCCAGTACTAGGTCAATTTTTCGATGCGTATCTGTATCTTTTGTATCCTATCATAAAGCTACAGAACAGAGACCTATTATCCTTCGCAGTTGTATCTATGTCTGTGGGCAGTAAAGTATCGCCTGAGTATTAAAGGATGTAAGTTTGTGCGGCTTAGGTACCCTATACATTCTGCATTGTTTTATTTTTGTTATTTTTGTTAAGTTCTGGTTTTGTCCTATTAATTTTATTTATCTAGGTTGACCAAACACATTTTTGCTTCGCCTTAGCTCTAAAACTTTTAAATAAATGCATATGATCCTTATGTTAAAGGTTAATCCACAGACCATCCTGTTGATGTGACATCATTGGGGGCTTGTCCGGGATAGCTTTTATATATGCTAATTATACACCTGTTCATCCCAGCACAATGCAGCATATTGACAAAGTGGCAGCAACTTTATTAATATTAATAATATTACCAGATAACACCACCAGTGGAACATCAGACTCTGGTAACATCCACTACCAATTAATGTCATAAATATTATGTTATTATGTAAATATTATGTTGTTTGGGAATCACCTGTTGCAATATATCCATATTGTAATAGGACTCCAGGCAGCCTACTGTTTTTATTGTTGTTGGGTTTTTTTTTTTAAGTCACAGCCTGTTCTTCTGTCCCTGCATTTATCACTTAGCCATTTGCAAAGACACGGAGCCTCAGTGGTTAGCGCTCTTGCCTCACAGCGAGAAGGCCCCTGGTTCAAGGACCTGAAACATAACATCAGTGGGGGACCTTTCTGTGTGGAGTTTGCATGTTCTACCCGTGCATGCTCCGGGGACTCCCACTGTCCAAAACCATGCTTCATGGGTTAATTGGTCGCTCTAAATTCTCCCTAAGTGTAAAAGCATGGGTGTGTGACTGCGGTTCTGCGACAGACTGGCAACCTGTCCAGGATGTCCCCTGCAACCCCGTGATCCCGAAAAGGAACAAACAGCTTAGAAGATGAAGGAATGAATCCATTTGCAAAGAAACATTCCACATACGACTTTCCTCATGTTGCACGCCGCCGGACTGCTTTTAGCGCTCTAGTGACTAAAATGTAACTAAGAGAATCTGATCATCTTAAAAACTAAAAGATTTTTCAGAATAAAAGATTGTTCAGACATAGTCATACCGCTCCTCTGACGAAACTTTACCGCACAAGTGATCGAAAGTGTAGCTAAGGGAATCTGTTTAATTTTTACAAAATAAACGATTTTTTATATAAAAGTTTGTTGAGACTCAAAAGAATTAAAAAAAAAAAACATGGCTATAATTTCTTCAGCGGCCATGTGCCAATTGATGCAGGGACCGCCCGGTGGTTGGGGACCCCTGACTTACAGGACTTTGTGGATCACCAAAGTACTCTCAAACTGAACCTGTGCCGCAATGATGATCTTAGTTACATTTTTACAGTTTATATGCCACATTTTATTAGTTTTATTAAGAAACAGAACAGAATATTTTCCAAATAACCTATATTTAAAAAAAAAAGAAAATAAGCAACCAAGAGAAAATCAATCTGTTTAAATCCCACTGTATTAAATGATTGACGTGCACGAGTGGATTTTTTTTATTGGCATTTTGATAAATCCATACATGGTTTTAGGGCTCAACGCTTAAGTCGAGGGGGAATTCTCTCTCGGGCCAAATCAAGATTAAAACATGTCCAAGCCTTCATATTTCTACTTTCAACAGTTTTATTTTTTTAATAAAATGAAAGAAAATATCCTAAATGTAAGTCGCACGATAGGGACATTGATTAGAAGCAGGAAGCAAAGAGAAATTGGTTCCGGGAATTTTTTTTTTTTTTTTTTTTTTGGTTCCGGGAAATGAAAGAGGTCACCTGAGCAGAGGCTCGGTTCGTTTCGGACGTTCAGGTTCTAGTGATCTCAAAATTCCACCACAGAACAACCCGTCCGTCCGTCCGTTCGTGGATTCATCCGCCATAACGGCATGATCGATAGCCCGATTACCCCCCCCCCCCCCCCCCCCCCCCCCCCCCGACCTCGGCCTGTCAGTCACGTCCCCTCAAAGCGGATCCGACCGCAGGTGTTCGGACAAAGATGGCGCGCACGTGCACGGCTCTTTTCTGCCCCAGCACTCACCGTCATCTCCCGACAGGTTCACGCGCCCGCGTCCACGCTCACGTCACGGCCAAAGGAGCCTCCGGAGGCCGAAGGCCTCCCCCCTCCGGGTCATCTCCACCGCTTGCATCCCGCCGCGTCCTCACGGTGACCGAGCTCCGTCTGCTGCAGGCAGCGGGATCCACCGATCCCGGAGGAGGGGATGAGGCTGCACGGAGGACCGCGCAACAAGCGAGGGATAGAAGCCCGCGTCACATGCCGGTTCTGCAGAGGAACGGAACAGAACCGTGCGGAGTTCGGACCGGATGGAGCGACAGACGGCCTCCGCCGCAAAAATGGAAAAAAAAAATCCCCACCGACGAGCTGAGACTGTTGAAAGCTGCACCGCTTCAATGACTGGAAGGAGAAAATGGAAAGTCATGAAAGCCGCAGCGCCCCCCACAGGCGGAAGATTTCAACACACCCTGACGTGAAGCAAGCTGCTCACGCTGCGGGGAGTCTATGGAATGCCCTGCGTGCCAAAAAAAACATTTGTTCATTTCTGAAGATGTAAATAAACACATAACAAAATATTTGAATTATTTTTATAAACATTTCTGACAGTCTTGTGTATTTTTCAGAAGCCCCCCCCCCCTTTTTTTAAACATTTATTTTTTATTTTTAGTGTTTTAGGTTGCTTTAATTCAAAAAGGAGTTTTGTAGGGTTTAAAGGGCGGCGAATATCTAGAATTAAATACTGAGGTGCTTAAATTTGGCTGAAAAGTCAGCTCCAAAATATGAGATTTGTAAATATATAGTAGCCTAAATGTTTAAATACATCACAACTTTTTCTTCATTTGGTCTTTTATTTTGGCTAATTATTTTGCTTTTGTCTCTATATTTTTTAGAAATCTTTATCAGCATAGTTTGATCTGGTGCTCTAGGCATAAACGTGGGCTAAAATATATAAAATGAAAGGTTTAAAACATATCAAGCACTTAACAAAACTTGTAAATTAGATATCTATCTAGTAGACAATACTTGGATTTTATCTATGAATATGAATAATGTCTCATTATTATTTAACTTTTAGAGCTTATTAAAAAATAAAGGCATATCTGCATCCAAATCGCTTACTGAATCCCCATGGGGGTCACAGGGTTGCTGGTGCCAACCCAGCTACTATTAGGCAAGGGCAGAGTACAAGCTGAGCAGGTTGCCAGGGTCGCACACTTGGGGGCAATATAGAGTTAAACAATTCACCCATCAAAGTGTGGCCAGAGAAAACTCATGCATGCACAAGCAGAGCATGCAAACTCCCCACAGAAAGTTCCCAACCAGTATTCAATCCAAGGCCTTCTCACTGTGACACAAGAGCACTACCAGCTGTGCCACCATGCCAGCCATTGGTGCTTGTAAACAAGAAATTACATAAACACGTATAAATCCGTATTCCTAGTTCATAAAAGAGAAAGGTCTGTGGCGTTAATGAAGGAATATGGTCAGAAAAGTGAGGTGGGGTCACACAGAAAATTGATTGTGAAAGTCTTTCCACCACTCTTCACTCTGCCCTGAGCCACCTGGACCACCCAGGGAACTACGTTAGGCTGCTCTTTCTGGACTTCAGCTCAGCCTTTAACAACATCATCCCAGACATCCTGACAGAGAAACTGCTTCACCTGGGCCTTTCTTCCCCCATCTGCTCATGGATTAAAGACTTTCTGTCAGAACGACCACAATCTGTTAAACTTGGACCCCACCTTTCATCCACCATCACCATCAGCACAGGATCACCACAAGGATGTGTACTGAGCCCCCTCCTCTTCACGCTCTACACATCGGACTGCACGCCAACCCACCCCTGCAACACCATCATCAAGTTTGCTGATGACACTGCTGTGGTCGGGCTCATCTCAGGGGAAGATGAGACTTTCTACAGGGATGAGGTCAGCGGACTGGAAAAGTGGTGTTCAGGAAACAACCTCCACCTGAACACCACCAAAACGAAAGAAATAATCCTGGACTTCAGAAAGGGGAGAGTGGACCCGCCCCCACTTTATATAAATGGGGTCAGCGTGGACAGGGTTCACTCCATCCGCTACCTAGGTGTGCTGATCACAGAGGACCTCTCCTGGACTGCAAACAACACTGCGGCAGTAGGGAAGGCCCAGCAGCGTCTCCACTTCCTGAGAATACTCAGGAGGAACAACCTGGACAAGAAGCTGCTGGTGACCTTCTACAGAGCCACCATCGAGAGCATCCTCACGTACTGCATCACAGCCTGGTATGCAGGATGCTCGGCCGCAGACAGGAAGGCGCTGCAGAGGGTGATCAACACGGCCCAGAAAATCACCGGCTCCCCCCTGTCCAGCCTAGAGGACATTGCTAGCTCTCGCTACAAGAGCAGAGCCAGGCAAATCATCAAAGACTCCCACCATCCCAACCACCACCTGTTCCAACTGCTACCGTCAGGCCGACGGTACAGATCCCACAAGGCTCGCACAAATCGACTAAAGAACAGTTTTTTTCCCAGAGCAGTCAATCTCCTAAATAAATGTGAATCCCACAAAAACTGTAACTAGTGCAATATCTGAAACCAATGTGCAATATTAACAATTCCCAGTGCAATATAATGCAATTTAGAATAGTTGTGTAGCTTTGTACATATGTATATTTTCAGTTAAACTCAATTTTATTGTTCTTTAGAAGATTATCTATTTTATTGTTTAAGCAGCTGGAGAGCACCGGAAATTTCGTTGTCACAAGTTTCTTGTGTTACAATGACAATAAAGGCTTTCTGATTCTGATTCTGATTTCAGTTACACAATTTTTTCAGAAATTGTCAGAGCAGCATTTAAATGTTCACATTTAAGTTTATCCTGATGTGTGCACTTTGAAATTAAAAAATTGTCATAAATTGCAATTTCTTCATGTTGATTTACTGTGATAAAGTAAAAAATGTGGGCGTGGTAACCATAATTATTTGACCATTGACTTTGGAAATGATAATCATTGCATTTATTAATCAATTAAAGTTGAAGAAAACTGTCCTCGTAACATAGAGGGCAAAAAAAGACAGCAGAAATCTGTGACTTCTTTTTACACACGCATTAACATGTGCATTCTTCATTATTTCATTTTTAATTCAACTTTCTTGATAACAAATTCAGCTCAGTCAAAGCTTCCTTATGTGTCAATTCATCTATGCTAGCAGCTGCTCAAGCTAACAACTTGAAAACTGAAAGATTTACTTTACTTATGTAAAAATTTGGAATTTTATAGTTGCAAACGCTTGCAAACCAATGACATCACAGCGGGTGAAACTGTAGAAAACTAAAAATGAATGGGGCAAAAGTCTCCCATGGGGCTTCAGAAGAAAACAATTCAGCATCCACTAACGAAACCAACTTTAGTGTCAGTGATATCCAAAGGTCGTTTTGAAATTATTATGGGATGGCCACAGGGACTACAGCTTGGCAGGCATTTTGTGGCAAAGTGTGAAATTGAGCAATTTTCTGGAAATTTCACACACATGCCGCTAGCTTAAGTCTACGACCACCCCTGGAGTTTCGTCGACTTGTGACCTCCACAAGAAGGCGCCATCTTTAATTTAAAAAACTAGGAAAAGCACCACTTCCAAATGAAAACTTGTATCAGGGATTGTCCTCTATTGCCTCCTAACTCCTTGAGCAGCATTGAGAAGCCACTGAGAAAAAAATGTTGCATTTAGAAATTGTAGATTTTAAACAGTGGCAAGCTAGCAAAAGACGCATTCCCGTAACTCACACATTTTTGACAAAATATCGTGAAAATTTAATGCATGGATGGTCGGTTACAGCTGAACAAAGTTCTATCACATAAGGTATAAACGTATTAAGAATGTGGGCGTGGTTAGCGAGAATCCACCGTTTCTACGGAAATCCCAAATTTTACTTATGCCAATTTTTCTGAAACTTACAGCAATCTGTTCAGTGTCCCCAAGTGACAAAAACATCAACTGGTGGCTATGGAGATAAAACTAAGAGAAAAGCCGCCATTTTGAAGAAAAAGTGTTTTGTTTCATCAATTTGTCACATGTAGCTGTGAACATCCTGACGTGGGCAGAAAAGAGGGCGTCGTCGATGAGAATTCCATGAAGGCCGTGAAGACGAGGGCATAGAGCACCTGCTGAGCGGGTCAAAGGTGGGGGCGGGTTGTGCCTGCAGGCCACACAAAGCCGCTTGCAACTTTAAGATAAGATAACAAATTCAGCTTAAAATCGCTTCTTGCTTAGTTTTCAGTTTATCTATGCTAGCAACTGCTTCAGATTTTAAAACTGAAAGATTGACTTTATGTGATTCAGACAAAAAATGTCAACAAATATTTGGGATTTCACAGTTGCAAATGTATTTAATTCCCTTTGAAAAAAAATGAAACAATGGTTAGCTGTTGTTTCTTCTGGGAAAATGTACTTTCATTTGTTTGAAATTGAACAGATTTACGAAGAGCAATCGACTCACACAAACATCAGATAAACAAACAACTATCATCTGTCATGGTTTGGGTTTATTTGTCTTTGTTTGGGTCCATTTTGCTTCCTTTTTGTTTCTGTCATGTCTGAGTTCTGTTTCCTGTGTAATTTTAAAAGGTTACCTGTTATGTCATGGTTTTAAGTTTTACTTCCCTGGTCCCAATCTCTCCTGATTGCGTTCACCTGGGTCTTGTCAGTCCTGTTTGTATTTAAGAGTCTTGTCTCTAACTGTAATGCAGCAGCCACTAGAACTTGGGTTGATGACTGCAAAAAGACAAATTTTGCGAGAGTGGAAATCTACGGCTTCTCCATACTTTAAAGTGTGGCTCACTGACATGCTATCTCTCATCCACATGGAAAAAATTGGCCATGTCAGGACTGCCTCAGTTAATGTTCACAATAAACTCTGGACACCATTTCTAAATCACTTACAGAAAGTTAAAATTATTTAGCTCTGTGTTGGGACTGCATTTTTCTTTCTTCTCTTTATGTCCTATTTGGACGGCCTGTGAATAAATATTGAATAGATTGTAACTGGCAATTGTTTACATTCTGTTTTGTAATGGTCTAAAGAGCACCTGAACTGTTTGTTTTGCCTGTCGTCTCTGCCTTCCTCTTGTGCTGGTCCGTACCGTCTGATTCCCTTTGTTCCTGGTTTCCCCGACAGATGAGATGAGATGGTAACCTGCTCAGCAGTGCTTTTTGTTGGTTTAAGTATTAATCCTTGTGCTATCCTAGGCACTTTTACATTGGGAGTTGGGTCATCTTGACCCACTAGACAGTGCGCTGAACCTTTTTTCTTCAATGATTTGTGATCTTCACTGGTGTCCATGGATTACATGAAATCTTTCCACCTTTATCCACCTTTGTCATGGTAGGAATAACACGTCAATGTAAGGGTGGGGTCATCTAAGATAGCACAAGGGTTTCTAAAGACTTTTTGACTTGGAGCCACCTGCCTCCTCATCTCTGCAATTTGGGTCCTTCATGAATTCATCAATTTAAGACAATTTCAAACAGAAAAAACACAATAAGAACATTTTGTTTGACAAAAAAAATATATTTAAGGGTAATTTCCTAAATGTACTTTTTCAAATCTGTTCTAACAGGAGTTTTCTAAAAATTCTTTACAAACTATATATATAATTTTTTCAGTTTTTAGTATTTTTGCTTAAGTATCTAAACGACCATTAAAATAGATGCTTTAAGTATCATAAAACTGTCATATACAAATGCGTTTTAGTTTAAATTAAAAAATATATACTTTGGTCACCCTGCTGATTGAATCCGCTCAATAAAATACTGTGCAAATATTACTAAAAACAATTAAAAGTTTAAAAATGGATTTAAGAAATAGTAATCTAAAAACAGTTGCAACGGTTAAAAAAAATAAAAGTCCCAGCTAAAAAAAAGTCCAGTCCAAAGGTCCACCATTGAAACCAGCCATGGAGGGGGAAAACCAGCGGCTTTATTCACCGATTGTCAGGCCTTCAGGTCCCACGTGCAGCTTTCCAGTCAGCCCCGGCGTTCCTCCGCAGGGTCGACGCCCCCGTCTCACAAGGCTCCCGCTTCGTCCTCAATATCGGCGTTGGGCTGGCGATCTGCTGGTCCGCCCTTCCTCTGCTCTCACCCGGAGTTTCCTTCCTTACGGCACGCTTCAGCTGCGCTGCGAGCGTCTGATTCCGCTGCTTGATCGTTTCGCTTCAGGGCATCTGCTCAGAGTTCCATATAAGCAGTGCTGAGGAGTTCTGCCCAATGAGGTCCAGGTCTGTGCAATCAGGTCCATGATCCAAACAATTAAACCGCATGCAAGAGTAAGACAAAAACAAAACACAACAAAACCACCCAAAAAGAAATACCAAGGATCAGCACAAATATCACACACATTCCGGTCCACCTTTGACACTTTTTCTACTAGTGAGTCTATCTCTCAACTGAGCTTGCCTCTTGTTTTTCTTTTTTGGTAAAATGTGTTTTTGGCGCCCTCTTCAGTTTCTAGGCAGGAAGCGCAGGTTGATGGGTTGTGAGGGAACAAGGAGAGTCCGGGTCTTTGGCTCCACGACTGGCGCCCCGGCTTCGGGCTCAACTGTGTAGTTCTGCACCAGCTGCACCAAAACACAAATATTTTCCACAATTAAAATAGACATGTCAAAAGATCATGTTCTTTTCTGAGTAACAGTTTGTGCTCCCTTTACTATTGCAGACCAAATTAACTCACTTTTCTTAGCTTAAAATCTTCAGTTCATACAGTAGAAACCTACTCCTGACACTTTTTTAACCTTTTATCAGCAAATTGCTTCTCTTTAGTTTTTGTCAACTAAAATGTTAATAAAGCTGAAATACAGAGCGTTCTTTTTTTTTGTCTGGAGATACACCCACCACTCACCCGGGAGAGAGCAAAAAACATCTCCATCTCTGCCACCCGCCTCCCCACGCAGGCTCGCACGCCCACGCCAAACGGGATGAAGCTGTAGGGGTGGTGTTGGTAGAAGCCGGGCGTGGCCCTGTTGCCGTGGCAGCTGGGTGCTTCCACTTGAAGCCATCTCTCCGGGATGAACTCCTCTGGGTTTTTGAACTGTGCCTCGTCGTGGCAGGCCGCGTAGTGGCACAAGTGGAACTGAGTCTGCAGAGCAAACACCGTCGGGTTTGTTGACATTTGCGGTTCCGTGGCAACTCAGATATACGAGCGTGTCACATTCGGGGCTCTTGCCTTCTTCGGGAAACAGTAGTTGTCCACAATCACTTCATTCTCAGCAACAAAGCGTCCGTTGCCGTGGACGACGGGATACAGGCTGGTGGAAGAAAACTCTTTAAAGTGTTTTGTGTTTTGTTGAACTTCACGTGACACCAGGTAAAGGAAAAAAAAAAGCATGATCTCATGGAACAACACAGAAGTGTCTCAGAAATGGTTCTTCCCTTGAACGTAGTGGCAGCTGACCTCATTGATGAGGAGGTTCCACAACCCTCTGGTTACAGTCAAAAAATGGAGTGGAATTGGGGTAAATGTTTATTAATAAACTACAAAGTTTTGTTAAAAGGCTATAAAAAAATTTTCAACTTTGTAAATGTTTTAAAATAATTTTAATCACACAGTTTTAGTGGGAAAAAGACAAAAACGTAGGGGAGAAAAGTCATTTTTGGAATCCTCCAGCTCACCTGAGCTAACTGAGATAACCCAGGAAGTTTTTCCAAATGCAGTTGCAGCAAACTAGAATTCTTTTACATTATTTTGTAATTTGGTGGCAGAAAACAGGACATTAGAGCTCTAAATGTAATTTTGACACTTTCACAAACATGTTTGTTGAGGCTACATCCTTTGCTAGTACGTATTTGTATTTGTATGTGAAAACGTGAAAACACCGCTCAGCTCACCGCAACGTTTCCTTTATGACGGCCTTCAGGTACGGCATCCTGTTCAGGTCGTCTCTGGTCGGCTCCTGTTTGTTCGGACACAGAGAGTTGATCTCACTGTACAGGAAGTCCTGAGTCCTGCGGTTCCTCGCTAACTGGTACAGCGCCCACGACAAAGTGTTGGAGGTCTATGATGGGATTAGATTAGAGTAGGACAGAGTGAGTCAGCATATGTGTGAAAATAAATGTTATCTATTTACATTATATATGACCAAAGCTAGCACATGCAGGTTAAAAAAAATCAGAGGTTCAAAAATCACACCCTGAGGAACACCATACAACATGAAAACACTTCAATACATTATTTACAAACTAAAAGTCTAAAAAAAAGTGCAGAGGTGTATAAATTATACACATATTAAGCGCAATTTTCAGATCTTGGCCCCTAAAAACAAGAATATTTTCTTCTTTCTCATTTAATAACAGAATGCTGGAAAAGATGATCTCTGACACAAACGGCTAAAATTTTCCCACCTGCCAATCAAGACTATCTGCCTTGAATAACGCACAAATTTAGGATTTAAACAAATTCAAACCACGGCGATGGTTATGTAACGTAAAATAAAATTATTAACATAAAAAGGGTTTTGAAACCAGACTGGTAAAACTTTTTTTTGGGGAGTAAAGTTTGATTTATTATCATGAGGCTCATTGCAATCAGCCACCAGTGGTTATTTTAAGAAATACAACTTAAACGATAAGCTCTTTATATTTTGGTTTGTATGTGACCCTCTCCTTTACATTTTTTGAATTTGACATGTTTGATCACAGTATTATATCATATATTATTAAAGTCAAATACATAATTGGTTTTGGATGAACAAATAGTTATAGTTAAGAATCTTTAACACCAAAGATGTCGTTGGTTACACCTATATAACACGCGCTTATTGACATACCGTAACTGTTTGACCATTTATGTGAGCAACATGAATCGGCCAACTCTGACACGGAGAAAAGGGGTGTTGTGTATCGGTTTTTCACAAATATACAACACATTACTAACATTAAGTGTTTAATATCTGTGCAAAACTGCTTTTCTCGGCTTCAGAATTGACTAGAGCTACGTTAATTCAGTAAATCTGACTCAGTGGTGGTGTACCACAGGGCTCTGTTCTTGACCCACTGCTTTTTATTTGGCAGCATATTTTTAAATGGCTTTCTTTACAAATGCTTACTCAATAAAACAAGTCACAAAACGTCAATATTGTTATTAATGAAAAAAAATAATATTTCCGTCTTTGTTTGAAACCATTTCCTTGACTTCTCCTTTTGTTGCTGTAAGAAATTATCTTACCGATATACGTTTGTGTCCTGTCCACAAAGCTCAATATCTGTACACTAATCAAAAGCAGGTATACTTCATTTGCTGAAGCTAGTTTACATCTCCAGATTTCACAAACTTCCTGCATGAGTTTAAAGGTTAATGACAAGCCCCAACCATGCCCAAGAATGCAGCTGAACTAGCTCTGTGTTGCTCCATACAGCCCCAGTGACAAAACTGCCATTCATTTGAACTTGAAGGACAATTTGGTTCCCTCTGGCTAGCATTAAAAGATTTGGCTTTTACCATTTTTTGTTGTTTGTTTTTCAGAAAAGGGAAGGTTTTGACATCCCTTAGAGGAACAGAAATAAGCTGCATGCGTTTGTTTACTTTCCAGGAATATATGTTAATCAGAATTCCCTTTTAGTTTTTTTCCGCCCTATAACCTAAGGGATCACAGTGAGTCATTCGGTTGCTCCAGATTGCAGTGAGCCTTGTGCCACTTTGTTTTGGGATGTGGCAGAAAGTTCAAGATGAACAAGAATCGAGTCCACACCTCTTGTAGTGACAGTTTTTTTTCCCAAACGAGCAACACACAGGCTGCTCCGACTCCAAATTTGACTCCTCAGGTCTCAGATTAGGATTGAAGTTGTGGGCTAAAACAACGGTGTGGTCTAAAACCCAGGTGTCAGTGAAGATGAGTCTTTACGCCGAGTCATGGTCAAATTTAGCTTTGACACCTCAATCTTGCACAAGAATTTCACTTGAAGCGTGTCGCAACCGAACTGCTGATGATCATTACGGAACATGTGTCCACACACAGAAACAGCATCCTCTCTCACGATTCAAAAACATGCAGAACAGAATCAACATGATCAACAGCAACTATTTTTAACACAAAATACATAAACCAACACAAAATGTAGCATTTTTTTATTGGGGTCAAATTTTTCCTTATTTTGTGTTTGGGTCAAAATGGCCCCAGTTTTAAGTTGGGTAAGTAAAAACAAACTCCTTAGACAACTTTTTTAACACAACAAAAGGAATGCTTGCTATTTTAGTCAATTCTAAGGATCTCAAAAATAAATAGTGACATTTGTGGTGGGACGGGTCATTTATGGCTCACTGAGACCCCCAATACACAAACACAAACACAGGCCCCCTTAACCAACCCTCTTCCATGTAAGCTCTTGATACACACACACACACACACACACACACACACACACACACACACACACACTTTTCGTCTTAATCCAACCATCAATCTATATGGGTCAGTTTTGACCCTTAAAACCCCAAATGTCATTTGTGTTAATCATTTTAAAATTTGAGTAGGAGTACTCTAATATTAATTTATGCAACATCGAGAGAATAATTATTCATTTTTAGCCACAGGGAGTATAATTGCTGAATTTGAACACGTTTTATAAATCAAAAACAGGCTGCATTTTATAGAATAAAAAGGTTTGTGGACCCTAGAGAAATACTTTTTAAAGGGAGTCCATTGAGATGAATGCACGCAAAGGGAACAGTCCATTGGTTAGGATTGAGTTCGCTTAATTTGGTTGTTTAAATGAACCTGAATTCATCCAGCCACATTTCAATGAGTTGCTGTGTCTCATTGTTTTGGTTTTGTGCCAATACTTTCAAGAGAATTCTGTTAAGGAAATTACAAGGTAATTTTTAGGATGACATCATGGCAGAACTGGGCTTGTGCTGCGTAACGAGATACAGAAAAGCATGTAAGAAACGTTTTCAGCTGCGTTAAAATACAACAAATAAACAGTTGGCCTCCTTTTTGTGGTTTATAACACGACAGTCGTTGCTTTACATTTGTCCGTGGCTACATTCCTACATTACATTGGCTACGGTGGCCGTTTTGGTCCAGTTGTTCTGCTCTGAGGACAGATCTTATTCAGACTGAGGAATCTCAGAGTGAACTGAAGCTCAGTCCGATTGAAAACGAACCGAGACCACCTCCAAAGATGGGTCCGAGGGCGGTTCCTGGTCCAGGGGTGCATTCAGACTGAACACTTGTTCCAGATTATCAGGGGAAACAAAATCTGGTTCACTTAAACCAGACAAAATGTGTCTAGCCTGAATACCCCCTCAGTTAGCTATGGTATAGAAAAACAATATTGAATGTTTTTAAGTATTTTCAAGCTGAGTTAATTCACGGGTCAAATTTGACCCACTAACACTAAAGATGACCACTCTTTAACTAGATGTTTTTGCTCTGTGAGCATTAATTTGTCATAAAGTGGACTAAAGAGAGCACAAAGAAGTCTGGCGGTTGTTGGAACACCCTAAAGCAGGACCGGTATGACGTCACAAAAAGTTTTCACCGATCTTTTACATGTAGGCGGACCTTTATTGTCTCTATACGCTCCGATGACGGAGGAACATAGTCGTGGCAGGGCGAACCCTGAGCTTTTATTATTTTTTTTTAATTATTTTGATACGCAGGACATTGTACATCGCGCAGGTGTCATCATCCTCTCTTCTTCCCTCACTCATGGTGCAAAAAACAAGTATTCATTCATTCATCTTCTTGACCGTTTTTCCCTTTCGGGGTCACGGGGTTGCCGGAGCCTATCCCAGCCACTTGGGCGTAGGCAAGGGATGCCCTGGATTGGTCACCAGTCTGTTGCAGGGTGGAATATCCTCAATCACACATCTATTTGCTCTCACACTCACACCTATGGACAATTTAGAGTTGCCAATCGACCTATGAAGCATGTTTTTGGACAGTGGGAGGAAGCCGGAGATCCCGGAGAAAACCCACGCATGCACAGGGAGAACATGCAAACTCCATACAGAAAGGTCCCCCATTGATGTTGTGTTTTTCATGTCCCCCAAGCCGGGACTTGAACTGGGGGCCTTCTTGCTGTGAGGCAAGAGCGCTAACCACTGCGCCACCGTGCAGCCTAAAAAACAAGTACTGTCTATTAAATGTAGCTTTCTTTTTTGTTTATTTTTTGGAAGTCGAAGGCTCCTCTTTTGTCTCCTGGGGGATATTCCAGGAAGCATGTTTAAACTAGCCTGACTTTAAGCCTGAACTCTGGCTGAAATCCGCCTGAACTTGCTTACTCTGGGTAAGTCGGTTCCAAAAGACCGGATATGAGTTGGCGTGATTACGCTCGACTTGGTAACCCTGGGTTAATGCAAGTGCACAGCAGGTACATAAAGACATTCTCAATAGATCGCCGATTGCTGGAGTCACCATGGAAACGCGTGGTGAAAAAAAAAAGAAAGTGCTATACTTCAGTGAGACGGAGTCTGAGATTTTAATGACGGCGTATGAAGATTATACGTCCATCAAAAAGGTATTACGGCTGCATCAGCAAATGAAAGAGTTTCTGCTTGTAGTAGAAGAACAGACAAAGTAAATGCACCAGTTTCTGATCTTGTTTCCATTTTTCTTGTGACGCATATATATATATATATATATATATATATATATATATATATATATATATATATCTTATCCAATTTTGCCAACTTAAATGAATTACTTCTATTGGAAACAAGTAATTGAGTTAAATTTATTCAACCTAATTTCTTACGTCTATAAAACTCAATAATTGTTTATACAACTCAGATTTACGTATTTATCTAACTAAATATCATATTACTCCAATTCAATTAATATTTTTTACATCTTAATTAATTATATTTCTTGAACTCTCATATGTCTCAGTTTGAGCCGGCAGATATGCTCATTTTTTATAACAATAAGAAGGACGGGGAAAAAATGTACGGTGTGAGTATTGAATTGAATGGGTTTTAGCTTCATGTTTGAAAGGGCTTCAACCTGGAAGTCAGGAGGTGGCTGCTTTAATAGGAAATGTTATGAGACAATAGAGAAGACAGAAAATTAATCATTTTAATTCATTTTATGTTACTCTTTTTGTTTATTGAATAAATGTCATTTTGGCAAATATTGCTAGTCATAAACCAACTGCACTGGA
Organism: Oryzias latipes; assembly: GCF_053564925.1. Lineage (NCBI taxonomy): Eukaryota > Metazoa > Chordata > Actinopteri > Beloniformes > Adrianichthyidae > Oryzias > Oryzias latipes. The sequence goes on from NC_136238.1 coordinate 19,775,776, forward strand.
ACTATAACATAATAATTTTTTTGGTTTATTTCGTTTTTTTAATGCTTTTACCTGGAACAAAAATTATAGATGATAATTAACAGTGTCATCATTCCCATCTGGACTTTTGACCTCTCACCGTGTCGACCCCGCCCAGCATCAGCTCCGTCACGCTGATGTAGACCTCAGCTCTGCTCATCTTGTCCGACGCCAGCAGGTAGGTGAGGTACAGGCCGTCCGCGGGCTCCCCGGATCCATCCTGGGCCTGGATTTCAGCCACCCTCCTGTCGACTAGCTTCTTTGCTGCGATGCGGAAAAAGCCGTCACTGACGGAGCCGATGGCCATACCCCTTCTGCTGGTTTGCGCAGTGACGCACCAACTTCATAAAGGTCGTCCCAGGCCTGCACAAAGCGCCTCCAGAAGGGGAGGATGCTGCGGGTCCAGCGCGGGAACAGGATCACGACCTCTGACAGCATTAGCATGTCGTTGACGGCGGCGATGAAGCGCTGGGTGTCGCGGGGAATCTGCTCCTCCAGGCAGCCCAGCCTGGTCTCAAACAGGATGGAGGAGATACCTGGACAGCAGGAGAGTCAAAGGGACTGCCTCACCGTCTGTGGAGGGGGCGGGGTCAGCCGCAGACCCCACCTTCAAAGCCAAACTTATACAGCTCAGCCGCCACGTCGGAAACCGTGCTCCCATCGTGACTGCGACTTCTGAGGAACTCCACGCGCCGCAGCAGATCTCCAACCACCCGGTGAATGATGGGGGCGTAGGCCGACACCTCCTGCAGCTTCAGCATCTTGGGGTTGAGGACGCTGCGCATTCGGTACCACTCCGGCCCCGTGCTGCATACAAACACACAGAAAATGGAAGATTCTGCAAAGTTCTGCTCAGAACCGAGGGCGTGGCCTTAGAGGACTGCACTCACTCTACATGCAGGCCGTAAGCCTGTCCCCTCAGATCCCGGTACTCCTTCCAGTGAGCCAGCTCCACTCGGAGCGGGTAACGACCTTCCTGCTGGATCACCTGAGCAATCAGATCCGGAGACGCCACGTTGACTATGTCAAACGGGCCGAACTTGGAACGCCAGACGGGTCCATACAGACTCTTCTGTAAACACTAAAAAGCAAAGGAAGTTTTTTGATTGGTTTTTAACTTGTCTTGTCCAACAGCTCAGCAAACAGATAAGAGCTGAAGGCCTCTTGTGTTGGACAGATTTTACGTTTACAACAGGGGGTTATGAATCTTCTGACACAGGAGGTATATTTGCATAAACCCCTTTGGTAATTTAGCCTAAACTTATTTATATTGATTATATTTGTAGCCGTTTTTTGTTGGACAGGACAGAAAAGAAGAAAAAGGGGTGTTAGAGAAAGTTTTAACAGAACAACATAAAAAAACACGATTGATTATTTTTAATACTTATCCGATACCTTTAATTGAGACATGAGAGATTCACAAGGTATGCATTTTCTTTTGAATCATTTGGGATTATTTTACAAATTTTACTGAAGATTTCTTCCTAATACTCAATTTAGAGGAAGTTTTTCTCCCTACTGTCACCTTTTGCTTGATCAGAACCTGTCAATCACTCATAATATCAATATAAATTAAAAATAATCTCTCAGTCTTCAAATCATTTGGACTGACTCGGAAAGACAATCATAATTTTTTGTCTTTTGTCCGACATCAATCATCTATATTGTAAAAGCGTTTCCAGTGGTCTTTTAATTATGATTATGACTTTTTTTAGCTAAAATATAAAAAAAATATGTGCTTCTCTAGGACATAGTTTCTGTAGGGCGTCAGGAGTTTGTTAGAGATTCACCTCGAACTTGTGTGTGGGATATTTGAGAGTAAGCCTACCCTCATTTCCCAACATCCTTTAATATCTACTCTCTTCTGCTAGTTTAAAGCCCCTCACACCCCTGACATAACATTAGTGGTGCAACAAAAATGGCGAGCAATATCAGAGCTAACCAGCCGTGGACTTTTGAGTCCAATTCCAGCTTGGATGAGGAAAATAAAAAGGTCCCGTGTCAAATGTTTTCGTCTTCTCCTGATTCACAGTGATTTGAATAAAGAAATACTCAGAAATTCAAATTTATAACCTAAATTTCTTTATTTCCAGGCCCTCGATCATCAGAAAAATGCCACAAGGGCATGTTAAAAAACGTCAAAACACTAATTTCATCAGAGTGGGTTTCTAAGACGACTTTAGTTGTGACCAGGAACTTTATACGAATGCAAGCGAATTAACATTAAATGCAGGAACATGATCTTACAACATCAGGAGTGAATGAGCAAATCTTTGATCTTGATCCTGTATAATCCAAAACTGACTATAGATTTAAAGCAGATTTTAGAGGCTCTAACTCAACGTCCTCCTTTCCTTCTTCCTTTTTCCGTGAAAGTGGAGTAACTTTGAAAGTGACATGCTGAGTTCTTGAACGTTGGTAGAGAAGGTGATGCTCCGATTTTTTTTAAAAACGCCAATTTTGTTAGTTTGAAAATTTAAAAAAAAGAAAAAACATACATCTTAAACAAATCTTCACTAAAGTTTCTTTTATTCTGAAAGAACCTCAACAATCCGTTTTAGACTCCAACTCAAGTCAGGAAAACCCAAAAGTACCACTTGTTTGTTTGTTTGTTTTTGAACTTCTTGGTACCTGCAGCAAGTGAGCCTTCTCCGCGTATCCTCTCGCAAACAGCCAGTACAGGGTTCGAGGCCAGCTCGGGCCCGGAAGCTCGTCGATGCTCTTCAGCTTCCCCGCCTGCTCGGTGGTCGCCTGGACGTTCAGGCCCCTGACCGGGAGAACCGGGGCTCCGCAGCGCCGGAGCTGCACCGCGGCCGGAGAGAGCCGGAGGCAGGCGGCCACCGCCCGGGAGCTCATGGTGAAGACGGACTGACGGAGGAGGAGGGACTCACTCGCGGAGCTGCTCCACCTGCAGGCGGTTCTGTGCCCGAGAGTCAGAACAAGGAAGCTTTGTTGTTTCGCTTCATCTTCTTATCAAACCATCTGCAAAGCTGCTGCTGCAGAGCCACTGTTCGTGCACGGAGAACAGATGGTTCTAATGTTATAACACTGGTGCAACACTGACATCTAGTGGTCGCTTTGTGTAAAACCACCAAGAACCACGTTCTGACAACTTCAAACTAACAAAATCGTCTTTCTTGTCAAAATATGTAGAACATTGGTCCAGGATCCAGAATTTATGAAGAAATAAAGTCAAGAGTCCAGAATTTAAGCAGAAAATAAGTTTGGGGTCCTGACCTTATGTGGAAATACAGTCCAAGAGCAAGAGATTCAAGTAAATCTTGTTCTTGGACTGTATTTCCACAGAAGATTTTCAAGAACGAGATTGTCTTGAAAATCTTTTTTTTTTTTGGGACTGTATTTCCAGTTTAAGATCCAGAATGAATGAGAAATAAAGTTCAGGATCCAGAATTTAAGAATAAAGTAACTTCAGGAGTTTATGCAATACCAAGTCAGAATCTGAATTGCTTCCCTCACCCTTTTACTCCTCCCTATTGGTCCAATTGGGTATTTGGAGCTGTAGTGGTGTCCAAACGTGTTTTTATTTATTTTTTTATGGGGAGCTATAGCGACTCAAGACGATTTTAATCATTGTCGGGTTTTCCACGTTGCGCTTGTGCCGTGGAGGAGACACTTTGTTTTTCACGTGGGTGTGCTCTAAAGCAGACAAGTTTAAATGTGAATGTAAATAATGACTTTTGTTTTTTTAAACGACGTTTTAAAGTTATAAAACCGATGTTCCGAGTGCTGGCAGCTAAGCGCTTACGTAGATGACCAGCGACTATTGATAACGTCATCAAGCTGTAGGAATGGCCAGATTTAAAGACTATTTTATCCAGATCTCTACTCTTGGAGGGATAAATGTAGGGGTGGGGAGAAGCCGTAAGACTAGGGAAGCAATTAGGATTCGGCTCAGGATGCAGAGTTTATGAGGAACTAAAGATAAGGGACTATTAATTCTGTCAAATGCAGTTCAGAATCAAAAGTCCATCTAACCTAACAAGAAGGATCATGTGAGTTAGTCCGCAGAGTTACAATAATCCATTCATTTGAAAGTGCCTTTTAAAAAACACTAAAGGACACTTTACATAAAGTGTCACTTAAAAAACTACAAAAGTAAAGAACAGGCTTAAAACTATAGGACAAAAAGAAACTTCCTTTTCAGTTAAACACAAAAAGATCAAATAATAAACATTCATTTAAAAAAAATTAAATGCCACAGTTTTTAAATTGACCACAAAGAACAGTTTCAAAACAAATGTCTGTGGCGCTCTTTACATTCCCCGCAGATAGGTGGCGATAGAGCACGTTTTCTTTGATTTCTTTCCATCATTAAGTAGACGAAAGAGACAAACGAGCCTCCTCGCCGTCCGCCATCTTGCTAAGGTAATTGCGAGCCTGCGGGTGGAAGAATTCTGTCTGTTTTCATTTGCTTGTCAAAAAAACTCAAATTCCCGATTTATTTAGACTTCCGGTGGTAATGATGGCAGGTACCTACAAACCCACGTGAGATTTAAAAGCTGGTATAACGCCGCTGAAAGAAGTGAAAATTCGAAAAGGGTTAGCCAAATCGACCGCTAACGAACGCGACTGTTTCTGCACGCAGCAAAACCAACATGACGACGGCGGCAGCCGTTTGATTCGTCCCAGGATGCCCACCGGCTGTGCGCACGCAAACTGTCGCAATGTGGTCGGAAAATTCCGCGGAGTCACGTTTCATAAGTAAATATCCCCAACAAAGAACTTTTTTCTTTTCTCTCTTTGATCTGGCTGTTTGTGACGTCACAGGTGCGCTCTCTCTTGTTTCTTTTTTTTTATAGATTCCCGAGAGAACCCGAGAAGCTTTCCCGGTGGACGAAATTCATGAAGAGACACGAGAGCTGGGTTCCGAAGTACTACGACCGGGTCTGCAGCGTCCACTTCAGCAGCGAACATTTCGACCGAACCGGGCAGACCGTGAGGCTGCGGGACAACGCCGAGCCGTCCCTCCCTCACCTGCCCTGGCGCTTCCCTAAGGTCACATTTATTAACACGAAGAAAGAAAAACAGCTTTTTATTCATGCGTGTGTTAGTTCTAAAGTTATATAAAAGGAACAAAAAAACAACAACCTGTTTTACATCAAAGCATTAAATCTAAAGTAGAGGGTTTAAAAAAGGGTAAAGGAACATTAGGACTCTTTTGGTTCCAACTGAGTGCAGGATAAGGAGGTTTTTTATTTTTTATTTTTAACTTCGGCAACATCTAGACCCACTAGACAGTGCTCTGAACCAATTTTCTTCAATGATTTGTGATCTTTACTGGTGTCCATGGATTACATGAAATCTTTCCACCTTTATCCACCTTTGTCATGGTAGGGAGAACACGTCAATGGAAGGGTGGGGTCATTTTGACCCACTAGACAGTGCGCTGAACCTTTTTTCTTCAATGATTTGTGATCTTCACTGGTGTCCATGGATTACATGAAATCCTCTTCACTTTTATACACATTTGTCATGGTTTGGATAACATGGCAATGTAAGAATGGGGTCATTTTGACCCCACAAGATACCACAGGGGTTAAACATTTATCACATACAATATAGATGATCCGTTGTTTTTTTTAAATTTTTCCCCCTAGTTATTTCAGATATTTCCAGCTGTCCAAGCATTGTAGGAGGGGATTTTAATACCGTACTAAACCTATCATTAGACAGGTCCAGCAACAACAATAATAGTAACCGGAATTGGTATCCACAAATACAATAAAACAGTTCATGAATGAATTTGGTCTTGCAGATTGTTGGCGAGCACAAAATCCCCAAACCAGAGAGTTCCCTTATTTCTCATCTGTCCATTGCACTTGTTCTCGCATTGATCTCTTTTTGACCAGTAACTCCATTAAATCAGATATCTCAGATTCACAAATCATAGGTAGTGATCACGCTCCCAGTACATTTCAGTGGAATCTGTTACATACACAAAATCACAGCGTCAGATGGCGATTCAATGCATCGCTCCCTAAAGATCCTTAATTTCAATAGTTATCTCGAGAAAGAATGGGCATCCTCTCTAGAAATAAATGACACGCCAGAGTTGTCAGCCACAGTGTTGTGGGAAACGGGTAAGGCAGTTCTAACAGGAAAAATCACAACAAATTCTGTTTATAAAAAGAAGAAAGAAAAAAAAGAAACTAGAGCAAAGGATAAAAATACTTGAATCATTGAATGCAAATAATTCAACAGAAGGAATTAAGAAAATATCGAGTTTAATTAAACACTATAATAAACAAAAGACAATTTTTAACATTTATCACAATAAGTCAGGGGTCTGCGACCTGCAGTTCTTCGGCTTAAAAAAGCTAGAAATTTGAGTAAATAATTGGTAATTATTACCAATTACCAATTGGTAATTAGTCTTGTGTTAGGGTCAGCACGGACCCGCTTTAGTTTTTAATTGCAAACAAGGCTTTTTTCGCTTTGTTAGGAATATTGATTCCAGCAAAATCAATTTGTAATTCATAAATTCTCTGGTTGAAATTTTGTCCTTCCTTGTGTTAGGGTGGGTTTTGACCCGGTTATATAAAATAATGTTATAAAGGAATAATAAGATTAGATAGACAGCTCAACACCTTCCTTCTTATTTTCCCAAATAGGAAGCACCATTGCTTCCTGATTCGGGCGCCGCCATGTTGAAACCAGTCGATGGGGATTAGTCCAAGTCGTTCAGAGTCGTCGTATGTATGGAAACTACCGTAGCCATTGCCATAGATACGATGGCTCAGAGCGACTTGGACCAATCACTGTCGACTGGTTTCAACATGGCGGCGCCCGTATCAGGAAGCACTGTAAGGGAGTTGCATTATATTGCGAGAGCCGAAGGTGAGGCATTTTCTATGGGTGACGTCTCTCCTCGATCCCTCCAGTCTGTGATTTTAGCCACCACGCTGACGGCCACCTCCTCTCCCAATCATGCTGGGATGCTCATTGGTCCCTTTTTGCCCATACATGTATCTAACACACATACAGGTATACATGAACCAAATTAATGCTCTGACAAGGAAAACAAAGACGCACATGGATCTCTGATTGCATCAGAATAGAGCTGAGGAGAGGGCTTCTGGCCCACCCCGTCTATTTTCTACGTTGCGAATACAATCCCTTTCAAGCGTTTTTTTTCCCGTGAAAACTGCCACAGATCTGAGGAGGAAGGCCTCTCCTGGGAAATGTCTGTCTATTTCCTCTTACAGAGTAGGAAGCTCCGAAAATCTGTCAACAGGACCAGGAAGCGTCCCTCCACTCAGAATGATTCCACCCCACCGCCAGAGGATAACAGTGAACCTACACCTCAGTCTCCATCTCCCAGCGTAAGATTGATCTTTGATCTGTTATTAAACAAAGCAAAATTCTACCCTTACAACCTTAACTAAGAGGACTGTAATCAATTGATGACAGATTTATATAAAACCAAGTATCATCTGTGTTGCTTAAATAAAAAACAAGGTTCTTTTGCATATTCAGACCCAGAGTGTAGCTTAAATCTAAGGGGTCCAAGAATCAAACCCTGAGGAACCCCTGATATCATTTAGGTCTTTGCTTACACAAACAAAGCAAGGGATATATTTTTTTAAATATGCATACCTGACAATTGTGTTCAACCAAACACAAATCTTTATTAAGGAAATTATGACACCAAGGTTGAAAAATTTGACATAACTGAACTGATCTGGATCTATTTAGACCAACAAAGTCACAGATACGAGTTTTGGTTGTGAGTCAGAATTGTCCAAAATAAAATCACATAGAATCTACTCCATTGTCAATTGTTTAAAGAAAAACGATTAAAGATGACTTCTCTCTTACAGAACAGTGAACCTCAAGAAACCATCTGCAACACAGAAGAGCAGCCAGCGTCTCCTCGTAATGTTTTACAGAATGAAAGTGAACCTGTCCAACAGTGCTCCATATCCAGTGTAAGACCTTTCTTGAAAGTCTGTCTCAAAATTGGTAAAATGTCATTTTTAATTGCTCCTTTTAAGAGTTTAAAACATGTCATTTTATTCTTAGAATTTGTTATTGTCTGAATATTTTGCCATTTAAGCTCAATTTTCTAGTTAAACGCATATTCGAAAGAACAGGAGAGTGTTTTCTGAAGATGAGATCTGCAGAAAAATAAATAATACAAAAACAAATAATAGATGGGTACTTTGTTTTTGGGGTCATAGGATGTATGTGTCAACGGGGGGTGCTGTGTTATCATAATAACCGTGCTTGTTTTTGTTTATAAACGTAAAGTACTTCGAGCTGCACAATGCAAAAGAGGCACTTTTTATAAATAAAGTTTGATTTTATTTGCTGGAGAGAGAAAAAAATCGCATTTATAAAGCAATTACTAGAGAGCCTAATTGACCATAATTACTTGATTATAGAGTTAAGTAAACTGAAATGACACATACATTTTGAAAAAAAGTGTTATCAGAATTCATTGAGTAAAAAATAGCAGTGATCCCAGAACAAAACCCTGAGGGACTCCACAAGTCATTGTCATTTTGAGCCCTCATTGCAGAGCCCGATAGACAATGGTTATTTGAACATAGAGCTAAGTCCAGGTAAATTTTCTGTGTAATTGGGGGTAAAATGTAATTAGCAGTCATTTTCTCAACAAATATAGTAGTGGTCCCAGAACAAAACCTTGAGGGACTCCACAAGTAATTGTCACTTTGAACAGTCATTGTAGAGTCATGACTGGTTCAAAATGTTGTCATTCATAATTCTAAATGTCCTTTATGTTATTTTGGGTTTATGTCTTATCAAACATCATAGTGATGTGACCAAACTGTTAAAATATCATGGTGCTTATTGAAATTCACTAGATTAAATTGTGGAATCACAAAAAAAGTCCCATCCGTTTTTGTCATTTTTCTTCCACAGAACAGTAAACTCGTCCAAACTGCGAACAGCACAGGGAAGCGCCTGGCCTCCTCCCAGAATGCTTCCCTCTTCTCAGCGGAAAAGGAAGGCCAAGCCCCCGAGCAGTGGTCCCTTTCCACCGTAAGGTCACGTTTGTAGTCCTGTGCAGTGCCATCGCTTACATTGTGACGTTGCGCGTGCTGCCTTTCGACAGTTCCACACCTACGCTGGCTCCAACGAAGACTTCAAGCTGAAGTGGCAGCAGGCCGAGCGGAGGGCGGAAACCTTGAGTCGGAAGCTGCGTACGATAACCCGAACCGCCATGCTCCTCAAGAAGAGCATCTCCTCTTTGAAGGAGGAGCTAAAGGAGAGCAATCTTCTGAAAGAGCGACTCCAGCAGAAGCTCGACACCGTTGAAGGTAAACTGTGGCGTTGGAGCTCCCCGCGAGTTCGTCTGACGACCTTTAACGCGTCCTGTTTGCGTTCTTTCCCCAGCTTTCCCCTACGACTTGTTCCAGTTGGCTGGTTCGTCTGGTTATACAGAGGAACAGAAGAACTTTGCCCTCACACTCCACATGCAAAGCCCCAAAGCTTATAAATTCCTGAGGACGAAGATTAGCTTACCTTCAACCAGAACTTTGAGAAGGTACGTTTAGATCTACAAGAAGATTAGACATAGGTCTTTGTTTTTGATGGGGTGTTATCAAACCAATGACAGACAATTGGGGAAGAATCAGTCATTGTGTTTGCGAACTTCTAGCTACTAGCAAACACAATAGAATCAACACAAGACACTCTTTAGGTTTCCTGACAAAGTCAAGTGTAGTAGAAGTAGATATTCAAACATACTGCAAACATGTATGGTGACCTAGGAATAAGCCCTGTGGGACACCACAAGACTAAATAGGTGATGTTGAAGTTAGCATAAAAGCTATGCACGTATATTAGCAGCTACAGCAGAAACGAGAGTATTGCGCTTTACTGTCTTTACCGAGATGTTACTCTATTCTTTTTTTTCCCCCCCAGTAAATTCAAGCTTACGACCGATTTATTTCTTTATTTATTTTTTGCGCAGGTGGATCTCGGAGGCAGACGACACCTCCGACATTAACGGGTCGATGCTGAAGCTGGGGGAAGAGATAGAAAGCGACTCGCCCAGCTAGTCCCGCATAAAGATGATTGGAGAACAGGCGAAACATTTCTGTGACGGCGACGATTTGATTGAATACTGGCGCTCGCTCGGCTCTCCATAACCACAAGACTGTCGATGAGGACGCGGTCAAAACCAACTTTTCAGAGGTTTCTTTAAAAAAATCTTTTTTTTTTCAGTTCTGAACTTATGAAGCAAACTTCTGCTGAACGAAATGATCAAATTCACTTTTACAAAAATAAAATGTTTTACCAAAAATTACAATCTAGTCGACGTTTTTGGCAAATAAACATACCGGAAATTAAATCTAACAAAGCTGTTCAACCTCTAACATTATTATATAAATATGCCACTCTTGTCAGAGTTCAGCTGAGATGGATGTGGTCATGTGACCTTTTGCTTTGCATCACATCCATTTAAAGTCTGTTTTGGAGCTCCACTGCCATCTTAGCTAGGAAGGTCAACCAATACGGGCGTTTTTGGAAAAGGAGGCCTGAAAACCATTGGAAGATGGAATCCAATGTTAGATCAATAAAAGAAAGTTTTTATATTTAAATGAAGCCGCAGAGTAGCTTTAGAACTACATTTTAGTTATTTTATGTTGTTAAGCGGCGTTTTACATTGAAGTGAATAGAAGCTAACACAGGGGTCTGGAACCTGAGGCTCCGGAGCCAAAGAAATTATTTTTTTTGTAGTTTTAGTTCTTTATGTTAAGTTTATTAGGTTTTGTGGTGGAATATTATTAGAATATGCTTAAAACACACAGTACAGTTCTGTACCACAACAGTATAGTTGCTGTCCAGAGGTTAAGTACTTAAAGTATATCATTGGATTTATATTTACTTTAGATTTCTTTCTAAAAGGGGAATTTTGACTTAATTTTGTCATGCTTATATTTAATATTAAAAGGAGAATAAGGATGAAGGCGCACTAAAGTTATGATAGAAAATATTAACTTTGACTTTCCTGCATTTTTAATTCAATTAAATCTGGATCTTATTTGGCAAACGGTGTCTTTTATTTTGAAATATTCAAGATTCAAAGGGTTTATTGTCGTATGCACAGTAAGAAACAGGTTTTCCTAAACAATTAAATTCTGACTTTGCTGTCTACTCTGAATGCCAAGGTTAATTTAAATAAAATAAAATAAAGATAGGAGTACGAAATGTACAGGAAACTCAAAATTCACACATAACATAAATAAAAATAAAACTGCAAAAAAATAAATAAAAAGATGTCATGCAAATTCTAAATGTTCAAGAACAGTAATAATAAACAATAATGAACAATGAGGATGTGCAAGGTGTTCCAGACTCCTGTCAGCTGTTAACCCTTGTGCTATCCTAGGCAATTTAACATTGGGAGTTGGGTCATCTAGACCCACTAGACAGTGCTCTGAACCTTTTTTCTTCAATGATTTGTGATTTTCACTGGTGTCCATGGATTACATGAAATCTTTCCACCTTTATCCACCTTTGTCATGGTAGGGAGAACACGTCAATGTAAGGGTGGGGTCATCTAAGATAGCACAAGGGTTATGTAGTCTGATGGCAGAGGAAAAGAAAGAGTTCCTGAGTCTAGTGGCCCTTCACTTCAGTCCTGTACCTCCGTTCCAAGGGGAGAGTGACCAGAAAGGAACTTGTATAAGCTGCTGTTAAGAGTAAAATATAACATTGGTATACTATTGTCTATATCTCAAAGCTACATGTTCTAAATGGATGGCGTAATGGCCACAAAAACGCGAATTAAGTCTTTTTTTGTAAACAATAACGTGGGAGTTTGTGGCTCTAGCTGCAGTTTGGTCCATAAGAAACAAACCCCTGTGCAAATATGTCACAAGCCGCCTAGTGACTTGGCTCCAATCAGTCTTATTTCAGACTGGCCTCAAACAGGAAGTGCAAAAGCTGCAACGTTGGAAATAGTTTGGCCTTCAAAATAAAGTTCCCAACATCTAAAATTTGTGTTGTAATGCTTTAACGATAATAGCTCAAAATATACAATTGTCTGTCACAAACTACCAAACACTTGAATAAATAGGGAGTAAAAACCAAGAGTTCATGTGAAATAAATAGCTTTTATTGTTTTCATCATCGTATTCATAACTGCTGTCATTATCGACCCCGGAGCCGACGCCACGGTCCAGGAATTTGTCCAAAAAAATAGCAACCGTTCAACAGCACCGCTGTGTCTCTCTGGACCCAACCATGCATGAAATCTCCCATTTACAAAACAAAAGCAAAATAAAAATATATATTAAAAAATTATGCGTACCACTGATATACAGATCTGATATAAACAGGCATATTGGTCACAAACCAATTAGAATTATAAACATGGCTTCTTTTACAATACACAGACCAAACATGTGGGATATAAGAGTACTTTTCTTTTAAAAACAACAAAAAAAAAGATACATTTGATTTTTTATTTTTATTTAAATCATTTCCTCTTTTTTGTAATCATAACTTTAAAGTCCTGACGCCTCCCCCCATGATCAGAATGCTCAAGTGACCAATGAGCAAAGTGCAGTAAATGCACATCAACATACACACATACATACGCATACACACACATACATACAAACACACAGGAATGGCAGCAGCGGCTACAGAGAGAACTACAGATGTACCTGCAGGTGACAAATACTGGAGTTAATCCACTGTGGTGAAACCAGGCCACCTGATGGTAAATATGACACATTACATTCAGTAAGAGTTAGCTGGACATTCAAAACACACATACACGCACACACGCCGTCAAAAAAAATAAATCAAAACAGTCTTTAAATGTGCAAAGAAAAGGTGGCTGAACCGAGCTGCATCCGGCAGCTGTGAGGAAGCCGTAAGAAAGCATCAGTGAGTCATCCATAGTGCATTGTGGGAATCGAGGTGGAACAGTGGGCCGCCTCGGAGAATGTTTCCGCTTTGGAAAACCAAAAGATTTTTTTTAAAAAGAAAACTCGTAAGTGCTCTCAGAAGTCCACTTCATCGCGACCTGCAAGAGGCAATCTGTGGATACAACTCGTCATCGACACCTAGTGGACACGGAGGAAACAGCAGCAAGGAGCACGTACCAGAGACTGTACCGGGTTCAAATGATTGTTTATCTGTACCGTTACTTTTAACATCTGCTGATTGCACCTTCAAAGAGAAGAAGAAACATCTAAGAGGTGAAGAAACAGTAGAAAAACTGCAGCGCTGCTTCTGGACTGTTGGGGACGTTTGCAAAAAACAACAGTAAAAAAGGCTGCGATGTGGAGTCATGATGCAAGATCCTGTAAACCTCTTCAAGAGGAAGGCCAGCAGGAGACGAGGAGGGCTGTGGGATGTCCCAAAGCGACCCTGGGCTTCTGCAAACCTTTGAGACGTTCAGCTGCTTCAAGCCCTGATCGTCTTCTCGTGTTGTGTCAGAGCCAACTCTTAAATCCGGGGTCAACGTTGGACCAGGGATAGGTTTTGGTTTCCAGGTTTGTAGAACCGCATAAACCAGGCATAGGTGGACGTGAGGCTGAACTGAAACCGGCTGGTTTGTTTTTGGGCAAAACGGCGTGAAGGCAGATCATCCGGGAGGACAAAAACGACGCTGAGCGACCGAGACCGGCCCTGAAACAGAAAAAGGCACGCGGCGAAGACGGGGAAGGTCAGACGAAGGGTGAGGTGGGGAGCGGCGGGCGTTGGGGTCGTCTTTAGCAGCGGGGTCGACGGCGGCGCTCTCTGGGGGTTTGGCAGGACACTACATTCTGGGTCGGGTCGGCGAGATGTGGGGACAGGGCTTCACCTCCTGCAGGTCCACAACACCGACTTAGAGAAACCGTACAAACGTGAAAAAAAGGGGCGTTTGTCTGCTTCAGAAGGGAGGGGCTCGCCCCCACGTTTCAGAAATTAAGGTGCACGTTGCAGGAAAACCTAAATAAAACCACCGTCTGCAGTCTCGTACAGAGACGGAGGAGCACGCGCTCCCTCGCCTGTCCATAGCAGCCTCAGCATGAATCCGAGGGGGGGCGGAGCCACCTGGGGGCCCGCCCCTTCTGCTTCAATATGTTTGGCAGTTCTGTAAGGACTGAAGGTGCTAATGAACAAAGATATGCCTAAGTAGCTCATCAGCAGACGGGCGCTGTTTGGTCTCTACAAAGATCCGCCTCAGGAACTCGCGGCAGTGGTCCGACACGTGCACGGGCAGCTCCGGGTTTGTGGGCTGCGTGGCGATTTTGAAGATGGCCGCCATGGCTTCGAACTCCGCCCACGGAGGCCGCTGAGTTAGCATCTCCACCACGGTACAGCCGACACTCCTAAAAGCAAAGCGCAGATTTGTTGGGGGATGGGCGCCTACAGCCGGTGCCGGACGCCGCTTTCTGAGCGCGCCCTTACCATATGTCGGCCTTCCTGCCGTAGCCTTCTCCGCTGATCACCTCCGGGCTCATCCAGTAGGGGGTGCCGGTCACTGACTTGATGCCTGTCCCGGACAGGCAGATGGTCTGCAGCCGCCTGCTGGCGCCAAAGTCTCCCAGCTTCACGTTACCCACGGAATCCCGCAAGATGTTGGCCCCTGGAGCCAGAGGACACCCGCTAAAGTTCTGCCGCGCCCCGCCAGCAACCCCCCCTCCCCCTTCTCACCTTTGATGTCCCGATGCACGATCATGTTGCTGTGCAGGTACGACACACCCTCCAAGATTTGCCGGGTGTATCGGCGCGTTACGTTTTCCGTCAGAGCTCCGTACGACTTCAGCTGGTCTTTGATGGAACCCTGAGACAGGAAGTTGACGGTCAGGGTGGACAAGGACTTCAAATCGATATTTGGGGGAGGGGTTGGCAGATGCTTACTCCAGGCATGTGCTCCATGAAGATGGAGAGCGTCCGCTCCATGGTGTCCCGCAGGCAGCCGTAGTACTGGACGATCCGCTCGTGGCACAGGTTCTTCAGGAGCTGGATCTCGCACTCCAACGCGCTCACCTCCTGAACGAGCCAATCAAAAGCTTGAAATTGCGACGCATACTACCCCTCGCTCCTCCACTAAAAAAAAACAACAACAACCATGCACCTTGCTGGTCTCCGGACTCTCCGGGTCAAACTGGACTTGTTTGACCGCCAACTCCCGCCCAGTGTCTGCGTCGTAGCACAGGTACACCCGCCCAAACGCCCCCTGACCTAGCAGCTTCCCCAGACGCCAGTTGGTGGGAGCACGCGGAGCTGCAAGCACACGGCAGGTTAACCACTGAGCTACAGGTGGGCGGGGCGCGCTCGGTCCACTTACAGCGACTGGGCGGGCTGATGTCCATGACGGAGAGGGTGGGGCCGGCTGAGGGGTTGGCGTTCGACTCGATGTCGCTGCCTCTCCGCCTCCTGGCAGGGCCGGGGGCCTCCTCCAGGTCGGGGGTGAAGACGCTGCTGCCGCTGCTGGTGCTGGGGGACTGCTCTGTGGGACTGAAGCTAACGGGCGAGCGAAAGTTGTGGACCTGCGTCCGCCGAGCTCGCGGAAAGGTCTTCCGCCCTGAAAGCCAAACAAGATACTCTGAATTATTCGTTTCGGTCTCCTCTCTGTTACGAACAGGAGCGAAGGAAAAACACCCCACCATCGCTGTAATCCTGAAGGCCGTAAGGAATGCCGTATCTCCGTGGATACGTCCCTCCTTTCCCGGACTTCTCAAACACGGGAAGGTCGGACTCTGCGGGGGAAAACAGCGGCACAGTTATCACAGAGGTGGAGCCAAGACTAAAGCAAAACAAAACCTTTCTTAATCTTTGAGATCAAAAGCTGTTTCAGGGTTTACCTGGGAAGTCCTGGTGGTTGTCCGGGTAACTCTGAGCTCGAGGCATCCTGGACTTTGGGTATTCCCTGCAACACACCGAAAGGAAAAGTTACTGTGTGTCGGTTTTAAGGCTTCACACCAGGCCTTGAGCTGGAATGTGGAGCCACTCACCCGTCCAGCGGGCTGTCTAAAGACGGACAGCTTCCTGACGCGGAATTCTCCGGACTGCTCATGGATAAGGGATCGAACATCTGAAGGCAAAATAATGAAGAGCTTAAAAAAGTTGGACATATTTGTTTGAAGTTTTCAGACTTCAAACGACCATCTGGTGAACTCTGAACTTGTAGACGTTCTATGAATATTTATTTTGGGGTAATGCGTGCACCTGGCAGCCGTTCTGATGCCTCACAGAAAAAACAAAAACAAAACATCACTTTGAGTTAACTCCAACAGCTAAAACCATAATTTTACTCCCAAAACCTCACAAATTAGGAGCATAGCATCCAAACTGGATTCCAAAATGTTTCCGCACTACGTTGTTGTGCATTTTTCTTTTTGTTGGAAATGTGAAATAATATTAGAACCAAGTTTAAGGCAGAGTCCATACCGGATCCATACTCTCAGGAATGAACTCCCCCTCGCTGTTGATGCTGGTGAAGGAGCCGTTTCGTGCCACCTGTGGGAGAGGATCGGGAATGTATCCTGGGGGAGGGGAGCTTCGGTCGGTCGAGAGGGACCCTGCGGTTGGAAGAGAAACTCAGGTGAGCGGCGATTGGTTGTGTCGCTTTGCACGTCCATTTTTCCATGGAGCGGTTCTCCTCGCTGTGACTTGTTGACGTTTCTCAGACTCAACTGGGGCTTCACCTCAGTCAGGAGTTCCCCAGGGATCTATCTTAAGACTCATTTAATTATTCTACTGTAATAGGTGCAAAAGATGGACCAACATCATATTGAACTCTATGGGTTAGTAATGGGATGGAACCGTGCTGCATCCGACAGTCACAGACTTTTCATCCATCCATCTCTAATCTACATTCACTTTTCTTGGAGGTCATAAGCTGGCCGCCTTTAGCTGATAAAGGAGACAAAAGGAAATCACCTGACTGACCAATCAGAGACAGCATGCTCTTTTTGTCCGCAACCCCAAAGCCCCTGTTATCCAGCTCCTCGTGGGATGGAAGGAGGTCCATGTTGGAGGCGGGGGAGTTCTGGAAAGAAAACAAAAACAGATAAGCCAGACAAACAAAGACCCCCTGCAAACTGGGTGGTCCGACTGGCTTAAAGCTAATGTTTGGAAGCATTTGGGCTTTCTCAATGTTGATGTTCTTATTGGCTTTAAACAACAATCATGCCAAAATTACCAAAATGGATTATTTAGAAACACAATAAACATTTGAAATCATATCACGAAGGGCTGGGTTGGTTGATCAATTAATCCATAAAAGTTGAAATCGCATGACAGCAGCAAAGCCAAAATTTGCTAGCTTGATGCTAACGTATAATGGAATTCCCCATAGGACGGCTAATGCTAACGCTCGGTCGACCTTAAACATATATTGCTGACTAAATGAACAGCTTTATATACTCACAGGTAGGAATTTTCCTGACTATTTTAAGGAAACATTTTCTTTTTAAATTAACCGTTTGTTGCTGAAATCTTCAAACTCAACCCAATCATCGCTCACTTCCATCGGGAGGGGGACAGAAACCGTCCAGGCGCTCTCAGCACGAATGCTGCTTCGACAAGTTCCGTACCTGCGAGTGCTTCCAACAGTCAAAAAACTATTTAGGTTATCATGAGGGGATTATGGCATCAGTCTGAGCTTTGATAGCGAAGGACATGAGGATGTGGTGGATATTAAGGCACACATTTACAGTTAATGAGTCATTATTGTTCTGGGAACTTTTTCATTAAGTGTGAGAATCTTATCATACATCAAAATGTCTCTTTCATTGTACGTCATCTAGGTTTTTTTTTCAAAATAGTTGCTCCCTTGCTAGAAGGAGCAAACAGACCTGCGAGGACATCTGGACTACTAGGAGGATCTTCAGGCTCTTCATGTGGACGCTGCGATCCAGCAGCTCCACGGCCTTGTCCAGGTCATCCTGGGTCACCAGCGGGATCAGTAACTGTGGGAGGGAAGAGCAAAGACGGCGTGGGTGTGGCGCTGCGATTGCTCCGGGCCACCTCTGCGCTTCGGCCTCCGGATCTGTACCTCGTTGTTAGAGTAATGGAGGCCCATCGCCTGACCGAAGGCCACTTTTGCCTTCGCCTTCAGGTCGTCCAGCTTGACGGGTCGAGGAAACTGCAGGATCCTGCGGAGGAGACGAGAGGTCAGGAGGTGGCTGTGCCGTTCGGACCATGTTTGGACCAAAAAGGAAGGGTCTCACCTCTTCTCCCCTCTGAATTCAAACTTCACCCTCACATCGTTCTGAGGAGAATGGAATGAAACTCAGCAACTCCTAACTTCAGTAAAAGTTCAGAAAAAAACCACCTCAGAGGGGTCCGGCGCTCACCTGGTTCTTGGGTGAAGAAGTTTTGGGTTTTCCCAACTCCGACAGGAATGTGGCGGGGCGGCTGGAGCGGTGCAGTTCGGCCAAGTCCTGCATGATCGAGTTCAGGGCCTCCTGCTCATCTGTGGGACGACAGAACCTCCAATTACCATCAAAGATGGTGGGGGGAACAGTGGAACAAACAGACAGCCGGAGGTGAATGCTCTCTGCTTCTAAAGGTCACAAGCCAAAACCTGGAATTGAAAAAACAAAACACAGTGGCTAAAGGATCTCGACAGCCCGCTGCCAACAAAGTGCATACATACCCATCATCATGGCACGGCGGCTGACCCAGGAGGCCAGGAAAGAGGACTCTCCCATCAAAGGGATTCCTTCCTCCTGCAACAGCGGAGCAGAAGTCCCGGCGTGAAGCTTCACAAGTTAAAAGACGGTTATCTTCCGACTGATGAGCAGATTTGGATCTAAAACATCTGTAAATGCTCGCAAATGCTGTTGTGGTATTTAAGTAGCTTTATTTAAAACAGAACGGTGAACGCCGCTATACAGATGAAACTGCTGTATTCATGTTTAGCTCAAATTAAACGTACCAAAACAAAACATTTTTGAATAAAATGGGATGAACAAATACGGACAAAAAACTTTCTTCTCCTTTTACCGTCCAAAATATAAAGAACTAATAGTTTTTCATTAAAAAAAATAAACAAAAGAACGACTGTTTCCAAAATTATTATTAATTAATTAATTCTTTTTGGATAAATTATTCGGTCATTCATCATTTTGACTGATTAATATTTTTTTTAATTGTGCTTCATTTTCAGATGAAAAAGAATTTGTTCATTTTGTAAATGTTTACAGTCCACAAATAATGCTAATGCTAGTTGTAATACTTTGCAATCTGTGATTAATCTGTAATTTTGTGTATTTGGTGCCTTCATGAAAGAAATGAAAAACAAAAACGTCAAAAATAAAAGATTTTAATAATGAAAAATTCCTCTTTGTTCAGCCTAAAATCTGTATATCGTTCTGATTAAAAAAATAAAATGAAAAAGAATCAAAACTTTGTTTTGAAATAGATCATCTGATAAACAAATAATCTGGATTAAATAAAGTGAAGTTTTGGGGGAAAAAATTGGACTGATTTAATACGCGGGCAGTAAAAGTCACATGTTCAAATACCATTTTTTTATCTACACATTTGATTATTTCAAAATGTTGCATTTTGCAATTTTTTTTTAAAGATAGAAGTATCTACATCCCCATAAACGTGTTTTGTAAAGCATTTAGTAAGGTTTACTAAGCTTGTGTCCGAATTCCCTCCCTAACTACTAACAAACTATATAGTGCGGCACTATGTAGCGCCCTGAATTTTAAAAGTAATTCGAACACCATGCTCAAAACTTTTTTATTTTTTAACGGCAGACATGACATAATCGATTTCACAAAGTCAAAATCTAATTGATATGAGCGCTTTACGACGATTATTTATGAGTCCACTGTCTTCCGAAGATAAAAGGTTGATGATTTATTTAAAATAAAAACATTTAATTACATTTTTTTGGGGCAAAAATTGTTCCGATGGAATGCATTGTGGTCTATATTCACCGATCTAATGAGCATCGATGCACACTGGTTTTTCACAGAGACTTCTGGGAAATCTCTGGGGGCACTCGATTTTGGAATTGTAGATCCGGACAGCACTACAAAAGGGCGAACGCACTATGTAGGGGTTAGGGTGGGAATTCAGACACAGCATAAGTCACTACAGGACCACTGAAGGACATTTTATAGATAGAATTCTCTGCATAGAATAAAGTTATTTATTGCAATCTTCTATTTCTCCTACTCTTTTTTTTATTTTTTCCCCTTAAACTCCATGTGATGAAGTCAACATCCTCCCCATGGCAATCCAACACAAAGGGCAAGTTCACATGGCTAAAGTTAACTTTACTGTCAGCGTTTCCACGGCAACAAGACTGAGCTTACCCAAATATCTGCCAGACTGGTTCTCTTTTGACCCCAGTTTGGTTGATATAAGATGATCACCTCATTCATAGCTTTTCGTCACATTTCACAATTCATTTAACTTAAGGAACTACCACATAACCCAGAAAAAAAACACCTGACCATCTTTTGTCATTTTGTTGGTCTGAGCAATAAAGTTATTTTAAACAGGAAAAAATAAGAATAAGCATCATGCTAGCTAACCGAACGCGTGTTTGTATGGCTTGACATAACAGATGTCATGTAAACACTGCGAATAATAACTGGTTTTATCATCAACCCTCTCTGCTGTTATAAGGGGAAACTCGTGCTATGGCTGTGCTAACACCATGGCAACAACATGCAGCATTCCTTAGCTAAACATCAAAGGAAAGAGTTTAATTTCGTGACATTAAGCATAGCGTTAAAGCTCAGCTAACATGGTGTAAACACTGCTAAGAAACTTGTGATCAACATCTATTTATTGGGGCAAAGCTAAAACCAGAAACACCGAAACTGCGGCTGTTTTTACTGGATAACAAGCTAGCTGTGAATTTCCAAGTTAGCTTGAATTGTCCCGGAAGCTAACAACTGTTGCTAGCTTTATTTTGACATTTCATTGCGCTGTGACAGCGCACCCTTTGCGATTTGCTTTCGTTTGGACATGCAAACACAACAACAGCATGCGTGAACCCGATGGAGGAAGCGCAGCGGCTGCGTGTAGAACCAGTAGCTGTCAGGCCAGGGAAGTTGTTGTCAAGCTAATGCTAACAGCTAGCCGCAGAGATCATCGAAACTCGTCGGGTCAACACTGGCGTTAACAAAACACAACAGAGCCAACCACCGAGTCATTTCAAGCGACATTCATCTGTCATATAGTCTCACCTGTGGGTTGTTTGCACCGCGGTCCAACTACTCATCCACACGGCCGGTGACAGGAGCCCCGGGCCCTGCGGAGAGTCGCTGGGAGGAAGCAGAAGTTTGGCAGTCCGCTCTTAACTTCACCCCGAGTCCCGCTGGGCCACGACGACGAGGCCCGACGGCCGTCGGTTTATCCCGCACTTTCCGCGTCTGTGACCAAGACGACACGGTCGTCCAGGAACGCCTTTCCGTGTCTGTGCGCGACTGAAGGGCCAATTTAATCGACACCTCTCATTTCGTTGCACTTTACACCTTGGTTAACAGTGGCTCGGCTCGCCGTTGACCCTGGAGTTAAATCAAGCTTCATGAGAAAACACAATTCCTTATAACCGGAAGTACTTCAGTGCACCTACAAAAGTAAAAGCTTAAAGTGGGTTTCCTAATAAACATTGGCTTATTTATTTTACTTTGACAAAACCTCAACGGAATTAAGACTGCATTTAAACAAACTTCAATAGATGTGGGATCCTCGACTTCTAAATTTGTTTTGTTTTTTTTTAAAGAATGTCTACTATAAACTCTGCCATTCCAGAGTGATGGGGGGGGGGGGGGGCTTAAAAATGCCTTGTAAAAATCTAAAACAACAAGAGTATTTTAATTGACATTATATTAATTATCAACATGTGAAAAGTCTCTAATAAACTATGATTCTTCAAAGTTAGAATATTGAAGATTACATCAAATCAAACTTTATTTATATAGCTCTTTTCCTACAAAAGCACAACCGAACGTGCTTTGCACCAATACAAAATAAATAAATAATATAAAAACAAACACGAAAACTATATATACATTTAAAAAACGCCTCTCTCACCCTCCGCGGGTGGTTTCTCCTCCAAGCTCGGGTCCTCTACCAGAGGCCTGGGAGCTTGAGGGTCCTGCAGTATCTTAGCTGTTCCTAGCACTGCGCTTTTCTGGACTGAGAGGTCTGAGGTCTTTCCAGGGATCTGTTGTAGCCACTCCTCCAGCTTGGGGGTTACTGCCCCGAGTGCTCCAATTACCACAGGCACCACTGTCACATTCACTTTCCATGCTTTCTCCAGTTCTTCTCTGAGTCCCTGGTATTTCTCCAGTTTCTCATGTTCCTTCTTCCTGATGTTCCCATCGCTTGGCACTGCCACATCCACCACAACGGCTTTCCTCTGTTCTTTATCCACCACTACAATGTCTGGTTGGTTCGCCATTACCATCCTATCAGTCTGGATCTGGAAGTCCCACAGGATTTTTGCCCTCTCATTCTCTACCACCTTCGGAGGTGTTTCCCATTTTGACCTTGGGGTTTCCAGTCCATATTCTGCACACATGTTCCTGTATATTATTCCAGCTGCTTGATTGTGGTGCTCCATGTATGCTTTCCCTGCCAGCATCTTACACCCTGCAGTTATGTGCTGGATTGTTTCAGGCGCTTATTTGCACAGCCTACACCTTGGGTCTTGTCTGGTGTGGTAGATCTGAGCCTCTATTGCTCTGGTGCTCAGGGCTTGTTCCTGAGCTGCCAGGAGGAGCGCATCAGTGCTGTCCTGTAGGCCAGCCCTCTCTAGCCATTGGTAGGACTTCTTGATATCAGCCACTTCAGTTATGGTCCGGTGGTACGTCCCATGCAGGGGTTTGTCTTCCCATGAGGATCTGTCCTCCAGCACTGTATCCTCTGCTCTCCATTGCCTGAGACATTCACTGAGCACACTGTCGGCTGTCGACTGTTTCATCCTCTCTCTCTCTCTCTCTCTCTCTCTCTCTCTCTCTCTCTCTCTCTCTCTCTCTCTCTCTCTCTCTCTCTCTCTATATATATATAGTTATTTATTAAATTATCATAAAATGCTATTTTTTAAGCCCATGTTAAAAATATATAAATTTAATCTAAACATATATATTGCATTTGAATATTGAACAGGAGTAAAGACTTCATAATACTGGAAAAGGCAAGGTTTTTGTATGAGTGTGTGTGTGTGTGTGCGCGCGCGCGCTTTTCTTATGGAGACAATCCGCTACAAAACAAATTCCTTCACGCGACTTTTATTTTGAACAGCCCTGCGTCACTTCCGTTTGATGTCGCATTCCTCACAACATAAAGCAAGAGCCACCGCTAAAAGCTAACGCTACACCTTGAAGGGATTCCCTCCCCCTCCCGCACACAGTCAGGATAAACATGTCAGACACGGTAAGAAAAAGAACGTTGAAGAGTTCGAATGATTTTCTGTCAACACTTTACTAAGAAATCGATAATGTGTTTGTTATGGACGCTGCCTCGTACGTGATTATCTAACAACATGCTAACCGTTAGCTGTTCTAGCTGCAGGCCTCTGACTGAACTTAGCGATTTTTTTTTACCCTCCACGTGAGCTTTTGTGTAGTTTTTTGAGATTTTTTTTTGGGGGGGGGGTCAGAACTGGTGCTGGCGGGACCGAACCCACACTCGTGTCTATGGTGGATGTTCTCTGTGTTCGTGGAACCCGCGGAGTAAACAGACGGGCCTTCCTCGAAAGCGTGCTAGCGGTCGCATCATGTAGCAATGTTTTGTGATGTTTCTGTCAGGAGACGAAACCTTCCAATCAGGACGGAGGCGACAAGAAAGATGGAGAGTACATCAAACTAAAAGTGATCGGTCAGGTAGGTTGTTTTTGTGTCTCTGCTTTTGTTGTCACTACTGTCTGCATTTAGAAATAAACCGTATTCTACTCCATTTCAAATAAAGTTATGGCACGTGGTGGTGTCTCTATTATTGTTTATAGAAGGCTATTATTTTTGGTCAATGATTCTGCCAATTCTTTATCATTTACAGATGTATTCGTTTTAATGCTGGAAGTTGTTATTGTTTTTGAGCTGCATCACCTTTTTGTGTGTGTCCGTTTCTGCCCACAGGACAGCAGTGAAATCCACTTCAAGGTGAAAATGACCACACATCTAAAGAAGCTGAAAGAGTCTTACAGCCAGAGACAGGTATGAAGAGGAAGACGCATCGCCACTTTTCCAATGACAGCCTTCGCAGATCCATCCAAATGCAGTTCCTTATGGTAGAACACGCCATTATTTAAAAAAAAGATAACTCTGATCATCTTTTGATCTATTGCAAAAAATAAAAAGTTCCTAGTGATTTTTATTTATTTTTTTGACACGCTCTCCCGCTAGCTTACTAAGACTCCCAAGCTAATATTAGCAGTGCAACAAAAATGGCGAGCAATATCGGAGCTATCCAGCTGCACAGTTTGGATCCGGATGCTCGGACGAGGAAAATAAAAAAAAGTTACACGAGTCTATTTGTCTGCAAGGGAGCCTTGTGGCTTGCCGTAGTAGCTTTGGAATCATACCTGCAACCTTTTTCCAACTAAGTTTAATTTTGTCTGCTCCTGATTCACAACGATTTTAAATATAAAAAAAAAATAACCCAATTTTAAATGTAATTTTAAGCTTAATTTTCTTTAACCCTTGTGCTATCCTAGGCCCTTTAACATTAGGAGTTGGGTCATCTAGACCCACTAGACAGTGCGCTTAACCTTTCTTCTTCAATGATTTGTGATCTTCACTGGTGTCCATGGATTACATGAAATCTTTCCACTTTTGTCATGGTAGGGAGAACACGTCAATGTAAGGGTGGGGTCATCTAAGATAGCATAAGGGTTACACCTAAAAGCTCGTCTATGTAATCGTTACTCGTGCTCCTAGCGCCTCGCGGCGGCGTTCAAGGAGAGCTGATTGAAGGAAAAATAAAAATCTCCTAATGGTCTAACAGCAGAGGATGACGTTTCTTTCAGGGAGTCCTGGCGAGCACGCTACGGTTTCTTTTTGAGGGACAGAGAATCGCAGATAACCAAACCCCAAAAGAGGTAAGCGACACTCGCAAGAGCGAAAACCAAGCACTAGTGGTCACTAAGGTTTGTGTTTTCTTCTGTTTTTTTATAGCTGGGCATGGAGGATGAGGACGTCATCGAAGTTTATCAAGAACAGACCGGCGGACTTTGGAATCATTAAAGCCACAATTTCTGATGTTTTTTTTTCTTCTTTTTTTTCCCCTTTTATTCATGTTTTTTATCATTTGGTTTTGTATGTATGTATGTATTTCTGTTAAGTTTCAAACCATCTGAATCAAAAAAGCAAAAGGACTCAATCAGGGCTTCCATGTGTGCGGTCGGGGAGGCGGACAGACCGAGGACTCGAACCTGTGGCTCTGCCGTCGGAGGACACTCTAAGATTTTTACCGGCAACCATTTCGCTTTCGTGTTTTAAATTTTTATTTTATCAACCTTGCTGGAATGATGTGCTTTTGCAGGAAAATGGTTTTTAGGAGCTTCTTCCTCCCCAAAATGTTTTTTAAAATTGTCTCATAGAGGAAATATGTCAGATGGCATTCTGGGTAAGTGCGGTTACAGAAACCGTAAAAAGAAACCGATCAGAAGCATACCAGAGCGGCATGCTTCTGATCTTTCCATCTATTCAAAACAAAAAAAGTTGTTTTCCTGGAACGGACCAAAGCGTCTGTCCAAATGAAGGGGGGCGGGGCTAAACGAGGGAGCAGGTCCATTTCCTGTTGATCTATTCCACTCTCAGATGAGGTTGGGTCCTTCTTTTCTCCGGGTCGCCAAGTCGAGTGTTGGATCAATAAAGCAGAACCCGTTGCCCCCCCTCCCCTTCATCTCCCCTAAACTTCAGCTGCAGAACCGACCGAGGTGGAACCGTTCTTTGCACAGAACTTTGAAGAACTTTTCGTTAAGTTTTTCTGTTGATTGGTTAGAGGATTCGACAGTCTGCAGATAATGTGCCATCATTTATGCAGAACTCAATTTCTACAAAATAACCTTCCCACATGACACTTTAAAAAAAAAAAAATCAAGAAAAAAAAGAACTGTGCTTGTATATGTTGTGTTTATTCATGTAAGATATATTCTGTAAAATATCTCAAGCATTGTCTGTAATTTATGTTCAGGAGTTTCATTCTGGATTCAAAAGAACCTTTTTTGTTGTTTTGTTTTTCCTGCAGAAAAAAAACTAAACACTTTTTTTGTCCTCAATCAACCACAGGAAGTTCACCAGAATCGCTTTTCTGTTGTTTTTTTCGCATCCTAGAATGAAACTCTGCCATATGTCGTTCCTCAAGTACATCAGCTGCCCAAGCTGGTTTTGATCAAACCCCTTAGGGGTTGAGGGTTCACCTATGGCAGCCGCCGACTCGCCTGCGATCGTAGACTTCCATCTCTCAGAATCTAAACCTCTAAAGGATAATCTAATCTGAGATAAATAATCATGGCTGAATTCAAATGAGAGAGGTGTCCCTCCCCTACAATCGGTGCAGGCTGTGATGCGAGCCGGCTCGTCGCCAGTAGTGTTGATACAGATGGTTTGAAATTCTGGAGATGAGTGTTCTGCTTTTTTGAATAAAATATTTAAGAAAAGAAACAGTCTGCCTCCGAAGTTTTCCTTACGAATATAATCCTAATTTAAGCCACTGCACATTAACTACTTGCTCTAGAAATGATGGTCAAGATAACTTGTCACCATGGCAACCACACAAAAATTTGGGGTCTCGGATCATACGTTTGTGGTTGCGACGTTGAAGTGGTTTCAACCGTTTACCAACTGGTTGCTAGGGAACATAGACATAAAAATGTCATCACTATTTCAGTAGCTGCTGTGGATCATCCACGTCACCAATGATCAATGCAGTGAGCCCAAAAACGTGGAAATGAAAGGAAATGTTTGCAGCTTCCAAATCATTTTAATTTACTAAAATGGTTCTAATCTTTTGAGTCAAGAATTATGGGGACAATAAAGGTTTTTCTAAATAGCTGTACTACCTTCCCTTTGAAGGTCCAAAGGGCTTTACAGTCACAATCCCATGCACACATACACACATTCACACACTGGCACTGGTACCAACCTGTAACCACCAGGATCAATGTGCAATTCAGTGTCTTGCCCAAGGACACTTTGGCACATGGGGGGCAGGCTAAGGAATTGCACCTGCAATCTTTCAATTAAAGGTTCGCCACTCGTATTTTTGCGCCAGCGCCATCCCCGTGATCCAAGATTCTCCCATTCTTCCTATAACTTTCTGAGAAGATTCACTTAAGTTAAGTTTTTTTTGGGGGGGGGTAATGGTTTGCAGCAGCCTGAATCCTTCAAGTCAATACTATAAACTATATATATATATATATATATATATATATATATATATATATATATATATATATATATATATATATATATATATATATATATATATATATATATATATATATATATATATATATATGTATGTATATATCAATCATTCTTGACTTCTTGTCTTATTTCATGGTTGTGCTGTTGTGCCCTCCCCAGGGACGTAACAGTCTAGATTAGAAGAACCCCATTGGGGTCTGACATCACTAAAACACTAACCCATCTACATTAAGTTAACCCTTTAGCAACAGTGAGGTTGAAAGGTAACACCCACAATCGCTCTTTGATATGCCATAATTCTTCAACCGTTAATGCAATCAACGTGAATCAGCTAATTCTGACTCGGAACAAAACAGCTTTTCATATCGGCTTTGAACCAATGCGCAACACATTACTATTGTTAGATGTTGCACATCGCCGCAAAGCCATCTTTCTATGTGACAGAAGCAGCCGATATACGCTGATTGTGCAGGTACTTCATGACTCTAAAGCATTCCATATCAGCGCAAGGCTGCTTTTCATCCGCTGGAATGACATTTGTGTGAATGGTTAAAGAGTTAAGGTTGTCAAAAGAACGTCAACATTGGAGTTAAAGCTCTGGTTAACATCAGAACCGTCACCGACAACAGTAACAGAAAACACTCTTTGAAGTACCGTAACTCTTCGACCGTTCTTCTCTTCGAAGTTCTTCTGCACATTTCCATTCCCTCCCGCTTTCTCCGCTCCTCTTCCTCTCTCCAGCTCCACGTCCCACCTGCCTGTCTTGTCACCATGGCGGGCAGAGCTTTCAGTCGCTCTGACCACCCAGCTATGGAATTCTCTTCCTCCCGATCTACGCAACACTGACTCTCTGCCACTGTTCAAATCCGAACTCAAAACCTATGTCTTCAAACAATCGAACAGGTAACCCTTGTGCTATCTTAGATGACCCCACCCTTACATTGACGTGTTCTCCCTACCATGACAAAGGTGGATAAAGGTGGAAAGATTTCATGTAATCCATGGACACCAGTGAAGATCACAAATCATTGAAGAAAAAAGGTTCAGCGCACTGTTTAGTGGGTCTAGATGACCCAACTCCCAATGTTAAAGTGCCTAGGATAGCACAAGGGATAATCCATTCAGTTAACACAACTTCATTTTGTCTGTTGTTTTTCTATCCTGTTTTTACTGTCTTATTGATGTTTTATCTTGATCTTCATGTCTTATTCATGTTTTATCCTTTTAATTTCTTATTGATTGATTCTGTTTTTTCTTGTACAGTGACCTTGGGTGACCCGAAAGGCACTTGAAATAAAATGTATTACTATTCATTAATATTAATAAAGCAATCCAAACGATTTTGTCGCTGAGAAAAGCAACTTTGTGCCGATATGCAACACTTTACGTTAAAATGTTGCATATCGGCACAAAGCCGCCTTTTTTAGCGACAGAACCAGCTAATTATGTTGATTGCATAAGCACTTCATTACTTTAAAGTGTACAGTAGTATATCACCGCAAGACTGCTTTCCTGCGCTTCAGAATCTACTGGAATCGTGCCAATTGCGCATACTATTGAAGAGTTATGGTAGTCAAAAGAATGTCAACACTGGTGTTTAAGTTTCTGCGTGAACAGGTTGCTGATAACAGTAAAATAACACACCCTTTGAACTACAGGACCTCTTCGACCATTTACGCAATTAAAGTAATTCCAACGGTGGAGAAAAGCAGCTTTGCAATGCTTTACTTTCAAGTGTTGCATATCCCAGGTAGCTGCGTCCGTATGACCTTATTTTTACGTCGATTGCGTAAGCACGTCACGTCAACTGCTATCAAGTTGCTTTTCTGCGCTTCAGAATCTGCTGGAATTACGTTAATTGTATAAACGGTGGAAGAGTTAGGGGTAGTCCAAGAATGTTAAAGGGGTTAAAGGTCAAATGTTTGTTCTTCAGTAATCTCCTTAGGCCAGTGGGGGAAGAAGACAAAGGTATTTGTTTACATCCAGTTCCCTAAACTTGAGAGATCCACTGTACATTACACCAAAGGTGGAAGACTTCAGGCTCCTGGAGAGCTCTGTCCCATTTGTTTTCCAAATGACTCCAACTGATTATCTGGATTGAGTCTATCCAGCCAATCAGCAGCAGCCCCTAGTGCCCCTTCTTAGTCTGGATTATCTATCTGAAGCTGTTGTTCCACCAGTCAAACACTTGCACATGTTCTGAAGACAGTCTGGAACTAGATTACCCGTTTATTGGTGAAGTTTGCAGTCTGCAGAGCACACCTTTGAGAAAATGTTTACAAAAGTGACCAAAGAGTTCAAAGCAGAAGAACCTGCTTTTTTACAGGTGATCGTCAAATTCAAATCCAGGGTTGTCCAGCCCCCTGACGCCGACCCCACTGTAGTCCATCGTGGAAGGTGCAGAAGAGTCCTGCTGCAGCTGCTCCCTCAGAGAAGGCTGAATCTGATGCTGAAACCTCCCCGCCACCCTGTAGGAACTGAAGACGATCCCTGACACAGCCGTCAGGGCTGCGCCTACCATCCCAATCCAAATCCCGCAGCCCACGTGTTGCGACTCCGGCGCCTGAGGCAGTCTGAACTCCGGTGGGAAGTGGATGGTCTGGTTGGCCACCACAGAGCTCAGATTCCACAACAGAGGAATCAGTGACGTCGTGGCGGCCAGCAAACAGAAGGCTCCGGTGACGACAAAACCCAGACGAACACAGGAGTATTCATTCGTCCCGAAGTAAGCGTTCCTCATGGCATAAACTCCGCCCGCGTTCCCACAAAGTCCCACCAGCAGGGACAGGAGCATGAGGACCTGACCCGCTGCTACCTCTGGAGGCGTGAAGGCTTCAGTCAACCTTATGGAGTTGCACTTCATGATCGCCCAGCCATCAGTCACTTCAGTGTGGCTGTGGAAACAGGTCCTCCAGAGTCCCACCCAGACCACCCCCGACGTGATCACATCACTACTGGGGACGAGCCACACCCTCCACTGGATAAGTCCAAGAGCCACGGCGGTGAGCGTCCAGCCAATAAACGCCGACCACAGGGCGACAAACTGGACGTGGGCCGTGTGGGCCAAGTAGGTCATAGTAAGTCAAGGCGCCAGTCCACCCGGATAGTCTTTGGCCTGGTAAAAACTGATGGCATTAGGAACTCAAAACAGCCTCAGGCAACAGTTCTGCTTGTCCGGCTTCCTGTTTCCACAAAGCACCGGTTTTGTTTCTTCCTGGTGTTCTTTCTCACCTGAGTTACATGGTGAACAAACACCTGCAGCTTCCCCTGAAACAACAAACACACACGATCGTCAGTCACAACAAACACTTCCCGTGTGAGCCATCAGCAACACGCATTAAAAGACCCTCAAAGTGAGTCAAATTTCACCTAAACTCAGCACTCTCATTAACAAAGATGCAAATCTCCAATTTGACGAGATGGAAGTCGGCATCTCAGCTTTATTACATGTTCAAACAAAGTTATTTAACCAACTTGGTTTCTGCTGTGTTTATGACCTCCGTCGTTTTATTTTCATAAAGCTGTGAGAGCAAAGGTACAAAGTCCAACAGGACCCCTCCTTAGTTTTTACTGTTTTTCCCTTCAGGCAAACCTTTTATTTTTATGACAAAATGATGACGTTGACTTTTGTGCCAAGCAATTCCATTATAGTTAACGGTTTAAATCAGGAAAATAATTCAATACACATTATGTGAGGTCTTGATACTTGATAAAAAAAATGTTTTAAGAAAAAGTATCATTTTTTTGTTTAAGTAAATAAAATAAAAAAATCTAAATATAGCAACGGAAAATAATTGGTGCTACCTAAGAAAACCCATGACTGCTCAATGTTGTGTAAATGTTGCCACGCCTCAAAAATGTTTAAAAAGTCAAGATAATGTCAAATAGTGCTTTAAAAAAGTAAAGCTGAAAGCTAAATTAAGTTCCTCACAAGTATTTAAAATAAAAAGCTAAACACGACAAGCTAGTTTTACGTTATGCTGTTTTTCCTTTTACCCAAAATGCTAACCTAGCTTATAAAAAGAGTAAAAGAATTATACAAATATTAAGACTTCAAATATATTAAAACAAAAGAAGGCAAGCATTTGATGGGACAAACAAAATCTGCAAAATAATAAAAAGTAAATTAAACCAACGAAAGACAGCCAAAGATAAAATCGATGTACAACAAAATGCTAAATGTTACATAAATTAAAGAACAGAATAGAAAGAAGTTTTACTTTAAGTTACAATGCTTGAATATGTGCTAAGAATATTAAATAATACAATGGTAAATTCCTAAGTATTTCCTATGTTATTATACATTTTTGGGAAGGAAAGATACTTTTAGTGTAAATTTGCATTGAATTAAAATTTCAAATATAAATCACTAAATCCCCAAATAACTCTTAAAAATGTCTCTACTGTTACTACACAATTTAACAAGTGCTCCAGACTAGAATATACACAAGTCATCTGCATACATGCATAAACAGACCTGCCAGATCAAGCAGCTTGTAGCAGGTCATAAACGTAAAATTTACATTTTAAAGAGGCATCAAAAGTTTAGAATTTAGAACATTTCTTAAAAATTATTTAATGAAACAGATCAATCAATTATTGTATATTATGGGCCTACTTTATGTTGTACTTGGAAAAAAAAGCATAAACGTTGTTCTGTCTTCCTAGCAACACATGAAGGTTGAGGAAGTATAAAACACAAAGTTTTCCTCTTGGTTTTAACAAATAAATGTTATGTCACAATAAAATTTTACTTAACTTTAAACGCTTGTAAAGATGAGAAAAAGAATAAAAAAAGCACACAAAAAAAGAAAGGTTTTAAGACATTGTTTTGTTTTCACAAACCTGAGTCTGTCTGTCGAGCAGCAGCAGCCACGGCGTCCGGCGTTTGAAAACAAGAGATGACGAGGAACCTTGTCTGATCTATACAACAATGGAACACTTCCTCATCCTTTGACAATGATTAACTGAATATGACGGGAGTGATGTTACAGTTTCTGTCTACAGTCACCTCTGCTTTATGTGGAGATTAAAGACCTTATCTTTTAGTTTTCGAGGACAAATTTTATGTTTCATTTACAAATTTAAATTAAAAGAAAATCTTTATTTAAAAATGAAAAAAAAAACTATTCCTGCTCTATGAAAACGATAGAGATTAATCTATAAATGTGAGATGATGCTGAGGGGAGGAGCTATTAAGGTGTTGACAGACCTTGTAAAAATAAACTGTCAGCCCACCCAAACATAGGTCAAAAGGTCACACACACACAGACACACACACACACAAGCACACACACACTAAAAAAATAATTTAAAGAAAAAAAAAGCTGTCAAACTAAACTGAAGATGAAAAGAGAAACACACATTTTTAAATAGTTTTAATTCTGCGAGAGAGAACAGAAACGCTTCCTTTAGTCCACGGAAAATAAAATCATTAACACCTGAAAATGTTTTCAAAAGTGAAGCAGAAACCAACGCAGTGTGCGACTTCCAAGTCCCAACAAATACTGACACAATTCAGCAAAGAAATCCAGTTACAGGATCAGATCCAGCTTTTATTCTGACAGGTCAGAGCCAAACACCTCAAAGGAAGCCGGAACGCACAGATATTCTGTCTCTTTATTAAAGAGGCCGTCGAAAAAAATGTAGCTACAATAAATTACTAGAAAATATTCCAACTTGTCATAAATAAACCGTTCGCTTATAGCAGGAGGTTATAGTCCGACAGGAACGATCAACACAAAATGCAGGAGAGCGTTTGATTTCCCATCTTTAGCAGGATTTTGTTTGATCTCGGAGGAATGAGGCTTCAACTCGTAAACTGAATTTTATGCTTATTTTTGTAAGTAAACAAAGAAAAACGCATGTGACGAATTCTGTTTTGACCAACCAAAAAGCTTCTCAATGATTCTCTGGAAAATAGTCTTTGACTCTTATTTTCTTACTTCCTGTCATTGTGGATCAACAGCAGCCGTGTTCTCATGAGATATGAAGTCAGAGGAGGAGCCCCGCTTTCGCTCGTCTTTCTGCGACTTCCTGGTGGGCGGGGCTTGATCAAAGGGGCGGGGAGTCTTCAGTTCCTATTGCAAAAATACGTTTTGGTAAAACGGAGGCAGCAGCAGCGGTTGGGGTCAGAACGGCGGCCTCTGCTCCAGCGGCAGACTCTCCAGCAGGCACTTGAGCTGCTCCTCGCCCAGCTTGATCTTGTCCTCCAGCTTGCGCTGCTCGATGATGAGCGCCGACTTCATCTTGACGAAGTGTTTGTAGTCGTCCAGATGCTCTGCGTTCAAGTGGGCCTCCATGACGCCGGTCACCAGCCGCTCCCTGCGGTCCAGGTTCTCCTTCAGCTCCTTGGCGTCCTCGTGCTGCCTCATGAGGAGCTTGTGTTTCTCCGTCAGCGTTCGCTAAACAAGCACGCGTCAGTTGATTAGCGGCGGCAGGGATTGGTGGACAACTGAGTGGACACATTGCCTCACCTTCTCCTCTGGCGGCGCTTCGTCCTCCAGGCTGTTGAGGGCGTTCTCCACCCGGGCGAGTCGGCCTGACAGCGACAGCAGCAGGCTCACCACCTTGTCCAGGTCGCCCACAAACATGCGGAACTTGTCCAGCTGGTTGGGCTGGCAGAGGTGCTGCACGGTGGCCTCCACATCCCGGCCCAGCGCCTCGTTGTCCTCCACGTCCTCCTGCAGGCTCTGCCGCGCCTCCCGCAGCACCTCCAACTTCCTGGCCAGACTCAGGATCAGCTCTTGCTGAAGAAGACAAGGAAATGAATGCAAACGCCCCTGTGTCTTCCCCAAAGCTTGGCTCTCTACCTTCTTGCCGGCCAGGTCGATGTCCAGCTCGTCCTCGGAGTCCTGCTCCTCCAGCTGCTCCTGCATGCCCTTCATCTTGATGAGGAGCTCCGCCTTTGGAGCGGAGGTGTTGTAGTAGGAGGAGCTGGGCACAAGGGAGGCCACGGCTGATGAAGACAGCTCGTCTTCCTCTCTCCTGAAAAACAACAGATCTTTATCAACTTTTGTCCAGCAGAGGGCGGCCTCACCTAGGAGAGAGGAACCTGGAATCAAGTCACACTGACTTTATGTCCCTTTAACCCTTGTGCTATCTTAGATGACCCCACCCTTGGATTGACGTATCCTCCCTACCATGACATAGGTAGATAAAGGTGGAAAGATTTCATGTAATGATAATCCATGGACACCAGTGAAAATCACAAATCATTGAAGAAAAAAGGTTCAGCGCATTGTCTAGTGGGTCTAGATGACCCAACTCCCAATGTTAAAGTGCCTTGGATAGCACAAGGTTTACAGACCCACTCCGATGAAACTTGCGTTTTTTGGTGTTTTTAACATGTTTCTGTGTCCTTTTTTTGATGACGGGGAACACATATAAAGCAAATTAAGCTTAAAATTGCTTTTGAATACAGTAATCCCCCCGTATTCAATTCAATTCAATTCAATTCAATTCAATTCAATTTTATTTGTATAGCCCAAAATCACAACAACAGTCGTCTCGATGGGCTTCGAAGTAAAACATGAACTCAAAAGGATCACGAATACAAAGAGTTCAATAGAAAAATACTAAAATGAACTAACAAACTGACTAAGCTATACTGGCATCCCTGCCCTTAGACCCCCCTTCGCGGTAGGGACAAACTCCCAAAAAAACCGGATTCCGGAAAAAACGAAGAAACCTCAGGGGTGCCCACATGAAGGAGGGATCCTCCCCCAGGACGGACAGGCGATTTACCAGAACTCTTAGAGAAGAATTAACTTATCTAACTCTACAACTACATATATAAAAGTCCAGCAGACGAGCTTCATCCAGCCGTGGTTGTGGGGACAGTCAAAGGCGCGAGTCGAGCCGGAGACAGGATCCACAGCCAGGTGTAGGAGCAGGAGCAAAGGCGAGGTAAACGGTCAGGAACTGGAGCACGGATGAGCCAACTGGAGTCTGGAAGCACTCCCACTCCCCAGTATTCGCGGGGGTTACGTTCCTCACCCCCCCGCGAATAATGAAAATCCGCGAATAATTGACACTGTTTTAAAACTCCCGGAGCCAGAGCCTCTGCAGAGTCAGAACCTTTTTCTGCCGTTTGGGTTCATTTCCAGAATCTGGAGATGATGTAGGGCGTTTGGATGGCATCTTAAAAGCATAAACAATACTTTACAGTAAAGTACAGAGTAAATCGGTTTTCAAAATCCGTGGAATGAGCGCTGTTCTGCGTCTCACGCTTGTGACGTCAACTCATCTGCGGCCACCCGCGAATGGGCGGGGCGCGAATATTAAACCGCGAATGGGCGGGGGATTACTGTTTTTCTCTTTTTAAATGGCTGTAAAGGAGGAGCAAATGGTGTTTGAAAAAGACAGTATTTGTGACCTTAAAAAATATGCTGGACGGGCCACTGGTCCTCTTAAACAAAGAACTTTCAAAAACTATGACCTAGAAAAAAGGAAGCAAATTTGTTTTTGATTTACGCTAAAAACACACCGCATACCACACTTAAAAACCGCCATTTTTTCAAAAAAAGAAAAAGAAACACCTGATGATCTGGAGCGCCTTAAGTACAGATTAAATCTGCTTGTGTTTACTAATGTCGACGCAATTTTGAGAAGTACACAGCGCTGTCAGTTTTACAAAGCTTTGATGTTATTCTGAATATGCTAACATGGCTAGTGTGTGGCGGTGCCGGTGTAAGTACCGAAAGTATTCGGCCTGCAATAACTGTTCGGGGTCCTTCGGGGTCCTGCGACTAATGATGACGTCACATTATGGGATTGGCTGTCCGGTGGTCTGATGACGTTTAAGATAGTGCTTGGTCCGCAAGTTTATACGCTAACACGGCTATTAGTGACTTGTATGTTGAAATTTCCCACTATATATCACAAGGGACTTATTTTAACTCCCCTTTTAGCTTATCATCTGTGGCCAGCTGTGGAGACGAGCAGAAAATTGGATTCTAGACATTTAGCATTTATTTTAGTGCTAATTCTTTGTTTTTTGGTTTGTTGTTTATTTAAATAACGTATATAATATATAAAAGTTGAACAAAAAAATAAGGTGTGTGTGCTGTTTTTTTTTTTTTGTAATTAGTATATTAATGCTATCAACGTGTTTTAAAAAGGAAATATAAACTTTGCAATCATAACGGTTAGAAACTGACATTTCGGCCAATTAAACCAGACTGCAAACCATAAATAAATATTATTTGTCATATAGTCATTCATTTACTCACGTTGGAAGAATACGTTTTTATTGCCACTGTGTCTCCCTATTTTACATTTGGTGTAACAAACAATTATGTCAGACACCCCTTAAAATTCAAAATGACATTATTAGTTACGAGGAAAAAACTTTAGGTTACGTAATGAAACGTGAAAAGAAAATATAGAGCCCTAGCAGATCTCTACGCTACGTAGCTACGTAGTTTGTCCAAACGGTGTTACCGTAGTGTGACGTAATCATTAGTCGCAGGACCCCAAAAGAGTTATTGCAGGCCGAATACTTTTGGTACCTACACCGGTCTGTGTTTTTATCACGTGTTGCTAGCAAAGCTGGGAATTAGCGTAGTTTCAGTGAGGCTTGTTTTAGCGGTATCCGACTGTTTTTTTTTTCACGGGTTGCAGACAAGGTTGGGAGTTGCACGTGTTGTGAATACGCTAGAGGTGGCTAAAATACAGTAGACCATTCATGAACTTGTGATCAGGTGCAGAAAATACAAATTAAAAGGTCACTGGGAAGTAGGCCTGCAAACTAAATGGCAAATTTATCGTTATCGCGATATCAAGCTGTGCATAACGCAAAAGTCGTAAATGGTAATCTTAAATGTGCCAAAACAATCTTATGGCAGCTTGAATTATTTAGCAAATCAAATAAATCCATTTATGCATTTGACCAATCAGATGGAGCCTTTGATGTTAGATGTACGCCTCCTTTGTAGACGAGGGTCATTTGGAGTCCAGCTTAAGTGTTGTTGACTCTTATTTAAATGACATTTATATTAAAATAGAAATGACGCTTTTGTTATTTGTTCATGTGTTGCAAGTTATTTCATCATCGCAATATTGATCACTGATATCACAAATTGCGAGTTTTTCTCATATCTTGCAGTCCTACCGGGAAGGTTTTTAAAATAGATCAAAACATGATTGGAATGGGACTTTAAAGCATCACTTAAAAACTTTAAACCCACAAAAACTGCTCAGTTTAATGAGATCAATGTTTACTAAAGTAGAGCTGCTTTTTTAGCCCAAATTGTCTCCTTGGTTCACACAAAGACGGACAATTTCCTAAACCTGTACAAACCATAAAACTTTACTAGCAGCCATTATAAACACATAAGTTCATCCATAACAGGTGTTCAGGTGTTCCCACCTGTCCGAGCTCCTGGGGGCAGATGTGGGGAGTCTGGATCCCGCAGATGCTCTCCTCCTCTGCTGGGCTCCCTCCAGGATCTTCTCCTCCGGTGGAAAAAGCCCCTCCATCAAGTCCATGGTGGTCTTTCTGCCGCTCTGGTCCAGGATGTCCACCAAAGACTTGTCTTTACCCATGATGTCCTTCGCCAACTCCTCCCTTTTTGCGTCCTCCTCCTCCACGGGGCCGGCTGGCCTGCCCTCCTGGTTGGAGGGTTGTTCCGGGTCGCCTGCTGCTTGGCGGGCGACGGCGCTGAACAGAGATGCGTCGGAGTTCACCGTGGCGTCTGAAAGCGGGGCGTGGGACAGCGACCCGACAGAACCTCCGGCGCCGTTCTCACTGCGGATGATCCTCACGGGGACTTTCCTCACCAGACTATTAGCCTCCATTGCTGCTGGAAACCGAGATTCTTTATCCCACCTGCATCCCAAACAGAGAAAAACTTCTCGTTTGTAATTCCGGACACCATTTAGTTGTGTTTTTTCTCCTTTTTTTTCCCAAAATAAAACCAGAATCACCAGAAAACATAAACATGATCTCAAATGTTTTGGAAGACGTTTTTTGTTACCTTTAGGAAGCTCTGGATTTAGCATTTTCTTGTTTTATTTCTTAAAAAAACGTGACTTTACAAGTCTAGAAAAACTCACATTTGCAGGAGTGATGAGTTTTTTTATGGAATAAAAAAGTCAAAGAGCAATAGGATTAATAAAAGTCCTCTTTTTTTATGTTATGCTGTATTTTACCATCATCAGAGCTCATAATCGTGAAGTTTGTTCATAAGTTTTCCTGTAAAGCTCCATCTGACGTGTTATTTGGAAAAGAATCACGAGAAAGCGGTTTGTTTCCAGCCTCCGTCCCTTTTCCTCTAACGTTAAGTCAGAAGGAGGCTGCTTTAGGTGGTGCGCCTCCTCCTCCTCCTCCCAGCTTCTTACCTGAGCTGCGACTCATCCTGCACGGTCGGCGGTTTGTCGGTCAGCCTCGCCGGCATGAACTGTGGCGAAGGGGAGCGAGCTGGATTGGATTCGGGGAGAGGCAGAGCGGCGGGCGGAGGTGACGAGGAAGGAGGGGAGAGGGAGGGCTGCTGCTCCGACTCCCCTTCGGCGTCCGGCCCGGCTGCCGCGCAGCGATGAGGGAAGCGGGCCGGGGCTGGGGCGGGAGCGCTGGGGGACGGCTGGGCGTCGACATGGGAGTCAGAACCGGAGCGGGGCAGAGTCTGGAGCGCCGTCGGATCTGACCGGGAGCCAGTGGGGAATTCCTGACAGGAGGAAGTGGTTTCTGGACCTAAAGGGAGCGCAGGAGGCAGCAGGAGACTGCTGCTGCTGCTGCTGGGGCTGATGCTCCGAGGGCCGGGGGAGGGTGCGGTTTGGGAGGCGCTGGCAGGGTCTGCTTTGGTCCTGTGGTCGGGGCCCGGGTTCCTGGAGACCGCAGGAACCGACTGTCGGCTCTCCAGCTTCTCCCTGAAGGTTCCACACAAAAACCAAGGAGGAGAAAACAGTCAACAAACGGCCGCAGAACTAAAATAAGAAGCAGTACCCCCCCATTTCAGTGCCTCACATTTTCCATCCACGAACACCACAGTCATCCATAAACACTGTATTCAAGTAAAAGTCTGAATATGTAGTTACTAAAGTACTCGAGTACTGAGCACTTCTGTGGTTTTATAGTTTGACACTGAATAAAAGAAGCAGAAATAAAAGAGAGATTTAAGTTTACAATCTTTGGTTTGCTAAAAAAACGTTCTTTCTAGAATCTTTTCTGATTGTTGCGGCACAAAAAAAGCTATAAATTGAGAGAAGAGAAGAGTTTTTCTAAAACGCTGGAAACTGAAGATAGTCCTTTATAAACAATGATTTATATCAAAATAAAGCAAAGATTTCACTTTTATACTTTTGTAAGAACATCTGTAATACTAATAAAAGCAGCAAGTTTAGTCTGTTTTACACCAAAATGACTAAAATTATACATTTTTGTTTAAAAGTGACAATTTGATTAAAGAAATCAAAGTTAACCTGCTTTTATTTCTTCAGATTAAATCAGATTTTCTTATGTTCAATGAATTTTTTTTTAACTTTGTATCGTTCTTTGGGAGTTTAGTACTTAGTGAGTTGTGGCGTGCGTTAATTTCTGACTTTACCCCTAGTTATACCATGGTATGGGTGAATACTTGATTCTGATTAGCTGCTGGGCGTGGATTAAAAAGTGATAAATGTTCTAAATCACTGCGCTAGCTTCTTTAAAACAAACTTTAGCTTCATCATCTGGACGAAAACAAGCGGTTTCTGAACTGATGCTTCATTGAACCCATAGTGACGATCAGCAGATATATCGCTTTCCTTTGCCGCTGCAGTCGGGGTCGGTGCCAGCCTTTATAGCGCTCTGCACCACGTAACAAATAGTCCACTTTTTGTGAAAAAAAGTGATTTAAACCCAAATAAAAAAATAAATAGAAAAAAGTACTTGTTGCAGGTTGTTTTAACCCAACATTAATTGGGTAAAAATGATTGAAGACATATTTCTTTGTTACGTAACCGTGGTACAAGTGCAATGATGGCCTTTGAGGTGCCCATGATCAGAAACGGACAGAGTTCAGTGAAGGCACGGTTCAAACTTGAAAATGTGTTTTTATGAAGAATTCAAACTCGTTTAGCACTTTGTTATTTCTTGTAGCCAGGGTAAAAAATGGGACAAATAGAAAAGTTCATGAATAAATAAATAAATAAATTATTTTGTTAGTTAATTTATTTTCTTTATGAAAGCTCATTTGTTGTTCTTTGGGATGCATTATGAGTGAAATGTTATTTGCAGTACTTTTAACAGTGTTTGATTGTAGTTACATTTGATTGACGTTATGTGTCGTGCATGAGGAGTTTGGAGGGAGAGAGCGGAAAGGGAGAGCGGAGGAGAGTTCCGGTTTTGGCAGGGAAGGACTGAGCAGCGAATGAATGCGTTAGTTCGTATGCCCCAGTAACATAAGTTTGTGCCGTGGTTCGTCCACCAGATGGTCCACTTTATGATCGAGTGCTGAAAACGTTAGTAGATTACAGTAAGTCTTCGCCCAGGACTTGTGACTGTTGGATACCGTGACGTTAGCCTCGTATGTAGCCGACGCTAACAGGTTTAGCAAAGGACTGAGTTGCCGTCCACAA
Organism: Oryzias latipes; assembly: GCF_053564925.1. NCBI lineage: Eukaryota > Metazoa > Chordata > Actinopteri > Beloniformes > Adrianichthyidae > Oryzias > Oryzias latipes. Next base: position 19,816,701 of record NC_136238.1, read on the forward strand.
GATCGGCTGAATTAAAAAACTCTGAGAAGACTGTTCCCGGACTGGAGAACGAGCGATTCGATCCAGATAGCACTCTGAGCCACCCAGGAAGCTCAGAGGACCTCTGGCGACGTGGGAAACGAGACGAAGACGAGGAAGTGGTGACTGTTAACGGCAACGCCGGTTTCAAAATGGAGTCGGAGCTGTGAGTCGGAGTGTGCCATTTCCAGACAGGAGCCTCGCGAGGAGAAGAGAAGTTGGTTGGATTAAAACTCAAGTGCACAAGGTACCTTATTTTATTTTATTTTGCTGGTTCAGTGAAGCGACTGTGGAGTTTTTGGTCCCTACGAACCCAAGCATCGATTCAGGCCTGCAACGTAGGAGTTCAAAGGGGGTTTGCCGGCTTTAGCATAAGATAAAAGCAAATTTACTGAACTGTGTTTGAGCGTTTTGCCTACACTGTGAGTGTGTGATTTTTATTTGTGCAATAAGAGTCTATATTTTGCTTAATTTGGTACCAAATCACCATATTATTATTGCTTTATTTTATATTCATTTAACTTTCATTAAAAAAGGGGTTAATGTTCACATTATAACTTGTGTTGGGATTTTATTGATTATTTGATTTCATATTCACTGTGGAGTTCACGATTATTTTAAATAGTGCCATCGATCCAAAATAATATTACTTTCCGTAAAAGTGAACAGAGAATAAGAACCCAGAGCCCACTCATTTAATCTACGAGTACAGAAGGGCTACATTCTGAATGGAAATTTGGAAAAATGAATGCAGATTTAATCATAAATTAAATCAAATCAGTTCCACATTTCTGAGGGGTTACTTGGCATTAATGTAAGGGGGCGGGCCCAAATCCTGCACCAAAAAGCTATGTTTAACCCTTTAACGCCCGAGATGTTGCTGGAGACTAGATTTGCACCATCATTGGGAATCAGCTGATTTACACAGCTTGGGTTTGCACGTCACTACCGTGCAGTGCTGCGGATTTTCTCTGCTTCCAAATCCCCTGGAATCACGTTAGTTAGTTGAGTTAGCAGTGGAGCTAAAGCTCCGATATAAAAGTCTTTGGATTAAGTTGAAGGTAAAATAAAGTCTTTGAAAACTTTAACAAAAATGTTTTATTTCTTTTTAGATGATTCAATTGTTTCAATTTAGTTTAATTATGTCTGTTGGCCACTTCACCTTAATCCTGTTTATTGTTATTACTTCTTCTTAAGTTTAACATATAAAATAATCCAGACCTTATTAGAAAAATGTTTCAGGTAGAAAGATGACTTGGACCAATCTCTGGAATATTTGGCTGTTAAAACACTGGTCTAGCTTACTCCTAATAATTTCTTTTTTATTTGTATATTATCATCATGAGGGTGTTCTCTGATCATATTATTGCATGTGTGGGGGTTGGTGTTCTTGTTTGTTTCTCTGTACAGCACCTACAGGTGTGTTTATTACATGAAAGGAGCTGTGGAAGTAAAAAGAATAGAATGGAACAGAAAGGCACGGCTGAACATGAAGATGTTTATCAGGTCAGAAGACGACCGCTCTTCCAGCTCGGGCAGCAGATAGCGATCCAGCTCCGTTCGGACGGTTCCGAAAACGGTTTCTAAACCACGGTGAGCGTTCTTGGTTGGTCACCTGCTGGTTGAAGTGCTTTCCTGGTCTTCTGGATCTCTCCATGGAGATGAAATCTTCTGCAAAAACAAACATGAAAAAACAAAACGAAGAAAAAAAAAGAAGCTTAACAACCAATAAAATGAACTTCGCTTTAATAAACCATACTCCTTACCTGAGGGTAGAAGTCTGCAGATGGCGAGGATCTGGACCTCTCGTGGACGCACACAGGTGTCTCGTCGGCTCCTGCGTCTAAGATGTTTTCCGCCGAGTGAAACTTTCCTGGAGTTTTGGCCTCCGCCGTCTTCTTCTGCTTGTTCCAGGTGGCCTGGTACTCTGCGAAGGTCCCGAGTCTCTGCTGCTCCAGTGATGCGGGGCTCCGTCCGGGACTCAGGTGGATGTCGTCATTGGAAAGGCCCTTCTCTTGGGTTTGGTGCGTCTGGTTAGAGTCCGTGGGGGCGGGCTTTGGCGCCGGTCTGGCAAAGGTGGGCTTAGCCTGGAAGACCTTCCCTTCATCCTCTGAGCCCATCTGTGGCCCTCCTTCCACCCCGACTTTGTCCATCTTGTCGGGCTCTGAGAAGGAGTGAGTCCTCTTTGCCGGGTGGAAGCGCTTTCGCCCTCGAAAGCGTCCGTTGGAGACCTTCAGGACGTCTGCTCCCAGCGGCTCCAGGTCTCGCCTTTGGAAGGAGGTGGCCTGGAGGACCCTGGCCTGCGCCTCTTTCAGGTGGTCCTTGTAGGAGGAGGCACCGGAGGATGCGGAAAGTTCCACGGACCTCCACTCCTCTGGCTCATCCTCGTCGGGCTCACAGGTCAGTGTTGCAGCGCTGCGACTCTTCTGTAGCTGTGCTCGCTTCTGTTGGATCTCCTTGCGGAGCGTGGTGGCATAACGGTCACTGCGGCGGTTGACTTTCCCACTGCCGGCGTCCTGCGCCGGCACGGCGGCAGGAGCAGCGGCCGTCAGACTCCAGCTCTCCTGGGTTAGGGAGTGGAGCAGGGGCGTTTTCAGGGAGGAGATCCGCTGGTCTTCGTGAGGGAGCCACGGGTCCTGGTGCTGTGAAGAAGCCGCCTTATGGTTGCTGCTCTGAAAGAGTCTTTTCACATCGCTAGAGGGGCCCTCCCCCCTCTTCAGAGGGTCATTAGTGTCACGGGCGGAGAACTCATAGGTCAGACCACCACTGTGATCCTTCTTTTCACCGTAGGCTGTTGGAGGTGCGGAGAACTTCGCCTTTGTCTTCAGGGAAGCGGGCAGGACGCTATTACTGCTGTTCATCCAGGGGGCGGAGCTGCAGCCCTGCCTGGCCTTCAGCTCTGCGGCCTGTTTGGCTGCAGTACCGTAGTATCTGCTGACCCCCCCGCTCTCCTGGCTGGGGTTTGTGGTGGCGGCTGAGTGGCGGCCCTGTCTGCGGCTGAAAGCGTTGGCGGGCAGGTCCTGCAGGCTGCGGTAGTAGCTTCCTACGCTCTGGATCCTTGTGGGCGGCGCTGCCCGGGCCTGCAGGTAGAAGGGGCTTTCGTCGCTGTGCTGCCTCTGGTGGGCGGGGGGCACGGCGTAGTGGGATTGTCGGACGTCACTGCTTGACAGAGAGAAGAGCTTGCTTGGCCGCCGCTGGCTGCTTTCAGGCGGTTTTCCTAATGACCTGCCACTCTGTGGGGCACCTGAGGGGCCGTCCGAGTACGGAAACACCTTTGTGGCGGCGAAGCTGTCGCTCCGCAGGGGCGGGGCCGGAGGCGGGGGGGGCTGGGACGCCTTTTTCTTAGGTGCCTGCCAGACGGGAGCCCCGCCAGGCCTCCCTGCAAATGAGACTCTGCAGGCGGGCTGCCCCTCTCCCCGTGATCCATTCCAACCTGCCGAATGCAAGACCCTAAGCCGGTCGCCGGGCTCTGCCCCGTCGCCCTGAAAGCCCTTAAAGAAGATGCTCTCCGTGCTGGTCCCTCTCCGTCCTGCCGAGCTGGAGTCATTGATGGGGGGGCTGGAGCCGCTGGAGAAGCAGCTGAACGGTGAGTCTCGTCGAGCGCCGCCGAGCGGCTCGGCGCTGCCGTATTTAGGCGGCGATAAATGACCCGGGGGGAACAGATGGGCGGGGCACTCCACCCTTTCCATACTGTTCACTGAGCTGGTGGGGCTGCTGTCTTGATGTACAGGGCTCTGGTCTGCTGGAGTGAACGTCTCTTTGGATCTTCATCAAACAAAAAGACAATAAACAACAATAAAAAGATGACTTTGATCAGAAAAGCCCCAGTCCAATCATCTTTTGATCAATTACAAAAGCGTTCCCAGTTTACATAGGGTAGATTCTGCAAGGGAACAGGAGTTCATCAGGAGTTGTGGGCGGGACCATTGGCAAAGAGCACCCCCCCCACACACACACACCACCTCCCTGTTGCTGAGAGCTCTCTGTTCACATGCTCTCTCTCTAGAACATGTTAAAAACACCAAAAATACTATTTTCATCTGAATGGGTTTAAAAAGACCAGTTGGAGCTCAGTGGCAGCCAGAAGGAGGCACTGTTGGTAGAAACATGCAGTCCTGGCACCTAAAAAGATCTTGGCTTCTCATTAAAGACGTGAACAAAAAGTTGAAACTGAACTTAGACTCTCACCTTGCTTCATGTTTTGGCTGCCAGATCGGCGCCGGGTTAGCCTCGGACCGGGCCGGCTCAGACTCCTCCTCTGTCAACTTGGAGGAGTGCCAGGAGTGTGGCCGGGATACAGCTTCATTTTTCCTGTAGACAAAGACAAAGACAAAGACAAATCTAAAGAAAAATCTAGATAGAAGAACATCTAATTTTTCTGGATTTGTTCTTTCTCTACCATAACACAGTTTTGCCTCCAAAATTGGTTAATGAAGATCAAATGCATCAGAGGTTTAGAGTAAGTAATGTCTTGAACCAAACAAACTAATCTGGGAATTTTAGTTTTTTTTGTGTTTTGGTTTTTTTTGGTCAAATCATGAACAATTATATGTCTAAAGTGTTGAAAGATCAAAGGAAGCTCTGAACCCAATGTTCCAGGCGAAACAGCTTTATACAGATACATTTTCAGGAAACTTATTTTTTCCTGAAAACCTGCTTCCTTGGTAACAGGAACATAGAGCGTGGTATCATCTGCAAATAGTTGGAATTTCATGCAAACATCGACGTACCCTTTGAAACGGTTCCTCCTGGAGAGCACGGTAAAAAAGAGGCAGGTGTTCAGTGTATCATAATATTCAGGACATGTGATCAAAATAAAAAAAGAAGTAAACTGCCAATCACAGGGTTGATGACAAGACATCAAAGGAAGATAAAAGTGAAGGGGCTAATCCTAAAAACAAACAGGGAAAGGTCAAATTCCTTTATGTGTGGAGGAAAATCTGGATCACAACTAACTTTTTTTTCTGGCTAAACTACACACAAGATCCAAAGCCAACAAGTGTGCACTTGACTGGGGTGACAAAAACCACAAAGCGAATACACAAAACTGCACTGAAAACCATCAAATTCTAAAGCACATCTAGACACTGAGAGATCAGATCCTCTGATACCTCATGGAGCTTCGCAAAATCTTGTTGAGAAAGCTTCTCGCAACGTGAACCTCCGACTCTGATGGCATTGTTCGCGGCGACACAACATCGACCATCATAACCTTCATGGAGGGAGGTGAATGATGGGATACGAAAAATGACATGATGGGAAAAAAGATAGTTCAAAATAAAAGATTATAAACATTGTCTTTGACTTGGGATCCTTTTAAGCATCATCTTAGACACTTTAAACAATGTCAACCTTGTTAGCATAGTTAGCCTTTGGATACAAAAGACTGTTATAGACTGACTAACTAAGAGAAACCTTATCCGCCACAGCCTCCTGTCTACCAAACTGAAGAGCTTCAAAGCATCAAATTGAAATTTTAACCCCGCCGTGCCGAGAAGGAGACCTGCATTCTTTCTAAGGAATGCCGCAAGGTTTGTTCCCACTTGTCGTCATGGAGACATCTGTCCTGGGCATCTCCCCGGATCTCCTCCTCTCCGGCATAAAGCAAGACACTTCTGTCCGACTCTCAAAAAAGGTTCCACAAAAAAGACATCAGAAACCAAAAGATTGTGCACTCAAAAGCTCAACGACAAACATACAAATATTACAACAAATGTCAACATCTGAGCAACCAGAAATCAATACAGGCCTCTCTTATCCACTGTACACCTGTGTTTAACCATCAGACGTCTCCTTTTCCTTTTGATCAAAGGGACATAAAAGCAAGAGCTGTGTTGGCTCCAAACAAGCCCCTCAATGCAAATACCCCCCTCACTGAAGAGCTGTTGTCAGCAGCTACAGCTGCACTCTGGCTGATACTGTTCTTTGCTACAAAGATGAACGAGGTGGACTCAGATCGCTCGGAAACATAAAGGAAAAAAGAGGGCAGTGAGGGGAAAGTAAAATGGAGCTGCTTTGGAGGAGAGACGAGAAACCATAAAAACAAAAATAAATTTACCATAAAATTTTTTATTATCTTTGACAGTCAAACTGTCAGTTCAGTTAGCATGTAAAAGACCACATTTAGTAAAGCTAGTGAAAGATAGAATAGTATGAATCTAAAAAAATTTAGATAAATTAAATTATGCTAGAACTAATAAAACTAGGACCCATTTGAAGCGAAGCCAAGCTATGTTGGTAAAGCTATAATCTTCAGATCTTATAAATATAATAAAATAAAAAAATGTACTTTCCTTGTTTATCTAAAAGTGGATGCATCAGAATGGAGAGGAGTTTGTGGACCGACAAGTGTTTTTTTTCTATGTCATAAATATGATCTTCTTCATATGTCTTCTATCAACAGAAAAATGCCACGAGAACATGTTAAAGACACAATTTTCACAGGGATAAGTATTTAAAAGAGCATCATCATTAATGCTCATGATACTCTACTTAAATCAGTCTAAGAAAATTGAGCAGTCACTTATGAAGGAAAACTTAAACTTTTTAGCTCACTTCTTAGTTTCAAAATTTGGTGTCACTTTGGATTCACCTTTGACAGAGATTTCAGAGTCAAAGCAATATATAAGTGACATTCTTTATAAATAAAAATAAAACTTTTGAACCAAAACTTTAGACATGAGTTCAACAGTTTTCATTAACTACGATTTATCCTTTAGGCAAAAATGTTTAATCGTTAATAATTGAAAATAAATCATCTAACTTTTCCCTTTATGATTTACCCCCCCCCCCCCCTCTATAATCTCCCTCCTACACCCCCCTCCTTTTCTTGTCCATCTGGTTCAACAAAAAACGGTAACAAATATAATTAATATAAATAAAGTTTTGTCTAAATTACAAAAGTGGTTTATTCAAATATACACCTTGTGTGTCAGAAGATTTATAACCCCATGTTGTAACAGTAAAATCTGTTCAACAGAAGAGGCCTTTAGCTCTCATCTGTTTGCTCAGCTGTTGGACAAGACAAGGAAAAAATAGATCAATAAATTATTCATTAAAAGGATTTTATTGTAAAACAGTTGCAGAATGAGAATTGAAGAGCTGCAGATAAAGCTTCTGCACGAAAAGCTTGAACTTTTAAGGAGCTTGTCTCTAACAAAGCTGTCAGTGAGGGATCCCAGCACAATTTGTGATAAAACGTATAACCCTTATGCTATCCTAGGCAGTTTAACGTTGGGAGTGGGGTCATCTAGACCCACTAAACAGTGCTCTGAACCTTTATTCTTCAATGATTTGTGATCTTCACTGGTGTACATGGATTACATGGAATCTTTCCACCTTTATCCACCTTTGTCATGGTAGGAATAACACATCAATGTAAGGGTGGGGTCATCTAAGATAGCACAAGGGTTAAATGGAAACACTTCATTCTGCTACATTAAAAAAAAAATCCAAAATACCCACGAGGCTTTCTCCAGGAGTTTGTTTGTAACTCATGGTAGATTTTTATATGAATATCCAAAAGTCATGATAATAAAATCCATAAAACAAAAAGTTCTATATGATGACATTCTCATAGGAATAAATTATCGTTTTATTTTCCATGAATTTTGAAGTTTTAAATCAACTTTAAATACTATATTCTAATTTTAAATAGCCTTCTTCCAAGAAACTTGTATTATAAAGATTTTCACAATAAAGTTTGGCAGACACAAAAGGATTTCAGGTCATAAAGTCGATCAAATGTATTTTTCATCAATGTTAATTCTTTACAAGCTTGAATGTTACAGTTTTAATACAACCAAAGGAGGACACTTGTCTACCTTTAAGCGTCTCCAAAACAACTTGAAAATTATAATTAAACTAATGACAAAGCATTAAAATGGAGGATTTGTTCAGAGTTTCAGACTCAAAGTGATCCTGAAGGGACCAATAAGCTATCAGCCTATTGGTGTTTTTATTGAAAGATTTGATCTGTATTAGTAAAAAATGTTTCTGACCCAAACCATTATTCCATTATTTCATCTTTATCAAATTTAAACTTGATAAAACCTGTCACTTAACTCAGAATGAGGATTTTTTTCTTCTTCTCAATCCTAACAGATTAAAGTGGAATAATTAAGGTAAAAATGCCAGAATACGATTTATATTTATTTCTTTTTTACAAAAATATGAGTCAAAAAGAATTCCTCTTCTATGAAACCAAAGGGATAAATCACTCACCGCCTGTCTGAAACAGCTCTGTGTGTCAGGGTGACACCCCCACTCCAAAAACAAGCAGACGCACTTTCTCACCAAAACTCCCACCAAAGAATGTGGCAGCTCTGCGGCTGAAAAGCAGCCACCTTCCTCCTCCTCCTCCTCCTCCCTCCACACAAACCACCTTGTGCTGCCCAGGAGATTTCCTCTGGGATTATGAAGGGGGGGGGGGGGGGGGGTTAAAACAAGGGGGGAGGAGCTTTTGTCTTGTCCTTGCTGTAATCTGGAGCTTGTGCTTTAAGGAGCTGAGTGCGTGAAGCCGCCGGGGCTGCTGGGAAACTGAATTAGCCGTCATGAGATGGTGATGAAAACATGCATCACTGAACATGTTCAGATTAAGAAAAAAAAAAAAAAAAAGGTACAAATTTTGAAAGTTGATAAGTTACAAAACTGCAGGCCGTCCTCATATCTGAGAGCGCTGCATTCCAGCGCGCTGGGAAATTTCACAACCTGTCTTTATTTGCCCGCCACACATCCACGTCCTTGTCAGGAAAGGCAGCGTGGAGAGGAATGTCTGTCTGTTTTTAAGAGATACCAGCCAATGTCAGACTGAGGAGGAGGAAGAGGAGGAGGAGCAGGAGAAGTTAAAATACATGGAGGGGGTACTTCCCAATAACTCATGTTGTGATGAAGCCTCAACAAGCTGAGAGTAAACAAAAAAAAGTTAGACTAGTTTCTCCTAATTCCACAAAGAACCACAAAAAACTACATTTAAAAAACATCTGAAGGCCTGGGAGTTCAACCGTCAACCTTTCCCCCCTTTGGGATCATCCTCATGTTTGATGGAACAACTCCAAAAAACGGCTTCTCTTCCTTTATAGACTGATGGTTTCGATCCCAGCCAACCAGTGTTGAGATATTTCGTTTCAGGCGGGAAAACAAATAGCAAAAAAAAGCTAAGGGAAAAATGACCAAAAAAAAGGCAACAAAAATAAGCAACATTTAAAGACTAAAATGAATGAAAACATAATAATGGCAGGAAGTACTATGGTAGCTTTTAACCTTTAACTGAAACATTTCAGAAAAAAAAGGTTGTCAAAGTGGAGGAAAGTCAGCCAAAGATAACAAAGAAAGAAAAAAAGTTGAACCAAATGAGGAGGAAAAAAACTCAATTTTTTTACAGCCTCTGGTTGAAAAAGTGAAGGAATCCCTGCAGCATTCAGAGACATGTCGGGGTTGAAATTGTCCGGGGCAGACTTCTGATCTGTGAGGGGTTTTGAAACCGACATTAAGTCCAGTAATCCCATTTAAATCAGTTTTATTGCCACACTTAAACTCCGCCTCCTTTAACCTTTTGTGTAAAAACTCTGCCCAATCCACTGATTTCACACACAAAATATAAAATAAAATAAAAAATGGAGCCACGTTTTCCTTTTTCTTGTGTGAATCCATCCACCGCCCCCCGCCTCCTCCACCTGCTGACAGGAAGCCCAGCTGTGACCTCAGGCTGGTGACTCAGCAGCCTGAGGTCACAGGAACCCAAACAGCCGCCGGGAGCAGCCTGTGGGGCCGCCGTGGCCCCCCGGCGCACCCGATCGCACAATAGAAAGTGCCGGCATCATCACAGCCGGGCTTATCGATGTCACCGCCTGACCCATGTGGTTGAACAACAAAAGTGGAGCATAACTATGAAAAATACAGCAATTTACAGCTTTGACACATCAGCAGATCCTCTGAAACTGCAGGTTCTCCAGATTAAAGATCTAATCAACAGTTTTTTTAATGTTCAGCTAAAGGAAAAGGTAGATAAATAATAACAAACTTTGCAATTTCTGTGATTTAAACCAGCATATAGCGTTGAGCCCTTTTCATTTTGCATCAGCCAACATGTATCCTCTACAATAAATGAAAATAAAGTCATATATTTTGCTCAAACAGGGTTTTCCTATCAACTTTAAAAAAATAAAAAATGAAAGTTACTTTTTTATTTGCTTCAGGCCTCTTCATTAAGATTATTTTCTGTTTTTGCTCAAACACACCTGATCTCAAACATCTGCCAAGCAGAAGTCGGTAGACGTGTTCCAGCACATCACCTGGACTGTGCTTGGATAGGTTTGAATAACTGCCTTTATTATGGACAGGAGGTACGCAGGTCCTCAAGTCACAAACCCAAGTCAGGTCTGACGTATTTCGCTCTAAACTCAAGTCCAATTTTTCAGTCCTAAGACTGTGTGAGAACACAACATATTTCTGCATTCCCACGAATAAAGCAACAGCAAAATAAAAGGAAAAACCTGATGTCAAGGAGGTAGAAATAAGAGTTCACCATGAGTCCCAGAACGGAAATCCTCAAGTCCTAAATCCAAGTCCCTACCTATTAAGACTTAAATGAGACTTAAAGTTGAGTGTCAAGTCTCTAAAACTTCACACCATTTTCCACATCACTTGATTGTGGTGTCCCTCAAGGCTTTGTTCTAGGACCTATTCTCTTCTCTTCATATACAGTTTCTGAGTCACTTCTAAAGTCTTTAGCTATAGCTTTAAGTCAAGTCTCAAGTCTTTAGCTATAACTTTAAGTCATGTCTCAATTTTTATTGAGGAATTCAAATCAAGTCTCAAGTCCTCAGATACATCTGTAAACCAAGTCTGCCATTTTGGTGAGGAATTCAAGTCAAGTTTTAAGTCTTTGGCTTTAACTTCAAGCCAGGTGACACGTCTTTAGGTGGCGCTTCAAGTCAAGTCTCAAGTATTTGATAGTTAATTCAAGTAAAGTCTTAAATCCAGATGTAGCTCCAAGTCAAGTCTCAAGTCTTTATGTATAGCTTTAATTCAAGTCTCACATTTTAGTGAGGAATTCAAGTCAAGTTTTAAGTCTTTAGCTTTAACTTCAAGCCATATCACAAGTCTTTAGATGTAGATTCAATTCAAGTCTCAAGTCTTTGATAGTTAATTCAAAGTCCTAAGTCTTCCATAATTAATTTAAGTCAAGTCTCAAGTGTTTAGATGTGGCTTCAAGTCAAGTATCACATTTTGGTGAGGAAATCAAGTCGAAGCTCTTGTCTTTATGTGGAGCTTCAACTGAAGTCTCAAGTATTTGATAGTTAATTCAAGTCAAGTCTTAAATCTAGTTTAGCTCCAAGTCAAGTCTCAAGTCTTTATGTATAGCTTCAATTCAATTCACACATTTTAGTGAGGAATTCAAGGAATCTCAAGTCTTTAAATGTAGCTTCAAGTCAAGTCTCAAATTATGGTGATGACTTAAAGTCAAGTCTTTAGTATTTAGCTATACCATTGAGTCAAGTCGCTGCTTCAAGTCAAGTCACAAGTCCTAAAAAACACGGTTCAAATTAGTATTTTGTTGCCACTAACAAGTCATTAAACGTCTTTTTGAACAGTCTGTTTGGACACAAAAACAGAAAGTTGATATTTCTACATTCTTTATGCCAAAGCTTTCTGACGATAGCTTTCATTTGTCTACCTCACCGCCATGTCCTGGGAGCTAAAAAAACATACACAAGTCTCAAACCTCAGGTCTTTGTAGTCGAGTCTCAAGTCCCACCTCTGTAAAACATTTGATTAGTCCAAAATCAGCCTTTCATTAAATCCTTAACTGTATTCTCCTTCAGCACTTTTGGTGAATGTTGTCTGCCGAAATAAATGTGAAATGCGTTTGACACGACAAAGTCAGAGAAACGGACAAGACTGAAGCTTTTGGGTGGTAGAAAGCATCCGTTCCTAGACATTAATAGAAGATCTAGGATGACATGCTAAGGTGCTATGGTTTGCTCAAACACAGCTCCACCTCTGCGCAGTGTAAGAAGCAGGTGGAGGGTTGGCGTCACGGCAGGACAAACGCGATGATCAATCCGCCCCTGAAAGAAGGAAGCGCTTGAATGGTTCAACTCCATGTTTGCCAACATTACCCCTCTTATGGGGAACTCAAAATCTCTTTAATTTGCTTTTGTCGGATCCTAAAAGGCCTTTTTTTTATAGAACAACACATAATCCCGCAAATCCAGACACACTTAAATTCAGGCTAATTTGCATTTATCTTCATTTTCAAAGCAGGAAAGCGTTTTTTCCCCCCAACTGATCTGTTCACACACAGGTTAATGATCAGCTGAGTCTGAACAGCTTTCAGGAGACTTTGCTTCATCAGCATCCAAAAAAAACAAACCACACACAAAAACAACTTGGCTAATCGCTTTCTGAACTTCTAGATGAGCGTCCAAAGCTAATCTGAGTTATCTTCCTACCAGGGATTGTTTCCCGATCTGACCTCACAGACCCCGAAGGATCAGGTCAAACAAGAAAAAAGGAAGTGAGGAGGGGGAAAAAAAAGGAAATACCTGGAGGTGAAAATCTTCTCATAGTTTTGGTCTTTTAGAAGTAAAACATTCTGGTAAACACAGAGGAGCGTCCACTCTGAGCTGCCTGGAGTCACCAAAGCCCCTGCAAACAATGCGCTCTGCTGATAGGGCCTTGCCCACTAAGCACTAGACCCACCTAGGCAACAGGGATCATACCACTCCTCCCGCAAACAGGGGGAAGCCCCGCAGGTTCCTGGATTTCTGTCGGCAGACCAGCACTGCTCACATCCGCTCGGAGACGCTCCGCTCTGCTTTACCGGCTGTGAGTTTTGGCTCTGCAAGCCTCCCCAGGGTGGAGCAGCTCCCGCACCGGCCGCCGGTCAGAGCGCACCGCCGGGGGGCACCTGTCCCTTTGCGGCGTGGCTGGACCCGCTCTAGAGGGCTGAGCAGCGGCTTTAGAAAGGAGTAATTGGATTCAGGCTTTAAGACTTTGTCGCCTGGTGGGGAGGCAGCACGGGACACGAGCGGCACCGGCGGGGAGGGGTTTCAGGAAGCAAACAGGTGGATCCTCCTGGATGGGATCGGACTGAACTTACACACAGACACAAAAAAAACAGGAGCGACTTTAAAAGATGAAACAATGAGGTCAAAGTTCACAGAAAACCCTCGCTCTAATTTGGCACCCATTGTGTGCGCACAGAAATAGCGGCGCTGCTTGGAGCTCTGCTTCGGCCCACAATGACGGCTTTTGTTTAACCGTCAAGAGCGAGCAGGCGGCGAGAGGCCCTCGTTCAAGGCTTCAGCTGAGCCCCCCCCCAATAAAAAAAAACCACACCAGTCAAAGATAATCAGCATTTGGGTTTAAAATAACCATTCCATCAACTTTTTTATGACTGGGAACATTTGGAGAAGTCCAGCCTGGTGTGTGATGAACCCCTGTCAGGGTGTTGGTGGGGGTGTGTGGGGTTTTTGGTACCTCCGGATCACCAGGGTCAGGGTTTGGTGGGAGCTCTTCACCAGGCTTATGGCCTCCAGCCGAGAGCCGTTGAGAGGAACGGCGTTGACGCTCACCATCTCATCGCCGGCCTGGAGGCGGGCGGCTGCTGCCGCGCTTCCCTGCTCCACCTGGAAACACCGGAATGAACGAGGACGTTTAGAAAAACCTAACTCCTACAAGTCCCACTTCCAACATCTTTTGATCTACTGTAAAGCGTCTTTTCATAACAATTTTGTTGTTTTTAGAGTAAAATAAATAAAAACCTGTGTCGTTTTCTAGGAAATAATTTCTGCAGAGCGGCAGGAGTTCATTAGAAATTTGCCTCTGAGTTGGTGAAGAGCAACCCTGCCCCCACTTCCCGTCATCTATCTATCTATCATCTATCATCTATCTTAAAACTCTCTCGCTAGCCTTTGTGCTATCTTATTGGGTCCAGATGACCCCACCCTTACATTGACGTGTTATCCCCTACCATGACAAAGGTGGATAAAGGTGGAAAGATTTCATGTAATCCATGGACACCAGTGAAGATCACAAATCATTGAAGAAAAAAGGTTCAGCACACTGTCTAGTGGGTCTGGATGACCCAACTCCCAATGTCAAAGTGCCTTGGATAGCACAAGGGTTAGGTTTGGCTTTTCTCCTAAAGGCCCGTACACACCGGGACGAATATTCGGCAGGCGTTATTCGCCAGCGTTTTTCGCCACGTTTTTTGCCACGTTTTTTGTGTTCACACCCAGGCGATTTTCGCTGACGTTGAGCCGAGCGAACATGCAATTTCATTCCCTGACATTTAGATGGCGCTTAATGTAAACAGAAATACTCCTGTACACAAGGTGGCGCTGCGCAACTTTACGATTCTTAAAGTCGCTTTTCACTCAGAAGAAGAGAGCAAGTATTTACGCACTTGTCAGAATAATACAAAGAAAACATGAATATTTCAAGCATCAGTAGCTCCAACTGGTGCTTGGTTCGGGGATATTTTTGAATGTCCCTCATTATTTCTTTGCGGCAGTGTAGACGCTACTTGACGTCTATCTTCTTCGCTGGTATGTGTGCTCAGCAAGGCAGTTTTGTGTTTGAGCGCCCCCAAGTTGTGTTTTACTGTAACTTTAGAAGCTCCAGACACGTGTGTAAAAGCGCCATTCTCATTGGTCGAATAGATTTCGACGCGACGCGTCGGAAAAAAAAAACGAACCCGAGGCGTTTTTTTTTTTGACGCTTTGGCGCGTGGCGTTTTTTCGCGTCGGTGTGCACACTCACATTGGTGCCCTTTGTTTAGTCACGAGGCGTTAAACGTCGGCGAAAATCGCCGGCGAAATTCGTCCCGGTGTGAACAGGCCTTTAGACTATGACTGGGGTGTACTCATGTTTGCAACATGGGCTTGAATTCAATTGTTAGGAAACTCTCTTTTTTGTCTGTTCATATAAACGCATCTTGTTTGCAATCAACCTTTGTGGGTATATTTTGACCCACTCAGCGTATTTTCTAAGCATTTTTTGATCTGATCCTCATTCACAATGATGTTAATGAAGAAATACCAAGAAATGCATTTTCATTGCAGTGGGTCTTTAAAGTACGGAGCCCGTGTCCTGACATTAAAAAACTAAAATATATCTTGTTCCCACAAATTAATATATTGTTCCCACAAGATAATATTCCGTTCCATCGAAATACTATTTCGTTCCCTGGAAATAAACAATTTGTGCGAACGAAATAGATAATTCGTGCGAACGAATTAATTATTCACGTCATAAGTCATTCATAAACACGGATATGCTCTCCGTCCGTCCGCTAAAGCCACTTTCAGCGGTACCTTCCGTGTCTCTGTGACCCACATTCGTTCAAGAAAGGAAAAAGAAAAACAAGAATTATCAATTTCTTATCGTCTCAATGAATATAAGAAAATATCATAAGATTTATGATACCTAAGCTTGCTGCTTTGCCATACGTTTCACCGGACACAGCTCCTGGGTCTGCCACAGAGCTCTTTTGCTTGTAATGCCGGCATTCGGGCAGCTGGCTGGCCGGTAGACAGACAGCCAGCTGATTTTATAGTTTAGGGTCGAATAGGAATAATAATATTCAGGACTTGTCTTTTATTAACATACTCTTTAGCAGTCACTTTACATTCAAAGGCTAGTAGGCTACATGCTAACTACTAGCCGATCATTTATCTTGTCATTCATAGACACGGATGTGAGTAATAGTTGGATTTACAGCAGATACCTTCACATTTCTGTCTGTGTGTGTCTCATTACATTGCATTGAGGAAATGGAGGATGTTTAGAGATTAGATTTATTTATTTTAAAAAGCACAAAAGCATTGGTAATCACGTTCATGATCCTGGTACGCTCACCGTCAATCTTGCTGCAAAGGCCGCTTTCTGACGCTACTTCCGTGTCTCTGTGAGCATTCAATAAGAGTAAAAATAAAAGCAAGAATGATCGATCTATTATTGTCTCAATGAAAATAAGAAAAAACATCATAAGATTAGGCTGGCTGCTTCGCCTACCGGACTAGCTCTTAGCTCCTAGCATTACATACATGGATGTGAGCAATATCCCGTCATGCGTCACACAAATCCAAGATGCATTTCGACCAATCACCGTGTCCCTGTAACTGAAGTGTAACAACAAGACCAATGATTGGCTGGTCGAAATCCATCTTGGGTATGTGTGATGCATGACGGGATATTGCATGTTTGTAATGCTAGGAGCTAAGTCAGACAGGCGAAACAGTTACCGGTGAAAGCAGCTTTTGCGGCTGGACATAGAGCGATATCGTGTTTATGAATGACTTGTCACGTGAATAATTGTTTCGTTTGCACAAATTAATTATTTCGTTCGCACGATTTAATTATTTCCAGGGAACGAAATAGTATTTCGAGGGAACAGAATATTATCTTGTGGGAACAAGATATTAAATCTGTGGGAATGAGATTTATTTTAGTTTTTTGATGTCAGGACACGGGCTCCGTATTAAAGCATTTTTTCAATCTTTTTTTCTTTTTCTCTCATCTGCTCTGCAATACCAACGACAGCCACAGGAGGCCGCTAGTGCTGCACAAATGTTGTTTTAAATTGAATTTAGAAATATTTTCCAGACAAAAATGAAGGTTTTGGGTCTAATGCTTAAAGGAATGGTTAAAATAATTAATCCAATCCAAAATAAAAATGAAGTATTTAAACTGTATGACTTTAAATCTGTAAAATTTGAATGGTAAAAAATTTGTTTCCAAAGTAAACATGTAAGAAGAGGTTCAGAATTGTATGTCAAATTCAGGAAATGAATCCAAAATAAGCCGCTTTAGCTGCTGCAACCTGATGCTCTGATTAAATTTTCAAACCTGCGGCGGCTGTAATCTGAGAGGCGCTCAGAAAGGTTAAGTCTATCTTTAGATCTACAGGTAGAATGAGACAACACAGTCAGGATTATGGCTCCGCCTCCTGAAGCTCCTCGTTTCTAAATCAAATGAGTCTGTCAATCAAAGGCACCTTAGTGATGATCAGTGGCTCTCTGTGCTCGGTGCCCCCCCGCAGAGTGAAGCCCCATGGCGCTCTGCCCTGCAGAAGCACCTCCACCAGCTCTTCCTCCTCCTCCTTCTCTGCTTTCCCTCTTCCTCTCCACCTGTCCACCTCCCTCCACCATTTCATCCGTCCCGCAGAGGCCCGGAGGTCGTCCCGGTAACGCAGGGCATCCATGATGCCTGGGGCTCAGGAGGCTCCATCAAGAGCAAGCCGGGCTGCGATAAACAGAGAGAAATGGTTACCTCTGGCTTGATTTGAACTTTTATTTTTTTTTTACAGTTTTCTGCTTTTTATTAATGCCACCAAACTTAAGACCAAATAAAGTTCGCGTTTAAGTAAATATTAACATTTATATTTAAAATAAATGATCGTGATAAAGCAAAACTAACCACGTTTCTGTCGCTTTAAGAAAAAAAAAGTTTATTATTATTTTTATTGTTTGTTAATCTAATTTGGCGTCAATAAAGTTTTAGAAACGTCAAACGTATGAATGTTGTCACGGCAGCTGAAGCTAATGATGTGTGAACAATTAAAAAACAAACTAATTGGATTTTTATTTAATTTCAAGGCTATAAACTTACCTTACATTCGTCTGCGCTCATGTCAGGGTCGAGCTCGGCTTTGCGTCAGCCGCAAACGATTTACGGTAGTTCGGTTCATGTGTAGAGTTCCCCAAAACAGACCGTCGGAGTTGAGCCTTAAGAGTCCAAACAAGTCGACAGCTCCCTGATCGCCTCCTCTTCCTCCTCCTCCTCCTCCTCTTCACCATCACTCCGGTCCTTTACTTCAACTTAAACAGTGATTTCGTGCTGCCCCCTGGCGGCTGAACGCTGCTACATATATATATATATATGTACACAGACAGAGGGTGAGGGGTTGTTCCGGATGCTGGACAGCTTGGTCAGCATCCTCCTCTCACCTACAGAGTCCACTGAGTCCAGGGGACAGCCCAGGACAGAACTAGCTCTCTTCACCAGCTTGTCCAGCTTATTTTTGTCCCTGTCAGTAATTCCTCCACACCAGCAGACCACAGCATAGAAAGTTGCTGATGCAACAACAGTTTCATCGAAGGTCTTGAGTGGTAGCCTACACACACCAAAGGACCTCAGTCTCCTCAGAAGGTGGAGGCAACTCTGACTCTTGTGCAGGACCCTTGTGTTGTCTGACCAGTCCAGTTTATTGTTGATGTGAACACCCAGGTACTTGTACACATCCACCCTCTTGATGTGCAGTCCCTGAATGACCACTGGAGGAGACTGAGAAGCCTTTTTGCGGAAGTCAACCACTATCTCCTTTGTTTTGGTGGCATTGATGTGAAGGTGATTGAATTCACACCTGTCCACAAAGTCTTTGATCACCTTCTTGTATTCCAGATGGTTTCCTTCTGACACGCATCCAACGATGGCTGTGTCATCGGAGAACTTCTGGATACGGCAGCTGTTTGAGTCATGGTGGAAGTCAGATGTGTATAGTGTTGTCTCTACACATCGAGAGAGGGGTCAAGCACTGGGCTCACTAGGGGCTGGAGGTGATTCAGGATTAGCCTCTCTAGGGACTTCAATAGGTGTGACGTCACAGCCACAGGTCTGAAATTGTTGGGCTTCCTTGCCTGTGCGATCTTTGGTACTGGGACCTTGATATATATATATGTATATATTTGTTCTCTTAACTTATCTTTAAAACTGTATTTATTATATTTATTTATTCATGTACAAACCAGTTTGTTTTTTTAGGGTTATTCAGTTATTGAATTTTTAGTTTGTCGTTTTTTTTTCCCCATGGCAAAAATCACAAAAATGTATCGTTTGTAATGCTTTACAACAAAGATCAAACACGTAGAGGTGATATAAAACGTATAAATCCAAAAACAAAGCAAAGATAAGGTCAAAACTATGTGAAAAATATCTAAAACTAATATCCTACATCTACAAAGATTTTTTACAAGGAGTATCGTAATTATGTCTCATAACTAGTACTGTTTATTTTTTTAAACCAAAAATTAAAAATCTAAAAACCTTTTTAAACCCTTAATGTTAAATATAGAATGAAATTTATGCTCTGTGTAATTTCTACGTCATTAAAAACCACTGATGTGATTGGCAAGCACATCGATAAGTTCCGATACTCCCGGTAAATTCCTTTTCAACTCGTTAAAAAATAACAATATAAAGTGTGAACATTTAGTGTGAAAGCTTTTTTTTGTTTCATGTCTTTAACAAGAAATATCAGAAATCCAGAGGAGTAAACATTTGAAATTCATTTTAGTATTTGTGTACTGTAAAAAATAAAAGTTTTACTCCCAATTGAGCTTTAAAATATTAAAAAACCTGGCCACATTTTGCTATGTGACAAAAATCACTTATTAATAAACCAACATTTGTCCAATTTTATCTTCAGCCTTATTATTTTTCAACGTTCTTTTTGGACAAAGTTTTTTTTTAAATAAAAAATATCCCCGTTTTATTTTTTTCTTGAACGAATTACTATTTTACCTAACCTGTTTAGGATGTAATATCCATTGTGTGCCTAAAATGTGAATCCAACTGCAGCAATTGACTTCTTTTTCACAATAAAAGAATCAGAAATGGCAAAAAAACGTAAAAAAAATGTAGAAAACCAAACACAAAGTATTAATAAATTAAGTAACCATTGTTTTATTTAGTCAGGATAACAGACAGATGACAGCACATTTCACTGTAGAACTCCATTAGTTTGAATTTCTCACCAAAGAAATGTAAAAAAAGTGCTTAACCAGTCAAAAAAAATGTGTATAAACATTTTTTTTCACTGGTTAAGCACTTTTTTTACATTTTATTTTGAAAAAAACAAAACAAAAAAAACCTAAAGTAATCATTAGGCAGTAGTGCAATAAGAACAGACCCTTTGAATTCCCCTCTTCAGTGTTTAGGTCGTGCTTCTATTTTACTTCAAAGTTTCTTCTAGTTCTTTATTAAAAACCTAAAAATAAAATAAGATGTGCAGACAGTCGCTCATTTAGAAGACTTCAGCATCTTTATCTCCTAAAGGAGAGAAAACAAAGAGTCAGTAAAAAAACAGAAATATGCTGCAGAAAGGTTTTGGTTTGGGGATTATTCTGGGGTTTAAAACTCACTTAGCGTTTCCAGATCATGGAGATGAAAGCTGGATTGGTCCTTCCAAACAGCGATCTGCGCCTCCTGCTGCCTCTGCAGTTCTGCAGGAATGATTCAAAACATCAGTTTTCAATGGATCTCGGTTCGCCGTGGCACTTTCTGCTTCAGGTTCGGCATCTTTTGGTCTTTGTAGGACGCTAAGCTAGTCCTTGAAAGACCTTGGGATTGGCAGGTTGCTGTATGTAGGTGTAACAACGTGGGGTCACTTTCCAGTTTCTGATCCTGAGGCGAACAGGTTTCAGCTTCAGTTTTCTTCCTTAACTTTTTATTTAACTCAGATTTTTTAACTTTATATCTTTAAATAATCTTCCTTTTTTTAACAAAAAGATGTACATTTTGGATTCAAAAACATTTTCCTGCTGATTCTAGAGTTTTCTTAAAGTTACATTTAATTGGGTAAAGACATGAAAAATTGTGTTTTCTGCTTTATTTGGTGGATCAGTAAAGCTACGTTCACATCGCTCTCGGCAACGTTCAATCGACCAAAAGTCTATGAGAATGCCCGTTTCGAGCAGGTCGAATTTTTGACCAATTGGGGATTTGCTAGTGACGTATGGATGGCGTCCCTTTTAATTCACGGAAGTACCAACCATTTAAAAATTTATTATAAAGAAGAAATGAATATATGCGGTTTGCGCCTGGCCAGAACTCTATGACAAGTCTTTTCATACATCGGAATAGAGCTGTGAAAGAAAAAGCCTGGGGCGAGATTCACCAGATTTGCCCGGCATTGACATTTTGCACTAAGCATCTTCCACCTGTAGGTGGCGGACATGCGCTAATAAACGGTGGAAAAGAAAATGAAGAAGAGGAAGAAGCCCCTCCCTGCTTGTCCAGTGGGAAGAGTGTGACCACCATGGGCTATATCTGCGTTCAAGAACCCGCATTTACCGCGTTTAGCATCACATGCCCGGTGTGTACCTAGCTTAACCCGCTCTCACCTGGAGGCAGGAGCCTCCTTGTTTGAGGCACATCTCCAGTTTGCAGTGCAGGTAGATCTCCTCGTTTTCCCCACTGTTGCCGGCAAACTCGAACATGTTGAAGGAGAAGTAGTTGGACGTTCCCGCTCCGTTGCTGTCCATCCTCACTGTCCCGTCTTGAGGATTGGGGCATCTGCGGGTCACGTGACGCTGTCAGGATCAAATCCCCAGAGCCAACGCTCATTATTTTCCCCATCGCGCTCACCCATTGATGATGAGGTCGTATCTCATGGTGTCGTTGCCCAACGGCTGGTTGGTGGCCCAGCAGGAGTTGATCACCACGGCCATGGACTGGTCGTCCAGCCCCTCGGTGGACAGCTCCATCCAGATCCTCTGGTTCAGCTCCACCACTGAGGTGGGCTCCACCAGGGTGGTGTGGCTGCCGTCTATGTAGGCGTTCATTCTCAGAGTGTAGTTCCAGATCCCGGTCACAATGCGCTGCACGATGGAGCTGTGGAGCACCAAGCGACGCGTCAGACGACGCAGAGTTGATGCGCAGCAGGACTTTCCCTGTCTACCCACCTCTGTTTGACCTTGAAGGCCAAAGTCCTGCTCGATGGCTTCAGGAAGGAGCAGGAGAAGTTGATGGCCGCTGCGTTGTGGCGGAAGATGACGCTCTGAGACCTGTTGCTTGTCATGACGGTGTTCGTGTAGAGGACTTGACTGCCATTCATCTGTCAACCAGGGTGTGTTTAGAAAGAAACGTGAACCGATTTTGGACTTAAGACCAGCTCGGGACTCACCGTGGCTTGTGTCCCGCAGGTGCTATTGAGTGAGAAGCCAAAGGTCACCATGTGGCTCTGGCTGTTCACACGGCCTCGGCACCTCTGGTCCATCAGGTGCAGGGAGGTGTGGTCGAGTCCTTTGTCCTCCAGCAGGCAGATAGCCAGAGACAAGGAGGCGGAGCTCTGGGTGCACACCGCCGGGTCACCTGAACACGACATGGAGACCAGACGGATGTCCTACAGCTTCTGACCACAACGGCATCCAGGAAATTTCCCTTCGCAAACCAAAGACTTTCTTCTTTACCTAAAGTGTTTTCTGATCTGTGCTTGTAGGCGAAGTTAGCTCGGCAAATGCAGCTGATATCGCCATTCCTTTCCCCGCAAAACTCGTGTGGGCTGCAGTACTGATCCAGGCAGGAGGCGGAGACATCCACAGCTGCAGAGAAGGTTCAGTTCTGGTCATTTTGTGACCTCCAATGACCTATTATTTCTAAAAATGACTTTGATTTTAAAATATTTCAGTCATTTTTCTTATCCATACATCATCAATATTCATGTTTTGTTCGGTGCAGCGTTGCTGGAGCCTATCCCAACAATGAGGGGGTTTGCCGAGGCACACCCTAGATGAGTTGCACGTCCCTTCATTTAAATTCTTTTTTTCTTTTCTTTACAGAATTTATACTAAAGGACTTTACCGTGCATGTAATAGAATTTGTTTAGATAGATTTTACTTCTGCTTTTACAGTTATAGCTAATTTAGTATTTAGCCGTCATTTAGCATTTTTTGATTTCTCTAGTATTTTTTTTTTAGCATTTTTTATTATTATGAATGTTTCTAGCATTTTAGCATTGCTATAAGTTTAAAAAATTCTAGACCTCCTTTCTCTTGTTCCAAAGTTTTAGGCTTTTTAGCATTTAGCTTTCCCTATTATAGCTTTAAATGTTTTACCAGTGTTAAAGAATTAGAAGAATTGGGCAACATTTGGCATTTTATGCTTTTATATAAAGTAATCTTTTGTATCTTTTATTATTTTTCTACCTTTTAAAAATATTCCAACATCTTTAATTTAGACATATATGGATTTTTTAGTTCTATTTTAGCATTTTTTTGTTTTTAGCATTCATCTAACATTTACAGTAGAACTCAAGTATGACAGCTACTAAAAAAAAAAACATTTATATTTTTTTCCTGTTGTTTATCAAAAATGTAGCTTTTGGTTTAGCAGGTTTTAAAGCACATTTTAGTGCTGTTTGAGTCTTTTAGTTCTATCTAACATAAAAAGTAATATTTTAATTGTCAATTTAGTTAGGCGTATAACCTTTTGTAGCATTTTATTTTACTTTATTATGTTGTTTAACGAATTGTTGAGTTATTTGCCATTACAGTTTTTACCTTTATCATGTTTTTGAAAAATTCTTGATTCAATAAGTATGTATTAGAATCCCTGGTTTTTATTTTCTATTTGCCATACAGCAATTTCTTTTTCTCTTTATTTAAAAAAACAAGTAAATTAGCTTTTAAAATTCAAATATGTCAACAAAAAGACTAGTATTGTTACAGTCCTCTTAACACAATTATAATTATTCTCTTTTGCGGTTTTAGTTCATTCTATCAGCATTTTTTCCTCATGCTTTAGGAAAGACTTGTGAAAAAACAAAAAGGGAACATTGGATCTTACTGCAGCCGACTGTCTCTCTCCATTGGAGCTTGTTTCCTGTCCGGAGGTTGCAAGTCGTGGCGTACGCCTTGAGGAACTGGCACCTCAGCCCGTCCGCCACCGGGTAGTTGCACAAAGTGTCTGTGCAGGCACTTAGGTAGGGTTGTGGGTCGGCGTGGGGCCGGCAGGAGGCGAAGGCCGAGTGCTCAACGACCTTACAGCTGCTCCAGGAGGAAAAATGATGAGAGACCATCGCCAGGCGCCATTGACGGCCTGTTTGGTTGTAGCGATGCGTGCTTACTGCTCCGCTGTGCTGTTGCAGTCCATCGTCTTGTTCACGTGGTCTGCCGGCTGAACCTCACATCTGAGGGGAGAGGGGGGACAGACGGGGGAATGAAGGGTAATGTCACACAGTCAAACAGGCGGGTGGGGACGCAGATTTGTACCCGAGCTCGCTGTAGGTCGCTGACTTGGCCTCGCTCAGGGTGATGGTTTGACTGGGATCACTGGGATCGCCGCACAGACCCGCCACACCTGTGGGAGTTCCTGAAAGTACAACCAGACACAACAGGAAATCCGTTTTAGCCAGAATTTTGGATAATGTGGCAGCTCAAAAGTCGACGCGAACCTGCAACATGAGCGGTGGTGCCATCAAAGTAGATGGTTACATTGGAAGATGGCATCCTGGCGGTGACTCCGGTCCGATCCTTCCGGAGCTCCACCCCCTGAACCACCTGAGCCGTCTCGTTCAGCTGCAAGACCTGGCCACTCACCTGCAATCGCAGCAGATTTCAGACCACCGTCTTTACTCCTGCTTAAGTGTTTTGGGCTCCATCACTCACTCTGACTTCCCCTCCTTGACCCAGGAACATCGTCGCATTGGGCAACCGCAGGATCAGGTGGTCCAGGAACGTCACGTCTCTGCGGCGCCGCTCCCGGAAGCCCGCCAGAAGGTGGAAGGCGGAGTCTCCCCGGGGCTCCATCAGGGTGTACGCGCAGCGGTCAGAGACCGGGTGGAGTCGGCCGTTGAAGTCGATGACGGTGGAGGCGGTGACAGAGCAGACGTCGGGACGAGGGACGCACCTGATGGAGACGAGCAGAAGCTACTCATCCAAAGTCGGGAGAAATTGGGATCTCAAATGTTTGCATTTTTTTCCTTGAAACCAAACACAATGGTTATTTACCCAGTTCCTAACTGGCAGACCTCTGCAGAGCCACATTTAGTGGAAATGGACAAATCTGCCGAGGCACTGCAGGTCACGTTGAGACAGGAGGTGGGGTCGTTCTGCGCCGACTTTCCGGGGTAAATGATCTCATCTGGAGAGTGTGACATGTGACGTCACAAAGAGAAGTCATCGCGATCTCGGGCGTTTGAGGACTTCTTTGCACTCACTTGAGTATCTGCAGCCGCTGATGTCCAGGATCAAATGTCCGTCCAGGCGGGCTTTTGGGAATGACAGCTGTTTCACGGGGTTTCCAGTGACCACAAGGACAAGATCCTGGAGTTGACAGAACAGTCAACCTGGGGCAGCTCGACAGACTGCACTAACCTCATAGTTAATCCATTAATTTGCTTGCATTTAAACAAAATTTGAAAAATAAAAATAAAAATCTTTTAGCAAAGTAACAACGATGAGATCCATGTAGCAACCCCTTAACTTCCATATTGAAGCAGATTTAAACATGAATGGCAGCTAGTCAAACAAGCAAGCCAGTCCGTTTTCACATCAGTGTGCAGTTGCCAAACTTAACGGAATAAAAATAAAAATAAACCATTTCTTTTATTTATTATTTGATTTATTTCATTTATTTATTTACTGACGATGTTAGCCGCGGTGAAGAAACTGGTCACGTTGACTTCCAGAACCGTCTGCTTTCCGAAGTTGTAGATTGAAGCAAACAACTGAAAAGAGAAACAGAAAAACATGTTTGATAGATTGAGACATGAGACAGATTGAGTTTAGGAAAAAAAAAAAAGAATAGGAAAACACACTTGAGTGTTGTTTGATTGATCTTGCACAACGGCGTCAAGCCGGCAGGGAGACGATGATTGGATGCTTGGAAGGGATTGATGGATGCGCGACCCGGGGTTTGTTGCTTCGTGCACGACTTCCAGAAACACTCTGTCAACCTGAAGGTCCACCAGCAATAAGCAGTCTGGATTTTCTCCAGGGGAGCAAAGACTTAAGGACGAGTTCACGATGGACACCTGGAAGAAAAAAGAGAAAAAGTCAACACATCTTTGAAATAAAATTGTTCACAAACTGTTAACGAAAGGCTGAGTGTATCCTTAGAATAAAACTAAAGTGAATTTCATCATCCATAAACAAAACCAGAAAAAAATAAAATAAAACAGTTATTGTTGATTTCTAAAACATTTGGATAAAAAAAGGATCCTGACCTAAAGCCACCTGGAAAAATTCTGCAATTGCTGAGCAGTGGAAAAAAAAATCAAAATGTGATCATTTTGGATGTAGACACAAAATTTAAGCATTTTTAGGGACAGATTAATGTTAAAATAAATATTTGCCCATTATCTAAAACTAAATGCACTACTTAAACAAAACAAATGAGAAAATAATACCAATTAAAGGGAAAAAACATTTTTTGTTTTACTGTGAAGCACTTTGTGATTTTTAATTTGAAAGGTGCTATACATAAAAAAGTTTACTGTTATTAATATTTGTAATATTTTGACTATTTTTAATTCAAAAATCCCTGAAAAATATGAACAATTTTCCCAAGAAAACATTTTTCAAGTTAAAAACAGTTTTACAAGTTAAAAATTAGGTGTCATTTCATGAAAGTGACAAACAAAAATAAAAGTTCATAGTTTAAAATCTGGTGAACTTTTTTTGTTTTATCTTATTGCTAACCCAAAAATGTTTTGTTAGTTAACTCATTTAATGTATTGATTTCCTTTCTCTCCCAAAATTAAAGTTAAAATTACAGTTTACGGTTTTGCTATGGCAGTACGATAAACTGGTAAGAACTATATTGTAAACATGAAAATATACATTTTCCTTAAATTCAGTCTAAAAATATTTGTTAGCTTATTCAATTAAAAAAAATGAATAATAGCTCCACCTATAAATAATTGCAAATATTTAGCTAAATGTTAGTTTGAAGTAAAATGTTTCATAGCCAAAATTTATTTAGCTTTAAAGTTTTTGAATTTGAGCTTTTTTGTCATATTTCTTCTAATCTAAAGTTTTTTTTTTACCCCTTTGGCCTTTTCTTTTTTCTTTTTAGGTTTGTTCCTCACGCACCTTCGTCTTCGAGTATTCCTGTCCCAAGTACGTGATGGCGCATGCGCTGAGGTCCACCTCTCCTTTCCCTGTGACCATCTCTGACCGGTGAAGATCCACCTGAGTGCAAACGACTGCAGCACGAGGACAAGACAGAAAACGGGTCATGCACCTGCGCGAGGAGGATGATGATGATGATGACGACGAGGATCATTACCTGCCAGCAGGAGGAAGAGCATGATGCTGCCGGGGAAAAACAGCGTTTTTTGCAAAGTTTGTAAAGGAGCGTAATGCGCATGTGCAGAAGCAACCTCCCAGAGATGATGGAGCAGCTCCTGACCTGTCAGCTTGCTGTATCCGCGGCGTTCTTTATATGCGCTGCTCACACCCCGAAACGCTGATGTAATCTGGGCCCTCCTTCACTGTTTGGCACGGAAAGGGCCACGCGGTATGCAGCATCTCTTTAGAATTACACGAGAATGCAAAGTGACGCAGAGAGCAGGTCAAACGGCCCCTCCTGGCCCCCAATCTCAAGCCTTTGGTCCACCCCATCTTCAACTTTGTAATCATTTTGTTTTGCAAACATTTGGATTTCAAAATAAAAACAAATGTGTGAAAATTTCACTTAAAATTGATTTTTTTAATTGTCAGAAAATATATTGCTTTAGAAAATAAAACATGTTTTTCCTTAAGGATTCAGGAACATAAGATTTCACTTTGATGTGTCTCAATTTTATAAAGTACTTCTTCAAATTGATTCTATTTTTTAGCATCATTATGGTGAAAAGGAGAGAATTTTAACCTAAAGCCACGTGCAATAATTCTGCAAAGTGGGGAAAAAAAAGAGATAAATTTGGATGCAGATGCAAAATCGAAACATTTTTGTAGGCAGATGTTACTAAAATAAACAAATACCCATTTTTACAAACTTAAACAGAACAAATGAGACAATAATACAAATTTAAAGAAACAAATTTTTGTGTTATGAATTTTAAAAAATACCAGAAAAATGACAAAAGATGACATACACATTTTTCAAAAGAGGTTAAAAACTAAGTGTTATTTCATGAATGCAAAGTGACGCAGAAAGCAGGTAAAACTGCCCCTCCTGCCCCAATCTCAAGCCTTTTGTCCACGTCATCTACACTTTTGTCATCATTTTGTTATCACTTTGGTTTTTTGTTTGCTGCGTTTTTCAACTTTCAATTTGGCTCAATTTATGAAACTTCTTTAAAATGTTTTCATTTACACATGTAAATCATTTTTCAGACTGTATTAATATACACAACCTTATATTATAATTTTTACTTGATTTTCAAAATTTCTAATTAAAAACAGCTTTAACCTTTTAAATCTTTTGTCACAAACTTTGACTTTTGTGCTGCTTTTCTTTATACATACCATAAAATCTTATAGTTTGCAGAAAAAATGTAGCTTGAAATTGAATTTTTTTCCCCAATAATTGAGAAAATGTTTTCTTTTAGATGTGAAAAAACATATTAGTTCCATAAAGATTCAGGACAATGAAGTTTTGCTTAAATTTGGCTGAATTTGATAAAACTACTTCTTTAAAATAGTTTTATTTATATGTAAATCACCTTTTTAACTTTTGACATGGTCTGTGTTCCTAAAATTCCTTCTTAAAATTCAAAAAAGTCTTCATTGGAAGCAAAAAAACAGTTTTTCCTTGAGGATTCAGGATAATAAAGTTTTGCGTCAATTTGGCTCAATTTGATAAAACTGCTTCTTTACAACAGTTTTATATACAAATGTCAATCAGTTTTTAAACTGGATTAACATAAACTGGCATTTAAATAGCAACTTAATATCTTAATTTCCATTTTATTTAAAATTTTGTCATTTAAAAATAGCTTCTTTCAAGTTTTTAAAAGCGTCAAAAATCCACAGGATGCTGCAAAACCTGAATGTTTCAGAAGCTTTAGATTAGTTTTTTTTTTTTTTTTTTTAACAAACCCCCCCACAACACTTAAAACCTTTAGGCAAATATTGGTGCCACTTTCCCAGGAGGAGCGTGCATTTTTCATCCCTGTGTTTTACGCCGTGCGAATGCGAAAAATGAGGCTCCACCTTTGATCTCCTCTGCAAAGCGACACCAAACGTGGCACGCATTCAGGCTCATAAATCCACCGGCGAGTCAGCGGCCCATCCACTTAAAGGGCTGAAGGTGTCAAAATGTGAACAAGGAGTCAAACGCTGGCGGCGGGAGAAACACCTGTAGAGAAAAAAAAAAAAAGAAAAAAAAATCAAGCAAAGAAACCAACGAGTTTCCAGGAGATTCTAGGGGCTTTGAGCCATAAATCACACTAAATGAAGCATTTATGTGCGGAAGTTTGTGACCTCAAACTGAACCTGGAAGCAAAATCTCACACAAAACACTTTTTATGGTGATCAGGAGTCCAAACCCGCCAAAATGAACCCTCCTTAGTGGCAGATTCGCCATGCGACTTTGCTGTGGGAACATGAAAAGGTAGCAGGGTGCAAACCGCTTCTGCCGTCGTTGCATGTGAAATTATACTGACCCGGGGTAAATATTTGTGCAAAAAAGGTCAATTTAATTAAAAGTAAGGAGAGTTTTCTCCGAGAACACGCAGTAAATGCAGAGAGGCGGCATGTTTTCATGTCGGGCTCGACCCTCCGGGGCTTGAAAATGTTTTTAAACTTGTTTACGGCTCATCTGAAGATGTGGGAATCCAAAGGGGTGGACAAGAGGACAAATACAAAACCACAAAATTAAAATACAAAAAAGGAAGGATTGAAGTCCTGTTTACTATCTGGGGTCCACATTTGCTTCCCACAGTTGTTGTTGCATATTTTATTACGATGGCAATTCCTGCGATGACATCGGCTCCTTGGGATCTTTCTCTTCCTTTTCTTGACTTTCTTGCCCTTAGTGACACTCATGTTGGCATATCTGGTTGATTTCAGGAGCAGAGTTTACTGGTTGAATTTTTCCATCAAGTTGGTTTCTATTATTTGGGTGGTTGAAGGCAAAAAGTTGGTCAATTAGCAGCCAGTAATAGTAGATTTTAGGTTGTCCAATGGCTGGTTTTAAGGTGATATGTGGTTGTTTAAGTTGGTTTCTGTTTGAGTTTGTTGGTTGCAGGTTGACTTCTGGTTGGTTACAGGTCATTTTCATGCTAATGTCCCTTTGGTTCATAGTTTACTAGTTGCAGTTTTTCACTTTGTTAGCTGCAGAAGGCTGTCTGGTCATACATACATCTTTTTCCGCTCATTCCAGCTGTCTAATCAAAGCTGCCTGGACTTCTCTCATCCCAGCCATTTTCTCCAGGTGCCCTGGGGGGGGGGGGGGGGGGGGGGGCACTGATGCGTTTGCTGGCCAGTCCAGAGACGCAGTCTCTTCCCTTTGGGGCCTCCGTCCAGTGGGACACAACCTTAACGTGGTGGAAGGGTTTCAGACTGCGACTGATTCCAGGAGCCAGGAGATCTCTGGCAGGGTCTCCCATGGCTGACAGGTCTTCGGTGAAGAGCCAAACAAAAAGCGGTTCAGAACCCCCTTTCTGAGTCCCAAACACAAAGAGTATGTTATGTTACCTGGATTCACTGGAGCCCAGCTCTGAAGCCAGGGTTGGCTTTGGGGCTACAGCGCACGAGTGCCCTGCGGCCATGGCACTTCTCATAGGTCCCCAGTCGGGTCCAGCCCCAAAAAGATGACGTGGGACCACTCTCCCATTGGCCCACCTCCTGCAGAAGAGCTTAAAAAAGAGCCAGTGTGTTTCAGGTGGCGTTCGGAGGCGGGGGTCTCGCTGGCCCAAACCCCAGTTAAGGAACTTTGCTCTCTGGGTACTTGCAAGTTAATAATTGGATAGTTTATTAATTATCAGCCAACAATAGTTCCATTTAGGTTGTTCAAAGGCTAGTTTTATGGTTGTTTTAAGTTGATAATTGTTTGGTTGTAAGTCTGTCATTGGTTGGTCGGTATTTGGTATCCATTAGTTGGTTGCTAAGTGAACTTCAAGCGGTTACGTGTTGGTGTTTGGTTATTTTCAGGATCAAATCCAGTTGGAAATATTTATATTAGTTGTTTCTAGATATTAGGACCTCATGTGCTTGGTTTAATGCTTGCAAACGGACATTTAAGCTAGCACACATGTTGATAATAGGCTGGCCGACTGGACGTTGATCCTTGTTTGGCACTTGGTGGTGGATTTTTGGTGAGTTGCAGCTTCCTGCGAGTCTTGAAGAAGCGATGGGGTCATCAGCTGCTGTTTGATGTCCGATAGTTAACCCTGCACAAATGTGAAAAATGAGGCCTCACCTTTGAATGAATTTGCTTCAACACAAAAGGAGGCACACACTCCTGCCTCTAAAGCAATTACTGTGTCAGTGAGCCAACGCCCGGAGGGGCTAAAAAGTGTTGTAATGGGACAGTTACGCAACAACTTTCAAACTAATGAAGTAGGCAAGTCCGGTAGTGACAAGGTTGTCCAAAAACCCTTTAATATGAACAAAAATTACATTCCGACTGGTTACAGGTTAGTGTTTGATTTGCAGCAAGGTGATATGATAAATAGATGCAAATGAATTCATAACTTATTGGAAGTTGCTTGTTGCAGGATGAGGTCATGTTTGCTGCATGTTAATTTCTTGGAGGTTGTATGTTTAATAGCGTTCAATGGCAGATTGATTTCAGATTGAGTTGCAAGCTAGTTACGTAATGATTATAGGTTCATTTTCAGTCAGTTGCATTTAGTCTGCTTCACGTTGACTTCTGGTTTGTCGCAGACTGATGTACCAATTTATTGAAGGTTCAGCTTTGAAGAGTTAGAGTTTAATTTGTGGTTTATTGTTGGTTAAATACTGATAGATTTTAGATTATATACTGGTTATTTGCGACCTAATGTTTGTTTGGTTACATGTAAGTCTGTGGTTGATTACAAAATGATGGAACGTTAATTTCTTACAGGTTGCAAGGGGATTTCTGGTTGGTTACAGGTTACATCCTGGTTAACTCCTGTCCGGTTGCAAGTTGATTTCTGGTAAATTGAAGAATAAATTTTATTTGATTGCAGGTAAATTACCAATTGGTTTGTAGTTTACCTTCTTGGTGATTGCAGAATGATGACTATTTAGTTGCAGGTTGATTTCCGGTTAGTTGCAGGTTAGATTGCAGATTACTTCCTGGTTAATTACAGGCTAATTTCTCTTTGATTAAAGGTTGATTTCTGGTTGGTTGCAGTTGGCTGCAGGTTTTTATTATTATTTCTCTACTAACTGTTTTTTGGTTGCAGGTTGATTTCTGGTTGGGTGCAGGTTACGTTTTAGTTAATTCTCTTTAAATTGTTTTTGGCTTGCAGGTTAATTGCTGGTTGGTTACAAGTTACTTTAAGGCTGATTTCAAACTACTATCTATTTAGTCTTGCAGGTAGATTTCTGGTTAGTTATGGGTTAATTACTAATTGGTTGCAGATCACGTCTGGGTTAATTGCAGGCTAATTTCTGTTAAATTTCTTGTTAGTTTCAGACTCATTTCTGTGAAGTTGCAGGTTCATTTTTTGCTTAATAAAAACTGTTGCTTGCAGATTAATTACTGATCAATAGCAAGTTACTTAACCCTTGCAAAACTATTTCCATGAATTTCAAAATATCGTGTGTGAAGGAGTCTGCATCTTTACCAGGCAGGTCTCACATGTCCCAGGAGACCAAGTTTCTAGTATCATTTTATTACTTTTTGGGAATTTTTTTGTTCTCAAATTCCTCACTTTTCTGTGATTTTTGGGCGTGTTTTGAGGAACTTCCTATGTTTTTCCTTTTTATTTTGTTTCATATACCACAGTTGAAAAAATAAATAAAAAAAGTTCTAATAGATCATGTGCTGTCATGTTTTGATCTAGTTTTTTCATGACAAGTACCTTTTGTTGGGTACATTATATCGGTTAAAGTTACCCAGCAAAAGTGAGGTGAAGCTTTTTAAAGTGAAAGTGTTCTAGGATTAACAGGAAACTGAAGACTAATATACGTTTAGTTGCTGGTTGATTTCTGGTTAGTTGCAGGTTAATTACCGATTGGTTGCAGTCTAGCTCTTGGCTGATTGCAAGACATTACCTGTTTGGTTGCAGGTTTGTTTCTTGCTGGTTTCAGGTTCATTTCTAACTTGTAGATCTATGTTTGCTCAGTTGCAGGCGGCAGATACTCTGGGGGAGGACCCCCTCCCCCATTCTCTCAACTTTTGGGTTGGTATAAGTATCATTATAGACAAGGATCAAGAAATCATCAATACAAGCTGCTTTAAGTATTGGTAAACGCATGTCAGTTTTATTATTAATAACAGTAACAATAACATATTTTTTGTCTTTTATGTTTGTTCTTATGTATATATATATATATATTCTAACCTGTTAAGCACCTTGTGACTTCTGTCTGTGAAATTAATTTACTTACTTACAATTAAACTGTTTGAAATGTATGTTTTTGAACATTTCATTTGGACTGGCCTTCAACATCCATATAACATGTTTTAAAGTAGCTCTGCCACTGGGTAGGCTGCGGGCAGGTATTTCGGAGGTTGCAGGTTCACTTCTGGTTTGTTGCAGACGGAGACGCGGGCGGCTTATTGCAGATCCCGCCTTAAGACTTTGTAGTCGGTTGACACACAAAAATCAAACCCCTGTAGACGTCTTTCTCTTGTGAAGCCGGCAGATCGACAAGCGATCCAACGCGCCCCTGAAGGGCCACTCCTGACCCGTTCGACATGATGGGCGGAGCGTTGCACAGGAGGAGAAATTCAACAGAGCAGAATTACTACACTTTATCTCCAGACATCCTGTCTCCTGGTGAGTGGTCACCTTTTGGATTCCTATTATTGTCATTAAAGCAGCAGATCAGTGATCAATGCGAAAGGAGAGCCGTCTAAAGACAAGAGACCGGGGTTGAATTAAAAAAAAGGGAGTGGATTTATATTTATTATCTCTTCAAGAGAATCAGGTCTACTCTGTCATTTGTTGCTGAATTGGGTTTCGGTGTTTAAGTTTCTGTGCAAATGAATCAAGAATTACCATTTTTGTGACAAAGTTAAGCAGGAGTCAGGCCGTCTGGAGACACTCTTAATTAAGGTTTCTTTTACAGCAGTCCACCCACATTGCATTATGCCCAGGAAACTCTTGGAATGCTCACGCACAAACATTTATGTCCTTTTTTTTATCTAGAGATTGCTTCAATCTTATTAAAAAGTCTTTTTATTTTTTCAGAAGTCAGAAAAGGAGAAAAACTCTCATAACCCTTGTGCTATCTTAGATGACCCCACCCTTACATTGACGTGTTCTCCCTACCATGACAAAGGTGGATAAAGGTGGAAAGATTTCTTGTAATCCATGGACACCAGTGAAGATCACAAATCATCGAAGAAAAAAGGTTCAGAGCACTGTCTAGTGGGTCTAGATGACCCAACTCCAAATGGAAAAGTGCCTAGGATAGCACAAGGGTTAAACTTGAGTATGTCAGATTATTGCCAGTCATGTCTTCTGTGACGCAAAAGCGCGGAGACAGGAATGTGGTTCAGTCAGGCAGAGTATATTAATCATAGTGACGTCGTCCAGGCTGACAGTTGATAGTCGGCTAGCTGCTGCTTGGGTCGTGTAAGTACGCTGTGTTGTCTTCACCATATTTTTACAGTGAATTATTTTTTGAATGAAAGGCTTTTGCCACGTTTGACCTATTTTGAATAGAAATCTGACGGTTCTTAATTATGAGTAACAAGTGGAATGTTTGAAAGTAAGAAGAAAAAAAAAGAGTCAAATGTGTTTTTTGAGTCTAAATTCAAATGCAAAATTAGAAGTGGAAAAATTGCATGCTTTTTTGGACCATATTTAAAAAAAATACAATCATTTTTAAATAAAAACAAAACCTCAGACAAAAGCTAAAAATAATGATGTAAAATTTTTGTTTTTGGCTGTTTAATCTAAATATGAAAAAGTGTACAAAGCTTTTTAGCCCACAATAATTGTGCCTGACCAAACTGGTTTGCCTGAATTGTCTCTGGCCAACGCCTGGTGGTCTTTTATTTTGAAAGAGGTAATCAAAAGACATACACATTTTTTTGATTTGAAGGAGACAAAAGCATTTAAGATCAGTGTCTTTTCAAACAAAGTCTGACGACTCAGAATTGTTTTTAAAAAAACTTGAACAAAAGAAAATCTGCCATCAGACACAGTTTTGCCCCCGTTTTTCCAAAAAAGGGAGGTAAACTGAAAAAATGTCGTGTCTATAGGACTAAGCATACAATAAAAGCAAGTCTTCAAGAAAAACTAAAACAAACTGAAACAAATGCTAAAATCCATGTTTTTAACTGTTCAATCTGAGAGTAAAAGTGTACCAAGCCTATAATCATTGTGGCTGATCAAACTGGTTTAACCGAACTGTCTCCGGCTAACGCCTTATTTTCCTTTATGCAGAAGAAGCCATCAACAGACATGTTCAGTTCTAGCTCAGGTGAGACACACCTTCAACGCAACTGTCACACATACTCAACTGCAAAAAAATAAAGATTTGCCGTCAATCTCCTAAATTGTTTCTTCTGTAGACCACCACCCTTCAGGTTATGACCTAAGTCCCAAACCTGGAGACAAGAAGTCTCATGAAGGCCACAAACCTGAAGGAGGCCATGCGGGCGATGGGAAACCCCATCATGATGATGGAGACAAGAAGTCTCATGAAGACCACAAACCTGAAGGAGGCCATGCAGGCGATGGGAAAGCCCATCATGATGATGACCGCAACCGTGATGATGGGAAAGCCCATCATCACGATGGTGGTCATGAGAGGGACCGCCGCGAAGATGGACACCACAGGGAGGAGGAAAAGGAAAGACAGAAGAAGGACAGTGATCGCAAGCACAGCCCTCGACGCCGACGTAGCGGCAGTCGCGATCGCGACCACAGCCCTCGCCGTCGAGAGAGTGACGATGAAGGAGACAGGGAAGGTGGTGACCATAATGGAAAACATGGCCACAAGCATGGACATGGTCACGGGCGTGGCCGTGGACATGGCCATGGTCATGGCCATGGTCACGGACGAGGGGGACACTAAAAGAAAATTGGTAAGCTATGGTTTTTCATTCAAACATGGGTTGTTCTCTAAGCTCCACCCATTTGCTTAAAGTAGGTGGGGCCTAAATAAAGAGATTATTACTGTATTATGGCAACTGGCACAGAAAAGTGTGGAAACCTTTAGTTTAGGTCTGATGAGTCCTTAAAAAAACTTTCTTTTTGTTATTTTGCAGGATGAGCAACCCCCGACCAGAAAAGATGAAAAAAACTACAAAGGAGGAACACTTCAAAGCATTTTCTTTTGATGATGTTTTTGTCAGCAGCAGCTGGTGATGTTTTCTTTATAGCCTAATTTTCATAGAATCAAATCAAGTCAAATCCATTCTGTTTTCTTGCTTAAAAAAGTTGCTGTGGTGGAGAAAAACTAAATAAACACTGATTGTTTGGAAATTATTTTAATCCAAAAGTGTCAATAATGTAATTGTTTGCTGTTTTAATATTTTAGGGTGTTTTCGGAATGGAAAAATCCATTGGTCTGGACCGAGTCTACTTAATTTGGTTTAGATCAAGACCTGAACTTTGTTTTTTTCTCACGGCTGCCGTAAAGCGGACATTTCTGTTTCGAACCAACGTTTGTAAACAAAACCATATAACTAAAGATCTCTTCATTCATTGGCCAGGAATTACGAGTGCAGGGCAAAGCAACAAGGGAAAGAATACTGGAGGTCCTGCGCCTTGCAATCCTTGTCGGTGCAATCCTTGTTCCCGACAAGGATTGCACCAATCGCCGTCCAATTTTGAAAGTTTGTATCAAGGTCAGGTAGACTTTTTACTTGACACTTTTGTATGCGGTGACAGCTATGAAGGGACACTGATAAGTGTTCATGACATATAGATTGTTGAGAAACAATGTGTATCATGTTAAAAGTTGTTTTATTAAGCCTGCATTCATCTGACCAATGAATTGTTGTGTATCACATGGTTTGTCAGCGGCTCATCGGTCTATACCTTCCTACTATGTTTACATCCTGTATTAACTGGCTACACTGGCCATTTGGTCCAGTTGTTCCGCTCTGAGCACAGAGCCTATTTAGATTTTAAAAAACAATTTTTAGAGTGAACCAAACCTCAGAACCTCAGAACGATTAGGAATGAACAGAGACCACCTCCAAACGTGGAACCAAGAGCGGTTCCTGATACTGGAT
The DNA here is from genome assembly GCF_053564925.1 of Oryzias latipes. Lineage (NCBI taxonomy): Eukaryota > Metazoa > Chordata > Actinopteri > Beloniformes > Adrianichthyidae > Oryzias > Oryzias latipes. The sequence continues at coordinate 19,853,748 of NC_136238.1, forward strand.
TTGAGTCTGCTTTGGTGTATTCAGACTGAAAATTTGTTCTGGACCCTTGTGCTATCTTGTGGGTTCAAAATGACCCCACCCTTACATTGACGTGTTCTCCCTACCATGACAAATGTGGATTACGGTAAAAAGGATTTCATGTAATCCATGGACACCAGTGAAGATCACATTGAAGAAAAAAGGTTCACCGCACTGTCTAGTGGGTCTAGATGACCCAACTCCCAATGCTAAAGTGCCTTGGATAGCACAAGGGTTACGCGGCCAGTCTGAATTCATGCTAAAGCAACAGAGAAATAAATCTCTGTGCATGACAACGTTTATGCTAACTACCTGTACTCCAGTGCAAAAGAGTGTTCTTTGCTCTAAATGCAGCCTGTCAAGTTGATGGACGCTCCTCTAATGTGAAAACAAAAGAAATATTTCTGTTGCCCCACAGCTGCAAATGAATGCATGTTGGTGGGTGGAGCTAAAGTTTGATGAAAGAGGTGGGAGGAGAGGGTTCACCCCTCAAAACCTAGGATAACAGTAAAGAAAAACTCAAATACATTTTGTTTGGCATGTACAGTAGACACAATAATATAAATGCTATGTTGAGGACAGACTAATTCCTTTGTAGTATTTACTGATTTTCAGCTGCTGCAGAGTATAAATATAAGTTACTGTCATTTGCAATGAGGTGTAAAACCATGTAAGTGAGCATCACAAAGAATAGTTGAAGAAATGAACAGTTTATCCTTAGTTTGAGCTATCTTTTGGCTTTAAAACAAATGAAATTTATATTAGCAGTTTAATTTGATAATCTTGCACCCTTCTGATGTACTTCCTGTTGCTAGGATGTTCACGCTCCCAACAGTTAAAACTTTCTTTTTTTTTAACTTGCCCAAATTCTTACCTCTTTTTAAAGGCTTTCGTATAATGACAAAGATGCCCCCAAAGTAAATTTTTCGTAGTTAAAGCAATTATTTAACAAGACAGCTTAGAAATATTTTGCTATGTTAATCTAGAAAACATCACCTGTCCATCTCCCTTCCTCTCTGACTGCATGCTGTGCAAACTGCACTGTGAAAAACTACTCTAAGAACAAAGGAAGGAAAAAATTAACAATTTTTTTAGAGATCCCATGATATCAGTGTCACAAAAAATGTCGCAAATGTATTCCGTAGTCCATTTGGTTTTTAGTCCACAAAATTTACTTTTAAGGAAGTTATGGATCTGGGATCTTATGTATGGAGTCCTATACTGTTCATAATTAAATAAATAAATATTTAATTCAATAAATACATATGACGTCATGCAAATACACAATCAACCAATAAATCTCTCATAAATATATAAAAAGATCATGAAATTGTGAAAAACCTGCACACTGATTTTAAATTAGCCATTGTATTATTCAATATATTTCATTTTGCTTTAAAAACATGTTCATTATTTTAAAACAGCATTTTAAAAATATTCATTTTAATCATGTGGAATATATTATAATTTTACGTCTTTTTTCAGAACCTCGGATTTCAAAATCAATATTTTCCAAAGTAGCTTTGTATTTATTTAATGTTGCTGTTTTTCAGAATGGCGTATTTATTTCATGAAGAGCTTTTTCAGGAGAATGGGTCTGTCTGTCAATCAAACTTGACAAGGCGGAGACACTTTTGTGATTGGCTACTCCTTTACCCAGACATGAGCAGCAGCACCCTGACTCCCCTGACTATATCGATCGAAGATGCTTCAGCAAACGTGATGGCGCAATGCACACCCCTCAATAGGGGGAGTATGCACCTCAACACATCCACAGTGTTACAAGAAATTGGGCAGTTTTGGTTCTAAATTTGCGGATAAAAGTGGCTTTGGGCGAGTGTGCATAATTCAGGTGATTTTGTGGTCGGTTTGGCAATTTTCATCTTCTCATGAACGTATAGTAGTGGTCTAAGTTAGGCTGAGTGGTTGTTGGAGTTCCACTAAGCTTCTATGAACTGGAGTTTCCATGAACGCACCATGCCGCGTGTGGGAGGGGCAACAAGCTAATGTTTTTAGCCTTATAGCCACATGGAGCGGTTGCTTGTGCTTATCTCAGTAACAATGTATGGATGCACAATGTACATGGAGAGTGTTAAGATGTCAGAAACGTCATCGCAGGAAAGGTTCAACATTTTTCTTGAGAGGGAAAAACAAAACCAGAGGACCTGATTATAATCATTGTCTCATTGAAAATAGAAAAAATATCATAAGGTTCAGGAGGCACGAGCAGCCTTGTCCCGCTTTGCACAGCTGCCTGGTCTCACTCTGTCGATCCTCCTGCGAGCCGACATATGTCACGATGTGAGCTGTGAGTGAATGGCGTAAGAATGAGGAGTGTGAAAGATGTTGACGACCGGAGCTCCTCTGTGGTTTGGTCCACACAAACCCTCAAACTACAAAAAAAGAGTTGTGGATGTTTGCATCTTCTGCAGCAGACAGATAGTTTGTCTCTATTTGATCCTCTAATGTCAGCAAAGCCTTGCGGATATCGCTGAAATATGTCATCTCTCTGACTGGCACACCGCTGAGCGGGTATCGAGGAATATGAGTCGATTTCCATGGATCAGCCAATGAGCGTTTAGATCCCGCCCACTTTCACTGATTGACAGAAAGACCCATTCTGCGGAAAAAGCTCTTCATGAAATAAATACGCCATTGTGAAAAACAGCAACATGAAATAAAAACAAAGCTACTTTGGAAAACATTCGATTTTGAAATATGAGCTTCTGAAAAAAGACAGAATTATAGTAAAATTCAACATGATTAAAAATGAATATTTTAAAATGCTGTTTTAAAATAATGAACATGTTTTTAAAGCAAAATGAAATATATTGAATAATGCAATGGCTAATTTAAAATCAGTGTGCTGGTTTTTCACAATTTCATGATCTTTTTATATATTTATGAGAGATTTATTGGTTGATTGTGTATTTGCATTAGGTCATATTTATTTATTGAATTAAATATTTATTTATTTAATTATGAACAGTATAGGACTCCATACTTATGGGTCAAAGAAAAACACCCAAAAAGGTTATATAATTTAAGAAAAACTGAAACTGTAAAGGAATTTGTGTTGTTTTTCACTGGTAATGCTGACAGATTTAAAAAGAATATGACTATTTATAGAAATACTTTTGATCGTAATAGCAAAACAAATAAACCCAAATATCTGATTTTTTTTTTCAAGGATTTTAAATGAAATTTCGTTTTAAATCAGTAGAGGTTGCTAAAGTTCATTCAGCACCTCCAGTTTTCTTTTTTTTTTTGCCATTTAGCATTTTGACAAGATAAATATGCAAGATTTGAACTTCAAATGTTTTTACTTGCTGCATAGTTATCTAAAGTTTTGCTAAATTTTTTCCTTTTCAAATCCATTTATTCGCTTTCTGGGTCATGAGCTGCCTGAGCCTATCTTGATGTGAGGCAAGAGCGCCAACCACTGCGCCACTGTGCAGCCTTACTATATTTTTAACCCTTGTGCTATCCTAGGCACTTTACCATTGGGAGTTGGGTCATCTAGACCCACTAGACAGTGGGCTGAACCTTTTTTCTTCAATGATTTGTGAACCTGTGTCCATGGATTACAGGAAATCTTTCCACCTTTATCCACCTTTGTCATGGTAGGAATAACATGTCAATGTAAGGGTGGGGTCATCTCGACCCCATAGGATAGCACAAGGGTTAAAGTAAATCAGAATTTTTTCCCCCCGATAATCCAGAACAAATTGTCAGTCTGAATACACCAGACCCTGATCCGGGATCAGGAACCGCTCTTGGTTCCAAGTTTGGAGGTGGTCTCAGTTCGTTTCAGATAGTGTTGGATACATTAGGTGAGGAATATGCAGAGAAATATTTTAAATATACATACGTCTGGAGTGGCAGAAAAGTATGTCAGAGTAGTTCAGGACATGTATGTGAGAAGTATGACGGTGGTGAGATGTGCTGTAGGTCAGACAGAGGAGTTCAAGGTGGTGGTGGGACTACACCAAGGATCAGCTTTGAGTCCTTTTTTGTTTGCTATGCTGATGGACAGGCTGACAGACGAGGTAAGACAGGAATCTCCCTGGACAATGATGTTTGCGGATGACATTGTAATTTGCAGTGAGAGTAGAGAGCAGGTGGAGGAACAGCTAGAGAGGTGGAGGTTTGCTCTGGAAAGAAGAGGTATGAAGGTCAGTCGTAGTAAGACAGAATACATGTGTCTGAACGAGAGGGATCAAGGTAGAAGCGTTAGGTTACAGGGGGCTGAGGTGAAGAAGGTGCAGGAGTTTAAGTACTTGGGGTCAACAGTTCAGTGTTATGGGGATTGTGGAAAAGAGGTGAAGAGGCGAGTGCAGGCAGGTTGGAGCGGTTGGAGGAAAGTGTCAGGAGTGTTGTGTGACAGAAGAGTGCCAGCAAGACTCAAAGGAAAGGTGTACAAGACAGTGGTGAGACCAGCTCTGCTCTATGGGTTAGAGACGGTAGCAGTGAGACAGAGACAAGAGGCTGAGATGGAGGTAGCGGAGATGAAGATGTTGAGGTTCTCCTTAGGAGTGACCAGGTTAGACAGGATAAGGAACGAGTACATCAGAGGGACGGCTCACGTTGCCTGTGTTAGCGACAAAGTCAGAGAAGCCAGACTGAGATGGTTTGGACATGTTCAGAGGAGGGATAGTGGATATATTGGTAGAAGGATGTTGGAGATGGAGCTGCCTGGCAGGAGGGCAAGAGGACGGCCAAAGAGGAGATACATGGATGTCTTAACAGAGGACATGAAGTTGGCTAACGTTAGGGTAGAAGATGTTCATGATAGAGTGAGGTGGAAAAGGATGATTCGCTGTGGCGACCCCTGATGGGAAAAGCCGAAAGAGAAAGAAGATTTTACTGTCTGGAGATGTTGTAAAAAGTGTTATTTTCCCCCCAACAATTTGATTTACACTTAAATACTGAAAATTGCAGGACAAACTTTTCTTGATAAATAAATTACTATAAAGCTTTGTTTGTGGTCCAAACCAACAACCAGCAAAATGATACTGTTTTAAAGTTCCACTACCATAAATAGAGGAAAAAGTGTGACCCAAAAAGGTTAGAGTCAAACCACTTTTTTCAACAAGAATACACAATTTTTTCAATAATATATTGTTATGGGATGTTTTACAAGATGAACAGAAGCAAAGGTCTTCATGTGATGAACAAGTGAAACTGATGACATTTTTTTAGAGAAATCCAGCTCTGCTTGCCTGGAAACAGAACTGTCTTTATCCACCTCCCCCATCCATACCCCATCAACACCGTATCACACAGACACAAAAACGTGGATAAAGGTAAAGAGGATTTCATGTAATCCATGGACACTAGTAAGAATCAGAAATCATTGGAAAAAAAGGTTCAGCGCACTGTCTGGTGGGGTCCAGATGACCCAATTCCCAATGTTAAAGCGCCTAGGATAGCACAAGGGTTAACTGGAGTCTGGTCAGCTGATCAGGTGTTCACTTGGAGGCTTGTTACAAATTCATATCAGTCTCTATTTGCATAAAATGACAAAGCTTTACAACATAGTCAAACACTGTGTACTGAATTAGGTTAACATTTGAGATGAAAATTGGGGGGTGGTCTTTTGATTGACAACTCTAATACAGTCTTCATTTGATTTGATTGGTTTATTTTAAGCATTAACTGAAAGACATTACAAGAATTCACACTGATATATTTGACTTAATATCAGAAATAAAGTAATGCATTGATTAAATGAAACAATTTTACACAAATTTAAGAGGATTATGTGATCATTTTTACAGTGAAATTACTCAATCACAAATGGAACTTTTACTGCAATGCATACAATACACACATAGGTCACAAGAGATTTGAGTATTTTAGTTATACTAATTATAAACTAAAATCAAGTTTGGTTATATTGTTTGAAAAGAAGTGGGACGAAGCAAACTTGTGTAATACTTTTGCATTGTTGTCATGATCCGGCTCTTATCAGATCAAGTGCAATTTTTTTAAAACAATAAACAAAATGGAGTTCTTATTGATGATCCTCAGAAAACATTCTTACATAATTTCAATACATTTTATGAATCACATGTCATGTAACACACAGGTCAAACTAATTTAGTATACACTGTTTTCCAGCAACTGACAAACGTATGGCTCCGTCTGTATGAGTCATGTGACCACGGCGTTTGACCGGGTCTATACTATAAACATTATTGTCACATGACCATGTTGGAGTTTCCTGAATAAACTCTGTGTGTTTGTCAATGAGAGTTTCTGGAGAACAGAAATCAAGCCTACTAAAAGATTTCATTGATAATCAGAAGATTGTGAGCCAAAGTTCTGGGTTAAAATATCTTTTCCTGTTATAGAGACGGAAACAGGATCCAACTCCTGATTGTGTTTTTCCCTGACCCACACACACATGTCTAATACAGAAATGTTCTAATCAGTGATTCACTCAGTCGTTGATTGGTCCAATCACAAACTCACATTGATGAATACATTTTAGTTCAAATTAATGGTAAATGGAAACTCCTTTCATAGCAGTTTACCACCTTCTTTGTAGGCCCAAAATGGTCACAATCCCATTCATACTTATGGATACGTCTCTGCTGCCAAACACTGGCAACAACCTATGACCACCTGGAGCAATGTCGGGTTCAGTGTCTTACCAAGAGAAACTTCGACAAATGGGCGGGCAGACAGGGAACCGAATCTGCAATCTTCCTATGGGAGTTTGACCACTATACCTCTGCACGCCGGCCATAACAATAAGAAAGTAACAATCCATAAAAGTAAAGCAAAACAAAGGACATTCCCTCACGATGTGTAAAAGAATATAGTTTTAGAAGATAAACCCTCAACCAGCAGAGAACATTATTTACTACATTTTGTCTGAGTTCCCAATAACATTCTTTTTTAACTATTCTGTATCAGTTTGTCTGCATGGAGGCAGTTTAACTCATGCTGGTTTGCGGTACCTTCCGTCCGTGAAACCAGGGTTCGAATCACAGCTGCTCCCTATTCCCTTCTCTGCTTCTGTGCCAGTCCCAAGCCCAGATAAATTGAGAGGGTTGCGTCAGGAAGGGCATCCGGCGTAAAACATTGCCAAGTTATCTATTCGACTCCTCCTCGAAAGAGAGGTTGTTTCGCCGTGGTGACCCCTGATGGGAAAAGCCGAAAGTGAAAGAAGTATCAGTTTGTCTGCATGTCTTTTCCTTCCAGATTCTGGAGCTACTGAACACTTGAATGCCACTGATGTTCTGGCACAAGCAGCAGAAAAAGTCAATTTCTTCTTTTCGCACAGCTCTTCTACAAACAGCACTGAATCATGGGAGAATTTCAGCAGCAGGAGACTGAAAGGTATTCATCTCCGTTTTCAAAGTGCTGAAAAAACATGTTTAAAAAAAGTTCCATGATACAAAAAGAAATAATCAGTAATATCAGTTCTTCAAAACAAGTTAAACAAAAGAATAAACACATTACAAGACAAAAAGCTTTCCTATGCAACAGAAACAAAATTAAGTTTAGAAATTTTAAATTATGGTTTGCTACCTCAGTCCACTTTGTGAGTAGTTGTGAAAGGTCTGTTGATCAAACATGAAAAAGAAGTATAGCGGCATCAAAAGTAGCTGAGGAAAAAACAGAGGTCATGATATTTGGACCCAAAGCCAATCTTGACTTAGTTCAGCATTACTTGAGACCCACAGTCACCAACCTTGGCGTCATCGTGGACAGTGATTTTAAATGTGATAAACAGATAAATGGCATTTTAAAACTGAGTTTATATCATTTCCGGCTTTTATCTAAAGTTAAACCTTTTTTATATTTTAATATTTTTGAGCAGGTCATGCACGCTTTTATCTCTTCACAACTGAACAACTGCAACACACTTTACACTGGGGTTTCTCATAAGGCACTTTCCCGGTTGCATTTAGTTCAGAACTCCGCTGCAGAACTTTTAACAGGAACCAAAAAATATGAGCACACACCTATTCGTGCGTCCTTGCACTGGCTTTCTGTTAATTTTAGGATTGATTTTAAAAATATATTGTTTGTTTTTAAAGCTCTACATGGACTGGCTCCAAAATACATCTCTGACCTCATTCAGATTTATAAACCAGCTCATGTTCTGAGGTCAGAGGTGCCAGCTCCAGCTTGTGGAGCCCATGACAAGCCTCAAAACTAGGGGAGACAGAGCATTCTCTATTGTCGGCCTTAAGTTGTGGAACGCTCTGCCATCGCATGTCTGAACAGCGCCCTCTGTGGAGGGTTTTAAGTCCGTCTTAAAACACATTTTTATTCTCTAGCTTTTAACACTGCGTGAGTTGTGTGGTCCTCTTTGTTTTTATCTGTGTTTTTTAATATTGTTTTTTTTATTTCATTTTTATTCATTTTACTGGTGTACTTTGTTTTCATTTTGTTTGGTTATCTTTTGTCTGGTTTTTGATCACTATACAGCACTTTGGAAACTGCCTGTTTGAGAAATGTGCTATATAAATGAAGTGGATTGGATTGGTGAAAATTCACCACCTATTTGTTAAGTAGTTGCCGTCTACTCGAAACGTTTCATTTAGTTTCTCACAGCAAAAACTCTTTGTGTGTGTTGTAATGATGAATTTGAGAAATATTCTGCTCCTTTTGCTTTGTTGTATTGTTTTGATGCTCCTCTACTTCTACTTCTGTTAATTCATACCTGTGTAGCATTTGGCTGATGAAGCAGCACTTTCTCTTTTTTTGTTTGTTTTTTTGACGATAAAGCTGCTGGACTTTCAGCAGAAACCAGAAAGTTCAATGAAAGTGTTGATTTGGAGATGGTGGTGTCGTTAGACACTGACTACACTATGATCCTGATAAAATGCCAATGAGTTGGTGACATACAGACCACTTTAATGCTGGACAGTATTTTTACCGACCAGGTTTTAAGTGGCAGATAAATACAACGTAAATACACGATAAATACACATCACAGGGACTACAGGCGATTGACTGAGCCAGTTCTCCTCATGGGGGGCTGCAAGGGACTTTTTTTCAGCACAGTGTTGTCCTGCTTTCTAAAGGAAACAGAAACCACGTGTGATAGAAAATAAAAAACTTCATATTAAAATGCCAAAAGTAGAGAATAGAGTAGATATCAATAAAGGAGTTATGTAGACAAGGTTTCTTTGAATAAAACAGTAAAGTTGACTAATATTTTAGATGTGTTGTGACGTCCTCTCTGTTTGTATTTAACATATTTTGTAAAATAAATAATTTTAGGTTTTAAAATAATGTAATAATTTTGCTGGTAAGTAAAAAAATTACTGTTTGGTGCTTTCTTTTTTCTAGTTATCAGCTGACAGGAAGGATGACATCTGCAACTATGGCAAGAGCATGTGGACAAAGTTAAGAGAAGCTCCTAATTCGATAGAGAGAAGAGAAGCAGAAGTTAGGAAATATAAAATGTTGTTCTCCATCAGTCCACCGGGGGAGCTGCACCACCATAACTTTAGACTTGATGCTGAAAGAGACAGTGGAGCTGATCTCAGATCAGTTCATGCTGCAGCTCTGACACTCATCTCAACTTCCTCTGACTCCTCCATCACTCTGCTCTCCACCTCCCAGTCAGAACATCTCTGTAGACCAGCTGCTGCTCTTCTCTGCTCCACCAGGAGGAACATCAAAAGCATGAACCCTACCCCTCCCACCTGTGAAGAGAGAGCATAGAGATGAAGGACTGTCTCCTGATCCTGGTCTGTGAGTCAGTGATGGAGCACAGCAGCAGAAAGAGCAGCAGGAGCTTCAGTCCTGTTCAGAGCAGCAGCTTCCTGTCATCTTCACCTGTTGGAGCTTCTGCTGCTCTGATTGGCTGACTGTTGTCCTGAAGCCTGTCATCATTGTCCTCAGAGAAGCTTCATATGAAACTCTGCATCTTTGTTCTCAGACTAACTTTAGGACCAAACATTTGGAAGCAGCTGGACTGACTCCAACCCTCTACTGACCTCAGAGTCTGCAGTTTGCAGATTGAACTTTTCACCAGATCCTGGAACTGCTGAACATCTGACTCCTGCAGGTTGTTCATGCCCAGGTCCAGTTCTGTCAGTTTGGACGGGCTGTTCTTCAGCGCTGAGCCCAGAGATTCACAGCTGATCTTTGACAAACTGCACTTTTCCAATCTGAAAGCAGACAGAAAGGTGTGTTCAGGGGCAGTGAGGACTGCTGAAGTTCCAGCCGGTTTGGACTCAGAAGCTTTCAAGAGCAGAATTGAACTGGAACCACCTCCAGGTCCTCAAACTGCTCACTAGTTTGGCTCTGAAAGCACCACTGACTGTAAAGCGGAACGTTACCAAGCTGCTCAAAGTCACAACATGAGAATTTTAAGAACAATTTCTGTAACAATAAAGCTGAATTTGTCCAAAGAATTTCATTTCAAACTGAAGCTGCTCCATGAAATATGACATTATCAGAGCTGCATATGCATTATAAAATGATTCAGTGATTATTAAAGGAACAAAGGAATTCAGGAGCCATTGGAAACTTAAATGTTCTAATCATTTAAATTGATTAGATCAGATATGTGGTTTTCAAAATCATTTAACCAATTACTTAAAATGAATCAGAACATTTGATCAAAATAAAAAACTAAAACATCTAAGGGAAATGTCAGGTGGTTCTACGTTATAATTTCAGGATTTATTTGCAGATATAACAACAGTTTGTATCACAACAGTAGTGCTAGATAAGTGTGAGAATATTAGGTATTAAAAAGTGTACAGCGGCTTTTTAACTACAAAAATATAACATAAAATTTGTATCATTTGTCAAAGTAGTGAAGCCCATTGGGACAAATGTGTTGTAATGTTGGGATATCTGAGGACTGTATCAATAAAATCGAATTGATTAATTGGATTGAATTGGTGGTTGTAGTGTAATAGTATGGGGTAGGCCTACACAATCAAGCTGTGCATTATGCATATTGCAAAAGAGGGTGAACATTGTAATAAATGGTTACCTTAAATGTGCTAAAACAATCTTGTGGCAGCTTGAATTATTTAACAGATGAAATAAATCCATTTTTATGCATTTGACCAATCGGTTGCACCCCTTCACGTTGTTGACCAATCGGATGAAGGCCTTTTGTGTTAGATGCTCACGTCCTCCAGTATGTCGATGAGGGTCATTTGGAGAATAATTTTTAAACTGTTTCAGTGAAATTGAAATTATGTTTTTGGTTGTTTTGCTATTTTTTTCATATACTGCAAGTTATATCGTTGATCGCTACTATCGCATATCAGAAGTTTTCCTCATATCGTGCAGCCCTAGTATAGGGTATATTATTTGGCACGCTTTGGGCCCCTTAGTCCCAAATGAGCAACGTTATGCCACCAGAGCCTACCTGAATATTGTTGCTGACCATGTCTATCCCTTTTTGACAACAGTGTAGCTATCTTCTGATGGCTACTTCCAGCAATATGACGCGCCATGTCATAAAGCTGGAATCATCAGAACAATGAGTGCACTGGACTCAAATGGCCCCCACAGTCACCAGATCTCAACCCAATAGAGCACCTTTAGGATGTGGTGGAATGCCTGATTTGCTTCACGGATGTGCAGCTGACAAATCAGCAGATTTCTTAAAAACAAAGTGAACATTTTGAAATAAAAAATTGCTGCACTTGTTAAAACTGTAAAACAGATTATAAAATGTACAGAAAGTGGAGAGAGAATCTTAGTTGTGCAAAATGCTTTGATGGATTTACACAGAGCTTTACAAGATTATTATTTAAACATATCAGTTTGATATCAGTTGTCATCACATAATCAATTCAGTTGATGAAGAAAATGTGAAACAATGTGGTTTTTTTCTTCTTCAAACACAGCTGTAGAGAGAAAATCTTCCACTGAAACATCAGAAAATGTTTCCTCTGTAACCCTTGTGCTATCTTGTGGGTTCAAAATGACCCCACCCTTACACTGACGTGTTCTCCGTACCATGACAAATGTGGATTAAGGTAAAGAGGATTTCATGTAATCAATGGACACCAGTGAAGATCACAAATCATTGAAGAAAAAAAGGTTCAGCGCACTGTCTAGTGGGTCTAGATGACCCCACTCCCAATGTTAAAGTGCCTTGGATAGAACAAGGGTTAGGGAGTTCAGCTTATCTACTGACCTCAGAGTCTGAAGTCTGCAGTCTGGACTTTCCAGAAAACCACACAGATAAAGAGCTCCTGAATCCTGGAGGGTGTTCCTGCTCAGGTCCAGTTTTGTCAGTTTAGACAGGCTGGACTCCAGAGCTGAGCCCAGAACTTTACAGCTGATCTCTGACAATCTGCAGTCTTCTAACCTGAAAGAAGAAAGAATAGTGTGTTCAGAAGCAGTGCTGGATTTCCAGCCCGGTTTAAAACCCAAAGAAGCTTTCAGCGGGAGGAATGAACTGGAAAACACAAAACCGATCAGACAGCGGACGATAAGGGAGGCTGCTGCATCCAAATCTATTTCAGCTACTATGTCAAAGTGAGCCAAATAGAATTTTTTGTTGTACATATGTATGTTTTTTTTACATTTACTCTAATCTTCTTGTTTTTTAATCAAAGCCTGCAAGCACGTGTGTGAATTCAGCATATGTGTGAATTTATCATGTGTGGGTAAATCATGGTGGTGCACAGCAGCCTGGTGCTTGAGTGGTCGGTACTATATTTTAATGTTTTTTTGTAGATTCTGTATACAATATCCACAAGATTCCAGTGGAGGTAAGCCCTGGCATTTCTGGGATTCTTCTCCCAGGAAGGGGGAGGCTCAGGCTCAGAGCTAACCACTGCCACACTAACCAGGCAGCCACTTAAACCACCACTCCCCAGCTTATTCCAGTCACCAGATCCCTCACAAACCAGATGGATGAACTGAGACTGCCAAGCACGACAAACAACTGCAGTGAGGATGATTGCGTTCTGCTTTTCACCAAGACCTGGCAGCATCACTCCATCCGAGATTCTGCTATCAAGTTAGCAGGCTATATGTGCGGTATGAACAGCAGCTTCACTACTGCAGGGAAAACTAGCAAACACAGTTTGAATAACAATCTTGTAAATCTTGTCACAAAGGTCAGTTTCAAATCAATCATCATGACACAGCCATTGCAATAGATGGAAAAAAAAGAAACATTAATCTGTTTATTTTTCCCCCACACTGCTGTTGAATGAAAATCTTCTAGTGAAGCATTAAAAATGTTCTTTACCTGACACATTTTTTTCATCCTTTAAAGGGTTCATCTTATTTACTGACCTTAACGTTTGCAGTCTGCAGTCTGGACTCTCCAGAAAACCATGCAGATGAACAAATCCTAAATGTTTCAGTTTGTTCAAGCTGAGGTCCAGTTCTGTCAGATTGGACGGGTTGGACTTCAGAGCTGAGCCCAGAGCTTTACACCTGATCTTTGACAAACTGCAGCTCTCCAACCTGAACCAAAAGAAAAGGTTGCTCACGAGCAGCGGTGCCATTTGGACTTCCAGCCTGGTTAGACTCAGAGAGGTTTTCAGTACCAGTTCAGAATCAGTAAAAACAAGAACACAAGCAGATCAAACAGCAGACAATGAGGGAGGGTGGTGCATTCAAATGCATTTCAGCTACAGAGTCAAACTAAATCAAACAGTTTCTTTTGCACATAAAAATTTGTGTGTGTGTTAATTTAATCCAACTTTTATGGTTTTCAGGTAAATCTCCATACATGTGTAAATTTACCATGTATGCAAAGTTTACTCTGATTGGGTTTAAACAAATCTAGTATTCAGTTTCTTTAGGTGAAATATAAGGTCATTGATAGAAGACCTCATATAATAATTCACTTTGTTTCAGACTCGGATGTGGCCAATAGAAGACAGATCCAACATACATAATAAAAATAAAAATACTACAGTTTACAATCATTTAAAGAGAGTATAATCCCTGTGCCCAGTGTTTCCTTAAAGTGGAATTGTACTGGCATGAGATTTTTTTTGGGATCAGACATGATGATTGTCCAGGCGTTCCATGAGGCTGTATGTAAGCTTACGTTGTAGTGCTTCACAGGTGGGGATGTGAGCATCCACAAACAGCTGACTGGTTCTGTACCACCTGCAGCAGAAGCCTAAAGGCATCGTCATAGGCCACTATGAATTTACGGAATTTCCCACATCCATAATTCTACCACAGAGGAGCCGTATACAGGGGAGTGCAGTAAGCTCTGAACAACGGACACTTCACTTGAAGAGAACACGTACTGAATTTTCTCATCAGCATGTTTGCCTGAGGATAGAGTGATATATATCTCCTCTTTGGCCGACCTCTTGCCCTCCTGCCAGGCAGCTCCATCTCCAACATCCTTCTACCAATATATCCAATATCCCTCCTCTGAACATGTCCAAACCAAATTACATGTCATCCCACCAATGTCGATGTCTCTGTCATCCCACCAATCATCAGTAATGAAGTGTCAATTTGTCGATAGGACCTTTTGAATATTAGCACAAGAAAAAAAAATCATCATTAGTGTTCCAATTGCTTTCGCTGGCTAACCTTAAACTTTTAGTTTAATGATGTTGATCATTGTTGTGAAAAATGTAGTAGTGATAGAGTTGCAGGGATTACCCGGCCTTCACCCAACAGAAGCTGGGGTGAGCTCCAGCAACCCTGTTGCTCCAAATGGGATAAAGCGGGTTAAGAACATGGATGAAAGTTCAGAATGAGAACTGTGGGATCGATCAACCATGTTGGATGTGTATTGAAACAGCTAATTGAGTCACATGCACTAAGTTGAGTCCTTGATTGGGTTTTGTGACTTAGCGACCTCACCAAATTTCAAATATTTAAATTCTGGCCGCATCCCAACACTCAAATAGCGCCGCAGGTCCTCAGATCGCGTCTGTACTATTGACTTAAAATTGAGATTGGCAGCCTCTGGCTGTGTGAAAGAAGAATTAGGAAGTTCAGCTTATTTACTGACCTCAGAGTCTGAAGTCTGCAGTCTGAACTCTCCAAAAAACGGCGCAAATGGAGAACTCCTGAATCCTTTATTGTGTTCCAGCTCAGGTCCAGTTCTGTCAGATTGGAAGGGTCGGATTTCAGAGCTGAGACCAAAGCTTTACAGCTGATCTCTGACAAACTGCAGTTCTTCAACCTAAAAGAATACCGGAAAAAAAGTGTTATTGGGTTCAGTGATGGTGTTTGATGTTCCCGCTCCATTTGGACTCAGAGACATGGCTGTAGACGGAAAGCCTTTCAGTGAAACATCAGAAATTTTTTTATCTGATATGTTCTTCTCATCCTTCAGAGAGTCCAGCTTCTTTACTGACCTCAGAGTCTCCAGTCTGCAGTCTGGACTCTCCAGAAAACCACGCAGATGTAGAAATCCTGAATCTTGGAGGATGTTCCTGCTCAGGTCCAATTCTCTCAGATAAGACGGGTTGGACTTCAGAGCTGAGCCCAAAAACTCACAGCTGGTCTTGGAAAATTTGCAACTCTCCAACCTGAAGGCAGACAGAATAGTGTGTTCAGGAGCAGTGATGACAGTCTGAGTTCAAGTTTTGTTTGGACGCAGAGAAGCGTTCAGCGGCAGGACAGAGCCAAAAAAGACAAAAGACAGATCAGACAGCAGACAATATCCGTTTCAGCTACACTGTCAAACAGTCAAAAGGTTAAGTTTCTGTTATGTGCTTGAATAATGGAAAAAACCTAGTTTGAGCAGAATGCAGGAGGGAATCAAAAAAAAAGAAAGAAATCAGTTCAATATCTCTTAGTCACTAATCTATAAAGGAATAGCATGAATTTTTAATCCAGACTGAAAATCTTCCAGTGAAAGTTCAGAAAGTTCTGATATATTCATCTCATGCCTCAGGGACTTAATCTAATTTACTGACCTCAACATTTGCAGTCTGCAGTCTGGACTCTCCAGAAAACCACGCAGATGTAGAAATCCTGAATCCTGGAGGATGTTCCTGCTCAGGTCCAGTTCTTTCAGATTGGATGGATTGGACTTCAGAACTGAGCCCAGAGGTTCACAACTGATCTCTGACAAACTGCAGCTCTTCAATCTGAAAGCAGACAGATTAGTGTGTTCAGAAGAAGTGATGGCAGCTGGAGGTCCCCCTCCGTTCGAACCTAGAGAAGCTTTCAGTGGCAGGACTGAACCGCAAAACACAAAACAGATATGACAACAGACAAAAGGGGAGGCTGTTGCATTCAAATTCAACAGCTACAAAGTCAAACTGAATCAAATAGAATTTCTTGTTACACATAAATGTTTGTATTTTATACATTTAAACTACATTCCATGTTTTTTTTAAACACGTCTGAAGGTGTAGGTGTAGATGAGAATTTACCAGCATGAGAACAAGCTGACTGCTAACAAAATAGTAACCACAAAAGGTATCAAAATATATTTAAAAAAAAAAAGATTGGCCATCAAAAATAAACAGCCCAAGCTCTCCTCTTCTCCTCAATGGCGAATGCAGGTGCTTATCAAACCTTTCACCCTGGCGTTGCTAATTAGCAAATTAAAAAGGATGAAAGATGTGAAACTAAAAAGTTAATAAGAAATGTCAGAAGAAAACAAAATGTTTACTCTTACAGCTACTGTAGCTACTTTGCATCAAATGTGAGTTTCTTTAATGTTATCAGTTAGTTTTTTTTTATGTCACACTAAGTTTACTTGATGGAAAACCAAATAATCTGTTGATAAAGAAATGTAAACAGAAGCACAAAATGGACAATTTATATAGTTTTATCGTATTTAAATAACACAAGTGTTTAGTCTAAGTTGATCTTTCTTAATTAAACAGTGGTTGTCTGATAAAGTCTTTGTTAACATGGCTATTTAAATTGGAATAGAAGTCAAGATTAAATATTAGATATTACAAAACAAAAGAAACAGGAATTGTCACGGTGCCTGTCAGTTCAACTCCCCCCCCTCCTACAGCTCTCACCACCTTGCTGATTGGAACCAGCTGATCCTCATCTTCTCATCATCCTGCCGGTCTTCATAAGGGAGCTCTCACCAGAATTCTACGCCAGTTTGTTATACTCACTCCGGTGCTTATGCCTGGCCTCTTAGGCTCAGCTAAGTTTATCTTGTCTCCATACTTACCACGTCTTGTGCTCACCTTCAGGTTCCTACCTTGGTCACGCTGGTCCTGCCGTCCTCGGCGTCCACGCCTTACCTCAAGCCGGTCCCTCTGTCCTCAGCGCCCAAGCCTCGCTCCCTCTGGATCCACAGTTCGATGCGTCCTCGTGTCGCCCCCTCCCCTTCATCTGCATCAGCTCAAAGGAAACACCAAGTTCAATCCACGGAGGAAATACGTCACATCTCCTAAAACTTATTTACCTCTGGTAAAATAAATCCATTTAAAGTCATCCTTGCTGTGAGTTTTCTTCCGGGTTTCAGCATCTGGGTCTGCTACGTCTACGACGCCATGACAAGGAATCATGTTAACTGGCCAATAGCAACATTTAGCTAACAATTAAACTGAAAAGTTTTCGTTTCTGGAAAATAATTCAAAGGTATTTTTAAGAGGATTTTCCTTTAATTGAAACATTAAAAAAAATTATGAAACCCAAAACGTTCTAACTTTTAATTTTAACTTTTCAGAATCAGAAAGCCTTTATCATTGTTACACAAGAAACTTGTGACAACGAAATTTTCGGTTTTCAAGATGTTGAATGTAAATGCAGTAAAGTTCTTGCTATGATTTGTGCAAGTGTCATAGTTGCTCTCAGACAAAGGTGAGACAGTTTACACTTCATTTGGCAATAAATCACTATTCAAGAATTAAATCAAAGCTGTGATTTTTTTTTTTTTTTTTTTTGGTGGGTTACATAAACACTTCAACAAACTGGGGGAAAAATTTAAACACATCCCAAAGCTTAAGGTTAAGGATGATTATTGATTAAAAAACATTTTTTATGGCAACTTTTTAGAAGAATTGTAAAATCTGAAAGGTTTTTCGGTTGCAACGATGATAATAATTGAAACAATCTGTGTTCCTGGAGAGAAAAACATTGGGATGTATTAAAAGTAGCTTCACAAATGCAGACAAAAAAAGCAAAAAGTCCAGCTTTATAAGATCTATTAGTTACTGACCTCAGAGTCTGCAGTCAGGACTCTCCAGGAAACCACACAGATGAAGAAATCCTGAATCCTGCAGGCTGTTCCAGCTCAAGTCCAGTTCTGTCAGATTGGACGGGTTGGACTTTAGAGCTGAGCCCAGATCTTTACTGCTGGTCTCTGACAAACTGCAGTTTTTCAACCTGAAAACCGAAAGAAAAGTGTGTTAAGGAGCAGTGATGGCAGCTCGAGGTCCAGAACCATTGATCAACTAGTAAAAGCAAAAAACAACAAAAGCAGTAAGTGTACAATTTATCCAGTTATATTGTATTTTAATAATTTTATTAAGAGGGACAGACCCAAGTGTTCATTTTAACATAACCAGCTGTTTTCTAATACCGGGAATGTCTTTGGTAAAATGACAGATTCAATTTCCGACTTTTACCATGTTAGAGAAAAATGGAAGTTAAAACTAATACTTACTATAAACAAAAAACAGAAACAGAATCAAGGCAAAGTGACCTACAACAACATTTAGCTCAACTAATCAAACTAAACTGAACTGAAACAAAATTTTAGTCCTCATTGCTTCCTCTTTACTGACGTAAATGTCTGCGACAGACTGGCGACCTGTCCAGGATGTCCCCCTGCCCTCACCCACGAGTGGCCGGGATAGGCTCCAGCAGCCCCGTGACCCCGAAAGGGACAAAATGGATTTAGAAGATGGATGAATGAATGAATGATGACGTCTATGTGACACTTTCTCCAAACAGAGCCTAGAAAAATAGTTGAATGAAAGCTGACCTGAGAGTCTCTACTTTACAGTGTGGACTCTTTAGTCCAACGGATAGCAGCTCCACTCCTGAATCCTGCAGGTTGTTGTTACTCAGGTCCAGATCTCTGAGTCTGGAGGACTGAGAGCTGAGAACTGATGACAGAGCTGCACCACTTTTCTCTGACAGCTTACAGTCACTCAGTCTGAAGAAAACAAAGACAGACAACAGTTATTGAAAATGTAGTTTTCCACTCAAATATATTTCTTCACTGAAGATGATTTTCCTGAGAGTTCTTACAGAGCTTTGTTGGAGGCTTTGATCACTGGCAGCAGCCTCAGAAGAGCCTCCTCTGAAGCAGAGTATTTCTGCAGGTCAAACTCTTCCAGATCTTCTTCTGATGACAGTAAGATGAAGACCAGAGCAGACCACTGAGCAGGAGACAGTTTCTCTGTGGAGAGACGTCCTGACCTCAGGGACTGTTGGATCTCCTCCACTAGAGAACCATCATTCAGTTCATTCAGACAGTGGAACAGGTTGATGCTTTTCTCTGCAGACAGATTCTCACTGATCTTCTCCTTGATGTACAGGACTGTTTCCTTATTGGTTTGTGGACTACTTCCTGTCTGAGTCTGTAGACCTCGTAGGAGACTCTGATTGGTCGGCAGTGAAAGACCCAGGAGGAAGCGAAGGAACAAGTCCATGTCTCCGCTTTGACACTCCAAAGCCATGTTCACAGCACTTTGATAGAACTGGACTGAAATATTTTGTTTCTCATTAACTATCTTGGATTCTCTTTCTCCTTCCATCAGGTTGAGTCCAGGGTTGATAAAGGTCAGGTGGACATGAAGAGCAGCCAGGAACTCCTGAACACTCAGATGGATGAAGCAGAAGACCTTGTCCTGGTACAGGCCTCTCTCCTCTCTAAAGATCTGTGTGAACACTCCTGAGTACACTGAGGCTGCTCTGATATCGATGCCACACTCTGTCAGGTCAGATTCATAGAAGATCAGGTTTCCTTTCTGCAGCTGCTCAAAAGCCAGTTCTCCCAGAGACTCCATCATCTTCCTGCTCTCTGGACTCCAGTGAGGATCTGTCTCAGCTCCTCCATCATACTTGACCTTCTTGACTTTGGCCTGAACCACCACAAAGTGAATGTACATCTCAGTCAAGCTCTTGGGCAGCTTTTCTCCCTCCTTGGTCCTCAGCAGATCCTCCAGAACTGTAGCAGTGATCCAGCAGAAGACTGGGATGTGGCACATGATGTGGAGGCTTCTAGATCTTTTGATGTGAGAGACAATCATGCTGGCCTGCTCTTCATCTCTGAATCTCTTCCTGAAGTACTCCTCCTTCTGTGGATCATTGAACCCTCTGACCTCTGTCACCATATCAACACACTCAGCAGGGATCAAATTGGCTGCTGCAGGTCGTGTGGTTATCCAGAGGCGAGCAGAGGGAAGCAGGTTCCCCCTGATGAGGTTTGTCAGCAGATCACCAATTGAGGTAGGCTTTCTAGGGTCATTTAGGATCTGTGTCTGGAAGTCCAGAGGAAGTCGACACTCATCCAGACCATCAAAGATGAAGATGACCTGGAAATGTTCAAAGCTGCAGATTCCTGCTTCTTTGGTTTCAGGGAAGAAGTGATGAACAAGTTCCACCAAGCTGAACTTCTCTTCTTTCAGCACATTCAGCTCTCTGAAAGTGAATGGAAATATGAAGTGGAGGTTCTGGTGGGCTTTGCCTTCAGCCCAGTCCAGAGTGAACTTCTGTGTTAAGACTGTTTTCCCAATGCCAGCCACTCCCTTAGTCATCACGGTTCTGATTGGTTCTTGTCTTCCAGCTGGGAGTTGGAAGAGCTTTTCTTGTCTAATGGTTTTTTCTGCTCTGTCTGCTTTCCTGGATGCTGCTTCAATCTGTCTGACCTCATGTTCTTCATTCAGCTCTTCAGTTCCTTGCTCTGAGATGAAGAGCTCTGTGTAGATTTCCTTCAGAAGGGTTGGGTTTCCTGCTTTAGCGATCCCCTCAAACACACACTGGAACTTCTTCTTCAGACCAGATTGGACTTTTTGTCGACAAACTGCAGTAGTGAAACCTGTTTGAAGACAACAAACAGAGTTAATCAACTCTCTGCAGCCCTGAATGATGATGATTTGAATCAATATTGTTCAGTAAAACTTAATTTATCCACCAGCTGAAACCTTCAGAGAAATCCTCTTACTGCTCTGCAGTCGATCAGCCAGCTCCTCCTGCTTCATTCTCCTCAGGAAGTTCTCTGTGATCTTAACCAGTGACTCTCTGCTGCTCTTCTGCATTTCATATTCACTCTCCAGCTCCTCCTCATCCTCCCTGTGACTCAGAAGCTTCTGGATCTTCTTCAACTCCTTCTTCACGAAAGTGACAATGTTGTCCTCCAGCAGCTGGAACAGAATTCCAGATAAATGAGTCAATCAGAGTGAAGTCATGGAGCCAAACATCAGCTCCATGTTGGACACACTGACAGTCCACTGGTGTCCAAAGTGCAGCATGGAGACGACTGTGGACAGAATGATGGAAAAGTAGTTGTTGTTCATGTACAGACCAGAAAGATGGAGTCCAGCTGTGTTTGATGCTGCTGGACAGACGGACCACTGGGAGTCTCTGAGCTCTGCTGGTCCACTCTGTGGAGAATCAGCAACAATGAGACCAAACTAAATTATTTCTTTTCAGATCCATCCATCCATTGGGTTGCTTCTGCGTCAACAACCAAGCGGGAAATTTTTTCAAACAAAAAACGAAGCTTTTTTGAATTTGAGGTGAGGTGTGCTGTAGGAGTGGACAGAGGATTCAAGGTGGAGGTAGAATTACATCAGGGATCATCTCTGAGCCTCTTCCTGTTTACAATAGTGTGGACAGGCTGGCAGATGAGGTTAGAAAGGAATTACCATGGACTATGATGTTTGCAGACGATACTGTGATTTGTAGCAAGAGGAGGGAACAGGTGGAGGAGAAGCTAGAGAGTCGGAGGTTTGCCCTGGAAAGGAGAGAAATGAAGGTTAGCCGCAGCAAGACGGAGTACATGTGTGTGAATGAGCGGGATCCAAGTGGAAGAGTGAGGTTACAGGGAGAAGAGATAAAGAAGGTGGAGGATTTAAAGTATCTAGGGTCTACAGTCCAGAGGAATGGAGAATGCGGAAAACAAGTGAAGAAGCGAGTGCAGGTAGGTTGGAATGGGTGGAGAGACGTGATAGATGTGATGTGTGATAGAAGAGTTTCAGCTCAATTGTTCTTCTGCCTATAGAAAGTGGTACTGAGGAAAAAACAGAAAGCAGAGATGAAGAGGCTGAGGTTCTCTTTTGAAGAGACCAGTATGGATCAGGAATGAGGACATCAGAGGGATAGTACATGTTAGAGTTTTTGGAGATAAAGTCAGAGAGGCCAGACTGAGATGGTTTGGACATGTCCAGTGGAGAGACAGGGAATATATTAGTAGTTACATATCGTCAAGAGCTGTCAGGCAAGAGGTCTAGAGGAGAACTAGAGTTAGGCCAACCTTTTCTGAGTACAGATGTTCAGCCAGTTCTACAAATGAAACTAGGGAGAGATATCAGGCCTTTTCTATGAATCTGCTCTTTTGTCTGCTTAGCTGTGTTCTAAATTCTACTGCTCCGTCTTGATTTAATGTTGTGTTGTTTTCTGACTTCTTCTAAATAATTGGTTGAATGCTGTAAAGCATTCAACCCTTTGTTTTCCTGTTTCTCTTTATTGGTTGAATGCTGTAAAGCATTCAACCCTTTGTTTTCCTGTTTCTCTTTATTGGTTGAATGCTGTATAGCATTCAACCCTTTGTTTTCCTCTTACGCTATCTTCCGCCGTTTTTCGGCACTTAACTCCTTCTACAATTTTCAACCTATTTTAACCATTCAACTATTAAACTGTTCAGCTCTTTCAGCTTATTACTGCTATGACTTTTGGTTTTTTAAATCCTTGAACTTTTTAAGATATTCCAGGATTTTCCATGATTTTTTCTCCATTGAAATACATGGAGAATTTTTCGTGCAGAAGTTCACAGTTAAACTTCTACAATTTTTCACCTATTTTAACCATTCAACTATTAAAATGTTCAGCTCTTTCATCTTATTCCAGCTATGACATTTTGTCCTTCAAATCCTTGAACTTTTCCAGATAGTCCCGGTTATTCCCGGATTTTCCAATATTTTTGCTCCATTGGCCACACCTTTGCTTCTTTAAACAATTGTAACTTTAACATTCTTTTGGCTAGAGACACCGTTCAAACATTGAAATGTTCACAAGGTTTAGGACTTCAATATAAGGCTCAAAATTATTATGGGATGGCAACACCACCTACAGTTTGGCGGCCATTTTTTGCCAAAATGTGAGGCAATTTTAAACTTCTTCAAACTTTCACCTATTTCAATCATTCTACTATTTCAATGTTCAACTCCTTCAGCTTATTCCTTTCAGCTATTACTTTTGGTCCTTCAAATCTTTGAACTTTTCAAGATATTACAGGATTTTCCAAGATTTTCGCTCCATTTAAATACATTGAGAATCCTTGAAAACCTTTGGTTCTTTCAACCATTGTAACTTCAACATGCCTTTAGCTAGAGATACCGTTCAAACGTTAAATTGATCACAAGGCTTTGGACTATAAAATAGGTTTAGAAATCATTATGGGATGTCGACACAACCTACTGTTTGGTGGCCATTTTTTGACCAAATCTGAAGCAAATATTGCATTTAACTTCATCCATGGCTGGAACTGAACATATTGAAATTCACTGGATCTGGACATATAAGGAATGTGGGCGTGGTTAGCAAACAAACTTCGTTGCTATGGACGTCCAAAGGTTTACTTTTTCTGATTTGTCTGAAACTGACGTCGATTGGTTCGTCATCCCCAGGCGACCCAAACATAAAATGGTTGCTATGGAGATAGAATTAATAGAAAAGCCGCCATTTTGAAAAAAGTGGATTTTCTATCAACTTAGACATGTAGCTTTTACCAATATGATACTCTCAAACAATGTGTTTTTTTGAGTCGGTTGATGATGCTGATTCCAATGCTAGCACTTTTAGCCATTTTAGCAACATCTTCAAATTTTCAACAGTTCAGCCATTTTTTCAACAATTTCAGCTTTAATGCTTAACTCCTTCTACAAATTTTGACCTATTTTAGACATTCTACTATTACAATGTTCACCTTTTTCAGCTTATTCCTACTAGGACTTTTGATCATTTAACTTTTCAAGGTTTTTCCAGTACAGTTCAGACATTTCTTCAGCAAATTTAGCTTTCATTCAGCAGTACAGCATTCAACCCTGCATTTTCTTCTGGAAATGCAGCTCCTTCTAGTTTATTGGTTGAATGCTGTAAAGCATTCAACCCTTTGTTTTCCTGTTTCTCTTTATTTATTGGTTGAATGCTGTAAAGCATTCAACCCTTTGTTTTCCTGTTTCTCTTTATTTATTGGTTGAATGCTGTATAGCATTCAACCCTTTGTTTTCCTCTTATGCTATCTTCCGCCGTTTTTCGGCACTTAACTCCTTCTACAAATTTTAACCTATTTTAACCATTCAACTTTTAAAATGTTCAGCTCTTTCAGCTTATTAATGCTATGACTTTTGGTTTTTCAATTCCTTCAACTTTTTAAGATATTCCAGGTTTTCCGGGATTTTTTTGCCCTATTAAAATACATGGGGAAGTTATGGCGCATGAGGCGCCCGGTTCGACACCCCGTTCGGACACTTCAAATTTTTCAACCATAAAATTATTAAAATCTTTCACTA
This sequence comes from Oryzias latipes, assembly GCF_053564925.1. Classification (NCBI taxonomy): domain Eukaryota; kingdom Metazoa; phylum Chordata; class Actinopteri; order Beloniformes; family Adrianichthyidae; genus Oryzias; species Oryzias latipes. The sequence goes on from NC_136238.1 coordinate 19,878,368, forward strand.
TTTCACTTTATTTCAGCTATGAACTTTGGCCCTTCAAATCCTTCAACTTTTCAAGATATTCCAGGATTTTCCAGGGTTTTTCAAGATTTCTGCTCCATTAAAATACATAGAGAATCCTTGAAACCTTTGTTTCTTTCAACCATAATAACTTCAACATGCCTTTGGCTAGAAACACCGTTCAAACATTAAACTGCTCACAGGACTTTGGACTTTAATATAAGTTTTGAAATTATTATGGGATGGCAACGCCAACTATGGTTTGGCGGCCATTTTCAGCCTAAATGTGAGGCGATTTAAAACTTAAGTTTTAGCTATTTTAACCATTTTACTATTACAATGTTCAGATCTTTCAGCTTAATCCTTTCTGCCATAACTTTTGGTCCTTCAAATCCTTGAACCTTTTAAGATATTCCAGGATACTCCAGGATTTCCCAGAAGTTATGCTCCATTTAAATACAAGGATAATCCTTGAAAACCTTTGTTTCTTCTAACCATTGTAACTTCAACATGCTTTCAGCTAGAGACACAGTTCAGACATTTAAATGTTCACAAGGCTTTGGATTTCAACATAAATTTTGCAATTATTATGGGATGGCAACACTACCTACTGTTTGAAAGCCATTTCTTTGACAAAATCTGAAGCAAATATTGCAAAAAACTTAATCCATGGCTGGAACTGAACATATTGAAATTCAATGGATCTGGACATATAAGGAATGTGGGCGTGGTTAGCAAACAAACTTCGTTGCTAAGGACATCCAAGGGTTAACTTTTTCCAATTTGTCTGAAACTGACGTCGATTTGTTCGTCATCCCTAGGCGACTCAAACATAAAATGGTTGCTATGGAGATAAAATTAATAGAAAAAGCCGCCATTTTGAAAAAAGTGGATTTTTTTTTTATCAACTTAGAACATGTAGCTTTTACCAATATGATACTCTCAAACAATGTGTTTTTTTTAGCCAGTTGATGATGCTGATTTTAGTGCTAGCACTTTTAGCCATATTAGCAATATCTTCACATTTTCAACAATTCAGCCATTTTTTCAACAATTTCAGCTTTAATGCTTAACTCCTTCTACAAAATTTGACCTATTTTAGCCATTCTACTATTACAATGTTCAACTTTTTCAGCTTATTCCTGCTAGGACTTTTGCACCTTTAACTTTTCATGGTTCTTCCAGTACAGTTCAGCCATTTCTTCAGCTAATTCAGCTTTCATTCAGCAGTACAGCATTCAACCCTGCATTTTCTTCTGGAAATGCAGCTCCTTCTAGTTTTTTTTATTCTTTACACCTATCTTCCGCCGTTTTTCGCCGCTTAACTCCTTCTACAATTTTTAACCGATTGTAACCATTCAACTTTTAAAATGTTCAGCTCTTTCTGCTTATTTGTGCTATGACTTTTGGTTTTTCAAATCCTTTTACTTTTTAAGATATTCCAGGTTTTCCGGGAATTTTTGCTCCATTGAAATACATGGAGAATTTTTCGTGCAGAAGTTCACAGCTAAACTCCTTCTACAATTTTTCACCTATTTTAACCGTTTGACTATAAAAATGTTCAGCTCTTTCATCTTATTCTAGCTATGACATTTTGTCCTTCAAATCCGTGAACTTTTCCAGATATTCCCGGATATTCCCGGATTTTCCAATCTTTTTGCTCCATTGGCCACACCTTTGCTTCTTTAAACAATTGTAACTTTAACATTCTTTTGGCTAGAGACACCGTTCAAATATTGAAATGTTCACAAGGTTTTGGACTTCAACATAAGGTTCAAAATTATTATGGGATGGCAACACCACCTACAGTTTGGCGGCCATTTTGTGCCAAAATGTGAGGCAATTTTAAACTTCTTCAAACTTTCACCTATTTTTACCATTCTACTATTACAATGTTCAACCCTTTCAGCTTATTCCTTTCAGCTATGACTTTTGGTCCTTCACATCTTTGAACTTTTCCAGATATTCCCGGATATTCCCAGATTTTCCAATGTTTTTGCTCCATTGGCCACACCTTTGCTTCTTTAAACAATTGTAACTTTAACATTCTTTTGGCTAGAGACACCGTTCAAATATTGAAATGTTCACAAGGTTTTGGACTTCAACATAAGGCTCAAAATTATTATGGGATGGCAACACCACCTACAGTTTGGCGGCCATTTTGTGCCAAAATGTGAGGCAATTTTAAACTTCTTCAAACTTTCACCTATTTTTACCATTCTACTATTACAATGTTCAACCCTTTCAGCTTATTCCTTTCAGCTATGACTTTTGGTCCTTCAAATCCTTGGACTTTTCCAGATATTCCCGGATATTGCCAGATTTTCCAATCTTTTTGCTCCATTGGCCACACCTTTGCTTCTTTAAACAATTGTAACTTTAACATTCTTTTGGCTAGAGACACCGTTCAAATATTGAAATGTTCACAAGGTTTTGGACTTCAACATAAGGTTCAAGATTATTTTGGGATGGCAACACCACCTACAGTTTGGCGGCCATTTTGTGCCAAAATTTGAGGCAATTTTAAACTTCTTCAAACTTTCACGTAGTTTAATCCTTCTACTATTACAATGTTCAACCCTTTCAGCTTATTCCTATCAGCTACGACTTTTAGTCTTTCAAATCTTTGAACTTTTCAAGATATTCCAAGATTTTCCAGGATTTTTGCTCCATTAAAATCCATAGGGAATTCTTGTGCTTAACCTCTTTTACAGGTTTTTACTTTTTTTAACCATTTTACTTTTAAAATGTTGATCTCTTTCAGCTCAGTTCAGCCATTTATTTTACACATTAAGCTTTCTTTCAGCAATACAGCATTCAACCCTGCATTTTCTTCTGGAAATGCAGCTCCTTCTAGTTGGTTGAATGCTGTAAAGCATTCAACCCTTTGTTTTCCTGTTTCTCTTTATTTATTGGTTGAATGCTGTAAAGCATTCAACCCTTTGTTTTCCTGTTTCTCTTTATTTATTATTATCGTATCTTATAGTATCTTCCGCCGTTTTTTGGCGTTTAACTACTTCTACAATTTTTAACCTATTTTAACCATTCTACTATTAAAATGTTCATCTCTTTCATCTTATTTCTGCTATGACTTTTGGTTTTTCAAATCCTTTTACTTTTTAAGATATTCCAGGTTTTCCGGGAATTTTTGCTCCATTGAAATACATGGAGAATTTTTCGTTCAGAAGTTCACAGTTAAACTACTTCTACAATTTTTCACCTATTTTAACCGTTCGACTATGAAAATGCTCAGCTCTTTCATCTTATTCTAGCTATGACATTTTGGTCCTTCAAATCTTTGAACTTTTCCAGATATTCCCGGATATTCCCAGATTTTCCAATGTTTTTGCTCCATTGGCCACACCTTTGCTTCTTTAAACAATTGTAACTTTAACATTCTTTTGGCTAGAGACACCGTTCAAATATTGAAATGTTCACAAGGTTTTGGACTTCAACATAAGGTTCAAAATTATTATGGGATGCCAACACCACCTACAGTTTGGCGGCCATTTTGTGCCAAAATGTGAGGCAATTTTAAACTTCTTCAAACTTTCACCTATTTTTACCATTCTACTATTACAATGTTCAACCTTTTCAGCTTATTCCTTTCAGCTATGACTTTTGGTCCTTCAAATCCTTGAACTTTTCCAGATATTCCCGGATATTCCCAGATTTTCCAATGTTTTTGCTCCATTGGCCACACCTTTGCTTCTTTAAACAATTGTAACTTTAACATTCTTTTGGCTAGAGACACCGTTCAAATATTGAAATGTTCACAAGGTTTTGGACTTCAACATAAGGCTCAAAATTATTATGGGATGGCAACACCACCTACAGTTTGGCGGCCATTTTGTGCCAAAATGTGAGGCAATTTTAAACTTCTTCAAACTTTCACCTATTTTTACCATTCTACTATTACAATGTTCAACCCTTTCAGTTTATTCCTTTCAGCTATGACTTTTGGTCCTTCAAATCTTTGAACTTTTCCAGATATTCCCGGATATTCCCAGATTTTCCAATCTTTTTGCTCCATTGGTCACACCTTTGCTTCCTTAAACAATTGTAAATTTAACATTCTTTTGGCTAGAGACACTGTTCAAATATTGAAATGTTCACAAGGTTTTGGACTTCAACATAAGGTTCAAAATTATTATGGGATGGCAACACCACCTACAGTTTGGCGGCCATTTTGTGCCAAAATGTGAGGCAATTTTAAACTTCTTCAAACTTTCACGTATTTTAATCCTTCTACTGTTACAATGTTCAACCCTTTCAGCTTATTCCTTTCAGCTACGACTTTTAGTCTTTCAAATCTTTGAACTTTTCAAGATATTCCAAGATTTTCCAGGATTTTCCAAGATTTTTGCTTCATTTAAATACATGGAGAATCCTTGAAAACCTTTGTTGCTTTCAAGCATTATAACTTTAACAAGCTTTCAGCTAGAGGCACCGTTCAAACATTGAAATGCTCACAAGGCTTTGGACTTCAACATACGTTTTGAAATTATTATGGGATGGCAACACAACCTACTGTTTGGTGGGCATTTTTTGACAAAATCTGAAGCAAATGTTGCAATAAACTTCATCCATGGCTGGAACTGAACATATTGAAATTCACTGGATCTGGACATATAAGGAATGTGGGCGTGGTTAGCAAACAAAGCTCGTTGCTAAGGACGTCCAAAAGTTTACTTTTTCCGATTCATCTGAAACCGACGTTGATTTGTTCCTCATCTCCAGGCGACCCAAACATAAAATGGTTGCTATGGAGATAAAATCAATAGAAAAGCCGCCATTTTGAAAAGAGTGGATTTTCTGTCAACTTAGAACATGTAGCTTTTACCAATGTAATACTCTCAAACAACGTGTTTTTTGGAGTCAGTTAATGATGCTGATTCCAATGCTAGTACTTTTAGCCATTTTAGCAACATCTTCAAATTTTCAACAATTCAGCCATTTTTTCAACAATTTCAGCTTGCATGCTTAGGTCCTACAAATTTTGACCTATTTCAGCCATTCTACTATTACAATGTTCAACTTTTTCAGCTTATTCCTGCTACGACTTTTGCACCTTTAACTTTTCATGGTTCTTCCAGTACAGTTCAACCATTTCTTCAGCTAATTCAGCTTTCATTCAGCAGTACAGCATTCAACCCTGCATTTTCTTCTGGAAATGCAGCTCCTTCTAGTGTTACATTTGTTTTCCTCTTATGCTATCTTCCGCCGTTTTTCGGCACTTAACTCCTTCTACAATTTTTAACCTATCTTAACCGTTCAACTTTTAAAATGTTCAGCTCTTTCATCTTATTACTGCTATGACTTTTGGTTTTTCAAATCCTTGTACTTTTTAAGATATTTTTGGATATTTCAGGATTTTTTGCTTCATTGAAATACATTGAAAATCCTTGCAAAACTTTGTTTCTTTCAACCATTATAACTTCAACATACTTGTAGCCAGAGACACCGTTCAAACATTAAAACGATCACAAGGCTTTGGACTAAAAAATACATTCAGAAATTATTATGGGATGTCGACACAACCTACTGTTTGGTGGCCAGTTTATGACTAAATCTGAAGCAAATATTGCAATAAAAATCATCCATGCCTGGAACTGAACATATTGAAATTCACTGGATCTGGACATATATGGAATGTGGGCGTGGTTAGCAAACAAACTTCGTTGCTAAGGACGTCCAAAGGTTTACTTTTTCCGATTTTTCTGAAACTGAAGTCGATTTGTTCGTTATCCCCAGGCGACCCAAACATGAAATGGTTGCTATGGAGATAAAACCAATTGAAAAGCCGCCATTTAGAAAAAGTGGATTTTCCATCAACTTAGAACATGTAGCTTTAAACAATATGATACTCTCAAACAATGTGTTTTTTTGAGTCAGTTGATGATGCTGATTCCAATACTAGCACTTTTAGCCATTTTAGCAACATCTTCAAATTTTGTACTGTTCAGCCATTTTTTCAACAAGTTTCAGCTTTAATGCTTAACTCCTTCTACAAATTTTGACCTATTTTAGCCATTCCACTATTACAATGTTCCACTTTGACTGCTTTTTTGTGTTATGACTTTTGATCCTTTCTTTTGAAGATATTTCAGGATCTTCAAGGACAGTTCAGCCATTTCTTCAGCAAATTAGGCTTTCATTCAGCAATACAGCATTCAACCCTGCATTTTCTTCTGGAAATGCAGCTCCTTCTAGTTTTTTTTATTCTTTACACCTATCTTCCGCCGTTTTTCGCCGCTTAACTCCTTCTACAATTTTTAACCGATTGTAACCATTCAACTTTTAAAATGTTCAGCTCTTTCTGCTTATTTGTGCTATGACTTTTGGTTTTTCAAATCCTTTTACTTTTTAAGATATTCCAGGTTTTCCGGGAATTTTTGTTCCATTGAAATACATGGAGAATTTTTCGTTCAGAAGTTCACAGTTAAACTCCTTGTACAATTTTTCACCTATTTTAACCGTTCGACTATGAAAATGTTCAACCCTTTCATCTTATTCCTTTCAGCTATGACTTTTGGTCCTTCAAATCCTTGAACTTTTCCAGATATTCCTGGATATTCCCAGATTTTCCAATGTTTTTGCTCCATTGGCCACACCTTTGCTTCTTTAAACAATTGTAACTTTAACATTCTTTTGGCTAGAGACACCGTTCAAATATTGAAATGTTCACAAGGTTTTGGACTTCAACATAAGGCTCAAAATTATTATGGGATGGCAACACCACCTACAGTTTGGCGGCCATTTTGTGCCAAAATGTGAGGCAATTTTAACTTCTTCAAACTTTCACCTATTTTTACCATTCTACTATTACAATGTTCAACCCTTTCAGCTTATTCCTTTCAGCTATGACTTTTGGTCCTTCAAATCCTTGAACTTTTCCAGATATTCCCGGATATTCCCAGATTTTCCAATGTTTTTTCTCCATTGGCCACACCTTTGCTTTTTTAAACAATTGTAACTTTAACATTCTTTTGGCTAGAGACACCGTTCAAATATTGAAATGTTCACAAGGTTTTGGACTTCAACATAAGGTTCAAAATTATTATGGGATGGCAACACCACCTACAATTTGGCGGCCATTTTGTGCCAAAATGTGAGGCAATTTTAAACTTCTTCAAACTTTCATGTATTTTAATCCTTCTACTATTACAATGTTCAACCCTTTCAGCTTATTCCTTTCAGCTACGACTTTTAGTCTTTCAAATCTTTGAACTTTTCAAGATATTCCAAGATTTTCCAGGATTTTTCAAGATTTTTGCTTCATTTAAATACATGGAGAATCCTTGAAAACCTTTGTTGCTTTCAAGCATTATAACTTTAACAAGCTTTCAGCTAGAGGCACCGTTCAAACATTGAAATGCTCACAAGGCTTTGGACTTCAACATACGTTTTGAAATTATTATGGGATGGCAACACAACCTACTGTTTGGTGGGCATTTTTTGACAAAATCTGAAGCAAATGTTGCAATAAACTTCATCCATGGCTGGAACTGAACATATTGAAATTCACTGGATCTGGACATATAAGGAATGTGGGCGTGGTTAGCAAACAAACTTCGTTGCTAAGGACGTCCAAAAGTTTACTTTTTCCGATTTGTCTGAAACTGACGTCGATTGGTTCGTCATCCCCAGGCGACCCAAACATAAAATGGTTGCTATGGAGATAAAATTAATAGAAAGCCGGCATTTTGAAAAGAGTGGATTTTCTATCAACTTTGAACATGTAGCTTTTACCAATATAATACTCTCAAAGATCGTGTTTTTTGGAGTCAGTTGATGCTGATTCCAATGCTAGAACTTTTAGCCATTTTAGCAACATCTTCAAATTTTCAACAATTCAGCTATTTTTTCAACAATTTCAGCTTTCATGCTTAAGTCCTACAAAGTTTGACCTATTTCAGCCATATTACTATTACAATGTTCAACTTTTTCAGCTTATTCCTGCTAGGACTTTTGCACCTTTAACTTTTCATGGTTCTTCCAGTACAGTTCAGCCATTTCTTCAGCTAATTCAGCTTTCATTCAGCAGTACAGCATTCAACCCTGCATTTTCTTCTGGAAATGCAGCTCCTTCTAGTTGGTTGAATGCTATAAAGCATTCAACCCTTTGTTTTCCTGTTTCTCTTTATTTATTATTATTATTTATACTATCTTCCGCCGCTTTTTGACACCTAACTACTTCTACAATTTTTAACCTATTTTTACCATTCAACTTTTAAAATGTTCAGCTCTTTCAGCTTATTATTGCTATGACTTTTGGTACTTCTAATCCTTGTACTTTTTAAGATATTCCAGTTTTTCCGGGAATTTTTGCCCTATTAAAATGCATTGGAAAGTTATGGTGCAAGAGGTTCCCGGATCGACACCCGGTTCGGACACTTGAAATTTTTCTACCATTCACCTTTTTAAATGTTCAACTCTTTCAACTTATTACAGATATTACTTTTGGTCATTCAAATCATTAAAATTTTTAAGATATTCCAAGATTTTGCAGGATTTTTGCTCCATTAAAATACATAGGGAATTCTTGTGCTTAACCTTTTTTACAGGTTTTCACCTTTTTTAACCATTTTACTTTTAAAATTTTGAGCTCTTTCAGCTCAGTTCAGCCATTTCTTTTACAAATTAAGCTTTCTTTCAGCAATACAGCATTCAACCCTGCATTTTCTTCTGGAAATGCAGCTCCTTCTAGTTATTATTTTTTTTATTCTTTACACCTATCTTCCGCCGTTTTTCGCCGCTTAACTCCTTCTACAATTTTTAACCGATTGTAACCATTCAACTTTTAAAATGTTCAGCTCTTTCTGCTTATTTGTGCTATGACTTTTGGTTTTTCAAATCCTTTTACTTTTTAAGATATTCCAGGTTTTCCGGGAATTTTTGCTCCATTGAAATACATGGAGAATTTTTCGTGCAGAAGTTCACAGCTAAACTCCTTCTACAATTTTTCACCTATTTTAACCGTTCGACTATGAAAATGTTCAGCTCTTTCATCTTATTCTAGCTATGACATTTTGTCCTTCAAATCCCTGAACTTTTCCAGATATTCCCGGATATTCCCGGATTTTCCAATTATTTTGCTCCATTGGCCACACCTTTGCTTCTTTAAACAATTGTAACTTTAACATTCTTTTGGCTAGAGACACCGTTCAAACATTTAAATGTTCACAACGCTTTGGACTTCAACATAAGGCTCAAAATTATTATGGGATGGCAACACCACCTACAGTTTGGCGGCCATTTTGTGCCAAAATGTGAGGCAATTTTAAGTCCTACAAATTATTATTATTGCTTGTTTTCCTGTTTCTCTTTATTTATTTTTTTTATTCTTTACACCTATCTTCCGCCGTTTTTCGCCGCTTAACTCCTTCTACAATTTTTAACCGATTGTAACCATTCAACTTTTAAAATGTTCAGCTCTTTCTGCTTATTTGTGCTATGACTTTTGGTTTTTCAAATCCTTTTACTTTTTAAGATATTCCAGGTTTTCCGGGAATTTTTGCTCCATTGAAATACATGGAGAATTTTTCGTGCAGAAGTTCACAGCTAAACTCCTTCTACAATTTTTCACCTATTTTAACCGTTTGACTATAAAAATGTTCAGCTCTTTCATCTTATTCTAGCTATGACATTTTGTCCTTCAAATCCGTGAACTTTTCCAGATATTCCCGGATATTCCCGGATTTTCCAATCTTTTTGCTCCATTGGCCACACCTTTGCTTCTTTAAACAATTGTAACTTTAACATTCTTTTGGCTAGAGACACCGTTCAAATATTGAAATGTTCACAAGGTTTTGGACTTCAACATAAGGTTCAAAATTATTATGGGATGGCAACACCACCTACAGTTTGGCGGCCATTTTGTGCCAAAATGTGAGGCAATTTTAAACTTCTTCAAACTTTCACCTATTTTTACCATTCTACTATTACAATGTTCAACCCTTTCAGCTTATTCCTTTCAGCTATGACTTTTGGTCCTTCACATCTTTGAACTTTTCCAGATATTCCCGGATATTCCCAGATTTTCCAATGTTTTTGCTCCATTGGCCACACCTTTGCTTCTTTAAACAATTGTAACTTTAACATTCTTTTGGCTAGAGACACCGTTCAAATATTGAAATGTTCACAAGGTTTTGGACTTCAACATAAGGCTCAAAATTATTATGGGATGGCAACACCACCTACAGTTTGGCGGCCATTTTGTGCCAAAATGTGAGGCAATTTTAAACTTCTTCAAACTTTCACCTATTTTTACCATTCTACTATTACAATGTTCAACCCTTTCAGCTTATTCCTTTCAGCTATGACTTTTGGTCCTTCAAATCCTTGAACTTTTCCAGATATTCCCGGATATTGCCAGATTTTCCAATCTTTTTGCTCCATTGGCCACACCTTTGCTTCTTTAAACAATTGTAACTTTAACATTCTTTTGGCTAGAGACACCGTTCAAATATTGAAATGTTCACAAGGTTTTGGACTTCAACATAAGGTTCAAGATTATTTTGGGATGGCAACACCACCTACAGTTTGGCGGCCATTTTGTGCCAAAATTTGAGGCAATTTTAAACTTCTTCAAACTTTCACGTAGTTTAATCCTTCTACTATTACAATGTTCAACCCTTTCAGCTTATTCCTATCAGCTACGACTTTTAGTCTTTCAAATCTTTGAACTTTTCAAGATATTCCAAGATTTTCCAGGATTTTTGCTCCATTAAAATCCATAGGGAATTCTTGTGCTTAACCTCTTTTACAGGTTTTTACTTTTTTTAACCATTTTACTTTTAAAATGTTGATCTCTTTCAGCTCAGTTCAGCCATTTATTTTACACATTAAGCTTTCTTTCAGCAATACAGCATTCAACCCTGCATTTTCTTCTGGAAATGCAGCTCCTTCTAGTTGGTTGAATGCTATAAAGCATTCAACCCTTTGTTTTCCTGTTTCTCTTTATTTATTATTATTATTTATACTATCTTCCGCCGCTTTTTGACACCTAACTACTTCTACAATTTTTAACCTATTTTTACCATTCAACTTTTAAAATGTTCAGCTCTTTCAGCTTATTATTGCTATGACTTTTGGTACTTCTAATCCTTGTACTTTTTAAGATATTCCAGTTTTTCCGGGAATTTTTGCCCTATTAAAATGCATTGGAAAGTTATGGTGCAAGAGGTTCCCGGATCGACACCCGGTTCGGACACTTGAAATTTTTCTACCATTCACCTTTTTAAATGTTCAACTCTTTCAACTTATTACAGATATTACTTTTGGTCATTCAAATCATTAAAATTTTTAAGATATTCCAAGATTTTGCAGGATTTTTGCTCCATTAAAATACATAGGGAATTCTTGTGCTTAACCTTTTTTACAGGTTTTCACCTTTTTTAACCATTTTACTTTTAAAATTTTGAGCTCTTTCAGCTCAGTTCAGCCATTTCTTTTACAAATTAAGCTTTCTTTCAGCAATACAGCATTCAACCCTGCATTTTCTTCTGGAAATGCAGCTCCTTCTAGTTATTGGTTGAATGCTGTAAAGCATTCAACCCTTTGTTTTTCTGTTTCTCTTTATTTATTATTATTCTTTACACCTATCTTCCGCCGTTTTTCGCCGCTTAACTCCTTCTACAATTTTTAACCGATTGTAACCATTCAACTTTTAAAATGTTCAGCTCTTTCTGCTTATTTGTGCTATGACTTTTGGTTTTTCAAATCCTTTTACTTTTTAAGATATTCCAGGTTTTCCGGGAATTTTTGCTCCATTGAAATACATGGAGAATTTTTCGTGCAGAAGTTCACAGCTAAACTCTTTCTACAATTTTTCACCTATTTTAACCGTTTGACTATGAAAATGTTCAGCTCTTTCATCTTATTCTAGCTATGACATTTTGTCCTTCAAATCCGTGAACTTTTCCAGATATTCCCGGATATTCCCGGATTTTCCAATTATTTTGCTCCATTGACCACACCTTTGCTTCTTTAAACAATTGTAACTTTAACATTCTTTTGGCTAGAGACACCGTTCAAATATTGAAATGTTCACAAGGTTTTGGACTTCAACATAAGGCTCAAAATTATTATGGGATGGCAACCCCACCTACAGTTTGGCGGCCATTTTGTGCCAAAATGTGAGGCAATTTTAAACTTCTTCAAACTTTCACCTATTTTTACCATTCTACTATTACAATGTTCAACCCTTTCAGCTTATTCCTTTCAGCTATGACTTTTGGTCCTTCAAATCTTTGAACTTTTCCAGATATTCCCGGAGATTCCCAGATTTTCCAATGTTTTTGCTCCATTGGCCACACCTTTGCTTCTTTAAACAATTGTAACTTTAACATTCTTTTGGCTAGAGACACCGTTCAAATATTGAAATGTTCACAAGGTTTTGGACTTCAACATAAGGCTTAAAATTATTATGGGATGGCAACACCACCTACAGTTTGGCGGCCATTTTCTGCCAAAATGTGAGGCAATTTTAAACTTCTTCAAACTTTCACCTATTTTTACCATTCTACTATTACAATGTTCAACCCTTTCATCTTATTCCTTTCAGCTATGACTTTTGCTCCTTCAAATCCTTAAACTTTTCCAGATATTCCCGGATATTCCCAGATTTTCCAATCTTTTTGCTCCATTGGCCACACCTTTGCTTCTTTAAACAATTGTAACTTTAACATTCTTTTGGCTAGAGACACCGTTCAAATATTGAAATGTTCACAAGGTTTTGGACTTCAACTTAAGGCTCAAAATTATTATGGGATGGCAACACCACCTACAGTTTGGCTGCCATTTTGTGCCAAAATGTGAGGCAATTTTAAACTTCTTCAAACTTTCACCTATTTTTACCATTCTACTATTACAATGTTCAACCCTTTCAGCTTATTCCTTTCAGCTATGACTTTTGGTCTTTCAAATCTTTGAACTTTTCCAGATATTCCTGGATATTCCCAGATTTTCCAATGTTTTTGCTCCATTGGCCACACCTTTGCTTCTTTAAACAATTGTAACTTTAACATTCTTTTGGCTAGAGACACCGTTCAAATATTGAAATGTTCACAAGGTTTTGGACTTCAACATAAGGTTCAAAATTATTATGGGATGGCAACACCACCTACAGTTTGGCGGCCATTTTGTGCCAAAATGTGAGGCAATTTTAAACTTCTTCAAACTTTCACCTATTTTAATCCTTCTACTATTACAATGTTCAACCCTTTCAGCTTATTCCTTTCAGCTACGACTTTTAGTCTTTCAAATCTTTGAACTTTTCGAGATATTCCAAGATTTTCCAGGATTTTCCAAGATTTTTGCTTCATTTAAATACATGGAGAATCTTTGAAAACCTTTGTTGCTTTCAAGCATTATAACTTTAACAAGCTTTCAGCTAGAGGCACCGTTCAAACATTGAAATGCTCACAAGGCTTTGGACTTCAACATAAGTTTTGAAATTATTATGGGATGGCAACACAACCTACTGTTTGGTGGGCATTTTTTGACAAAATCTGAAGCAAATGTTGCAATAAACTTCATCCATGGCTGGAACTGAACAGATTGAAATTCACTGGATCTGGACATATAAGGAATGTGGGCGTGGTTAGCAAACAAAGCTCGTTGCTAAGGACGTCCAAAAATTTACTTTTTCCGATTCATCTGAAACCGACGTTGATTTGTTCCTCATCTCCAGGCGACCCAAACATAAAATGGTTGCTATGGAGATAAAATCAATAGAAAAGCCGCCATTTTGAAAAGAGTGGATTTTCTATCAACTTAGAACATGTAGCTTTTACCAATATAATACTCTCAAACAACGTGTTTTTTGGAGTCAGTTGATGATGCTGATTCCAATGCTAGTACTTTTAGCCATTTTAGCAACTTCTTCAAATTTTCAACACTTCAGCCATTTTTTCAACAATTTCAGCTTTAATGCTTAACTCCTTCTACAAACTTTGACCTATTTCAGCCATTCTACTATTACAATGTTCAACTTTTTCATCTTATTCCTGCTAGGACTTTTGCACATTTAACTTTTCAAGGTTTTCCCAGTACAGTTAAGCCATTTCTTCAGCTAATTCAGCTTTCATTCAGCAGTACAGCATTCAACCCTGCATTTTCTTCTGGAAATGCAGCTCCTTCTAGTGTTACATTTGTTTTCCTCTTATGCTATCTTCCACCGTTTTTCGGCATCTAACTCCTTCTACAATTTTTAACCTATTAAAACCGTTCAAGTTTTAAAATGTTTAGCTCTTTCAGCTTATTACTGCTATGACTTTTGGTTTTTCAAATCCTTGTACTTTTTAAGATATTCCAGTTTTTCCGGGAATTTCTGCCCTATCAAAATGCATTGGGAAGTTATATAGGGGCCTTATTTATCTATACCGGCTGCATAGGGTCATCACAAAAGTGTTAGCTCAGCGGCTAAGTAAGTGGGTTTATAATACTGAGGTTCTGAGTTCAAATCTGGCAATTGACTTTTTCTGCATGTTTTTTTACCTTGCCTTTCTTGATAGAATTCAGTTCGACTAACTCAATTATATTTCGTTAAATGGAAGAATTTTCTTTCAGGTGGGGTTACTCATGAGCTTTGACTTTTTATCCTTTCAGTTTACAAGATTTTCCAGGACAGTGCAGCCATTTCATCAGCAAATTCAGCTTTCATTTATTGTTCCTTTAAACATGTGCAAACATGTGCTCCAGCCATCTTGTGAACAAACGTCAGGACCCATTCCTTAGCCCCGCCCACGGCTGCTAAGGCTCCTGGGAAGTGTTGATTACCACACCATGAATTAGGTAACTGTTACGAGAAGTTACTAACATGTTGTAACACCATACATGTTAGTGGTTAAATGACTAAATAATGCTGTGTCATCCAGCTAGCTAGCTAACTAGCTGATGATCCATATAGCTCATTCAATATATATGAATAAGCGTGGTAACATTGATGGGACATGCATAGTTGAGAGAATTGAAGCTCAGCATTTGACAGGATGCCCCCTACTGGAGGAGGTGACTTCACTTTTACTGTCAAATGATCAGTGTGTTGGACTACAACATCAAGGTTTGAAGTCATTATGGGATGGAGACTGTTTGGCAGCCATTTTGTGTTTTTCAAATCTTTTGTTTCAAATCCTTTGTTTCTTTATACAAATATAACTTCAACATACTTGTAGCTACAGACACCGTTCAAACATTGAAATGATCACAATGCTTTGGACTATAAAATACGTTTAGAAATAATTATGGGATGTCGACACAACCTACTGTTTTTTGGCCTTTTATGACAAAATCTGAAGCAAATATTGCAATAAACTTCATCCATGGCTGGAACTGAACATATTGAAATTCACTGGACCTGGACATATAAGGAATGTGGGCGTGGTTAGCAAACAAACTTCGTTGCTAAGGACGTCCAAAGGTTTACTTTTTCCGATTTGTCTGAAACTGACGTCGATTTATTCGCTATCCCATGCCGACCCAAACATAAAATGGTTGCTATGGAGATAAAATCAATAGAAAAGCCGCCATTTTGAAAAAAGTGGATTTTCTGTCAACTTAGAACATGTAGCTTTTACCAACATGATACTCTTAAACAATGTGATTTTTTTGAGTCAGTTGATGATGCTGATGCTAGCACGTTTAGCCATTTTAGCATCAACTTCAAATTTTCAACAGTACATACATTTTTTCAACGATTTCAACTTTCATGCTTAACTCCGTCTACAAATTTTGACCCGTTTTGGTCATTCTACTTTTACAATGTTCACCTTTGACTTTTGGTCCTTTAACTTTTAAAAATATTCCAGGATTTTCCAGGACAGTTCAGCCATTTTTTCAACAATTTCAGTTTTCATGCTTAACTCCTTCTACAATGTTTGACCTATTTTAGACATTCTACTTTTACAATGTTCAGCTTTTTCATCATATTTCTGCTTTCATTCAGCAATACAGCATTCAACCCTGCATTTTCTTCTGGAAATGCAGCTCCTTTCTAGTTATTTTTTTTATTCTTTACACCTATCTTCCGCCGTTTTTCGCCGCTTAACTCCTTCTACAATTTTTAACCGATTGTAACCATTCAACTTTTAAAATGTTCAGCTCTTTCTGCTTATTTGTGCTATGACTTTTGGTTTTTCAAATCCTTTTACTTTTTAAGATATTCCAGGTTTTCCGGGAATTTTTGCTCCATTGAAATACATGGAGAATTTTTCGTGCAGAAGTTCACAGCTAAACTCCTTCTACAATTTTTCACCTATTTTAACCGTTCGACTATGAAAATGTTCAGCTCTTTCATCTTATTCTAGCTATGACATTTTGTCCTTCAAATCCCTGAACTTTTCCAGATATTCCCGGATATTCCCGGATTTTCCAATTATTTTGCTCCATTGGCCACACCTTTGCTTCTTTAAACAATTGTAACTTTAACATTCTTTTGGCTAGAGACACCGTTCAAACATTTAAATGTTCACAAGGCTTTGGACTTCAACATAAGGCTCAAAATTATTATGGGATGGCAACACCACCTACAGTTTGGCGGCCATTTTGTGCCAAAATGTGAGGCAATTTTAAGTCCTACAAATTATTATTATTGCTTGTTTTCCTGTTTCTCTTTATTTATTTTTTTTATTCTTTACACCTATCTTCCGCCGTTTTTCGCCGCTTAACTCCTTCTACAATTTTTAACCGATTGTAACCATTCAACTTTTAAAATGTTCAGCTCTTTCTGCTTATTTGTGCTATGACTTTTGGTTTTTCAAATCCTTTTACTTTTTAAGATATTCCAGGTTTTCCGGGAATTTTTGCTCCATTGAAATACATGGAGAATTTTTCGTGCAGAAGTTCACAGCTAAACTCCTTCTACAATTTTTCACCTATTTTAACCGTTTGACTATAAAAATGTTCAGCTCTTTCATCTTATTCTAGCTATGACATTTTGTCCTTCAAATCCGTGAACTTTTCCAGATATTCCCGGATATTCCCGGATTTTCCAATCTTTTTGCTCCATTGGCCACACCTTTGCTTCTTTAAACAATTGTAACTTTAACATTCTTTTGGCTAGAGACACCGTTCAAATATTGAAATGTTCACAAGGTTTTGGACTTCAACATAAGGTTCAAAATTATTATGGGATGGCAACACCACCTACAGTTTGGCGGCCATTTTGTGCCAAAATGTGAGGCAATTTTAAACTTCTTCAAACTTTCACCTATTTTTACCATTCTACTATTACAATGTTCAACCCTTTCAGCTTATTCCTTTCAGCTATGACTTTTGGTCCTTCACATCTTTGAACTTTTCCAGATATTCCCGGATATTCCCAGATTTTCCAATGTTTTTGCTCCATTGGCCACACCTTTGCTTCTTTAAACAATTGTAACTTTAACATTCTTTTGGCTAGAGACACCGTTCAAATATTGAAATGTTCACAAGGTTTTGGACTTCAACATAAGGCTCAAAATTATTATGGGATGGCAACACCACCTACAGTTTGGCGGCCATTTTGTGCCAAAATGTGAGGCAATTTTAAACTTCTTCAAACTTTCACCTATTTTTACCATTCTACTATTACAATGTTCAACCCTTTCAGCTTATTCCTTTCAGCTATGACTTTTGGTCCTTCAAATCCTTGAACTTTTCCAGATATTCCCGGATATTGCCAGATTTTCCAATCTTTTTGCTCCATTGGCCACACCTTTGCTTCTTTAAACAATTGTAACTTTAACATTCTTTTGGCTAGAGACACCGTTCAAATATTGAAATGTTCACAAGGTTTTGGACTTCAACATAAGGTTCAAGATTATTTTGGGATGGCAACACCACCTACAGTTTGGCGGCCATTTTGTGCCAAAATTTGAGGCAATTTTAAACTTCTTCAAACTTTCACGTAGTTTAATCCTTCTACTATTACAATGTTCAACCCTTTCAGCTTATTCCTATCAGCTACGACTTTTAGTCTTTCAAATCTTTGAACTTTTCAAGATATTCCAAGATTTTCCAGGATTTTTGCTCCATTAAAATCCATAGGGAATTCTTGTGCTTAACCTCTTTTACAGGTTTTTACTTTTTTTAACCATTTTACTTTTAAAATGTTGATCTCTTTCAGCTCAGTTCAGCCATTTATTTTACACATTAAGCTTTCTTTCAGCAATACAGCATTCAACCCTGCATTTTCTTCTGGAAATGCAGCTCCTTCTAGTTGGTTGAATGCTGTAAAGCATTCAACCCTTTGTTTTCCTGTTTCTCTTTATTTATTTTTTTTATTCTTTACACCTATCTTCCGCCGTTTTTCGCCGCTTAACTCCTTCTACAATTTTTAACCGATTGTAACCATTCAACTTTTAAAATGTTCAGCTCTTTCTGCTTATTTGTGCTATGACTTTTGGTTTTTCAAATCCTTTTACTTTTTAAGATATTCCAGGTTTTCCGGGAATTTTTGCTCCATTGAAATACATGGAGAATTTTTCGTTCAGAAGTTCACAGTTAAACTCCTTGTACAATTTTTCACCTATTTTAACCGTTCGACTATGAAAATGTTCAACCCTTTCATCTTATTCCTTTCAGCTATGACTTTTGGTCCTTCAAATCCTTGAACTTTTCCAGATATTCCTGGATATTCCCAGATTTTCCAATGTTTTTGCTCCATTGGCCACACCTTTGCTTCTTTAAACAATTGTAACTTTAACATTCTTTTGGCTAGAGACACCGTTCAAATATTGAAATGTTCACAAGGTTTTGGACTTCAACATAAGGCTCAAAATTATTATGGGATGGCAACACCACCTACAGTTTGGCGGCCATTTTGTGCCAAAATGTGAGGCAATTTTAACTTCTTCAAACTTTCACCTATTTTTACCATTCTACTATTACAATGTTCAACCCTTTCAGCTTATTCCTTTCAGCTATGACTTTTGGTCCTTCAAATCCTTGAACTTTTCCAGATATTCCCGGATATTCCCAGATTTTCCAATGTTTTTTCTCCATTGGCCACACCTTTGCTTTTTTAAACAATTGTAACTTTAACATTCTTTTGGCTAGAGACACCGTTCAAATATTGAAATGTTCACAAGGTTTTGGACTTCAACATAAGGTTCAAAATTATTATGGGATGGCAACACCACCTACAATTTGGCGGCCATTTTGTGCCAAAATGTGAGGCAATTTTAAACTTCTTCAAACTTTCATGTATTTTAATCCTTCTACTATTACAATGTTCAACCCTTTCAGCTTATTCCTTTCAGCTACGACTTTTAGTCTTTCAAATCTTTGAACTTTTCAAGATATTCCAAGATTTTCCAGGATTTTTCAAGATTTTTGCTTCATTTAAATACATGGAGAATCCTTGAAAACCTTTGTTGCTTTCAAGCATTATAACTTTAACAAGCTTTCAGCTAGAGGCACCGTTCAAACATTGAAATGCTCACAAGGCTTTGGACTTCAACATACGTTTTGAAATTATTATGGGATGGCAACACAACCTACTGTTTGGTGGGCATTTTTTGACAAAATCTGAAGCAAATGTTGCAATAAACTTCATCCATGGCTGGAACTGAACATATTGAAATTCACTGGATCTGGACATATAAGGAATGTGGGCGTGGTTAGCAAACAAACTTCGTTGCTAAGGACGTCCAAAAGTTTACTTTTTCCGATTTGTCTGAAACTGACGTCGATTGGTTCGTCATCCCCAGGCGACCCAAACATAAAATGGTTGCTATGGAGATAAAATTAATAGAAAGCCGGCATTTTGAAAAGAGTGGATTTTCTATCAACTTTGAACATGTAGCTTTTACCAATATAATACTCTCAAAGATCGTGTTTTTTGGAGTCAGTTGATGCTGATTCCAATGCTAGAACTTTTAGCCATTTTAGCAACATCTTCAAATTTTCAACAATTCAGCTATTTTTTCAACAATTTCAGCTTTCATGCTTAAGTCCTACAAATTTTGACCTATTTCAGCCATATTACTATTACAATGTTCAACTTTTTCAGCTTATTCCTGCTAGGACTTTTGCACCTTTAACTTTTCATGGTTCTTCCAGTACAGTTCAGCCATTTCTTCAGCTAATTCAGCTTTCATTCAGCAGTACAGCATTCAACCCTGCATTTTCTTCTGGAAATGCAGCTCCTTCTAGTTGGTTGAATGCTATAAAGCATTCAACCCTTTGTTTTCCTGTTTCTCTTTATTTATTATTATTATTTATACTATCTTCCGCCGCTTTTTGACACCTAACTACTTCTACAATTTTTAACCTATTTTTACCATTCAACTTTTAAAATGTTCAGCTCTTTCAGCTTATTATTGCTATGACTTTTGGTACTTCTAATCCTTGTACTTTTTAAGATATTCCAGTTTTTCCGGGAATTTTTGCCCTATTAAAATGCATTGGAAAGTTATGGTGCAAGAGGTTCCCGGATCGACACCCGGTTCGGACACTTGAAATTTTTCTACCATTCACCTTTTGAAATGTTCAACTCTTTCAACTTATTACAGATATTACTTTTGGTCATTCAAATCATTAAAATTTTTAAGATATTCCAAGATTTTGCAGGATTTTTGCTCCATTAAAATACATAGGGAATTCTTGTGCTTAACCTTTTTTACAGGTTTTCACCTTTTTTAACCATTTTACTTTTAAAATTTTGAGCTCTTTCAGCTCAGTTCAGCCATTTCTTTTACAAATTAAGCTTTCTTTCAGCAATACAGCATTCAACCCTGCATTTTCTTCTGGAAATGCAGCTCCTTCTAGTTATTATTTTTTTTATTCTTTACACCTATCTTCCGCCGTTTTTCGCCGCTTAACTCCTTCTACAATTTTTAACCGATTGTAACCATTCAACTTTTAAAATGTTCAGCTCTTTCTGCTTATTTGTGCTATGACTTTTGGTTTTTCAAATCCTTTTACTTTTTAAGATATTCCAGGTTTTCCGGGAATTTTTGCTCCATTGAAATACATGGAGAATTTTTCGTGCAGAAGTTCACAGCTAAACTCCTTCTACAATTTTTCACCTATTTTAACCGTTCGACTATGAAAATGTTCAGCTCTTTCATCTTATTCTAGCTATGACATTTTGTCCTTCAAATCCCTGAACTTTTCCAGATATTCCCGGATATTCCCGGATTTTCCAATTATTTTGCTCCATTGGCCACACCTTTGCTTCTTTAAACAATTGTAACTTTAACATTCTTTTGGCTAGAGACACCGTTCAAACATTTAAATGTTCACAAGGCTTTGGACTTCAACATAAGGCTCAAAATTATTATGGGATGGCAACACCACCTACAGTTTGGCGGCCATTTTGTGCCAAA
The DNA here is from genome assembly GCF_053564925.1 of Oryzias latipes. NCBI lineage: Eukaryota > Metazoa > Chordata > Actinopteri > Beloniformes > Adrianichthyidae > Oryzias > Oryzias latipes. The sequence goes on from NC_136238.1 coordinate 19,899,679, forward strand.
ATGTGAGGCAATTTTAAACTTCTTCAAACTTTCACCTATTTTTACCATTCTACTATTACAATGTTCAACCCTTTCATCTTATTCCTTTCAGCTATGACCTTTGGTCCTTCAAATCTTTGAACTTTTCCAGATATTCCCGGATATTCCCAGATTTTCCAATGTTTTTGCTCCATTGGCCACACCTTTGCTTCTTTAAACAATTGTAACTTTAACATTCTTTTGGCTAGAGACACCGTTCAAATATTGAAATGTTCACAAGGTTTTGGACTTCAACATAAGGTTCAAAATTATTATGGGATGGCAACACCACCTACAGTTTGGCGGCCATTTTGTGCCAAAATGTGAGGCAATTTTAAACTTCTTCAAATTTTCACCTATTTTTACCATTCTACTATTACAATGTTCAACCCTTTCATCTTATTCCTTTCAGCTATGACCTTTGGTCCTTCAAATCTTTGAACTTTTCCAGATATTCCCGGATATTCCCAGATTTTCCAATGTTTTTGCTCCATTGGCCACACCTTTGCTTCTTTAAACAATTGTAACTTTAACATTCTTTTGGCTAGAGACACCGTTCAAATATTGAAATGTTCACAAGGTTTTGGACTTCAACATAAAGTTCAAAATTATTATGGGATGGCAACACCACCTACAGTTTGGCGGCCATTTTGTGCCAAAATGTGAGGCAATTTTAAACTTCTTCAAACTTTCACCTATTTTTACCATTCTACTATTACAATGTTCAACCCTTTCAGCTTATTCCTTTCAGCTACGACTTTTAGTCTTTCAAATCTTTGAACTTTTCAAGATATTCCAAGATTTTCCAGGATTTTCCAAGACTTTTGCTTAATTTAAATACATGGAGAATCCTTGAAAACCTTTGTTGCTTTCAAGCATTATAACTTTAACAAGCTTTCAGCTAGAGGCACCGTTCGAACATTGAAATGCTCACAAGGCTTTGGACTTCAACATACGTTTTGAAATTATTATGGGATGGCAACCCAACCTACTGTTTGGTGGGCATTTTTTGACAAAATCTGAAGCAAATGTTGCAATAAACTTCATCCATGGCTGGAACTGAACATATTGAAATTCACTGGATCTGGACATATAAGGAATGTGGGCGTGGTTAGCAAACAAAGCTCGTTGCTAAGGACGTCCAAAAGTTTACTTTTTCCGATTTGTCTGAAACCGACGTTGATTTGTTCCTCATCTCCAGGCGACCCAAACATAAAATGGTTGCTATGGAGATAAAATCAATAGAAAAGCCGCCATTTTGAAAAGAGTGGATTTTCTATCAACTTAGAACATGTAGCTTTTACCAATATAATACTCTCAAACAACGTGTTTTTTGGAGTCAGTTGATGATGCTGATTCCAATGCTAGTACTTTTAGCCATTTTAGCAATATCTTCAAATTTTCAACAATTCAGCCATTTTTTCAACAATTTCAGCTTGCATGCTTAAGTCCTACAAATTTTGACCTATTTCAGCCATTCTACTATTACAATGTTCAACTTTTTCAGCTTATTCCTGCTACGACTTTTGCACCTTTAACTTTTCATGGTTCTTCCAGTACAGTTCAGCCATTTCTTCAGCTAATTCAGCTTTCATTCAGCAGTACAGCATTCAACCCTGCATTTTCTTCTGGAAATGCAGCTCCTTCTAGTTGGTTGAATGCTGTAAAGCATTCAACCCTTTGTTTTCCTGTTTCTCTTTATTTTTTTTTTTTATTCTTTACACCTATCTTCCGCCGTTTTTCGCCGCTTAACTCCTTTTACAATTTTTAACCGATTGTAACCATTCAACTTTTAAAATGTTCAGCTCTTTCTGCTTATTTGTGCTATGACTTTTGGTTTTTCAAATCCTTTTACTTTTTAAGATATTCCAGGTTTTCCCGGAATTTTGCTCCATTGAAATACATGGAGAATTTTTCGTTCAGAAGTTCACAGTTAAACTCCTTCTACAATTTTTCACCTATTTTAACCGTTCGACTATGAAAATGTTCAGCTCTTTCATCTTATTCTAGCTATGACATTTTGTCCTTCAAATCCCTGAACTTTTCCATTTATTCCCGGATATTCCTGAATTTTCCAATCTTTTTGCTCCATTGGCCACACCTTTGCTTCTTTAAACAATTGTAACTTTAACATTCTTTTGGCTAGAGACACCGTTCAAATATTGAAATGTTCACAAGGTTTTGGACTTCAACATAAGGCTCAAAATTATTATGGGATGGCAACACCACCTACAGTTTGGCGGCCATTTTGTGCCAAAATGTGAGGCAATTTTAAACTTCTTCAAACTTTCACCTATTTTTACCATTCTACTATTACAATGTTCAACCCTTTCATCTTATTCCTTTCAGCTATGACTTTTGTCCTTCAAATCTTTGAACTTTTCCAGATATTCCCGGAGATTCCCAGATTTTCCAATGTTTTTGCTCCATTGGCCACACCTTTGCTTCTTTAAACAATTGTAACTTTAATATTCTTTTGGCTAGAGAAACCGTTCAAATATTGAAATGTTCACAAGGTTTTGGACTTCAACATAAGGTTCAAAATTATTATGGGATGGCAACACCACCTACAGTTTGGCGGCCATTTTGTGCCAAAATGTGAGGCAATTTTAAACTTCTTCAAACTTTCACCTATTTTTACCATTCTAGTATTACAATGTTCAACCCTTTCAGCTTATTCCATTCAGCTACGACTTTTAGTCTTTCAAATGTTTGCACTTTTCAAGATATTCCATGATTTTCCATGATTTTCCAAGATTTTTGCTTCATTTAAATACATGGAGAATCCTTGAAAACCTTTGTTGCTTTCAAGCATTATAACTTTAACATGCTTTCAGCTAGAGGCACCGTTCAAACATTGAAATGCTCACAAGGCTTTGGACTTCAACATACGTTTTGAAATTATTATGGGATGGCAACACAACCTACTGTTTGGTGGGCATTTTTTGACAAAATCTGAAGAAAATATTGCAATAAACGTCATCCATGGCTGGAACTGAACATATTGAAATTCACTGGATCTGGACATATAAGGAATGTGGGCGTGGTTAGCAAACAAAGTTCGTTGCTAAGGACGTCCAAAAGTTTACTTTTTCCGATTCATCTGAAACCAACGTTGATTTGTTCCTCATCTCCAGGCGACCCAAACATAAAATGGTTGCTATGGAGATAAAATCAATAGAAAAGCCGCCATTTTGAAAAGACTGGATTTTTTATCAACTTAGAACATGTAGCTTTGACCAATATGATACTCTCAAACAATAATGTTTTTTGGAGTCAGTTGATGATGCTGATTCCAATGCTAGCACTTTTAGCCATTTTAGCAACATCTTCAAATTTTCAAAAGTTCAGCCATTTTTTCAACAATTTCAGCTTTCATGCTTAACTCCTTCTACAAATTTTGACCTATTTTAGCCATTCTACTATTACAATGTTCAACTTTTTTAGCTTATTCCCGCTATGACTTTTTTTCTCAAATCTTTGAACTTTTAAAGATATTCGAGGATTTTTGCTTCATTAAAATACATAAGAAATCTTATAGCTTAACTTCTTATACAGTTTTTTACCCACTTTGACCATTCTACGTTTAAAATGTTGAGCTCTTCCAGCTTTGTTCAGCCATTTCTTTAGCAAATTCAGCTTTCATTCAGCAATACAGCATTCAACCCTGCATTTTCTTCTGGAAATGCAGCCTCTTCTAGTTATTGGTTGAATGCTATAAAGCATTCAACCCTTTGTTTTCCTGTTTCTCTTTATTTATTATTATTGGTTGAATGCTGTAAAGCATTCAACCCTTTGTTTTCCTGTTTCTCTTTATTGGTTGAATGCTGTAAAGCATTCAACCCTTTGTTTTCCTGTTTCTCTTTATTTATTATTATCGTATCTTATAGTATCTTCCGCCGTTTTTTGGCGTTTAACTACTTCTACAATTTTTAACCCATTTTAACCATTCAACTTTTAAAATGTTCAGCTCTTTCAGCTTATTCCTGCTATGACTTTTGGTTTTTCAAATCCTTTTACTTTTTAAGATATTCCAGTTTTTCCGGGAATTTTTGCTCCATTGAAATACATGGAGAATTTTTCGTTCAGAAGTTCACAGTTAAACTCCTTCTACAATTTTTCACCTATTTTAACCGTTCGACTATGAAAATGTTCAGCTCTTTCATCTTATTCAAGCTATGACATTTTGGTCGTTCAAATCCCTGAATTTTTCCATTTATTCCCGGATATTCCTGAATTTTCCAATCTTTTTGCTCCATTGGCCACACCTTTGCTTCTTTAAACAATTGTAACTTTAACATTGTTTTGGCTAGAGACACCGTTCAAATATTGAAATGTTCACAAGGTTTTGGACTTCAACATAAGGCTCAAAATTATTATGGGATGGCAACACCACCTACAGTTTGGCGGCCATTTTGTGCCAAAATGTGAGGCAATTTTAAACTTCTTCAAACTTTCACCTATTTTTACCATTCTACTATTACAATGTTCAACCCTTTCAGCTTATTCCTTTCAGCTATGACTTTTGGTCCTTCAAATACTTGAACTTTTCCAGATATTCCCGGATATTCCCAGATTTTCCAATGTTTTTGCTCCATTGGCCACACCTTTGCTTCTTTAAACAATTGTAACTTTAACATTATTTTGGCTAGAGACACCGTTCAAATATTGAAATTTTCACAAGGTTTTGGACTTCAACATAAGGATTAAAAATTATTATGGGATGGCAACACCACCTACAGTTTGGCGGCCATTTTGTGCCAAAATGTGAGGCAATTTTAAACTTCTTCAAACTTTCACCTATTTTTACCATTCTACTATTACAATGTTCAACCCTTTCATCTTATTCCTTTCAGCTATGACTTTTGGTCCGTCAAATCTTAGAACTTTTCCAGATATTCCCGGATATTCCCAGATTTTCCAATGTTTTTGCTCCATTGGCCACACCTTTGCTTTTTTAAACAATTATAACTTTAACATTCTTTTGGCTAGAGACACCGTTCAAATATTGAAATGTTCACAAGGTTTTGGATTTCAACATAAGGTTCAAAATTATTATGGGATGGCAACACCACCTACAGTTTGGCGGCCATTTTGTGCCAAAATGTAAGGCAATTTTAAACTTCTTCAAACTTTCACGTATTTTAATCCTTCTACTATTACAATATTCAACCCCTTTCAGCTTATTCCTTTCAGCTACGACTTTTAGTCTTTCAAATCTTTGAACTTTTCAAGATATTCCAAGATTTTCCAGGATCTTCCAATGTTTTTGCTCCATTGGCCACACCTTTGCTTTTTTAAACAATTGTAACTTTAACATTCTTTTGGCTAGAGACACCGTTCAAATATTGAAATGTTCACAAGGTTTTGGACTTCAACATAAGGTTCAAAATTATTATGGGATGGCAACACCACCTACAGTTTGGCGGCCATTTTGTGCCAAAATGTGAGGCAATTTTAAACTTCTTCAAACTTTCACCTATTTTAATCCTTCTACTATTACAATGTTCAACCCTTTCAGCTTATTCCTTTCAGCTACGACTTTTAGTCTTTCAAATCTTTGAACTTTTCGAGATATTCCAAGATTTTCCAGGATTTTCCAAGATTTTTGCTTCATTTAAATACATGGAGAATCTTTGAAAACCTTTGTTGCTTTCAAGCATTATAACTTTAACAAGCTTTCAGCTAGAGGCACCGTTCAAACATTGAAATGCTCACAAGGCTTTGGACTTCAACATAAGTTTTGAAATTATTATGGGATGGCAACACAACCTACTGTTTGGTGGGCATTTTTTGACAAAATCTGAAGCAAATGTTGCAATAAACTTCATCCATGGCTGGAACTGAACAGATTGAAATTCACTGGATCTGGACATATAAGGAATGTGGGCGTGGTTAGCAAACAAAGCTCGTTGCTAAGGACGTCCAAAAATTTACTTTTTCCGATTCATCTGAAACCGACGTTGATTTGTTCCTCATCTCCAGGCGACCCAAACATAAAATGGTTGCTATGGAGATAAAATCAATAGAAAAGCCGCCATTTTGAAAAGAGTGGATTTTCTATCAACTTAGAACATGTAGCTTTTACCAATATAATACTCTCAAACAACGTGTTTTTTGGAGTCAGTTGATGATGCTGATTCCAATGCTAGTACTTTTAGCCATTTTAGCAACTTCTTCAAATTTTCAACACTTCAGCCATTTTTTCAACAATTTCAGCTTTAATGCTTAACTCCTTCTACAAACTTTGACCTATTTCAGCCATTCTACTATTACAATGTTCAACTTTTTCATCTTATTCCTGCTAGGACTTTTGCACATTTAACTTTTCAAGGTTTTCCCAGTACAGTTAAGCCATTTCTTCAGCTAATTCAGCTTTCATTCAGCAGTACAGCATTCAACCCTGCATTTTCTTCTGGAAATGCAGCTCCTTCTAGTGTTACATTTGTTTTCCTCTTATGCTATCTTCCACCGTTTTTCGGCACTTAACTCCTTCTACAATTTTTAACCTATTAAAACCGTTCAACTTTTAAAATGTTTAGCTCTTTCAGCTTATTACTGCTATGACTTTTGGTTTTTCAAATCCTTGTACTTTTTAAGATGTTCCAGTTTTTCCGGGAATTTTTGCCCTATTAAAATGCATTGGGAAGTTACATACGGGCCTTATTAATTTATACTGTCTGCATTTTGTCATCACAAAAGTGTTAGCTCAGCGGCTAAGTAAGTGGGTTTATAATATTGAGGTTCTGAGTTCGAATCCGGCATTTGACTTTTTCTGCATGGTTTTTTACCTTGCCTTTCTTGATAGAATTCAGTTCGACTAACTCAATTATATTTTGTAAATGGAAGAATTTTCTTTCAGGTGGGGTTACTCATAAGCTTTGACTTTTTATCCTTTTACTTTTCAAGATTTTCCAGGACAATGCAGCCATTTCATCAGCAAATTCAGCTTTTATTTATTGTTCCTTTAAACATGTGCAAACATGTGCTCCAGCCATCTTGTGAACAAACGTCCGGACCCATTCCTTAGCCCCGCACACGGCCGCTAAGGCTCCTGGGAAGTGTTGATTACCACACCATGAGTTAGGTGGCTGTTACGAGAAGTGACAGTCATGTTGTTACACCATACATGTTAGTGGTTAAATGACAAAATAATGCTGCGTCATTCAGCTAGCTAGCTGATGATCCATATATCTCATTCAATATATATGAATGAGCGTGCTAACATTGATGGCACATGCATAGCTGAAAGAATTTAAACCTAGTATTTGACAGGATGCCCCCTATTGGAGGAGGTGACTCCACTTTTAACGTCAAATGGTCAGTGATTTGGATTACAACATCAAGGTTTGAAGTCATTATGGGATGCAGACTGTTTGGCAGCCATTTTGTGTTTTTCAAATCTGAAGCCTTTGTTTCTTTATACAAATATAACTTCAACATACTTGTAGCTAGAGACACCGTTCAAACATTAAAATGATCACAAGGCTTTGGACTATAAAATACGTTTAGAAATCATTATGGGATGTCGACACAACCTAATGTTGGTGGCCTTTTTATGACAAAATCTGATGCAAATATTGCAATAAACTTCATCCATGGCTGGAACTGAACATATTGAAATTCACTGGTTCTGGACATATAAGGAATGTGGGCGTGGTTAGCCAACAAACTTCGTTGCTAAGGACGTCCAAAGGTTTACTTTTTCCAATTAGTCTGAAACTGACGTCGATTTGTTCGTCATCCCATGCCGACCCAAATGTAAAATGGTTGCTATGGAGATAAAATTAATATAAAAGCCGCCATTTTGAAAAAAGTGGATTTTCTCTCAACTTAGACATGTAGCTTTTACCAATATGATACTCTCAAACAATGGGTTTTTTTTAGTCAGTTGATGATGCTGATTCCAATGCTAGCACTTTTAACAATTTTAGCAACATCTTCAAATTTTCAACAGTTCAGCCATTTTTTCATCAACTTAAGCTTTCATGCTTAACTCCTTCTACATTTTTTGACTTATTATAGCCATTCTACTATTACAATGTTCAACTTTTTCTGCTTATTCCTGCTAGGACTTTTGCACCTTTAACTTTTCATGGTTCTTCCAGTACAGTTCAGCCATTTCTTCAGCTAATTCAGCTTTCATTCAGCAGTACAGCATTCAACCCTGCATTTTCTTTTGGAAATGCAGCTCCTTCTAGTTTATTATTATCGTATCTTATAGTATCTTCCGCCGTTTTTTGGCGTTTAACTACTTCTACAATTTTTAACCTATTTTAACCATTCTACTATTAAAATGTTCATCTCTTTCATCTTATTTCTGCTATGACTTTTGGTTTTTCAAATCCTTTTACTTTTTAAGATATTCCAGGTTTTCCGGGAATTTTTGCTCCATTGAAATACATGGAGAATTTTTCGTTCAGAAGTTCACAGTTAAACTCCTTCTACAATTTTTCACCTATTTTAACCGTTCGACTATGAAAATGTTCAGCTCTTTCATCTTATTCTAGCTATGACATTTTGGTCCTTCAAATCTTTGAACTTTTCCAGATATTCCCGGATATTCCCAGATTTTCCAATGGTTTTGCTCCATTGGCCACACCTTTGCTTCTTTAAACAATTGTAACTTTAACATTCTTTTGGCTAGAGACACCGTTCAAATATTGAAATGTTCACAAGGTTTTGGACTTCAACATAAAGTTCAAAATTATTATGGGATGGCAACACCACCTACAGTTTGGCGGCCATTTTGTGCCAAAATGTGAGGCAATTTTAAACTTCTTCAAACTTTCACCTATTTTTACCATTCTACTATTACAATGTTCAACCTTTTCAGCTTATTCCTTTCAGCTATGACTTTTGGTCCTTCAAATCCTTGAACTTTTCCAGATATTCCCGGATATTCCCAGATTTTCCAATCTTTTTGCTCCATTGGCCACACCTTTGCTTCTTTAAACAATTGTAACTTTAACATTCTTTTGGCTAGAGACACCGTTCAAATATTGAAATGTTCACAAGGTTTTGGACTTCAACATAAGGTTTAAAAATTATTATGGGATGGCAACACCACCTACAGTTTGGCGGCCATTTTGTGCCAAAATGTGAGGCAATTTTAAACTTCTTCAAACTTTCACCTATTTTTACCATTCTACTATTACAATGTTCAACCCTTTCATCTTATTCCTTTCAGCTATGACTTTTGGTCCTTCAAATCTTTGAACTTTTCCAGATATTCCCGGATATTCCCAGATTTTCCAATCTTTTTGCTCCATTGGCCACACCTTTGCTTCTTTAAACAATTGTAACTTTAACATTCTTTTGGCTAGAGACACCGTTCAAATATTGAAATGTTCACAAGGTTTTGGACTTCAACATAAAGTTCAAAATTATTATGGGATGGCAACACCACCTACAGTTTGGCGGCCATTTTGTGCCAAAATGTGAGGCAATTTTAAACTTCTTCAAACTTTCACGTATTTTAATCCTTCTACTATTACAATGTTCAACCCTTTCAGCTTATTCCTTTCAGCTACGACTTTTAGTCTTTCAAATCTTTGAACTTTTCAAGATATTCCAAGATTTTCCAGGATTTTCCAAGATTTTTGCTTCATTTAAATACATGGAGAATCCTTGAAAACCTTTGTTGCTTTCAAGCATTATAACTTTAACAAGCTTTCAGCTAGAGGCACTGTTCAAACATTGAAATGCTCACAAGGCTTTGGACTTCAACATACGTTTTGAAATTATTATGGGATGGCAACACAACCTACTGTTTGGTGGGCATTTTTTGACAAAATCTGAAGCAAATGTTGCAATAAACTTCATCCATGGCTGGAACTGAGCATATTGAAATTCACTGGATCTGGACATATAAGGAATGTGGGCGTGGTTAGCAAACAAACTTTTTTGCTAAGGACGTCCAAAGGTTTACTTTTTCCGATTTGTCTGAAACTGACGTCGATTTGTTCGTCATCCCCAGGCGACCGAAACATAAAATGGTTGCTATGGAGATAAAATCAATAGGAAAGCCGCCATTTTGGAAAAAGTGGATTTTCGGTCAACTTAGAACATGTAGCTTTTAACAATATGATACTCTCAAACAAAGTGTTTTTTTGAGTCAGTTGATGATGCTGATTCCAATGCTAGCACTTTTAACCATTTTAGCAACATCTTCAAATTTTCAACAGTCCAGTCATTTTTGTATCAACTTAAGCTTTCATGCTTAACTCCTTCTACATTTTTTGACCTATTTTAGCCATTCTACTATTACAATGTTCAACTTTTTCAACTTTTTCCTGCTATGATTTTTTTTTAAATCTTTTAACTTTTAAAGATATTCCGGGATTTCCCAGGATTTTTGCTTCATTAAAATACATAGGAAATCTTTTTTTTAACTTCTTTTACAGTTTTTCACCTACTTTAACCATTCTACTTTTAAAATGTTGAGGTCTTTCAGCTCTGTTCGCCATTTCTTCAGCAAATTCAGCTTTCATTCAGCATTATAGCATTCAACCCTGCATTTTCTTCTGGAAATGCAGCTCCTTCTAGTGTTACATTTGTTTTCTTCTTATGCTATCTTCCGCCGTTTTTCGGCACTTAACTCCTCCTACAATTTTTAACCTATTTGAACCGTTCAACTTTTAAAATGTTCAGCTCTTTCATCTTATTACTGCTATGACTTTTGGTGTTTCAAATCCTTGTACTTTTTAAGATATTTTAGGATATTTCAGGATTTTTTGCTTCATTGAAATACATTGAAAAAAAATCCTTGCAAACCTCTGTTTCTTTCAACCATTATAACTTCAACATACTTGTAGCTAGAGACACCGTTCAAACATTAAAATGATCACAAGGCTTTGGACTATAAAATACGTTTAGAAATCATTATGGGATGTCGACACAAACTACTGTTTGGTGGCCATTTTATGACAAAATCTGAAGCAAATATTGCAATAAACTTCATCCATGGCTGGAACTGAACATATTGAAATTCACTGGATCTGGACATATATGGAATGTGGGCGTGGTTAGCAAACAAACTTCGTTGCTAAGGACGTCCAAAGGTTTACTTTTTCCGATTTGTCTGAAACTGACGTCAATCTGTTCGTCATCCCCAGGCGACCCAAACATAAAATGGTTGCCATGGAGATAAAATCAATAGAAAAGCCGCCATTTTGAAAAAAGTGGATTTTCTGTCAACTTAGAACATGTAGCTTTTACCAACATGACACTCTTAAACAATGTGGTTTTTTGAGTCAGTTGATGATGCTGATGCTAGCACTTTTAGCCATTTTAGCATCATCTTCAAATTTTCAACAGTACATCCATTTTTTCAACAATTTCAGCTTTCATGCTTAACTCCTTCTACAATGTTTGACCTATTTTAGACATTCTACTTTTACAATGTTCAGCTTTTTCATCATATTTCTGCTTTCATTCAGCAATACAGCATTCAACCCTGCATTTTCTTCTGGAAATGCAGCTCCTTCTAGTTTATTTATGGTATCTTCCGCCGTTTTTTGGCACCTAACTCCTCCTACAGCTTTTATCCAATTTTAACCATTCAACTATTAAAACGTTCAGCTCTTTCAGCTTATTCCAGCTATGACTTTTGGTTTTTCAAATCCTTGTACTTTTTAAGATATTCCAGGTTTTCCGGGAATTTTTACTCCATTGAAATACATGGAGAATTTTTCATTCAGAAGTTCACAGTTAAACTCCTTCTACAATTTTTCACCTATTTTAACCGTTTGACTATGAAAATGTTCAGCTCTTTCATCTTATTCTAGCTATGACATTTTGGTCTTTCAAATCCCTGAACTTTTCCATTTATTCCCGGATATTCCTGAATTTTCCAATCTTTTTGCTCCATTGGCCACACCTTTGCTTCTTTAAACAATTGTAACTTTAACATTCTTTTGGCTAGAGACACCGTTCAAACATTTAAATGTTCACAAGGATTTGGACTTCAACATAAGGCTCAAAATTATTATGGGATGGCAACACCACCTACAGTTTGGCGGCCAATTTGTGCCAAAATGTGAGGCAATTTTAAACTTCTTCAAACTTTCACCTATTTTTACCATTCTACTATTACAATGTTCAACCCTTTCATCTTATTCCTTTCAGCTATGACTTTTGGTCCTTCAAATCCTTGAACTTTTCCAGATATTCCCGGATATTCCCAGATTTTCCAATCTTTTTGCTCCATTGGCCACACCTTTGCTTCTTTAAACAATTGTAACTTTAACATTCTTTTGGCTAGAGACACCGTTCAAACATTTAAATGTTCACAAGGATTTGGACTTCAACATAAGGCTCAAAATTATTATGGGATGGCAACACCACCTACAGTTTGGCGGCCAATTTGTGCCAAAATGTGAGGCAATTTTAAACTTCTTCAAACTTTCACCTATTTTTACCATTCTACTATTACAATGTTCAACCCTTTCAGCTTATTCCTTTCAGCTATGACTTTTGGTCCTTCAAATCCTTGAACTTTTCCAGATATTCCCGGATATTCCCAGATTTTCCAATGTTTTTGCTCCATTGGCCACACCTTTGCCATTCTACCATTCTACTATTACAATGTTCAACCCTTTCATTTTATTCCTTTCAGCTATGACTTTTGGTCCTTCAAATCTTTGAACTTTTCCAGATATTCCCGGATATTCCCAGATTTTCCAATCTTTTTGCTCCATTGACCACACCTTTGCTTCTTTAAACAATTGTAACTTTAACATTCTTTTGGCTAGAGACACCGTTCAAATATTGAAATGTTCACAAGGTTTTGGACTTCAACATAAGGTTCAAAATTATTATGGGATGGCAACACCACCTACAGTTTGGCGGCCATTTTGTGCCAAAATGTGAGGCAATTTTAAACTTCTTCAAACTTTCACGTATTTTAATCCTTCTACTATTACAATGTTCAACCCTTTCAGCTTATTCCTTTCAGCTACGACTTTTAGTCTTTCAAATCTTTGAACTTTTCAAGATATTCCAAGATTTTCCAGGATTTTCCAAGATTTTTGCTTCATTTAAATACATGGAGAATCCTTGAAAACCTTTGTTGCTTTCAAGCATTATAACTTTAAAATGCTTTCAACTAGAGGCACCGTTCAAACATTGAAATGCTCACAAGGCTTTGGACTTTAACATACGTTTTGAAATTATTATGGGATGGCAACACAACCTACTGTTTGGTGGGCATTTTATGACAAAATCTGAAGCAAATGTTCCAATAAACTTCATCCATGGCTGGAACTGAACATATTGAAATTCACTGGATCTGGACATATAAGGAATGTGGGCGTGGTTAGCAAACAAAGCTCGTTGCTAAGGACGTCCAAAAGTTTACTTTTTCCGATTCATCTGAAACCGACGTTGATAAGTTCCTCATCTCCAGGCGACCCAAACATAAAATGGTTGCTATGGAGATAAAATCAATAGAAAAGCCGCCATTTTGAAAAGAGTGGATTTTCTATCAACTTAGAACATGTAGCTTTTACCAATATAATACTCTCAAACAACGTGTTTTTTGGAGTCAGTTGATGATGCTGATTCCAATGCTAGAACTTTTAGCCATTTTAGCAACATCTTCAAATTTTCAACAATTCAGCTATTTTTTCAACAATTTCAGCTTTCATGCTTAAGTCCTACAAATTTTGTCCTATTTCAGCCATTCTACTATTACAATGTTCAAATCTTTCAGCTTATTCCTGCTAGGACTTTTGCACCTTTAACTTTTCATGGTTCTTCCAGTACAGTTCAGCCATTTCTTCAGCTAATTCAGCTTTCATTCAGCAGTACAGCATTCAACCCTGCATTTTCTTCTGGAAATGCTGCTCCTTCTAGTTTTTTTTATTCTTTACACCTATCTTCCGCCGTTTTTCGCCGCTTAACTACTTCTACAATTTTTAACCGATTGTAACCATTCAACTTTTAAAATGTTCAGCTCTTTCTGCTTATTTGTGCTATGACTTTTGGTTTTTCAAATCCTTTTACTTTTTAAGATATTCCAGGTTTTCCGGGAATTTTTGCTCCATTGAAATACATGGAGAATTTTTCGTGCAGAAGTTCACAGCTAAACTCCTTCTACAATTTTTCACTTATTTTAACCGTTCGACTATGAAAATGTTCAGCTCTTTCATCTTATTCTAGCTATGACATTTTGGTCCTTCAAATCTTTGAACTTTTCCAGATATTCCCGGATATTCCCAGATTTTCCAATGTTTTTGCTCCATTGGCCACACCTTTGCTTCTTTAAACAATTGTAACTTTAACATTCTTTTGGCTAGAGACACCGTTCAAATATTGAAATGTTCACAAGGTTTTGGACTTCAACATAAGGTTCAAAATTATTATGGGATGGCAACACCACCTACAGTTTGGCGGCCATTTTGTGCCAAAATGTGAGGCAATTTTAAACTTCTTCAAACTTTCACCTATTTTTACCATTCTACTATTACAATGTTCAACCTTTTCAGCTTATTCCTTTCAGCTATGACTTTTGGTCCTTCAAATCCATGAACTTTTCCACATATTCCCGGATATTCCCAGATTTTCCAATCTTTTTGCTCCATTGGCCACACCTTTGCTTCTTTAAACAATTGTAACTTTAACATTCTTTTGGCTAGAGACACCGTTCAAATATTGAAATGTTCACAAGGTTTTGGACTTCAACATAAGGTTCAAAATTATTATGGGATGGCAACACCACCTACAGTTTGGCGGCCATTTTGTGCCAAAATGTGAGGCAATTTTAAACTTCTTCAAACTTTCACCTATTTTTACCATTCTACTATTACAATGTTCAACCCTTTCATCTTATTCCTTTCAGCCATGACTTTTGGTCCTTCAAATCTTTGAACTTTTCCAGATATTCCCGGATATTCCCAGATTTTCCAATCTTTTTGCTCCATTGGCCACACCTTTGCTTCTTTAAACAATTGTAACTTTAACATTCTTTTGGCTAGAGACACCGTTCAAATATTGAAATGTTCACAAGGTTTTGGACTTCAACATAAAGTTCAAAATTATTATGGGATGGCAACACCACCTACAGTTTGGCAGCCATTTTGTGCCAAAATGTGAGGCAATTTTAAACTTCTTCAAACTTTCACGTATTTTAATCCTTCTACTATTACAATGTTCAACCCTTTCAGCTTATTCCTTTCAGCTACGACTTTTAGTCTTTCAAATCTTTGAACTTTTCAAGATATTCCAAGATTTTCCAGGATTTTCCAAGATTTTTGCTTCATTTAAATACATGGAGAATCCTTGAAAACCTTTGTTGCTTTCAAGCATTATAACTTTAAAATGCTTTCAACTAGAGGCACCGTTCAAACATTGAAATGCTCACAAGGCTTTGGACTTTAACATACGTTTTGAAATTATTATGGGATGGCAACACAACCTACTGTTTGGTGGGCATTTTATGACAAAATCTGAAGCAAATGTTCCAATAAACTTCATCCATGGCTGGAACTGAACATATTGAAATTCACTGGATCTGGACATATAAGGAATGTGGGCGTGGTTAGCAAACAAAGCTCGTTGCTAAGGACGTCCAAAAGTTTACTTTTTCCGATTCATCTGAAACCGACGTTGATTTGTTCCTCATCTCCAGGCGACCCAAACATAAACTGGTTGCTATGGAGATAAAATCAATAGAAAAGCCGCCATTTTGAAAAGAGTGGAATTTCTATCAACTTAGAACATGTAGCTTTTACCAATATAATACTCTCAAACAACGTGTTTTTTGGAGTCAGTTGATGATGCTGATTCCAATGCTAGTACTTTTAGCCATTTTAGCAACATCTTCAAATTTTCAACAATTCAGCCATTTTTTCAACAATTTCTGCTTTCATGCTTAAGTCCTACAAATTTTGACCTATTTCAGCCATTCTACTATTACAATGTTCAACTTTTTCAGCTTATTCCTGCTAGGACTTTTGCACCTTTAACTTTTCATGGTTCTTACAGTACAGTTCAGCCATTTCTTCAGCTAATTCAGCTTTCATTCAGCAGTACAGCATTCAACCCTGCATTTTCTTCTGGAAATGCAGACTTTCTAGTTGGTTGAATGCTGTAAAGCATTCAACCCTTTGTTTTCCTGTTTCTCTTTATTTATTATTATTCCTTACACCTATCTTCCGCCGTTTTTCGCCGCTTAACTCCTTCTACAATTTTTAACCGATTTTAACCATTCAACTTTTAAAATTTTCAGCTCTTTCTGCTTATTTGTGCTATGACTTTTGGTTTTTCAAATCCTTTTACTTTTTAAGATATTCCAGGTTTTCTGGGAATTTTTGCTCCATTGAAATACATGGAGAATTTTTCGTGCAGAAGTTCACAGTTAAACTCCTTCTACAATTTTTCACCTATTTTAACCGTTTGACTATGAAAATGTTCAGCTCTTTCATATTATTCTAGCTATGACATTTTGGTCCTTCAAAACCCTGAACTTTTCCATTTATTCCCGGAAATTCCTGGATTTTCCAATCTTTTTGCTCCATTGGCCACACCTTTGCTTCTTTAAACAATTGTAACTTTAACATTCTTTTGGCTAGAGACACCGTTCGAATATTGAAATGTTCACAAGGTTTTGGACTTCAACATAAGGCTCAAAATTATTATGGGATGGCAACACCACCTACAGTTTGGCGGCCATTTTGTGCCAAAATGTGAGGCAATTTTAAACTTCTTCAAACTTTCACCTATTTTTACGATTCTACTATTACAATGTTCAACCCTTTCAGCTTATTCCTTTCAGCTATGACTTTTGGTCCTTCAAATCCCTGAACTTTTCCAGATATTCCCGGATATTCCCGGATTTTCCAATCTTTTTGCTCCATTGGCCACACCTTTGCTTCTTTAAACAATTGTAACTTTAACATTCTTTTGGCTAGAGACACCGTTCAAATATTGAAATGTTCACAAGGTTTTGGACTTCAACATAAGGTTTAAAAATTATTATGGGATGGCAACACCACCTACAGTTTGGCGGCCATTTTGTGCCAAAATGTGAGGCAATTTTAAACTTCTTCAAACTTTCACCTATTTTTACCATTCTACTATTACAATGTTCAACCTTTTCAGCTTATTCCTTTCAGCTATGACTTTTGGTCCTTCAAATCTTTGAACTTTTCCAGATATTCCCGGATATTCCCAGATTTTCCAATGTTTTTGTTCCATTGGCCACACCTTTGCTTCTTTAAACAATTATAACTTTAACAAGCTTTCAGCTAGAGGCACCGTTCAAACATTGAAATGCTCACAAGGCTTTGGACTTCAACATACGTTTTGAAATTATTATGGGATGGCAACACAACCTACTGTTTGGTGGGCATTTTTTGACAAAATCTGAAGCAAATGTTGCAATAAACTTCATCCATGGCTGGAACTGAACATATTGAAATTCACTGGATCTGGACATATAAGGAATGTGGGCGTGGTTAGCAAACAAAGCTCGTTTCTAAGGACGTCCAAAAATTTACTTTTTCTGATTCATCTGAAACCGACGTTGATTTGTTCCTCATCTCCAGGCGACCCAAACATAAAATGGTTGCTATGGAGATAAAATCAATAGAAAAGCCGCCATTTTGAAAAGAGTGGATTTTCTATCAACTTAGAACATGTAGCTTTTACCAATATAATACTCTCAAACAACGTGTTTTTTGGAGTCAGTTGATGATGCTGATTCCAATGCTAGTACTTTTAGCCATTTTAGCAACATCTTCAAATTTTCAACAATTCAGCCATTTTTTCAACAATTTCAGCTTTCATGCTTAAGTCCTACAAATTTTGACCTATTTCAGCCATTCTACTATTACAATGTTCAACTTTTTCTGCTTATTCCTGCTAGGACTTTTGCACCTTTAACTTTTCATGGTTCTTCCAGTACAGTTCAGCCATTTCTTCAGCTAATTCAGCTTTCATTCAGCAGTACAGCATTCAACCCTGCATTTTCTTCTGGAAATGCAGCTCCTTCTAGTTGGTTGAATGCTGTAAAGCATTCAACCCTTTGTTTTCCTGTTTCTCTTTATTTATTATAGTATCTTCCGCCGTTTTTTGGCGTTTAACTCCTTCTACAATTTTTAACCGATTTTAACCATTCAACTTTTAAAATGTTCAGTTCTTTCATCTTATTTCTGCTATGACTTTTGGTTTTTCAAATCCTTTTACTTTTTAAGATATTCCAGGTTTTCCGGGAATTTTTGCTCCATTGAAATACATGGAGAATTTTTCGTACAGAAGTTCACAGTTAAACTCCTTCTACAATTTTTCACCTATTTTAACCGTTCGACTATGAAAATGTTCAGCTCTTTCATCTTATTCTAGCTATGACATTTTGGTCCTTCAAATCTTTGAACTTTTCCAGATATTCCTGGATATTCCCAGATTTTCCAATGTTTTTGCTCCATTGGCCACACCTTTGCTTCTTTAAACAATTGTAACTTTAACATTCTTTTGGCTAGAGACACCGTTCAAATATTGAAATGTTCACAAGGTTTTGGACTTCAACATAAGGTTCAAAATTATTATGGGATGGCAACACCACCTACAGTTTGGCGGCCATTTTGTGCCAAAATGTGAGGCAATTTTAAACTTCTTCAAACTTTCACCTATTTTTACCATTCTACTATTACAATGTTCAACCCTTTCATCTTATTCCTTTCAGCTATGACTTTTGGTCCTTCAAATCTTTGAACTTTTCCAGATATTCCCGGATTTTCCTGGATTTTCCAATGTTTTTGCTCCATTGGCCACACCTTTTCTTCTTTAAACAATTGTAACTTTAACATTCTTTTGGCTAGAGACACCGTTCAAATATTGAAATGTTCACAAGGTTTTGGACTTCAACATAAGGTTCAAAATTATTATGGGATGGCAACACCACCTACAGTTTGGCGGCCATTTTGTGCCAAAATGTGAGGCAATTTTAAACTTCTTCAAACTTTCACCTATTTTTACCATTCTACTATTACAATGTTCAACCCTTTCATCTTATTCCTTTCAGCTATGACTTTTGGTCTTTCAAATCTTTGAACTTTTCCAGATATTCCCGGATATTCCCAGATTTTCCAATGTTTTTGCTCCATTGGCCACACCTTTGCTTCTTTAAACAATTGTAACTTTAACATTCTTTTGGCTAGAGACACCGTTCAAATATTGAAATGTTCACAAGGTTTTGGACTTCAACATAAAGTTCAAAATTATTATGGGATGGCAACACCACCTACAGTTTGGCGGCCATTATGTGCCAAAATGTGAGGCAATTTTAAACTTCTTCAAACTTTCACGTATTTTAATCATTTTACTATTACAATGTTCAACCCTTTCAGCTTATTCCTTTCAGCTACGACTTTTAGTCTTTCAAGTCTTTGAACTTTTCAAGATATTCCAAGATTTTCCAGGATTTTCCAAGATTTTTGCTTCATTTAAATACATGGAGAATCCTTGAAAACCTTTGTTGCTTTCAAGCATTATAACTTTAAAATGCTTTCAACTAGAGGCACCGTTCAAACATTGAAATGCTCACAAGGCTTTGGACTTCAACATACGTTTTGAAATTATTATGGGATGGCAACACAACCTACTGTTTGGTGGGCATTTTTTGACAAAATCTGAAGCAAAGGTTGCAATAAACTTCATCCATGGCTGGAACTGAACATATTGAAATTCACTGGATCTGGACATATAAGGAATGTGGGCGTGGTTAGCAAACAAAGCTCGTTGCTAAGGACGTCCAAAGGTTTACTTTTTCCGATTCGTCTGAAACTGACGTCGATTTGTTCGTCATCCCATGCCGACCCAAACGTAAAATGGTTGCTATGGAGATAAAATTAATAGAAAAGCCGCCATTTTGAAAAAAGTGGATTTTCTGTCAACTTAGAACATGTAGCTTTTACCAATATGATACTCTCAAACAATGTGTTTTTTTTAGTCAGTTGATGATGCTGATTCCAATGCTAGCACTTTTAACAATTTTAGCAACATCTTCAAATTTTCAACAGTTCAGCCATTTTTTCATCAACTTAAGCTTTCGTGCTTAACTCCTACATTTTTTGACTTATTATAGCCATTCTACTATTACAATGTTCAACTTTTTCAGCTTATTCCTGCTATGACTTTTTTTCAAATCTTTTAACTTTTAAAGATATTCCAGGATTTCCCAGGATTTTTGCTTCATTAAAATACATAGGAAATCTTTTTTTTTAACTTCTTTCACAGTTTTTTACCTACTTTAACCATTCTACTTTTAAAATGTTGAGCTCTTTCAGCTCTGTTCAGCCATTTCTTCAGCAAATTCAGCTTTCATTCAGCAGTACAGCATTCAACCCTGCATTTTCTTCTGGAAATGCAGCTCCTTCTAGTTATTCCTTACACCTATCTTCCGCCGTTTTTCGCCGCTTAACTCCTTCTACAATTTTTAACCGATTAAAACCATTCAACTTTTAAAATGTTCAGCTCTTTCTGCTTATTTGTGCTATGACTTTTGGTTTTTCAAATCCTTTTACTTTTTAAGATATTCCAGGTTTTCCGGGAATTTTTGCTCCATTGAAATACATGGAGAATTTTTCGTTCAGAAGTTTACAGTTAAACTCCTTCTACAATTTTTCACCTATTTTAACCGTTCGACTATGTAAATGTTCAGCTCTTTCATCTTATTCTAGCTATGACATTTTGGTCCTTCAAATCCCTGAACTTTTCCATTTATTCCCGGATATTCCTGAATTTTCCAATCTTTTTGCTGCATTGGCCACACCTCTGCTTCTTTAAACAATTGTAACTTTAACATTCTTTTGGCTAGAGACACCGTTCAAATATTGAAATGTTCACAAGGTTTTGGACTTCAACATAAGGTTCAAAATTATTATGGGATGGCAACACCACCTACAGTTTGGCGGCCATTTTGTGCCAAAATGTGAGGCAATTTTAAACTTCTTAAAACTTTCACGTATTTTAATCCTTCTACTATTACAATGTTCAACCCTTTAAGCTTATTCCTTTCAGCTATGACTTTTGTCCTTCAAATCTTTGAACTTTTCCAGATATTCCCGGATATTCCCAGATTTTCCAATGTTTTTGCTCCATTGGCCACACCTTTGCTTCTTTAAACAATTGTAACTTTAACATTCTTTTGGCTAGAGACACCGTTCAAATATTGAAATGTTCACAAGGTTTTGGACTTCAACATAAGGTTCAAAATTATTATGGGATGGCAACACCACCTACAGTTTGGCGGCCATTTTGTGCCAAAATGTGAGGCAATTTTAAACTTCTTCAAACTTTCACGTATTTTAATCCTTCTACTATTACAATGTTAAACCCTTTCAGCTTATTCCTCTCAGCTACGACTTTTAGTCTTTCAAATCTTTGAACTTTTCAAGATATTCCAAGATTTTCCAGGATTTTCCAAGATTTTTGCTTCATTTAAATACATGGAGAATCCTTGAAAACCTTTGTTGCTTTCAAGCATTATAACTTTAACATGCTTTCAGCTAGAGGCACCGTTCAAACATTGAAATGCTCACAAGGCTTTGGACTTCAACATACGTTTTGAAATTATTATGGGATGGCAACACAACCTACTGTTTGGTGGCCATTTTTTGACAAAATCTGAAGCAAATGTTGCAATAAACTTCATCCATGGCTGGAACGGAACATATTGAAATTCACTGGATCTGGACATATAAGGAATGTGGGCGTGGTTAGCAAACAAACTTCGTTGCTAAGGACGTCCAAAGGTTTACTTTTTCCGATTTGTCTGAAACTGACGTCGATTTGTTCGTCATCCCATGCCGCCCCAAACGTAAAATGGTTGCTATGGAGATAAAATTAATAGAAAAGCCGCCATTTTGAAAAAAGTGGATTTTCTGTCAACTTATAACATGTAGCTTTTACTAATATGATTCTCTCAAACAATTTGTTTTTTTGAGTCAGTTGATGATGCTGATGCTAGCACTTTTTGACATTTTAGCATCATCTTCAAATTTTCAACAGTACATCCATTTTTTTAACAATTTGAGCTTTCATGCTTAAGTCCATCTACAAATTTTGACCTGTTTTGGTCATTCTACTTTTACAATGTTCACCTTTGACTTGTGGTCCTTTCATTTTTCAAAATATTCCAGGATTTTCCAGGACATTTCAGCCATTTTTTCAGCATTCATGCTTAACTCCTTCTACAATGTGTGACCTATTTTAGACATTCTACTTTTACAATGTTCAGCTTTTTCATCATATTTCTGCTTTCATTCAGCAATACAGCATTCAACCCTGCATTTTCTTCTGGAAATGCAGCTCCTTCTAGTTTTTTTTATTCTTTACACCTATCTTCCGCCGTTTTTCGCCGCTTAACTCCTTCTACAATTTTTAACCGATTGTAACCATTCAACTTTTAAAATGTTCAGCTCTTTCTGCTTATTTGTGCTATGACTTTTGGTTTTTCAAATCCTTTTACTTTTTAAGATATTCCAGGTTTTCCGGGAATTTTTGCTCCATTGAAATACATGGAGAATTTTTCGTGCAGAAGTTCACAGTTAAACTCCTTCTACAATTTTTCACCTATTTTAACCGTTCGACTATGAAAATGTTCAGCTCTTTCATCTTATTCTAGCTATGACATTCTGGTCCTTCAAATCCTTGAACTTTTCCAGATATTCCCGGATATTCCTGAATTTTCCAATCTTTTTGCTCCATTGGCCACACCTCTGCTTTTTTAAACAATTGTAACTTTAACATTCTTTTGGCTAGAGACACCGTTCAAATATTGAAATGTTCACAAGGTTTTGGACTTCAACATAAGGCTCAAAATTATTATGGGATGGCAACACCACCTACAGTTTGGCGGCCATTTTGTGCCAAAATGTGAGGCAATTTTAAACTTCTTCAAACTTTCACCTATTTTTACCATTCTACTATTACAATGTTCAACCCTTTCATCTTATTCCTTTCAGCTATGACTTTTGGTCCTTCAAATCTTTGAACTTTTCCAGATATTCCCGGATATTCCCAGATTTTCCAATCTTTTTGCTCCATTGGCCACACCTTTGCTTCTTTAAAATATTGTAACTTTAACATTCTTTTGGCTAGAGACACCGTTCAAATATTGAAATGTTCACAAGGTTTTGGACTTCAACATAAGGCTCAAAATTATTATGGGATGGCAACACCACCTACAGTTTGGCGGCCATTTTGTGCCAAAATGTGAGGCAATTTTAAACTTCTTCAAACTTTCACCTATTTTTACCATTCTACTATTACAATGTTCAACCCTTTCATCTTATTCCTTTCAGCTATGACTTTTGGTCCTTCAAATCTTTGAACTTTTCCAGATATTCCCGGATATTCCCAGATTTTCCAATCTTTTTGCTTCATTGGCCACACCTTTGCTTCTTTAAAATATTGTAACTTTAACATTCTTTTGGCTAGAGACACCGTTCAAATATTGAAATGTTCACAAGGTTTTGGACTTCAACATAAGGTTCAAAATTATTATGGGATGGCAACACCACCTACAGTTTGGCGGCCATTTTGTGCCAAAATGTGAGGCAATTTTAAACTTCTTCAAACTTTCACCTATTTCTACCATTCTACTATTACAATGTTCAACCCTTTCATCTTATTCCTTTCAGCTATGACTTTTGGTCCTTCAAATCTTTGAACTTTTCCAGATATTCCCGGATATTCCCAGATTTTCCAATGTTTTTGCTCCATTGGCCACACCTTTGCTTCTTTAAACAATTGTAACTTTAACATTCTTTTGGCTAGAGACACCGTTCAAATATTGAAATGTTCACAAGGTTTTGGACTTCAACATAAAGTTCAAAATTATTATGGGATGGCAACACCACCTACAGTTTGGCGGCCATTTTGTGCCAAAATGTGAGGCAATTTTAAACTTCTTCAAACTTTCACCTATTTTTACCATTCTACTATTACAATGTTCAACCCTTTCAGCTTATTCCTTTCAGCTATGACTTTTGGTCCTTCAAATCCTTGAACTTTTCCAGATATTCCCGGATATTCCCAGATTTTCCAATCTTTTTGCTCCATTGGCCACACCTTTGCTTCTTTAAACAATTGTAACTTTAACATTCTTTTGGCTAGAGACACCGTTCAAATATTGAAATGTTCACAAGGTTTTGGACTTCAACATAAGGCTCAAGATTATTATGGGATGGCAACACCACCTACAGTTTGGCGGCCATTTTGTGCCAAAATGTGAGGCAATTTTAAACTTCTTCAAACTTTCACGTAGTTTAATCCTTCTACTATTACAATGTTCAACCCTTTCAGCTTATTCCTTTCAGCTACGACTTTCAGTCTTTCAAATCTTTGAACTTTTCAAGATATTCCAAGATTTTCGCTCCATTAAAATGCATAGGGAATTCTTGTGCTTAACTTCTTTTACAGGTTTTTACTTTTTTTAACCATTTTACTTTTAAAATGTTGATCTCTTTCAGCTCAGTTCAGCCATTTATTTTACACATTAAGCTTTCTTTCAGCAATACAGCATTCAACCCTGCATTTTCTTCTGGAAATGCAGCTCCTTCTAGTTATTGGTTGAATGCTGTAAAGCATTCAACCCTTTGTTTTCCTGTTTCTCTTTATTGGTTGAATGCTGTAAAGCATTCAACCCTTTGTTTTCCTGTTTCTCTTTATTTCTTTATTATTATTTACACTATCTTCCGCCGTTTTTTGACACTTAACTACTTCTACAATTTTTAACCTATTTTAACCATTCAACTTTTAAAATGTTCAGCTCCTTCAGCTTATTCCAGCTATGACTTTTGGTTTTTCAAATCCTTGTACTTTTTAAGATATTCCAGTTTTTCCGGGAATTTTTGCCCTATTAAAATGCATTGGGAACTTATGGTACATGAGGTTCGCGGTTCGACACCCGGTTCGGACGCTTCAAAATTTTCTACCTTTCAACTTTGAAAATATTCAAATCTTTCAACTTATTACAGTTATTACTTTTGGTCATTCAAATCATTGAACTTTTTAAGATGTTCCAGGATTTTTTGCTCCATTAAAATACATAGGGAATCACTGTGCTTAACCTCTTTTACAGGTTTTCACCTATTTTAACCATTTTACTTTTAAAATGTTAAGCTCTTTCAGCTCAGTTCAGCCATTTCTTTTACAAATTAAGCTTTCTTTCAGCAATACAGCATTCAACCCTGCATTTTCTTCTGGAAATGCAGCTCCTTCTAGTTTATTATTATTATTATTTATACTATCTTCCGCCGTTTTTTGACACTTAACTACTTCTACAATTTTTAACCGATTTTTACCATTCAACTTTTAAAATGTTCAGCTTTTTCAGCTTATTATTGCTATGACTTTTGGTACTTGTAATCCTTGTACTTTTTAAGATATTCCAGTTTTTCCGGGAATTTTTGCCCTATTAAAATGCATTGGGAAGTTATGACGCACGAGGCGCCCGTTTCGACTCCCGGTTCGGACGCTTCAAAATTTTTTACCATTTTACTTTTAAAATGTTCAACTCTTTCAACTTATTACAGCTATTACTTTTGGTCATTCAAATCATTGAACTTTTTAAGATATTCCAGGATTTTCCAAGATTTTTGCTCCATTTAAATACAAGGATGATCCTTGAAAACCTTTTTTGTTTTAACCATTGTAATTTCAACATGCTTTCAGCTAGAGACACCGTTCAAACATTGAAATGTTCGCAAGGCTTTGGACTTCAATATGAGGCTCAAAACTATTATGGGATGGCAACACCACCTAGAGTTTGGTGGCCATTTTGTGCCAAAATGTGAGGCAATTTTAAACTTCTTCAAACTTTCACTTATTTTAATCATTCTACTATTACAATGTTCAACCCTGTCAGCTTATTCCTTTCAGCTACTACTTTTGGTCTTTCAAATCTTTGAACTTTTCAAGATATTCCAAGATTTTCCAGGATTTTCCAAGATTTTTGCTTCATTTAAATACATGGAGAATCCTTGTGCTTGGCTCCTTTTACAGGATTTTACTTACTTTAACCATTGTATGAAACAGTTCAGCTCCTTCCTTTCCTTCAAATCTTCAAATTTTCATTAATTCAGCCATTTATTTTAATAATTTCGGGCCTTGTTTAACTCCTTCTACAACTTTTTTACCTCCACAAATGTTTTACCACCACTTTTGGTCCTTCAAATCCTTTGACTTTTCAAAAGTGAAAACTTTCGTTTGTTTTTTCTACGTAAAAAACGAACTGTGGCATGAAATCGTTTCAACTCGGCTTCTGCCAAAAAGATGATACACGAGGGGCCTTATAAAATTATACCGGCTGCATATTGTCACAAAAGTGATAGCTCAGCAGCTAAGTATATGGGCTCATAATAATGAGGTTCTGAGTTCGATTCCAGCATCCGACTTTTTCTGCATAGTTTTTTACCTTGCCTTTCTTGATAGAATTCAGTTCCACTAACTCAATTATATTTCGTTACATGGAAGAATTTTCTTTCAGGTGGGGTTACTCATAAGCTTTGACTTTTTATCCTTTTACTTTTAAAGATTTTTCAGGATTTTCCAGGACAGTGCAGCCATTTCATCAGCAAATTCAGCTTTCATTCATTGTTCCTTTATCTTTTCAAGAACCTTTGCTTCTTCCACACAATTTTAGCTAGAGACACCATTCAAACGTTAAAATGATCAGAGCAGCTTAAAGCACACACACAAACACTCAATGTATGTTAGAAAAAACAGTGGGAGCAAATCTAAGTTAGTTTTGATGTATTTTTTATTTTCCTCCTCGTAGCTGGAAGCTGCAGTTCAAACGTGCTCCGCAGCCATTTTGTGGACAAGCGTTGGGACCCGGGCCTTAGCCCCGCCCACGGCCGCTAAGGCTCATGGGAAAGTGTTGATTCCCAAACCATAAGTTAGGTGGCTGTTACGAGAAGTGACTATCATGTTTTTACACCACATGTTAGTGGTCAACTGAAAAATAATTAGCTCTGTCATTCAGCTAGCTAGCTGGTGATCAACATATCTGTCCATCGCACGTGGATGAGTGTGCTATGACAAATGGCACATCCATGGTTGAGAGAATTGATCTTGAGGCTCGAGTAAGCCCTGGCTGCAGCCTGCAGAATGGGTCATCATAGTGGAATGCTTTGATTGCAGAGGAATGTGAACACGCTGTGGAATGTTAACCCCGCCCACGCTGAGCCCGTGCATTTGATTCACCTTTGTCACAGCAGTTGTGATTGCAGGAAAGGGGAAGAATCAGTGGAGCACATTTTGTGTCATTGTGAATTGTATGAGGAAGAAAGAGAACAGAAGGAGGAAAATTTGAATGGTGCAATTTTTTTTATGTATCACTCAAAAAAATGATTCAAGCTCCTCTTTCATGTAACACAATAAAATTCTGTATGTTTTATTTAAAAATATTTATTTTAAAAGATTGTATTTACATTTAATTGACCTAACACAAAATGTATAAATAGTTTCCCCTATAACTCCAGTAATCCAAAATAATTGAGTTCAAGTAAGGGGCATGCTGTTGAATGCTGTTTTCCTGTTTCTCTTTATTCTTTTTGCCGTCTCACGGCTACAATTTTTCACCTATTTTAACCATTGAACTTTTAAAATGTTCAACTCCTTCATCTAATGTAATGCCTGGTATGACTATTAGTCCTTCAAATCCTTCGACTTTTCAAAAGTGAAAACTTTAGTTCGCTTTTTCCACGTAAAAAACGAAACTGTGGCATGAAATCGCTTCAACTCGGCTTCTCCCAATAAGATGAAAAACGATCATGATCACATGCATGATCGCCGGAGTGATAGCTCAGTGGCTTAGAAAGCGGGTTAACAACTCAGAGGTTCTGAGTTCGAACCTAGCATTAGACCGTTGTTGCTTACTTTTTTTTCCTTTGCCTTTCTTGATAAAATTTAGTTCGACTAACTCGATTATATTTCATTACATGGAAGAATTTACTTTGAGGTGGGGTTACTCATATTTATTGGATGTAAATCCTGACAAAACAATTAAATTGAGTTCATCCAATGAGTTATTTTTTGAGTCTGTGAGGCCAGACAGAATTTATTAATTCCCTAATACATGCACATGGAAACTTGTAAAAGGCATAAGAAGGCAGGAATCATGGTAGAAATTCCCTAATTCAATTAAATATTTTTATTTTATTTTAGCACATACAATGAAAAAGGGATCATGAATACAAAGAATGCATTAGGATAATACTAAACTTTAACAAAAAAGACTAAGCTAAACTGATATCCCTGCCCTTAGACCCCCCCCCCCTTCACAGTAAGGAAAAACTCCTTAAAAACCCGTAGGTGGCAATATTGCACATGGAAACTTGTAAAACCACCAAAGAAGAAGACGGGCTCAGCATGGGCGGGGCTAACATTCCACAGCGTGTTCACATTCCTCTGCAATCAAAGCATTCCACTATGATGACCCATTCTGCAGGCTGCAGCCAGGGGTAGTTGTGAGGCTCTGCATATGACAGAGTGTCACCTGTTGTAGGAGGTGACTCCATTTTACTGTCCAATGATAAGTGCAACTTCAAGGTTTGTAGTCAGTATGGGATGGAGACTGTTTGGCAGCCATTTTGTGTTTTTTTAAATCTGAAGCCTTTGTTTCTTTAAACGAATACAATTTCAACATACTTGTAGCTACAGACACCGTTCAAACATTAAAATGATCACAAGGCTTTGGACTATAAAATACGTTTAGAAATCATTATGGGATGTCGACACAACCTGATGTTGGTGGCCTTTTTATGACAAAATCTGAAGCAAATATTGCAATAACCTTAATCCATGGCTGGAACTGAACATATTGAAATTCACTGGATCTGTGTGGTTGTGGTTAGCAAACCAACTTTGTTGCTATGGACGTCCAAAGGTTTACTTTTTCATATTTTTTCCAGATGTGACTTTTGAACCTTCAAGCCCTCGAATACATATATATAGTTGCAAAAATCAACTCATGCTCTGAACATAACCTGGTCTGGAGCAGGTTTAGTTAAAGGTTAGTTTGTTTTCAGAGAGGTGAAGCTGCATGGTGTTTCCATTTGAAGATGATTTAGTGGATGAAAAAGCTCTGATAATCCTTTTTCCACCGTGAGAGGGTGATAAGACCACATATGGATGTTGGAAAGATAAACTTTTTTATGTGGTTGATCTAACTTAATTATTTTCTTCAGTTAAGATCATTAAAATATTTTTTTTGTTGTTAAGTCAGTTTAAAAATAACGTACTTTTCAGACAATTATTTTACTTTCATTAAAATTAATCTAATTAAGTAGGTTTAACTTTGGTGCTGCTGTTAGATTGGCACCGCAAAGGATTGTGGGATATCATTCCCTTTGCCTGTCTGGACGGATTTGGGTTTAAGTGTGGGTTTTTGACAAATTTGTTTGATTGTTTATCTGTTATATTTACTGTGTTTTGCCATGTTTTTAGTCCTACTTTGCTTAAGTCTCTGCACCATGAGTCAGAGGGAGGGATAGAATGATGAGTTTATATAACACCACCACTGAGAGGGCTATCACAAGCAATGTTGAAAACATGCCAAAAAATTCTTATTTAAGTATATGCACTAAGTGTGTATTGTGTTGTTATTTTTATTGTTAGGACAATCCAAATGTAACATTAATGATCCTAAATTGTCATTAATGAGGCTCCATTAAGGTTAGCCATGCTCCTTTACTAGGAATGGCCCGTTTGACACTGCGCTTCGGCGCGCGGTTCACCTTCATGAAACAGTGTTTCGGCACAATGTGTCGGGGCGTGTGTCAACTATCGCAGATCACGTGGTTGATGACGTATGACGCGCCAAATGCTTCGTTTGGTTGAACCACGGTTCAGATGTCACTTGCGTTTCGAACAGTTGGGCGCCGTATTCTCTAGAAATACGAAATGAATCCCGAACGTTTCCCGACCAGTTTTATTGTTTCCCCAGTATTGAAATAAGCGTCAGTTCATTGTACTTTCCCATGGTTCTTTGTAAATAACGTGCTGTGGTCCAGGATTGTTTCATTTCTATTTCTAAGAATAAAACATGCAAAAATCAATTGTGGCCAAGATAGCTTAGTGGAACAAACAGTGGGTTAAGCACCCAGAGGTACCGGTTCGAGACCGTAGTTAGGTCATTTATTTTCACACTTTTTTTTTTGCTTTTTTTTTTTGCTTCCACGATTGCAAGAACCCCAATGAGGGTTTATGGTACTTCTATTTTCGTCCTTATAATTTACCATGTACAATCCCAGACGATTCAAGGGACCATGTCCTTCATAGATCCACTATGATTCGCATTTATATCATTTGACATTTGATAGCTAGAGCCTACACAAACAGCATGGACTTGACTTCTGTTTCCAGCGCTCTCACTTATGGTTTTCACATCAAGATTCACCACTTTTCATGACGGGGGGACTAAGCACCAGGTCGCTACAATAGAAATAAAGGCTTCATCTTCTATAAACAAAGCTCCCTCTCGTTTAGAATTTCACATCAATCCCAATAAAACACAAATGAAATCAAATGCACTTCCATTTGCTCAGTGTCAATAAAACTAAAAACGTATGCATTTCTGTTGGCTTGTCATTAATGTACACCATGTCATACTGTTACCTTTAAAATGCGCTAAACTGACTTGGAACATTGTATTGTGTTGGTGGTGGAGGGGTTACTGCTATGGTTTGATAATACAATACTCCAGGATCGAATCTCGCCTTTTCTTTTTACACTTTTTACAAAATAAACTCCTTTTTTGTTGTGCTATTTTCGGCGTACCGTATGTCAGTTTATAACGGATATTATTATTATTGTAATGACCCTGGGTTAAAGCAGGGCTACAGCTGCTCCGTGCCCCCCTCCTTCCCCCCTGTTGCTGGACTACGGTGTATGTCAATCAACGGTGAGCTGGTGACTACACGGATGGAGGGGGCGGAGTCGACCTATGGAGGTACGTGAGAGGTTATGTGGCTCTGCCCTCTTCAGGAAGACAACTGCTGGCTGTGTCTTGCTCTTCGTACTTACCCGGTATTGACATTTCAATCAACAGCCGTTTTTCGTGGATTACTGCCCGACTTAGAGCTTCTTTGTGGCCATTACATTACGTTGATCTGCATAGCGGACCCTACATTACACACCTGGGCCTTGACTAGTGCTACCCCGGCCATTAACCCACTTTTTGGCCACTAAATACACTTTATAAACTCCAGTGGTACACATTACTCGTTGTTTATGCAACTACAAAAATAAGGAACATAACCGTATAAATTTGGAATATTATTTATATTTGTTATTTCCCCCATTTCAAATAACATTATCTGAAGACAAAATCCATCCTTCTTTCATTCGAATACAGTTTGATCAGTCTGTCCTCAGAAATAAATAGCTAAATGTCTTAGTTTTTTTCTTTAAAAAACTGATCTTAAAGTGCCTTGAACACAGAAATTACAATGTTTAAAAATGTGAAATGTTGGATATGTAATGCTTTTAAAAGAATTTCATGACTGCAAAGTTCCGAATTTTATGAAGAGTAAACATAGTTTAAAGGTTTCACTTGCAGAAAGAAAATCTGAACAGTTAATAGTAAAAGGGTTAATTAAGCATCAGACAGAAAGTTAAGAAGAAAATTCACATTTTATTTTTACACAAACCTTAATGCATGTTTCAGACACATAATTTCATTATGCACACAAAAAGTTTATTTGTAATAGAAAAACAACTTGACAGTAAAATTATGAATGTGTTAGAACAATGCAAACAATAATATACAGTATTACTTTTTACAAATATTAATTTCGCCCTTTTTAAATAATTACATTAGTTATGGTATCTACTCAAAAAAACTTCCAAATGAAGAAACAAAAGAAACAATAAGCATTTTGTTATTTATTGTGTGTGTGCACGTGTGTGTATGTAATGAGCAATTATACATAGAAATAATATCATGCATTACTGAAATTATTCAGACTTCATTTTCTAATGCCTAGAATAAAACATCGATCAGGTTGTTTTGGTTTCTTCTTTCAGTAGAACTTTAACATTTTACTGAAAAACAAAATATAAACCCAAGTAATAAAAAATAGAAAAAGGTTAGAAATTTAACTCCGTGACTCCAAGTTTATCATTCTTAATGTATTCATTTCAAAGACCTTACAACATTCCAATAAAAAAGACTTTAGTAAAAAGTGAAAAACATGAATGAAATTTGAAATTTTTAACAGAAACATTACAAGAACCTTTGATGTTATCTTAATACATACTGAACATTTTAAAGTAAAAAAAGTACTTTATCCTAAAAAACAGTTCTAAATACTTGTATCTAAATAAATAAATAAATAAACAAACAAGCAAACCAACCAAAAGAATATTAATAGTGCTTTTTCAGTGACCCAAACATAAATGACATGACAAAAAAGGGAAAGATATCAAAAAATGAAAGTGTAAAAAACAATTTTTTAAGACCTTACAACATCCAATAAAAAAAGACTTTAGTGAAAGCTGAAAAACATGAATGAAATTTGAAATTATGATAACACAAACATAACAAGTACGTTTGACCTTATTCTAATACATACTGACAATCCAAAGTAAAAAAAAAATTCTAAATAACAATTTTAAATACTTGCATCTAAATAAATAAATAAACATGCAAACCAACCCAAATAATATTAAAGTTCTTTTTCAATGACCTGAACATAAATGACATGAAAAAAAGGAAAATAAATAAATAAAATAAAATAAAAAGTGTAAGCAACAATTTCTGATCCTATGCAATGATTTCAGGATAACTCAATTCAGTTCATTTATATATCAATATTTAAAAACGTCAGTTATCTTAAGTGCTGTGCAGCATAAACAAGAGAAATTCCAATCTGACTATTTAAAACAAGAAAATCTATCTTAGTTAGAATAAAAATAAACATTTAAACTACCGTAGTCATAACTAAAAGAACAAACAAAACAAAGACAGTAGAAAAGCATCATATAAGCACTAAAGAAACAAATGCATAAGAAATAAAATAATTAATGCAATACTTTTTGGTTCTTTGGTTACCAAACATGATGTGATGAAACATTATTCTACAATGTAAATCTGTATGTGTCTATATGATTAGTACTTTCAGTGACTACTTTTATAGTTTTATCCCATGAAAAACATGACTTTTTAAAAACCTGTCCAAATAACAGACAGATTTGTGGAACACAAATACTGAGGACAGAATACGTCTGATATAATATTCATAAGAATGGAGAATGGCAGATATATACATAAATGACTGAAAGTAACTGAGTTGTGTTACCCATAGTACCCAGAGTAACTGAGTTGGTAACTCTGCAGTTGCATCTGTAACTAATGTCTCTACTGGCTTTAGACGGTCCAGCATTAGAGCACAAATGTGAAACCTGTGATCTCTACGTACCAGCTGACAGCCACAGTCAGGCAGGATTCCTGCACTTCACTTTAGTGTCTCAGACACATTCAGATTTTGTCTTTCCAATTCAGTGTTGGATGTCTGATTTTTGATTGAATGGTGCACAGTTTTATTAAACTTCAATAAAGGTAGGAGAGTGATATTGAGAATCTCCCAAACATCCACAATGTGATCAAATATGATCACAAACATGTGAATCCACCTTCTACAATTTTCGACAGTCTTCAAAGAAAAAAACCTCTGAAATATCCATAACTGTTTAGTTTTCTGTTCATGTTTCTGTCTGTAGAGGCTCAAATCAAAGATCCAAAGTATGTTCACCATGTGACCGCTTCCACTTTCAGATGATGAGCGGATGCCTCCTTGAACTTGTTTGAATGAAGATCTTTAAATAAAAGATAAAGAGTGTTGAGAAAGTGCTTCAGTGTGATGGTCATTGAAGGTAGATTTTTTAGGAAGGAATTAAATTAGTCAAAGTTTTACCTTTCAGCCTTGTTTGGAGGTTCTGATGCAGAACAGAGACGACTAGAACAGTGTGAAGACGAGGGTTTCCCTGCAGCACCATGTCTGAAATCAGAGCAGACCACTTAGTCTCTACCAGGGTGGACAGATGGGATGTCCAGGAACAAATGCGGAGCAGCTCCTCACAAAACTACACAAACTCTGGAATGACTCTGGAAGGTGGCATGAAGAACATGAATACCTTCAACAGTGGTGCAGGACACATCTGCTGTCCAGAGAATCTTCACTCCCATTTGGTTAGGAAGACTTGAGAAGAGGTACCAGGTCAGGACTGAAGGTCTCAGCAGTGCTGTGAAGAACCTGAAGAAAGAACACATGGATGATGCTTTAGTCCTCCAACATGTGACCTAGGAGATGCTCCATCTGAAATAAAAGCAGACTGGAGGAGAATGATATTCTAGTTCAGAACCTTCTGACTGTGATGAAGAACCTGGACTCTGGTAGGAGGAGTTTGTGTGGTCCAGCAGTGATGTTCTTCTCTGTTCTTGTTAGGCTGTGTTGTGTCTCTGCTCCCAGGTGAAGGCTGGAGGTTTCTAGCTCATCTTCTGCTTTGAAGGAGGACTGAGATGGCAGGACCTAGAGTGTTTTTCTGTGGTCCAACAACTGTGGTCTAGTTTGGATCTGATCTTGATCAAGATGGTGGCAAGTGTGCAGTCGCTGCTGCAGCTGCACTTAGTGAAGCTAGACGTTCTCACAGGAGAACATGTCAACAACCCAGACATGTGCAGATAGTTGGGAAAAAAAAAAAAAAAAAAAAAAAAAAAAAAAAAAAACCAGGCAGAAATAAATCTACATAGTATGCCCCACCCCCACCCCCGCTCTTCCCTACTGTGGGCTGTCAGCTGGTCTGTGTTGGTGGGACATCAGAAGTCTGGAGAGCACATGGACACCAGACTTCTGATATTGTCCTGCTGCAGTAAATGTCATCTAGCTTGTATTCAACCGTTGGTTCTGTGCATTTATCCTCCCTGACCCAGACCCACCCGGATAAATGCACAGAACCAACGAGCCCACAGTTCTGTATCAACATGATTATCTGGAAAAGATGTTCACCTGATTGTGTCCTGATTATTATCTAATAAAACAATGATCTACAATAAATATGATTCAGAATATATTTGATACTCTAAAAACATAAGCTGTAAAATAGATATTTGTCCTACTAAATTGACTTGTAAAAATATATTTATGATGGTTAAATGATGATTAGTGTTTGATTGGAAAAGAATGACTGTGTATAATAAATCTTGTTCCCTTTGTGTCTTTTGTTAAAGTATCTTACAAACATGATACCAGAAGATCACATCACATGTTCAACATTAAGATCCCAAATACTCACATTTACGGTCTTCCTTCCTGCAGCACAAACACAAAGTTTGGTCTCATATTTCAGCACATTTAAAGCTCACCTGGCTTGTTCACGTCTGGTTGAAGGACAGGACACAGAAAACAGGGTTGTGGTAGCTGTGGTAGGTCCTCATGACACCAGAACTGAGACATCGCTGTGGCTGAGAAATGAAAATGAGGTCGAGCAGCGTGTTCTTCTCTGTGGTGGCAGAAGTGATCAGTTGTTTGTACCCTCTAGACTGAAACATCTCCACAATGGGCTTTCGTACCATGAACAGCTGATTCTCATTGAAGTCACCTGACACAATGATTGGATGACAGTCCATCACCTCCAGAGAGTCCAGAAGACTTACCAGGTTCTGCAGGAATACTGAGACACTGTAGTCTGGAGGTCTGTAAACAGCTGCTATCAGAGCCTGGAACGGAGCTTGAAGCTTCAAAACCACAAACTCAAGATCAGTCACATTGTGTAAATACTGTTTGTGTTGGACCTGGATGTAGTTTCTGACATAAACAGCAACTCCTCCTCCACCTCTGCTAGCCATCTGAGGAAGGTTAGTGTAGGACACGTGTCTGTTACGTCTGAACATGGCGTAGCCGTCCAGCTGGAGACTTTCTGCAACAAAGGAGCCTTGCAGGTGGGTTTCAGTGAGACACAAAACATCTGCTAGACACATTTCATGATGACTCCTGATGTCGCTGATGTGAGATGGAAGTCCCTCTGTGTTGTGGTGGACAACAGTCAGAGTGTGGGGTCTGCTCACTGCTTCTCTCACCTGCAGAAGAGGCATTGTGTGGTCTACCTGTGCTGGTCTCATGGTTTGCAGAGCTGCAGTGATTTCTGGGTTGGCATAGATCTTCTTCTCGTCCATGTCCAGTAGATACAGTCCACTGAGAGACGTCACCCTGCTGAGAGCTACGTAAGCCATACCTGGTTCAAAGATGTTCTTCAGTGACACCACAGCAGCACTGGTCGTGAGGCCCTGAGTCTTGTGCACGGTGCAGGCAAAGGCTAGTCTCACAGGAAACTGTCTTCGGACCACCCTCCTCTGTTTCAGGTTCTCCTCTGCTCTCTCGATGTAGACCAGGTCATCTGCAGCTCCAGTCTGGTTGTTTCTCACCTGGTTGTCCATTCTGAGACCAAGTTTGATGATGTGTTTGTCGTTTCCAGAACTTACCACTCTCAGCAGCTTACCAAATGCACCGTTGACCAGTCCGTTCTGGATGTCGATGTTTCTGGTGAGCATGACTCGAACTCCCTCAGCGACCTTCAGAGTGTCTGCCAACTCGTTTCTGGCTCCTTTACCTGGTTTGTCCTGTCGGGTCATTCTGCCTGTTTGTGGGTCTTTCCGGAAGTCGTCTGCATCGATGCTGATCACGTCTGGGTGGAGCAGAGTGAGTGTTGAAGTGTTGTGTTCATCGACCTGCTTGTTGGTGGCAAAAATGTGCAGAACATCAGTTGGACAACAAGAAGCATCTGTGATGGTCTGAGACAACAAATCTCTGTCTTCCTGAGACAACTCCTCCGTCTTTTCTTTCACCCGAAGTCTGTTCAGCAGCTCTGCAAAAGCAACGTCGTCTTTCTGCCGCATAATCTGCGTCAGAGTGATCACCTGGAAATGTTGCCACCACAGGTCAATGTCTGACGGCTGAAACACACACAGGGGTTTAGACTGTCGCACTGGTGGCAGCTGATAGAAATCTCCAACGGCTAAAACTGACATTCCTCCAAAGGGTTTCTGACTGCCTTTGATCTGTTTCAGCCTTGCATCTACATAAGCAAACAGAGGCCTGGACACCATTGAAATCTCATCAATAATCATGATTTCAGCATTGAAAAGCTCAGCTCTGACCTCATCCAGCTGGTTACCAAGTCCACAGATAGGAGGTTTCAGGCTTCTAGGCAGCTTCAGGAGAGAGTGGAGGGTTGTTCCTGAGATGTTGAAGGCAGCGGTACCAGTAAAAGCAGTGAGCAAGACAGTTGGGTTTGAGATATCGGCCTCCTCTGCACGTGCTGGTAGTTTCCTCAGGATCTTAGAGGCTTCTGAGTAAATGCATTTGATCAGATGAGATTTACCTGTTCCTGCACCACCGTTAACAAAAAGGAAGAACGGCTCTGGATCCAGTTGACACACACGTTTGATGCACCAGTCTCTGACTGCATAGAACACACAGGCCTGCTTCTGGTTCAGGGTCTGATACATACCACGTAGAACTGCTGGGTCCATGGATGAAGGCTCTCTGAAGGCTCTGACTTCTGTTCCAGCGTTTGACTGAGGGTTGTAGTCTGGGACATTTTCCTGTTCGTTGTCTGCCTCATCTGCCTGCAAATCATCATCACACTGCACCCTCACAACATCAGATTCAGGAGCAAGATTACACCATTCATCAACCGCCTGGTCTCCGTTGTCTTCCAACTCCTGCAGAGCGTTCTCGATCTCCTCACTGTTCTTCTCATACCTCTTTCTGTTTCGTTTGACGATGTCAATCACAAACTCATAGTCTTCGGATCCCGGCAGATACGACACGGCAGACTGGTAGAAGGACTGATAGGTTGGAAAGTGCTCTGACTTCAGTTCAGAGTCTGAGCGATGAGGAACATACAGTTTCAGAAGTCTACCGTAAAACTGCTCTGGGTGTTTCTCCTGTGAACAGTGGTAATATCTGATGACAGCTGCTTTGTCATTTCGCCGTCTCTGCACAAACCCTAAGTCATTGAGGAGCGGTAAAACATTCTTATTCTTTGACTTGTTAGCACTGACAAACCTGCATGTTGAAGCAAAATCAGCCAAACACATGCCCTCGTACTCCGCTGTCTCCGGTCTGGCTTTGTATTTGTCACTCAGACTGGTCATCCAGATGTTGCAGCAGTCGTCTGTGGTGTTCTCCAGGAACGAGAGAGGTCGACTCATGCGGACTGGGTTGTCATCTGTAGGTACAAACACAACTGCACGAGAACCTTTTTTCATGTGTAAACCACAAGCACGCGTGACACACTCCTGAGCACTGATCTCTCTCTTTTTTGAATAAGCCTGCATGACCGCTCTCATCTCATCACACTCGTTCACCCGGTCCATGTGAGCATTATCCATCACAGTTTTCAGATACTCAGACAGGCCGCTCTCTTTCTTAGTGATGTACTTGGTCAGATACTCGATGCAGGAGTAGGCGTTGAGGATGTAAGACACGTCGATGTTGCTGTCCCAGGCTTCAAGCAGATGTGGATTGTAATTATTTATCCACGAGTCTTTGGGCTGACGTTTCAGAACCAGGGCCGTTTTTCTGGTCATGCTGTGGAGGTAACCTTCATACTCTGCCATCGTCAGGTTGCATTGAGCCAGGAGCTGGTCCAAGGACAAAGAAGCAGTTTGAGGGTTGATCAGGAGCTGGTACAGAGGTCTGAGTTTCTCCTTTGCAGCACTGGTGTGGTCATCTTCATCAGGTCTTGTTATCATGGTTCGTCTGCATGGTGGTTTAGGAAAACCAAACCTGCACCCAGAGTTCACGCTCTTGAAACAAGTTCTAGTGTGGTTCCTGCTGTGTTTCTGCACCTCTGTCACCTTCTTGTACAGTTCTGGTTTTGTGTTTGGGTCAGGAAGTTGGGCTGAGATGAACCTGTCAACAAAATCACACACAGTCTGATCACTGTTTACTTCTACCTGTGGGGCCTGATCAATCCAGAGCATCATGTGAATGTGGGGACTCCCTCTGTGCTGAAACTCTACTCTGTAAAAGAAGTCAATGACCTTTCCTAAAGGCTGAGCATCTGAACACAACAAGTCCCTGAAAAGACATTCAACCCGTTTGTCAAAAAGCCTCATCACACACACTGGATTGGATCTGAGGATCTCACACTTTTCTGACCAGTCTAGAGCTTCAAAGTCAACCTGTTCACCCTGTTGTCTCTTAACAGCTGTAATGACTTCAGGCCACCTCATCTCTGCTGCTGAAAATGTACAGAAGAACGTTGGCGTTCCTAACTGGCGAATCATGGCATACAGGTCTCTGGTGGTTTTGTGCCAGTAGGCTGGAGTTCCTCTCAGGGGCTGCATGAACCTGATGGCATCTTTATTCCTCACAAGTCTCTCAACCTCTTGTTTGTCCTGCAACATAGCTGAGGTTATCCTACGTCCATCTCTAGTCAGGGTTTTACCTTTTCTCAGCTGTACCATCATGCTGGAGTTGGCTAGGTGGATCTCAGTCACAAACTGGGCAAAAAACAGATATGTTGGGTCTCTGGCAAAGCGATCATCTGTGTTAAAAAGTCTAGACTTGAAATAACCACTGGGTGTGACTTTAATACGTCTCTGTTCGTCCAGCGTGTTCTGACCAGTAGGAAACTGCACCGGGAACGCCATGGCCTCCAGTTTAGGGGTTCTGAAGAAGCTGACAGGACTGTTTCTTTCTGCGGGAGCAACACAGTAGGTGTTATCAGAGAAACACATGATCTCTTCTGAAATGTCTGGCACCTGCAAACAGGATTCCAAAGCAAAGCCTCCGTTTGGCAGCTCATTCTCTTCATCATCATCATTTCTCTGCTGCTGTGCTGGTTCATCATTATCACTTAACCTCTCAACTTCACGTTCAGACTCACACATGGCACTTTTCTCACACATGTCTATCTCCATTAAATCTGCTTCATCATAATCACCGTCATCCATCCTATCCTCCTCATCATCCTCCTCCTCCTCATCAGGAAGTGTGGGGTCACAGAGTTCAGCTTCATCTCTGATAGTTATGTCCTGGTATTGTGGGTGTATACGTTTTAGTTTGAGCAGCGCTCGTACAAGTTTAGACCAGGTTACCGTCTGGAACAGCTGATGACCTTTGTAACACAAGCGTCTCTTCAGTTTCACTCTCATCACCTGAGACTCGTTTCTTAGTCTGGGTAAAGCTTCCACTGTTTCCTGCACCTGTGAGGGAACACACACTACATTGCCACGAATCAGTCTTTGTCTGCCTTTAGGAAGAGGAATTATTTTAGCAAAAGGAATACACTTAGAGATCAGATGTCTCTCCAGGATGTTCAGGTCTTTCAGTTCATCAGGAATCTCTGTCAGTTCTAGGTTGTTGACTGCAGCTAGAGCTGGTACAGCACCTTTTTTGACATAACTGTGACATGTGTGACAAATCCACTCCTTACGTCTCTCACGAGGAACTAAACATGGTTGGTCTCTGCAGGAACCTTCACACACATGGACATATTTACCTGTCAGGCACGGTTCAATGACTGCTGTGTTGGTTACATAACTGGACCTTCTGCAGACTAGGACCTGGTTTGGAAACGAGGCTTTATGACACACAGTGCAAACATAAGAGGGTCCGGCTTGAATGTTGGACCTGAAGACAGAAATGGCATTTTTAATCAAACTGTTGTCCGTCTCTGTTTCTACAGTCTGTGTAGGTCTCTTCATCTGTCTGTACTTTCTCCTTATTATCATGGCACATCTGAGGTTGTGCATCCGTCTAAATGCACAGTTACTTCTGTATCTGTCTCTCATCATCTGTTTCATAAACTGTCTGTGTCTCAAACGGAAAACTCTGTCATTTTCATAACGTTGTTGAGATTTCTGCTTCATGTAAGCCCTTTGTCTCTCTCTGAACTCTTCATTTAGCCTGTAACTGTTTCTTAGATACATTTTCTGTCTCTCTCTGAACTCTTCATTTAGCCTGTAACTGTTTCTTAGATACATTTTCTGTCTCTCTCTGAACTCTTCATTTAGCCTGTAACTGTTTCTTAGATACATTTTCTGTCTCTCTCTGAACTCTTCATTTTGCCTGTAACGGTTTGTAAGATAAGCTTTGCGTTTCTGTCTGAATTGATTGTTTTGTCTGTAACGATCTCTGATGTACTGTATTTTTTTTTGTTGAAAGTCTACATTTTTAATAGTACAATTCTTAATATATGTCTTCATATTCAGTTTCTTTCTTTCTCGAAGTTGTTCATTCTCAGAATAATTCTTTTGACTCTGCAGAGTTTTCTTTTCTCTGAAAGTAGGATTATTTTTATATTTTTGTTTTTCTTTACTATTTTTATTCTCCTGTT
The DNA here is from genome assembly GCF_053564925.1 of Oryzias latipes. Taxonomy (NCBI): domain Eukaryota; kingdom Metazoa; phylum Chordata; class Actinopteri; order Beloniformes; family Adrianichthyidae; genus Oryzias; species Oryzias latipes. The sequence goes on from NC_136238.1 coordinate 19,941,055, forward strand.
TCTGGCCTTTTTTCTGTGAGTTTATCAATCTTCTCCTGATTTTTCGCCTTTGTGACTTATTAAGCCTTGAGAAATTAATGTAGGTTTCTGTAAATCCAGTATCAGGAAGATCTCCAGCAGGGGTTTGGATGACAACAGTGTGAAGATTTTTGTCAGTCTCAGAAACATCATGTGATGAAGTAGATTCACCTGTAGGTTCATGTTCAGTTCTGGTCTCGTACATCATGAGTCCTACCTGCTGCACAGTTGAGGTTATATTACCAGCAGATGCTTCTTCCATGATGACATCGGATGTGGACATGTGTGGAGATATGTTCAGAGGCTGATCAGCAGCTGGATGTGAGGTTGACCCATCAGCAGCTCCATGTGACTCTGCAACAGTTGGTCTGCAGTCCGACACGTTTCTCCTGCCGTCTATGTTCACACTGGAAAACTCGACAGGCTTCAGCTCATACAGGGTGGAAGGTTGGGTTTCAAAGTTGGTGTGGCAGAGTTTGATCCTGTCAATCATGTCAGTTAGATATGTGAATTTCAGCATTATAGCGGTACCAAGAGCAGATGGTAACCCTTCAGTAGTGCGGGAATGAGGATCAAAGAAGCCGTAGTTGTAGTTATCATGTGATCTACATCGGAAAACTGCAACAGTCAAACCTGACATGATCAGCAGAGCATACTGGACATCAGAAGACAGGTGGCTGAGTCCTTCTTCAAGGCTGGGAAGGTTGTTTCCTCCTACAAAAGATCCATAAATGCCAGGTAGTTTCATGTTCACATTATAGGTAGATCTACGTGCAGTTAATACCTCTGGTAACTCATCAGTGGCCAGATAAACACTGGTTGGAAACCTTTGTCTGACCTGTCTGTACACCGCATCACCTTTATCTAAAACATGGTCAAGATCTGTTCTGGTAATGTTCTCATTTTCATACAGAAATGCCAAAAACACCTGACTGTTAGCTGTACACTGTGTATTCCTAAATGTACCATATTTAACAGAACTTTGGCTGTGAGATGCAGAAACATGTTTGACAGACGCTTGCAGTTTCATCTTCATCTTGTCCACGTGAGATGGTCCAGCACTCGGTTCTTCTGGTTCAGTCTGGTGTACCTGCTGTCTCTGAGCAAATGGAGGTTTATGAGCAGCATCATGGTGAACTACAGCTGAGAAAGTATCTCCATCAGAAATGCATTCTACTTCACTCAAACAATCAGGGTGACGTCCTTTCTTCACAACATCAGCACATGAACCTTTCTGTAATTGTTGACCACCATGTAGGACCTCTGGACTCTCAGCAGACACGTTTACCAGGTTCACGATCTGAGGAGCTTCTTTTTCACCGGCAGCTGCACCTTCTCTCACGTTCTTCCAGCGGGCCTTCTGGGACTGGGAACGCTGATTCTTCCTAGGCATTCTTTAGACTTAAGACTTAGACACAATATAAATATTTGCACAAAAACCAAAATCTGGTATCTTTGGAATCAAGCAAGATTTTTGGCACTTATTTGCCCCCGGCACTTTTCACCAGATGTTTGATCACACAATCAGTTGAATGTCTTATATGTTTCAAATCTCAAATGTATCAATTCTCAAATAGTTGGGTTTCTTATATAGTTTTCCAAACAATGACCAGGCACTTTTCACCTGCAGCACTTATTCACTGAGAAAAAGGCACTTTTCACCTGAAAGGAGGTATAGGAGAAAATCAGAGTGGAGATGAAGCAGGAAAAAAAAGAAAAAAAACAAAGAGAAAAAAATAAAAACAAAAAAAAAATTGACAAAAAAATTAGAGTAAAGACTGAGAGTATGCAGAAAAGTGACAGAATAGTGATAGGGTATTTAAAAGAGTTTATATAGATAAAAGGCAAAGTCTAGAAAAAGCCAAGATAACAAGAGAGCAGAGAGCGTGGACACAGGATCCCCTGGAAGACACACACATAAAATTATGTCAGAAAAGTGTAAAGCTGTCCAGCCAGCAGGATGTCATACACAAAACAGATGCCACTACTTTATTTAGCAATGCAGTTTATAAGCCATTAGACATATGCACATAAAAATGAAAAATTCTGAATAATACTACAAAGATGGAAAAATTTTGCATTCCATTTTTTAGTTGTTGGAAGGATAAAGTTTAGTCTCCTACTGCACTTTCTTACAAGCAGACCACCGTAAACACTACAGAGCCCTTCATGTAACAAAGTGCATTCATTTGATGTCTGAACAAATCAGACTTCAAGGGTGGTGTGGATCAGAAAGTGTAAGAAATGAGGGACTTTAGTGAGCAAGAACACAGTACCACACTAAAAAACACAATATCTAAGCTCAGGGTAGACCACATTTATTTTAAATTAAAAAGCAGTCCATTATAAAGTAGAGAAAAAGATGGTAAAGATGTGCACTTACCAGTTCAAACACAGTGAAGTTAACTCAGTCTAGTAGAGAGAAAAAATATGTTATTTAATTTCTGACACTTTTAAGAACACCGAAAATCTGGATTTATTGTTATTTTATAACATTACATATGATAAACTTAAAGGTAGTGATTTAAATTTTGATGCAAGTGTTTTAAAACACAACATTTATACTTTTTAAACATGTACTTTACTTATATCTATAATTTTTATACTGAAATAATACAATAGGTTACATTGGTGAAAAATGTTGCATTTGTACTTTTATGTATTTTTACTTTGTAATTAATAAACCACAAAAACTCTTTTACGTTGTGTAAACCGTAAACAATTCATTCAATCTGAAAAAACTTAAACTGCAAGACTAGCTAGCATGTGGCATGACGTTAGCACTTTAGCATGTTAGCTAACTTCTAATGATATTCTTAAGCCCGCCCCCCCCCCCCCCCCCCCCCAGTTTTCACGTGGCAGGGTAATAAAAGTAACGAAAGCTTACAAAGGTGTAATAACTTTCCGGTAAAAGCAGAGGACTATTACTTCGTAATTATATTCTGAACCGGACTGAACCTGACACAACTCACCTCAGCAGACACATGAGCAACTGCAGAGAGGGGAGATTGTGACATCTAAAGTGCATGATGCATTCAATGTTACTCGGAAATTCAAACTTCTAAAAAATAATTTAGACGAGTATAAAATGGATTGTTAATTATTTTTTTATTTGGAAAATAACATGTAAATTATATTTATTAACTGAAGTTTTATACAGAAATTTAACATACAGAAATAGACACAGATTTGCTTTCTGTAGAAAAAAACTCAGAAGTGGTTGTTCTTTGGCAACTGTCTGGTTACGTATTGTAGCAAAACATAAAACTTTTAAGCAATCAAATCTTGAAAATAACTAAAAATTAAATACGGCAGTGAGAAATACACATAACAATACATATTACTTAAAAGTCATTAAGTAATCACTGGAACGATGCAAATACATAATCAGATGAAAACTGTTTAGCTGTATTTTTAGACTCATGAAGACAGGAAATGGCGCCGTTTTCTTACACGCTACACACATGTCATGTGTAATGGTTCTTCCCTACCGCGACTCCTGTCCTCCTCTGTGCAATCCCCGTAAAAACACATCATGCTGAAATACCAATAAATGTCTCCAAAAACGTAACAAAAATATAGAATTTACATGTTACGTGTAAATTAACTTACAACAAATAGGAGTCAGACAGCTCAACAGGAAGACAGCTGCCGTGCGTTTTTTCAAAGTAAACGTCCAGCGATGACTTCCGCGACAGCGGCCTCTACTGGCTAAACACAACATCATTTAATGTACCGGCACATTGAGCAATTACAGTCATTGCAAAATATTCAGTGGTCACAAGAAGAAAACCATTAAATACATGTAGAAATGTAACTAATAGACTTGTAAACTAAACATATTCAAGAACAAACAGAGAGAATTGGCTGGGCATCGTGAAGTGTTGACCATCCCTGTGTCCACTGCGTCTGTCGAGCGGACATTTTGGCGCTAAAGTGAATCCACATGACACGGTGATCGAAATTTTTTTCTGGAAAAAAAGGAGGATGGATTTTGTCTTCAGATAATTCATTCTTTAATGAGGGAAATGACAAATATAAGAAATAACATTCCAGATGTATGTGGTTATTTTCTTTTTTTCCCAGATGTAGTTGCATAATGAGAAATTTGTGCAGAAACTTGAAGGGTGAAATAGGAAAAAAATAACAATAAGTGATAATAATATATAATAATAGTAGTATTTTCACACTTTAGTGAAAATAATCAATTGTTTAGCTTTATAAATAAAATGTAAGTACAAAAATGTAAATACCCTTAATCTTGAACTGAGAATTCATTGCTGCTTCTCAATGTAGTAATGTAAAATAAAAACACAATCGAATGAATCCTTAAATGAAGAAAAATTTAATCTCAAACCGACTAACATTCAATAAAAAACATTAACATTAATTTCATAAAAATACTTAGACAACATAACTTAATCAACAGCATATTTGATTACATTCAAGATGATATAATTAATAAATACAATCAATAAATAATAATAATGCATACTATTTTAAGTGCAGTCCAAAAAATAAATAGTAGATCCTTTTTTGATTAAAATAAATAATAATTTATTTATTTTATTTTTAAGATGATAAATTATAATTAATAATAGTAACAAATACAATTTTATTTTGTAACATTTAATTAAGTTAACATAAATAAATACATAAAATGATTAGTTAATGACTGTTATTTTTGACACCCTGTTTCCCGTTTTTTCGGCCTGAATGGTGAGAGGCCCATCTTCAAACGAGTGCTCCAGAGAGTTCCAGAGCTCTTCACCCACGTCCAGGGTCTCAAAGTCATCCAGGAGCAGCTCCAGGTCCCCTTTCTCTCTCCCCTCCCTGATGGCGATTATTTTCAGCTGCACCTCTTCAGCAGCTTGGATGACCACCTACAAAAATTTTTTTTAGTAGTTATTTTCCAACTTTACTCTTGAAGGCAAGTCATTTTACAGTGTTTGTTCCATTGTCATTTTTACTGTTTCAGTCCATACCTCCATTGTTGTGAAATTTGTGGACTGGAAGAACCCACCCACCGAACCCCCACGTTTTATGTGGGTGAGCCTCACATGGCCACCTGCTTCAAGTTTAATTAGGGCAGCCTCCCGCCACAGAGAGACGTTCACCTCTGCCCCGTCCTGTACAGTGAGAGAAGTTATTTTATGCATAAACACACACACACACACACACACACACACACACACACTCAGAAGTACATACTTGTTGTAATCTCAGCTGCCTCATTGGCACATCGTTCCTCCCACTTCTGATCTTCCTGATTGCAAACACCTAATGAAGACAATTAATGTGTAAAAATTACATTTTCTGTTAAGGCAGATTGTGAGCATTTACATGACTCGTAAATCCTTACCTCCAGGACTTTTCCCTCAAAGGTGAGGAGGGGTTGACCTCTCACCTGGTCCACAGCTGTCAGGGGTGTGACCACTGATGGAGGATTTAATAGTCTGTCGGCCTCCTGTTCCAGTGACTCAGTCACTGGAACAGGAGATGTCCGATAAAAGGCCGTGTTCTTTGTGGGGAGAATGTAGTAGGGGGGGATAGGCTCCCTGCAGCCTATACCCCTTCATTATGTAATGTCTTCCCACAGACACCTTTGAGGCCAGTTCCTCAAGTAAGGTCACCTTTGTAACAGAGTGACCGTCTGTTATAACTACAACTTTATTATTTTTCGTGCTTAGAGGGGCAGCAGTATTCCCGGAAAAGTCCCAAGTGATTACTTGGGACTTTTCCCTCTCCCTCAAAACACAGATGTGCAGCGGTGGGGGGGCTGCATAAGGGCCACTCTGTTTAGTGTTGATCACCTGTGTCAGCGCCATTCTGAGATGAAAGAAAAAATTGAAAAAGGACATGAAAAGTTGCCCAGAATTGTCCTTCTGTTCTTACTACATAATTTAAAATAAGTTGTTACTACTCAGTTTAAATAAGCTGCTTCACATATCCATACACAGTAAAATACATAATGTTGGCTAAAAAAAGAAGACATTAGTTTTATCTTAACCATAAAAGGGTCAAGCTTCATATGATTAAAAAAATCTATTCAGAAAGAGAAATAAAGATAAAACTAAGACGTAGGTTTTAGGGTCTTCAAGCTTTTGTTTTCTCAAGCAACATTTTTACTTTTTTCTCAAAAATGTATTACTTTTTTCTAAAGATGTCGACTTTAGTCTAAAATATTTTGACTTTTTTTCCTTTAGTGGGGAAAAAATGAAAAAAAAATTATCTTCCAGAATTTTTTTCTCACCGTGGCCCTAAAAGTCCATTGTAGAAAACAACTAGAAAACTAAATGTAACTTTTTGAAATAATGTTAATATACATTAAGTGTCCTTTTCTATAAGACAAATATTACATTATGAATTTTTAACCATATTTGTACATTTTTGTCTTTAACTGACGTGACTTACCTCCAGTGTCTTGTCCGCTCAGCTTCAAAGTGCCGATTTTCCCGCCCCTAGACTGGTTATGATACAAGAGGCACGTGCGTGGTGCCTACGTCATAGACACGTTGTTGCTGGGCAAAGCGGAGCGCATAATATTGTAGCGACCTGGTGCTTAGCCCCGCCAACAATAGAATGTTGTTAATGATGATTAAAAAGAACAACGTAAAACAACACGAGACGTTTTCAGTGAGAGGGGTTTGTCACAGCAAAATACACATCACATGAAGAAAATAAATGCATAGCAAAAAAAAAAATTGTCAATCACCGGTGTCGAACCCCGGACCTCTGGGTGCACAAAGCACTATCTATTCCGCTGGGCTATCTTAACGGACTATTTACAGATGCTGTTTTCCTTATCACAAATCTAGTTGAAACGATCCTGAACCACAGCACGTTATTTACAAAGAACCATGGTAAAGTACAATGATCTGACGCTGATTTCAATACTGGGGAAACAATAGAACTGGTGGGGAAACGTTCGGGATTCATTTCGTATTTCTAGAGAATACCGCGCCCAACTGTTCGAAACGCAAGTGACATCTGAACCGTGGTTCGACCAAACGAAGCATTTGGCGCGTCATACTCCATCAACCACGTGATCTGCGCTAGTTGACACACGCACCGACACATTGTGCCGAAACACTGTTTCATGAAGGTGAACCGCGCCGAAGCACCGTGTCAAACGGGCCATTCCTAGTAAAGGAGCATGGCTAACCTTAATAGAGCCTCATTAATGACAATTTAGGATCATTAATGTTCCATCTGGATTGTTATAAAAATAAAAACAACAACACAAATTGCACTTTATGCAAACATTTAATTAGGAATTTTTCAACATTGCTGTAATTGTCAGTAGTGGTGCTATCTAAAATCATCATTCCTCCCTCTGACTCATGGTGCAGAGACTTAAGCAAAGCAGGACAAAGTATCTCGGCAAAACACAGTAAAACAGCTAAAAAAACAAAACACATTTTTTTTTACAAAGCCACACTTAAACCCAAATCAGTCCAGGCAGGCAAAGGTGTTATTTTTAAACTGACTTAACAACAAAAAAAAGATTTTTAATTATCTTGACTGAAGCAAATAATTAAGTTAGATGAGCCATGTAAAAAAGTTTATATTTCAACATCCATATGTGGTCTTATCACCCTCTCACAGTGGAAAAAGTATTATCTGAGCTTCTTCATCCACTAAATCATCTTCAAATGGACGCGCCATGCTGCTTCACCTCTCTGAAAACAAACTCACCTTCAACTAAACCTTCTCCAGACCAGGTTATGTTCAGAGCCAACTCATGCTGCCATGAGGCGACCCAAACATAAAATGGTTGCTATGGAGATAAAATTAATAGAAAAGCCGCCATTTTGAAAAAAGTGGATTTTCTGTCAACTTAGAACATGTAGCTTTTACCAATATGATACTCTTAAACAATGTGGTTTTTTTGAGTCAGTTGATGATTCTGATGCTAGCACTTTTAGCCATTTTAGCATCATTTTCAAATTTTCAACAGTACATCCTTTTTTTCAACAATTTTAGCTTTCACGCTTAACTCCATCTACAAATTTTGACCTGTTTCGGTCATTCTACTTTTACAATGTTCACCTTTGACTTTTGGTCCTTTAATTTTTCAAAATATTCCAGGATTTTCCAGGACATTTCAGCCATTTTTTCAACAATTTTTTTAGCTTTCATGCTTAACTCCTTCTACAATGTTTGACCTATTTTAGACATTCTACTTTTACAATGTTCAGCTTTTTCATCATATTTCTGCTTTCATTCAGCAATACAGCATTCAACCCTGCATTTTCTTCTGGAAATGCAGCTCCTTCTAGTTGGTTGAATGCTATAAAGCATTCAACCCTTTGTTTTCCTGTTTCTCTTTATTGGTTGAATGCTATAAAGCATTCAACCCTTTGTTTTCCTGTTTCTCTTTATTGGTTGAATGCTGTAAAGCATTCAACCCTTTGTTTTCCTGTTTCTCTTTATTTATTATTTATACTATCTTCCGCCGTTTTTTGACACTTAACTCCTTCTACAATTTTTAACCGATTTTTACCATTCAACTTTTAAAATGTTCAGCTCTTTCAGCTCATTATTGCTATGACTTTTGGTACTTCTAATCCTTTTACTTTTTAAGATATTCCAGTTTTTCCGGGAATTTTTGCCCTATTAAAATGCATTGGGAAGTTATGGTGCACGAGGCGCCCTGTTCGACACCCGGTTTGGACCCTTAAAATTTTCTTCCAACCAACTTTTAAAATGTTCAACTCTTTCAACTTATTACAGTTATTACTTTTGGTCATTCAAATCATTGAACTTTTTAAGATTTTCCAGGATTTTTGCTCCATTAAAATGCATAGGGAATTCTTGTGCTTAACCTCTTTTACAGGTTTTTACCCTTTTTAACCATTTTACTTTTAAAATTTTGAGCTCTTTCAGCTCAGTTCAGCCATGTCTTTAACAAATTAAACTTTCTTCTAGCAATACAGCATTGAATCCTGTATTTTCTTCTGGAAATGCATCTCCTTCTACAATTTTTTTACGTCCACAATTTTTTTACCACCACTTTTGGTCCTTCAAATCCTTCGACTTTTCAAAAGGGAAAACTTTCGTTCGTTTTTCCACGTAAAATACGAACTGTGGCATGAAACCGTTTCAACTCGGCTTCGCCCACTAGAACGGTGCACGACAAGCCTTATTTATTTATACCGGCTGCATCGTAGTATAACTAAATTGTTAGCTCAGTGGCTAAGGTGAACGGTTTATCATACTGAGGTTCTGAGTTCAATTCCGGCATTTGTCTTTTTCTGCATGGTTTTTTACCTTGCCTTTCTTGATAACATTCAGTTCCACTCACCTAAATATATTTCGTTACATGGAAGAATTTTCTTTCAGGTGGTGTTACTCATAAGTTTTGACTTTTTATCCTTTAACTTTTAGGGATTTTCCAGGACAGTTCAGCCATTTCATCAGCAAGTTCAGCTTTCATTAAGCAGTACAGCATTCAATCTTTGACAACCTTAGTTTGATTCTTCCAGCCCTTACAACTTCCACACAATTTTAGCTAGAGACACCATTCAAACGTTAAAATGATCAGAGCAGCTTAAAGCACACACACAAACACTCGATGTATGTTAGAAAAAACAGTGGGAGCAAATCTAAGTTAGTTTTGATGTATTTTTTATTTTCCTCCTCGTAGCTGGAAGCTGCAGTTCAAACATGTGCTCCAGCCATCTTGTGAACAAACGTCAGGACCCTGGCCTTAGCCCCGCCCACGGCCGCTAAGGCTCATGGGAAGTGTTAATTCCCACACCATGAGTTAGGCGGCTGTTACGAGAAGTGACTATCATGTTGTTACTCCACATATATTACTGGTTAAATGACATTATAATGCGGGGTCATTCAGCTAGCTAGCTGATGATCAATATGTCTCTCCATTATACATGGATGACTGTGCTGTGATTGATGATACATGCACAGTTGGGAAATTTAATAATGTGGCACAGAATTTTACATGGTGCCCCCTACTGGATGAGATTACTGTATGTCTACTTTAGTTTTAAATGATCAATGCATTAGACTGTACCATCAAGGTTTGAAATCATTAAGACATAGGGAGGGTTTGGCAGCCATTTTGTGTTTTCAAATTTGATACCTTTGTTGCTTTTAACTTTCCTACGTTTGACATGCCTTTAGCTAGAAACACCGTTCAAACATTAAACTGCTCATAAGACTTTGTATTTCAATATAAGTTTTGAAATTATTATGGGATGGCAACACCAACTACGGTTTTCGGCCATTTTGTGCCTAAATGTGAGGCGATTTTAAACTGTTTTTTTAAACCTATTTTAACCATTTTACTGTTGCTATGTTAAGATCTTTCAGCCTAATCCTTTCAGCTATTACTTTTGGTCTTTCAAATCCTTGAACCTTTCAAGGTTTTCCAGGATTTTCCAAGATTTTTCCTCCATTAAAATACATTGAGAATCCTTGAAAACCTTTGGTTCTTTCAACCATCATAACTTCAACATGCCTTTAGCTACAGACACTGTTCAAACATTAAATTGATCACAAGGCTTTGGAATATAAAATACGTTTATAAATCATTATGGGATGTCGACACAACCTACTGTTTGGTGGCAATTTCATTACAAAATCTGAAGCAAATATTGCAATAAACTTCATCCATGGCTAGAACCGAACATATTGAAATTCACTGGATCTGGACATATAAGGAATGTGGGCGTGGTTAGCAAACAAACTTTGTTGCTAAGGACGTCCAAAGGTTTACTTTTTCCAATTTGTCTGAAACTAATGTCGATTTGTTCGTCATCCCCAGGCGACCCAAACATAAAATGGTTGCTATGGAGATAAAATTAATAGAAAAGCCGCCATTTTCAAAAAAGTGGATATTCTGTCAACTTAGAACATGTAGTTTTACCAATATGATACTCTAAAACAATGTGTTTTTTTGAGTCAGTTGATGATGCTGATTTCAGTGCTAGCTCTTTTAGCTATATTAGCAACATCTTCACATTTTCAAAAGTTTAGCCATTTTTTCAACAATTTCAGCTTTAATGCTTAACTCCTTCTACAAACTTTGACCTATTTTAGCCATTCTACTATTACAATGTTCAACTTTTTCAGCTTATTCCTGCTAGGAGTTTTGTACCTTTACCTTTTCAAGGTTTTCCAGTACAGTTCAGCCATTTCTTCAGCTAATTCAGCTTTCATTCAGCACTACAGCATTCAACCCTGCATTTTCTTCTGGAAATGCAGCTCCTTCTAGTTTATTATTATTATTATTTATACTATCTTCCGCCGTTTTTTGACACTTAACTACTTCTACAATTTTTAACCGATTTTTACCATTCAACTTTTAAAATGTTCAGCTCTTTCAGCTTATTATTGGTATGACTTTTGGTTTTTCAAATCCTTTTACTTTTAAAGATATTCCAGTTTTTCCGGGAATTTTTGCCCTATTAAAATGCATTGGGAAGTTATGGTGCCCGAGGCGCCCAGTTCGACACCCGGTTCGGACGCTTCAAAATTTTCTTCCAACCAACTTTTAAAATGTTCAACTCTTTCAACTTATTACAGTTATTACTTTTGGTCATTCAAATCATTGAACTTTTTAAGATATTCCAGGATTTTCCAGGATTTTTTGCTCCATTAAAATACATAGAGAATCCTTGTGCTAAACTTCTTTTACAGGTTTTTACTTACTTTAACCATTGTATGAAACAGTTCAGCTCATTCCTTTACTTCAAATCTTCAAATTTTCATTAATTCAGCCATTTTTTCAATAATTTCAGGCCTTGTTTAACTCCTTTTACAATTTTTTTACCTCCAAAATTTTTTTTACCACCACTTTTGGTCCTTCAAATCCTTCGACATTTCAAAAGTGAAGGCTCATGGGAAAGTGTTGATTCCCAAACCATGAGTTAGGTGGCTGTTACGAGAAGTGACTATGATGTTTTTGCACCACATAAGTTAGTGGTTAAATGAAAATATAATGCTGTATCATTCTGCTAGCTAGCTGATAATCAATATATCTCTCCATTATACATGGATGTGTATGCAAAACCTCATGGCACATGCATAGTTGAGAGAATTGGTCTTGACGCTTTGCATTTGCAAGATTGTCTCCTGCTGCAGGATGTGGCTCCACTTTTACTGTCAAATGATTAGTGCTTTGTATTACAACATCAAGGTTTGAAGTCATTATGGGATGGAGACTGTTTGGCAGCCATTTTGTGTTTTTCAAATCTGAAGCCTTTGTTTCTTTAAACAAATATAACTTCAACATACTTGTAGCTAGAGACATCGTTCCAACATTAAAATGATCACAAGGTTTTGGACTATTAAATACGTTTAGAAATTATTATGGGATGTCGACACAACCTAATGTTGGTTGCCTTTTTATGACAAAATCTGAAGCAAATTTTTGCTCCATTATATTACATAGGGAATTCTTGTGCTTAACCTCTTTTACAGGTTTTCATCTATTTTAACCATTTTACTTTTAAAATGTTCAGCTCTGTTCAGCCATTTCTTTTACAAATTAAGCTTTCTTTCAGCAATACAGCATTCAACCCTGCATTTTCTTCTGGAAATGCAGCTCCTTCTAGTTTATTGGTTGAATGCTGTAAAGCATTCAACCCTTTGTTTTCCTGTTTCTCTTTATTGGTTGAATGCTGTAAAGCATTCAACCCTTTGTTTTCCTGTTTCTCTTTATTTCTTTATTATTATTTACACTATCTTCCGCCGTTTTTTGACACTTAACTACTTCTACAATTTTTAACCTATTTTAACCATTCAACTTTTAAAATGTTCAGCTCCTTCAGCTTATTCCAGCTATGACTTTTGGTTTTTCAAATCCTTGTACTTTTTAAGATATTCCAGTTTTTCCGGGAATTTTTGCCCTATTAAAATGCATTGGGAAGTTATGATGCACGAGGCGCTCGGTTCGACACCCGGTTCGGACGCTTCAAAATTTTTTACCATTTTACTTTTAAAATGTTCAACTCTTTCAACTTATTACAGTTATTACTTTTGGTCATTCAAATCATTGAACTTTTTAAGATATTCCAGGATTTTCCAGAATTTTTGGCTCCATTAAAATACATAGAGAATCCTTGTGCTTAACTTCTTTTACAGGTTTTTACTTACTTTAACCATTGTATGAAACAGTTCAGCTCATTCTTTTCCTTCAAATCTTCAAATTTTCATTAATTCAGCCATTTTTTCAATAATTTCAGGCCTTGTTTAACTCCTTTTACAATTTTTTTACCTCCAATATTTTTTTTTTACCACCACTTTTGGTCCTTCAAATCCTGCGACTTTTCAAAAGTGAAGGCTCATGGGAGTGTTGATTCCCAAACCATGAGTTAGGTGGCTGTTACGAGAAGTGACTATCATGTTTTTGCACCACATAGGTTAGTGGTTTAATGAAAATATAATGCTGTATCATTCAGCTAGCTAGCTAACTGATGATCAATATATCTCTCTATTATACATGGATGTGTTTGCAAAAAGTAATGGCACATGCATAGTTGAGAGAATTGATCTTGAAGCTCTGCATATGCCAGAATATCTCCTGCTGCAGGAAGTGGCTACACTTTTACTGTCAAATGATTAGTGCTTTGGATTACAACATCAAGGTTTGATGTCATTGTGGGATGGAGACTGTTTGGCAGCCATTTTGTGTTTTTCAAATTTGAAACCTCTGTTTCTTTCAACCAATATAACTTCCACATACTTGTAGCTAGAGACACCGTTCAAACATTAAAATGATCACAAGGCTTTGGACTATTAAATACGTTTAGAAATCATTATGGGATGTCGACACAACCTACTGTTGGTGGCCTTTTTATGACAAAATCTGAAGCAAATATTGCAATAAACTTCATCCATGGCTGGAACTGAACATATTGAAATTCACTGGATCTGGACATATAAGGAATGTGGGCGTGGTTAGCCAACAAACTTCGTTGCTAAGGACGTCCAAAGGTTTACTTTTTCCAATTTGTCTGAAACTGACGTCGATTTGTTCGTCATCCCATGCCGACCCAAACGTAAAATGGTTGCTATGGAGATAAAATTAATAGAAAAGCCGCCATTTTGAAAAAAGTGGATTTTAAGTCAACTTAGAACATGTAGCTTTTACCAATATGATACTCTTAAACAATGTAGTTTTTTGAGTCAGTTGATGATGCTGATGCTAGCACTTTCAGCCATTTTAGCATCATCTTCAAATTTTCAACAGTACATCCATTTTTTCAACAATTTCAGCTTTCATGCTTAACTCCGTCTACAAATTTTGACCTGTTTTGGTCATTCTACTTTTACAATGTTCACCTTTGACTTGTGGTCCTTTAACTTTTCAAAATATTTCAGGATTTTGCAGGCAGTTCAGCCATTTTTTTTGAACAATTTCAGCTTTCATGCTTAACTCCTTCTACAATGTTTGACCTATTTTAGACATTCTACTTTTACAATGTTCAGCTTTTTCATCATATTTCTGCTTTCATTCAGCAATACAGCATTCAACCCTGCATTTTCTTCTGGAAATGCAGCTCCTTCTAGTTTCTTTATTATTATTTACACTATCTTCCGCCGTTTTTTGACACTTAACTACTTCTACAATTTTTAACCTATTTTAACCATTCAACTTTTAAAATGTTCAGCTCCTTCAGCTTATTCCAGCTATGACTTTTGGTTTTTCAAATCCTTGTACTTTTTAAGATATTCCAGTTTTTCCGGGAATTTTTGCCCTATTAAAATGCATTGGGAACTTATGGTACATGAGGTTCGCGGTTCGACACCCGGTTCGGACGCTTCAAAATTTTCTACCTTTCAACTTTGAAAATATTCAAATCTTTCAACTTATTACAGTTATTACTTTTGGTCATTCAAATCATTGAACTTTTTAAGATGTTCCAGGATTTTTTGCTCCATTAAAATACATAGGGAATCACTGTGCTTAACCTCTTTTACAGGTTTTCACCTATTTTAACCATTTTACTTTTAAAATGTTAAGCTCTTTCAGCTCAGTTCAGCCATTTCTTTTACAAATTAAGCTTCCTTTCAGCAATACAGCATTCAACCCTGCATTTTCTTCTGGAAATGCAGCTCCTTCTAGTTATTATTATTATTTATACTATCTTCCGCCGTTTTTTGACACTTAACTACTTCTACAATTTTTAACCTATTTTTACCATTCAACTTTTAAAATGTTCAGCTCTTTCAGCTTATTATTGCTATGACTTTTGGTACTTCTAATCCTTGTACTTTTTAAGATATTCCAGTTTTTCCGGGAATTTTTGCCCTATTAAAATGCATTGGAAAGTTATGGTGCAAGAGGTTCCCGGATCGACACCCGGTTCGGACACTTGAAATTTTTCTACCATTCCCCTTTTTAAATGTTCAACTCTTTCAACTTATTACAGATATTACTTTTGGTCATTCAAATCATTAACATTTTTAAGATATTCCAAGATTTTGCAGGATTTTTGCTCCATTAAAATACATAGGGAATTCTTGTGCTTAACCTTTTTTACAGGTTTTCACCTTTTTTAACCATTTTACTTTTAAAATGTTGAGCTCTTTCAGCTCAGTTCAGCCATTTCTTTTACAAATTAAGCTTTCTTTCAGCAATACAGCATTCAACCCTGCATTTTCTTCTGGAAATGCAGCTCCTTCTCGTTGGTTGAATGCTGTAAAGCATTCAACCCTTTGTTTTCCTGTTTCTCTTTATTTATTATTGGTTGAATGCTGTAAAGCATTCAACCCTTTGTTTTCCTGTTTCTCTTTATTTATTATTCTTTACGCCTATCTTCCGCCGTTTTTCGCCGCTTAACTCGTTCTACAATTTTTAACCGATTTTAACCATTCAACTTTTAAAATGTTCAGCTCTTTCAGCTCATTCCTGCTATGACTTTTGGTTTTTCAAATCCTTTTACTTTTTAAGATATTCCAGGTTTTCCGGGAATTTTTGTTCCATTGAAATACATGGAGAATTTTTCGTGCAGAAGTTCACAGCTAAACTCCTTCTACAATTTTTCACCTATTTTAACCGTTTGACTATGACAATGTTCAGCTCTTTCATCTTATTCTAGCTATGACATTTTGGTTCTTAAAATCCTTGAACTTTTCCAGATATTCCCGGATATTCCCGGATTTTCCAATCTTTTTGCTCCATTGGCCACACCTTTGCTTCTTTAAACAATTGTAACTTTAACATTCTTTTGGCTAGAGACACCGTTCAAATATTGAAATGTTCACAAGGATTTGGACTTCAACATAAGGTTCAAAATTATTATGGGATGGCAACACCACCTACAGTTTGGCGGCCATTTTGTGCCAAAATGTGAGGCAATTTTAAACTTCTTCAAACTTTCACCTATTTTTACCATTCTACTATTACAATGTTCAACCCTTTCATCTTATTCCTTTCAGCTATGACTTTTGGTCCTTCACATCTTTGAACTTTTCCAGATATTCCCGGATATTCCCAGATTTTCCAATCTTTTTGCTCCATTGGCCACACCTTTGCTTCTTTAAACAATTGTAACTTTAACATTTTTTTGGCTAGAGACACCGTTCAAATATTGAAATGTTCACAAGGTTTTGGACTTCAACATAAGGCTCAAAATTATTATGGGATGGCAACACCACCTACAGTTTGGCGGCCATTTTGTGCCAAAATGTGAGGCAATTTTAAACTTCTTCAAACTTTCACCTATTTTTACCATTCTACTATTACAATGTTCAACCCTTTCATCTTATTCCTTTCAGCTATGACTTTTGTCCTTCAAATCTTTGAACTTTTCAAGATTTTCCAGGATTTTTGCTCCATTAAAATGCATAGGGAATTCTTGTGCTTAACCTCTTTTACAGGTTTTTACTTTTTTTAACCATTTTACTTTTAAAATGTTGATCTCTTTCAGCTCAGTTCAGCCATTTATTTTACACATTAAGCTTTCTTTCAGCAATACAGCATTCAACCCTGCATTTTCTTCTGGAAATGCAGCTCCTTCTAGTTGGTTGAATGCTGTAAAGCATTCAACCCTTTGTTTTCCTGTTTCTCTTTATTTATTATTCTTTACGCCTATCTTCCGCCGTTTTTCGCCGCTTAACTCGTTCTACAATTTTTAACCGATTTTAACCATTCAACTTTTAAAATGTTCAGCTCTTTCTGCTTATTTGTGCTATGACTTTTGGTTTTTCAAATCCTTTTACTTTTTAAGATATTCCAGGTTTTCCGGGAATTTTTGCTCCATTGAAATACATGGAGAATTTTTCGTGCAGAAGTTCACAGCTAAACTCCTTCTACAATTTTTCACCTATTTTAACCGTTTGACTATGACAATGTTCAGCTCTTTCATCTTATTCTAGCTATGACATTTTGGTCCTTCAAATCTTTGAACTTTTCCAGATATTCCAGGATATTCCTGGATTTTCCAATCTTTTTGCTCCATTGGCCACACCTTTGCTTCATTAAACAATTGTAACTTTAACATTCTTTTGGCTAGAGACACCGTTCAAATATTGAAATGTTCACAAGGATTTGGACTTCAACATAAGGTTCAAAATTATTATGGGATGGCAACACCACCTACAGTTTGGCGGCCATTTTGTGCCAAAATGTGAGGCAATTTTAAACTTCTTCAAACTTTCACCTATTTTTACCATTCTACTATTACAATGTTCAACCCTTTCATCTTATTCCTTTCAGCTATGACTTTTGGTCCTTCACATCTTTGAACTTTTCCAGATATTCCCGGATATTCCCAGATTTTCCAATGTTTTTGCTCCATTGGCCACACCTTTGCTTCTTTAAACAATTGTAACTTTAACATTCTTTTGGCTAGAGACACCGTTCAAATATTGAAATGTTCACAAGGTTTTGGACTTCAACATAAGGTTCAAAATTATTATGGGATGGCAACACCACCTACAGTTTGGCGGCCATTTTGTGCCAAAATGTGAGGCAATTTTAAACTTCTTCAAACTTTCACCTATTTTTACCATTCTACTATTACAATGTTCAACCCTTTCATCTTATTCCTTTCAGCTATGACTTTTGGTCCTTCACATCTTTGAACTTTTCCAGATATTCCCGGATATTCCCAGATTTTCCAATGTTTTTGCTCCATTGGCCACACCTTTGCTTCTTTAAACAATTGTAACTTTAACATTCTTTTGGCTAGAGACACCGTTCAAATATTGAAATGTTCACAAGGTTTTGGACTTCAACATAAGGCTCAAAATTATTATGGGATGGCAACACCACCTACAGTTTGGCGGCCATTTTGTGCCAAAATGTCAGGCAATTTTAAACTTCTTCAAACTTTCACCTATTTTTACCATTCTACTATTACAATGTTCAACCCTTTCAGCTTATTCCTTTCAGCTATGACTTTTGGTCCTTCAAATCTTTGAACTTTTCCAGATATTCCCGGATATTCCCGGATTTTCCAATTATTTTGCTCCATTGGCCACACCTTTGCTTCTTTAAACAATTGTAACTTTAACATTCTTTTGGCTAGAGACACCGTTCAAATATTGAAATGTTCACAAGGTTTTGGACTTCAACATAAGGTTCAAAATTATTATGGGATGGCAACACCACCTACAGTTTGGCGGCCATTTTGTGCCAAAATGTGAGGCAATTTTAAACTTCTTCAAACTTTCACCTATTTTTACCATTCTACTATTACAATGTTCAACCCTTTCATCTTATTCCTTTCAGCTATGACTTTTGGTCCTTCACATCTTTGAACTTTTCCAGATATTCCCGGATATTCCCAGATTTTCCAATGTTTTTGCTCCATTGGCCACACCTTTGCTTCTTTAAACAATTGTAACTTTAACATTCTTTTGGCTAGAGACACCGTTCAAATATTGAAATGTTCACAAGGTTTTGGACTTCAACATAAGGCTCAAAATTATTATGGGATGGCAACACCACCTACAGTTTGGCGGCCATTTTGTGCCAAAATGTCAGGCAATTTTAAACTTCTTCAAACTTTCACCTACTTTTACCATTCTACTATTACAATGTTCAACCCTTTCAGCTTATTCCTTTCAGCTATGACTTTTGGTCCTTCAAATCTTTGAACTTTTCCAGATATTCCCGGATATTCCCGGATTTTCCAATTATTTTGCTCCATTGGCCACACCTTTGCTTCATTAAACAATTGTAACTTTAACATTCTTTTGGCTAGAGACACCGTTCAAATATTGAAATGTTCACAAGGTTTTGGACTTCAACATAAGGTTCAAAATTATTATGGGATGGCAACACCACCTACAGTTTGGCGGCCATTTTGTGCCAAAATGTGAGGCAATTTTAAACTTCTTCAAACTTTCACCTATTTTTACCATTCTACTATTACAATGTTCAACCCTTTCATCTTATTCCTTTCAGCTATGACTTTTGTCCTTCAAATCTTTGAACTTTTCCAGATATTCCCGGATATTCCCAGATTTTCCAATGTTTTTGCTCCATTGGCCACACCTTTGCTTCTTTAAACAATTGTAACTTTAACATTCTTTTGGCTAGAGACACCGTTCAAATATTGAAATGTTCACAAGGTTTTGGACTTTAACATAAGGTTCAAAATTATTATGGGATGGCAACACCACCTACAGTTTGGCGGCCATTTTGTGCCAAAATGTGAGGCAATTTTAAACTTCTTCAAACTTTCACGTATTTTAATCCTTCTACTATTACAATGTTCAACCCTTTCAGCTTATTCCTTTCAGCTATGACTTTTGGTCTTTCAAATCCTTGATCCTTTCAAGATATTCCATGCTTGTACAGGATTTTCCAAGATTTTTGCTCCATTTAAATACATTGAGAATCCTTTTTTACCACCATTTTGGCCCTTCAAATCCTCTGACTTTTCAATAGTGAAAACTTTCGTTCGTTTTTTCAAAGTAAAAAACTAACTTTGGCATGAAATTGTTTCAACTCGGCTTCTCCTAATACACGACAAGCCTGATTAATGTATACCGGCTGCTTTATGTTGTCACAAAAGTGTTAGCTCACTGACTTAACAAGTGGGTTCATAATACTGAGGTTCCGAGTTCGAGGCTGGCTTTGAACTGCTGCGTTTGCATTCTTTTTTACCTTGCCTTTTTTGATAAAATTGAGTTCCACGAACTCAATTTTATTTCGTTACTGGAAGCATTTTCTTTCAGGTGGGGTTACTCATAAGCTTTGACTTTTTATCCTTTTACTTTTAAAGATTTTTCAGGATTTTCCAGGACAGTGCAGCCATTTCATCAGCAAATTCAGCTTTCATTCATTGTTCCTTTATCTTTTCAAGAACCTTTGCTTTTTCCAACCATAACAGCTTCCACACAATTTTAGCTAGAGACACCATTCAAACGTTAAAATGATCAGAGCAGCTTAAAGCACACACACAAACACTCGATGTATGTTAGAAAAAACAGTGGGAGCAAATCTAAGTTAGTTTTGATGTTTTTTTTATTTTCCTCCTCGTAGCTGGAAGCTGCAGTTCAAACATGTGCTCCGCAGCCATCTCGTGGACAAGCGTTGGGACCCGGGCCTTAGCCCCGCCCACGGCCGCTAAGGCTCATGGGAAAGTGTTGATTCCCAAACCATGAGTTAGGTGGCTGTTACGAGAAGTGAGTATCATGTTTTTTACACCCCATATGTTAGAGGTTAATGGCAATATTTTGCTGTGTCATTCAGCTAGCCAGCTGAAGATCAATATGCTTCTCAATTAGACTTGGATAAGTATGCTAAAACTAATGGCACACACATATTTGAGAGAATTGATCTTGAGGCTCAGCATTTGACATGATGTAACCTGTTGCAGGAGGTGACTCCACTTTTACTGTCAAATGATCAGTGCTTTGCACTATGACATCAAGTCATTATGGGATGGAGACTGTTTGGCAGCCATTTTGTGTTTTTCAAATCTGAAGCCTTTGATTCTTTAAATGAATATAACTTCAACATACTTAAAAATTAAAACACCCATTGGTTGAAACTTTGGAATACCTTATCATTGTCAGATGTATAAATAAAATTAAAGCAAAAAATTAAGTAATATTAACATAAATTGTGTTAGATAGTCATACAAATTTGAGTTGAATAAACTTCATTTAATGAGGTGTGATCAATTGGAGTGATTCAATTAAGTTGGATCAACTTTTATCTTTTGAGAGTGAGCAACAATATTAATTTAAAGTTGGGTCCAACTGCAGTATTTAGATTGAATCAACTTAAATTTATTAGTTTGAACCTAAGTACATTAAGTAGGACCAATATGATTCATTTTTGTTCAAGTAACGCTATCTAATCATGTGGAAATCATTTCCATAATTTTTTTTATGTTCATTCAAAGTGAACGTTTTTTGAGTGTAGTTTAGCTGCTTTTTTTTTATCCTTATTCAATAAAGGAACATAATGTTACACATTGTGTTTTCATATTTTAATGGAATGTGTATTATTTTGTATGACAGAGTACTAGGGCCCCACTGAGGAAAAAGGATAAAGTCGTAAATTTATGAGACTGGTTCTTTCTGCAGAAAAGCAACATATTCTTTTTACAGTTTTGATAGTTATGAAAATGTGATACTTCATATTCTGGCACATCAGCATGTCTTCGTTTATGAAACCATACTGAGGTACAATTTCACAAAATGCCCCACATCTGTCATTTTAACAACTGTCCTCCTTTAAAACAACTGGTTACAATATTATGACTCGTCTTTTTTTCCCTCTGTGGCCCTAATATTGTATCATTTTACATATAGCCTTATAGTCTATGGGAAACTGTAAATTATCTAATGATAGCAACATCATCTAAAACTCATTATTTATCCAAAATGATTGAAATTAATGATCACAAACGTTTGAATAATGACAGTGGGTCTAGTTATATGTGATAACAATGTATAGTGAGCAGTGAAATAACTATTGGTTTCCATTTGTGGCGACTGCTGACTGACGTTAGGGATGAGATTAAATAGATCCTGGAATTTAGCCCGGTCTGGAGCAGGCTAGCTCCACAGAATAAATCTCCATGGTAACTTATACCATAACATATCCTCCTGCCCCCTATCCAGCTTTAGTGCAACCAGATTGGGGATCAATTGAGCCAGGATCACCAAGATATCCTGGCTTAATCCCTTATCCTACTTTTGTGCAACAGGCCCCTGCACACAGATTTTGAATGAGCCATTATTTTTTTTAGCTTTATCAGTGATTATTGTATACTAATAATTCTTGTTTTTTAGCTGCAGAAGAAACTGCTGTCACCACATCCTCTGTTGAAAGGGAAAACGTTGATGCTGCTGCTGGTAAGTTCAAATCCCCCCAACATGGAACCTATATAAAACTTATTGCTTCATTATTACTGAAAAGAAAGTCATACATTTGGGCACACACACAGACAAAAGTGAAGGCTCTTCTTCCAACATTCTGCTTCCAGCGTCACAGCAACTGTTCTGTAGATTTGATGAGACTGTTTGACTTTTCACTTGTTGCTGTTGTTGAAGTTCTGTATCTCATGTTCCAGAGGCTCCAAGAGAGAAGTGTATGGAAGAGAAACCTACTGGATCCAAAATCCCACCAACCTCAAATCCAATTGGTCCAGCTGAATGACCAACCACACTCTCTGATCCAGAAAGAATGGATTTGGTGCAAAGAGGTCCTTTTAAGACTGAGAAAGACTCTGACTTTCCAAAACCACCCTCAGTGAGCTGTTGTGTTCTTTATTTTGGATTGTTTTATCATTATATGATTTTCTATTAATTATTAATATTAATTAATATATATATATATATATATATATATATATATATATATATATATATATATATATATATATATATATATATATATATATATATATATTATATAGGGAGAGAGAGAGATGATTTTATATATAATTTTTTACAAAATATTTTTGTTGAATTGCTGTTTTATCTTTATTTATATTAAGCTTTAATCGTTTCTTTATTTCTTTTTTTATTGTTTTTTGTAAATGATCACCCCATACAGTATATTGAACCACTTTTCTCCGTTTATCTCTGTTTCAAACTGGACAAGACTGCGTGTGTAAACTTCTGTCCAATCAGAAGGTCTGAAGGCTGGTCGTTGCCTAAACCTGCTAGAAAACCCCGGTGATACCACCTCAAAATCTAATTGGCTGAAAGAAATGATTGACAGACATTGAATTTGGTCAAAACCATCACCTTGCCTGGCAGCAGAGGACAGCTGAAATGTGATTGGTTAAATGCTCCATTGTGAAAACCTTGCCCAGCAACAGTGTGTCCGGCACGTGAGGGATGCGTAAGAAGTATTTAAGTCCAGTGGCGGCAAAATCGGCACTTCGAAGCTGAGCTGACAAGAAGCTGGAGGTAAGTCACTTCAAAGAAAGAAAAAAAAGGAGGAATTTGTTTAAAAATTCTTAATTTCATATTTTTCTTATAAAAATGGACACTTAATGTTTATTAATACTATTTCTGAAAGTTAAATTTAGTTTTCCAGCAGTTTTTTCTGTGTGTCTGATTTTTTTTTATAATATAAGGCTTGACTGTTTCAGGGTTTTCACAAAACTAATGTCTTTTTTTATATAGCTAATATTAATATATGTATTTTAATGTGTATGGGTATGTGAAGCAGTTTATTTTAAAGCGAGTAATAACAACTTATATGAAATTATGGAGTAATAACTGAAGGACAATGTTAGGTAACTTTTGCTGTCTTTTCTCTTTTTTTCCTCTCATCTCAGAATGGCACTCAGCCAAGTTTTAAACAGTAGAAAGAGTGGCCCATACGCAGCCCCCCCACCGCTGCATATACATATTTTGAAAGAGAAGGAAAAGTCCCAAGTTATTTCTTGGGACTTTTCCAACAGTTCAGTTGTTCCACAAATAAAAAAACAAAACAAGGTGGTTATCATCAGTGATGGTCAGTCGGTTGCCAAAATGACCTTATTTGAGGAACTATCCTCTAAAGTCTGCGTGGGGAGGAATTACATCATGAAGGGATATAAGCTGCAGGGAACATATCCCCCCTATGCAATTCTCCCCACCCCCCACACGGCCTTCTACTGGACTTCACCTGTTTCAGTGACAGAGTCACTGAAAGAGGAGGCAGACCGACTCCTGGATCCACCGTCCATTTTAACACCCCTGATGAACCTGGACCAGGTGGAAGGTCAACCCCTCCTCACTTTCGAAGGAAAAGTTTTGGAGGTAAGGATGTACAAGTCATGTAATTGCATACAATCCACCTTAACAGGTCATGTAATTTTTTTCACATTAATTGTCTTCATTAGGTGTTTGCTATCAGGAGGGTGAAAAGTGGGAGGTACGACGTACCAATGAGACAGATTCGTTTACAGCAAGTATGTACTTATGAACGTTTAAATACTGTGTGTATGTGCGTGTGCATAACAATAACTTCTCTCTCTGTACAGGACAGGGCAGAGGTGAGCATATGTCTGTGGCGGGAGGCGGCCATTTTTCCCTTTGAGGCGGGTGGCCATGTGAGGCTCACGCACATGAAACGGGGATCTTCGGTGGGGGGCCACTTCCAGTCAACAAATTACACCTTAATAGAGGTATGGACTAAAACAGCAAAAATGATAATGAAATGACACTGTAAAATGATATATGCTTAAGAGTAAAGTTGGGAAGTAATTAATAAAAATTGTTTTGGTAGGTGGTCATCCAAGCTGCTGAGGAGGTGCAGCTAAATATCATAGCTGTCAGGGAGGGGAGGGAGAAGGGGGACCTGGAGCTGCTCCTGGAGGACTTTGAGACCCTGGAGGTGGAAGCAGAGCTCTGGGACTCTCTGGGGCATTCATTTGAAGACGGCCCTCTGAGGATTCGGGCTGAGAGAACGGGCAAGAGGGTGTCTAAAATTACTGTCCTGAATGAAATGTGAGAAAATAAATGAAATATGTTGTTGCATTAAGTTATGTTGTTATTTTTTCTAAGTATTTTCATGAAATTAATGTTTTTATTCAATGTTAAAGTCTGTTTCAGATTAAAATTTTGATTGTTCAAGGGTTTATTTAATCGTGTTTTTATTTTGCATTCATACATTGAGAAGCAGCCATGAATTTTCATTCCCAGATTAAGGCTATTTAAATTTTTCTTATGAAGAAAGTCTAGGAGATCCGTGGGAGATATTATTTCAAAATCATCCATGGATTAGATTATAGTCAGCTGTGTTTTTAACTGAAAGGGATCAAAAACTGCTCTGTGACTCTCAATCTGGAAAAAGGCTGCGTGCAAAAACTTCTGTCCAATCAGAAGGTCTGAATGCTGAACGTTGAAACTCCCGGTGACACCAACTCAAAATCTGATTGGTTGAAAGAAATGAATTACAGACATCGATTTTGGTCAAAACCATCACCCCTGCCTGGCAACAGGACAGCTGAAACGCTATTGGTTAATTTGCATATTCCGAGTTACATTGAATGCCTCATCCTGTTACAGCTGCGTCACAATCTCCGTCTCTGTAGTTCGCTACCGACTCTCTTCAGGTAAGTTTGTCGCAGGTCCAGTCAGGTTCAGATTAGTCTAATTTCGAACTAATTGTGCTCTACTTTTTACCAAAAAGTTATTATACATTTATAAGTGTAACTTTTTTTTAAATTACCCAGCCCCGGGAAAATGCAGGGCTGTTTGTTGAGGAAAGAATCGTTTAGACATTAGCTTGTTCATGTTAGTGCTAACACAACATGCTAGTTAACGGAGTTACTAAACTGTTAAATAAAGTTAACTTAAGTCTTGCGGTTCAAGGTTTTTCAGATTAACTGAATTGTTAAAGGTCACCACAACGTCAGAGAGTTTCAGTACTTTATAAAACAAAAAGTAAAAATACAATTAAAGTATAAATACATAATGTTCACAGTTGTAACTTGAAACTAAACTTGTCTCGACGTATACACGTCAAACCGTTTTAGTGGTTTATTAATTACAAAGTAAAAATATATTAAAGTTCAATTACAACATTTTTCACAGTCGTAACCTAATGTATTATTTCAGTATAATAAGTATAGATATATTATAACTAAAGTACATGTTTAAATACTATAATTTTTCTGTTTTAAAGCACTTGCACAAATAAAGTATCAAAGTTTAAATCACTACCTTTATGTAATGTAATAAAAATAACAATATATCCAGATTTTTGGTGAGCTTAAAAGTGACAGAAATTAACTGGATAACAAGTTTTTATTTTTTTTCTCCTAGTCTGAGTGAACTTCACTGTGTTTCAGCTGGTAAGTGCACACCCTACAATCTTTTTCTCTACTTTATAATGGACTGCTTTTTAATTTTAAACAAATGTGGTCTACTCTGAGCTCAGATATTGTGTTTTTTAATGTGGTACTGTGTTCTTGCTCACTAAAGTCCCACATTTCTTCCACTTTCTGATCCACATCACCCTTAAGTCTCTGATTTGTTCTGACATTAATGACTGCACTTTATTACATTAACAGCTCTTTAGTGTTTACGTTGTTCTTGTAACAAAGTGCAGTAGTAGACTAAACTTTATCCTTCCAACAACTTAAAAATGGTATGTAAAATATTTATATCAAACTTTGTAGTATTATTCAGAATTTTTAATTTTTATGTGGATCTATCTTATGGTTTATAAACTGCATTGCTAAAGAAACTAGTGGCATCTGTTTTGTGTATGAAATTTTGCTGGCTGGACAGTTTTACACTTTTTTACATCATTTTTTTGTGTGTCTTCCAGGGGATCCTGTGTCCACGCTCTCTGCTCTCTTGTTATCTTGGCTTTTTCTAGACTTTGCCTTTATCTATATAAACTCTTTTAAATACCCTATCACTATTCTGTCACTATTCTGCATATCCTCAATCTTTAATCCTCTAATTTTTTTGTCACATCTTTTTTTTTTTTTTTTCTGCTTCATCTCCACTCTGATTTTCTGCTATACCTCCTTTCAGGTGAAAAGTGCCTATTTCTCAGCGAATAAGTGCTGCAGGTGAAAAGTGCCTGGTCTTTGTTCGGAAAACTATATACGAAACCCAACTATAAGACCTGTGAAAGATACCAGATTTCAAATATATAAGATCCAACTGATTGTTTGACCAAACTTCTGTCAGGTTAAAAGTGCCTGAGGCAAATACGTGCCAACAATCTTGCTTGATTCCAAAGATACCAGATTTTGTATTGTGTCTAAATCTGAAGTCTGAAGAATGCCTAGGAAGAACCAGCGTTCCCAGTCCCAGAAGGCCCGATGGAAGAACGTGAGAGAAGGTGCAGCTGCCGGTGAAAAAGAAGCTCCTCAGATCGTGAACCTGGTAAACGTGTCTGCTGAGAGTCCAGAGGTCCTACATGGTGGTCAACAATTACAGAAAGGTTCATATGCTGATGCTGTGAAGAAAGGATGTCACCCTGATAGTTTCAGTGAAGTAGAACACATTTCTGATGGAGATACTTTCTCAGCTGTAGTTCACCATGATGCTACTCACAAACCTCCATTTGCTCGGAGACAGCAGGTACACCAGACTGAACCAGAAGAACCGAGTGCTGGACCATCTCATGTGGACAAGATGAAGCTGAAACTGCAACCATCTGTCAAACATGTTTCTGCATCTTACAGCCAAAGTTCTCTTAAATATGGTACATTTAGGAATACACAGTGTACAGCTAACAGTCAGGTGTTTTTGGCATTTCTGTATGAAAATGAGAACATTACTAGAGCAGATCTTGACCATGTTTTAGATAAAGGTGATGCGGTGTACAGACAGGTCAGACTAAGGTTTCCAACCAGTGTTTTTCTGGCCACCGATGAGTTACCAGAGGTAGTACCTGCACGTAGATCTACATTGTATGTGAACATGACTCTACCTGCCATTTATGGATCATTTCTAGGAGGAACCAACCTTCCCAGCCTTGAAGAAGGACTCAGCCACCTGTCTTCTGATGTCCAGTATGCTCTGCTGATCATGTCAGGTTTGACTGTTGCAGTTTTCCGATGTAGATCACATGATAACTACAACTACGGCTTCTTTGATCCTCATTCCCGTACTGCTGAAGGGTTACCATCTGCTCTTGGTACCGCTGTGATGTTGAAATTCACATATCTAACTGACATGATTGACAGGATCAAACTCTGCCACACCAAGTTTGACTCACAACCTTCCACCCTGTATGAGCTGAAGCCTGTCGAGTTTTCCAGTGTGAACACAGACGGCAGGAGAAACGTGTTGGACTGCAGACCAACTGTTGCTGAGTCACATGGAGCTGCTGATGGGTCAACCTCACATCCAGCTGCTGACCAGCCTCTGAACATCTCTCCACCCATGTCCACATCTGCTATCATCTCGGAAGAGTTATCTGCTGGTAATGTCACCTCAACTGTGCAGCAGGTAGGACTCATGATGTCTGAGACTACAACTGAACATGAACCTTCAGGTGAATCTACTTCATCACATGATGTTTCTGTCACTGACAGAAATCTAGACACTAAGGTAATCCAGACCACTGTCAAAGATCATCCTGATCCTGGACTTACAGAAACCTCCATTAATTTTTCAAGGCTTAGTAAGTCAGAAAGACGAAAAATGAGGAGAAGATTGATAAACTCCATGAAAAAAGGCCAGAAACAGGAGGATAAAAATAGTAAAGAAAGAGAAAAATATAAAAACAATCCTACTTTCAGAGAAAAGAAAACTCTGCAGAGTCAAAAGAATTATTCTGAGAACAGCCAACTTCGAGAAAAAAAGAAACTGAATATGAAGACATATTTTAAGAATTGTACTATTAAAAATGTAGACTTTCAACAAAAAAGAATACTGTACATTAGAGATCGTTACAGACAAAATGAAGAGTTCAGACAAAGTCGGAGATCTTGCATGAAGGAGAGATCTCATCAACATTACAGACAAAACGAACCGTTCAGACTGAAAAAAAAAATGTATTTAAGAAATCGTTACAGGCTAAATGAAGAGTTCAGACAAAGACAGAAAATGTATTTAAGAAACCGTTACAGGCTAAATGAAAAGTTCAGACAGAAACAGAAATCTTACATGAAGCAGAAATCTCATCAACGTTATGAAAATGACAGTTTTCCGTTTGAGACACAGACAGTTTATGAAACGGATGATGAGAGACAGATACAGAAGTAACTGTGCATTTAGACGGATGCACAACCTCAGATGTGCCATGATAATAAGAAAAAAGTACAGACAGATGAAGAGACCTACACAGACTGTAGAAACAGAGACGGACAACAGTTTGATTAAAAATGCCATTTCTGTCTTCAGGTCCAACATTCAAGCCGGACCTTCTTATGTTTGCACTGTGTGTCATAAAGCCTCGTTTCCAAACCAGGTCCTAGTCTGCAGAAGGTCCAGTTATGTAACCAACACAGCAGTCATTGAACCGTGCCTGACAGGTAAATATGTCCACGTGTGTGAAGGTTCCTGCAGAGACCAACCATGTTTAGTTCCTAGTGAGAGACGTAAGGAGTGGATTTGTCACACGTGTCACAGTTATGTAAAAAAAGGTGCTGTACCAGCTCTAGCTGCTGTCAACAACCTAGAACTGACAGAGATTCCTGATGAACTGAAAGACCTGAACATCCTGGAGAGACATCTGATCTCTAGGTGTATTCCTTTTGCTAAAATAATTCCTCTTCCTAAAGGCAGACAAAGACTGATTCGTGGCAATGTAGTGTGTGTTCCCTCACAGGTGCAGGAAACAGTGGAAGCTTTACCCAGACTAAGAAACGAGTCTCAGGTGATGAGAGTGAAACTGAAGAGACGCTTGTGTTACAAAGGTCATCAGCTGTTCCAGACGGTAACCTGGTCTAAACTTGTACGAGCGCTGCTCAAACTAAAACTTGTACACCCACAATACCAGGACATAACTATCAGAGATGAAGCTGAACTCTGTGACCCCACACTTCCTGATGAGGAGGAGGATGATGAGGATGATAGGATGGATGACGGTGATTATGATGAAGCAGATTTAATGGAGATAGACATGTGTGAGAAAAGTGCTATGTGTGAGTCTGAACGTGAAGTTGAGAGGTTAAGTGATGATGATGAACCAGCACAGCAGCAGAGAAATGATGATGATGAAGAGAATGAGCTGCCAAACGGAGGCTTTGCTTTGGAATCCTGTTTGCAGGTGCCAGACATTTCAGAAGAGATCATGTGTTTCTCTGATAAC
The DNA here is from genome assembly GCF_053564925.1 of Oryzias latipes. Taxonomy (NCBI): domain Eukaryota; kingdom Metazoa; phylum Chordata; class Actinopteri; order Beloniformes; family Adrianichthyidae; genus Oryzias; species Oryzias latipes. The sequence goes on from NC_136238.1 coordinate 19,971,233, forward strand.
ACCTATTGTGTTGCTCCCGCAGAAAGAAACAGTCCTGTCAGCTTCTTCAGAACCCCCAAACTGGAGGCCATGGCGTTCCCGGTGCAGTTTCCTACTGGTCAGAACACGCTGGACGAACACAGACGTATTAAAGTCACACCCAGTGGTTATTTCAAGGCTAGACTTTTTAACACAGATGATCGCTTTGCCAGAGACCCAACATATCTGTTTTTTGCCCAGTTTGTGACTGAGATCCACCTAGCCAACTCCAGCATGATGGTACAGCTGAGAAAAGGTAAAACTCTGACTAGAGATGGACGTAGGATAACCTCAGCTATGTTGCAGGACAAACAAGAGGTTGAGAGACTTGTGAGGAATAAAGATGCCATCAGGTTCATGCAGCCCCTGAGAGGAACTCCAGCCTACTGGCACAAAACCACCAGAGACCTGTATGCCATGATTCGACAGTTAGGAACGCCAACTTTCTTCTGTACATTTTCAGCAGCAGAGATGAGGTGGCCTGAAGTCATTACAGCTGTTAAGAGACAACAGGGTGAACAGGTTGACTTTGAAGCTCTAGACTGGTCAGAAAAGTGTGAGATCCTCAGATCCAATCCAGTGTGTGTGATGAGGCTTTTTGACAAACGGGTTGAATGTCTTTTCAGGGACTTGTTGTGTTCAGATGCTCAGCCTTTAGGAAAGGTCATTGACTTCTTTTACAGAGTAGAGTTTCAGCACAGAGGGAGTCCCCACATACACATGATGCTCTGGATTGATCAGGCCCCACAGGTGGAAGTAAACAGTGATCAGACTGTGTGTGATTTTGTTGACAGGTACATCTCAGCCCAACTTCCTGACCCAAGCACACAACCAGAACTTTACAAGAAGGTGACAGAGGTGCAGAAACACAGCAAGAACCACACTAGAACTTGTTTCAAGAGCGTGAACTCTGGGTGCAGGTTTGGTTTTCCTAAACCACCATGTAGACAAACCATGATAACAAGACCTGATGAAGATGACCACACCAGTGCTGCCAAGGAGAAACTCAGACCTCTGTACCAGCTCCTGATCGACCCTCAAACTGCTTCTTTGTCCTTGGACCAGCTCCTGGCTCAATGCAACCTGACGATGGCAGAGTATGAAGGCTACCTCCACAGCATGACCAGAAAAACGGCTTTGGTCCTGAAACGTCAGCCTAAAGACTCGTGGATAAACAATTACAATCCACATCTGCTTGAAGCCTGGGACAGCAACATCGACGTGTCCTACATCCTCAACGCTTACTCCTGCATCGAGTATCTGACCAAGTACATCACTAAGAAGGAGAGCGGCCTGTCTGACTATCTGAAAACTGTGATGGATAATGCTCACATGGACCGGGTGAACGAGTGTGATGAGATGAGAGCGGTCATGCAGGCTTATTCAAAAAAGAGAGAGATTAGTGCTCAGGAGTGTGTCACGCGTGCTTGTGGTTTACACATGAAAAAAGGTTCTCGTGCAGTTGTGTTTGTACCTACAGATGACAACCCAGTCCGCATGAGTCGACCTCTCTCGTTCCTGGAGAACACCACAGACGACTGCTGCAACATCTGGATGACCAGTCTGAGTGACAAATACAAGGCCAGACCGGAGACAGCGGAGTACGAGGGCATGTGTTTGGCTGATTTTGCTTCAACATGCAGGTTTGTCAGTGCTAACAAGTCAAAGAGTAAGAATGTTTTACCACTCCTCAATGACTTAGGGTTTGTGCAGAGACGGCGAAATGACAAAGCAGCTGTCATCAGATATTACCACTGTTCACAGGAGAAACACCCAGAGCAGTTTTACGGTAGACTTCTGAAACTGTATGTTCCTCATCGCTCAGACTCAGAGCTGAAGTCAGAGCACTTCCCAACCTATCAGTCCTTCTACCAGTCTGGCGTGTCGTATCTGCCGGGATCCGAAGACTATGAGTATGTGATTGACATCGTCAAACGAAACAGAAAGAGGTATGAGAAGAACAGTGAGGAGATTGAGAACGCTCTGCAGGAGTTTGAAGACAACGGAGACCAGGCGGTTGATGAGTGGTGTAATCTTGCTCCTGAATCTGATGTTGTGAGGGTGCAGTGTGATGATGACTTGCAGGCAGATGAGGCTGACAACGAACAGGAAAATGTCCCAGACTACAACCCTCAGTCTAACGCTGGAACAGAAGTCAGAGCCTTCAGAGAGCCTTCCTCCATTGACCCAGCAGTTCTACGTGGTATGTATCAGACCCTGAACCAGAAGCAGGCCTGTGTGTTCTATGCAGTCAGAGACTGGTGCATCAAACGTGTGTGTCAACTGGATCCAGAGCCGTTCTTCCTTTTTGTTAACGGTGGTGCAGGAACAGGTAAATCTCATCTGATCAAATGCATTTACTCAGAAGCCTCTAAGATCCTGAGGAAACTACCAGCACGTGCAGAGGAGGCCGACATCTCAAACCCAACTGTCTTGCTCACTGCTTTTACTGGTACCGCTGCCTTCAACATCTCAGGAACAACCCTCCACTCTCTCCTGAAGCTGCCTAGAAGCCTGAAACCTCCTATCTGTGGACTTGGTAACCAGCTGGATGAGGTCAGAGCTGAGCTTTTCAACGCTGAAATCCTGATTATTGATGAGATTTCCATGGTGTCAAGGCCTCTGTTTGCTTATGTAGATGCAAGGCTGAAACAGATCAAAGGCAGTCAGAAACCCTTTGGAGGAATGTCAGTTTTAGCCGTTGGAGATTTCTATCAGCTGCCACCAGTGCGACAGTCTAAACCCCTGTGTGTGTTTCAGCCGTCAGACATTGACCTGTGGTGGCAACATTTCCAGGTGGTCACTCTGACGGACATCATGCGGCAGAAAGACGACGTTGCCTTTGCAGAGCTGCTGAACAGACTTCGGGTGAAGGAAAAGACGGAGGAGTTGTCTCAGGAAGACAGAGATTTGTTGTCTCAGACCATCACTGATGCTTCTCGTTGTCCCACTGATGTTCTGCACATTTTTGCCACCAACAAGCAGGTCGATGAACACAACTGTGCAACACTCACTCTGCTCCACCCAGACGTGATCAGCATCGATGCAGACGACTTCCAGAAAGACCCACAAACAGGCAGAATGACCCGACAGGACAAACCAGGTAAAGGAGGCAGAAACGAGTTGGCAGACACTCTGAAGGTCGCTGAGGGAGTTCGAGTCATGCTCACCAGAAATATCGACATCCAGAACGGACTGGTCAACGGTGCATTTGGTAAGCTGCTGAGAGTGGTAAGTTCTGGTAACGACCAACACATCATCAAACTTGGTCTCAGAATGGACAACCAGGTGAGAAACAACCAGACTGGAGCTGCAGATGACCTGGTCTACATCGAGAGAGCAGAGGAGAACCTGAAACAGAGGAGGGTGGTCCGAAGACAGTTTCCTGTAAGACTAGCCTTTGCCTGCACCGTGCACAAGACTCAGGGCCTCACGACCAGTGCTGCTGTGGTGTCACTGAAGAACATCTTTGAACCAGGTATGGCTTATGTAGCTCTCAGCAGGGTGACGGCTCTCAGTGGTCTGTATCTACTGGACATGGATGAGAGGAAGATCTATGCCAACCCAGAAATCACTGCAGCTCTGCACACAATGAGACCAGCACAGGTAGACCACACAATGCCTCTTCTGCAGGTGAGAGAAGCAGTGAGCAGACCCCACACTCTGACTATTGTCCACCACAACACAGAGGGACTTCCATCTCACATCAGCGACATCAGGAGTCATCATGAAATGTGTCTAGCAGATGTTTTGTGTCTCACTGAAACCCACCTGCAAGGCTCTTTTGTTGCAGAAAGTCTCCAGCTGGACGGCTACGCCATGTTCAGACGTAACAGACACGTGTCCTACACTAACCTTCCTCACATGGCCAGCAGAGGTGGAGGAGGAGTTGCTGTTTATGTCAGAAACTACATCCAGGTCCAACACAAACAGTATTTACACAATGTGACTGATCTTGAGTTTGTGGTTTTGAAGCTTCAGGCTCCGTTCCAGGCTCTGATAGCAGCTGTTTACAGACCTCCAGACTACAGTGTCTCAGTATTCCTGCAGAACCTGGTAAGTCTTCTGGACTCTCTGGAGGTGATGGACTGTCATCCAATCATTGTGTCAGGTGACTTCAATGAGAATCAGCTGCTCATTGTACGAAAGCCCATTGTGGAGATGTTTCAGTCTAGAGGGTACAAACAACTGATCACTTCTGCCACCACAGAGAAGAACACGCTGCTCGACCTCATTTTCATTTCTCAGCCACAGCCATGTCTCAGTTCTGGTGTCCTGAGGACCTACCACAGCTACCACAACCCTGTTTTCTGTGTCCTGTCCTTCAGCCAGACGTGAACAAGCCAGGTGAGCTTTAAATGTGCTGAAATATGAGACCAAACTGTGTTAGTGCTGCAGGAAGGAAGACCGTAAATGTGAGTATTTGGGATCTAAACGCTGAACTTGTTTGAACTGCTGGTATCATGTTTGTAAAATACTTTAACAAAAGACTCAAAGGGAACAAAAGATTTATTCTGCTCAGTCATAAATATATTTTTACAAGTCAATTTAATAGAATAAATTTTACAGATTGTTTTTTAAGAGTATCAAATATATTCTGATTTTTATTGCAGATCATTGTTTTATTAGATAATCCAACATTCTATTTAATTTTTTTAGATGTTATCCATAATGACAAAACATAAGAAGTAATAATATAAGGATAATTATGAATTGAAGCCAACTAAATATGTATTTTTTAATAGACAAACATACTCAGATTAATATTTTTTACTGATAATTATGTTTTATTAGATAATCAAACATTATAATTAATAATGTTTCTTTGAGCAGATAATGTTAAACATACTTGATTTTAATATTAGACTACAATCAAATCCGTTTAATTTTAATAATGTTTTAATAGAGAATCAAAACAATCAGGTGAACATCTTTTCCAGATAATCATGTTGATACAGAACTGTGAGCTCGTTGGTTCTGTGCATTTATCCGGGTGGGTCTGGGTCAGGGAGGATAAATGCACAGAACCAACGGTTGAAGAAAAGCTAGATGACATTTACTGCAGCAGGACAACATCAGAAGTCTGGTGTCCATGTGCTCTCCAGACTTCTGATGTCCCACCAACACAGACCAGCTGACAGCAGCCCCCACTAGGGAAGAGCAGTGGGGGGGTTATCCGGGAGGGGAGTGGGGGGGGGGGGCATACTATATAGATGTATTTCCTTGGATGTTTTTTTTTGTTTTTTTTTCTTCAACTATCTGAAATATCTGGGTTGTTGACATGTTCTCCTGTGAGAACGTCTAGCTTCACTAAGTGCAGCTGCAGCAGCGACTGCACACTTTCCACCATCTTGATCAAGATCAGATCCAAACTAGACCACAGTTGTTGGACCACAGAGAAAGGCTCTAGGTCCTGCCCTCTCAGTCCTCCTTCAAAGCAGAAGATGAGCTGGAACCCTCCAGCCTTCACCTGGGAGCAGAGACACAACACAGCCTAACAAGAACAGAGAAGAACATCACTGCTGGACCACATGAGCTCCTCCAACAGTGTCAGAAGGTTCTGAACTAGTTTCACTTTCAGAGAATATCGTTCTCCTCCAGTCTGCTTTTATTTCAGCTGGAGCATCTCCTAGATCACATGTTGGAGGACTAAAGAATCATCCATGTGTTCTTTCTTCAGGTTCTTCACAGCACTGCTGAGACCTTCAGTCCTGAACCGGTAACTCTTCTCAAGTCTTCCTAACCAAATGGGAGTGAAGATTCTCTGGACAGCAGATGTGTCCTGCAGCACTGTTGAAGGTATTCATGGTCTTCATCACATGACCTTCCTCCTTTCAGAGTTTGTGTAGTTTTGTGAGGAGCAGCTCCACATTTGTTCCTGGACATCCCATCTGTCCACCCTGGTAGAGACTAAGTGGTCTGCTCTGATTTCAGACATGGTGCTGCAGGGAAACCATCGTCTTCACACTGTTCTAGTCGTCTCTGTTCTGGATCAGAACCTCCAAACAAGGCTGAAAGGTAAACTTTGACTATTTCAATTCCTTCATAAAACATCTACCTTCAATGACCAACACACTGAAGCACTTTCTCAACACTCTTGATCTTCTATTTGTAGATCTTCATTCAAACAAGTTCAAGGAGGCATCAGCTCATCATCTGAAAGTGGAAGCGGTCACATGGTGAACATACTTTGGATCTTTGATTTGAGCCTCTACAGACAAAATCATGAACAGAAAACTAAACAGTTATGGATATTTCAGAGTTTTTTTTCTTTGAAGACTGTTGGAAATTGTAGAAACTGGATTCACATGTTTGTTATCATACTTGATCACATTGTGGATGTTTGGGAACTTCTCAATATCACTCTCCTACTTTTAGAAAAGTTTAAAAAAAAACTGTGCACCATTCAAAAGTCTGCAAAGTCAGACATCCAAAAGTGAATTGGAAAGACAAAATCTGAATGTGTCTGAGACTCTAGAGTGAAGCACAGGAATCCTGCCTCACTGTGGCTGTCAGCTGGTACCTAGAGATCACAGGTTTACATTTGTGCTCTAATGCTGGACCGTCTAAAGCCAGTAGAGACGTTAGTCACAGATTCAACTGCAGAGTTAGTTAGTCTGGGTACTATGGGAAACACAACTCACTTACTTTCAGTCAGTTATGTATATATCTGCCATTCTCCATTCTTGTGAATATATAGACAGATACATATTTACTTTGTAGAATAATATTTCAACATCACGCCTGATAACCAAAGAACCAGTAAGTCATGCATTATTTATTTTATTTATATATATATATATATATATATATATATATATATATTTCTTTAGTGCTTATATGATGCTATTCTACTGTCTTTTGTTTTGTCTGTTCTTTTAGTTATGACTCTGCTGTAGTTTAAATGTTTATTTTTATTCTAAGATAGATTTTCTTGTTTTTATTAGTCAAATGTGAATTTCTCTTGTTTTATGCTGCACAGCACTTTAGATAACTGAGGTTTTTAAATATTAATATAGAAATGAACATGAACTGAATTGATTCATCCTTAAATCATTACAAAGGGTTAGAAATTGTTGCTTACACTTATTTTTTGGTATCTTTCTTTTTTTTTTTAATTTTCCGTGTGATTTATGTTCAGGTCACTGAAAAAGCACTTTAATATTTTTTTTGATTGTTAACTTGTTTATTTATTTAGATACAAGTATTTAAAATTGTGTTTTTAGGATAAAATCCTTTTTTACTTTAAAGTGTTCAGTATGTATGAACATAAGATCAAAAGTCTGCCATTCTCCATTCTTGTGAATATTCTATCAGACGTTTTCTGTCCTCAGTATTTATGTTTTTACAAATCTGTTCTTTGGACAGGATTTTAAAAAGTTGTGTTTTTCACGCGATAAAACTATCAAAGTAATCACTGAATGTGATAATCATATAGACACATACATATTTACATTGTAGAATAATATTTTAACATATCACGTCTGATAACCAAAGAACCAGTAAGTCATGCATTATTTATTTTATTTCATATATATTTGTTTCTTTAGTGCTTTTATGATGCTATTCTACTGTCTTTGTTTTGTCTGCACAGCACTTTAGATAACTGAAGTTTTTAAATATTAATATATAAATGAACCTAAATTAAATTAAATTATCCTTAAATCATTGCAAAGGGCTAGAAATTGTTGATTACTTTTTTTGGTATCTTTTTATTTTATTGTCATGTCATTTATGTTCAGGTCACTGAAAAAGCACTTTAATATTTTTTGGGTTGGTTTGTATTTAGAATTGTTATTTATGATTTTTTTTTTATCTTTAGATTGTCAGTATGTATTAGAATAAGGGCAATGGTAATGTTTGTGTTAACAATTTCAAATTTTATTCACGTTTTTCACTTTTTACTAAAGTCTATTTTTTATTGGGATGTTGTAAGGTCTTAGAAATTGTTTACACTTTTATTTTTGATATCTTTCACTTTATTGTCATGTCATTTATGTTCAGGTCACTGAAAAAGCACTTTAATATTTTTGGTTGGTTTGCTTCTTTATTTATTTAGATAGAAGTATTTAGAATTGTTATTTAGGTTTTTTTTTTTTTACTTTACTAAGGTCAAAGGTACTTGTAATGTTTGTGTTAACAATTTCAAATTTCATTCATGTTTTTCACTTTTACTAAAGTCTTTCTTTATTGGAATGTTGTAAGGTCTTTGAAATGAATGCATTAAGAATGATCAACTTGTTGTCATGGAGTTAAATATCTATAACTTTGTCTATAACCTTTTTCTATTTTTCTACTTAGGTTTATATTTTCTTTTTCAGTAAAATGTTAAAGTTCTGCTGAAACAAGAGACAAAACAACCTGATTGATGTTTTATTCTTGGCATTAGAAAATTAAGTCTGAATAATTTCAGTAAAGCATGAATCTATTTCTATGTATAATTGCTCATTACACACACACACGTGCATACACACAATAAATAAAAAAATGCTTAATGTTTCTTTTGTTTCTTTATTTAGAAGTTGTTTTGTGTAGATACCATAAGAAATGTAATTCCTGCAATTACATTTTTATAACAGGCAAAATTATTTGTAAAATGTGCTACTGTATATTATTGTTTGCATTGTTTTAACTGATTCATAATTTTTACTGTCAATTTGTTTTTCTGTTACAAATAAACATTTTTTTATGCATAATGAAATTGTGTCTGAAACATGCTTTAAGATTTGTGTAAAAATAAAATTCATTTTGAATTGTCTTCTAAACTTTGTCTGATGCTTCATTAACCCTTTTACTATTAACTGTTAAGATTCTCTTTCTGCAAGTGAAACATTTAAAGTATATTTACTTTTCATAAAATTCTGAACTTTGCAGTCATAAAATTATTTTAAATATAGTATTAAATTTCTACTATTTCACATTTTAAGATCAGTTTTCTAAAGAAAAAAACTAAGAAATTTAGCTACTTTTTTACCTTTTTAAAAAAGTGAACTATTTCCGCAAGTTATAATATTTAACTTTGCAACATCTTCAAATTTTCAAGTTCAGCCATTTCTTCGAAAATCTCAGCTTTCATGCTTAACTCCTACAATTGTTGACCTATTTTAGCCATTCTAATGTTCAACTTTTTCAGATTATTCCTGCTATGATTTTTTTTTTCAAATCTTTTAACTTTTAAAGATATTCCAGGGTTTTTGCTTCATTAAAATACATAGGACATCTTATCGCTTAACTTCTTTTACAGTTTTTTGCCCACTTTGACCTTTCTACTTTTAAAATTTTGAGCTCTTTCAGCTCAGTTCAGCCATTTATTTTACACATTAAGCTTTCTTTCAGCAATACAGCATTCAACCCTGCATTTTCTTCTGGAAATGCAGCTCCTTCTAGTTATTCTTTACACCTATCTTCCGCCGTTTTTCGCCGCTTAACTCCTTCTACAATTTTTAACCGATTGTAACCATTCAACTTTTAAAATGTTCAGCTCTTTCTGCTTATTTGTGCTATGACTTTTGGTTTTTCAAATCATTTTACTTTTTAAGATATTCCAGGTTTTCCGGGAATTTTTGCTCCATTGAAATACATGGAGAATTTTTCGTGCAGAAGTTCACAGTTAAACTCCTTCTACAATTTTTCACCTATTTTAACCGTTTGACTATGAAAATGTTCAGCTCTTTCATCTTATTCTAGCTATGACATTTTGTCCTTCAAATCCGTGAACTTTTCCAGATATTCCCGGATATTCCCGGATTTTCCAATTATTTTGCTCCATTGACCACACCTTTGCTTCTTTAAACAATTGTAACTTTAACATTCTTTTGGCTAGAGACACCGTTCAAACATTGAAATGTTCACAAGGCTTTGGACTTCAACATAAGGCTCAAAATTATTATGGGATGGCAACACCACCTACAGTTTGGCGGCCATTTTGTGCCAAAATGTGAGGCAATTTTAAACTTCTTCAAACTTTCACCTAATTTTACCATTCTACTATTACAATGTTCAACCCTTTCAGCTTATTCCTTTCAGCTATGACTTTTGGTCCTTCAAATCCTTGAACTTTTCCAGATATTCCCGGATATTCCCAGATTTTCCAATCTTTTTGCTCCATTGGCCACACCTTTGCTTCTTTAAACAATTGTAACTTTAACATTCTTTTGGCTAGAGACACCGTTCAAATATTGAAATGTTCACAAGGTTTTGGACGTCAACATAAGGTTCAAAATTATTATGGGATGGCAACACCACCTACAGTTTGGCGGCCATTTTGTGCCAAAATGTGAGGCAATTTTAAATTTCTTCAAACTTTCACCTATTTTTACCATTCTACTATTACAATGTTCAACCCTTTCAGCTTATTCCATTCAGCTACGACTTTTAGTCTTTCAAATGTTGAACTTTTCAAGATATTCCAAGATTTTCCAGGATTTTCCAAGATTTTTGCTTCATTTAAATACATGGAGAATCCTTGAAAACCTTTGTTGCTTTCAAGCATTATAACTTTAACATGCTTTCAGCTAGAGGCACCGTTCAAACATTGAAATGCTCACAAGGCTTTGGACTTCAACATACGTTTTGAAATTATTATGGGATGGCAACACAACCTACTGTTTGGTGGGCATTTTTTGACAAAATCTGAAGCAAATATTGCAATAAACTTCATCCATGGCTGGAACGGAACATATTGAAATTCACTGGATCTGGACATATAAGGAATGTGGGCGTGGTTAGCAAACAAACTTCGTTGCTAAGGACGTCCAAAAGTTTACTTTTTCCGATTCATCTGAAACCGACGTTGATTTGTTCCTCATCTCCAGGCGACCCAAACATAAAATGGTTGCTATGGAGATAAAATCAATAGAAAAGCCGCCATTTTGAAAAGACTGGATTTTCTATCAACTTAGAACATGTAGCTTTGACCAATATGATACTCTCAAACAATGTGTTTTTTGGAGTCAGTTGATGATGCTGATTCCAATGCTAGCACTTTTAGCCATTTTAGCAACATCTTCAAATTTTCAAAAGTTCAGCCATTTTTTCAACAATTTCAGCTTTCATGCTTAACTCCTTCTACAAATTTTGACCTATTTTAGCCATTCTATTATTACAATGTCCAACTTTTTTAGCTTATTCCCGCTATGACTTTTTTTCTCAAATCTTTGAACTTTTAAAGATATTCGAGGATTTTTGCTTCATTAAAATACATGGGAAATCTTATAGCTTAACTTCTTATACAGTTTTTTACCCACTTTGACCATTCTACGTTTAAAATTTTGAGCTCTTCCAGCTTTGTTCAGCCATTTCTTTAGCAAATTCAGCTTTCATTCAGCAATACAGCATTCAACCCTGCATTTTCTTCTGGAAATGCAGCGTCTTCTAGTTGGTTGAATGCTTTAAAGCATTCAACCCTTTGTTTTCCTGTTTCTCTTTATTTATTCTTTACGCCTATCTTCCGCCGTTTTTCGCCGCTTAACTCGTTCTACAATTTTTAACCGATTTTAACCATTCAACTTTTAAAATGTTCAGTTCTTTCTGCTTATTTGTGCTATGACTTTTGGTTTTTCAAATCCTTTTACTTTTTAAGATATTCCAGGTTTTCCGGGAATTTTTGCTCCATTGAAATACATGGAGAATTTTTCGTGCAGAAGTTCACAGCTAAACTCCTTCTACAATTTTTCACCTATTTTAACCGTTTGACTATGAAAATGTTCAGCTCTTTCATCTCATTCTAGCTATGACATTTTGTACTTCAAATCCTTGAACTTTTCCAGAAATTCCCGGATATTCCCGGATTTTCCAATTATTTTGCTCCATTGGCCACACCTTTGCTTCATTAAACAATTGTAACTTTAACATTCTTTTGGCTAGAGACACCGTTCAAATATTGAAATGTTCACAAGGTTTTGGACTTCAACATAAGGCTCAAAATTATTATGGGATGGCAACACCACCTACAGTTTGGCGGCCATTTTGTGCCAAAATGTGAGGCAATTTTAAACTTCTTCAAACTTTCACCTATTTTTACCATTCTACTATTACAATGTTCAACCTTTTCAGCTTATTCCTTTCAGCTATGACTTTTGGTCCTTCAAATCTTTGAACTTTTCCGGATATTCCCGGATATTCCCAGATTTTCCAATGTTTTTGCTCCATTGGCCACACCTTTGCTTCTTTAAACAATTGTAACTTTAACATTCTTTTGGCTAGAGACACCGTTCAAATATTGAAATGTTCACAAGGTTTTGGACTTCAACATAAGGTTCAAGATTATTATGGGATGGCAACACCACCTACAGTTTGGCGGCCATTTTGTGCCAAAATGTGAGGCAATTTTAAACTTCTTCAAACTTTCACGTAGTTTAATCCTTCTACTATTACAATGTTCAATCTTTTCAGCTTATTCCTTTCAGCTACGACTTTTAGTCTTTCAAATCTTTGAACTTTTCAAGATATTCCAAGATTTTTCAGGATTTTTGCTCCATTAAAATGCATAGGGAATTCTTGTGCTTAACCTCTTTTACAGGTTTTTACTTTTTTTAACCATTTTACTTTTAAAATGTTGATCTCTTTCAGCTCAGTTCAGCCATTTATTTTACACATTAAGCTTTCTTTCAGCAATACAGCATTCAACCCTGCATTTTCTTCTGGAAATGCAGCTCCTTCTAGTTATTATTTTTTTTATTCTTTACACCTATCTTCCGCCGTTTTTCGCAGCTTAACTCCTTCTACAATTTTTAACCGATTGTAACCATTCAACTTTTAAAATGTTCAGCTCTTTCTGCTTATTTGTGCTATGACTTTTGGTTTTTCAAATCCTTTTACTTTTTAAGATATTCCAGGTTTTCCGGGAATTTTTGCTCCATTGAAATACATGGAGAATTTTTCGTGCAGAAGTTCACAGTTAAACTCCTTCTACAATTTTTCACCTATTTTAACCGTTCGACTATGAAAATGTTCAGCTCTTTCATCTTATTCTAGCTATGACATTCTGGTCCTTCAAATCCTTGAACTTTTCCAGATATTCCCGGATATTCCTGAATTTTCCAATCTTTTTGCTCCATTGGCCACACCTCTGCTTTTTTAAACAATTGTAACTTTAACATTCTTTTGGCTAGAGACACCGTTCAAATATTGAAATGTTCACAAGGTTTTGGACTTCAACATAAGGCTCAAAATTATTATGGGATGGCAACACCACCTACAGTTTGGCGGCCATTTTGTGCCAAAATGTGAGGCAATTTTAAACTTCTTCAAACTTTCACCTATTTTTACCATTCTACTATTACAATGTTCAACCCTTTCATCTTATTCCTTTCAGCTATGACTTTTGGTCCTTCAAATCCTTGAACTTTTCCAGATATTCCCGGATATTCCCAGATTTTCCAATCTTTTTGCTCCATTGGCCACACCTTTGCTTCTTTAAAATATTGTAACTTTAACATTCTTTTGGCTAGAGACACCGTTCAAATATTGAAATGTTCACAAGGTTTTGGACTTCAACATAAGGCTCAAAATTATTATGGGATGGCAACACCACCTACAGTTTGGCGGCCATTTTGTGCCAAAATGTGAGGCAATTTTAAACTTCTTCAAACTTTCACCTATTTTTACCATTCTACTATTACAATGTTCAACCCTTTCATCTTATTCCTTTCAGCTATGACTTTTGGTCCTTCAAATCTTTGAACTTTTCCAGATATTCCCGGATATTCCCAGATTTTCCAATCTTTTTGCTTCATTGGCCACACCTTTGCTTCTTTAAAATATTGTAACTTTAACATTCTTTTGGCTAGAGACACCGTTCAAATATTGAAATGTTCACAAGGTTTTGGACTTCAACATAAGGCTCAAAATTATTATGGGATGGCAACACCACCTACAGTTTGGCGGCCATTTTGTGCCAAAATGTGAGGCAATTTTAAACTTCTTCAAACTTTCACCTATTTTTACCATTCTACTATTACAATGTTCAACCCTTTCATCTTATTCCTTTCAGCTATGACTTTTGGTCCTTCAAATCCTTGAACTTTTCCAGATATTCCCGGATATTCCCAGATTTTCCAATCTTTTTGCTCCATTGGCCACACCTTTGCTTCTTTAAAATATTGTAACTTTAACATTCTTTTGGCTAGAGACACCGTTCAAATATTGAAATGTTCACAAGGTTTTGGACTTCAACATAAGGCTCAAAATTATTATGGGATGGCAACACCACCTACAGTTTGGCGGCCATTTTGTGCCAAAATGTGAGGCAATTTTAAACTTCTTCAAACTTTCACCTATTTTTACCATTCTACTATTACAATGTTCAACCCTTTCATCTTATTCCTTTCAGCTATGACTTTTGGTCCTTCAAATCTTTGAACTTTTCCAGATATTCCCGGATATTCCCAGATTTTCCAATCTTTTTGCTTCATTGGCCACACCTTTGCTTCTTTAAAATATTGTAACTTTAACATTCTTTTGGCTAGAGACACCGTTCAAATATTGAAATGTTCACAAGGTTTTGGACTTCAACATAAGGTTCAAAATTATTATGGGATGGCAACACCACCTACAGTTTGGCGGCCATTTTGTGCCAAAATGTGAGGCAATTTTAAACTTCTTCAAACTTTCACCTATTTTTACCATTCTACTATTACAATGTTCAACCCTTTCATCTTATTCCTTTCAGCTATGACTTTTGGTCCTTCAAATCCTTGAACTTTTCCAGATATTCCCGGATATTCCCAGATTTTCCAATCTTTTTGCTCCATTGGCCACACCTTTGCTTCTTTAAAATATTGTAACTTTAACATTCTTTTGGCTAGAGACACCGTTCAAATATTGAAATGTTCACAAGGTTTTGGACTTCAACATAAGGCTCAAAATTATTATGGGATGGCAACACCACCTACAGTTTGGCGGCCATTTTGTGCCAAAATGTGAGGCAATTTTAAACTTCTTCAAACTTTCACCTATTTTTACCATTCTACTATTACAATGTTCAACCCTTTCATCTTATTCCTTTCAGCTATGACTTTTGGTCCTTCAAATCTTTGAACTTTTCCAGATATTCCCGGATATTCCCAGATTTTCCAATCTTTTTGCTTCATTGGCCACACCTTTGCTTCTTTAAAATATTGTAACTTTAACATTCTTTTGGCTAGAGACACCGTTCAAATATTGAAATGTTCACAAGGTTTTGGACTTCAACATAAGGTTCAAAATTATTATGGGATGGCAACACCACCTACAGTTTGGCGGCCATTTTGTGCCAAAATGTGAGGCAATTTTAAACTTCTTCAAACTTTCACCTATTTCTACCATTCTACTATTACAATGTTCAACCCTTTCATCTTATTCCTTTCAGCTATGACTTTTGGTCCTTCAAATCTTTGAACTTTTCCAGATATTCCCGGATATTCCCAGATTTTCCAATCTTTTTGCTCCATTGGCCACACCTTTGCTTCTTTAAACAATTGTAACTTTAACATTCTTTTGGCTAGAGACACCGTTCAAATATTGAAATGTTCACAAGGTTTTGGACTTCAACATAAAGTTCAAAATTATTATGGGATGGCAACACCACCTACAGTTTGGCGGCCATTTTGTGCCAAAATGTGAGGCAATTTTAAACTTCTTCAAACTTTCACCTATTTTTACCATTCTACTATTACAATGTTCAACCCTTTCAGCTTATTCCTTTCAGCTATGACTTTTGGTCCTTCAAATCCTTGAACTTTTCCAGATATTCCCGGATATTCCCAGATTTTCCAATCTTTTTGCTCCATTGGCCACACCTTTGCTTCTTTAAACAATTGTAACTTTAACATTCTTTTGGCTAGAGACACCGTTCAAATATTGAAATGTTCACAAGGTTTTGGATTTCAACATAAGGCTCAAGATTATTATGGGATGGCAACACCACCTACAGTTTGGCGGCCATTTTGTGCCAAAATGTGAGGCAATTTTAAACTTCTTCAAACTTTCACGTAGTTTAATCCTTCTACTATTACAATGTTCAACCCTTTCAGCTTATTCCTTTCAGCTACGACTTTTAGTCTTTCAAATCTTTGAACTTTTCAAGATATTCCAAGATTTTCGCTCCATTAAAATGCATAGGGAATTCTTGTGCTTAACTTCTTTTACAGGTTTTTACTTTTTTTAACCATTTTACTTTTAAAATGTTGATCTCTTTCAGCTCAGTTCAGCCATTTATTTTACACATTAAGCTTTCTTTCAGCAATACAGCATTCAACCCTGCATTTTCTTCTGGAAATGCAGCTCCTTCTAGTTATTTTTTTTATTCTTTACACCTATCTTCCGCCGTTTTTCGCCGCTTAACTCCTTCTACAATTTTTAACCGATTGTAACCATTCAACTTTTAAAATGTTCAGCTCTTTCTGCTTATTTGTGCTATGACTTTTGGTTTTTCAAATCCTTTTACTTTTTAAGATATTCCAGGTTTTCCGGGAATTTTTGCTCCATTGAAATACATGGAGAATTTTTCGTGCAGAAGTTCACAGCTAAACTCCTTCTACAATTTTTCACCTATTTTAACCGTTTGACTATAAAAATGTTCAGCTCTTTCATCTTATTCTAGCTATGACATTTTGTCCTTCAAATCCGTGAACTTTTCCAGATATTCCCGGATATTCCCGGATTTTCCAATCTTTTTGCTCCATTGGCCACACCTTTGCTTCTTTAAACAATTGTAACTTTAACATTCTTTTGGCTAGAGACACCGTTCAAATATTGAAATGTTCACAAGGTTTTGGACTTCAACATAAGGTTCAAAATTATTATGGGATGGCAACACCACCTACAGTTTGGCGGCCATTTTGTGCCAAAATGTGAGGCAATTTTAAACTTCTTCAAACTTTCACCTATTTTTACCATTCTACTATTACAATGTTCAACCCTTTCAGCTTATTCCTTTCAGCTATGACTTTTGGTCCTTCACATCTTTGAACTTTTCCAGATATTCCCGGATATTGCCAGATTTTCCAATCTTTTTGCTCCATTGGCCACACCTTTGCTTCTTTAAACAATTGTAACTTTAACATTCTTTTGGCTAGAGACACCGTTCAAATATTGAAATGTTCACAAGGTTTTGGACTTCAACATAAGGTTCAAGATTATTATGGGATGGCAACACCACCTACAGTTTGGCGGCCATTTTGTGCCAAAATTTGAGGCAATTTTAAACTTCTTCAAACTTTCACGTAGTTTAATCCTTCTACTATTACAATGTTCAACCCTTTCAGCTTATTCCTATCAGCTACGACTTTTAGTCTTTCAAATCTTTGAACTTTTCAAGATATTCCAAGATTTTCCAGGATTTTTGCTCCATTAAAATGCATAGGGAATTCTTGTGCTTAACCTCTTTTACAGGTTTTTACTTTTTTTAACCATTTTACTTTTAAAATGTTGATCTCTTTCAGCTCAGTTCAGCCATTTATTTTACACATTAAGCTTTCTTTCAGCAATACAGCATTCAACCCTGCATTTTCTTCTGGAAATGCAGCTCCTTCTAGTTATTTTTTTTATTCTTTACACCTATCTTCCGCCGTTTTTCGCCGCTTAACTCCTTCTACAATTTTTAACCGATTGTAACCATTCAACTTTTAAAATGTTCAGCTCTTTCTGCTTATTTGTGCTATGACTTTTGGTTTTTCAAATCCTTTTACTTTTTAAGATATTCCAGGTTTTCCGGGAATTTTTGCTCCATTGAAATACATGGAGAATTTTTCGTGCAGAAGTTCACAGCTAAACTCCTTCTACAATTTTTCACCTATTTTAACCGTTCGACTATGAAAATGTTCAGCTCTTTCATCTTATTCTAGCTATGACATTTTGTCCTTCAAATCCCTGAACTTTTCCAGATATTCCCGGATATTCCCGGATTTTCCAATTATTTTGCTCCATTGGCCACACCTTTGCTTCTTTAAACAATTGTAACTTTAACATTCTTTTGGCTAGAGACACCGTTCAAATATTGAAATGTTCACAAGGTTTTGGACTTCAACATAAGGTTCAAGATTATTATGGGATGGCAACACCACCTACAGTTTGGCGGCCATTTTGTGCCAAAATTTGAGGCAATTTTAAACTTCTTCAAACTTTCACGTAGTTTAATCCTTCTACTATTACAATGTTCAACCCTTTCAGCTTATTCCTATCAGCTACGACTTTTAGTCTTTCAAATCTTTGAACTTTTCAAGATATTCCAAGATTTTCCAGGATTTTTGCTCCATTAAAATGCATAGGGAATTCTTGTGCTTAACCTCTTTTACAGGTTTTTACTTTTTTTAACCATTTTACTTTTAAAATGTTGATCTCTTTCAGCTCAGTTCAGCCATTTATTTTACACATTAAGCTTTCTTTCAGCAATACAGCATTCAACCCTGCATTTTCTTCTGGAAATGCAGCTCCTTCTAGTTGGTTGAATGCTGTAAAGCATTCAACCCTTTGTTTTCCTGTTTCTCTTTATTTATTATTATTTTTTTTATTCTTTACACCTATCTTCCGCCGTTTTTCGCCGCTTAACTCCTTCTACAATTTTTAACCGATTGTAACCATTCAACTTTTAAAATGTTCAGCTCTTTCAGCTTATTATTGCTATGACTCTTGGTACTTCTAATCCTTGTACTTTTTAAGATATTCCAGTTTTTCCGGGAATTTTTGCCCTATTAAAATGCATTGGAAAGTTATGGTGCAAGAGGTTCCCGGATCGACACCCGGTTCGGACACTTGAAATTTTTCTACCATTCACCTTTTTAAATGTTCAACTCTTTCAACTTATTACAGATATTACTTTTGGTCATTCAAATCATTAAAATTTTTAAGATATTCCAAGATTTTGCAGGATTTTTGCTCCTTTAAATACATAGGGAATTCTTGTGCTTAACCTTTTTTACAGGTTTTCACCTTTTTTAACCATTTTACTTTTAAAATGTTGAGCTCTTTCAGCTCAGTTCAGCCATTTGTTTTACAAATTAAGCTTTCTTTCAGCAATACAGCATTCAACCCTGCATTTTCTTCTGGAAATGCAGCTCCTTCTAGTTATTTTTTTTATTCTTTACACCTATCTTCCGCCGTTTTTCGCCGCTTAACTCCTTCTACAATTTTTAACCGATTGTAACCATTCAACTTTTAAAATGTTCAGCTCTTTCTGCTTATTTGTGCTATGACTTTTGGTTTTTCAAATCCTTTTACTTTTTAAGATATTCCAGGTTTTCCGGGAATTTTTGCTCCATTGAAATACATGGAGAATTTTTCGTGCAGAAGTTCACAGCTAAACTCCTTCTACAATTTTTCACCTATTTTAACCGTTCGACTATGAAAATGTTCAGCTCTTTCATCTTATTCTAGCTATGACATTTTGTCCTTCAAATCCCTGAACTTTTCCAGATATTCCCGGATATTCCCGGATTTTCCAATTATTTTGCTCCATTGGCCACACCTTTGCTTCTTTAAACAATTGTAACTTTAACATTCTTTTGGCTAGAGACACCGTTCAAACATTTAAATGTTCACAAGGCTTTGGACTTCAACATAAGGCTCAAAATTATTATGGGATGGCAACACCACCTACAGTTTGGCGGCCATTTTGTGCCAAAATGTGAGGCAATTTTAAACTTCTTCAAACTTTCACCTATTTTTACCATTCTACTATTACAATGTTCAACCCTTTCATCTTATTCCTTTCAGCTATGACCTTTGGTCCTTCAAATCTTTGAACTTTTCCAGATATTCCCGGATATTCCCAGATTTTCCAATGTTTTTGCTCCATTGGCCACACCTTTGCTTCTTTAAACAATTGTAACTTTAACATTCTTTTGGCTAGAGACACCGTTCAAATATTGAAATGTTCACAAGGTTTTGGACTTCAACATAAGGTTCAAAATTATTATGGGATGGCAACACCACCTACAGTTTGGCGGCCATTTTGTGCCAAAATGTGAGGCAATTTTAAACTTCTTCAAACTTTCACCTATTTTTACCATTCTACTATTACAATGTTCAACCCTTTCATCTTATTCCTTTCAGCTATGACCTTTGGTCCTTCAAATCTTTGAACTTTTCCAGATATTCCCGGATATTCCCAGATTTTCCAATGTTTTTGCTCCATTGGCCACACCTTTGCTTCTTTAAACAATTGTAACTTTAACATTCTTTTGGCTAGAGACACCGTTCAAATATTGAAATGTTCACAAGGTTTTGGACTTCAACATAAAGTTCAAAATTATTATGGGATGGCAACACCACCTACAGTTTGGCGGCCATTTTGTGCCAAAATGTGAGGCAATTTTAAACTTCTTCAAACTTTCACCTATTTTTACCATTCTACTATTACAATGTTCAACCCTTTCAGCTTATTCCTTTCAGCTACGACTTTTAGTCTTTCAAATCTTTGAACTTTTCAAGATATTCCAAGATTTTCCAGGATTTTCCAAGACTTTTGCTTAATTTAAATACATGGAGAATCCTTGAAAACCTTTGTTGCTTTCAAGCATTATAACTTTAACAAGCTTTCAGCTAGAGGCACCGTTCGAACATTGAAATGCTCACAAGGCTTTGGACTTCAACATACGTTTTGAAATTAGTATGGGATGGCAACCCAACCTACTGTTTGGTGGGCATTTTTTGACAAAATCTGAAGCAAATGTTGCAATAAACTTCATCCATGGCTGGAACTGAACATATTGAAATTCACTGGATCTGGACATATAAGGAATGTGGGCGTGGTTAGCAAACAAAGCTCGTTGCTAAGGACGTCCAAAAGTTTACTTTTTCCGATTCGTCTGAAACCGACGTTGATTTGTTCCTCATCTCCAGGCGACCCAAACATAAAATGGTTGCTATGGAGATAAAATCAATAGAAAAGCCGCCATTTTGAAAAGAGTGGATTTTCTATCAACTTAGAACATGTAGCTTTTACCAATATAATACTCTCAAACAACGTGTTTTTTGGAGTCAGTTGATGATGCTGATTCCAATGCTAGTACTTTTAGCCATTTTAGCAATATCTTCAAATTTTCAACAATTCAGCCATTTTTTCAACAATTTCAGCTTGCATGCTTAAGTCCTACAAATTTTGACCTATTTCAGCCATTCTACTATTACAATGTTCAACTTTTTCAGCTTATTCCTGCTACGACTTTTGCACCTTTAACTTTTCATGGTTCTTCCAGTACAGTTCAGCCATTTCTTCAGCTAATTCAGCTTTCATTCAGCAGTACAGCATTCAACCTTGCATTTTCTTCTGGAAATGCAGCTCCTTCTAGTTTATTTTTTTTATTCTTTACACCTATCTTCCGCCGTTTTTCGCCGCTTAACTCCTTCTACAATTTTTAACCGATTGTAACCATTCAACTTTTAAAATGTTCAGCTCTTTCTGCTTATTTGTGCTATGACTTTTGGTTTTTCAAATCCTTTTACTTTTTAAGATATTCCAGGTTTTCCGGGAATTTTTGCTCCATTGAAATACATGGAGAATTTTTCGTGCAGAAGTTCACAGCTAAACTCCTTCTACAATTTTTCACCTATTTTAACCGTTTGACTATAAAAATGTTCAGCTCTTTCATCTTATTCTAGCTATGACATTTTGTCCTTCAAATCCGTGAACTTTTCCAGATATTCCCGGATATTCCCGGATTTTCCAATCTTTTTGCTCCATTGGCCACACCTTTGCTTCTTTAAACAATTGTAACTTTAACATTCTTTTGGCTAGAGACACCGTTCAAATATTGAAATGTTCACAAGGTTTTGGACTTCAACATAAGGTTCAAAATTATTATGGGATGGCAACACCACCTACAGTTTGGCGGCCATTTTGTGCCAAAATGTGAGGCAATTTTAAACTTCTTCAAACTTTCACCTATTTTTACCATTCTACTATTACAATGTTCAACCCTTTCAGCTTATTCCTTTCAGCTATGACTTTTGGTCCTTCACATCTTTGAACTTTTCCAGATATTCCCGGATATTCCCAGATTTTCCAATCTTTTTGCTCCATTGGCCACACCTTTGCTTCTTTAAACAATTGTAACTTTAACATTCTTTTGGCTAGAGACACCGTTCAAATATTGAAATGTTCACAAGGTTTTGGACTTCAACATAAGGCTCAAAATTATTATGGGATGGCAACACCACCTACAGTTTGGCGGCCATTTTGTGCCAAAATGTGAGGCAATTTTAAACTTCTTCAAACTTTCACCTATTTTTACCATTCTACTATTACAATGTTCAATCCTTTCAGCTTATTCCTTTCAGCTATGACTTTTGGTCCTTCAAATCCTTGAACTTTTCCAGATATTCCCGGATATTGCCAGATTTTCCAATCTTTTTGCTCCATTGGCCACACCTTTGCTTCTTTAAACAATTGTAACTTTAACATTCTTTTGGCTAGAGACACCGTTCAAATATTGAAATGTTCACAAGGTTTTGGACTTCAACATAAGGTTCAAGATTATTATGGGATGGCAACACCACCTACAGTTTGGCGGCCATTTTGTGCCAAAATTTGAGTCAATTTTAAACTTCTTCAAACTTTCACGTAGTTTAATCCTTCTACTATTACAATGTTCAACCCTTTCAGCTTATTCCTATCAGCTACGACTTTTAGTCTTTCAAATCTTTGAACTTTTCAAGATATTCCAAGATTTTCCAGGATTTTTGCTCCATTAAAATGCATAGGGAATTCTTGTGCTTAACCTCTTTTACAGGTTTTTACTTTTTTTAACCATTTTACTTTTCAAATGTTGATCTCTTTCAGCTCAGTTCAGCCATTTATTTTACACATTAAGCTTTCATTCAGCAGTACAGCATTCAACCCTGCATTTTCTTCTGGAAATGCAGCTCCTTCTAGTTTATTATTATTTTTTTTATTCTTTACACCTATCTTCCGCCGTTTTTCGCCGCTTAACTCCTCCTACAATTTTTAACCGATTTTAACCATTCAACTTTTAAAATGTTCAGCTCTTTCTGCTTATTTGTGCTATGACTTTTGGTTTTTCAAATCCTTTTACTTTTTAAGATATTCCAGGTTTTCCGGGAATTTTTGCTCCATTGAAATACATGGAGAATTTTTCGTGCAGAAGTTCACAGCTAAACTCCTTCTACAATTTTTCACCTATTTTAACCGTTCGACTATGAAAATGTTCAGCTCTTTCATCTTATTCTAGCTATGACATTTTGTCCTTCAAATCCCTGAACTTTTCCAGATATTCCCGGATATTCCCGGATTTTCCAATTATTTTGCTCCATTGGCCACACCTTTGCTTCTTTAAACAATTGTAACTTTAACATTCTTTTGGCTAGAGACACCGTTCAAACATTTAAATGTTCACAAGGCTTTGGACTTCAACATAAGGCTCAAAATTATTATGGGATGGCAACACCACCTACAGTTTGGCGGCCATTTTGTGCCAAAATGTGAGGCAATTTTAAACTTCTTCAAACTTTCACCTATTTTTACCATTCTACTATTACAATGTTCAACCCTTTCAGCTTATTCCTTTCAGCTATGACTTTTGGTCCTTCACATCTTTGAACTTTTCCAGATATTCCCGGATATTCCCAGATTTTCCAATCTTTTTGCTCCATTGGCCACACCTTTGCTTCTTTAAACAATTGTAACTTTAACATTCTTTTGGCTAGAGACACCGTTCAAATATTGAAATGTTCACAAGGTTTTGGACTTCAACATAAGGTTCAAAATTATTATGGGATGGCAACACCACCTACAGTTTGGCGGCCATTTTGTGCCAAAATGTGAGGCAATTTTAAACTTCTTCAAACTTTCACCTATTTTTACCATTCTACTATTACAATGTTCAACCCTTTCAGCTTATTCCTTTCAGCTATGACTTTTGGTCCTTCACATCTTTGAACTTTTCCAGATATTCCCGGATATTGCCAGATTTTCCAATCTTTTTGCTCCATTGGCCACACCTTTGCTTCTTTAAACAATTGTAACTTTAACATTCTTTTGGCTAGAGACACCGTTCAAATATTGAAATGTTCACAAGGTTTTGGACTTCAACATAAGGTTCAAGATTATTATGGGATGGCAACACCACCTACAGTTTGGCGGCCATTTTGTGCCAAAATTTGAGGCAATTTTAAACTTCTTCAAACTTTCACGTAGTTTAATCCTTCTACTATTACAATGTTCAACCCTTTCAGCTTATTCCTATCAGCTACGACTTTTAGTCTTTCAAATCTTTGAACTTTTCAAGATATTCCAAGATTTTCCAGGATTTTTGCTCCATTAAAATGCATAGGGAATTCTTGTGCTTAACCTCTTTTACAGGTTTTTACTTTTTTTAACCATTTTACTTTTAAAATGTTGATCTCTTTCAGCTCAGTTCAGCCATTTATTTTACACATTAAGCTTTCTTTCAGCAATACAGCATTCAACCCTGCATTTTCTTCTGGAAATGCAGCTCCTTCTAGTTCTTCATTGTTTTGTACTTTAATAAATAATTGGATTTGAGTGGACTGTACTTCAATCTACTACCCTCCTTTAAGATAAATATTTTTCTCAACACAATCACCATATCCTGAAAGCGCGTCTAAGAATGGGTGTTTAGCGCATTCTTGGATCTGTGTCACATGCCCGGATTTAACGAAGCACTAAACTCACAGAAATAGAAGACTCTGAGGAGCACATGAACTTAATATTCCAGCGTGCTGACTCTGACTGACAGCAGCTCCAGCCTAATGAGAAGAATCACTGGAGACTCCTAGGATTCAGATCGGAGGTGTCCATTTGAGAAAAAGTAGCAGTTGAAATCATAATAAAGCAGTATTTTAAATCATGACACTCCTGAAAAGATCTGAGTCAACATGTTTTCTTCTCCAACATCTCTGCTCTCAGAGACTGTCAGAAGACTCAACAGAAAAGATCTCATCACACACATGATGCTCCAAGTGAGTCTGATCAGAGAGATCCAGAACTGAACCAGACCTCAAGTCCTTCATCTGAAAACTGTTGATCATCTGAACTAGAATCCAGCCTCCTTTAACTCTGACAAACACTTACTGTTCCGGTCCTGAACTGTTGTCTTTGAAGTTAGGAATCAAACCTCTTTTTTTGCTCTTGGAGGACACCGTGCCTGGTTCCAATTTAGATCCAGGTTTGTTCTTCCACCTGAAGAATGAAGGTTGCTGGTGTGAGTGCTGAGCTCTGACATGGAGAAGAGTTCTGGGCAATTAGAGATGTTCATCTGACCTCAGAGTTTTGCTCTGGTTGTCATCTTCCACTCCGTCCTTTTTGTCCTCACAAGGATCCATGCTGCTGGATTCACTGGAGCCACATCAGCTCAATTCTATCTTCATCTGCGGAAGAAACACGCATCATCAGCTCTGATCCTCCTTCACAAACAGATCAGCCGCTCCTTACTTAGCATGGGTGTAGATGAGGGTAAGTTTATTGGTGGAAAAAGTTTTTTTGCATCTCAACGCACATTTAAACACAGAAAGACAATACAATAAAAAACAGTTTATGAGGACCAATGGTTGGTAGGATGGTGGGAACGGGGGGCATCTATGAAGTGCACTCATCCTGACAATGCCTGAGAAGGAAGGGAAGTAGCTGAAAGGCTGAGGTCAAGAGGGGATGAGCAGCAGGTTTCGTCCTCCAAACACAGCTGCTCTTTTATACTCAGTAGAAGAGGAAATATTTTGTGAGAGCCAAGGGCAGCACCCTCAACTCAGGGAAGTCAGATTAGATAATAATCTTTTGGCCACCAGTAGTTGTTTGTCCTGTGTGTTGTGTCCTTAACTGGTTCAGCCGGGTTTCTGAAGTGAATTAAGTGATGCGTTCAAGCGATAACTTTCAATAAAAAGTCTCTGTCTGCGTTCAAAACTCTTGCATTGGCGCTTAGCTATGCAAGTTTTTACAACCAATTTTGGGCTCTACATACATAAACACTTAGCTATTGAATATGCGTTGCAAGGTAAACTATGTTGAACTTTGATCAATCAGGTACTCGCTTTTACTAGTGATGTACTGATGGTGTATTCATTCATGGAAGTCCCAACCGTTTAAGAATTGAGCATGGTGGAGATATGGTGGAGTCTTTAATATGTAGGAATAGAGCCGAGAAAGAAAAAGCCTGGAGTAAGATTCGCAAGATTTGCAACTCTTCAACATATCTCACCAAACCTCTTCCAACCGTTGGGGGTGGACGTGCGTTAGCCCAGTAGGGGAATAAAAAAGAATAGCAAGCAACTCCCTGCTTGTCTGGTGTGAACAGCACGGGCTAAATGCGTATTCAAGAACATGCAAAGTGTAGCTTCTTGAACACTCATCAGTAACTGTAATCCATTATTTCTTAAATGACTTCTGTCCAGCATTGTTCACACAAAAATGACATGGATTTGGATGGAGGAGAACAGGAAGGTTTGGAAGTCAGAAATGAAACCTTTAAACTCCAGAGCTGATGGTTTGTGTTTCTGACAGAAACTCTTTCTTCTGTCTGTGTTCTGGAAAGTTCTGACAGGAAGCAGCAATCAGTTTGATTCCAGGAAATGTTTAGGAAAACCCCAATAAGCATCAGCTGATTGTTGTTGACTTGATGAAGAAGACTCATCTATGTTGTTGATCAGTAATAACCAATGATGAAGCTTTGGAAACAGCAGAGTGATGAGAGTTTGAAGAGAAAGAAGATCTTCTCCAAACATTCAGAAACAGTCAAGTTAGTGAAGACAAAGTTCAAGAAACAAATAAGCTTCAGTTTCTTCAAATAGCTGATGAAGAAGAAGAGTCTCCACTCACCGGGCGATTGCAGCTGAAACACAGATCATGACTGAACTAGGAAGAGTCCACCTGTGAACTCAGGGTAGTACAGGTGGGCGGGGACAGAGGATGGAGCAGGACCTGCAGCTTGAGAATGTAGCTTAAGAACGCCCTCACTCAGTGCTTCGAGTCCACCACGAAGCACTGAAATCTGCATTTTTATATGGTATCAGTACCAACATGGTGGGATTGGGTTGATAAAATCGATTAATTGATCTGAATCAATCCAAGTGTTATAAACCAATAGATCCAAAAAAGTAGAGATCGATCTTTTATGCCTTTCCTTTTCCGGTGACATAACGCATAACAGCAGTAACACTAGTTGGCTAACTTGATGCTAACGCATCATGGAATTTCCCATAGGACGGCTAATGCTAACACGCGATATATGAAAGATTCAAACAGTAAAGAAAAAATATGAGGGAGCAGAAAAACACTTGTTTGACAGATTTATTAATGCAGGGAGTTTAGAAAAACTCCACAAAAGCAAAGGAACTGAGAGAAATCAGAATTTGTGTGCTTGTAAAGTTGTAAATAAAATTGCAAATAAAAAAGGTGCTGAGTTGGAAAATCAAACATGAATATGTTACCTGGGAAAATCCAGGAAAGACCTTCTCTGGAATCAGTGGGTCTGTTGTGCAGTCTGGAGGAGAGGTTTAGTGCCATTCTGAATTTAATGTGTGCAGTCATTGTGATGATGAAGGAGTGAAGGACAGTCTCTATCTTCGTGTTGGTGGTTCTCCTTCACACTGCCCTCTGCAATGCCAATACAATTTAATTTTATTTATATGGCCCAAAATCAGAACAACAGTCATCTCAATGGGCTTTGCACCGGTAATTGTAAAGTAAACATAAAAATCACAAGGATCATGAATACTCAGAATTTAACAGGAAAATTCTAAACTGAACTAACTAAACAGGCTAAACTAAACTGGGCATCCCTGCACTTGGACCTTCCTTCCGGTAAGGAAAAACTCCTAAAAAAAATAGATTCCGGAAAAGAAGAAGTAAACTCGGGGGTGTCCACATGAATGAGGGATCCTCCCCTAGGACAGGCGATATACCAGAACTCGTAGAGAAAAATTAACTTATCTAACTCTACAACTCTACAACTACATATTTAAATAGTCCAGCAGATGGACTTCATCCAGATGGAGTTGGGGGACGGCTGGGGGCGCCAGACGAGCCAGGGGCGAGGTCCACAGCCAAATGTAGGAGCAGTAGCAGAGTCAAGGTACACTCTCAAGCGGTCACTTCCAATGAAAATTCCAAATAAACGCTTGTTTTAGGCTTCTGCTTTCAACACTGTTTCCCGCGTAAGGTTTTATGACCATTTTCATTAACATTAACGCTGACCATTAACAGCCACACTGATCGCAAGTTGAACCAGGTCGAACTTTGACCTGCCGATCAGGGACTCTGACCTGGCAGTGACATACGGATGAAATCCCCTTTAACTCACGGAAGTGCCAACCAATAGAAGTGGTTTGACAACATCTCTGTTTGTTTTTCTAAAAAAGATAAGTCAAGGCCACTGTCCTGACCTGATTGTAATCTATATCCTTCATTTCAAGGAGCAAAGGTCATGAAAAAACGTGTTTCTTCCGTTTCACGTCTGGCTGCACAGCCTAAAAGATCTTTAACTCAGAAACCAGACACCGGAAACTCTGAACACATCATATCTGAGAACATTGTTGACTGAAAGCTCTGCTCTGATCTCTGGGACAGAAGCAGATCAGAGTCTGTACCAAAGTTGAGCCTGAGAGGAGTTCTAACTGAAAGGTTGTGGATCTTCCAAATGTTGGGACTTTTTCTCTGCTTTTTTAGGAAGAATGTCCTGCAGAAGAAACATTCCTGAAGGACATATTTGTTTTTCAGTTATGAGCATGGTTGAATGGTTGCAGATTCTTCAGAAGATAAAGCTTTCTTGTAACTTTGATGATCTGCTGCAGGAATGAAGAAGTGCTGCTGGTTATTCGCAGAAGGGAATGGAATAGTACTTAAGTGATCCCACTAGGGGAAATTAGATTACTTTCAGTACAACCCAGACAGAACAGACAAGAGAAATCCACACATACAGTTCAAGGTTGACTGGGGAGCAGC
Source organism: Oryzias latipes (assembly GCF_053564925.1). Classification (NCBI taxonomy): domain Eukaryota; kingdom Metazoa; phylum Chordata; class Actinopteri; order Beloniformes; family Adrianichthyidae; genus Oryzias; species Oryzias latipes. Next base: position 20,000,142 of record NC_136238.1, read on the forward strand.
CCAAGTTTTTGAGGCACTCTTTACTTTAACGTGGGGGTAGATGGGTTATGAAAGGAGGGTAAGGTCATTGGTGACAAAAGCATTGTTTCATAACACAGCGTACAATATTCAGGTACCATAAATAATACATCATTTAAACACAGAAGTACAATACATTCAAAGACATGGTGCATGAGATGCAATGGTTGGTAGGATGATGGGGCGTCAGGCTCTAGGGTCTTTTTGGCCGCATTTACACTGCAGGTCTTGATGCCCATATCCGATTTTCTGACTATATCCGATTTTTTTGACGACCCACTTACATCATCTTTTAAAAGTGACCTGTATCCGATTTTTGCATTTACACTATAAAATGCTGAAAGTATCAAACGTAGACGTTCTGAGGACCACGTAGCAGCATTTCTGCCTGCCGCGGACATCCTTCAGACTTTTATGTGACTTCGGTTGTCATGGAGGCAACGCAGCGACGGAAGGAGGCGTAGCCTTGGGCGTTCCTGGATGAAGCAGGCGAACGAGAGAGGATGGGGAAAAAAGGGGGCTGCTCTGCCGGCTTATGTGCTTTCCCTGAGTTTTGAATGAGGAAGTGTTTGCAGACGTTGTGCTAAAAGTTTGATCCAAGTGTTAAACTTTTCCTGCGCGATGACTTCTCTTTTTCTGACCGTCGTCAGACACGCACGGGAGATTTTCTCCAGGGCCGAAGGCGGATTCTCCTTCAGGGTTCACTTTCCCGTTCGGAACCCTCAGCCTCCAGAGTGGGTTAAGAAAGACTCCAAAACAGTCCTTTTGGGGGAGACACCTTCTTTTTATTACGGTTCTCCGTCCTCCGAACACATAATATATGAACGCACACTCACCTCTCCTTACACACACAAACAAACCCACACACAGCATGCGCGGTCCCCGTCATACACGCCCCCACTCCGCAACACAAGCAAAGAAATAAACGGCTTCTAGCCTGTTCCAGAGCAACGGTGTCCCGCTTGATTAGTTACCGTTTGCGTCCCGACCGGGACCGGACCGGACATAACAGCGGTTTCCAACTACGGTCTGAAGCCTGAGGCTGAAAGATAACACGCTGACAGCAAAATCAGCGCACAAAAGCACCTCAATAAGTCATGTGATCTCAGTTGGTGGTCTCCTGAGTTGACGTCACTGACGTACGACTCGCATTTACTGGGGAAAATCTGATTTGTCTGCTTACATGGAACACGTAAATGCACGTATCCGATACGTATCCGATTTATTTCCACATATGAATGAGGCCTGTATCCGATCTGAGAAAATCGGAAAATCCATGCGTTTTTTCCCTGCTTACACGTTCACCGGTCATATCCAATCTGTGCCACATGATAGGAAAAAATCGGAATTGGGTCACTTGAACCATGCAGTGTAAATGCGGCCATAATGGCTTGCCATACCTAGTCAGCCTTCAGACTCCATTGATTGATCATTCAGTGCAGCTGGATCCTGGTGTATTTAAGCTCCATACCTTCACCTACACTCTGCCAGTTTGTTGTGTTCTCTACCCTGGAGTTAACCATATTAAGTTGATGTTTCTGATTGCTGTTCTTGGGAGTCGAGTCGAGTCGAATCTGCCCGTTTTTAGTGTGTCTGTGTTGCCTTAGGTTGGGTTTTGGATAGAATTGCATATGCATGACCCTGGACTGGAATTTTCATGGACTTTCTGGTGCTCCCAACTCCCCATGTTGATGTCTCTAGTGTGCATCTCTACACAAGAGGCTGTATCCTGGAGGTGGAGTACTTCCGCCTGAGTATTCTTAGGGACCGGACAAACACTAACTCTCTTGTGCTTCTGTTACAGACTCCCCTGTGCATCTGGCAGGATCATCATTCGATTACCACCTGAGCTTCAACAAACTGCATTTATCTTATCCTCAGTGTGCTCCTCCTTGGGTTGTCCCCCCTTCCCCCTTCTGACATGGGGATGAGTTACCTTTGCATTAATATAATGAGGTGCATCTATAGAGCACTCATCCATACAATGCCTGGGAGGGGGAAGAGGTAGCAGGAATCCCGAGGTCAAGAGGGGATGAGCAGCATAGTTTCTGAGATAATTTTTGGTGGACCGGATTGTGGGTAATCTAGGCCAGTCTCCCTTCAATTTGGCAAGAAAGTCGCTCCAAGTTGTCATCCATTTTCTGCACAAGTTCAAAGGTTGCAGGCACTCTACTCTTTTATGTACTTTATAAAATGTGATTTTTTTTTTTTTTTTTTTTAAGTGGTCAAGTAGGTTCATTTAATAAGCATGGACACGTAGAACTGGATAGATGATCTCCAATGTCACCCATTGGGTTGCTTGGCAAAATGTCTTCACTCCACCAGCTAAACAGCTACTGGGTAAAGTTTGAAGCTCAATGGGATCTGCCGATAAAAAAGACAGGCCTGTAATATAGCTGAAATGTAAGCTCTAATAAATCAAAATAGCTGATTTGATTAAAAGAATCAAGATCTTTTTACATATTTTTTTTGGCATGTTGGTGGGTCAAAACAGCACCAAACTTTATTTTATCACACCTTAATGGCATGTTAGGAATGCTGTTGACAAGAGTGAAGTAAACCCAAGATGACAAAACCTTCAGACTTCAGGTGTAAATTCTATTGGGTATGAAACTTTGCAGAAATGCGTTTGTCTAATTTCACATGTTTGTAATTCAGACTCGTGTCTTTTTTGGCATTTTTACAGTAACAAATTGAATTGAGACACTTTGGTACTTGATGAGCAAACATGTTTCTGCTGGTTAGATCATATACAGATTCATCATTTATCTTCTGACTCATCGGCCTGAAAGATCTGTAACTCCAAAACAATACACCTGAGCACGTTGTTGACTGAAAAGTTTCCTAAGACTTCCGTTTGTTTGTTTGTTTTTGTTTTTATTATTGCTGACAGTCACCCAGGGGCCTGTTTCAGAAAGGAGGTTCGACCAACTCTGAGGTTGAACTTGAACTCTGAGTTGGTCAATCGGGAGATTAACAACTCTGAGTTTTCTGTTTCAGAGAAGCTGATCGGAGTTAGGTCAATCAACTCTGAGTGGACTGATTCGGAGGTGAGCGTGAGCACCGCGACTATAAGAAGCCATTATCAATGGAGCGCAGATATCACGAGTCACCATGGCAACCGTGAAAAAAAGAGGTCTGCATATTTTTCGCCAGCTGAACTTGACGTGCTGCTGCAGACTTACAGTGAATATGAGCACATATTCCGGAAGACAAGCAACACCGCTGCATCTGCAAAACAGAGACAGTTAGCGTGGAAAACATAGCTGCTCAAGTTAATGCCTAAGTTTGCATTTAAATCATTGTTATAAAATATTGGCTGTAATTACTTTTTAAATAGCGTACGGTGTGAAATAAAAAATGGTGATATTTAGGAGTACTTTTGAAGTGTTTTTCCTGGTGTAAATGCATGAAATGCTGCATAGTGTACAGAACCAATCTGGGGGAACATGCATTTAACGTCGGTAATGTTTAAAGGACTTTCTTGTTAACATTCCTCTCTTGCAAACGTTGGTCAGTTTAATATTAATACATGCAATTGTGTTTTTAAAAGTGAACTTTTGTCTACTGTTGAACCTTTCGCTGCGCGAAGACTTCTCCTTTCTTTTCTCTCGTCTTTCCGACCGTGGTCAGAAGCGCAGGGGAGATTTCCTTCAGGGCCGAAGGGAATTCTCCTTCGGGGTTCACTTCCCGTTGGAAACCCTCAACCTCCAGAGCGGATTAAGAATGACTCCAAAACAGTTATTCTGGGAATGACACCTTCTCTTTATTTAACTAAGTGCTCCGTCCTCCGAACACACAATATATACCAAGCACACACCTCTGCTCCGTGCTCACCCCCCCCCCCCCATCTGCACCTGCAATCGCCCCTCCCCTTGTCTCTCGTGGCTCGCACCCCGCTCAGCACACACACACTGCAACACTACCCTTGTATTGATCAAGTGGTATATACGGGATTAAGAAAGTAAGCAGTGCTAGCAAATTGTGTTTCCATAAAATAATTGTTACATTAATCTAATTCAATGTCCCTGATTTCATTTTCACATAGATGCAATCCTGCAGGAATTAAAAGAACATGGCAGCAGTTAAAAGTGAAAAAGAAATCGAGTCTTCTCAAAATCCTCGTAAGAGGTAAATATAATTCTCTATGAATTAATGCAGCCTCCTCGTCTATTGGGTCCTCCAAAAAAGGACAAGCCATTCTTGTCACTTAGACCGTCTCTGTGTGACGGAAATGTGGGCAATGAAGGTTAAAGCGAAAAATACGTCGTTCGTCTTTAAAAAGGGGAGGGGACCAGCAGAAACTTCGAGTTTGGAGAATAAAACCTGCTCCCGACCAGGTTAGGTTCACAGCATAAGTAACCATGGATACGGACTCCGAGTAGAAGTTACCTCTCTTTCAGAAACGGGTTTGACTTACTCTGCTTTCTCTGGTTTAACAAACCTCCCATTCTGAAACGGAAAAACCAGGGTTTCCCTGATTTCAGGGTTAATGCACTCAGAGTTTACACTTAACCTCCTTTCTGAAACAGGCCCCAGGTCATCTTTGGGACTTTTTCTCTGCCGTTGAAGGAAGTGCAGCTTTTTTCAGAAGATTGTTCTGCAGCAGAAGAACCACATTCCTGAAGGACGCTTGCTCTTCAGCAACAGGGTGTACCACGCAACAATGACTTCGAAACATTTTAATTTCTAAAACCATAGGGATTAACGAAGAACTGTGAGGCCACTAATGAGGAAGATTCAGACCTTCCAAGGCAAGAAAAAAAAACAACCTATTTGGAGATTGAATGAAGTTGTTTGACCTTTACTTTTGATGGTAGAAGGTCCCAGTGTGACCTAAAGTCCCTAAAAGGTCTGTACCTTCCCAAACCGTATTTTCTTGATAAGGAAAACACTGGACAAATCCAATGAAAGATTTATAGAAAAAGGATTTTACCTAAAAGGTCTTAAAAAACATTTTGTTACCCTCTCTGAAGGACTTATTTCTATTATTTTATTTTGTTATGCTAATGTGACTTGTATGTTTGGACTGTTTTACTTCATCTCAAATGATGAGAATACAATCAATTATTTGACAAATTTCAATGTTTGAAGTCTCTATTTTTCTGTTGCAGTGATCTGGATTTTCAAAGTCCTGATCCACACGGTGGAGGAAGACCAGCAGATCATTCTAGAAGATTTGAACCCTTTCAAAACAAAAGCTGTTTTATTTTTCACCAGAGGAGGGCAGCAGAGAACAGAGCCCCTAGAGGGCCACTGAAGAAAACAACAATTGATGTAAAAAAATAAATAAATAAATAAAATGAAAAAATAACTGGTTACAATTAGTTTTTTAGTTTTTTTATATCAATTGTTTTTTTCTGTTTTTCTACAATGGCACTTTAGGGTCTCCGTAGAAGAAGGCAGCCACATTTTTTTTTTAAATTTGCAAAATACAATACAAAAATTAAATAGTGGTAACAGTACAATATAATAATAAAACACAGCTCTGAATAAAAAACAACATTGTTTTGACCTTTTGAAAATCTTAACTAATCAGAACAAAATTATAAGTAATATAGTTTTTTTAAACAAATTTCTTCTAAATAATAACCAAATAAAGCAATCACAGAAGGAAATAAATAACTAAAAATACATAAGTAAATTAATAAAGCAAATAAATCAATAAAAATAGAAATGCGAGAGTTAACTTATGTCTCAAATCAAAATGATTTACAGATGTTAATCGTTTGTTGAGCCTTTGCATTTTTTGAAGCAGAAGTTAATTTTACATATTGCTGCAGTTCAAATTTCAGACGGACGAATTCAGGTTTTTATTAGCAAATTTACTTTTGTGAATATGAGATTTAACCATAGCCATAAATGATAGCAAATGTATAAAAGAAGAAGGCATCACGGCATCTTTGTGCTCAAAACTATGAAAACCAGATGTTACGATTTTATGATAAAGTGGAAAATCAGCAAAAATACAGTCGGTGATGAATTGGTGGAGGTTTTTCCATAATTTGTAAGTGAAAAGATGAGCATAAATGAGAGCATGTTTCAGGTTGCTTCTGGCAGAAAGAACAGCTGGTGTTTCAGACAACTTTAAATTTAGATAAATAATGATCTGAGAGCAGCCACGCCCCAAAGACAACTGCTGCCCCATTGACGTCATCTGCAGATCAGCATGTCATCATGATCAATCAAGACAACCAAAAAATTACATCTTCAAGAACCAGATTTTCAGCTGATGTTGCAAAGAAAGTTCAGAGCAGCTCCTCCTGACAGAATCAGGATCTTCCAAAACTCCAGACCCCCTGACCTTTAAGGAGGTTTTGGCCCCGAGGACGGCAGGGACTGAGAAACAAACAAACTCCAACATTTACAGAAAACGCAGAAGCTGTCAAATGTAAAGTTTAGCGAGCTGCATTTGCTGCCTTCAAGACCCTGTTTGTGTTTTCATTTGTTTAAACTGATTTTTCTCCTCCTTGCGATCTGAACGCCTGAGAAATAAAACTACTGTATGATAGTCAGATTCAGATTTAGAACGTTGAACAAACACTGAGGACAGTCATTCATTCATTCATTCATCTTCTTCCGTTTGTCCCTATCTGGGTCACGGGGCTGCTGGAACCTATCCTGGCCACTGATGGGCGAAGGCAGGGGACACCCTGGACAGGTCGCCAGTCTGTCGCAGGGTCACTGAGGACATCATACAAGATTTGCCAGGATTGATTTAATTCATTCTAATTTAATTTTCACTATCAAGTTTGATGAATTCAACTAGAATCTGTAGAAACTCAAATAACGTTTGAGATTTCAGTAGAAATGGAGATCTGATCTGCAGGTTTCCTGATCAGTGTTTAACTGTGATACTTACTTGGGATTTAGTAGTGACCGTGATCATTAGTGACGTTTGGTCAGGTGAAGCAAGTGAGGCAGAGCCTCACCTGTCATAATTGTGATAAAATAGAAAAAGGTAAATGAAGTAGATATTATTTTCCACTGATCTGTGTTAAATATACATTTTCAGTCAACTCAACCCGTTTTCCACCGTTTCTGAGATTTCTGAAGCGCTGTGCCTCATGTCTGACGGCAGGGCTCAATGTGAACAGAGACGTGCGGTGGAAGCCCTGCAGAAAGGGTTTCAGGTGAGGCATGCCTCACCAGCAGGGGGCAGTCATGAGCTGACCTCTGCTTTGAAGCTACATTGGTGCCGTAGAAAAAGACCGTCTCTCTCCGTAGACCTTTTTTATATACTTTATTGACAAACAACATAATACAATAACGATGTGAACGTCTCAGGGGGGATTGAAATGTGTAAAAAGCTATTAAAACACATCACCTGGCTCAGCTGTTTTCCAACGGAAATACGTCAATGAAGTGTATACGAACTTCCTGTTAGCATAGCGGCAGATCCGAAAAATGGCAGAGTCAAAGAATCGGAGTTTCTGTTGTGTTCCAGGCTGTTCGTCTTCCAAACAAAAACAACCCTACCTTTCATTTCATTCTTTTCCTGTGGATCCAAACCTGAAAACCAAATGGATACAGGCGATCCGAAGAGAGGAAGGGCATCGTTTCAAAGTCAAAACAGGTAGCACCTATGTCTGCAGCCGGCACTTCGCTCCGGAAGATTACAGTGGCGGCTGCGTCGTTCGTCGCCTGAAGAGTGGCGTTGTCCCGAGCCGATTCCCTTGGAACTACTTTACTGATCCTTCTATGCAGCTATGCTGTGAAGATAGCGACATGGTGGCTAAGGCTAACGCAGTAAAGATGGATCACAACTACGTGACACACCCACCTTCAGGTAAGATTGTTCATAATGTGTTTAGTTAACGCTAGTCAACTGTGTGTACTGTTATTGGATAAATGCATTTGAACAAATTAATGTAAGCTGTTCACAAAAAAACTCATAAAATAAGGGAAAATAAGGAAGACTTTTCCAACAGATCACAGATAGAGCTTTTTGTGGAGGACAAAATGTTTTTCAATGTTTTTTTAAATACCATGGGAGTAAGTGGATAAAAATGTAAGTAAATTCATTTAATTTATTTTATGATCATTTTCACCGACAACATTTGATAACTGATTAAAGCACCAGAATTCGAAGTTGGAAAAATACTAGAAATAGTTACTGTGGGTCAAATGCGTGCTGAACACATCTGTATACTTTAATTTGTTTACACTATATATGAATAATTTAAACACGTGTTTTATTGATTTCTATAAAAGAAATATTTTCTGTAGGACAGATATGTTCTTGTGTTTATTTTATAAGCTGTTAGCTGCCGTTGATGAATGGTGAAATATTCAGTCCATTCATCAACCTCACCTCACGTCACTGGTGCTCATGTGGAACCAAACTAGCAAACCTCACTTCAGATTTGTTGCTGTGTACTGTATCACAGTTTTTGCGGCTCCGGACCACGTGGTGGCGCTAATGCACCGTGACGTTCGGCAACCGCAAATAAAACCAAAGAAGAAGAACGGCGCGAGGCGCTAGCAGGCTAGCGGTGTTAGCTTGTGTTTAGAGGACGGTGGTGTTTTGTTGGGACGTTTTTGAGGTTTCTGGACAAAAAAGGACGATACGTGGTTCGTGTGGGAACTCTCACTATTTTCCAAAGTGTCGTAAATGAGTTAAGAAGTGTTGAACGGAAAGAAAACGTGGCTGTGATTGTGAGACTAGCAGATGATCGGAGCTGCAGTGAAGAGGACGGCGGTGTCTGTGGGAGTTGGAGGCTATTAGATCAGAGCAGCTGCAGTAAAGATGTCTTCAGAACCTCGGTGGGAGTCCGTCATCGAGGAACTATCGGCTGCTGCCGCCGCCAAAAAAGGCTCCAGACACCCACACCGTGAAGAAGGCACCATCGTCCAGAACGAGGAGGGGCTCTGTCGTCAGCGCAGACTGCTGGAAATCGGGAAAAAACAACTTCAGCTCCGCACTATAGGTATGTTCGCTTGAACCTCGGAGATAAGCCCACCAGCTTCCAGAATATTCTGATCAAAGTTCAAGTGGAACGATGTCTAATGAGCTATTTTTAGAAACTGTGTATATTTTCCAAATGTGGCCGGTCTCTAATCGACGCCGGTGTCTAATAGTGGCCGGGCTCCTTAAGAATAAGATCTGCCATCCTTTCCTCGGTCAGGCGGAGCGGACGGGTGTTGTTTTTTATTTTTATTTTTTGTACCAGTTTGTATTGTGAGCCAGGGTCGCGATGGCCAAGAAACGCTCATTCGATTTAGCGTTTAAACTTCGTGCGGTGGCGTACGCCAAAGAACATTCAGGCGAGGAATCCGCTCGACATTTTGGGGTGGATTCTAAACGGATCCGAGAATGGCGCAAGCAGATGGGGGATATGGAGAAAACTATCGCAGAAAAAGGAGCAACAAGCAAACGATTGCGGGGTGGAGGTGCAAAGAAAGCCAGCGACGAATTGGAAAACCTGGTTTTAACGTGGATTACTGAGCAAAGGCGGAAAGGTGGGCGTGTCTCCAGGAAGATGATCCGCATGAAAGCCAAGAAGATTTTTGATAAGGAGATTGATGAGGCCTCAAAGAGGAAAGAAACGTTCACAGCCAGTTCTGGTTGGCTTGATAAATTTATGAAACGCCACCAGTTATTGCTCCGTCGGAAGACGGCGCCGGCTCAGAAGGATCCAGACCAAGTTGTTCACCGGCTTGTCTCTTTTGTCACGTCGGTTGCCAATAAGCGAACTGCAGATGGCATCGAGGACGGCGAAATCATTGCAATGGACGAGACATCTGCTTGGTTCGACATGCCTGGACCCACAACAGCCGAGCCCGCCGGCAGCAGGAGTGATGTCATGAACGCATCCGGTCACGAGAAGTCGCATTTCACCGTGACCTTGGCGGCGAAAGCGAATGGCGCAAAATTGAAGCCGTTGATTGTGTTTCGGGACGCAAAGCGAGAAGTGGCAAGACTGCAAGATGTCCAAGAAGCTGCGGTGGCGACCTCAATCAACGGATGGATGAATCAGGAGCTAACAGAAATGTGGTGTCAGAAAGTTTGCAGCGGTTTTGGTCTCCGGAAGAGTCTTCTAGTCTGGGATGCTGACCACTGTCACATCAGTAAGGAAACAAAAGAAGAGCTGAAGAAGTACAACGTGTCAATGACGGTTATCCCCAATGGCTGCACCAAGTACGTCCAACCTGCTGATATCTGGGGCAAGCCCTTTAAAGATAAGCTCAGAGAATTGTACGCCAAGTGGATGGTCGGGGACGAAGATAAGGAGTGGACATCTGGCGGGAATTTGAAAGCGCCCGCACTGCGTTTGTTGGTTACATGGATAATATCGGCTTGGCAAGACATCCCCCCAGAGACGATAAGAAAATCCTTCAAGGATTGTGGAATCACGAATGCATGCGATGGATCCGAGGATCATCTCATCCACTGCTTTAAGGACGGCCAGCCATGCCACGCCGGGATGGCGAAACTGCAAACTGTGCGGCGAGCAACGGGAGCACTCGTGCCTCCATTACAAGAAGAGGAAGATGAAGAAGAGCTGGCGAATGACGAAGCACCGATTTCCGACTCAGACGACGATGGTAAGTACTTTACAAAGCAGTGTACTTTCCACATCGAAAGTGGGCAAAAATCCTCTTTCCAAGTTGCCCAGTTTTTTTCATCGTGACTTAAATGTCTGTCACTTCCACACTATGTAATCACAATAATTTACTTTATTTTTAGTAAAGCTACCTAAGTAATTAACAAGACTTCTTTTGAATGAATGTGTTGGAAGACAAAACAAAGCTAAATGTTTTCATAGGGTATACACATCACACAGTAATTTGTTTTCAGTTTTTCAGTCCGGCGACCTATTGTAATTTATGCAGCAATTTAACCAAAGGTTGTGAAGAATCGTACAAAGATGTCACCATTTCAATAAACATTATAAAAAAGGAAATCACTGAAGTTTAATTTTTGACTTGCCATCCAAATTATTATATTATTTTAAAAAGAAAAAGCTAAGGTGTTTTATTTTATAAAATATGTTGAATGCAAACAGAGAAAAAGTCGTAAAATATAATTTTTTTTAAATGTTCTAAATAAGTCTTAATGATATTGTGTTTTTCTCTACTAAATTGGCATTTTCCACTGTCAATAGTTGTTTCCACTAAATGTCGAAGAAACACAAACCAACTCACGCAATAAGTCTTTCAAAAACATGGCAACGGATTTGAACAATACTTTGATTTACAGCAGATATGTGGTACTATGGTATTGCTTATAGTTTATTCTGTTCAAGAACTATAAGGGTGAATTTGGATGACAGGCACATGTAAGAATCCTGTTCAGGGGTAAGTAGGCAGTTAGAACCTTTATTTTTATTTTTTGATGAGACAACAAGATACATTCAAATTTCTGCCATGACATTAATGCTCATCATTAACTATCAAAGGATACGTCGGCGTCTTATTCCGGTCATGGAGCGGCAAGCTCCTTACACCTGGGAGCGGCTACAGATGAAGCCATTTTTGGAAATTGTGGTTGGTTAGTTAAAAAAGAGGAGCTGTGGATCCAACAGTTCCGCACGACACTCTAAACTTTTGATGAGCTGTGTGACGTTGTGGGACCTCTTGTGGTGTCCGTCGTGCAGCACCCAAGGCAGCCAGTTCCTTTAAAGAAGCACATTTAATTAAAAAAAGGAAAAAAAAAAGGTTTCCATTGCAGTGTTGCAAGATGTCAATTTCAATGCCCCTTAAAAACCATCTCCTTCAAGCACAACATTTTGTGTTTTAAATGCACATTTTTTCGAAATTGTGGTGTTTCCATCAAAAAAATGTATGATTGCAAATCCAATTTGTGCAATTAAATAGTCAATGGAAACTAGGTCGGCACAATATATCGCAAATTAGGGCTGCACGGTGTGAGGAAGACTATCAGTGATCAATATTGCGACGACGATATGACTTACGATACATGAACAAATGGCAAAAACAACAAAAACATTTCCATTTCACTACAAAAATTTGATTTAATTAAGAGTCAAAATACCTTAAATTATTCTTATGACCCTCGTCTAATTAGGAGGGCACCATCTAACATATAGGCTCCATCTGATTGGTCAACAATGTGAAGGGCTCCATCTGATTGGTCATATGAATTAAGGGATTTATTCAATTCATTAAATAGTTCAAGTTGCCATAAGATTGTTTTAGCACATAAGGTTTACCATTTATTGCGATTTTTGCTGACTTTTGCGATATGGATATTGCACAGGTTGAAATCGGGATAACAATAAATTTGCGAATAATTATGCAGGCTTATTGCAAATTTATCGCGATATTAAGACGGTAAAAGATGGCAGAAATTGCAATAAATGGTTACCTTAAATATGTGTGGTAAAATAATCTTATGCCAGCTTGAAGTACTTAACGAATCAAATAAACCCCTTAATGCATTTGAGCGGTTAGATGTTGTTCACCAATCGGATGGAGCTGTTTTATGTTAGATTTTCGCCTCCTATGTGGATTAGGGTGAACTCTTATTAAAATTAAGCTGTTGTTGTGAAATGGAAATTGTTCTTGGTTGTTTTGCAATATATTCATGTATCACAAGTTGTATCGTCATCGCATATGATCACTAATATTGCGAGTTTTCCTCATATCGTGCAGCCCTAATGGAAACGCAGCTAATGTGGTGTTTCACACGTCATGGCAGCAAAAAGAAAGGAAAAAAAAACCAAGTGATAATGCAATTACAGCTCCCCAAATATCAGTTCAGACAATTTAGTAAATAGGTACATAAACAATTTAGCAAATCTTAATGACCTGGTCAAACAGAGGAGTTGTGCAGTCTGATGGCAGTAGGAATGAATGAACTGCGCTAACTCTTGTTTCTACTCTCTGGGTGTCTGAGTCTGTCGCTGAAGGAACTTCAGTGGGCAATAACCCCCCTCCTCTGCTTTTACCCAAGCCTTTGTCTCTGTCCTGTTGGTGTAGCATGCGGCCCGATAGCTAGACTGTGGCGTTGGGCATAAGTGTAAGAAGTCACGTCTTCGTGATGAAAACAACACTTTAGTTCCACACAAAGCTGTTTTTGGCAGTTTGTAATTCCAATTCATCTACTTTGTGTGTACTGGATCTGGCGCTTGAGAGGAGGAGGCTTGGTAGTTGTACAGTTGTTTTAGTAGCTTAGCATCTGGGCCTGATCTGCAGCCTCCGTTCTGCTTCCTCTCTCCTCTCCGCCTTTGTCGCTTGCTGCACGGGCTGACTGTCCGCAAAAGATCCCAGCAGTCTCACATTGTCCTCCAGTGGGGATGTGGATTGTTTCTTAGCTGCCGTTCTGATTAGATTCATGAATCAAGAAAAAAGATTCACAAAACGGACCAATATTCTTACTATATCTTACTATTTGAGATCCTATGTTTAATGGTTGCTGTATGTTTGTTTTTGAACTGGATGAACGATAAAGAAAATATGTATTTCATCACCATCAGTTTTATCTTTATTTGGAACAGGAGATCAGAATCAACGGAACATAACAGATAAAAAAAACAGATTTAGAAAGAAACAATATTTGTCACCCTTAAAAATGTTTGTCAATTTCAGCAGTAAATAACGCATTAAGGTCTCTGTTGCTGTGGATGATTTTAGAACAAATCCTGAAAAAGTTCTCAACACTTTTTTTCTTTCCATACTCAAAAGTTTTGCTGACCACAGTAAAACACAAGATAGTAAATGAAGACACAGCAACACCTCAAGAAAAACACAGTCCTTTTATTAAAACTGGCAGTGTTTACAACAGATTTGTCTTATTAACTGAGTTTTTTCATCTTTAGAGGTAATTAATCCCAAGATTTTTATTATTATTTACAAATTCATATTCATCATTTTTTCTATTTTATTTTATTGTCTATTATATAGAAAGAACTGGACAGTCAATTTGCCGTTTTAAGCATGAGCGAGCTGTTGGACTGTCAGAGAGTATGTGCTCTCAATTTTGAGTCTGTGTTGAAATTTTTTTTTTTTTGAAGTTTACTTTAAAAACACAAATCACTAAAGGAGAAAAAATACAGTAAACATTTTTGGATTTTCTTTCCTATGACTTTTTGCACATTTAAACCTTGGTCACAAGTTATTTAGAGCAGCTCTAACGAATCTCAACTGTCAATCATCACAAAAATATCACGAGAAAGGGGCGGGAGCAAGGCGCCAACCAAAGCGAACACAGCTGGAAATTTAGCAATGGGCTGACTGCAAAACAATGCATTATGGGAAACGTGTCCTGACGGTTTTTGTAGTTGAACGATCAGTTAAAATTATTTAAAATACCTATTGATAAAACATTACAAAACATTAAAATAATTATAATAGATATTATAACACAGATCACACTTAGGGGGAGGGGCATTTTAAAACTAAATTGAATATTAAGAACAACTCCAACTTCCTGTTCTCCTTCAGTCTCGCTGCAGCTTCGCCTTCACCTCAACACCTTTCCCGGTCTGCAGCCCCTGGTCTCCCCCAGTGATCCGCTGGTTCATCTTAAACACGTCTATCGTTGCATTTTCCCCACGTAATTTAAGTGTGTCTCAGACAAAATCTTGCTGTTTGTGCAGACGTGTTTAATGTTAAAGTCCTGTTTGCCGTCGCGCATGCAGGTGTGGTCAGCTGACCATCACCTGCGGGAGCGGAGAGCTGCAGTCACAGCCGCGCTCGGGAGGCGTTTGGTTGGGGTTAATACGGCGCCGCACGTAACCATAACCATAACCTTAACCTTCCTCTGGAAGGTCCGTGCAGCCCCCAAAAAATAGCTCAGCACTGACTGCATGTATTTAGAAAATGACTTGATAGACACTTTCTAAAAAGGAAAGTAAGGCACTCCTTAATGTGTTCTGGGGAGGGGGCTGTCAGGTTACCTGCCTTAAAGGTTTTCCTCCTTCAAGCCCGGTCAATGTCACGCCTTCAAGAGTCATATACCCCACTGTGATTGGTTGGTTCGTCAGCTCCGCACACAACACTAAGAAAGTGTCAATTATGACCAACTGGCGGGACGCATTAACATTAAACTTTCACATTAAGGCAGGGACCGCAAACTATCATCTTGGGGGGGCCGCAAATAGCCCGTGGGCCGTGAGTTTAAGACCCTTGATTTAAACATTCTCACTGCATGAGAATTCTGGACATACTTTTTGACTCTGAGCTGAATTTTGTCCCACACATAAAAATGTTTAGACGGATTTCTTTTAATATAAAATTATTGCCAACATCTGCCCATTCTTTCTCTCTTGTCTTTGATTGTATGTTTATTTTGGTTAAATGATGAAAAAGACAACAAACCTTCATGAAAATTGGTAAACCTAATGGAGATCCCTTCAAAAGCTGGTTGGCCTGATGTTTAAGGTTCAGAATTTTACAAGTTCATCCTTATCCACCCCTCTCTTAAATATGTCCCAACACGCAGCAAGCAAAGACACCTTCCTGAACACATACAAGTCAAATATCTATTACTCAAGAAAGGTAAACTGGCTTACCATTGCAACTCCTAGACTGAGTAACTCAGATCACATAGGAAAATTTAGGCTTTGGAGAAATAATCACAAAAGAACTGTCATTAAACAGACTGAAGTCACGCATGCACATGTGCGCTCTATGCTGCCTATGGTTTGATTTCCGCTCATCTAGCAGGACATTAATAACGTAACACGAAGTAACCCGAACAAACAGTCCAAGAAAGAACTTGCATTGAAATAAACTCATTCAATCTTTCAATGCATGCACTTCAAAGACCCAAACATCAAAGAGAAAACCTTCTCCTTCTCTAAATTGGTGCAGCGGCACAGTCATGCGCATTAAGCAAGGCCGATGATGTCATTCACTCCCTTAGATAGCATCCTGTCTCACTCTTTGCTGTCTGATATCCAGAGCTTCAATTCAAGGGAATATCATGAATAACTTATAATATTGATATTATATTATTATTATTTTGTACAGGATTTCTTTTTTCACAGAACAGCTGGGTGCGCCGGTGTGACCATATATGTTTTTTTATAACCTGTTATTGAAAATCCAGTTATTCATGAGACCAAAATAGTCGCTCTCTGGAGCCCTGGCGACGTTCTTCTTTTTTCTCTGTGCTTGTCCTACTTCTGCGCCCCTCCCTTGCGCTCACACCCCGCTATCACTCCAGCTCAGACGTTCAAATTAAAACGGCATGCACAATTTTCCAAAAATACATGAAAAGAAACCGTCGGTCCATTGGGACCGGGCGATAATTCATTCTTTTGATGTAGAGCTTCCAAAATGAGTGCGTTTTCAAAAATGATACCGTCTTCGTTCTGTCAGCACTACTGTTAGGTAGTCTAAGAAGGAATTAATGGATCACTGAATGTCACTGCTATTCGTCATCTGGATGTGTGCAAACAAAAACAAAAAAAGAATGGGCTGCTTTTTACTTTGGCATGTAAAAATATTGACCCCAAATTTAAGATGAACCCATTTGTCAGATGTATTTCCAAGAAAGAATAGAACACAAATCAGCATATATTGTGAATTTTTAACCTGGATGGTTATGAAACTCTGATTGAATATTGATGACTACTGTTAGCTACCAGGCTAGGTATTTCCAAGCATCATTGACCATAGGTTAACTAACAATAATAAAAAAATATAGCAAAATTTTGACATCCAGATAATGGCATCTCAAGATGACTTTTAAATTATATTCTAACCAGTTTGAATTCTCTCTTCTTCTTATCTTCTTGACTGAGTGCAAGGAAGAATTATAAAATGTGCGCCAATTGATCGTTAAAAATAAAGCTGCTCTGCTCAGAGATGGCAGCCGGTCGGCCCTGTTTGCACTCCAAAGCTCCTTTGGAGCAAGGCACCGTCAACGCAGGATGTAAAATTTCCCATTATGTAAAATCAGAGCAGCAGTGACCCATGATCGGAATAAACTGTTAACATACACCGAGATTGGATCAACAATCGGCATAACCCACCTATCTCAATTGGGAAGAACAAATCTGATCGGGGCAGAGTATTCCTAACGGCCTTTTTCTTCTGATCAGGTGTTCACTCCGATTGCTTTGTCCATGTAAACGGAGCTTATAGCAAGAATCCAAAACATCATGTTTTTAGGCTGTTTTTGTCATGATAAAGAAATAATTTTAAAAAATCATCAAAAAATAAGTCATCTGGAGGCAAAATAAAGGGGCGGGGTGCTGTCAACCTGCTCAACTCTAGTAAATCTGTTGTTTTTTCTCTCAGCACTCATTTGTGACTGAGAATAAAACATTTCATAGACAGAGGGAAAGACGGCGTGAAAACGCCAAAAACAGAGATAAGATTGATTAGAAATCAATACAAAAAACTATTGTTTTTATTATGTTGTGACTTCCTGGTTGCATTTATCATCATTTTTTAAATGACACTTATAGTTTTCCTTTGTAAATTAAAATACTGATCTGCACACCTACAGCACTCTCTAGTGGTTAAGTGGGAAATAACCGTTTAAAGGCAGCCAGTTGGTGGTGGTGGTGGTGTGTGTGTGTGTGTGTGGGGGGGGGGGGGGGGGGGGGCAAATACATGAGCCTATATATTAGGGGTGTAAGAAAAAATCGATTCGGCAAAATATTGCGATATTTCATTTGGCAATACTGGTATCGATTCAAAATGCTGCCAGATATTAATTATTTATTTTATTATTTCTGTGCGTCCTTTAGTCTCTGACTAAATCATAAATTTATGAGATAAAAACTTGTAAATATTAACTATGTGGAGAGCTGGGTAAATGTATATTTTTAGACAAATGTATATTTGTAAGAAATTACATTATCTAGTAAGAAAACACCCTAATCCAAATAGTCCAAATATCACGTAGCTCTCAGGAGCGCTGAATAGTTTGAAACTGAATTATTTTTTTTCCGCCGGTAGGAAAATAAAAGTCCTAATTTCCGTTGTGCTGAGGTTAATGCTATTGCTGCTACATAAATTGTTTAAAAAAAATTGTACAACGTGTTTTCTGAATGTTTCTTCAGATTCTGTCTCTCACTGTGGAAATGCACCCATGATGAAAATTGTAGACCCCTCCATGTTTTCTAAGTGGGAGAACTTGCTAAATCACAGAGTGATCAAATCAGGAATCAGGAAACTTTATTGTCATTTTATCATGATAAAACAAAATTAGGCTCTCTGGTCCCGGGCCAGCCATTTACATTCAGACATAAATAAATATAGTATCAATAATAATATCAATGTGATATCAGTCTGTTACGGAGTATTGCACAGAAGTATTTTTCAAATTGCACAGTATGTTATGTTAAGTATTGCACAGCCCTGTGATATTGCACTTGGGAATTAGCTTGTTGTCCATGGGGGGGGGGGGGGGTGCAGTGATCAACCGGAGTTCAGCAGTCTGACTTCTTCAGGAAAGAAACTATTCCTCAGTCTGGTGGTCCTGCTCTTCATGCTCCTCAGTCTCCTGCCTGAGGGGAGCAGGGAGAACAGAGGGTGTGAGGGGTGAGTGGGGTCTTTCAGGATGCGGGAGGCTCGTTTCCTGCATCTGGTTGTATAGATGTCGGTGGTGGACGGCAGGCTGCAGCCCACAGTCCTCTGTGCAGCTTTTGTCTCGTTGCAGAGTTTTCCTCTCTGCTGCAGAGCAGCTGCCGTGCCACACCGTGATGCAGGAGGTCATGACGCTCTCCACCACACACCTGTAGAAGGAGGTCAGGACTGATATTCCCATCCCAGCTCGCTTGAGCCTCCTCTGGAAATAGAGGTGCTGATGTGCCTTTTTGACAAGGCAGGAGGTGTTGGTGCTCCAGGTGAGGTCGCTGGAAATGTGCACACCCAGATACCTGAAGCTGGAAACCACTTCCACCATGTCCCCTCCTATGTGAATGGGGGGAGGGGGGCATCTGTCCTTCCTGAAATCCACGATCATCTCCTTGGTCTTCTTCCCATTGATGCAGAGGTTGTTGTCTCTGCACCAGCTCTCCAGATGTTCCACCTCCTTCCTGTAGTCGGACTCATCATTGATGCATCCAACCACAGCTGTGTCATCCGCAAACTTCACGATCAGACAGCTGGGGTGACTCGCTGTGCAGTCGTGCGTGAGCAGGGTGAACAGGAGGGGGCTCAGCACACAGCGTTGGGGGGGGCCCGTGCTGAGGGTGATCGGGGAGGAGGAGACGTTGCGGATTTTCACAGACTGTGGTCTGTCTGTCAGGAAGTCCATGACCCAGTTGCACAGATTGGGGTTCAGTCCAAGTATGTGTAGTTTTTGGGTGAGGGTCTGCGGGATGATGGTGTTAAAAGCTGATGTGAAGTCCATGAAGAGCAGTCGAACGTACGCGTTCTTGTTCTCTAGGTGGGTGAGGGTTGTGTGGACCACAGAGGAGATGGCGTCCTCTGTGGATCGGTTTGACCTGTATGCATATTGGTGCAGGTCCTTGGTGATATCGATGGATTTTGTGATGCGGGTCATGACCAGTTTTTCGAAACATTTCATGACTATTGGTGTCAGGGCAACCGGCCGATAGTCATTCAGACCTGTCACTGTGGATGATTTGGGTATTGGAATGATGGTGGCGGTTTTCAGGCAGGTGGGGACGACTGCCTGCATCAGGGAGGTGTTGAAGATGTCTGTCAGCACCTCTGTGAGCTGGTGTGCGCAGTCCTTCAGCACCCGTCAAGGGATGTTGTCGGGTCCAGCAGCTTTGTGAGGGTTGATCCTCTGGAGGGTCCTCCTTACCTCAGCGGGCGTCACGCTGAAAGGCTCTTCGCCAGGTGGGATGGTGAGTCTGGTGCTGGGAGGGGCGGCGTTGGAGTCCTCAAAGCGGGAGTAGAAGAGGTTGAGTGTGTCTTGTAGAGAGTGGTCCTCAGGGTATTGTGCATCTCTGGTGTTGTAGTCTGTGATGCACTTAATGCCCTTCCACATACTCCGGGGGTCATTCGACGTAAAGTGTCCCTGAATCCTCTGAGCATAGGCGGCCTTGGCCCTCCTCACCCCAGCATGCAGCTCCCTTCTGGCTGCTCTGAGTGCCACCTTGTCACCTGAATGGAACGCAGCATTCCTGTGTTTCAGCAGAGCTCGCACCTCTGCGTTCAGCCAGGGTTTCTGGTTGTTACAGTCCTGGTGCTGGTGACATCCTCCGTGCACTTACTGATGTACCTGAGTACTCCTGATGCATAATCCTCCAGGTCCACCTCCTCCTCATGCGAAGCTGCCTCCCTGAAGATCTGCCAGTCTGTGTGCTGGAAACAGTCTTGCAGAGCTGATGCAGCCTCACTAGGCCACACTGTGATGGTCCGCTGTCTTGGTGTCTGTCGTCTGAGGAGAGGGCGGTAAACAGGGACCAGCATGATTGCTATGTGGTCTGAAAAACCCAAATGAGGATGGGGGACAGCTCTGTATGCGTCTTTTTTGTTGGTGTAGACACAGTCCAGAATATTATTTCCGCGTGTTGGAAAGTTGATGTGCTGGTGGAACTTGGGCAGAGTGTCTGTCAGGTTTACATGGTTGAAGTCCCCTGCAACCACGTAAAAAGCCTCCGGGTGCTTGTGCTGGAGCGAGCTGATGTTGTGTAGCTCCGTTAGCGCTTCGTTAGCATTAGCATTAGCGCCCGGCGGGATGTAAACAGCCATGATAAACGCCGCCGTAAACTCACGAGGCAGATAGTGTGGCCGGCATTTAACAGCCATATGCTCTATCGCCTCGGAGCAGTGGCTGTTCACCACTGTGCAGTCCGTACACCAGCCTTTGTGGATGTAGATACACAGTCCACCTCCGCGGGTTTTCCCCGACTGCTGGTTGCGGTCCGCCCGGAACAGAAGCCGTCCGTCGAGCTGAAAGGCTGGGTCCGGCACGTTTGCGTTAGACAAATAACTGCAGAGTTCCTTATTTCACTGGAAGCCCCCAGCCTCAGTCGAAGCATGTCCATCTTGTTGTCCAGGGAGCGGACGTTGGCCAGGAACAGAGACGGGATCGGCGGCCTGCCGGCGTTGGCCTCTAGCCTGGCTAGCACTCTGCCTCGTTTGCCCCTCTTACGTGTCTGTGCACACCGCTTCCTCATGCTCTCTGTTCGGCCAACATCCTTGCGCCACTTCGGTGTCCTCAGGAGATGCAGCCTGCCCAGTAAGGCCTTGAGTCCATGGCCCGCTGTTGTTGTGTCTGAGTCCAAACTGTCCTTTATGGTCGTTATTTCGGTCCGGCTGTATTTTATGTGCTTCTTAACGCTGGTAGTATCGGTGAGACTGACCATAGAGTCTGTTAACAAAGCACAGTCATCGAAAGCAGTCCTGTAAACGGTGTTGGTACCGGGAGCATGAGAAGCCGCTGCACTCCTGCGCGCCGCCATCTTACATGACATGAAATACTTATTGACCTCACTGTATATATTTTCCTATTGTGAATTTGTTCCCAGTGGTCTTTTATTTATGATTATGTAATTTTGAGCCCAAACCTGTGTTGTTTAAGACACATTTTCTGCAGGGCAGCAGTAGTTCATCAGAAAATTCTCCCTGGATTGTGACTGTTGGAGTGGAAGTATCCCTACATTGATCTCTTAGCACACCTTTGTTTACCCTCTCTCCTGCTAACCTACTGCCCCTTACAATCCCAAGCTAATGTTACTGTGCAAAAAAGTGGCATTTAGCGGCACATTACAGGAAGTAAATAACCGAACAAACAGTCCACAGCAAATCATGAAGAGACAAAAAGTAACTTAAACCATTAATGCACACATTTCAAAGACTCAGAACATCTAAAAACAAACGTTTCCCTTCCCTCAAATGGGAGAGGCACACCCACATGCATGGAGCAGGGCAAATGGCAGGACGGCTACCCAAGCAGCAAGCAACATGTGAAAATGTTAAAGTCTTTCTGAGTAAAGTGCATAAAGTGTGTAGTACAGCCTTAAAACATCTGTAATTTTACTTAGTGGAATTCACCTTTGCAAGTTGTTTATGGGACATATTGAAATTGGAGAGTTACCCCTCTAGCCCAGTGTTTTTCAACCAGTGTGCCGCGGCACACTAGTGTGCCATGGGAGATGGTCAAGTGTGCCATGGGAAATTGCCCTCATTAACTGATCTAAAAATATTTCCCATCTCCAGGATTTCAGCTCTCTGTTCATCCAAACAGGCCCTGATAAAACACTGAGGAATTAGGAATATTAAAGACCGTAAAATACTTTTTCTTTGTGTTTATTTTATTTTATTAAAGACATTTTGATAAGAATGACGGTACCGCGATTCAGCTGCACCTTCGGCTGTATTTTGGAAAAGTCCCGTCCCTTTAACTGTCTCCACCAATCATTCTTGGGGGGCTTAATCACATGTCATCAGTCTGACCAATCAGAAGTGGTTAAAGTCTTCACTTCCTTGTCCCGATTTAGCTCGTAAAGTCGCTCAGTTCTAACGAAAATACCAGATAAAGCTCGTCTTTAGCGGTGTAGCTATCCACAGAATCTGGTATCAGACCGTGGAACAAGTTAACAAAACAATAAAGCTCCGAAAACCGATCTCCGGCCGTTTTATGCACTACATCTCCCACGATGCATTGGGTTGTGAGAGTGACAGAGCACGAGGAGATCTGTTGTTAAACGTCTTGAAACCAACGAACACACATCAAACTTTTTTTAAATCTTCTAACTTAACTTTTATTGCATCTTTTAGAAAAAAACAGCTGCAGTTTCCAGCTTTTTCTGTAACAATTATCTCAAAAATGCATGTGAGATTGTGCAGGGGCTGTAGATCAATACAGACTGAGTTTTTCCTTTTTTTTTTAATTTTTGGATGCTGGTGTGCCGCAGGATTTTTTTTAAGGTTAAAGTGTGCCGTGGCTCAGAAAAAGTTGAAAAACACTGGTCTAACCTACTTGGTGGCAGTAATTCACCTTTTAAGTACTGATTGAAGAATACAGTTTATTAATAAAATGGAGAGGGACCTGGCTGCAGATGACAAAGATGGCAGACATCATTTGCCGAAAGCGGGACTTCCGTGTTCTTAAATTAACGTTTGTTTTTGTCAAACGTACCTTACATGTTTCGGCAGAATACCTTCCGCCTCCGTCAGCGTCAGACTCTGACGAAGGCGGAAAGTATTCTGCTGAAGGTATTTTTGTTTGACAAAAACAAACAGTGTCTCAGGAAAAGATAAAAAAAAAGAAAAAATTTAAGAACACAGTTTAAACTTGTAGACACTATGAACTTAATTGAATTATAATGGGACTTCCGGTTGAAGTTGAAGAGTTTTGGTTCAGGCCTACGATGTCTGTGGCCGGGTTCTCTCAATAGAAGATTTCTGACCTGCAGTTTATTCCAAAATACTTTTGAGGAGCATTACAACAATTTTGAGCTTCTGGAAAGATTAGCCTGCAGTTCTCAACCAACACCCTACCGTTTTAGTTTCCTCCAGCTTAGATTAAATTTGGTTTAAATCTTGGTTGTAATGCAGGAGAAATCCCTTTGTGTATTTGTGTGTGAGAACCAAATGTAATAAGCAGCTGTGGAGATACTGTAAAACAAACAGGTGGGAAAAGAACACAAATGGTTTCTTCGATTCGGTGTTTAACCCACTAACATCAAATCTTACTGTTGTAACTTTGAGAAATAAAGAGTTCTTTTAATTAATTTTTGTAGATTCTAAATGTGATGATTAAGATTTTTATTGGTCTTTGATAAGACACAGTCTATTAAATTATAAAAGGTCTTGTTCTTGTGTGTGTGTTCCTGCAGTCGTCCCCCAGGATTATGTGACCGAAGAGGAGGATCTCTGCAACCAGCAGAGGAACTACAGAGTGGAACAGGTAGAACCAGAACCTCCATATATTAAAAAGGAACTGCAGGAACCAGAACCACCACAGATGAAAGGGGAGCAGGAAGAACAAGAACCTCCGCTGATTAAAGAGGAGCAAGAAGAGTTTTGCATTAGTCTGGATGAGGAGCTATTTGATGTGAAGCAGGAGACTGATGCCTCGATGGAGATTCCGTCTTTTGAGGAAGATGAGAGCAGTGAAGCAGATCTAAACAATCAGCAGAGTGATAGTCAGAATGAAGAAGGAAACCAACATGAAGAATCAACATCAACGGATGGAGAGACGGACCAAAATGTGGACAGCTCTCACAAGTCAGAAAGTCGGTGTGACTCTGGTGTTGGAGAAAAATTCAAGAAGGCGACATCAGTTGAAGAACGCAAACAATCTCCAAACGAAATGGTGCCTCCCTCTGTAAAGTCTGGTGAAAGCTCAAAAATTGTTAGCGATCTCTTTCTCTACGTGAAAACAGATTCAGATGACACACTTTATATCTGCACAGAATGCGGCAAAAGTTTTGGTTTCTGGGCTCAGTTCAGACTTCACATGAAAATCCATTCAGGAGAGAAGCGTTACACTTGCAAAGAATGTGATAAAAGTTTTAGTCGAAATTCTCATCTTAAAGCACACATAAGAACTCACACAGGAGAAAAGCCTTTTGCTTGTAAAGAATGTGGTAGATGTTTTAGTGTAGTATCTCAACTTAAAAGACACATGAGAACTCATACAGGAGAAAAGCCCTTTACTTGTAAAATATGTGAAAAATGTTTTAGTCAAATATCTAGTCTCAACACACACATGAAAACTCACACAGGTGAGAAGCCTTTTTCTTGTAAAGAATGTGATAAAGGTTTTACTCAAATATCTGATCTCAAAAAACACATGAGAACTCACACAGGAGAAAAGCCCTTTCCTTGTACAGAATGTAATAAAAATTTTAGTTGTGTATCTAGTCTCAGAACACACATGAGAACTCACACAGGAGAGAAGCCTTTTTCTTGTAAAGAATGTAATAAAAGTTTTACTCAAATATCTAGTCTTAAAACACACATGAGAACTCACACGGGAGAGAAGCCTTTTTCGTGCAAAGAATGCGATGCAAGTTTCAGCGACGTATCTAACCTCAAAAGACACCTAAAAACTCATACATGAGAGAAGTCTTTTGGTTGCCAAACAATGTAATAAAGGATCAAGTGTAAACTCTAAACTCAAGTAAAGTCAGCAAAGAACTTGTGTAGTAAAAGACAATAGGAGAAGGAAGAAAGATTGTAAATAACATTTCTATTCCATACAGAAAAGTTCACCTTTCGACAAGAAATAGGAATTTTATATGAAACTATTACATTTAGATTGAAATATTTTAAGCCGTTTTATTTTACAGACTTTATTTTACAGGTTAAAAAAAATAGTTTGATCTCAGAAAATTTAAAAAACTACAAAAAAGTTTTTAATATTTTAAAATCCAGAGGTCCGACTCCAATTTTCTAATTTACTCCTAACACTACCTATGATCAGTTTTTCAGAGGAAGATGACACTCTAGACCCAACAATGAAGATGACCTGAAGTCCGTTATCAAAGCAACCTGAGCTTTCATTGCATGAACACAGAACCGCAGGCTGATGTCCTCCGTACCACATTGATGAATGGAAATGAACAGTTTTCTGAAAACATCCTTTTTAAGAGTTTTGTAAGATACTTTACTTTTCTAAGGAACTTATTTATAGGTTAATCATATATTCATTCATTTATTCATCTTCTCATCCGTTTTTCACTTTCGGGGTCACGGGGCTGCCGGAGCCTATCCCGGCAGACGTAGGTTAATCATATATTAGCTACAAATATCAAAATAATGAAGGATTAAGCATTTCAGCCTATGTGTAATGAATATGAGTTTCACTTTTTGAATTTATGGACAAAAACTTTTTCAAAAATTTCTTTTAGATGTACCTGTAAATAGAAATGTGTTGTTTTCAAGTATTGGTTTATTCTTTATCTCTTGAATGGCCTTATTGTAATAGTAGTTTATGCTGAGACAGTGTGTGTGTTTCCATGACAACACTAGACATATTTTGTATATATTTTTATTTCCAATACTTCTTATGTCTTTAGTCAACATTTCATTCTTGTTTCAAATAAAAAAATGATAATTGCAGTTTATTTTTTGTTGGGTCATGTGATTAAGTAACCATTTAGTGAGGAAAAGTTTCCCAGACATGTATTAAGGAAGATGCAGATAAAGAAACAGACTGGTATTTCTGTCTTTTGTCTGTTATTCATGTTTTCTAGTAGAGATTAGAATTGTTTATCTGTTCTTTTTAGTTCTCAGTGTTCTGTCCCAATCTTTACTGTGAAGAATAAAGTGGACGTGAACATCAGTCAGAAGTGTGGAGTCTTTCCCACAGTGTGGGTTTCTGCTGTTTGTTGTTCCAGACAGCAAGGTATTTGTTTTACCTAGGAATGCTGAATATGAGGAAAACTCAAGATTTGCAATGTTAATTATCAATATTGCGATGACAAAATAACTTGTGATACATGGACAACTAGAAGGAGCTGCATTTCCAGAATAAAATGCAGGGTTGAATGCTGTATTACTGAATGAAAGATGAATTGGCTGAAGAAATGGCTGAACTATTAAAAATTTGAAGATGTTGCTAAAATGGCTAAAAGTGCTAGCATTGCGATCAGCATCCTATAATGACTCAGAAAAACACATTGCTTGAAAAATTGTAGAATGAGTTAAGCTTAAGGTTTTCCCAGGTACTTCAATGCAGCAAAAAGTCTTGGAAATCCTGGAATATCTTGAAAAGTTCAAGGATTTGAAAAACAAAAAGTCATAGCTGGAAAAAACTGAATGAAAGCTTAATTTGCTGAAGAAATGGCAGAAGCACAGAAACTTTGAAAATGTTGCTAAAATGGCTAAAAATGTTAGAATTTTTCGAAACACAGCTTAAGATGCTAACTATGATAATTATGTCAATGTGGCTAAAAGTGCTTGCATTGCGATCATCAACTCAGAGAAACACATTGCTTAAGAGTATCATATTGGTAATAGCTTAATATGATAAGTTGACAGAAAATCCACTTCTTTTCAAAATGGCGGCTTTTCTATTGATTTTATCCCCATAGCAACCATTTTATGTTTGGGTCGCCTGGGGATAACTAACAAATCAATGTTTCAGACAAATCGGAAAAAGTAAACTCTTGGACGTCCTTTGCAACGGCGTTTGTTTGCTAACCACGCCCACATTCATTATATGTCCATAGCCAGCAAATTTCAATGTATTCAGTTCCAGCCATGGATGAAGTTAAATGCAATATTCGCCTCAGATTTTGTCACAAAGTGGCTGCCTAACAGTAGGTTGTGTCGCCATCCCATAATGATTTGTAAACTTATTTTGTAGTCCAAAGCCTTAGGATCATTTCAATGTTCGAACGGTGTCTCTAGCTAAAAGTATGTTGGAGTTATAATCATTGAAAGAAACAAAGGTGTGCCCAATGGAGCGAAAATCCTGGAATATCTCAAAAAGTTCAAGGATTTGAAGGACCAAAAGTCATAGCTGGAAAAAGCTAAAGGAGCTGAACATTTTAATAGTTGAAACAGGTGAAAGTTTTTAGGAGTTTACTGGGGAACTTCTGCACAAAAAATTCCCCATGTACAGTGGTGGACAAAACTGTTGGTACCCATCAGTTAGAGAAAGAAAGAAAGTCCACAATGTTCACTGAAATGACTTGAAACATTCAAAAGTAACCATAAATCAAAATTTATTGAAAATTAAATAATAAAAATCAGCCATTACTTTTGAGTTGTTGATTAACGGAATTATTAAAAAAAAACAAAAAAACGAATGAAATCACGCACAGGTACTCCTGGAGCTGTTCTGTGGTGGGTACATACCTCTCAGTGTTGTGGCTTCAGCTGCTGTTTTAGGCCCATGCTCTTTTATCCAGACCTGAAACTCAGGAGACATTGTTAAGGATTGTTCCGTGATGATTATTTTGCTAATTTCTTTTACGGTTTTATCTTTGGGTTGAATCCACTAATCATAGAGTTTCTTGAGACAGGCATAAAGGTACTTGGGACTTTCGGCGAGGTCCACTTGCAGGGAACAAAATCTCTGTCGGTAAGACTCATGGCTGATGTCATATTTATGCAAGACTACAGTTTTTACTTTTTCATAGTTTAAAGAATCATCAACATA
This sequence comes from Oryzias latipes, assembly GCF_053564925.1. Classification (NCBI taxonomy): domain Eukaryota; kingdom Metazoa; phylum Chordata; class Actinopteri; order Beloniformes; family Adrianichthyidae; genus Oryzias; species Oryzias latipes. The sequence continues at coordinate 20,028,121 of NC_136238.1, forward strand.
AGCACTTCTAGCCTTACCTGTGAGCAGTGGGATGAGGTGGAAAACCCAGTCTGACTCCATCCACTTGCATGCTGTTGCTATGCGCTCAAGTAGGGAAGGCCCGTTTGACACGGTGCTTCAGCGCACGTTTCACCTTCATGAAGCAAAGTGTTACGGCACAATGTTTCGTGGCGTGTGTCAACTAGCGCAGATCGCGTGTTGGATGACGTATGACGCGCCAAATGCTTCGTTTGGTTGAACCACGCTTCAGATGTCACTTGTGTTTTGTACAAGTAGGGCGCGCTATTCTTCAGAAATACAAAATGAATCCCTAATGTTTCCCGACCAGTTTCATTGTTTCCCCAAGATTGGAATCAGCGTCAGTTCATTGCACTTTACCATGGCTCCTTGTAAAAAACGCACTGTGGCTCAGGATAATTTTAACTTGATTTCTCCGAATAAAACAATACGCTATGAACATGGTGTATAAAAAATACTTGAATTTATAATGGCAAGCTAAATTGTTATCAATAAAGGTAGCTCAGTGGAACAGTCAGTGGGATTTGCATCCTGAGTTCAAGACCAGTGTTTTACAATTTTGTTTTTTGCTTTGCGTTTCTTTCCTTCATGTGATGTGTATTTTGCTGTGTCAAGCACCTCTCACAAAAAACGACACGTGGTGCTGTTTTACATTGTTTTTTTCTAATCATCATTAACAACATTGTTTTGTTTTACTATTTTTCATCATTATTTCCACATTGAAGTGTTACAAGGAGCTAAGTTGAAACATATGTCAATATACGTCCAGTCCGCCACCAGATGCCGCTGTTCTATGTGGTTTCAAAGCCCTGAATGGGTGGTTCATTTTTCCGGCACAATTACATGAACCCCAATGGAAGCTTCATGGGGCTTCTATTCCCATCCCTACACTCAACAGTTATTAGAAAATGTTCAATGTCATAATTTTCTGCTAATTTTTCCAACCTGGGATCCATAGAGAAGTGAGGCTGAGTAGTTACTTGCTGTGCCCCTGCTGGCTGATGTACGGCCTGTGGCAGCCGATCATCTGAACCAGACTCCTCCGTTGGATCAGGGGCTGATGAGGTGTAATCAGGAACAGGTGACGTCCGGGCCTGCACCTCCATCTGCAAAAGCTGGGACTGGTGCTGCAGGCCTTTTAGCCTGTGTTCCTGCTGCTTTGCTTCCTCCTGGAGTCTCATTTCTTCCTGTTGTCCCATGAAGACCTGGAGAATACTAGTGAGACGTTGCAATGTTGGCTCTTCACCCTCAGTACCTGCACCAGCTCCCAAAGCCTCAGCCTTTTCCTCCTCTCCATTGTCCATGTTGGCTGTGCTGTGGTCCGTATTTTCAATGCGGGTTCTTGTGGTTCTTCCTCCTCGTTGCATGGCACAAAAAAAAAAAAAATCAGGGGATTGCTGGAGGAAAGAAAACAAAACCTGTCCTTAAACTGCTGATCCCACTTCTGACACCATTATGCGGTGGACCAAGGAGTATAAGGTAAGGACAGCCAAATAAAAATATTTTTTGTCTACCTGGCGATGGTTGAGTCCAAGAATCTGCCTGCTAAATACAAAGCCTCTGCTGACTGGCATGCTTCCTTGTGTCAGGCCTGACTTGATGGTTCCAGCAGCAAATGGAGGCAGCAGCAACAACAATGGTTCCCTCAGCCCTGGTACCTCAAAGCATAACATTCAATTAATGAGGCAAATTATAATAAAGCAAACTGAAATGTGTTAATAAATTTATGTTCAAACATTTGTTTGTGTTATGTTTGAAAAAAAAGAAGTCATCTAAAAGTATGTGAAAAATGTGAAGTGAACAACTAGGGTGTGGTGCGGGAGGTTACTGCCCTGATGGGGTGGCAGCGTAAGCCGCCATCACACCTGAACTTAATTCTAACCTTAACCATTCCTCCAGGTCCGTGTGGCCAAGTAAAAGGTTCAGCACTGGCCTCTCGTATTTACAAATTATCTGCGAATAGTCACTTTCTTAATAAAAATCCACATCGATGACCCAAACTGTTATGCTAGCATCCACTTCACACTTCCCAGCCTGATTTCTTTCTATGAAAATGTTATTACCAACCTGCGCAAGACAATTCCTCTTGATCGTAAAATTTTGCTGTCATAATTTTTGCAGTTGTTTGTAAAACATCGTGTCACCTTTTGTGATTCTTTTCATGCCTGTTTGGACCTTGTCATTACTTCAGTCAGCAGGACGGGAAAGACTCAATGCATAGTAATGGCACATGTGTGTCGTGTTGTATGTCACGTGACCGTCAACCCAGTAATATACATCAATGGTGACTGCTTTCATGTTACTGAGCAGCATTTTTTACCTATGGTATTGTGATTTTATGAAGGGGGCAGGTCTGCTCCAGTCCATATGTACTATTTAACCTATTTTACTCTCTTACCTTGTCAACTAATGTAGTACTTTAAAAGTTTGGAATATGAACTGTGAAAAAGAGAGAATTAAACTCTTAAAGTTTTTGTGGGTGGCTCTCAAAAGAGCCGTTGTTTGTCCGTCCTTGGAGGACAGAAAACCCCATTCTGGAGGTGCCATGGGTCTGCTCCCTCTGCAGGAAAGTGGATCATGAAGTAGCCTCTCTGTTGGCACCAACCTATTTTTATCTCGTGCAGCGGCTCGTTTTCATTTATCCTGTGATAAATGAAGCTGTGCAGAACACGATAACTTCCCACTCTGCTGTGGATCTTCAGTCAGGCGTCAATACAGACCCCACTGTGGAGAGAGCATCCAGAAGGATTTCTTCACTAGCAGCCGGGCTGGTGAGAGGACGTAGTTAAATATGGACCTCTATTGAAAAAGGAGGCGCCCAGGGAATGACTGCATCGGGTTTCTCTGCAGTGGGAATGTCTCATCTGCCACGAAGACACGGGGAAGGATTTTTTTGTTTGTGTTTTGGGGGGATTGGGGACTCATTGGAGATAGATGATTGAATGACCCACTGTGAAGTGTCTAACCAAAGGGGGATAAAGCCAGTGTCCCACCGTGGCTCGTCCTGCCCCAAAATCTATCACCAACAAGAAAAGTGCAGGAAAATTCCTTTGCTTTGGGGGGCCTTCAGGACAACATGCTTGCTATCCACTGCCCCACTGTCCACTGCCCCACTGGCCACTGCTTCAGAGCAATTAAAAGCTAACTACTGACTAGTCTGGCTCCAGGGTGGGGGCACTGGTAACTCTTATTGGGGGGAGTAGGTGGATCTAGTAATGAAAAGGTTCTTGTTTGAATCGCCCTTAGTTTGGCCCGTCTCCCAGGACCAGTTTGAGGTGGAACACCACCCAGGTACCGGCTCCTTGGATCATTCGGGCTCGCAAACCACTCCACCACGATAAGGTGGCGATTCAGGGAGGGGATATTTATCAGTCGCTAGCCAATCACTAACAATTACTGTGGGGAAACTGAAATGCTGGGAGAAAACCCACAAGACTGCCCGGCTTTAATTTGGTTCATAATCTAAATATCTTGGTGACTGATTTATTTATATATGTATGTATGTATGTATGTATGTATGTATGTATGTATGTATGTATGTATGTATGTATGTATGTATGTATGTATGTGTGTATGTGTGTATGTGTGTATGTGTGTATGTGTGCATGTGTGAATGTATTTATTTATATATTTATTTACTCATTTGTTTTTTATTATATTTTATTTTGTATTTTTTTATTTATTCGTTATCAATTACTTACTAATTGAACAGAGAGAACAGAACAGAGAGAGAAGGCGTAGATGCAGACAGCGAGGGCAGATGGCACTCTTAGCCTCTAATTCACTTTTAAAAGTCTTTTTTAGAATCTAGGGAAAGCCGGAGCACCCGGAGAGAACCCACTAATGCACAATTAGTGCACATTCATAAGTCTATCTTTCTATCTATGTTGTCTACGACAATATATCCTAACATATTTGCATATTTGTATATAAATTAATTTTGTTAGTGTTATATTTATACTTTTTAAAACAAAGATCAAGAGAAACTTCAGGTCAAACATAGATAAACGAACTAAATGAATATATGAATAATATATAAAAACAAAGACTTATAAATATTTATCAACTTCAGACATGTTTCTCTACTTCCAAATAAAAAATAAATCTTAAAATGAATATATGACAACTTATATTTATCTTAGTAAAAACACTAACAATTTGTAATATTAAATAAAATAATATAAATACATGTAGAAAACCTGTCACACCTTTTTATTACTAAATTACTTATATTCCTACTAGCTAATGTTATCTAATATTTACACCTATGCATTGCTGCTTGCATTGGAGCTGACTTTAACGGCTGCTTCTTCTGACTGAACCCAACTGAACTGATGTGGTGGATTCACTTTTAGTGTGTCTAGCAGTTGAGAAGAGGCGTCCGGCTTTGCTTTAGGGCAAATGCTCTTAGTTTTTCTTCTCTTCGTGGTTTTCTGAGGTGCAGCTCCAATGGTAAAGATAGTCTTCTGAGGTTCTAACAACAAGGAGGCTTTTACTTTGTCCGATGTCGAGACTTTCTTTGCAAAAGAACTTTGTTGTTCAAAAGACTTTTCCTGAGGTGCACACCCACTTGATTTAGCCTGGCTGCTGACTTTAACGGCTGCTTCTTCTGACTGAACCCAACTGAACTGATGTGGTGGATTCACTTTCAGTGTGTCTAGCAGTTGAGAAGACGCGTCCGGCTTTGCTTTAGGGCTAATGGTCTTATTTTTTCCTCTCCTATTGGTCGTTTTCTTAGGTGCAGCTCCAATAGTAAAAATACTTTTTTGTGATTCCAAACAAGCTGAGGCTGTTATTTGGTTCAATCCAGAGGCACTTTTAGGTCTATCAAATTCCGTCTGGATTGAGGTCTTCTGTTGAGGTGCACACACAATTGTCTCTGCTTGGTTGCTGATTCTATTGGTCGCTAAGTTGGACAGAAAGACCATCTCTACCACCTGAATTTCAAGATTTTCTCTTTTCTCCTTTTGTTTTCCAATTTGATCTTCCATGTGTGAATTTAGATTGTTGATTTCAAGCAGTTGTTTTGTGACCATTTCTGTCTCTTCTAAAACTGTCTTGTAACCCTTTGAGTAGCTTGGTTTCTTTTCCACCGTGAGGAATTCTGTCACATTTTGGATCTTCTCCTCAAGTTCTCTGATTTCCTTTCGCCTCTCTTGTCTAATGTGCCGCTCCTGCTCAATACTTTTTTCAGAAAACAACCAGTCTTCATCAGCCTTAAGTGCCTCCTGCTCATATTTCTTGAGGAGGTCCAGTTTTTTTGCGATGTTCCTTTCCCTCTTAGCTAAACAGCTTTTTAGCTTATTGCGCTGTGAGATCAATCCATTAAGATCGTTGACGTCAGTTTCTTCTTGAGACTCCTCTGATAGTGAGTCTTCTGAATCAGAATCACTTGAATTGTCATCCTCACTATCTGAATCAGAGGGTCCAAATGGATATTCTCTGGGGGTGGGAGAGTCCAGACTGTGCTCATCGGTCTGCTCATCAGTGTAGCTGTTGTCAGGGGACATTGAGTAGTAAATCTCCAGATCACCTTCAAAGTCACTCTGACTACATTTCCTGTCGCCATCAGAGATTTGAGATGAATTGTCTTGAGAGTCCAGACTGTGCTCATGGGTGTAGCTATTGTCAGGGGACATCATATTGTTGACCTCCAGATTAGCTTCAAAGTCACTCTGACTACATTGCCTGTCACCATCAGAGATTTGAGATGAATTGTGTTGGGGGATGAGAGAGTCCTGACTGGTCTCCTCTCTGGAACTTTCCTCGGGGAAGACAATCGTGTTATAAAAGTCGTCGTCCAGGACGATGTCACTCTCATTTTCAACAATATCGGACCAGAGTTTTTTAACTTTTTCTTCCTGTTGCCTCATTTTTCTCATTCTTGATAGCTGATTTGTTTTCTTTGTGTCTTCTTGAGTTGAAGGAATACTAATCTCTGGGGAGTATTTATGCATTTAAATCCCATCATGCCATGATGTAAAATGACATCATTGCATGTCATCATTTGATGATATGATGTAATATTATCAAAGGATGACATCATATAATGTCATCCTTTGATGATGTAGTCATTGAATGATGTCATCACTGAATGATGTCATCACTGAATCACAGTACTGTTTTCAGAATTTCCCCCCGTCTTCTATGCAGGATCTTCAAAGACGGAGAACCACAACCCACCTAAACCTCTGCCACAGTTGAAGAATGTCCGTCATTGATCCTTTCTCATCAAAAATCCTCCTGAACATTTCTGAGGCTTTCTGAAACATTCATTGAAGAGCATTGGAAGATTTCTCAACATAAAGGTTTTTCTCTCAAAGCAATAGATTGAACCGTATCGTACTTTATAACACACATTAGGAGTTCTATTCTGTGCCTTAAAACAAGGAGCATGAGAGGTCCCACATCGCGATTTGAGCGACGGGCAATTCGCCACTTCCAGTGCTATCTTCTTCCAGAAGTGGCCAGTTTCATCCATCATTCAATCATCCGGATGATAGTTACATCTATTCTCCGTGATAATCTTCCTCAGTGTATCACCTGCAGATTTGGTTGTTGTTTTCTAAATCCTCCCTGAATTCATAACCAAAGAAATAACTTTTAACATGAACCCAAGTGTGGAGTAAATTTGTTTTGGATGAGAAAACAGAAATTTCTGCACAATTACAGAATATAACGTTGTTATAACTTGTTCTTTCAACTATGTGAGGTTATCCAAATATATTTTTCCTTGCCAGTTTTTATCAATTATAAAACTTTTTTTAAAGGTAATTCAACAGATTGGATTGCTGAAATTGTTTATATTTGATTTTATCCTACAGGGAATTGGGAACATCAAGTGAGAAGGATCTTGGAGATCTTGACAAGCTGGAGCCTCAGAGTTGTACAATAAAAAAATATATTTTATGTTTGTTTCTCTTTTTTTGGATTTTTCTCAAAGGCAGATGACCAATAAATAAAATGTCAAAAGTCTGAGGTGAGAGAGCAGAAAATAAAACCAACTAAGAGTCCAATACGAGAGATCAACCTGACTCTTCACTCTTTTTCTGCGCAGCAACGGGTGCATGAGTGTGCACTGCGGATTAGATGGATTTTAGGGCAATGTAGAAAATCTTTCAGTGATGTGACGTTTAGAAAAGAGTGCTTGAGTGCCGCTGCAGAGATTTTCCTGGAAGGCAGACACAAAAATATGAACTCACTAACAAAATTAAGCCAATCCCAAAGTCAGCCACCTCCACTATCAGAAGATCAAAAATATTAGGAGTTGATGTGTTGTCACAGCTTGAGGATGCTTTGCAGAGAGTAGAAAGCATCTTATTAGAAATTGATGAGTCCACAGATGTCGCAGATAAGGCCCAACTTTTGGTCTATGTGGGATTTGTTCACAAACAAACCAAAGCATATTTCAAAACAAATATTCCAAAGACTATATTTTTTTCAGTTGGGTTAGGGCTCACAATGGCCTTTCCGTCCAGCTCCAGCAGCCTGTGTAGGCCGTCAGGGACAAGTAATAACTCACTCCGCCCTTGGACAGGCGTGACGTAATAGACATTGAAATTCTCGGTGTTTAGTGTACATGAATAAACCCCAAATAATCACAGTTTAATTGAAGTTCCAAAGCATTTTGAAGTTGTGGAAGTGTTGTCCAACAGACTGAAGCTGTTGGGCATGTGGAGTCCAGACAGCCAAGTTCTGGCATCTTGGATGTGTTTTTGCTCCAAGAAGATGTAAAGTTTTACAGCTTTGAAGGAGTTCATGATAAAATCTTGTAAGTTTACAGAACGGGATCATTCAGATTTTCTGAACATCCTGCTGTGACCCGGATTCGAACCGGGGTTGCTGCAGCCACAACGCAGAGTACTTACCACTATACGATCACAGCTGAGAAGTGATGGTGGTCACAGTTCTTGTCTTTGTTGCTCTCTAGGGCTTTTTTTGTCAGAACACAGTTGGAGCTCAAGAACAGCAGAAATGCTAAGTTTGTTGTCTTTATACACACATATAGGAGAGACACATTTTCACATCACAAACACAGCAGTTGGGTTAGGGCTCACAGCAAACTTACATCTAACCTTAACCATTCTTCCAGGTCCGTGATGCAAAGAAAAAGGTTCTGGTAGGGATGGGAATAGAAGCCCCATGAAGCCTCATTGGGTTTTATGTAATTGTGCCGGATAAATGAACCACCTATTCAGGGCTTCGAAACCACACAGAACAGCAGCATCTGGTGGCTAACTGGATGTATATTGAAATATGTTTCAACAAAGCTCCTTGTAACACTTCAATGTGGAAATAATGATGAAAAAACGTAAAAAAGAAAAATGTACATGTGATGAGAAGATAAGTTTTGACACAGCAAAATACATGTCACATGAAGAACAAAATACACGCAAAAACAATATGGATATTGCCAGATTTAATCCTGGAGTCTCTGGAAGTGTATGCCATTGACTATTCCACTAAGCTATCTCTAACCACAAGAAAACGGTGTGCCATCATATATTCATCGCAGTGTTTTTTTTTCTTTGATACACAGCATTCATGATGTAGTGTTTTATTAGGAAAAACCGAGTTGAAATGATCCTGAGCCACAGAACGTTTTTAATAGGAGCCATGGTATAGTGCAGTGAACTGACGCTGATTCCAATACAGGGGAAACAATGGCCTTTCCGTCCAACTCCAGCAGCATCATAGGCAGTCAGGGACAAGTAATAACTCACTCCGCCCTTGGACAGGCGTGACGTAATAGACATTGAAATTCTCGTTGTTTAGTGTACATGAATGAACCCCAAATAATCACAGTTTAATTGAAGTTCCAAAGCATTTTGAAGTTGCGGAAGTGTTGTCCAACAGACTGAAGCTGTTGGGCATGTGGAGTCCAGACAGCCAAGTTCTGGCATCTTGGATGTGTTTTTGCTCCAAGAAGATGTAAAGTTTTACAGCTTTGAAGGAGTTCATGATAAAATCTTGTAAGTTTACAGAAATGGATTATTCAGAATTTCTGAACATCTTGCTGTGACCCGGATTCGAACCGGGGTTGCTGCGGCCACAACGCAGAGTACTAACCACTATACGATCACAGCTGAGAAGGGATAGTGGTCATAGTTCTAGTCTTTGTTGCTCTCCAGGTGTTTTTTGTCAGAACACAGTTGGACCTCAAGAACAGTAGAAATGCTAAGTTTGTTGTCTTCGTGCACACATGTAGGAGAGACATATTTTCACATCACAATCACAGCAGGTGACCACTCTGGTCTTTCATTCACAATACTTTTGCCCCTTTTAGTCAAAAACATTGTTCCATTCTCTCTTTACTTAGTATCAGCCTAACAGCGGCATAAGGGTAGAAACTGGCTTTAATCACCATACAGAAAACACCATAGAGATCTTGGTACACCAAGATGTGAGACAAGAAAACCAACCTTCAAGAAGAAGACTCTATCATTGCCGCTGTCTTTACTGGGTCTGAAAGTGACACCAAAATGAAGACAAAAACAACAGGCTCATTTCCACCATGCCTTCCCATGTGTCCAAGGGTCCTTGGGCAAGACATTAAATCCAGTTTTTGTCCTGGTCGTTTAAGGTTGGCGCCAATATTTAGCAATGTGTGAATGTGTGTGTCTATTGGGGAATGGGACTGTGAATTTAAAGCAAGCCTAGGAAGGTAGTAAAGCACTGCATAAGTAGCATATGCTGCTAACTATTTATTCAGATTTTCACCGGTAGAAGAATCTGACAGTGAGATCAATTCAAATGCACAGAATTATGTGTTGCTGCGACACTTGGATGGGAACTTGGTGACTAAAGGCCATAGATGTTTAAAGCTAAAGCCATGTGCACCTGTACGGTTGCTGTGGCTTTTTGGGTTATCCATGCCCATGGATGGTCATAGAGAGGAGTGGCTGCATTCATAAGGAGAGTACAGGTGTGTTTGAGAGTTCCCTTTAGGCTTGTTGAAAGCAGAAGCTAGGATTGTTATGCGTATGGTAAGTGTTTTGTGAAGTATTCTCTTGTAAGTTGATGTACAGATGATGCTGTTGTACGGAGCTCCTAAGCCATATTCTAATTATAGCACAATTTTGACCTTCAGTTACATAGGCCTTTGCAGCAAAAAAAATACGCAACCCTGGACGGTCAGCACAAGGAACATGCACTGATCACATGAACAGCCCCTGAACAGTCAACAGGATAGCAGGGATTAAAACCATTGAAAATCTGTATGACTTAGCTACATCTTTCAAAACAAATACTCTTAAGACTATCTTTTTTTCAGTTGGGTTAGGGCTCACAATGGCCTTTCCGTCCAACTCCAGCAGCAGCGTAGGCCATCAGAGACAAGTAATGACTCACTCCGCCCTTGGACAGGCGTGACGTAATAGACATTGAAATTCTCGTTGTTTAGTGTACATGAATGAACCCCAAATAATCACAGTTTAATTGAAGTTCCAAAGCATTTTGAAGTTGCGGAAGTGTTGTCCAACAGACTGAAGCTGTTGGGCATGTGGAGTCCAGACAGCCAAGTTCTGGCATCTTGGATGTGTTTTTGCTCTAAGAAGATGTAAAGTTTTACAGCTTTGAAGGAGTTCATGATAAAATCTTGTAAGTTTACAGAAATGGATTATTCAGAATTTCTGAACATCTTGCTGTGACCCGGATTCGAACCGGGGTTGCTGCGGCCACAACGCAGAGTACTAACCACTATACGATCACAGCTGAGAAGGGATAGTGGTCATAGTTCTAGTCTTTGTTGCTCTCCAGGTGTTTTTTGTCAGAACACAGTTGGACCTCAAGAACAGTAGAAATGCTAAGTTTGTTGTCTTCGTACACACATGTAGGAGAGACACATTTTCACATCACAATCACAGCAGGTGACCACTCTGGTCTTTCATTCACAATACTTTTGCCCCTTTTAGTCAAAAACATTGTTCCATTCTCTCTTTACTTAATATCAGCCTAACAGCGGCATAAGGGTAGAAACTGGCTTCAATAACCATACAGAAAACACCATAGAGATCTTGGTACACCAAGGTGTGAGACAAGAAAACCAACCTTCAAGAAGAAGACTCTATCACAACAGCTGTCTTTACTGAGTCTGAAAGTGACACCAAAATGAAGACAAAAATAACAGGCTCATTTCCACCATGCCTTCCCATGTGTCCAAGGGTCCTTGGGCAAGACATTAAATCCAGTTTTTGTCCTGGTCGTTTAAGGTTGGCGCCAATATTTAGCAATGTGTGAATGTGTGTGTCTATTGGGGAATGGGACTGGGAATTTAAAGCAAGCCTCCTAGGAAGGTAGTAAAGCACTGCATAAGTAGCATATGCTGCTAACTATTTATTCAGATTTTCACCGGTAGAAGAATCTGACAGTGAGATCAATTCAAATGCACAGAATTGTGTGTTGCTGTGACACTTGGATGGGAACTTGGTGACTAAAGGCCATATATGTTTAAAGCTAAAGTCATGTGCACCTGTACGGTTACTGTGGCTTTTTGGGTTATCCATGCCCATGGATGGTCGTAGAGAGGAGTGGCTGCATTCATAAGGAGAGTACAGGTGTGTTTGAGAGTTCCCTTTAGGCTTGTTGAAAGCAGAAGCTAGGATTGTTATGCGTATGGTAAGTGTTTTGTGAAGTATTCTCTTGTAAGTTGATGTACAGATGATGCTGTTGTACGGAGCTCCTAAGCCATATTCTAATTATAGCACAATTTTGACCTTCAGTTACATAGGCCTTTGCAGCAAAAAAAATACGCAACCCTGGACGGTCAGCACAAGGAACATGCACTGATCACATGAACAGCCCCTGAACAGTCAACAGGATAGCAGGGATTAAAATCATTGAAAATCTGTATGACTTACCTACATCTTTCAAAACAAATACTCTTAAGACTATCTTTTTTTCAGTTGGGTTAGGGCTCACAATGGCCTTTCCGTCCAACTCCAGCAGCATCGTAGGCCGTCAGGGACAAGTAATAACTCACTCCGCCCTTGGACAGGCGTGACGTAATAGACATTGAAAATCTCGTTGTTTAGTGTACATGAATGAACCCCAAATAATCACAGTTTAACTGAAGTTCCAAAGCATTTTGAAGTTGCGGAAGTGTTGTCCAACAGACTGAAGCTGTTGGGCATGTGGAGTCCAGACAGCCAAGTTCTGGCATCTTGGATGTGTTTTTGCTCCAAGAAGATGTAAAGTTTTACAGCTTTGTAGGAGTTCATGATAAAATCTTTTAAGTTTACATAAATGGATTATTCAGAATTTCTGAACATCTTGCTGTGACCCGGATTCGAACCGGGGTTGCTACGGCCACAACGCAGAGTACTAACCACTATACGATCACAGCTGAGAAGGGATAGTGGTCATAGTTCTAGTCTTTGTTGCTCTCCAGGTGTTTTTTGTCAGAACACAGTTGGACCTCAAGAACAGTAGAAATGCTAAGTTTGTTGTCTTCGTACACACATGTAGGAGAGACACATTTTCACATCACAATCACAGCAGGTGACCACTCTGGTCTTTCATTCACAATACTTTTGCCCCTTTTAGTCAAAAACATTGTTCCATTCTCTCTTTACTTAGTATCAGCCTAACAGCGGCATAAGGGTAGAAACTGGCTTTAATCACCATACAGAAAACACCATAGAGATCTTGGTACACCAAGGTGTGAGACAAGAAAACCAACTCTTTACTGAGTCTGAAAGTGACACCAAAATGAAGACAAAAATAACAGGCTCATTTCCACCATGCCTTCCCATGTGTCCAAGGGTCCTTGGGCAAGACATTAAATCCAGTTTTTGTCCTGGTCGTTTAAGGTTGGCGCCAATATTTAGCAATGTGTGAATGTGTGTGTCTATTGGGGAATGGGACTGGGAATTTAAAGCAAGCCTCCTAGGAAGGTAGTAAAGCACTGCATAAGTAGCATCTGCTGCTAACTATTTATTCAGATTTTCACCGGTAGAAGAATCTGACAGTGAGATCAATTCAAATGCACAGAATTGTGTGTTGCTGTGACACTTGGATGGGAACTTGGTGACTAAAGGCCATATATGTTTAAAGCTAAAGTCATGTGCACCTGTACGGTTACTGTGGCTTTTTGGGTTATCCATGCCCATGGATGGTCGTAGAGAGGAGTGGCTGCATTCATAAGGAGAGTACAGGTGTGTTTGAGAGTTCCCTTTAGGCTTGTTGAAAGCAGAAGCTAGGATTGTTATGCGTATGGTAAGTGTTTTGTGAAGTATTCTCTTGTAAGTTGATGTACAGATGATGCTGTTGTACGGAGCTCCTAAGCCATATTCTAATTATAGCACAATTTTGACCTTCAGTTACATAGGCCTTTGCAGCAAAAAAAATACGCAACCCTGGACGGTCAGCACAAGGAACATGCACTGATCACATGAACAGCCCCTGAACAGTCAACAGGATAGCAGGGATTAAAACCATTGAAAATCTGTATGACTTACCTACATCTTTCAAAACAAATACTCTTAAGACTATCTTTTTTTCAGTTGGGTTAGGGCTCACAATGGCCTTTCCGTCCAACTCCAGCAGCAGCGTAGGCCATCAGAGACAAGTAATGACTCACTCCGCCCTTGGACAGGCGTGACGTAATAGACGTTGAAATTCTCGTTGTTTAGTGTACATGAATGAACCCCAAATAATCACAGTTTAACTGAAGTTCCAAAGCATTTTGAAGTTGCGGAAGTGTTGTCCAACAGACTGAAGCTGTTGGGCATGTGGAGTCCAGACAGCCAAGTTCTGGCATCTTGGATGTGTTTTTGCTCCAAGAAGATGTAAAGTTTTACAGCTTTGTAGGAGTTCATGATAAAATCTTTTAAGTTTACATAAATGGATTATTCAGAATTTCTGAACATCTTGCTGTGACCCGGATTCGAACCGGGGTTGCTACGGCCACAACGCAGAGTACTAACCACTATACGATCACAGCTGAGAAGGGATAGTGGTCATAGTTCTAGTCTTTGTTGCTCTCCAGGTGTTTTTTGTCAGAACACAGTTGGACCTCAAGAACAGTAGAAATGCTAAGTTTGTTGTCTTCGTACACACATGTAGGAGAGACACATTTTCACATCACAATCACAGCAGGTGACCACTCTGGTCTTTCATTCACAATACTTTTGCCCCTTTTAGTCAAAAACATTGTTCCATTCTCTCTTTACTTAGTATCAGCCTAACAGCGGCATAAGGGTAGAAACTGGCTTTAATCACCATACAGAAAACACCATAGAGATCTTGGTACACCAAGGTGTGAGACAAGAAAACCAACTCTTTACTGAGTCTGAAAGTGACACCAAAATGAAGACAAAAATAACAGGCTCATTTCCACCATGCCTTCCCATGTGTCCAAGGGTCCTTGGGCAAGACATTAAATCCAGTTTTTGTCCTGGTCGTTTAAGGTTGGTGCCAATATTTAGCAATGTGTGAATGTGTGTGTCTATTGGGGAATGGGACTGTGAATTTAAAGCAAGCCTCCTAGGAAGGTAGTAAAGCACTGCATAAGTAGCATATGCTGCTAACTATTTATTCAGATTTTCACCGGTAGAAGAATCAGACAGTGAGATCAATTCAAATGCACAGAATTGTGTGTTGCTGTGACACTTGGATGGGAACTTGGTGACTAAAGGCCATATATGTTTAAAGCTAAAGTCATGTGCACCTGTACGGTTACTGTGGCTTTTTGGGTTATCCATGCCCATGGATGGTCGTAGAGAGGAGTGGCTGCATTCATAAGGAGAGTACAGGTGTGTTTGAGAGTTCCCTTTAGGCTTGTTGAAAGCAGAAGCTAGGATTGTTATGCGTATGGTAAGTGTTTTGTGAAGTATTCTCTTGTAAGTTGATGTACAGATGATGCTGTTGTACGGAGCTCCTAAGCCATATTCTAATTATAGCACAATTTTGACCTTCAGTTACATAGGCCTTTGCAGCAAAAAAAATACGCAACCCTGGACGGTCAGCACAAGGAACATGCACTGATCACATGAACAGCCCCTGAACAGTCGACAGGATAGCAGGGATTAAAACCATTGAAAATCTGTATGACTTACCTACATCTTTCAAAACAAATACTCTTAAGACTATCTTTTTTTCAGTTGGGTTAGGGCTCACAATGGCCTTTCCGTCCAACTCCAGCAGCAGCGTAGGCCATCAGAGACAAGTAATGACTCACTCCGCCCTTGGACAGGCGTGACGTAATAGACGTTGAAATTCTCGTTGTTTAGTGTACATGAATGAACCCCAAATAATCACAGTTTAACTGAAGTTCCAAAGCATTTTGAAGTTGCGGAAGTGTTGTCCAACAGACTGAAGCTGTTGGGCATGTGGAGTCCAGACAGCCAAGTTCTGGCATCTTGGATGTGTTTTTGCTCCAAGAAGATGTAAAGTTTTACAGCTTTGTAGGAGTTCATGATAAAATCTTTTAAGTTTACATAAATGGATTATTCAGAATTTCTGAACATCTTGCTGTGACCCGGATTCGAACCGGGGTTGCTACGGCCACAACGCAGAGTACTAACCACTATACGATCACAGCTGAGAAGGGATAGTGGTCATAGTTCTAGTCTTTGTTGCTCTCCAGGTGTTTTTTGTCAGAACACAGTTGGACCTCAAGAACAGTAGAAATGCTAAGTTTGTTGTCTTCGTACACACATGTAGGAGAGACACATTTTCACATCACAATCACAGCAGGTGACCACTCTGGTCTTTCATTCACAATACTTTTGCCCCTTTTAGTCAAAAACATTGTTCCATTCTCTCTTTACTTAGTATCAGCCTAACAGCGGCATAAGGGTAGAAACTGGCTTTAATCACCATACAGAAAACACCATAGACATCTTGGTACACCAAGGTGTGAGACAAGAAAACCAACTCTTTACTGAGTCTGAAAGTGACACCAAAATGAAGACAAAAATAACAGGCTCATTTCCACCATGCCTTCCCATGTGTCCAAGGGTCCTTGGGCAAGACATTAAATCCAGTTTTTGTCCTGGTCGTTTAAGGTTGGTGCCAATATTTAGCAATGTGTGAATGTGTGTGTCTATTGGGGAATGGGACTGTGAATTTAAAGCAAGCCTCCTAGGAAGGTAGTAAAGCACTGCATAAGTAGCATATGCTGCTAACTATTTATTCAGATTTTCACCAGTAGAAGAATCAGACAGTGAGATCAATTCAAATGCACAGAATTGTGTGTTGCTGTGACACTTGGATGGGAACTTGGTGACTAAAGGCCATAGATGTTTAAAGCTAAAGCCATGTGCACCTGTACGGTTGCTGTGGCTTTTTGGGTTATCCATGCCCATGGATGGTCTGTACGGTTACTGTGGCTTTTTGGGTTATCCATGCCCATGGATGGTCGTAGAGAGGAGTGGCTGCATTCATAAGGAGAGTTCAGGTGTGTTTGAGAGTTCCCTTTAGGCTTGTTGAAAGCAGAAGCTATGATTGTTGTGCGTATGGTAAGTGTTTTGTGAAGTATTCTCTTGTAAGTTGATGTACAGATGATGCTGTTGTACGGAGCTCCTAAGCCATATTCTAATTATAGCACAATTTTGACCTTCAGTTACATAGGCCTTTGCAGCAAAAAAAATACGCAACCCTGGACGGTCAGCACAAGGAACATGCACTGATCACATGAAGACCCCCTGAACAGTCAACAGGATAGCAGGGATTAAAACCGTTGAAAATCTGTATGACTTAGCTACATCTTTCAAAACAAATACTCTTAAGACTATCTTTTTTTCAGTTTGGTTAGGGCTCACAATGGCCTTTCCGTCCAACTCCAGCAGCAGCGTAGGCCATCAGAGACAAGTAATGACTCACTCCGCCCTTGGACAGGCGTGACGTAATAGACATTGAAATTCTCGTTGTTTAGTGTACATGAATGAACCCCAAATAATCACAGTTTAATTGAAGTTCCAAAGCATTTTGAAGTTGTGGAAGTGTTGTCCAACAGACTGAAGCTGTTGGGCATGTGGAGTCCAGACAGCCAAGTTCTGGCATCTTGGATGTCTTTTTGCTCCAAGAAGATGTAAAGTTTTACAGCTTTGAAGGGGTTCATAATAAAATCTTGTAAGTTTACAGAAAGGGATTATTCAGAATTTCTGAACATCTTGCTGTGACCCGGATTCGAACCGGGGTTGCTGCGGCCACAACGCAGAGTACTAACCACTATACGATCACAGCTGAGAAGGGATGGTGGTCATAGTTCTAGTCTTTGTTGCTCTCCAGGGCTTTTTTGTCAGAACACAGTTGGACCTCAAGAACAGTAGAAATGCTAAGTTTGTTGTCTTCATACACACATATAGGAGAGACACATTTTCACATCACAATCACAGCAGGTGACCACTCTGGTCTTTCATTCACAATACTTTTGCCCCTTTTAGTCAAAAACATTGTTCCATTCTCTCTTTACTTAGTATCAGCCTAACAGCGGCATGTGGGTAGAAACTGGTTTTAATAACCATACAGAAAACACCATAGAGATCTTGGTACACCAAGGTGTGAGACAAGAAAACCAACCTTCAAGAAGAAGACTCTATCATTGCCGCTGTCTTTACTGAGTCTGAAAGTGACACCAAAATGAAGACAAAAACAACAGGCTCATTTCCACCATGCCTTCCCATGTGTCCTTGGGCAAGACATTAAATCCTGTTTTTGTCCTGGTCGTTTAAGGTTGGCGCCGATATTTAGCAATGTGTGAATGTGTGTGTCTATTGGGGAATGGGACAGTGAATTTAAAGCAAGCCTTCTAGGAAGGTAGTAAAGCACTGCATAAGTAGCATATGCTGCTAACTATTTATTCAGATTTTCACCGGTAGAAGAATCAGATAGTGAGATCAATTCAAATGCACAGAATTGTGTGTTGCTGTGACACTTGGATGGGAACTTGGTGACTAAAGGCCATAGATGTTTAAAGCTAAAGCCATGTGCACCTGTACGGTTGCTGTGGCTTTTTGGGTTATCCATGCCCATGGATGGTCATAGAGAGGAGTGGCTGCATTCATAAGGAGAGTACAGGTGTGTTTGAGAGTTCCCTTTAGGCTTGTTGAAAGCAGAAGCTAGGATTGTTATGCGTATGGTAAGTGTTTTGTGAAGTATTCTCTTGTAAGTTGATGTACAGATGATGCTGTTGTACGGAGCTCCTAAGCCATATTCTAATTATAGCACAATTTTGACCTTCAGTTACATAGGCCTTTGCAGCAAAAAAAATACGCAACCCTGGACGGTCAGCACAAGGAACATGCACTGATCACATGAACAGCCCCTGAACAGTCAACAGGATAGCAGGGATTAAAACCATTGAAAATCTGTATGACTTACCTACATCTTTCAAAACAAATACTCTTAAGACTATCTTTTTTTCAGTTGGGTTAGGGCTCACAATGGCCTTTCCGTCCAACTCCAGCAGCAGCGTAGGCCATCAGAGACAAGTAATGACTCACTCCGCCCTTGGACAGGCGTGACGTAATAGACATTGAAATTCTCGTTGTTTAGTGTACATGAATGAACCCCAAATAATTACAGTTTAATTGAAGTTCCAAAGCATTTTGAAGTTGCGGAAGTGTTGTCCAACAGACTGAAGCTGTTGGGCATGTGGAGTCCAGACAGCCAAGTTCTGGCATCTTGGATGTGTTTTTGCTCTAAGAAGATGTAAAGTTTTACAGCTTTGAAGGAGTTCATGATAAAATCTTGTAAGTTTACAGAAATGGATTATTCAGAATTTCTGAACATCTTGCTGTGACCCGGATTCGAACCGGGGTTGCTGCGGCCACAACGCAGAGTACTAACCACTATACGATCACAGCTGAGAAGGGATAGTGGTCATAAATCTAGTCTTTGTTGCTCTCCAGGTGTTTTTTCTCAGAACACAGTTGGACCTCAAGAACAGTAGAAATGCTAAGTTTGTTGTCTTCGTACACACATGTAGGAGAGACACATTTTCACATCACAATCACAGCAGGTGACCACTCTGGTCTTTCATTCACAATACTTTTGCCCCTTTTAGTCAAAAACATTGTTCCATTCTCTCTTTACTTAGTATCAGCCTAACAGCGGCATAAGGGTAGAAACTGGCTTTAATCACCATACAGAAAACACCATAGAGATCTTGGTACACCAAGGTGTGAGACAAGAAAACCAACCTTCAAGAAGAAGACTCTATCATTGCCGCTGTCTTTACTGGGTCTGAAAGTGACACCAAAATGAAGACAAAAACAACAGGCTCATTTCCACCATGCCTTCCCATGTGTCCAAGGGTCCTTGGGCAAGACATTAAATCCTGTTTTTGTCCTGGTCGTTTAAGGTTGGCGCCAATATTTAGCAATGTGTGAATGTGTGTGTCTATTGGGGAATGGGACTGTGAATTTAAAGCAAGCCTAGGAAGGTAGTAAAGCACTGCATAAGTAGCATATGCTGCTAACTATTTATTCAGATTTTCACCGGTAGAAGAATCTGACATTGAGATCAATTCAAATGCACAGAATTATGTGTTGCTGTGACACTTGGATGGGAACTTGGTGACTAAAGGCCATAGATGTTTAAAGCTAAAGCCATGTGCACCTGTACGGTTGCTGTGGCTTTTTGGGTTATCCATGCCCATGGATGGTCTGTACGGTTACTGTGGCTTTTTGGGTTATCCATGCCCATGGATGGTCGTAGAGAGGAGTGGCTGCATTCATAAGGAGAGTACAGGTGTGTTTGAGAGTTCCCTTTAGGCTTGTTGAAAGCAGAAGCTATGATTGTTATGCGTATGGTAAGTGTTTTGTGAAGTATTTTCTTGTAAGTTGATGTACAGATGATGCTGTTGTACGGAGCTCCTAAGCCATATTCTAATTATAGCACAATTTTGACCTTCAGTTACATAGACCTTTGCAGCAAAAAAAATACGCAACCCTGGACGGTCAGCACAAGGAACATGCACTGATCACATGAAGAGCCCCTGAACAGTCAACAGGATAGCAGGGATTAAAACCATTGAAAATCTGTATGATTTACCTACATCTTTCAAAACAAATACTCTTCAGACTATCTTTTTTTCAGTTGGGTTAGGGCTCACAATGGCCTTTCCGTCCAACTCCAGCAGCAGCGTAGGCCATCAGAGACAAGTAATGACTCACTCCGCCCTTGGACAGGCGTGACGTAATAGACATTGAAATTCTCGTTGTTTAGTGTACATGAATGAACCCCAAATAATCACAGTTTAATTGAAGTTCCAAAGCATTTTGAAGTTGTGGAAGTGTTGTCCAAGAGACTGAAGCTGTTGGGCATGTGGAGTCCAGACAGCCAAGTTCTGGCATCTTGGATGTGTTTTTGCTCCAAGAAGATGTAAAGTTTTACAGCTTTGAAGGGGTTCATGACAAAATCTTGTAAGTTTACAGAAAGGGATTATTCAGAATTTCTGAACATCTTGCTGTGACCCGGATTCGAACCGGGGTTGCTGCGGCCACAACGCAGAGTACTAACCACTATACGATCACAGCTGAGAAGGGATGGTGGTCATAGTTCTAGTCTTTGTTGCTCTCCAGGGCTTTTTTGTCAGAACACAGTTGGACCTCAAGAACAGTAGAAATGCTAAGTTTGTTGTCTTCATACACACATATAGGAGAGACACATTTTCACATCACAATCACAGCAGGTGACCACTCTGGTCTTTCATTCACAATACTTTTGCCCCTTTTAGTCAAAAACATTGTTCCATTCTCTCTTTACTTAGTATCAGCCTAACAGCGGCATGTGGGTAGAAGCTGGTTTTAATAACCATACAGAAAACACCATAGAGATCTTGGTACACCAAGGTGTGAGACAAGAAAACCAACCTTCAAGAAGAAGACTCTATCACAACAGCTGTCTTTACTGAGTCTGAAAGTGACACCAAAATGAAGACAAAAACAACAGGCTCATTTCCACCATGCCTTCCCATGTGTCCAAGGGTCCTTGGGCAAGACATTAAATCCAGTTTTTGTCCTGGTCGTTTAAGGTTGGCGCCAATATTTAGCAATGTGTGAATGTGTGTGTCTATTGGGGAATGGGACTGGGAATTTAAAGCAAGCCTCCTAGGAAGGTAGTAAAGCACTGCATAAGTAGCATCTGCTGCTAACTATTTATTCAGATTTTCACCGGTAGAAGAATCTGACAGTGAGATCAATTCAAATGCACAGAATTGTGTGTTGCTGTGACACTTGGATGGGAACTTGGTGACTAAAGGCCATATATGTTTAAAGCTAAAGTCATGTGCACCTGTACGGTTACTGTGGCTTTTTGGGTTATCCATGCCCATGGATGGTCGTAGAGAGGAGTGGCTGCATTCATAAGGAGAGTACAGGTGTGTTTGAGAGTTCCCTTTAGGCTTGTTGAAAGCAGAAGCTAGGATTGTTATGCGTATGGTAAGTGTTTTGTGAAGTATTCTCTTGTAAGTTGATGTACAGATGATGCTGTTGTACGGAGCTCCTAAGCCATATTCTAATTATAGCACAATTTTGACCTTCAGTTACATAGGCCTTTGCAGCAAAAAAAATACGCAACCCTGGACGGTCAGCACAAGGAACATGCACTGATCACATGAACAGCCCCTGAACAGTCAACAGGATAGCAGGGATTAAAACCATTGAAAATCTGTATGACTTACCTACATCTTTCAAAACAAATACTCTTCAGACTATCTTTTTTTCAGTTGGGTTAGGGCTCACAATGGCCTTTCCGTCCAACTCCAGCAGCAGCGTAGGCCATCAGAGACAAGTAATGACTCACTCCGCCCTTGGACAGGCGTGACGTAATAGACGTTGAAATTCTCGTTGTTTAGTGTACATGAATGAACCCCAAATAATCACAGTTTAATTGAAGTTCCAAAGCATTTTGAAGTTGTGGAAGTGTTGTCCAACAGACTGAAGCTGTTGGGCATGTGGAGTCCAGACAGCCAAGTTCTAGCATCTTGGATGTGTTTTTGCTCCAAGAAGATGTAAAGTTTTACAGCTTTGAAGGGGTTCATGATAAAATCTTGTAAGTTTACAGAAAGGGATTATTCAGAATTTCTGAACATCTTGCTGTGACCCGGATTCGAACCGGGGTTGCTGCGGCCACAACGCAGAGTACTAACCACTATACGATCACAGCTGAGAAGGGATGGTGGTCATAGTTCTAGTCTTTGTTGCTCTCCAGGGCTTTTTTGTCAGAACACAGTTGGACCTCAAGAACAGTAGAAATGCTAAGTTTGTTGTCTTCATACACACATATAGGAGAGACACATTTTCACATCACAATCACAGCAGGTGACCACTCTGGTCTTTCATTCACAATACTTTTGCCCCTTTTAGTCAAAAACATTGTTCCATTCTCTCTTTACTTAGTATCAGCCTAACAGCGGCATAAGGGTAGAAACTGGTTTTAATAACCATACAGAAAACACCATAGAGATCTTGGTACACCAAGGTGTGAGACAAGAAAACCAACCTTCAAGAAGAAGACTCTATCATTGCCGCTGTCTTTACTGAGTCTGAAAGTGACACCAAAATGAAGACAAAAACAACAGGCTCATTTCCACCATGCCTTCCCATGTGTCCAAGGGTCCTTGGGCAAGACATTAAATCCAGTTTTTGTCCTGGTCGTTTAAGGTTGGCGCCAATATTTAGCAATGTGTGAATGTGTGTGTCTATTGGGGAATGGGACTGGGAATTTAAAGCAAGCCTCCTAGGAAGGTAGTAAAGCACTGCATAAGTAGCATCTGCTGCTAACTATTTATTCAGATTTTCACCGGTAGAAGAATCTGACAGTGAGATCAATTCAAATGCACAGAATTATGTGTTGCTGCTACACTTGGATGGGAACTTGGTGACTAAAGGCCATATATGTTTAAAGCTAAAGTCATGTGCACCTGTACGGTTACTGTGGCTTTTTGGGTTATCCATGCCCATGGATGGTCGTAGAGAGTAGTGGCTGCATTCATAAGGAGAGTTCAGGTGTGTTTGAGAGTTCCCTTTAGGCTTGTTGAAAGCAGAAGCTATGATTGTTGTGCGTATGGTAAGTGTTTTGTGAAGTATTCTCTTGTAAGTTGATGTACAGATGACGCTGTTGTACGGAGCTCCTAAGCCATATTCTAATTATAGGACAATTTTGACCTTCAGTTACATAGGCCTTTGCAGCAAAAAAAATACGCAACCCTGGACGGTCAGCACAAGGAACATGCACTGATCACATGAAGACCCCCTGAACAGTCAACAGGATAGCAGGGATTAAAATCATTGAAAATCTGTATGACTCACCTACATCTTTCACAACAAATACTCTTAAGACTATCTTTTTTTCAGTTGGGTTAGGGCTCACAATGGCCTGTCCGTCCAACTCCAGCAGCATCGTGGGCCGTCAGGGACAAGTAATAACTCACTCCGCCCTTGGACAGGCGTGACGTAATAGACATTGAAATTCTCATTGTTTAGTGTACATGAATGAACCCCAAATAATCACAGTTTAATTGAAGTTCCAAAGCATTTTGAAGTTGCGGAAGTGTTGTCCAACAGACTGAAGCTGTTGGGCATGTGGAGTCCAGACAGCCAAGTTCTGGCATCTTGGATGTGTTTTTGCTCCAAGAAGATGTAAAGTTTTACAGCTTTGAAGGGGTTCATGATAAAATCTTTTAAGTTTACAGAAAGGGATTATTCAGAATTTCTGAACATCTTGCTGTGACCCGGATTCGAACCGGGGTTGCTGCGGCCACAACGCAGAGTACTAACCACTATACGATCACAGCTGAGAAGGGATGGTGGTCATAGTTCTAGTCTTTGTTGCTCTCCAGGGCTTTTTTGTCAGAACACAGTTGGACCTCAAGAACAGTAGAAATGCTAAGTTTGTTGTCTTCATACACACATATAGGAGAGACACATTTTCACATCACAATCACAGCAGGTGACCACTCTGGTCTTTCATTCACAATACTTTTGCCCCTTTTAGTCAAAAACATTGTTCCATTCTCTCTTTACTTAGTATCAGCCTAACAGCGGCATAAGGGTAGAAACTGGCTTTAATCACCATACAGAAAACACCATAGAGATCTTGGTACACCAAGGTGTGAGACAAGAAAACCAACTCTTTACTGAGTCTGAAAGTGACACCAAAATGAAGACAAAAATAACAGGCTCATTTCCACCATGCCTTCCCATGTGTCCAAGGGTCCTTGGGCAAGACATTAAATCCAGTTTTTGTCCTGGTCGTTTAAGGTTGGTGCCAATATTTAGCAATGTGTGAATGTGTGTGTCTATTGGGGAATGGGACTGTGAATTTAAAGCAAGCCTCGTAGGAAGGTAGTAAAGCACTGCATAAGTAGCATATGCTGCTAACTATTTATTCAGATTTTCACCGGTAGAAGAATCTGACAGTGAGATCAATTCAAATGCACAGAATTATGTGTTGCTGCTACACTTGGATGGGAACTTGGTGACTAAAGGCCATAGATGTTTAAAGCTAAAGCCATGTGCACCTGTACGGTTGCTGTAGCTTTTTGGGTTATCCATGCCCATGGATGGTCATAGAGAGGAGTGGCTGCATTCATAAGGAGAGTACAGGTGTGTTTGAGAGTTCCCTTTAGGCTTGTTGAAAGCAGAAGCTATGATTGTTGTGCGTATGGTAAGTGTTTTGTGAAGTATTCTCTTGTAAGTTGATGTACAGATGACGCTGTTGTACGGAGCTCCTAAGCCATATTCTAATTATAGGACAATTTTGACCTTCAGTTACATAGGCCTTTGCAGCAAAAAAAATACGCAACCCTGGACGGTCAGCACAAGGAACATGCACTGATCACATGAACAGCCCCTGAACAGTCAACAGGATAGCAGGGATTAAAACCATTGAAAATCTGTATGACTTACCTACATCTTTCAAAACAAATACTCTTCAGACTATCTTTTTTTCAGTTGGGTTAGGGCTCACAATGGCCTTTCCGTCCAACTCCAGCAGCAGCGTAGGCCATCAGAGACAAGTAATGACTCACTCCGCCCTTGGACAGGCGTGACGTAATAGACGTTGAAATTCTCGTTGTTTAGTGTACATGAATGAACCCCAAATAATCACAGTTTAATTGAAGTTCCAAAGCATTTTGAAGTTGTGGAAGTGTTGTCCAACAGACTGAAGCTGTTGGGCATGTGGAGTCCAGACAGCCAAGTTCTAGCATCTTGGATGTGTTTTTGCTCCAAGAAGATGTAAAGTTTTACAGCTTTGAAGGGGTTCATGATAAAATCTTGTAAGTTTACAGAAAGGGATTATTCAGAATTTCTGAACATCTTGCTGTGACCCGGATTCGAACCGGGGTTGCTGCGGCCACAACGCAGAGTACTAACCACTATACGATCACAGCTGAGAAGGGATGGTGGTCATAGTTCTAGTCTTTGTTGCTCTCCAGGGCTTTTTTGTCAGAACACAGTTGGACCTCAAGAACAGTAGAAATGCTAAGTTTGTTGTCTTCATACACACATATAGGAGAGACACATTTTCACATCACAATCACAGCAGGTGACCACTCTGGTCTTTCATTCACAATACTTTTGCCCCTTTTAGTCAAAAACATTGTTCCATTCTCTCTTTACTTAGTATCAGCCTAACAGCGGCATAAGGGTAGAAACTGGTTTTAATAACCATACAGAAAACACCATAGAGATCTTGGTACACCAAGGTGTGAGACAAGAAAACCAACCTTCAAGAAGAAGACTCTATCATTGCCGCTGTCTTTACTGAGTCTGAAAGTGACACCAAAATGAAGACAAAAACAACAGGCTCATTTCCACCATGCCTTCCCATGTGTCCAAGGGTCCTTGGGCAAGACATTAAATCCAGTTTTTGTCCTGGTCGTTTAAGGTTGGCGCCAATATTTAGCAATGTGTGAATGTGTGTGTCTATTGGGGAATGGGACTGGGAATTTAAAGCAAGCCTCCTAGGAAGGTAGTAAAGCACTGCATAAGTAGCATCTGCTGCTAACTATTTATTCAGATTTTCACCGGTAGAAGAATCTGACAGTGAGATCAATTCAAATGCACAGAATTGTGTGTTGCTGTGACACTTGGATGGGAACTTGGTGACTAAAGGCCATATATGTTTAAAGCTAAAGTCATGTGCACCTGTACGGTTACTGTGGCTTTTTGGGTTATCCATGCCCATGGATGGTCGTAGAGAGTAGTGGCTGCATTCATAAGGAGAGTTCAGGTGTGTTTGAGAGTTCCCTTTAGGCTTGTTGAAAGCAGAAGCTATGATTGTTGTGCGTATGGTAAGTGTTTTGTGAAGTATTCTCTTGTAAGTTGATGTACAGATGACGCTGTTGTACGGAGCTCCTAAGCCATATTCTAATTATAGGACAATTTTGACCTTCAGTTACATAGGCCTTTGCAGCAAAAAAAATACGCAACCCTGGACGGTCAGCACAAGGAACATGCACTGATCACATGAAGACCCCCTGAACAGTCAACAGGATAGCAGGGATTAAAATCATTGAAAATCTGTATGACTCACCTACATCTTTCACAACAAATACTCTTAAGACTATCTTTTTTTCAGTTGGGTTAGGGCTCACAATGGCCTGTCCGTCCAACTCCAGCAGCATCGTGGGCCGTCAGGGACAAGTAATAACTCACTCCGCCCTTGGACAGGCGTGACGTAATAGACATTGAAATTCTCATTGTTTAGTGTACATGAATGAACCCCAAATAATCACAGTTTAATTGAAGTTCCAAAGCATTTTGAAGTTGCGGAAGTGTTGTCCAACAGACTGAAGCTGTTGGGCATGTGGAGTCCAGACAGCCAAGTTCTGGCATCTTGGATGTGTTTTTGCTCCAAGAAGATGTAAAGTTTTACAGCTTTGAAGGGGTTCATGATAAAATCTTTTAAGTTTACAGAAAGGGATTATTCAGAATTTCTGAACATCTTGCTGTGACCCGGATTCGAACCGGGGTTGCTGCGGCCACAACGCAGAGTACTAACCACTATACGATCACAGCTGAGAAGGGATGGTGGTCATAGTTCTAGTCTTTGTTGCTCTCCAGGGCTTTTTTGTCAGAACACAGTTGGACCTCAAGAACAGTAGAAATGCTAAGTTTGTTGTCTTCATACACACATATAGGAGAGACACATTTTCACATCACAATCACAGCAGGTGACCACTCTGGTCTTTCATTCACAATACTTTTGCCCCTTTTAGTCAAAAACATTGTTCCATTCTCTCTTTACTTAGTATCAGCCTAACAGCGGCATAAGGGTAGAAACTGGCTTTAATCACCATACAGAAAACACCATAGAGATCTTGGTACACCAAGGTGTGAGACAAGAAAACCAACTCTTTACTGAGTCTGAAAGTGACACCAAAATGAAGACAAAAATAACAGGCTCATTTCCACCATGCCTTCCCATGTGTCCAAGGGTCCTTGGGCAAGACATTAAATCCAGTTTTTGTCCTGGTCGTTTAAGGTTGGTGCCAATATTTAGCAATGTGTGAATGTGTGTGTCTATTGGGGAATGGGACTGTGAATTTAAAGCAAGCCTCGTAGGAAGGTAGTAAAGCACTGCATAAGTAGCATATGCTGCTAACTATTTATTCAGATTTTCACCGGTAGAAGAATCTGACAGTGAGATCAATTCAAATGCACAGAATTATGTGTTGCTGCTACACTTGGATGGGAACTTGGTGACTAAAGGCCATAGATGTTTAAAGCTAAAGCCATGTGCACCTGTACGGTTGCTGTAGCTTTTTGGGTTATCCATGCCCATGGATGGTCATAGAGAGGAGTGGCTGCATTCATAAGGAGAGTACAGGTGTGTTTGAGAGTTCCCTTTAGGCTTGTTGAAAGCAGAAGCTATGATTGTTGTGCGTATGGTAAGTGTTTTGTGAAGTATTCTCTTGTAAGTTGATGTACAGATGACGCTGTTGTACGGAGCTCCTAAGCCATATTCTAATTATAGGACAATTTTGACCTTCAGTTACATAGGCCTTTGCAGCAAAAAAAATACGCAACCCTGGACGGTCAGCACAAGGAACATGCACTGATCACATGAAGACCCCCTGAACAGTCAACAGGATAGCAGGGATTAAAATCATTGAAAATCTGTATGACTCACCTACATCTTTCACAACAAATACTCTTAAGACTATCTTTTTTTCAGTTGGGTTAGGGCTCACAATGGCCTTTCCGTCCAACTCCAGCAGCATCGTGGGCCGTCAGGGACAAGTAATAACTCACTCCGCCCTTGGACAGGCGTGACGTAATAGACATTGAAATTCTCATTGTTTAGTGTACATGAATGAACCCCAAATAATCACAGTTTAATTGAAGTTCCAAAGCATTTTGAAGTTGCGGAAGTGTTGTCCAACAGACTGAAGCTGTTGGGCATGTGGAGTCCAGACAGCCAAGTTCTAGCATCTTGGATGTGTTTTTGCTCCAAGAAGATGTAAAGTTTTACAGCTTTGAAGGGGTTCATGATAAAATCTTGTAAGTTTACAGAAAGGGATTATTCAGAATTTCTGAACATCTTGCTGTGACCCGGATTCGAACCGGGGTTGCTGCGGCCACAACGCAGAGTACTAACCACTATACGATCACAGCTGAGAAGGGATGGTGGTCATAGTTCTAGTCTTTGTTGCTCTCCAGGGCTTTTTTGTCAGAACACAGTTGGACCTCAAGAACAGTAGAAATGCTAAGTTTGTTGTCTTCATACACACATATAGGAGAGACACATTTTCACATCACAATCACAGCAGGTGACCACTCTGGTCTTTCATTCACAATACTTTTGCCCCTTTTAGTCAAAAACATTGTTCCATTCTCTCTTTACTTAGTATCAGCCTAACAGCGGCATGTGGGTAAAAACTGGTTTTAATAACCACACAGAAAACACCATAGAGATCTTGGTACACCAAGGTGTGAGACAAGAAAACCAACCTTCAAGAAGAAGACTTTATCACAACAGCTGTCTTTACTGAGTCTGAAAGTGACACCAAAATGAAGACAAAAACAACAGGCTCATTTCCACCATGCCTTTCCATGTGTCTTTGGGCAAGACATTAAATCCTGTTTTTGTCCTGGTCGTTTAAGGTTGGCGCCAATATTTAGCAATGTGTGAATGTGTGTGTCTATTGGGGAATGGGACTGTGAATTTAAAGCAAGCCTAGGAAGGTAGTAAAGCACTGCATAAGTAGCATATGCTGCTAACTATTTATTCAGATTTTCACCGGTAGAAGAATCTGACATTGAGATCAATTCAAATGCACAGAATTATGTGTTGCTGTGACACTTGGATGGGAACTTGGTGACTAAAGGCCATAGATGTTTAAAGCTAAAGCCATGTGCACCTGTACGGTTGCTGTGGCTTTTTGGGTTATCCATGCCCATGGATGGTCATAGAGAGGAGTGGCTGCATTCATAAGGAGAGTACAGGTGTGTTTGAGAGTTCCCTTTAGGCTTGTTGAAAGCAGAAGCTATGATTGTTATGCGTATGGTAAGTGTTTTGTGAAGTATTCTCTTGTAAGTTGATGTACAGATGATGCTGTTGTACGGAGCTCCTAAGCCATATTCTAATTATAGCACAATTTTGACCTTCAGTTACATAGGCCTTTGCAGCAAAAAAAGTACGCAACCCTGGACGGTCAGCACAAGGAACATGCACTGATCACATGACGAGCCCCTGAACAGTCAACAGGATAGCAGGGATTAAAACCATTGAAAATCTGTATGACTTACCTACATCTTTCAAAACAAATACTCTTAAGACTATCTTTTTTTCAGTTGGGTTAGGGCTCACAATGGCCTTTCCGTCCAACTCCAGCAGCATCGTGGGCCGTCAGGGACAAGTAATAACTCACTCCGCCCTTGGACAGGCGTGACGTAATAGACATTGAAATTCTCATTGTTTAGTGTACATGAATGAACCCCAAATAATCACAGTTTAATTGAAGTTCCAAAGCATTTTGAAGTTGCGGAAGTGTTGTCCAACAGACTGAAGCTGTTGGGCATGTGGAGTCCAGACAGCCAAGTTCTAGCATCTTGGATGTGTTTTTGCTCCAAGAAGATGTAAAGTTTTACAGCTTTGAAGGGGTTCATGATAAAATCTTGTAAGTTTACAGAAAGGGATTATTCAGAATTTCTGAACATCTTGCTGTGACCCGGATTCGAACCGGGGTTGCTGCGGCCACAACGCAGAGTACTAACCACTATACGATCACAGCTGAGAAGGGATGGTGGTCATAGTTCTAGTCTTTGTTGCTCTCCAGGGCTTTTTTGTCAGAACACAGTTGGACCTCAAGAACAGTAGAAATGCTAAGTTTGTTGTCTTCATACACACATATAGGAGAGACACATTTTCACATCACAATCACAGCAGGTGACCACTCTGGTCTTTCATTCACAATACTTTTGCCCCTTTTAGTCAAAAACATTGTTCCATTCTCTCTTTACTTAGTATCAGCCTAACAGCGGCATGTGGGTAAAAACTGGTTTTAATAACCACACAGAAAACACCATAGAGATCTTGGTACACCAAGGTGTGAGACAAGAAAACCAACCTTCAAGAAGAAGACTTTATCACAACAGCTGTCTTTACTGAGTCTGAAAGTGACACCAAAATGAAGACAAAAACAACAGGCTCATTTCCACCATGCCTTTCCATGTGTCTTTGGGCAAGACATTAAATCCTGTTTTTGTCCTGGTCGTTTAAGGTTGGCGCCAATATTTAGCAATGTGTGAATGTGTGTGTCTATTGGGGAATGGGACTGTGAATTTAAAGCAAGCCTAGGAAGGTAGTAAAGCACTGCATAAGTAGCATATGCTGCTAACTATTTATTCAGATTTTCACCGGTAGAAGAATCTGACATTGAGATCAATTCAAATGCACAGAATTATGTGTTGCTGTGACACTTGGATGGGAACTTGGTGACTAAAGGCCATAGATGTTTAAAGCTAAAGCCATGTGCACCTGTACGGTTGCTGTGGCTTTTTGGGTTATCCATGCCCATGGATGGTCATAGAGAGGAGTGGCTGCATTCATAAGGAGAGTACAGGTGTGTTTGAGAGTTCCCTTTAGGCTTGTTGAAAGCAGAAGCTATGATTGTTATGCGTATGGTAAGTGTTTTGTGAAGTATTCTCTTGTAAGTTGATGTACAGATGATGCTGTTGTACGGAGCTCCTAAGCCATATTCTAATTATAGGACAATTTTGACCTTCAGTTACATAGGCCTTTGCAGCAAAAAAAGTACGCAACCCTGGACGGTCAGCACAAGGAACATGCACTGATCACATGACGAGCCCCTGAACAGTCAACAGGATAGCAGGGATTAAAACCATTGAAAATCTGTATGACTTACCTACATCTTTCAAAACAAATACTCTTAAGACTATCTTTTTTTCAGTTGGGTTAGGGCTCACAATGGCCTTTCCGTCCAACTCCAGCAGCAGCGTAGGCCATCAGAGACAAGTAATGACTCACTCCGCCCTTGGACAGGCGTGACGTAATAGACATTGAAATTCTCGTTGTTTAGTGTACATGAATGAACCCCAAATAATCACAGTTTAATTGAAGTTCCAAAGCATTTTGAAGTGTTGTCCAACAGACTGAAGCTGTTGGGCATGTGGAGTCCAGACAGCCAAGTTCTGGCATCTTGGATGTGTTTTTGCTCTAAGAAGATGTAAAGTTTTACAGCTTTGAAGGAGTTCATGATAAAATCTTGTAAGTTTACAGAAAGGGATTATTCAGAATTTCTGAACATCTTGCTGTGACCCGGATTCGAACTGGGGTTGCTGCGGCCACAACGCAGAGTACTAACCACTATACGATCACAGCTGAGAAGGGATGGTGGTCATAGTTCTAGTCTTTGTTGCTCTCCAGGGCTTTTTTGTCAGAACACAGTTGGACCTCAAGAACAGTAGAAATGCTAAGTTTGTTGTCTTCATACACACATATAGGAGAGACACATTTTCACATCACAATCACAGCAGGTGACCACTCTGGTCTTTCATTCACAATACTTTTGCCCCTTTTAGTCAAAAACATTGTTCCATTCTCTCTTTACTTAGTATCAGCCTAACAGCGGCATGTGGGTAGAAGCTGGTTTTAATAACCATACAGAAAACACCATAGAGATCTTGGTACACCAAGGTGTGAGACAAGAAAACCAACCTTCAAGAAGAAGACTCTATCATTGCCGCTGTCTTTACTGGGTCTGAAAGTGACACCAAAATGAAGACAAAAACAACAGGCTCATTTCCACCATGCCTTCTCATGTGTCCAAGGGTCCTTGGGCAAGACATTAAATCCAGTTTTTGTCCTGGTCGTTTAAGGTTGGCGCCGATATTTAGCAATGTGTGAATGTGTGTGTCTATTGGGGAATGGGACTGTGAATTTAAAGCAAGCCTTCTAGGAAGGTAGTAAAGCACTGCATAAGTAGCATATGCTGCTAACTATTTATTCTGATTTTCACCGGTAGAAGAATCAGACAGTGAGATCAATTCAAATGCACAGAATTGTGTGTTGCTGTGACACTTGGATGGGAACTTGGTGACTAAAGGCCATAGATGTTTAAAGCTAAAGCCATGTGCACCTGTACGGTTGCTGTGGCTTTTTGGGTTATCCATGCCCATGGATGGTCTGTACGGTTACTGTGGCTTTTTGGGTTATCCATGCCCATGGATGGTCGTAGAGAGGAGTGGCTGCATTCATAAGGAGAGTTCAGGTGTGTTTGAGAGTTCCCTTTAGGCTTGTTGAAAGCAGAAGCTGTGATTGTTGTGCGTATGGTAAGTGTTTTGTGAAGTATTCTCTTGTAAGTTGATGTACAGATGATGCTGTTGTACGGAGCTCCTAAGCCATATTCTAATTATAGGACAATTTTGACCTTCAGTTACATAGGCCTTTGCAGCAAAAAAAATACGCAACCCTGGACGGTCAGCACAAGGAACATGCACTGATCACATGAAAAGCCCCTGAACAGTCAACAGGATAGCAGGGATTAAAACCATTGAAAATCTGTATGACTTACCTACATCTTTCAAAACAAATACTCTTAAGACTATCTTTTTTTCAGTTGGGTTAGGGCTCACAATGGCCTTTCCGTCCAACTCCAGCAGCAGCGTAGGCCATCAGAGACAAGTAATGACTCACTCCGCCCTTGGACAGGCGTGACGTAATAGACATTGAAATTCTCATTGTTTAGTGTACATGAATGAACCCCAAATAATCACAGTTTAATTGAAGTTCCAAAGCATTTTGAAGTTGCGGAAGTGTTGTCCAACAGACTGAAGCTGTTGGGCATGTGGAGTCCAGACAGCCAAGTTCTGGCATCTTGGATGTGTTTTTGCTCTAAGAAGATGTAAAGTTTTACAGCTTTGAAGGAGTTCATGATAAAATCTTGTAAGTTTACAGAAATGGATTATTCAGAAATTCTGAACATCTTGCTGTGACCCGGATTTGAACCGGGGTTGCTGCGGCCACAACGCAGAGTACTAACCACTATACGATCACAGCTGAGAAGGGATGGTGGTCATAGTTCTAGTCTTTGTTGCTCTCCAGGGCTTTTTTGTCAGAACACAGTTGGACCTCAAGAACAGTAGAAATGCTAAGTTTGTTGTCTTCATACACACATATAGGAGAGACACATTTTCACATCACAATCACAGCAGGTGACCACTCTGGTCTTTCATTCACAATACTTTTGCCCCTTTTAGTCAAAAACATTGTTCCATTCTCTCTTTACTTAGTATCAGGCTAACAGCGGCATAAGGGTAGAAACTGGCTTTAATAACCATACAGAAAACACCATAGAGATCTTGGTACACCAAGGTGTGAGACAAGAAAACCAACCTTCAAGAAGAAAACTCTATCATTGCCGCTGTCTTTACTGGGTCTGAAAGTGACACCAAAATGAAGACAAAAACAACAGGCTCATTTCCACCATGCCTTCTCATGTGTCCAAGGGTCCTTGGGCAAGACATTAAATCCAGTTTTTGTCCTGGTCGTTTAAGGTTGGCGCCGATATTTAGCAATGTGTGAATGTGTGTGTCTATTGGGGAATGGGACTGTGAATTTAAAGCAAGCCTTCTAGGAAGGTAGTAAAGCACTGCATAAGTAGCATATGCTGCTAACTATTTATTCTGATTTTCACCGGTAGAAGAATCAGACAGTGAGATCAATTCAAATGCACAGAATTGTGTGTTGCTGTGACACTTGGATGGGAACTTGGTGACTAAAGGCCATAGATGTTTAAAGCTAAAGCCATGTGCACCTGTACGGTTGCTGTGGCTTTTTGGGTTATCCATGCCCATGGATGGTCTGTACGGTTACTGTGGCTTTTTGGGTTATCCATGCCCATGGATGGTCGTAGAGAGGAGTGGCTGCATTCATAAGGAGAGTTCAGGTGTGTTTGAGAGTTCCCTTTAGGCTTGTTGAAAGCAGAAGCTATGATTGTTGTGCGTATGGTAAGTGTTTTGTGAAGTATGCTCTTGTAAGTGATGTACAGATGATGCTGTTGTACGGAGCTCCTAAGCCATATTCTAATTATAGGACAATTTTGACCTTCAGTTACATAGGCCTTTGCAGCAAAAAAAATACGCAACCCTGGACGGTCAGCACAAGGAACATGCACTGATCACATGAAGAGCCCCTGAACAGTCAACAGGATAGCAGGGATTAAAACCATTGAAAATCTGTATGATTTACCTACATCTTTCAAAACAAATACTCTTAAGACTATCTTTTTTTCAGTTGGGTTAGGGCTCACAATGGCCTTTCCGTCCAACTCCAGCAGCAGCGTAGGCCATCAGAGACAAGTAATGACTCACTCCGCCCTTGGACAGGCGTGACGTAATAGACATTGAAATTCTCGTTGTTTAGTGTACATGAATGAACCCCAAATAATCACAGTTTAATTGAAGTTCCAAAGCATTTTGAAGTTGCGGAAGTGTTGTCCAACAGACTGAAGCTGTTGGGCATGTGGAGTCCAGACAGCCAAGTTCTGGCATCTTGGATGTGTTTTTGCTCTAAGAAGATGTAAAGTTTTACAGCTTTGAAGGAGTTCATGATAAAATCTTGTAAGTTTACAGAAATGGATTATTCAGAATTTCTGAACATCTTGCTGTGACCCGGATTCGAACCGGGGTTGCTGCGGCCACAACGCAGAGTACTAACCACTATACGATCACAGCTGAGAAGGGATAGTGGTCATAGTTCTAGTCTTTGTTGCTCTCCAGGTGTTTTTTGTCAGAACACAGTTGGACCTCAAGAACAGTAGAAATGCTAAGTTTGTTGTCTTCGTACACACATGTAGGAGAGACACATTTTCACATCACAATCACAGCAGGTGACCACTCTGGTCTTTCATTCACAATATTTTTGCCCCTTTTAGTCAAAAACATTGTTCCATTCTCTCTTTACTTAGTATCAGGCTAACAGCGGCATAAGGGTAGAAACTGGCTTTAATAACCATACAGAAAACACCATAGAGATCTTGGTACACCAAGGTGTGAGACAAGAAAACCAACCTTCAAGAAGAAAACTCTATCATTGCCGCTGTCTTTACTGGGTCTGAAAGTGACACCAAAATGAAGACAAAAACAACAGGCTCATTTCCACCATGCCTTCTCATGTGTCCAAGGGTCCTTGGGCAAGACATTAAATCCAGTTTTTGTCCTGGTCGTTTAAGGTTGGCGCCGATATTTAGCAATGTGTGAATGTGTGTGTCTATTGGGGAATGGGACTGTGAATTTAAAGCAAGCCTTCTAGGAAGGTAGTAAAGCACTGCATAAGTAGCATATGCTGCTAACTATTTATTCTGATTTTCACCGGTAGAAGAATCAGACAGTGAGATCAATTCAAATGCACAGAATTGTGTGTTGCTGTGACACTTGGATGGGAACTTGGTGACTAAAGGCCATAGATGTTTAAAGCTAAAGCCATGTGCACCTGTACGGTTGCTGTGGCTTTTTGGGTTATCCATGCCCATGGATGGTCTGTACGGTTACTGTGGCTTTTTGGGTTATCCATGCCCATGGATGGTCGTAGAGAGGAGTGGCTGCATTCATAAGGAGAGTTCAGGTGTGTTTGAGAGTTCCCTTTAGGCTTGTTGAAAGCAGAAGCTATGATTGTTGTGCGTATGGTAAGTGTTTTGTGAAGTATGCTCTTGTAAGTGATGTACAGATGATGCTGTTGTACGGAGCTCCTAAGCCATATTCTAATTATAGGACAATTTTGACCTTCAGTTACATAGGCCTTTGCAGCAAAAAAAATACGCAACCCTGGACGGTCAGCACAAGGAACATGCACTGATCACATGAAGAGCCCCTGAACAGTCAACAGGATAGCAGGGATTAAAACCATTGAAAATCTGTATGATTTACCTACATCTTTCAAAACAAATACTCTTAAGACTATCTTTTTTTCAGTTGGGTTAGGGCTCACAATGGCCTTTCCGTCCAACTCCAGCAGCAGCGTAGGCCATCAGAGACAAGTAATGACTCACTCCGCCCTTGGACAGGCGTGACGTAATAGACATTGAAATTCTCGTTGTTTAGTGTACATGAATGAACCCCAAATAATCACAGTTTAATTGAAGTTCCAAAGCATTTTGAAGTTGCGGAAGTGTTGTCCAACAGACTGAAGCTGTTGGGCATGTGGAGTCCAGACAGCCAAGTTCTGGCATCTTGGATGTGTTTTTGCTCTAAGAAGATGTAAAGTTTTACAGCTTTGAAGGAGTTCATGATAAAATCTTGTAAGTTTACAGAAATGGATTATTCAGACTTTCTGAACATCTTGCTGTGACCCGGATTCGAACCGGGGTTGCTGCGGCCACAACGCAGAGTACTAACCACTATACGATCACAGCTGAGAAGGGATAGTGGTCATAGTTCTAGTCTTTGTTGCTCTCCAGGTGTTTTTTGTCAGAACACAGTTGGACCTCAAGAACAGTAGAAATGCTAAGTTTGTTGTCTTCGTACACACATGTAGGAGAGACACATTTTCACATCACAATCACAGCAGGTGACCACTCTGGTCTTTCATTCACAATACTTTTGCCCCTTTTAGTCAAAAACATTGTTCCATTCTCTCTTTACTTAGTATTAGCCTAACAGCGGCATAAGGGTAGAAACTGGCTTTAATCACCATACAGAAAACACCATAGAGATCTTGGTACACCAAGGTGTGAGACAAGAAAACCAACCTTCAAGAAGAAGACTCTATCATTGCCGCTGTCTTTACTGGGTCTGAAAGTGACACCAAAATGAAGACAAAAACAACGGGCTCATTTCCACCATGCCTTCCCATGTGTCCAAGGGTCCTTGGGCAAGACATTAAATCCAGTTTTTGTCCTGGTCGTTTAAGGTTGGCGCCGATATTTAGCAATGTGTGAATGTGTGTGTCTATTGGGGAATGGGACTGTGAATTTAAAGCAAGCCTTCTAGGAAGGTAGTAAAGCACTGCATAAGTAGCATATGCTGCTAACTATTTATTCAGATTTTCACCGGTAGAAGAATCAGACAGTAAGATCAATTCAAATGCACAGAATTGTGTGTTGCTGTGACACTTGGATGGGAACTTGGTGACTAAAGGCCATAGATGTTTAAAGCTAAAGCCATGTGCACCTGTACGGTTGCTGTGGCTTTTCGGGTTTTCCATGCCCATGGATGGTCATAGAGAGGAGTGGCTGCATTCATAAGGAGAGTACAGGTGTGTTTGAGAGTTCCCTTTAGGCTTGTTGAAAGCAGAAGCTAGGATTGTTATGCGTATGGTAAGTGTTTTGTGAAGTATTCTCTTGTAAGTTGATGTACAGATGATGCTGTTGTACGGAGCTCCTAAGCCATATTCTAATTATAGGACAATTTTGACCTTCAGTTACATAGGCCTTTGCAGCAAAAAAAATACGCAACCCTGGACGGTCAGCACAAGGAACATGCACTGATCACATGAAGACCCCCTGAACAGTCAACAGGATAGCAGGGATTAAAACCATTGAAAATCTGTATGATTTACCTACATCTTTCAAAACAAATACTCTTAAGACTATCTTTTTTTCAGTTGGGTTAGGGCTCACAATGGCCTTTCCGTCCAACTCCAGCAGCAGCGTAGGCCATCAGAGACAAGTAATGACTCACTCCGCCCTTGGACAGGCGTGACGTAATAGACATTGAAATTCTCGTTGTTTAGTGTACATGAATGAACCCCAAATAATCACAGTTTAATTGAAGTTCCAAAGCATTTTGAAGTTGCGGAAGTGTTGTCCAACAGACTGAAGCTGTTGGGCATGTGGAGTCCAGACAGCCAAGTTCTGGCATCTTGGATGTGTTTTTGCTCTAAGAAGATGTAAAGTTTTACAGCTTTGAAGGATTTCATGATAAAATCTTGTAAGTTTACAGAAAGGGATCATTCAGAATTTCTGAAAATCTTGCTGTGACCCGGATTTGAACCGGGGTTGCTGCGGCCACAACGCAGAGTACTAACCACTATACGATCACAGCTGAGAAGGGATAGTGGTCATAGTTCTAGTCTTTGTTGCTCTCCAGGTGTTTTTTGTCAGAACACAGTTGGACCTCAAGAACAGTAGAAATGCTAAGTTTGTTGTCTTCGTACACACATGTAGGAGAGACACATTTTCACATCACAATCACAGCAGGTGACCACTCTGGTCTTTCATTCACAATACTTTTGCCCCTTTTAGTCAAAAACATTGTTCCATTCTCTCTTTACTTAGTATTAGCCTAACAGCGGCATAAGGGTAGAAACTGGCTTTAATCACCATACAGAAAACACCATAGAGATCTTGGTACACCAAGGTGTGAGACAAGAAAACCAACCTTCAAGAAGAAGACTCTATCATTGCCGCTGTCTTTACTGGGTCTGAAAGTGACACCAAAATGAAGACAAAAACAACAGGCTCATTTCCACCATGCCTTCCCATGTGTCCAAGGGTCCTTGGGCAAGACATTAAATCCTGTTTTTGTCCTGGTCGTTTAAGGTTGGCGCCAATATTTAGCAATGTGTGAATGTGTGTGTCTATTGGGGAATGGGACTGTGAATTTAAAGCAAGCCTAGGAAGGTAGTAAAGCACTGCATAAGTAGCATATGCTGCTAACTATTTATTCAGATTTTCACCGGTAGAAGAATCAGACAGTGAGATCAATTCAAATGCACAGAATTATGTGTTGCTGTGACACTTGGATGGGAACTTGGTGGCTAAAGGCCATAGATGTTTAAAGCTAAAGCCATGTGCACCTGTACGGTTGCTGTGGCTTTTTGGGTTATCCATGCCCATGGATGGTCTGCACGGTTCTTCTTTCTCTTTCGGCTTTTCCCGTCAGGGGTCGCCACAGCGAATCATCCTTTTCCACCTCATTCTATCATGGACATCTTCTACCCTAACATTAGCCAACTTCATGTCCTCTGTTAAGACATCCATATATCTCCTCTTTGGCCGTCCTCTTGCCCTCCGGCCAGGCAGCTCCATCTCCAACATCCTTCTACCAATATATCCACTATCCCTCCTCTGAACATGTCCAAACCATCTCAGTCTGGCTTCTCTGACTTTGTCGCTAACACAGGCAACATGAGACGTCCCTCTGATGTACTCGTTCCTTATCCTGTCTAACCTGGTCACTCCTAAGGAGAACCTCAACATCTTCATCTCCGCTACCTCCATCTCAGCCTCTTGTCTCTGTCTCACTGCTACCGTCTCTAACCCATAGAGCAGAGCTGGTCTCACCACAGTCTTGTACACCTTTCCTTTGAGTCTTGCTGACACTCTTCTGTCACACAACACTCCTGACACTTTCCTCCACCCGCTCCAACCTGCCTGCACTCGCCTCTTCACCTCTTTTCCACACTCCCCATCACACTGAACTGTTGACCCCAAGTACTTAAACTCCTGCACCTTCTTCACCTCAGCCCCCTGTAACCTAACGCTTCTACCTTGATCCCTCTCGTTCAGACACATGTATTCTGTCTTACTACGACTGACCTTCATGCCTCTTCTTTCCAGAGCAAACCTCCACCTCTCTAGCTGTTCCTCCACCTGCTCTCTACTCTCACTGCAAATTACAATGTCATCCGCAAACATCATTGTCCAGGGAGATTCCTGTCTTACCTCGTCTGTCAGCCTGTCCATCAGCATAGCAAACAAAAAAGGACTCAAAGCTGATCCTTGGTGTAGTCCCACCTCCACCTTGAACTCCTCTGTCTGACCTACAGCACATCTCACCACCGTCATACTTCTCTCATACATGTCCTGAACTACTCTGACATACTTCTCTGCCACTCCAGACGACCTCATACAGTACCACAGCTCCTCCCTCGGCACCCTGTCATACGCCTTCTCTAAATCTACGAACACACAATGCAGCTCCTTCCGACCTTCTCTGTACTTTTCCATCAACATTCTCAAAGCAAAAATGGCATCAGTGGTGCTCCTACGGGGCATGAAACCATACTGCTGCTCACAGATCTCCACCTTCCTCCTAAGCCTGGCTTCCACTACTCTTTCCCACAGCTTCATTGTGTGGCTCATCAACTTTATTCCTCTATAGTTGCTGCAGTTCTGCGTGTCACCCTTGTTCTTAAAGATCGGAACCAGAACGCTTCTCCTCCATTCCTCAGGCATCTTCTCACTCTCTAAAATCCTATTGAACAACCTTGTTAGAAATTCCACTGCTGTCTCTCCTAAGCACTTCCATACCTCCACAGGTACGTCATCAGGACCAACGGCCTTTCCGCTCTTCATCCTTTTCAGAGCCTTCCTAACCTCATCCTTTCCAATCTCTGCTACTTCCTGCTCCACAACAACCACATCTTCCTCCCTTCTTTCCCTGTCATTTTCCTCGTTCATCAGCTCCTCAAAATACTCCTTCCATCTTTTCTGTACACTCTCTTGGGTTGTTAGCACCTTTCCATCTCTGTCCTTAATCACCCTTATCTGTTGCACGTCCTTCCCATCTCTGTCTCTCTGTCTGGCTAGCCTGTACAAGTCCTTCTCTCCTTCCTTTGTGTCTAACCTGTCATATAGCTCATCGTAAGCCTTCTGTTTGGCCTTTGCCACCTCTCTCTTCACTCTACGCTGCGCTTCCTTGTACTCCTGTCTACCTTCCTCAGTCCTTTCTACATCCCACTTCCTTTTAGCCAACCTCTTCCTCTGGACGCATTCCTGTACTTCCTCATTCCACCACCAAGTCTCTTTACCGTCTTTCCTCTTTCCAGATGACACACCTAGCACCTTCCTACCTGTTTCCCTGATTATCTCTGCTGTAGTTTCCCAGTCCTCTGGAAGCTCATCCTGACCACCCAGGACCTGTCTCAACTTCTGCCTAAATTCCTCACAAGTTTCTTCATTCTGTAGCTTCCACCACTTGGTCTTCTTTTCTGTTTTCCCTCTCTTCTTCTTCCTGACCTCCAGAGTCATCTTACACACCACCATGCGGTGCTGTCTGGCTACACTCTCTCCTACCACCACTTTGCAGTCATTGACCTCTCTCAAATGACCTCGTCTACATAGGATGTAGTCCACCTGAGTACTCCTACCTCCACTTCTGTATGTCACTCTATGTTCCTCTCTCTTCTGGAAGTAAGTGTTGACTACAGCCATTTCCATCCTCTTTGCAAAGTCCACCACCATCTGTCCCTCCAGATTCCTTTCCTTCACACCAAACCTGCCCATCACCTCCTCATCACCTCTGTTGCCCTCACCAACATGCCCATTAAAGTCTGCTCCAATAACAACTCTCTCTCCTCTGGGGATACTCTCTATGACCTCATCCAACTCACTCCAGAATCTCTCCTTCACTTCTAACTCACAGCCAACCTGTGGCGCATACCCACTGACTACATTCACCATCACCCCTTCAATTTCTAACTTTAGGCTCATCATCCTGTCTGAGACTCTTTTCACCTCTAGAACACTGTTTACAAACTCCCCCTTCAGAATCACTCCTACCCCGTTTCTCTTCCTATCAACACCATGATAGAACAGTTTGTATCCTCCTCCAATACTACGTGCCTTGCTGCCCTTCCACCTTGTCTCCTGCACACACAGTACATCTACCTTCCTTCTCTCCATCATGTCTGCCAGCTCTCTGCCTTTCCCTGTCATTGTGCCAACGTTAAGAGTCCCTATTCTCAAACCTATGTTCCTGCCTTTTCCCTTCTCTCTCTGGCCACGGACCCTTCTGCCTCCCCTCTTTCTTCGACCAACAGTAGTCAAATTTCCACCGACACCCTGTAGGTTAACAGCATCGGTGGCGGTCGTTGTTAACCCGGGCCTCGACCGATCCGGTATGTCTAAAGTGTTGTGGATGATTCGCATGGTTATTTTGGCAATTTTTACGCCGGATGCCCTTCCTGGCGCAACCCTCTCTATTTATCCGGGCTTGGGACCGGCACAGAAGTAACTGGCTTGCAACCCCTGTGGCTAGATTGGATGGTCTGCACGGTTACTGTGGCTTTTTGGGTTATCCATGCCCATGGATGGTCGTAGAGAGGAGTGGCTGCATTCATAAGGAGAGTTCAGGTGTGTTTGAGAGTTCCCTTTAGGCTTGTTGAAAGCAGAAGCTATGATTGTTGTGCGTATGGTAAGTGTTTTGTGAAGTATTCTCTTGTAAGTTGATGTACAGATGATGCTGTTGTACGGAGCTCCTAAGCCATATTCTAATTATAGGACAATTTTGACCTTCAGTTACATAGGCCTTTGCAGCAAAAAAAATACGCAACTCTGGACGGTCAGCACAAGGAACATGCACTGATCACATGAAGACCCCCTGAACAGTCAACAGGATAGCAGGGATTAAAATCATTGAAAATCTGTATGACTCACCTACATCTTTCACAACAAATACTCTTAAGACTATCTTTTTTTCAGTTGGGTTAGGGCTCACAATGGCCTTTCCGTCCAACTCCAGCAGCATCGTGGGCCGTCAGGGACAAGTAATAACTCACTCCGCCCTTGGACAGGCGTGACGTAATAGACATTGAAATTCTCATTGTTTAGTGTACATGAATGAACCCCAAATAATCACAGTTTAATTGAAGTTCCAAAGCATTTTGAAGTTGCGGAAGTGTTGTCCAACAGACTGAAGCTGTTGGGCATGTGGAGTCCAGACAGCCAAGTTCTGGCATCTTGGATGTGTTTTTGCTCTAAGAAGATGTAAAGTTTTACAGCTTTGAAGGAGTTCATGATAAAATCTTGTAAGTTTACAGAAATGGATTATTCAGAATTTCTGAACATCTTGCTGTGACCCGGATTCGAACCGGGGTTGCTGCGGCCACAACGCAGAGTACTAACCACTATACGATCACAGCTGAGAAGGGATGGTGGTCATAGTTCTAGTCTTTGTTGCTCTCCAGGGCTTTTTTGTCAGAACACAGTTGGACCTCATGAACAGTAGAAATGCTAAGTTTGTTGTCTTCATACACACATATAGGAGAGACACATTTTCACATCACAATCACAGCAGGTGACCACTCTGGTCTTTCATTCACAATACTTTTGCCCCTTTTAGTCAAAAACATTGTTCCATTCTCTCTTTACTTAGTATCAGCCTAACAGCGGCATAAGGGTAGAAACTGGTTTTAATAACCATACAGAAAACACCATAGAGATCTTGGTACACCAAGGTGTGAGACAAGAAAACCAACCTTCAAGAAGAAGACTCTATCATTGCCGCTGTCTTTACTGGGTCTGAAAGTGACACCAAAATGAAGACAAAAACAACAGGCTCATTTCCTCCATGCCTTCCCATGTGTCCAAGGGTCCTTGGGCAAGACATTAAATCCAGTTTTTGTCCTGGTCGTTTAAGGTTGGCGCCGATATTTAGCAATGTGTGAATGTGTGTGTCTATTGGGGAATGGGACTGTGAATTTAAAGCAAGCCTAGGAAGGTAGTAAAGCACTGCATAAGTAGCATATGCTGCTAACTATTTATTCAGATTTTCACCGGTATAAGAATCTGACCGTGAGATTAATTCAAATGCACAGAATTATGTGTTGCTGTGACACTTGGATGGGAACTTGGTGGCTAAAGGCCATAGATGTTTAAAGCTAAAGCCATGTGCACCTGTACGGTTGCTGTGGCTTTTTGGGTTATCCATGCCCATGGATGGTCTGTACGGTTACTGTGGCTTTTTGGGTTATCCATGCCCATGGATGGTCGTAGAGAGGAGTGGCTGCATTCATAAGGAGAGTTCAGGTGTGTTTGAGAGTTCCCTTTAGGCTTGTTGAAAGCAGAAGCTATGATTGTTGTGCGTATGGTAAGTGTTTTGTGAAGTATTCTCTTGTAAGTTGATGTACAGATGATGCTGTTGTACGGAGCTCTTAAGCCATATTCTAATTATAGGACAATTTAGACCTTCAGTTACATAGGCCTTGTCAGGAAAAAAAATACGCAACCCTGGACGGACAGCACAAGGAACATGCACTGATCACATGAAGAGCCCCTGAACAGTCAACAGGATAGCAGGGATTAAAACCATTGAAAATCTGTATGACTTACCTACATCTTTCACAACAAATACTCTTAAGACTATCTTTTTTTCAGTTGGGTTAGGGCTCACAATGGCCTTTCCCTCCAGCTCCAGCAGCAGCGTAGGCCGTCAGGGACAAGTAATAACTCACTCCGCCCTTGGACAGGCGTGACGTAATAGACATTGAAATTCTCGTTGTTTAGTGTACATGAAGGAATCCAAAATAATGACAGTTTAATTGAAGTTCCAAAGCATTTTGAAGTTGTGGAAGTGTTGTCCAACAGACTGAAGCTGTTGGGCATGTGGAGTCCAGACAGCCAAGTTCTGGCATCTTGGATGT
The DNA here is from genome assembly GCF_053564925.1 of Oryzias latipes. NCBI lineage: Eukaryota > Metazoa > Chordata > Actinopteri > Beloniformes > Adrianichthyidae > Oryzias > Oryzias latipes. Next base: position 20,072,920 of record NC_136238.1, read on the forward strand.
GTTTTTGCTCCAAGAAGAAGTAAAGTTTTACAGCTTTGAAGGAGTTCATGATAAAATCTTGTAAGTTTACAGAACGGGATCATTCAGATTTTCTGAACATCCTGCTGTGACCCGGATTCGAACCGGGGTTGCTGCGGCCACAACGCAGAGTACTAACCACTATACGATCACAGCTGAAAAGTGATGGTGGTCACAGTTCTAGTCTTTGTTGCTCTCTAGGGCTTTTTTGTCAGAACACAGTTGGACCTCAAGAACAGTAGAAATGCTAAGTTTGTTGTCTTCATACACACATATAGGAGAGACACATTTTCACATCACAATCACAGCAGTTGGGTTAGGGCTCACAGCAAACTTACATCTAACCTTAACCATTCTTCCAGGTCCGTGATGCAAAGAAAAAGGTTCTGGTAGGGATGGGAATAGAAGCCCCATGAAGCCTCATTGGGTTTTATGTTATTGTGCCGGATAAATGAACCACCCATTCAGGGCTTCGAAACCACACAGAACAGCAGCATCTGGTGGCGGACTGGATGTATATTGAAATATGTTTCAACAAAGCTCCTTGTAACACTTCAATGTGGAAATAATGATGAAAAAACGTAAAAAAGAAAAATGTACATGTGATGAGAAGAGAAGTGTTTTACACAGCAAAATACATGTCACATGAAGAACAAAATACACGCAAAAACAATATGGATATTGCCAGATTTAATCCTGGAGTCTCTGGAAGTGTATGCCATTGACTATTCCACTAAGCTATCTCTAACCACAAGAAAACGGTGTGCCATCATATATTCATCGCAGTGTTTTTTTTTTTTTGATACACAGCATTCATGATGTAGTGTTTTATTAGGAAAAACTGAGTTGAAATGATCTTGAGCCACAGAACGTTTTTAATAGGAGCCATGGTATAGTGCAGTGAACTGACGCTGATTCCAATACAGGGGAAACAATGGAACTGGTCGGGAAACGTTCAGGATTCATTTCGCATTTCTAGATAGGGCTACTACTGTTCAAAACACAAGTGACATCTGAAGCGTGGTTCGACCAAACGAATCATTTGGCGCGTCATTCTTCATCCACCACGTGATCTGCGCTAGTTGACACACGACCCGAAACACTGTGCCGAAACACTCTGTTTCATGAAGGTCAACCGCGCGCCGAAGCGTTGTGTCAAACGAGCCATCCCTAGGTTCAGCACTGGCCTCTCGTATTTACAAATTATCTGCGAATAGTCACTTTCTTAATAAAACTCTACATTGATGACCCAAACTATTATGCTAGCATCCACCTCACACTTCCCAGCCTGTTTTCTTTCTATTAAAATGTGATAACCAATCTGTGCAAGACAATTCCTCTTGATCGTAAAATTTTGCTGTCGTAATTTTTGCGGTTGATTGTAAAACATGTGCCAGTATGTCACGTGACCGTCAACCCAGTAATACATATCAATGGTGACTGCTTTCATGCTACTGAGCAGCATCCTGCACCTATGGCATTGTGATTTTATGAAGAGGGCAGTTTTGCTCCGGTCCATATGTACTATTTAACCTGTTTTAAACTCTTACCTTTTCAACTCCACTCCACAAGTGGCCAGGATAGGCTCCGGCAGCCCCGTGACCCCGAAACGGAAAAACGGTACAGAAGAAAATGAATACCTTTTCAAATAATGTAGGACTTTAAACATTTGGAATATAAACTGTGAAAAAGAGAGAATCAAACTCTTAAAGTTTTTGTGGGTGGCTCTCAAAAGAGCCGTTGTTTGTCCGTCCTTGGAGGACAGAAAACCCCATTCTGGAGGTGCCATGGGTCTGCTCCCTCTGCAGGAAAGTGGATCGTGAAGGAGTCTCTCAGCTGGAGAGCCTCTCTGTTGGCAGCAACCTATTTTATCTCGTGCAGCAGCTCGTCTTCAGTTACCACAGCCTCATCACTGCAGGTTCCTGTGGTGCTGAAGACTTGATGAAGCTGTGCCGAACACGAGAACTTCCCACTCTGCTGTGGATCTTCAGTCAGGCGTCAATACAGACCCCACTGTGGAGAGAGCATCCAGAAGGATTTCTTCACTAGCAGCCGGGCTGGTGAGAGGACGTAGTTAAATATGCACCTCTATTGAAAAAGGAGGCGCCCAGGGAATGACTGTATCCGGTTTCTCTGCAGTGGGAATGTCTCTTCTGCCACAAAGACACGGGGAAGGAGTTCTTTGTTTGTGTTTTGGGGGGATTGGGGACTCATTGGAGATAGACGATTGAATGATCCAATGTGAAGCGTCTAACCAAAGGGGGATAAAGCCAGTGTCCCACTGTGGCTCGTCCTGCCCCGTCATCGACCACCAACAAGCAACCAAAGCCTCAAGAGGAAGTGCAGAAAAAGTTCCTTTGCTCTGGGGGGCCTTCAGGACAACATGCTTGCTATCCACTGCCCCACTGGCCACTGCCCCACTGGCCACTGCCCCACTGGCCACTGCCTCAGAGCAATTAAAAGCCACAAGACAAGAACTCACTAGTCTGGCTCCAGGGTGGGGGCACTGGTAACTCTTATTGGGGGGAGTAGGTGGATCTAGTAATGAAAAGGTTTTTGTTTGAATCACCCTTAGTCTGGCCCGTCTCCCAGGACCAGTTTGAGGTGGAACACCACCCAGGTACTGGCTCCTTGGATCATTCGGGCTCGCAAACCACTCCACCACGATAAGGTGGCGATTCAGGGAGGGGATATTTATCAGTCGCTAGCCAATCACTAACAATTACTGTGGGGAAACTGAAATGCTGGGAGAAAACCCACAAGACTGCCCGGCTTTAATTTGGTTCATAATCTAAATATCTTGGTGACTGATTTATTTATTTATATATGTATGTATGTATGTATGTATGTATGTATGTATGTATGTATGTATGTATGTATGTATGTATGTATGTATGTATGTATGTATGTATGTATGTATGTATGTATGTATGTATGTATGTGTGTATGTGTGTATGTGTGTATGTGTGCATGTGTGCATGTGTGAATGTATTTATTTATATATTTATTTACTCATTTGTTTTTTATTATATTTTATTTTGTATTTTTTTATTTATTCGTTATCAATTACTTACTAATTGAACAGAGAGAACAGAACAGAGAGAGAAGGCGTAGATGCAGACAGCGAGGGCAGATGGCGCTCTTAGCCTCTAATTCACTTTTAAAAGTCTTTTTTAGAATCTAGGAAAAGCCGGAGCACCCGGAGAGAACCCACTAATGCACAAAAGAACACAAAAACTATTCTTCATATAGTGATTACCTTATTACCCTTGTGCTATTCAAGGCACTTTAAAGTTGGTTTACTGAGGGCTCTGTATTTATATTTGCATGTTTGGCCATAAATCTCTTTTCATATAGAACTTTATCTCTATATATTTTTGGATATTTCATGGATCACTATTTTTTGCTCTAAAACAATCTCTTTATGTAGATATATTTATGAGTCTATCTTTCTATCTGTGTTGTATACAACAATATATCCTAACATTTTTGCATATTTGTATATAAATTAATTTTTTTAGTGTTATATTTATACTTTTTAAAACAAAGATCAAAAGAAACTTCAGGTCAAACATAGATAAACTAACTAAATGAATATATGAAAAATATATAAAAACAAAGACTTACAAATATTTATCAACTTCAGACATGTTTCTCTACTTCCAAATAAAAAATAAATCTTTAAAATGAATTTATGACAACTTATATTTATCTTAGTAAAAACACTAACAATTTGTAATATTAAATAAAATAATATAAATACATGTAGAAAACCTGTCACACCTTTTTATTACAAAATTACTTATATTCCTACTAGCTAATGTTATCTAATATTTACACCTATGCATTGCTGCTTGCATTGGAGCTGACTTTAACGGCTGCTTCTTCTGACTGAACCCAACTGAACTGATGTGGTGGATTCACTTTCAGTGTGTCTAGCAGTTGAGAAGAGGCGTCCGGCTTTGCTTTAGGGCAATTGGTCTTATTTTTCCCTTTCCTATTGGTTATTTTCTTAGGTGCAGCTCCAATAGTAAACATACTTTTTTGTGATTCCAAACAAGCTGAGGCTGTTATTTGGTTCAATCCAGAGGCACTTTTAGGTCTATCAAATTCCGTCTGGATTGAGGTCTTCTGTTGAGGTGCACACACAATTGTCTCTGCTTGGTTGCTGATTCTATTGGTCGCTAAGTTGGACAGAAAGACCATCTCTACCACCTGAATTTCAAGATTTTCTCTTTTCTCCTTTTGTTTTCCAATTTGATCTTCCATGTGTGAATTTAGATTGTTGATTTCAAGCAGTTGTTTTGTGACCATTTCTGTCTCTTCTAAAGCTGTCTTGTAACCCTTTGAGTAGCTTGGTTTCTTTTCCACCTTGAGGAATTCTGTCACATTTTGGATCTTCTCCTCAAGTTCTCTGATTTCCTTTCGCCTCTCTTGTCTAATGTGCCGCTCCTGCTCAATACTTTTTTCAGAAAACAACCAGTCCTCATCAGCTTTAAGTGCCTCCTGCTCATATTTCTTGAGGAGGTCCAGTTTTTTTGCGATGTTCCTTTCCCTCTTAGCTAAACAGCTTTTTAGCTTATTGCGCTGTGAGATCAATCCATTAAGATCGTTGACGTCAGTTTCTTCTTGAGACTCCTCTGATAGTGAGTCTTCTGAATCAGAATCACTTGAATTGTCATCCTCACTATCTGAATCAGAGGGTCCAAATGGATATTCTCTGGGGGCGGGAGAGTCCAGACTGTGCTCATCGGTCTGCTCATCAGTGTAGCTGTTGTCAGGGGACATTGAGTAGTAAAACTCCAGATCACCTTCAAAGTCACTCTGACTACATTTCCTGTCGCCATCAGAGATTTGAGATGAATTGTCTTGAGAGTCCAGACTGTGCTCATGGGTGTAGCTATTGTCAGGGGACATCATATTGTTGACCTCCAGATCAGCTTCAAAGTCACTCTGACTACATTGCCTGTCACCATCAGAGATTTGAGATGAATTGTGTTGGGGGATGAGAGAGTCCTGACTGGTCTCCTCTCTGGAACTTTCCTCGGGGAAGACAATCATGTTATAAAAGTCGTCGTCCAGGACGATGTCACTCTCATTTTCAACAATATCGGACCAGAGTTTTTTAACTTTTTCTTCCTGTTGCCTCATTTTTCTCATTCTTGATAGCTGATTTGTTTTCTTTGTGTCTTCTTGAGTTGAAGGAATACTAATCTCTGGGGAGTATTTATGCATTTAAATCCCATCATGCCATGATGTAAAATGACATCATTGCATGTCATCATTTGATGATATGATGTAATATTATCAAAGGATGACATCATATTATATCATCCTTTGATGATGTAGTCATTGAATGATGTCATCACTGAATGATGTCATCACTGAATCACAGTACTGTTTTCCGAATTTCCCCCGTCTTCTATGCAGGATCTTCAAAGACGGAGAACCACAACCCACCTAAACCTCTGCCACAGTTGAAGAATGTCCGTCATTGATCCTTTCTCATCAAAAATCCTCCTGAACATTTCTGATGCTTTCTGAAACATTCATTGAAGAGCATTGGAAGATTTCTCAACATAAAGGTTTTTTCTCTCAAAGCAATAGATTGAACCGTATCGTACTTTATAACACACATTAGGAGTTCTATTCTGTGCCTTAAAACAAGGAGCATGAGAGGTCCCACATCGCGATTTGAGCGACGGGCAATTCGCCACTTCCAGTGCTATCTTCTTCCAGAAGTGGCCAGTTTCATCCATCATTCAATCATCCGGATGATAGTTACATCTATTCTCCGTGATAATCTTCCTCAGTGTATCACCTGCAGATTTGGTTGTTGTTTTCTAAATCCTCCCTGAATTCATAACCAAAGAAATAGCTTTTAACATGAACCCAAGTGTGGAGTAAATTTGTTTTGGATGAGAAAACAGAAATTTCTGCACAATTACAGAATATAACGTTGTTATAACTTGTTCTTTCAACTATGTGAGGTTATCCAAATATATTTTTCCTTGCCAGTTTTTATCAATTATAAAACTTTTTTTTTTCAACTGAGAATGATCTTGGAGATCTTGACAAGCTGGAGCCTCAGAGTTGTACAATAAAAAAATATATGTTATGTTTGTTTCTCTTTTTTTGGATTTTTCTCAAAGGCAGATGACCAATAAATAAAATGTCAAAAGTCTGAGGTGAGAGAGCAGAAAATAAAACCAACTAAGAGTCCAATACGAGAGATCAACCTGACTCTTCACTCTTTTCCTGCGCAGCAACGGGTGCATGAGTGTGCACTGCGGATTAGATGGATTTTAGGGCAATGTAGAAAATCTTTCAGTGATGTGACGTTTAGAAAAGAGTGCTTGAGTGCTGCTGCAGAGATTTTCCTGGAAGGCAGACACAAAAATATGAACTCACTAACAAAATTAAGCCAATCCCAAAGTCAGCCACCTCCACTATCAGAAGATCAAAAATATTAGCAGTTGATGTGTTGTCACAGCTTGAGGATGCTTTGCAGAGAGTAGAAAGCATCTTATTAGAAATTGATGAGTCCACAGATGTCGCAGATAAGGCCCAACTTTTGGTCTATGTGGGATTTGTTCACAAACAAACCAAAGCATATTTCAAAACAAATATTCCAAAGACTATATTTTTTTCAGTTGGGTTAGGGCTCACAATGGCCTTTCCGTCCAACTCCAGCAGCATCGTGGGCCGTCAGGGACAAGTAATAACTCACTCCGCCCTTGGACAGGCGTGACGTAATAGACATTGAAAATCTCGTTGTTTAGTGTACATGAATGAACCCCAAATAATCACAGTTTAATTGAAGTTCCAAAGCATTTTGAAGTTGCGGAAGTGTTGTCCAACAGACTGAAGCTGTTGGGCATGTGGAGTCCAGACAGCCAAGTTCTGGCATCTTGGATGTGTTTTTGCTCCAAGAAGATGTAAAGTTTTACAGCTTTGAAGGGGTTCATGATAAAATCTTGTAAGTTTACAGAAAGGGATTATTCTGAATTTCTGAACATCTTGCTGTGACCCGGATTCGAACCGGGGTTGCTGCGGCCACAACGCAGAGTACTAACCACTATACGATCACAGCTGAGAAGGGATGGTGGTCATAGTTCTAGTCTTTGTTGCTCTCCAGGGCTTTTTTGTCAGAACACAGTTGGACCTCATGAACAGTAGAAATGCTAAGTTTGTTGTCTTCATACACACATATAGGAGAGACACATTTTCACATCACAATCACAGCAGGTGACCACTCTGGTCTTTCATTCACAATACTTTTGCCCCTTTTAGTCAAAAACATTGTTCCATTCTCTCTTTACTTAGTATCAGCCTAACAGCGGCATGTGGGTAGAAACTGGCTTCAATAACCACACAGAAAACACCATAGAGATCTTGGTACACCAAGGTGTGAGACAAGAAAACCAACCTTCAAGAAGAAGACTCTATCACAACAGCTGTCTTTACTGAGTCTGAAAGTGACACCAAAATGAAGACAAAAATAACAGGCTCATTTCCACCATGCCTTCCCATGTGTCCAAGGGTCCTTGGGCAAGACATTAAATCCTGTTTTTGTCCTGGTCGTTTAAGGTTGGCGCCAATATTTAGCAATGTGTGAATGTGTGTGTCTATTGGGGAATGGGACTGTGAATTTAAAGCAAGCCTCCTAGGAAGGTAGTAAAGCACTGCATAAGTAGCATCTGCTGCTAACTATTTATTCAGATTTTCACCGGTAGAAGAATCTGACAGTGAGATCAATTCAAATGCACAGAATTATGTGTTGCTGTGACACTTGGATGGGAACTTGGTGACTAAAGGCCATAGATGTTTAAAGCTAAAGCCATGTGCACCTGTACGGTTACTGTGGCTTTTTGGGTTATCCATGCCCATGGATGGTCGTAGAGAGGAGTGGCTGCATTCATAAGGAGAGTACAGGTGTGTTTGAGAGTTCCCTTTAGGCTTGTTGAAAGCAGAAGCTATGATTGTTATGCGTATGGTAAGTGTTTTGTGAAGTATTCTCTTGTAAGTTGATGTACAGATGATGCTGTTGTACGGAGCTCCTAAGCCATATTCTAATTATAGCACAATTTTGACCTTCAGTTAAATAGGCCTTTGCAGCAAAAAAAATACGCAACCCTGGACGGTCAGCACAAGGAACATGCACTGATCACATGAAGAGCCCCTGAACAGTCAACAGGATAGCAGGGATTAAAACCATTGAAAATCTGTATGACTTACCTACATCTTTCAAAACAAATACTCTTAAGACTATCTTTTTTTCAGTTGGGTTAGGGCTCACAATGGCCTTTCCGTCCAACTCCAGCAGCATCGTAGGCCGTCAGGGACAAGTAATAACTCACTCCGCCCTTGGACAGGCGTGACGTAATAGACATTGAAATTCTCGTTGTTTAGTGTACATGAAGGAATCCAAAATAATGACAGTTTAATTGAAGTTCCAAAGCATTTTGAAGTTGCGGAAGTGTTGTCCAACAGACTGAAGCTGTTGGGCATGTGGAGTCCAGACAGCCAAGTTCTGGCATCTTGGATGTGTTTTTGCTCCAAGAAGATGTAAAGTTTTACAGCTTTGAAGGGGTTCATGATAAAATCTTGTAAGTTTACAGAAAGGGATTATTCTGAATTTCTGAACATCTTGCTGTGACCCGGATTCGAACCGGGGTTGCTGCGGCCACAACGCAGAGTACTAACCACTATACGATCACAGCTGAGAAGGGATGGTGGTCATAGTTCTAGTCTTTGTTGCTCTCCAGGGCTTTTTTGTCAGAACACAGTTGGACCTCATGAACAGTAGAAATGCTAAGTTTGTTGTCTTCATACACACATATAGGAGAGACACATTTTCACATCACAATCACAGCAGGTGACCACTCTGGTCTTTCATTCACAATACTTTTGCCCCTTTTAGTCAAAAACATTGTTCCATTCTCTCTTTACTTAGTATCAGCCTAACAGCGGCATGTGGGTAGAAACTGGCTTCAATAACCACACAGAAAACACCATAGAGATCTTGGTACACCAAGGTGTGAGACAAGAAAACCAACCTTCAAGAAGAAGACTCTATCACAACAGCTGTCTTTACTGAGTCTGAAAGTGACACCAAAATGAAGACAAAAATAACAGGCTCATTTCCACCATGCCTTCCCATGTGTCCAAGGGTCCTTGGGCAAGACATTAAATCCTGTTTTTGTCCTGGTCGTTTAAGGTTGGCGCCAATATTTAGCAATGTGTGAATGTGTGTGTCTATTGGGGAATGGGACTGTGAATTTAAAGCAAGCCTCCTAGGAAGGTAGTAAAGCACTGCATAAGTAGCATCTGCTGCTAACTATTTATTCAGATTTTCACCGGTAGAAGAATCTGACAGTGAGATCAATTCAAATGCACAGAATTGTGTGTTGCTGTGACACTTGGATGGGAACTTGGTGACTAAAGGCCATAGATGTTTAAAGCTAAAGCCATGTGCACCTGTACGGTTACTGTGGCTTTTTGGGTTATCCATGCCCATGGATGGTCGTAGAGAGGAGTGGCTGCATTCATAAGGAGAGTACAGGTGTGTTTGAGAGTTCCCTTTAGGCTTGTTGAAAGCAGAAGCTATGATTGTTATGCGTATGGTAAGTGTTTTGTGAAGTATTCTCTTGTAAGTTGATGTACAGATGATGCTGTTGTACGGAGCTCCTAAGCCATATTCTAATTATAGCACAATTTTGACCTTCAGTTACATAGGCCTTTGCAGCAAAAAAAATACGCAACCCTGGACGGTCAGCACAAGGAACATGCACTGATCACATGAAGAGCCCCTGAACAGTCAACAGGATAGCAGGGATTAAAACCATTGAAAATCTGTATGACTTACCTACATCTTTCAAAACAAATACTCTTAAGACTATCTTTTTTTCAGTTGGGTTAGGGCTCACAATGGCCTTTCCGTCCAACTCCAGCAGCATCGTAGGCCGTCAGGGACAAGTAATAACTCACTCCGCCCTTGGACAGGCGTGACGTAATAGACATTGAAATTCTCGTTGTTTAGTGTACATGAATGAACCCCAAATAATCACAGTTTAATTGAAGTTCCAAAGCATTTTGAAGATGCGGAAGTGTTGTCCAACAGACTGAAGCTGTTGGGCATGTGGAGTCCAGACAGCCAAGTTCTGGCATCTTGGATGTGTTTTTGCTCCAAGAAGATGTAAAGTTTTACAGCTTTGAAGGGGTTCATGATAAAATCTTGTAAGTTTACAGAAATGGATTATTCAGAATTTCTGAACATCTTGCTGTGACCCGGATTCGAACCGGGGTTGCTACGGCCACAACGCAGAGTACTAACCACTATACGATCACAGCTGAGAAGGGATAGTGGTCATAAATCTAGTCTTTGTTGCTCTCCAGGTGTTTTTTGTCAGAACACAGTTGGACCTCAAGAACATTAGAAATGCTAAGTTTGTTGTCTTCATACACACATGTAGGAGAGACACATTTTCACATCACAATCACAGCAGGTGACCACTCTGGTCTTTCATTCACAATACTTTTGCCCCTTTTAGTCAAAAACATTGTTCCATTCTCTCTTTACTTAGTATCAGCCTAACAGCGGCATGTGGGTAGAAACTGGCTTTAATCACCATACAGAAAACACCATAGAGATCTTGGTACACCAATGTGTGAGACAAGAAAACCAACCTTCAAGAAGAAGACTCTATCATTGCCGCTGTCTTTACTGGGTCTGAAAGTGACACCAAAATGAAGACAAAAACAACAGGCTCATTTCCACCATGCCTTCCCATGTGTCCAAGGGTCCTTGGGCAAGACATTAAATCCTGTTTTTGTCCTGGTCGTTTAAGGTTGGCGCCAATATTTAGCAATGTGTGAATGTGTGTGTCTATTAGGGAATGGGACTGTGAATTTAAAGCAAGCCTTCTAGGAAGGTAGTAAAGCACTGCATAAGTAGCATATGCTGCTAACTATTTATTTAGATTTTCACCGGTAGAAGAATCAGACAGTGAGATCAATTCAAATGCACAGAATTGTGTGTTGCTGTGACACTTGGATGGGAACTTGGTGAATAAAGGCCATAGATGTTTAAAGCTAAAGCCATGTGCACCTGTACGGTTGCTGTGGCTTTTTGGGTTATCCATGCCCATGGATGGTCTGTACGGTTACTGTGGCTTTTTGGGTTATCCATGCCCATGGATGGTCGTAGAGAGGAGTGGCTGCATTCATAAGGAGAGTTCAGGTGTGTTTGAGAGTTCCCTTTAGGCTTGTTGAAACAGAAGCTATGATTGTTGTGCGTATGGTAAGTGTTTTGTGAAGTATTCTCTTGTAAGTTGATGTACAGATGATGCTGTTGTACGGAGCTCCTAAGCCATATTCTAATTATAGCACAATTTTGACCTTCAGTTACATATGCCTTTGCAGCAAAAAAAATACGCAACCCTGGACGGTCAGCACAAGGAACATGCACTGATCACATGAAGAGCCCCTGAACAGTCAACAGGATAGCAGGGATTAAAATCATTGAAAATTTGTATGACTCACCTACATCTTTCACAACAAATACTCTTAAGACTATCTTTTTTTCAGTTGGGTTAGGACTCACAATGGCCTTTCCGTCCAACTCCAGCAGCATCGTGGGCCGTCAGGGACAAGTAATAACTCACTCCGCCCTTGGACAGGCGTGACGTAATAGACATTGAAATTCTCGTTGTTTAGTGTACATGAAGGAATCCAAAATAATGACAGTTTAATTGAAGTTCCAAAGCATTTTGAAGTTGTGGAAGTGTTGTCCAACAGACTGAAGCTGTTGGGCATGTGGAGTCCAGACAGCCAAGTTCTGGCATCTTGGATGTGTTTTTGCTCCAAGAAGATGTAAAGTTTTACAGCTTTGAAGGAGTTCATGATAAAATCTTGTAAGTTTACAGAACGGGATCATTCAGATTTTCTGAACATCCTGCTGTGACCCGGATTTGAACCGGGGTTGCTGCGGCCACAACGCAGAGTACTAACCACTATACGATCACAGCTGAGAAGTGATGGTGGTCACAGTTCTAGTCTTTGTTGCTCTCTAGGGCTTTTTTGTCAGAACACAGTTGGACCTCAAGAACAGCAGAAATGCTAAGTTTTTTGTCTTCATACACACATATAGGAGAGACACATTTTCACATCACAATCTCAGCAGTTGGGTTAGGGCTCACAGCAAACTTACATCTAACCTTAACCATTCTTCCAGGTCCGTGATGCAAAGAAAAAGGTTCTGGTAGGGATGGGAATAGAAGCCCCATGAAGCCTCATTGGGTTTTATGTTATTGTGCCGGATAAATGAACCACCCATTCAGGGCTTCGAAACCACACAGAACAGCAGCATCTGGTGGCGGACTGGATGTATATTGAAATATGTTTCAACAAAGCTCCTTGTAACACTTCAATGTGGAAATAATGATGAAAAAACGTAAAATAGAAAAATGTACATGTGATGAGAAGAGAAGTGTTTGACACAGCAAAATACATGTCACATGAAGAACAAAATACACGCAAAAACAATATGGATATTGCCAGATTTAATCCTGGAGTCTCTGGAAGTGTATGCCATTGACTATTCCTCTAAGCTATCTCTAACCACAAGAAAACGGTGTGCCATCATATATTCATCGCAGTGTTTTTTTTTTGATACACAGCATTCATGATGTAGTGTTTTATTAGGAAAAACCGAGTTGAAATGATCCTGAGCCACAGAACGTTTTTAATAGGAGCGAGCCATGGTATAGTGCAGTGAACTGACGCTGATTCCAATACAGGGGAAACAATGGAACTGGTCGGGAAACGTTCAGGATTCATTTCGCATTTCTAGATAGGGCTACTACTGTTCAAAACACAAGTGACATCTGAAGCGTGGTTCGACCAAACGAATCATTTGGCGCGTCATTCTTCATCCACCACGTGATCTGCGCTAGTTGACACACGACCCGAAACACTGTGCCGAAACACTCTGTTTCATGAAGGTCAACCGCGCGCCGAAGCGTTGTGTCAAACGAGCCATCCCTAGGTTCAGCACTGGCCTCTCGTATTTACAAATTATCTGCGAATAGTCACTTTCTTAATAAAACTCTACATTAATGACCCAAACTATTATGCTAGCATCCACCTCACACTTCCCAGCCTGTTTTCTTTCTATTAAAATGTGATAACCAATCTGTGCAAGACAATTCCTCTTGATCATAAAATTTTGCTGTCGTAATTTTTGCGGTTGATTGTAAAACATGTGCCAGTATGTCACGTGACCGTCAACCCAGTAATACATATCAATGGTGACTGCTTTCATGCTACTGAGCAGCATCCTGCACCTATGACATTGTGATTTTATGAAGGGGGCAGTTCTGCTCCGGTCCATATGTACTATTTAACCCATTTTAAACTCTTACCTTTTCAACTCCACTCCACAAGTGGCCAGGATAGGCTCCGGCAGCCCCGTGACCCCGAAACGGAAAAACGGTACAGAAGAAAATGAATATCTTTTCAAATAATGTAGGACTTTAAACATTTGGAATATAAACTGTGAAAAAGAGAGAATCAAACTCTTAAAGTTTTTGTGGGTGGCTCTCAAAAGAGCCGTTGTTTGTCCGTCCTTGGAGGACAGAAAACCCCATTCTGGAGGTGCCATGGGTCTGCTCCCTCTGCAGGAAAGTGGATCATGAAGGAGTCTCTCAGCTGGAGAGCCTCTCTGTTGGCAGCAACCTATTTTATCTCGTGCAGCAGCTCGTCTTCAGTTACCACAGCCTCATCACTGCAGGTTCCTGTGGTGCTGAAGACTTGATGAAGCTGTGCAGAACACGAGAACTTCCCACTCTGCTGTGGATCTTCAGTCAGGCGTCAATACAGACCCCACTGTGGAGAGAGCATCCAGAAGGATTTCTTCACTAGCAGCCGGACTGGTGAGAGGACGTAGTTAAATATGCACCTCTATTGAAAAAGGAGGCGCCCAGGGAATGACTGTATCCGGTTTCTCTGCAGTGGGAATGTCTCTTCTGCCACAAAGACACGGGGAAGGAGTTCTTTGTTTGTGTTTTGGGGGGATTGGGGACTCATTGGAGATAGACGATTGAATGATCCAATGTGAAGCGTCTAACCAAAGGGGGATAAAGCCAGTGTCCCACTGTGGCTCGTCCTGCCCCATCATCGACCACCAACAAGCAACCAAAGCCTCAAGAGGAAGTGCAGAAAAAGTTCCTTTGCTCTGGGGGGCCTTGCTTGCTATCCACTGCCCCACTGGCCACTGCCCCACTGGCCACTGCCCCACTGGCCACTGCCTCAGAGCAATTTAAAGCCACCAGACAAGAACTCACTAGTCTGGCTCCAGGGTGGGGGCACTGGTAACTCTTATTGGGGGGAGTAGGTGGATCTAGTAATGAAAAGGTTTTTGTTTGAATCGCCCTTAGTCTGGCCCGTCTCCCAGGACCAGTTTGAGGTGGAACACCACCCAGGTACTGGCTCCTTGGATCATTCGGGCTCGCAAACCACTCCACCACGATAAGGTGGCGATTCAGGGAGGGGATATTTATCAGTCGCTAGCCAATCACTAACAATTACTGTGGGGAAACTGAAATGCTGGGAGAAAACCCACAAGACTGCCCGGCTTTAATTTGGTTCATTATCTAAATATCTTGGTGACTGATTTATTTATATATGTATGTATGTATGTATGTATGTATGTATGTATGTATGTATGTATGTATGTATGTATGTATGTATGTATGTATGTATGTATGTATGTATGTATGTATGTATGTATGTATGTATGTATGTATGTATGTATGTATGTATGTATGTATGTTTGTATGTGTGCATGTGTGCATGTGTGAATGTATTTATTTATATATTTACATATTTATTTATATATTTATATATGATATATATATTTAATCTTTTTTTTTTTATATTTTATTTTGAATTTTTTTATTTATTCGTTATCAATTACTTATTATATAATTGGTTTGTAAATATTTTATTATTATTATTCTTTTTATTATTGTTTTTATTATATTTTTACTATTACTAACTACTATTTCTACTATTATTACTATCAGTTTTAGCCACATGCAGCTCAGACAGCCGAACAGAGAGAGAAGGCGTAGATGCAGACAGCGAGGGCAGATGGCGCCCTTAGCCTCTAATTCACTATTAGAAGTCTTTTTTAGAATCTGGGGAAAGCCGGAGCACCCGGAGAGAACCCACTAATGCACAAAAGAACACAAAAACTATTTTTCATATAGTGATTACCTTATTACCCTTGTGCTATTCAAGGCACTTTAAAGTTGGTTTACTGAGGGCTCTGTATTTATATTTGCATGTTTGTCCATAAATCTCTTTTCATATTTTGTTTAAGAACTTTATCTCTATATATTTTTGGATATTTCATGGATCACTATTTTTTGCTCTAAAACAATCTCTTTATGTAGATATATTCATGAGTCTATCTTTCTATCTTTGTTGTCTACGACAATATATCCTAACATATTTGCATATTTGTATATAAATTAATTTTGTTAGTGTTATATTTATACTTTTTAAAACAAAGATCAAGAGAAACTTCAGGTCAAACATAGATAAACTAACTAAATGAATATATGAATAATATATAAAAACAAAGACTTACAAATATTTATCAACTTCAGACATGTTTCTCTACTTCCAAATAAAAAATAAATCTTAAAATGAATATATGACAACTTATATTTATCTTAGTAAAAACACTAACAATTTGTAATATTAAATAAAATAATATAAATACATGTAGAAAACCTGTCACACCTTTTTATTACAAAATTACTTATATTCCTACTAGCTAATGTTATCTAATATTTACACCTATGCATTGCTGCTTGCATTGGAGCTGACTTTAACGGCTGCTTCTTCTGACTGAACCCAACTGAACTGATGTGGTGGATTCACTTTCAGTGTGTCTAGCAGTTGAGAAGAGGCGTCCGGCTTTGCTTTAGGGCAAATGCTCTTAGTTTTTCTTCTCTTCGTGGTTTTCTGAGGTGCAGCTCCAATGGTAAAGATAGTCTTCTGAGGTTCTAACAACAAGGAGGCTTTTACTTTGTCCGATGTCGAGACTTTCTTTGCAAAAGAACTTTGTTGTTCAAAAGACTTTTCCTGAGGTGCACACCCACTTGATTTAGCCTGGCTGCTGACTTTAACGGCTGCTTCTTCTGACTGAACCCAACTGAACTGATGTGGTGGATTCACTTTCAGTGTGTCTAGCAGTTGAGAAGAGGCGTCCGGCTTTGCTTTAGGGCTAATGGTCTTATTTTTTCCTCTCTTATTGGTCGTTTTCTTAGGTGCAGCTCCAATAGTAAACATACTTTTTTGTGATTCCAAACAAGCTGAGGCTGTTATTTGGTTCAATCCAGAGGCACTTTTAGGTCTATCAAATTCCGTCTGGATTGAGGTCTTCTGTTGAGGTGCACACACAATTGTCTCTGCTTGGTTGCTGATTCTATTGGTCGCTAAGTTGGACAGAAAGACCATCTCTACCACCTGAATTTCAAGATTTTCTCTTTTCTCCTTTTGTTTTCCAATTTGATCTTCCATGTGTGAATTTAGATTGTTGATTTCAAGCAGTTGTTTTGTGACCATTTCTGTCTCTTCTAAAACTGTCGTGTAACCCTTTGAGTACCTTGGTTTCTTTTCCACCTTGAGGAATTCTGTCACATTTTGGATCTTCTCCTCAAGTTCTCTGATTTCCTTTCGCCTCTCTTGTCTAATGTGCCGCTCCTGCTCAATACTTTTTTCAGAAAACAACCAGTCTTCATCAGCCTTAAGTGCCTCCTGCTCATATTTCTTGAGGAGGTCCAGTTTTTTTGCGATGTTCCTTTCCCTCTTAGCTAAACAGCTTTTTAGCTTATTGCGCTGTGAGATCAATCCATTAAGATCGTTGACGTCAGTTTCTTCTTGAGACTCCTCTGATAGTGAGTCTTCTGAATCAGAATCACTTGAATTGTCATCCTCACTATCTGAATCAGAGGGTCCAAATGGATATTCTCTGGGGGTGGGAGAGTCCAGACTGTGCTCATCGGTCTGCTCATCAGTGTAGCTGTTGTCAGGGGACATTGAGTAGTAAAACTCCAGATCACCTTCAAAGTCACTCTGACTACATTTCCTGTCGCCATCAGAGATTTGAGATGAATTGTCTTGAGAGTCCAGACTGTGCTCATGGGTGTAGCTATTGTCAGGGGACATCATATTGTTGACCTCCAGATCAGCTTCAAAGTCACTCTGACTACATTGCCTGTCACCATCAGAGATTTGAGATGAATTGTGTTGGGGGATGAGAGAGTCCTGACTGGTCTCCTCTCTGGAACTTTCCTCGGGGAAGACAATCATGTTATAAAAGTCGTCGTCCAGGACGATGTCACTCTCATTTTCAACAATATCGGACCAGAGTTTTTTAACTTTTTCTTCCTGTTGCCTCATTTTTCTCATTCTTGATAGCTGATTTGTTTTCTTTGTGTCTTCTTGAGTTGAAGGAATACTAATCTCTGGGGAGTATTTATGCATTTAAATCCCATCATGCCATGATGTAAAATGACATCATTGCATGTCATCATTTGATGATATGATGTAATATTATCAAAGGATGACATCATATTATATCATCCTTTGATGATGTAGTCATTGAATGATGTCATCACTGAATGATGTCATCACTGAATCACAGTACTGTTTTCCGAATTTCCCCCGTCTTCAATGCAGGATCTTCAAAGAATGAGAACCACAACCCACCTAAACCTCTGCCACAGTTGAAGAATGTCCGTCATTGATCCTTTCTCATCAAAAATCCTCCTGAACATTTCTGAGGCTTTCTGAAACATTCATTGAAGAGCATTGGAAGATTTCTCAACATAAAGGTTTTTTCTCTCAAAGCAATAGATTGAACCGTATCGTACTTTATAACACACATTAGGAGTTCTATTCTGTGCCTTAAAACAAGGAGCATGAGAGGTCCCACATCGCAATTTGAGCGACGGGCAATTCGCCACTTCCAGTGCTATCGTCTTCCAGAAGTGGCCAGTTTCATCCATCATTCAATCATCCGGATGATAGTTACATCTATTCTCCGTGATAATCTTCCTCAGTGTATCACCTGCAGATTTGGTTGTTGTTTTCTCAATCCTCCCTGAATTCATAACCAAAGAAATAGCTTTTAACATGAACCCAAGTGTGGAGTAAATTTGTTTTGGATGAGAAAATTTCTGCACAATTACAGAATATAACGTTGTTATAACTTGTTCTTTCAACTATGTGAGGTTTTCCAAATATATTTTTCCTTGCCAGTTTTTATCAATTATAAAACTTTTTTTAAAGGTAATTCAACAGATTGGATTGCTGAAATTGTTTATATTTGATTTTATCCTACAGGGAATTGGGAACATCAAGTGAGAAGGATCTTGGAGATCTTGACAAGCTGGAGCCTCAGAGTTGTACAATAAAAAAATATATTTTATGTTTGTTTCTCTTTTTTTGGATTTTTCTCAAAGGCAGATGACCAATAAATAAAATGTCAAAAGTCTGAGGTGAGAGAGCAGAAAATAAAACCAACTAAGAGTCCAATACGAGAGATCAACCTGACTCTTCACTCTTTTCCTGCGCAGCAACGGGTGCATGAGTGTGCACTGCGGATTAGATGGATTTTAGGGCAATGTAGAAAATCTTTCAGTGATGTGACGTTTAGAAAAGAGTGCTTGAGTGCTGCTGCAGAGATTTTCCTGGAAGGCAGACACAAAAATATGAACTCACTAACAAAATTAAGCCAATCCCAAAGTCAGCCACCTCCACTATCAGAAGATCAAAAATATTAGCAGTTGATGTGTTGTCACAGCTTGAGGATGCTTTGCAGAGAGTAGAAAGCATCTTATTAGAAATTGATGAGTCCACAGATGTCGCAGATAAGGCCCAACTTTTGGTCTATGTGGGATTTGTTCACAAATAAACCAAAGCATATTTCAAAACAAATATTCCAAAGACTATATTTTTTTCAGTTGGGTTAGGGCTCACAATGGCCTTTCCGTCCAACTCCAGCAGCATCGTGGGCCGTCAGGGACAAGTAATAACTCACTCCGCCCTTGGACAGGCGTGACGTAATAGACATTGAAAATCTCGTTGTTTAGTGTACATGAATGAACCCCAAATAATCACAGTTTAATTGAAGTTCCAAAGCATTTTGAAGTTGCGGAAGTGTTGTCCAACAGACTGAAGCTGTTGGGCATGTGGAGTCTAGACAGCCAAGTTCTGGCATCTTGGATGTGTTTTTGCTCCAAGAAGATGTAAAGTTTTACAGCTTTGAAGGGGTTCATGATAAAATCTTGTAAGTTTACAGAAAGGGATTATTCTGAATTTCTGAACATCCTGCTGTGACCCGGATTCGAACCGGGGTTGCTGCGGCCACAACGCAGAGTACTAACCACTATACGATCACAGCTGAGAAGTGATGGTGGTCACAGTTCTAGTCTTTGTTGCTCTCTAGGGCTTTTTTGTCAGAACACAGTTGGACCTCAAGAACAGCAGAAATGCTAAGTTTTTTGTCTTCATACACACATATAGGAGAGACACATTTTCACATCACAATCTCAGCAGTTCGGTTAGGGCTCACAGCAAACTTACATCTAACCTTAACCATTCTTCCAGGTCCGTGATGCAAAGAAAAAGGTTCTGGTAGGGATGGGAATAGAAGCCCCATGAAGCCTCATTGGGTTTTATGTTATTGTGCCGGATAAATGAACCACCCATTCAGGGCTTCGAAACCACACAGAACAGCAGCATCTGGTGGCGGACTGGATGTATATTGAAATATGTTTCAACAAAGCTCCTTGTAACACTTCAATGTGGAAATAATGATGAAAAAACGTAAAAAAGAAAAATGTACATGTGATGAGAAGAGAAGTGTTTGACACAGCAAAATACATGTCACATGAAGAACAAAATACACGCAAAAACAATATGGATATTGCCAGATTTAATCCTGGAGTCTCTGGAAGTGTATGCCATTGACTATTCCACTAAGCTATCTCTAACCACAAGAAAACGGTGTGCCATCTGAAGGAAAGAAAATCGTCCGTTTTTCAGTTCTTTCCATCCATGCGTGTTCGATAGTCGAGAGTGGTAAAACAAACAAGGATTCAACCGGTTTAAAAATACACGGAGTTTATTTCCCTGACAATAGTTCTAAAGCACAGTTTAAAACATTAATGCAGATATATCTGGATTCTCAAGTAAAGATCTACTGACGCACAAGTTACATGCGAATTACTCGTAGATTTTCCTAAGAACAATGGAATAGTTTGAAAACAGTCTTTTTAAGATGTGTTTGAATCCCCGCCTTCCGGAAAGAGCATGGTCGCTGGTCCTCCACCCCTGGTCGCTCTGATTCGTCAGCTGATAGCCCGCCTGCTTCCTCTGGCCAATAGCTGACGATTGCCAGCTTCGGATCCGCTCCGCCTCTCGGGGGCCCATTTCACCGGCGCACACAGTCCGATGATCAAGAGAGTCCCCATCTGGTCAGAGTAAATCATTCCTGGACAACTCAAGGTTCCTTTTACCGGTATCCAGAGCAAAGGTCAGCTTCAACCTCCACATGAGAACACGAATCTTCACACTTTCCCAGGGGAAGAATCTTCAACCCAGATGGTACGGATGTAGACCATGGCATATTTATTGCAGCTATGGAAGACACCTAACTTTGCACAAAGAACACCCTATGTCTTCACAGGATGCTGCAACCATAAAGCAAAAAGGAATGTCACACGACCATAAATCTGGATGGTTCAAAATAAGTTCACTTCACACTAAGGATAAAGCTGTAACATAATGAAGAATAAGATATTAAAACATACATTTTCTACATTTCCCTCTCTTGATCACACAAAGTGTGATCACCTAAAAGATTTAACACTACTACACTCAAAAACAACAAAACATTACAAACAGGTCCACCTGACCTGACAGCTGTGGTCTGAAGCCCGCACAATCTGTGACAAAATATTTCAAAGGAGTTAGGCGTCCATGCATGAACGTGCGAGCGAAACCTGTCTGGAGCATCAGTTAAACATTCAGTGTGTAGTCTGACAGGAAAAGTCTCGCGACGGTTCCGTGCTCCTGCGGCAACCACCCCTAAGGATGCTCATGCTCACAAGATCGACCTAACCCCTTGGCACAATGTCATTACTAAAAGTTACATAGTACAAAAACTAAAGTAGTAAATAAGGTAAATAAAATAAATTCAAAGTCTAATTCAGTCTAATTCAAATTCAAATAGTAAAAAAAAATAACCGTAAAAAAGATAACAGTTCCTGTAAAGCAAAAGAACACCAGGAATTAAGGGGGAGGAAAGCGAGACATGTTAAGGCAGAACAAAATCACACAGATGACTAAAAGAAAAACAGAATTGTTAAACATAACAGCAAGCGTAATTCAGGAAATTGCTTTCATCTCCTCCATGGGGTCCCATTGGAGGGGCTGTGATACATGCGTTCTACCTAAATAAGAATAGCAATACGTAAAATGCAACAAAATCCAAAAGGTCCTTCAGGGCCTCGAACACTCGCGTCCTTCTGTATGTCCCACAAGCGCTGACCAGCTTGGACCAGGCCTCCTATGAACTCCTCAATAAACCTGGTAATTAGAGTTCTGATACAGAAGATACAACAGAACAGCGTGAAAGAGCTTGGAGTGTCCACACATACGTACCTTCTCCCCAAGATGAATCTGCTGTGGATCTAAATATTGATTAGCGTTAGGGTCAGGAACTTTAAAATAAAAAACAATAACCAAAAACCATATCAGAAAAACAAAACACAAGACACAAGAATCATGTTACGCCTGCGGAGGGGAGAGCAGCAAATGTGATGGGAAAAACTTCCTCATCCTTGCTGAGGATGAGTGAACCAGAGGAACACACAAACAAAGCTGTAGAAAAAGTGAAAAAGGTCAATCTGAGTTACCATTTAAACATCCCTTCTAAACAAATACATTCAAATGATAATAATAAAACAATTTGACGATGATAATAAAACAATTTCCTTAAGACTCCCTAATGTCCATCTCCCTCTCTTGGAGTGGAAACATTGCAGAGTCAAACAGAGATAAGGCACAAACACAAAACCAGATAATATTGAAAGGAAAAATATAAATTGAATAAAAATTGAACATAAAATAGGAGAACAACAAACAGATCAGTGCACCGTTCAGATTAACAGGCGTCCTGTCCACGGTCCTGTGAAAAGCAAGATCACAAGGTGAAGAAATGAAACCACTTATTGTCGTTGCCTTGCAGCCGTGAGGTCTGTCACCCTTGTCGTTTAGCATTGACCTCAAGGAGCAGTAGGTTCCACAAAACAAAGAAGAAAATGTCTTCCATAACCACAAAGACTCAAGAAAACCATAATTTCTCTTACTGTCTCTGGACATTTATGCTGCAAAACAGACTTTCTATGCTCCATAGACATCGAAGATCCTGCGCTGGAAACAGTTGTACCTAAAAATGTGACTTCCCTTCTGCAACGTTGCAAATTCCTGTTAGACACTTCAAAAAGTGATTGAAAATGCCAGGAGAATTTTTAAATCCTTGTGGCAAGCGTGTGTACTGCAAGCGGACACCTTTATACTGTAATGCGAAGAGGTGTCTGCTGTTCTCATGTAATGGAATGCAAAAGAAGGCGTTTGCTAAATCAATAGCAGTGAACCACGCACAAACCACACACATTGTGGGGTTAAAGTTGACAGCATGCTATGTGGATCAGGCACAGGGAGGACTGGAGTAATGATGACTTCACCAACAGCCCTTAAATCATGTGCCATGCGATAAGTTTTATTATCTGCTTGTAAAACCGGTCTCAAAGGAGTAAACCGTGAAAAATATGAATGCTCAATTACACCAGAGTTCCACAAACCAAACTGAGTTTCCTTCATCCCTTCATCTGCATCCTTCACTCAGCTGCACTGAGATCTAAAAACATTTGCTCTCCTGCAGTTACCCGAATCACCACCGGGGAAACGGTGGAGCATGAACAAACATCAAATGAACCTGTTGACCATGAAGCATCAGAGAGCGTTTTTTAACATCACCTCTGCATCTTCATGATCCGTCTTCTCTCTGCTGCGATGACTGACAATGCAGAAATGCTCCAGAGCTGAGGAGTTAGCTCTTGAATGCAAAGTTATCCTGTACATTTTTATTGAGGGAGAGAAGTGAACACCTGAAAATCACAGTTTAGACAGTTGTTTTGTTTACATCCCTCTCAGTCATGGGTCTGAGTTGTCGAGCTTCATGACCAGGGGAGTGCTAATTCTATGTGCAATACAGGTGTGACTAACTTCCGGTATCATTGCAAATGTGAGTGTGTGAATACAAAATAAACTATACACCCTCTTGACCAATATATATGTCAGTGTAGTTTAAATACCACGAATGGCTGTCTACCTGATGAAATGCTTCTCGGTACAGTCGATCATCCTCTCTGTCATAATAGAATGCGCAGTTCAGGTCATCGGAGGCGGAAAAATATTGCTTCTAGGACAGGACTCATGGCATCCAAACCCGAAATACATGGACACACCTGGCGTTTCAGGGCCCTCTGGATCCAGCAGGTGTCAGCAGTAGGGGTTGGCTGTGGGGTGTGGCATGGCATCCAGTCTGAAAGAATGCTGGCTCCTGTTTTGACAAAAACGTTCCGTCCCAACAGATTCACAGGCGTGTGTGGTGAATGCACAAATGAATGTTCCACCATCTGGTCAAAAGTCAGTCAGATGGTCTTTTGCAGGTTTTGTGGAGTCATATGTTCATTTGTCAGAGCAGATGGATTGTCCACTAGACCCGTCATGGGTTACCTCGGAGCTTGAAAGGGACCATGGCTCCTGCATCACCAAGTGGTATTGTCCGACTTGCCACCTGTGGTCCTCGCCACGGTGGAGGAGCTTGGAGCGGTTGTGGGTGCTGTTCATGTCCTCTGCTCCTGGTTTGTGCATTCTGCTGTTGGGTACCTTGTTGTGGGCAGTCGTTGCCATTTGTCCTGAGCGCCACAGATGCCATTTCCAGCTGCTGCTGGAGGGGTCCCTGGGTGGCCCACGCCCTCTAGGAGGGGATACCCGTCCTCCTGTCCCGGCCTCCGATACCTGAACATTGCTACAGGTCCTGAGGGTATTTAAACTCATCATGTTATTTGCTTTTATTTTTTTTTTTTTAAACACCTTCATTATCGAGAGTGGATTGTTCCTGCAATATAAATGACTGTTTTTCAGTTGTTCAACTTCTCCCTCTGCCCTTTTTCTTCAAATGTGCTCTGCAGTGATGAATCAGATGCATTTTAAATCGACTCTTATCACCTCGCAGACGCTCCAAAGCATTCTCCATGCATGCAGTCATGGCTTCATTTGATTAGCGGAGCTGACCTGAGGGTCAGACACTCCTAACATGGCTCCTTCCTGTGAAGCCAGAACTCAGAAATGCTCTTTTTGTCACTCACCCAATGAAGCAGAGGGGGTTTGCTGTGTAAAGATTTATGAGGTCTCAGGACGGCTCTGCTCTGTGCCTTTCCTGCAACATTAAAGCTATGTGCTGCTTGGAAAAAACATGTTGTTAAAGCAGATTTGTTACTGTCATGCTTTCTTTTCACCATCACCAACTCTATGGATGCTAAAGTCAGTTAATCAATGATGAAAATCAGCAAAGGAAAAAATCCCTAAACTTTTCTCTGAACTATATGACGGATGTGGAGCAAAATCTTCGAAAAATACATTGTCTTAGATGCATTCTGGTGCATACTGGCAGCTAATCATTCACCTTTAATCCAGAAAAAAAAACAAATTGTTTTGACTTACCATTAAGGACTTGCTGTCCTACAAAAAGAATTTGGAGAAGTGCTAAAAGCAACAAAATTCCACAATTTAAGCTTTTCCTTATTTAACTAAAAACACAATTCACACTCTAAACCACAACAGGTTTGTTAAAACACAGACAATTAATACGCAGACAATAACTTTTAACCGTTTTCTCAAAACCACACCAAAAGACATAACACAACAAATTAGGCACCTTACAGATAAACAAAATAAACCATTTCACTGAAATGAATCGTTTATCACTAGCATTAACATTCATGTTCTCCCTTCTTCTGTTCTACTAGAACCAGCACCTTTCCTTACCTTACCATACCTTTCTGTGTCCACAGACCCTCTATCACTTCCTATGCCGTTCATTTCTACTTTAATTCACTGCTTTGTCCTTTCCCCATTCTGTACAACATCCACTTACACTGTCTTCAAACTATAATTACATCAAAACATGGGATCTGCTTTAACTTTCATCTTTAAACAGCAATAAACCCTTTAACACCAACACTAAGTAATCTGGGAAATATTAAAACAAACATACAAAATAAATTAAACATTGCAAACATTCTTTTAAAGGGAGTCCGGATCTAAACCAACAAATACTTACAATTAGTGTCAATAACATTACTTTTTAGCAAAACTTAACTAAATCATGGTAATTAGGAATTACAAAATAAAGTAGAGACATTTATTCAAAATAAGAAAACCGAAATAATTGCAAAATCATTTTACACAAAATATATTTGACCGATATTACCTTACTGTGTTTTAGAAAGATTTGCCCAACTTTAGGCAAATGCCCGAGAAAGTTATTTTCGTTCGAACAGAGGCAGAACAGATAATGTTGCTGCAGGCTGCAGCTGTAGTCAAGCTGCTGTTGTGGCTGAAACTTCCATCGGAAGCGCTGCTCATAGACTCCTTTCTACTTAAAAATCTTTTTCGTCGAACTAAGACCACTGAAATTTGTTTTTATCGACGTCTTACAACCGAGGTCATGACCACGCTCAATAACTACAATGTCAGTTGTTATTTTACCACAAATTAGTTCGCAAACTCTTAAGCCTTGTTACGTGAAAGTTTAGCGCAGGTTGAACATTTCGGTCTCCATGGACGCCGTCACGCCGACCACATGGTACAAACAAAGCCAATCAGAGCTGTCGACGCATTCGAAAGAAACTAAAACGTCCCGTTATTGGCTAATTCGAAACAAGATGGCCACGTCCATAGAGAAAACATTTCACACAGAAACATGTAAAATAAAGCCAAAATTCGCTGCTTTCAGACAGTTTTTCATCCCATACTTTCCAAAATCTCATGCATACATTTCATTCATAAGCAGTCACGTCTCCAAAATCTCATACATTCAGTCCGTTCATCAGCGATCACGTCTGTATTGTCATCAGTCAGTCGTCAAGTCATGTTGTCGTTTTTGTCCTGACAAAATGCACAATTTTCCTCATCTTCTGTCAAATTCAGCGCTCATGTTTATTTTGAATCCTTCTTTGGTTTCTCTCCGCGTATAAAAAAATAATTTGTAGAGGCCGAAGCCTCCTTGGTGTTTCCGAAAATCCTAGACGCGCAAAATTAGTTCCTAAAATAACTCTGTTTTTTGTAAGGGATTTCTTAACAGGTTGAACAGACGCAAACCTAGTCAATTTGCTGCTTTCCAAATATCACAAGCTCCCAATTTGCCAACGTTCAATTTTGTACAGGCCGAACAGACGAAAAACCTGCATAATTATAATTGTCCAATTTTTCAAAATTTTTTACTGCCGCCCAAAGTGTATATTTTGCCACCGTTCAATTCGCTGTTCTAGGGAGGGTGAACCCAACACTTATTTATTCGGGTGCGCTCGCCCGTTCGTTCGTATAGGGTACACTGTGCCACCCATACAATCGACTTCTCCTTTAATTTGAGATCATCAATACGCAGACTTTACAAAAGGCTCTGCTCACCATGATTATGAATGAGGCCTCTGAAGAAGTCGACCGCATGGCAGGAAGCATCCCCAGACTTTACGTCGAAAGTCTCAGAAATCTCGTAATAAGCCACTATGATGTGGTCCAACCGGTCTGGTCCGCGTTTCCTATTCACCCCCGACTTCACGTCTCGAGGTCACCAAAATTGAAGGAAAGAAAATCGTCCGTTTTTCAGTTCTTTCCATCCATGCGTGTTCGATAGTCGAGAGTGGTAAAACAAACAAGGATTCAACCGGTTTAAAAATACACAGAGTTTATTTCCCTGACAATAGTTCTAAAGCACAGTTTAAAACATTAATGCAGATATATCTGGATTCTCAAGTAAAGATCTACTGACGCACAAGTTACATGCGAATTACTCGTAGATTTTCCTAAGAACAATGGAATAGTTTGAAAACAGTCTTTTTAAGATGTGTTTGAATCCCCGCCTTCCGGAAAGAGCATGGTCGCTGGTCCTCCACCCCTGGTCGCTCTGATTCATCAGCTGATAGCCCGCCTGCTTCCTCTGGCCAATAGCTGACGATTGCCAGCTTCGGATCCGCTCCGCCTCTCGGGGGCCCATTTCACCGGCGCACACAGTCCGATGATCAAGAGAGTCCCCATCTGGTCAGAGTAAATCATTCCTGGACAACTCAAGGTTCCTTTTACCGGTATCCAGAGCAAAGGTCAGCTTCAACCTCCACATGAGAACACGAATCTTCACACTTTCCCAGGGGAAGAATCTTCAACCCAGATGGTACGGATGTAGACCATGGCATATTTATTGCAGCTATGGAAGACACCTAACTTTGCACAAAGAACACCCTATGTCTTCACAGGATGCTGCAACCATAAAGCAAAAAGGAATGTCACACGACCATAAATCTGGATGGTTCAAAATAAGTTCACTTCACACTAAGGATAAAGCTGTAACATAATGAAGAATAAGATATTAAAACATACATTTTCTACACATCATATATTCATCGCAGTGTTTTTTTTTTTGATACACAGCATTCATGATGTAGTGTTTTATTAGGAAAAACCGAGTTGAAATGATCCTGAGCCACAGAACGTTTTTAATAGGAGCCATGGTATAGTGCAGTGAACTGACGCTGATTCCAATACAGGGGAAACAATGGAACTGGTCGGGAAACGTTCAGGATTCATTTCGCATTTCTAGATAGGGCTACTACTGTTCAAAACACAAGTGACATCTGAAGCGTGGTTCGACCAAACGAATCATTTGGCGCGTCATTCTTCATCCACCACGTGATCTGCGCTAGTTGACACACGACCCGAAACACTGTGCCGAAACACTCTGTTTCATGAAGGTCAACCGCGCGCCGAAGCGTTGTGTCAAACGAGCCATCCCTAGGTTCAGCACTGGCCTCTCGTATTTACAAATTATCTGCGAGGTGCAGGAGCTCGCAGCGGAGAATCAGGCCCTCAGAGAAAGTGTCAAAACCTTGAGCAGTGACACCGCTCGCCTTTCTGAGGAGAACCGTTCGATCAAGGAAACCCTCCTGGATCTTCAGTCGAGGAGCATGAGGGACAATCTGGTGATCGCGGGGGTTCCAGAGGAGGCAGGAGAAGACCCGGAGGCGACGGTGAAACGCTTCATGGAAGCCCACCTGAAACTCCCCAAGGAGGAGGTGCAGAAGATCGCGTTCCAGAGGGTGCACCGGCTCGGAGGAAGAAGGTCCGACAACCAGCGTCCGCGACCGATTGTAGCCAAGTTTGACAACTACAAGCAAAAGGAGATGGTGAAGGGTCGCGGCCGGGAACTGAGGGGGACACATTTTAGTGTCAATGACCAGTTTCCGGTTGAGATCCTGCGGCGCCGAAAGATCCTTTTTCCTCTGAGGAAAAAACACCTTGCCAACGGGTCTAGAGCCGTGGTTTCTGTGGATAAACTCTTTGTAGATGGAAGGCTCTTCCGAGACCCGGAGATCACCCCCTGGCTCTGCTGAAGATCGGACATCCGAAAAAAACAGCGGCTAAACGTGTTGAATGAATGAAACCGGCTCATCAATCATCCACACCTCCATCTCGCTGAAGCAGTTTAAGTTTTCTCCCCTCTCATGTTTCTGTTGTTTTTCCTGTTATGTTTGTTTCTTTCTGTTTTTCTTTACCTCTTTCTTCTTTTTAGTTTCCCCCTCTCTCCCCCCCTCCTCATATGTAAATTATCCAAAGGTAACACGTCCCCCGGTAAGTTGGTTTCTATTTATGCACGGAAGGGCACGCGCGCGCAGACAAGCGCGCACACGGGCAAGCACACGCGAACCAGCACACACTCGCGGACATCCCGCAAACACCTCACATAAGCCCACATAGGACACATGCAACATGCAGCTCACGCAGTCAGGAAACGCGCACGCACACAAACGCACAGTGTTTCTTCATCGATCAGCGGGCACGCGCACATGGACCGGCACACACTCTATTTAGCCTTACATTCTCTTGGTCAGAGCAGTTATGAACAGTCTTAACATTGTTAGCTGGAATGTGCGTGGGCTTGGCTCTGGGGCAAAGAGATTGAAAGTGTTATCTCACCTGGATGATCTTAAAGCAGATATAGCTCTACTGCAGGAGACCCATTTATGTACACAATCTCAGGACCTCCTGTGCAGCTCAAAATTTCCAGTCATATATTCTTCTAGTTATAACTCCAAGCAAAGAGGAGTTGCTGTTTTGATTAATAAAAATGTTACATTTACTCATAAGGATACAGTTACTGACCCAGAAGGTAGATTTGTAATTATTAATATATCCATTCAGAATAAGGACTATTGCATAGCCAGCATCTATGGTCCAAATGTTGACGACTCTTCCTTCTTTCACAGATTCTTCACCTCACTCTCAGTTCACTCTGACTCCACAATCATTATAGGAGGAGACGTCAATCTGGTTCTGGACCCTGAACTTGACAGACTCAGCACAGCAGCAGCCCAGCGCACATGGAGGTCTGCAAGTATTCTAAAGCAGTACATGAATGATCTGGGTCTCTGCGACGCGTGGCGCTCATGTCATCCAAGCACTAAGGGGTTCACCTTTTTTTCTCCAGTTCACCGCTCACACTCCCGTTTAGACTATTTATTAATCAGTAACTCTCTTTTAAAAGAAATTAAAAGTTCCAATATCCATCCAATTATTATCAGTGATCATGCACCAGTCTCTGTAAATATTTCTAGGGAAAAATCCACACCCTCTGGTACAACCTGGAGGTTTAATACGTCTCTGTTAAAAGACCAGGAATTTCTTGAATTCTTTAAAAAAGAATGGGCAACCTTCCTAGAATTCAACAATACACCAGACATCCCACCGTGCATTCTGTGGGAAACGGCAAAGGCAGTCATGAGAGGGAAAATCATTTCTTATTCAACGCACAAAAAACGCAAAGAGAAAGCAGATTTATTAGAATTAGAAAATAAAATCCAAACTCTGGAGACTGCTTATGCTGCCTCTGCACAGGAACACATTCTGGGAGATCTGAAAAATTTAAAGCTGCAGTTAAATGACATCATTAATAAACAAACACAATTTCAAATACAAAGGCTACGACTTGAAAGATTTGAAAACTCTAATAAATCTGGCAAATTTCTGGCTAATCAGCTTAAAATTAATAGAGAAAAATCATCAATCACCTCTATTACGGACCAAACAGGAAAGGTCACCCATGACCCGGTCAAAATTAATAACGCATTTGAAAACTTTTATAAAAACTTGTACACACCACAGATCAATCCGTCAGAGCAAAGTATTGACTCATTTCTTAATAATGTAAACCTACCCAGGTTAAATGAGGATCAAATAACAAACTTAGACTCTCCGTTCTCGCTGTCTGAACTTCATGAAGCTCTGTTACTTATGCCTAATGGTAAAGCACCAGGGCCTGACGGCTTTCCTGCTGAGTTTTATAAAGAATTCTGGGAACAGCTGGCACCAACGTTTTATGAAACGGTCACATCTATCAATGAAAGCCAATCAATGCCACCTAACATGAACTCAGCCAACATAATTCTTCTTCTAAAACCAGACAAAGATCCCACTAGTCCTTCAAGCTATCGCCCTATTTCTCTAATCAATGCAGACGTAAAAATTATCTGCAAAGCACTAGCACAGAGAATAGAAAAAATCACTCCTCACATAATTGACTTCGACCAAACTGGATTTATCAAAGGCAGACACTCGGATGACAATCTCCGAAGACTTGTTAATATAATAGATTTTGCCACCATTAACAACCAGGAAATGTCCATACTATCACTGGATGCTGAAAAAGCTTTTGACAGAGTAAACTGGAAGTTCCTTATTGCCGCCCTCCATAAGTTTGGTTTTGGAGAAGCATTCATCAAATGGATCAAAATATTATATCACAACCCCAATGCATCAGTTAGAACTAATAAACAGACTTCAAACAGGTTTTTTCTTGGAAGAGGAACCAGACAGGGCTGCCCACTCTCTCCTTCTCTTTTTGCTATATTCATTGAGCCTTTAGCTGCAGCAATAAGACAGAATGAGAGCATTATAGGAATCAAAACTAAACACAGCCATCATAAAATTAGTCTCTATGCAGATGACATATTACTGTTTTTAAGTAATTTACATTCTGTAAATGAAACGGCAACAATCATTAATGAATTCTCCTCTATATCAGACTATTCCATTAATTGGAATAAGTCTGTTTTATTACCACTGAACAATAATGCGGAGCAAAGACTCACAATACCAGTTAAATCAGGAAATATCAAATATCTAGGTATCAATTTTTCCCCCAAACTATCAGAACTGGTGCAGCTAAACTACACCCCATTACTGAAAAACATACAGGACGATCTAACACGCTGGACCAACCTGCCTCTGTCCCTTATGGGCAAGGTAGCCACGGTAAAAATGAAAATCTTACCCAAAGTTAATTATCTCTTTTCAATGATTCCCACACAACCGCCACTAAAATGGTTCAAAACATTAGACTCATCCATATCAAGCTTTTTATGGAACAATAAACCTGCAAGAATTAGTCTAAAAACTTTAAAATCTGCAAAAAGCTGTGGAGGATTAGAATTACCTAATTTCCACAAATACTTTCTTGCAAATAGATTACAATACATCTTAAAATGGTTAAAAAATAATCCAGAAACCAACTCATGGTTAGACTTGGAACAGGCGTTATGTGGAAAGATCAACCTGTCAGATCTTCCATTTATTAGCCAAACAGTTAAAAAACAGGATTGTTTCAAAACTATTAATATAAACGCCACTTTAACAGCCTGGTGGGAATTTCTCAAAATATCAAAATCATCAATTCAACCGTGCAAAATGACACCCATCTGGAACAACCCAGACATCCTCATAAACAAAAAAATTATCCACTTCCCAGCTTGGCAAGCAGGGGGCATAAAACAACTAGAGCACGTAATTATTGATAGAAGATTCATAACTCCCCAGGAACTTCAAGACAAACATGGAATAAATAACTTCTTGGAATATCAGCAACTTAAATCAAGTATTACTAAAAAATTTAAATACAGAGACAACGATTTAAAGCTACCAGATGTAGTTACCACTCTGATCAATTTCTCAATGAATAAAACTCTCTCCAAAATATACAAACTTTTATGTAATTTAGATAATAACATTTCACTTCCGACAACAAAATGGGATGCGGATTTGAGCATCAGCACAGATGAAAGCTTTTGGTCAGAACTTTGTCTAAACACCTTTAAACTGACAAAAAGTCCAAATCTGCAGCTAATCCATTTTAAAACCCTTCACAGAATTTACTACACTGGACAGAGGATGTTCAAGATGGGTCTCAGCAACTCAGACATTTGTCAGCACTGTGACAGTAATCTACCCGACAACTACATGCATGCACTGTGGTTCTGCACGCCTGTCCAGGCTCTCTGGCAGCAGGTATGTGCCGATCTATCAGTCTGGCTTAAGGTTTCAATCACAGCTTCACCGTCACTTTGTGTGCTTGGTGACATGAGTGCCATCAATGTAGAAGGAGGATTAGGCTCTATCATTTTCATAACTCTTTGCATTGCTAAAAAAACTATTTTAATAAATTGGAAAAGCAAGAAAAATATAAATATAAGTCAACACAGAAATCTGCTGCTTGATCAGATCAGCTTGGAAAAAATGTCAGCCCAAGGTTCAAGTAACTTTGAAAGAATTCGGTCTCTCTGGTCTCCCATAGCTGACTCCATGACTTAGGAGATGGGGGGGCCTGGTCGTCGCTGCTCCTTGCCCTTCTGCCGTGGGCTGGGGTGGGGGCCGGGGCCTCCGGTGCCTGGCGGGGGGTGGTGGGGGCTCCGTTGGTCGGGGGGTCGGGTCCGGCGCCGGGGTGGGGCGGGCTGGGGCGCTGCGTGGTCCTCTGGGCTTGGGTGTGGGGGTGCGTGGTGGGGGGGTGGGGTGGTGTTCCGGCTTGGCTTGGGGGGGTGGTCCCTTTGCCTGTGCTGGGGGGGGTTGGCGGGGGGCGCTGCTCGGGGGGGGGGGCCCAGCGGCACTGGATGGGCTTCCCATCTACGCCTGGGGCTGGGATCAGCCCTTCCCTGGCTCTGGGGCGGGACGGGACAACCCTCTTGGGGCCCCCGGGCGCTCTGGGTGTCATCCGCTTCGGCTGCGGGGTCTGGGGTGGGGTGGGGTGGGGGGTCTTGTCGGCCCTGTCCTGTGGGGGGGCATTCTGGGGGAGGGGGGGGGCCGCTATTGGTACGGGGCAGGGGGGGTTGACGGGTCGGGGTCTCCGCTGAGGCCATCGGCGGTTTCCCCGGCCGGTTGGCTGCCTCGGTCCCGTCGAGGCCTGACCAGAGCTCTTCTAGGGCCGGCGTTTGGGGGTGGGGGCCTGGGCTTGCTCCGGGGGGGGCCGGCGCTTTCTGGCTCCTCTCCCTCTGTGTGGGGTGGGTGGTGCTGGGCCTGGGGTGTCGGCGCCTCCGGGGGTGGGGCCCCTGGGCTGGGTGGGCCTGGCCCCCTTGCTGGGGGGGGGGGGCGGGGGACAGCTGTTTGACCACCGGGGGACAGTCTACCAGCTGTCCCCAACTTACCCCCTTCCTCATATAACCTCATAATAGGGTGAGGGGGTGGGGGGCTTAGCCTGCGATGAGCCTTGGGGGGGGGGTTTACTAGGCAGTGGCCCCCCCTCCTATGGTTGCCGTATGGAGTGGGCCCCCCCTCTTTCGGTTTTATTTGCACCTTAGACATGTAGGGCCCTTGGTAGGGGGGGTGCTTGGACATCACTGCCAGCAAGCAGCAGATGTCCTCCTAGCACCCTACCCGCCAATTTTAACCGCACCTTAGACATTTAGGGCCCCTTGGTGGGGAGGGTGAGGGGACATCACTGTGAGTAATCAGGAGATGTCCCCTTAGTGCCCTACCCGCCAATTTTAACTGCACCCCCCTTAGTACACACACCCCTCCCCCCTCAATATATACATCCCAACATAAACACACACACATGCACACACACACCCTCTTAAACACACATATACGCACACACATTTTGCAAGGAAGGTGGGACCTAGGACCATCTGTCCCCTGCCTCTTCCCTGGTGGGGGGTACGGGCCCCTTTGCAGCGGCGGCCGTGTCCCCGGGGTGCCGGCTTCCTGGGCCCGGCGGTGCTCTCTCCGCGCGGTGGGGGGGTTCACATTACATCTGAGCCGGGGGTGTTGGTGTCCCTGGGGGGTGGGTTCTGGTCCTTGCTCCTGAGCGCTGGGCCCCGCCAAACTTCCAACTGTGGCCGAGCCTGGTTGGGCCATATTTACAACACCCCTTGTGGGCCCTCTTTTTTCCCCGGGGTTCCCCCCTCCTGGGCGGGGGCGGCGGGCCCCTGCCTTGCTCCTCCCTGGACCAGCCGTGGGCCGGGCGGGTGGCCGCCTGGAGTGCGGGGCGGGTCTCCCTTGGGGGGTCCTGGCTCGTACCTGGGGTTGGGGCGGGGGGATGCCCGGAACTCCTGGGTGGTGGTGGGGTGCTCGTCTGGGGCTGTGGGCGTCCCTCTCCGGTGGGGCCCTGCGTTGGGCTCTCCCGGCGCGGCGGGGGGGCTGTTCTCCTGGTTGGGCTGGGGCGGCCCTCTCTTTCCCTCTGTGCCTCCCTGCTCTCTGGCTCTGGGGGGCCTTGCGGCGGTCCTGCTGGCCCTGGCCTGGGTGGCGGGCTTGGTCGCCCGGGCGGCGGTTGTTCCCTGCCGGTTTCCGTGTGGCGTGGGGGGGATTCCGGCTGCCGCTGCTGCTGCGGTGGGGGTCTTGGGGTGGGGATGGCTGGGCTCTCCTTCCTTCTTTACACATTCCACCATCCATATTAGAAGAACATGAGCACTCACCTGAGCACGGATGTTGGCTCACCTTTGCACTGGCGGTTTGCGTGACTGAATGACTGAAATGTTTCACACTAGTTGGTGTTAAGGCATAAGTATGCGTGTGAGCACTATCTGTTTTGTGTACATGTCGACAGATGGACATTTTTGCAACTAGCAGGTGTGTTTGACACTTGGGTGGGTGTGTGGACAGGCTCCGCCCTTTTTGTACTGCATTTGAGCCTTACCATGGTGATTAACAACCAGTAAACTTGTTGCTCTATGCTGCTTCATGGTCTTATCCCCCTTCCCCTCCTACTATCACCCTCCTTCCCCCCCTCTTTCTAACGTCCCTCTCTCTTCTTCCCCTCTTTCCTTTTCCGTCCGGTCCAACACCAAAGATCTTCAAACATGTTTGAAATTAATAAAGTTTGGCCTCAATTACAAAAGGGGTTTATTCAGACATACCTTTGGTTTGTCTGAAGATTAATAACCCCTCTTGTTAAAGTAAAATATGTCCAACACAAGAGGCCCTCAGCTCTCATCTGTTTGCCCAGCTGTTGGACAGGACAAGGTAAAAAAAAAAAAAAAAAAAAAAAAAAAAAAAAAAAAACAAAAAAAACAAATTATCTGCGAATAGTCACTTTCTTAATAAAACTCTACATTAATGACCCAAACTATTATGCTAGCATCCACCTCACACTTCCCAGCCTGTTTTCTTTCTATTAAAATGTGATAACCAATCTGTGCAAGACAATTCCTCTTGATCGTAAAATTTTGCTGTCGTAATTTTTGCGGTTGATTGTAAAACATGTGCCAGTATGTCACGTGACCGTCAACCCAGTAATACATATCAATGGTGACTGCTTTCATGCTACTGAGCAGCATCCTGCACCTATGGCATTGTGATTTTATGAAGGGGGCAGTTCTGCTCCGGTCCATATGTACTATTAAACCTGTTTTAAACTCTTACCTTTTCAACTCCACTCCACAAGTGGCCAGGATAGGCTCCGGCAGCCCCGTGACCCCGAAACGGAAAAACGGTACAGAAGAAAATGAATACCTTTTCAAATAATGTAGGACTTTAAACATTTGGAATATAAACTGTGAAAAAGAGAGAATCAAACTCTTAAAGTTTTTGTGGGTGGCTCTCAAAAGAGCCATTGTTTGTCCGTCCTTGGAGGACAGAAAACCCCATTCTGGAGGTGCCATGGGTCTGCTCCCTCTGCAGGAAAGTGGATCATGAAGGAGTCTCTCAGCTGGAGAGCCTCTCTGTTGGCAGCAACCTATTTTATCTCGTGCAGCAGCTCGTCTTCAGTTACCCCAGCCTCATCACTGCAGGTTCCTGTGGTGCTGAAGACTTGATGAAGCTGTGCAGAACACGAGAACTTCCCACTCTGCTGTGGATCTTCAGTCAGGCGTAAATACAGACCCCACTGTGGAGAGAGCATCCAGAAGGATTTCTTCACTAGCAGCCGGGCTGGTGAGAGGACGTAGTTAAATATGCACCTCTATTGAAAAAGGAGGCGCCCAGGGAATGACTGTATCCGGTTTCTCTGCAGTGGGAATGTCTCTTCTGCCACAAAGACACGGGGAAGGAGTTCTTTGTTTGTGTTTTGGGGGGATTGGGGACTCATTGGAGATAGACGATTGAATGATCCAATGTGAAGCGTCTAACCAAAGGGGGATAAAGCCAGTGTCCCACTGTGGCTCGTCCTGCCCCATCATCGACCACCAACAAGCAACCAAAGCCTCAAGAGGAAGTGCAGAAAAAGTTCCTTTGCTCTGGGGGGCCTTCAGGACAACATGCTTGCTATCCACTGCCCCACTGGCCACTGCCCCACTGGCCACTGCCCCACTGGCCACTGCCTCAGAGCAATTAAAAGCCACCAGACAAGAACTCACTAGTCTGGCTCCAGGGTGGGGGCACTGGTAACTCTTATTGGGGGGAGTAGGTGGATCTAGTAATGAAAAGGTTTTTGTTTGAATCGCCCTTAGTCTGGCCCGTCTCCCAGGACCAGTTTGAGGTGGAACACCACCCAGGTACTGGCTCCTTGGATCATTCGGGCTCGCAAACCACTCCACCACGATAAGGTGGCGATTCAGGGAGGGGATATTTATCAGTCGCTAGCCAATCACTAACAATTACTGTGGGGAAACTGAAATGCTGGGAGAAAACCCACAAGACTGCCCGGCTTTAATTTGGTTCATTATCTAAATATCTTGGTGACTGATTTATTTATATATGTATGTATGTATGTATGTATGTATGTATGTATGTATGTATGTATGTATGTATGTATGTATGTATGTATGTATGTATGTATGTATGTATGTGTGTATGTGTGTATGTGTGCATGTGTGCATGTGTGAATGTATTTATTTATATATTTATTTACTCATTTGTTTTTTATTATATTTTATTTTGTATTTTTTTATTTATTTGTTATCAATTACTTACTAATTGAACAGAGAGAACAGAACAGAGAGAGAAGGCGTAGATGCAGACAGCGAGGGCAGATGGCGCTCTTAGCCTCTAATTCACTTTTAAAAGTCTTTTTTAGAATCTAGGGAAAGCCGGAGCACCCGGAGAGAACCCACTAATGCACACAAGAACACAAAAACTATTTTTCATATAGTGATTACCTTATTACCCTTGTGCTATTCAAGGCACTTTAAAGTTGGTTTACTGAGGGCTCTGTATTTATATTTGCATGTTTGGCCATAAATCTCTTTTCATATAGAACTTTATCTCTATATATTTTTGGATATTTCATGGATCACTATTTTTTGCTCTAAAACAATCTCTTTATGTAGATATATTTATGAGTCTATCTTTCTATCTGTGTTGTATACGACAATATATCCTAACATTTTTGCATATTTGTATATAAATTAATTTTTTTAGTGTTATATTTATACTTTTTAAAACAAAGATCAAGAGAAACGTCAGGTCAAACATAGATAAACTAACTAAATGAATATATGAAAAATATATAAAAACAAAGACTTACAAATATTTATCAACTTCAGACATGTTTCTCTACTTCCAAATAAAAAAATAAATCTTTAAAATGAATTTATGACAACTTATATTTATCTTAGTAAAAACACTAACAATTTGTAATATTAAATAAAATAATATAAATACATGTAGAAAACCTGTCACACCTTTTTATTACAAAATTACTTATATTCCTACTAGCTAATGTTATCTAATATTTACACCTATGCATTGCTGCTTGCATTGGAGCTGACTTTAACGGCTGCTTCTTCTGACTGAACCCAACTGAACTGATGTGGTGGATTCACTTTCAGTGTGTCTAGCAGTTGAGAAGAGGCGTCCGGCTTTGCTTTAGGGCAAATGCTCTTAGTTTTTCTTCTCTTCGTGGTTTTCTGAGGTGCAGCTCCAATGGTAAAGATAGTCTTCTGAGGTTCTAACAACAAGGAGGCTTTTACTTTGTCCGATGTCGAGACTTTCTTTGCAAAAGAACTTTGTTGTTCAAAAGACTTTTCCTGAGGTGCACACCCACTTGATTTAGCCTGGCTGCTGACTTTAACGGCTGCTTCTTCTGACTGAACCCAACTGAACTGATGTGGTGGATTCACTTTCAGTGTGTCTAGCAGTTGAGAAGAGGCGTCCGGCTTTGCTTTAGGGCTAATGGTCTTATTTTTTCCTCTCCTATTGGTCGTTTTCTTAGGTGCAGCTCCAATAGTAAAAATACTTTTTTGTGATTCCAAACAAGCTGAGGCTGTTATTTGGTTCAATCCAGAGGCACTTTTAGGTCTATCAAATTCCGTCTGGATTGAGGTCTTCTGTTGAGGTGCACACACAATTGTCTCTGCTTGGTTGCTGATTCTATTGGTCGCTAAGTTGGACAGAAAGACCATCTCTACCACCTGAATTTCAAGATTTTCTCTTTTCTCCTTTTGTTTTCCAATTTGATCTTCCATGTGTGAATTTAGGTTGTTGATTTCAAGCAGTTGTTTTGTGACCATTTCTGTCTCTTCTAAAACTGTCTTGTAACCCTTTGAGTAGCTTGGTTTCTTTTCCACCTTGAGGAATTCTGTCACATTTTGGATCTTCTCCTCAAGTTCTCTGATTTCCTTTCGCCTCTCTTGTCTAATGTGCCGCTCCTGCTCAATACTTTTTTCAGAAAACAACCAGTCTTCATCAGCCTTAAGTGCCTCCTGCTCATATTTCTTGAGGAGGTCCAGTTTTTTTGCGATGTTCCTTTCCCTCTTAGCTAAACAGCTTTTTAGCTTATTGCGCTGTGAGATCAATCCATTAAGATCGTTGACGTCAGTTTCTTCTTGAGACTCCTCTGATAGTGAGTCTTCTGAATCAGAATCACTTGAATTGTCATCCTCACTATCTGAATCAGAGGGTCCAAATGGATATTCTCTGGGGGTGGGAGAGTCCAGACTGTGCTCATCGGTCTGCTCATCAGTGTAGCTGTTGTCAGGGGACATTGAGTAGTAAAACTCCAGATCACCTTCAGAGTCACTCTGACTACATTTCCTGTCGCCATCAGAGATTTGAGATGAATTGTCTTGAGAGTCCAGACTGTGCTCATGGGTGTAGCTATTGTCAGGGGACATCATATTGTTGACCTCCAGATCAGCTTCAAAGTCACTCTGACTACATTGCCTGTCACCATCAGAGATTTGAGATGAATTGTGTTGGGGGATGAGAGAGTCCTGACTGGTCTCCTCTCTGGAACTTTCCTCGGGGAAGACAATCATGTTATAAAAGTCGTCGTCCAGGACGATGTCACTCTCATT
Source organism: Oryzias latipes (assembly GCF_053564925.1). Classification (NCBI taxonomy): domain Eukaryota; kingdom Metazoa; phylum Chordata; class Actinopteri; order Beloniformes; family Adrianichthyidae; genus Oryzias; species Oryzias latipes. Next base: position 20,112,858 of record NC_136238.1, read on the forward strand.
TTCAACAATATCGGACCAGAGTTTTTTGACTTTTTCTTCCTGTTGCCTCATTTTTCTCATTCTTGATAGCTGATTTGTTTTCTTTGTGTCTTCTTGAGTTGAAGGAATACTAATCTCTGGGGAGTATTTATGCATTTAAATCCCATCATGCCATGATGTAAAATGACATCATTGCATGTCATCATTTGATGATATGATGTAATATTATCAAAGGATGACATCATTTTATGTCATCCTTTGATGATGTAGTCATTGAATGATGTCATCACTGAATGATGTCATCACTGAATCACAGTACTGTTTTCAGAATTTCCCCCCGTCTTCTATGCAGGATCTTCAAAGACGGAGAACCACAACCCACCTAAACCTCTGCCACAGTTGAAGAATGTCCGTCATTGATCCTTTCTCATCAAAAATCCTCCTGAACATTTCTGAGGCTTTCTGAAACATTCATTGAAGAGCATTGGAAGATTTCTCAACATAAAGGTTTTTTCTCTCAAAGCAATAGATTGAACCGTATCGTACTTTATAACACACATTAGGAGTTCTATTCTGTGCCTTAAAACAAGGAGCATGAGAGGTCCCACATCGTGATTTGAGCGACGGGCAATTCGCCACTTCCAGTGCTATCGTCTTCCAGAAGTGGCCAGTTTCATCCATCATTCAATCATCCGGATGATAGTTACATCTATTCTCTGTGATAATCTTCCTCAGTGTATCACCTGCAGATTTGGTTGTTGTTTTCTAAATCCTCCCTGAATTCATAACCAAAGAAATAACTTTTAGCATGAACCCAAGTGTGGAGTAAATTTGTTTTGGATGAGAAAACAGAAATTTCTGCACAATTACAGAATATAACGTTGTTATAACTTGTTCTTTCAACTATGTGAGGTTATCCAAATATATTTTTCCTTGCCAGTTTTTATCAACTATAAAACTTTTTTTAAAGGTAATTCAACAGATTGGATTGCTGAAATTGTTTATATTTGATTTTATCCTACAGGGAATTGGGAACATCAAGTGAGAAGGATCTTGGAGATCTTGACAAGCTGGAGCCTCAGAGTTGTACAATAAAAAAATATATTTTATGTTTGTTTCTCTTTTTTTGGATTTTTCTCAAAGGCAGATGACCAATAAATAAAATGTCAAAAGTCTGAGATGAGAGAGCAGAAAATAAAACCAACTAAGAGTCCAATACGAGAGATCAACCTGACTCTTCACTCTTTTCCTGCGCAGCAACGGGTGCATGAGTGTGCACTGCGGATTAGATGGATTTTAGGGCAATGTAGAAAATCTTTCAGTGATGTGACGTTTAGAAAAGAGTGCTTGAGTGCTGCTGCAGAGATTTTCCTGGAAGGCAGACACAAAAATATGAACTCACTAACAAAATTAAGCCAATCCCAAAGTCAGCCACCTCCACTATCAGAAGATCAAAAATATTAGCAGTTGATGTGTTGTCACAGCTTGAGGATGCTTTGCAGAGAGTAGAAAGCATCTTATTAGAAATTGATGAGTCCACATATGTCGCAGATAAGGCCCAACTTTTGGTCTATGTGGGATTTGTTCACAAACAAACCAAAGCATATTTCAAAACAAATATTCCAAAGACTATATTTTTTTCAGTTGGGTTAGGGCTCACAATGGCCTTTCCGTCCAGCTCCAGCAGCAGCGTAGGCCGTCAGGGACAAGTAATAACTCACTCCGCCCTTGGACAGGCGTGACATAATAGACATTGAAATTCTCGGTGTTTAGTGTACATGAATGAACCCAAAATGATCACAGTTTAATTGAAGTTCCAAAGCATTTTGAAGTTGTGGAAGTGTTGTCCAACAGACTGAAGCTGTTGGGCATGTGGAGTCCAGACAGCCAAGTTCTGGTATCTTGAATGTGTTTTTGCTCCAAGAAGATGTAAAGTTTTACAGCTTTGAAGAAGTTCATGATAAAATCTTGTAAGTTTACAGAACGGGATCATTCTGAATTTCTGAACATCTTGCTGTGACCCGGATTTGAACCGGGGTTGCTGCGGCCACAACGCAGAGTACTAACCACTATACGATCACAGCTGAGAAGTGATGGTGGTCACAGTTCTAGTGTTTATTGCTCTCCAGGGCTTTTTTGTCAGAACACAGTTGGACCTTGAAGGAAATTATATTTTTGGTCCTAACTTTAGAAGGGTTTCTCTGTCTTTTTTTATTACGTTTTCTGTTTTACATATATCACTTTTAGTTTATTCCATAGCTAAAGTGTGTGCTTTAACTGAACTCCGTGCATCCTGACCTCACATTCCTGAGATGTGACCTATGGACAGCAACTGTCAGTCATTCCCCTACAGAGAAGGGGGATGCTGACCTCTCGGGGGATGCTGACCTCTCGGGGCACTGGCCAGCAGAAATGGAGCCAGCACTCTAATCTAAACCACCTGAGGAATAGAGTATGTCTGTGAGAACCGCTCTGGATGTCCAGTTCTCAAGAAGAACAAAAGACTGAACTTTGACCCAGAACCTCCATGGATTTCCTGCTGTCAATCTGATTTGTTGTGGACAGGAAGGGACGGAGTTTACTGCAACACTAGGTGTCCCTTTGAAGTCATTCCCTGACGAGAGGAACTGGTCACGGAGAATGACCCTCTACGATTGGCTGAAGGAGGAGACGGATCATCGATCAGCCAATGCAAGTGTTCCAGGGCGGAGATTCGACGTCATGTTTTCCATGGGAGGAGGGAAACCCTAATTGTCTTTAAAAGTCTGAGCAGAGCATAATTTTATTGTCTTCTTCTGTCTTGTGGCCTTTCATGTAAAACGCCTGTAACTTCTTGCGTTTTGAAGGCCTTCTAAAATGAGGACCCAGATCTGTTTTAATTCTGTCTTAGAACTTTTGTTAGGGAATAAACCTTCTGTGAATTTATCCGGCTGAATCTTGGTCTTATATCTTTGCCGACTAATAGAACATGCGTGGAAAAATCTCAGAGCGAAAGATATTTTCCAACAACCTCAAGAACAGTAGAAATGCTAAGTTTGTTATCTTCATACACACATATAGGAGAGACACATTTTCACATCACAATCACAGCAGGTGACCACTCTGGTCTTTCATTCACAATACTTTTGCCCCTTTTAGTCAAAAACATTGTTCCATTCTCTCTTTACTTAGTATCAGCCTAACAGCGGCATGTGGGTAGAAACTGGCTTTAATCACCATACAGAAAACATGGTGATTAACATGTATTATTATAAAATGAAGACAAAAACAACAGGCTCATTTCCACCATGCCTTCCCATGTGTCCAAGGGTCCTTGGGCAAGACATTAAATCCTGTTTTTGTCCTGGTCGTTTAAGGTTGGCGCCAATATTTAGCAATGTGTGAATGTGTGTGTCTATTGGGGAATGGGACTGTGAATTTAAAGCCAGCCTCCTAGGAAGGTAGTAAAGCACTGCATAAGTAGCATATGCTGCTAACTATTTATTCAGATTTTCACCGGTAGAAGAATCTGACAGTGAGATCAATTCAAATGCACAGAATTGTGTGTTGCTGTGACACTTGGATGGGAACTTGGTGACTAAAGGCCATAGATGTTTAAAGCTAAAGCCATGTGCACCTGTACGGTTACTGTGGCTTTTTGGGTTATCCATGCCCATGGATGGTCGTAGAGAGGAGTGGCTGCATTCATAAGGAGAGTACAGGTGTGTTTGAGAGTTCCCTTTAGGCTTGTTGAAAGCAGAAGCTATGATTGTTATGCGTATGGTAAGTGTTTTGTGAAGTATTCTCTTGTAAGTTGATGTACAGATGATGCTGTTGTACGGAGCTCCTAAGCCATATTCTAATTATAGCACAATTTTGACCTTCAGTTACATAGGACTTTGCAGCAAAAAAAATATGCAACCCTGGACGGTCAGCACAAGGAACATGCACTGATCACATGAACAGCCCCTGAACAGTCAACAGGATAGCAGGGATTAAAATCATTGAAAATCTGTAGGACTCACCTACATCTTTCACAACAAATACTCTTAAGACTATCTTTTTTTCAGTTGGGTTAGGGCTCACAATGGCCTTTCCGTCCAACTCCAGCAGCATCGTAGGCCGTCAGGGACAAGTAATAACTCACTCCGCCCTTGGACAGGCGTGACGTAATAGACATTGAAATTCTCATTGTTTAGTGTACATGAATGAACCCCAAATAATCACAGTTTAATTGAAGTTCCAAAGCATTTTGAAGTTGCGGAAGTGTTGTCCAACAGACTGAAGCTGTTGGGCATGTGGAGTCCAGACAGCCAAGTTCTGGCATCTTGGATGTGTTTTTGCTCCAAGAAGATGTAAAGTTTTACAGCTTTGAAGGGGTTCATGATAAAATCTTGTCAATTTACAGAAAGGGATTATTCAGAATTTCTGAACATCTTGCTGTGACCCGGATTTGAACCGCGGTTGCTGCGGCCACAACGCAGAGTACTAACCACTATACGATCACAGCTGAGAAGGGATGGTGGTCATAGTTCTACTCTTTGTTGCTCTCCAGGGCTTTTTTGTCAGAACACAGTTGGACCTCAAGAACAGTAGAAATGCTAAGTTTGTTGTCTTCATACACACATATAGGAGAGACACATTTTCACATCACAATCACAGCAGGTGACCACTCTGGTCTTTCATTCACAATACTTTTGCCCCTTTTAGTCAAAAACATTGTTCCATTCTCTCTTTACTTAGTATCAGCCTAACAGCGGCATGTGGGTAGAAACTGGCTTCAATAACCACACAGAAAACACCATAGAGATCTATGTACACCAAGGTGTGAGACAAGAAAACCAACCTTCAAGAAGAAGACTCTATCACAACAGCTGTCTTTACTGAGTCTGAAAGTGACACCAAAATGAAGACAAAAATAATAGGCTCATTTCCACCATGCCTTCCCATGTGTCCAAGGGTCCTTGGGCAAGACATTAAATCCAGTTTTTGTCCTGGTCGTTTAAGGTTGGCGCCAATATTTAGCAATGTGTGAATGTGTGTGTCTATTGGGGAATGGGACTGTGAATTTAAAGCAAGCCTCCTAGGAAGGTAGTAAAGCACTGCATAAGTAGCATATGGTGCTAACTATTTATTCAGATTTTCACCGGTAGAAGAATCTGACAGTGAGATCAATTCAAATGCACAGAATTGTGTGTTGCTGTGACACTTGGATGGGAACTTGGTGACTAAAGGCCATAGATGTTTAAAGCTAAAGCCATGTGCACCTGTACGGTTACTGTGGCTTTTTGGGTTATCCATGCCCATGGATGGTCGTAGAGAGGAGTGGCTGCATTCATAAGGAGAGTACAGGTGTGTTTGAGAGTTCCCTTTAGGCTTGTTGAAAGCAGAAGCTATGATTGTTATGCGTATGGTAAGTGTTCTGTGAAGTATTCTCTTGTAAGTTGATGTACAGATGATGCTGTTGTACGGAGCTCCTAAGCCATATTCTAATTATAGCACAATTTTGACCTTCAGTTACATAGGCCTTTGCAGCAAAAAAAATACGCAACCCTGGACGGTCAGCACAAGGAACATGCACTGATCACATGAACAGCCCCTGAACAGTCAACAGGATAGCAGGGATTAAAATCATTGAAAATCTGTAGGACTCACCTACATCTTTCACAACAAATACTCTTAAGACTATCTTTTTTTCAGTTGGGTTAGGGCTCACAATGGCCTTTCCGTCCAACTCCAGCAGCATTGTAGGCCGTCAGGGACAAGTAATAACTCACTCCGCCCTTGGACAGGCGTGACGTAATAGACATTGAAATTCTCATTGTTTAGTGTACATGAATGAACCCCAAATAATCACAGTTTAATTGAAGTTCCAAAGCATTTTGAAGTTGCGGAAGTGTTGTCCAACAGACTGAAGCTATTGGGCATGTGGAGTCCAGACAGCCAAGTTCTGGCATCTTGGATGTGTTTTTGCTCCAAGAAGATGTAAAGTTTTACAGCTTTGAAGGGGTTCATGATAAAATCTTGTAAGTTTACAGAAAGGGATTATTCAGAATTTCTGAACATCTTGCTGTGACCCGGATTCGAACCGGGGTTGCTGCGGCCACAACGCAGAGTACTAACCACTATACGATCACAGCTGAGAAGGGATGGTGGTCATAGTTCTACTCTTTGTTGCTCTCCAGGGCTTTTTTGTCAGAACACAGTTGGACCTCAAGAACAGTAGAAATGCTAAGTTTGTTGTCTTCATACACACATATAGGAGAGACACATTTTCACATCACAATCACAGCAGGTGACCACTCTGGTCTTTCATTCACAATACTTTTGCCCCTTTTAGTCAAAAACATTGTTCCATTCTCTCTTTACTTAGTATCAGCCTAACAGCGGCATGTGGGTAGAAACTGGCTTTAATCACCATACAGAAAACACCATAGAGATCTTGGTACACCAAGGTGTAAGACAAAAAAACCAACCTTCAAGAAGAAGACTCTATCATTGCCGCTGTCTTTACTGAGTCTGAAAGTGTCACCAAAATAAAGACAAAAACAACAGGCTCATTTCCACCATGCCTTCCCATCTGTCCAAGGGTCCTTGGGCAAGTCATTAAATCCTGTTTTTGTCCTGGTCGTTTAAGGTTGGCGCCAATATTTAGCAATGTGTGAATGTGTGTGTCTATTGGGGAATGGGACTGTGAATTTAAAGCAAGCCTTCTATGAAGGTAGTAAAGCACTGCATAAGTAGCATATGGTGCTAACTATTTATTCAGATTTTCACCGGTAGAAGAATCTGACAGTGAGATCAATTCAAATGCACAGAATTGTGTGTTGCTGTGACACTTGGATGGGAACTTGGTGACTAAAGGCCATAGATGTTTAAAGCTAAAGCCATGTGCACCTGTACGGTTACTGTGGCTTTTTGGGTTATCCATGCCCATGGATGGTCGTAGAGAGGAGTGGCTGCATTCATAAGGAGAGTACAGGTGTGTTTGAGAGTTCCCTTTAGGCTTGTTGAAAGCAGAAGCTAGGATTGTTATGCGTATGGTAAGTGTTTTGTGAAGTATTCTCTTGTAAGTTGATGTACAGATGATGCTGTTGTACGGAGCTCCTAAGCCATATTCTAATTATAGCACAATTTTGACCTTCAGTTACATAGGCCTTTGCAGCAAAAAAAATACGCAACCCTGGACGGTCAGCACAAGGAACATGCACTGATCACATGAACAGTCAACATGATAGCAGGGATTAAAATCATTGAAAATCTGTATGACTCACCTACATCTTTCACAACAAATACTCTTAAGACTATCTTTTTTTCAGTTGGGTTAGGGCTCACAATGGCCTTTCCGTCCAACTCCAGCAGCATCGTAGGCCGTCAGGGACAAGTAATAACTCACTCCGCCCTTGGACAGGCGTGACGTAATAGACATAAGAAATTCTCATTGTTTAGTGTACATGAATGAACCCCAAATAATCACAGTTTAATTGAAGTTCCAAAGCATTTTGAAGTTGCGGAAGTGTTGTCCAACAGACTGAAGCTGTTGGGCATGTGGAGTCCAGACAGCCAAGTTCTGGCATCTTGGATGTGTTTTTGCTCCAAGAAGATGTAAAGTTTTACAGCTTTGAAGGGGTTCATGATAAAATCTTGTAAGTTTACAGAAAGGGATTATTCAGAATTTCTGAACATCTTGCTGTGACCCGGATTCGAACCGGGGTTGCTGCGGCCACAACGCAGAGTACTAACCACTATACGATCACAGCTGAGAAGGGATGGTGGTCATAGTTCTACTCTTTGTTGCTCTCCAGGGCTTTTTTGTCAGAACACAGTTGGACCTCAAGAACAGTAGAAATGCTAAGTTTGTTGTCTTCATACACACATATAGGAGAGACACATTTTCACATCACAATCACAGCAGGTGACCACTCTGGTCTTTCATTCACAATACTTTTGTCCCTTTTAGTCAAAAACATTGTTCCATTCTCTCTTTACTTAGTATCAGCCTAACAGCGGCATGTGGGTAGAAATTGGCTTCAATAACCACACAAAAAACACCATAGAGATCTATGTACACCAAGGTGTGAGACAAGAAAACCAACCTTCAAGAAGAAGACTCTATCACAACAGCTGTCTTTACTGAGTCTGAAAGTGACACCAAAATGAAGACAAAAATAATAGGCTCATTTCCACCATGCTTTCCCATGTGTCCAAGGGTCCTTGGGCAAGACATTAAATCCAGTTTTTGTCCTGGTCGTTTAAGGTTGGCGCCAATATTTAGCAATGTGTGAATGTGTGTGTCTATTGGGGAATGGGACTGTGAATTTAAAGCAAGCCTCCTAGGAAGGTAGTAAAGCACTGCATAAGTAGCATATGGTGCTAACTATTTATTCAGATTTTCACCGGTAGAAGAATCTGACAGTGAGATCAATTCAAATGCACAGAATTGTGTGTTGCTGTGACACTTGGATGGGAACTTGGTGACTAAAGGCCATAGATGTTTAAAGCTAAAGCCATGTGCACCTGTACGGTTACTGTGGCTTTTTGGGTTATCCATGCCCATGGATGGTCGTAGAGAGGAGTGGCTGCATTCATAAGGAGAGTACAGGTGTGTTTGAGAGTTCCCTTTAGGCTTGTTGAAAGCAGAAGCTAGGATTGTTATGCGTATGGTAAGTGTTTTGTGAAGTATTCTCTTGTAAGTTGATGTACAGATGATGCTGTTGTACGGAGCTCCTAAGCCATATTCTAATTATAGCACAATTTTGACCTTCAGTTACATAGGCCTTTGCAGCAAAAAAAATACGCAACCCTGGACGGTCAGCACAAGGAACATGCACTGATCACATGAACAGCCCCTGAACAGTCAACATGATAGCAGGGATTAAAATCATTGAAAATCTGTATGACTCACCTACATCTTTCACAACAAATACTCTTAAGACTATCTTTTTTTCAGTTGGGTTAGGGCTCACAATGGCCTTTCCGTCCAACTCCAGCAGCATCGTAGGCCGTCAGGGACAAGTAATAACTCACTCCGCCCTTGGACAGGCGTGACGTAATAGACATAAGAAATTCTCATTGTTTAGTGTACATGAATGAACCCCAAATAATCACAGTTTAATTGAAGTTCCAAAGCATTTTGAAGTTGCGGAAGTGTTGTCCAACAGACTGAAGCTGTTGGGCATGTGGAGTCCAGACAGCCAAGTTCTGGCATCTTGGATGTGTTTTTGCTCCAAGAAGATGTAAAGTTTTACAGCTTTGAAGGGGTTCATGATAAAATCTTGTAAGTTTACAGAAAGGGATTATTCAGAATTTCTGAACATCTTGCTGTGACCCGGATTCGAACCGGGGTTGCTGCGGCCACAACGCAGAGTACTAACCACTATACGATCACAGCTGAGAAGGGATGGTGGTCATAGTTCTACTCTTTGTTGCTCTCCAGGGCTTTTTTGTCAGAACACAGTTGGACCTCAAGAACAGTAGAAATGCTAAGTTTGTTGTCTTCATACACACATATAGGAGAGACACATTTTCACATCACAATCACAGCAGGTGACCACTCTGGTCTTTCATTCACAATACTTTTGTCCCTTTTAGTCAAAAACATTGTTCCATTCTCTCTTTACTTAGTATCAGCCTAACAGCGGCATGTGGGTAGAAATTGGCTTCAATAACCACACAAAAAACACCATAGAGATCTATGTACACCAAGGTGTGAGACAAGAAAACCAACCTTCAAGAAGAAGACTCTATCACAACAGCTGTCTTTACTGAGTCTGAAAGTGACACCAAAATGAAGACAAAAATAATAGGCTCATTTCCACCATGCTTTCCCATGTGTCCAAGGGTCCTTGGGCAAGACATTAAATCCAGTTTTTGTCCTGGTCGTTTAAGGTTGGCGCCAATATTTAGCAATGTGTGAATGTGTGTGTCTATTGGGAAATGGGACTGTGAATTTAAAGCAAGCCTCCTAGGAAGGTAGTAAAGCACTGCATAAGTAGCATATGGTGCTAACTATTTATTCAGATTTTCACCGGTAGAAGAATCTGACAGTGAGATCAATTCAAATGCACAGAATTGTGTGTTGCTGTGACACTTGGATGGGAACTTGGTGACTAAAGGCCATAGATGTTTAAAGCTAAAGCCATGTGCACCTGTTCGGTTACTGTGGCTTTTTGGGTTATCCATGCCCATGGATGGTCGTAGAGAGGAGTGGCTGCATTCATAAGGAGAGTACAGGTGTGTTTGAGAGTTCCCTTTAGGCTTGTTGAAAGCAGAAGCTATGATTGTTATGCGTATGGTAAGTGTTTTGTGAAGTATTCTCTTGTAAGTTGATGTACAGATGATGCTGTTGTACGGAGCTCCTAAGCCATATTCTAATTATAGCACAATTTTGACCTTCAGTTACATAGGCCTTTGCAGCAAAAAAAATACGCAACCCTGGACGGTCAGCACAAGGAACATGCACTGATCACATGAACAGCCCCTGAACAGTCAACATGATAGCAGGGATTAAAATCATTGAAAATCTGTATGACTCACCTACATCTTTCACAACAAATACTCTTAAGACTATCTTTTTTTCAGTTGGGTTAGGGCTCACAATGGCCTTTCCGTCCAACTCCAGCAGCATCGTAGGCCGTCAGGGACAAGTAATAACTCACTCCGCCCTTGGACAGGCGTGACGTAATAGACATTGAAATTCTCATTGTTTAGTGTACATGAATGAACCCCAAATAATCACAGTTTAATTGAAGTTCCAAAGCATTTTGAAGTTGCGGAAGTGTTGTCCAACAGACTGAAGCTATTGGGCATGTGGAGTCCAGACAGCCAAGTTCTGGCATCTTGGATGTGTTTTTGCTCCAAGAAGATGTAAAGTTTTACAGCTTTGAAGGGGTTCATGATAAAATCTTGTAAGTTTACAGAAAGGGATTATTCAGAATTTCTGAACATCTTGCTGTGACCCGGATTCGAACCGGGGTTGCTGCGGCCACAACGCAGAGTACTAACCACTATACGATCACAGCTGAGAAGGGATGGTGGTCATAGTTCTACTCTTTGTTGCTCTCCAGGGCTTTTTTGTCAGAACACAGTTGGACCTCAAGAACAGTAGAAATGCTAAGTTTGTTGTCTTCATACACACATATAGGAGAGACACATTTTCACATCACAATCACAGCAGGTGACCACTCTGGTCTTTCATTCACAATACTTTTGCCCCTTTTAGTCAAAAACATTGTTCCATTCTCTCTTTACTTAGTATCAGCCTAACAGCGGCATGTGGGTAGAAACTGGCTTCAATAACCACACAGAAAACACCATAGAGATCTATGTACACCAAGGTGTGAGACAAGAAAACCAACCTTCAAGAAGAAGACTCTATCACAACAGCTGTCTTTACTGAGTCTGAAAGTGACACCAAAATGAAGACAAAAATAATAGGCTCATTTCCACCATGCCTTCCCATGTGTCCAAGGGTCCTTGGGCAAGACATTAAATCCAGTTTTTGTCCTGGTCGTTTAAGGTTGGCGCCAATATTTAGCAATGTGTGAATGTGTGTGTCTATTGGGGAATGGGACTGTGAATTTAAAGCAAGCCTCCTAGGAAGGTAGTAAAGCACTGCATAAGTAGCATATGGTGCTAACTATTTATTCAGATTTTCACCGGTAGAAGAATCTGACAGTGAGATCAATTCAAATGCACAGAATTGTGTGTTGCTGTGACACTTGGATGGGAACTTGGTGACTAAAGGCCATAGATGTTTAAAGCTAAAGCCATGTGCACCTGTACGGTTACTGTGGCTTTTTGGGTTATCCATGCCCATGGATGGTCGTAGAGAGGAGTGGCTGCATTCATAAGGAGAGTACAGGTGTGTTTGAGAGTTCCCTTTAGGCTTGTTGAAAGCAGAAGCTATGATTGTTATGCGTATGGTAAGTGTTCTGTGAAGTATTCTCTTGTAAGTTGATGTACAGATGATGCTGTTGTACGGAGCTCCTAAGCCATATTCTAATTATAGCACAATTTTGACCTTCAGTTACATAGGCCTTTGCAGCAAAAAAAATACGCAACCCTGGACGGTCAGCACAAGGAACATGCACTGATCACATGAACAGCCCCTGAACAGTCAACAGGATAGCAGGGATTAAAATCATTGAAAATCTGTAGGACTCACCTACATCTTTCACAACAAATACTCTTAAGACTATCTTTTTTTCAGTTGGGTTAGGGCTCACAATGGCCTTTCCGTCCAACTCCAGCAGCATCGTAGGCCGTCAGGGACAAGTAATAACTCACTCCGCCCTTGGACAGGCGTGACGTAATAGACATTGAAATTCTCATTGTTTAGTGTACATGAATGAACCCCAAATAATCACAGTTTAATTGAAGTTCCAAAGCATTTTGAAGTTGCGGAAGTGTTGTCCAACAGACTGAAGCTATTGGGCATGTGGAGTCCAGACAGCCAAGTTCTGGCATCTTGGATGTGTTTTTGCTCCAAGAAGATGTAAAGTTTTACAGCTTTGAAGGGGTTCATGATAAAATCTTGTAAGTTTACAGAAAGGGATTATTCAGAATTTCTGAACATCTTGCTGTGACCCGGATTCGAACCGGGGTTGCTGCGGCCACAACGCAGAGTACTAACCACTATACGATCACAGCTGAGAAGGGATGGTGGTCATAGTTCTACTCTTTGTTGCTCTCCAGGGCTTTTTTGTCAGAACACAGTTGGACCTCAAGAACAGTAGAAATGCTAAGTTTGTTGTCTTCATACACACATATAGGAGAGACACATTTTCACATCACAATCACAGCAGGTGACCACTCTGGTCTTTCATTCACAATACTTTTGTCCCTTTTAGTCAAAAACATTGTTCCATTCTCTCTTTACTTAGTATCAGCCTAACAGCGGCATGTGGGTAGAAATTGGCTTCAATAACCACACAAAAAACACCATAGAGATCTATGTACACCAAGGTGTGAGACAAGAAAACCAACCTTCAAGAAGAAGACTCTATCACAACAGCTGTCTTTACTGAGTCTGAAAGTGACACCAAAATGAAGACAAAAATAATAGGCTCATTTCCACCATGCTTTCCCATGTGTCCAAGGGTCCTTGGGCAAGACATTAAATCCAGTTTTTGTCCTGGTCGTTTAAGGTTGGCGCCAATATTTAGCAATGTGTGAATGTGTGTGTCTATTGGGGAATGGGACTGTGAATTTAAAGCAAGCCTCCTAGGAAGGTAGTAAAGCACTGCATAAGTAGCATATGGTGCTAACTATTTATTCAGATTTTCACCGGTAGAAGAATCTGACAGTGAGATCAATTCAAATGCACAGAATTGTGTGTTGCTGTGACACTTGGATGGGAACTTGGTGACTAAAGGCCATAGATGTTTAAAGCTAAAGCCATGTGCACCTGTACGGTTACTGTGGCTTTTTGGGTTATCCATGCCCATGGATGGTCGTAGAGAGGAGTGGCTGCATTCATAAGGAGAGTACAGGTGTGTTTGAGAGTTCCCTTTAGGCTTGTTGAAAGCAGAAGCTAGGATTGTTATGCGTATGGTAAGTGTTTTGTGAAGTATTCTCTTGTAAGTTGATGTACAGATGATGCTGTTGTACGGAGCTCCTAAGCCATATTCTAATTATAGCACAATTTTGACCTTCAGTTACATAGGCCTTTGCAGCAAAAAAAATACGCAACCCTGGACGGTCAGCACAAGGAACATGCACTGATCACATGAACAGCCCCTGAACAGTCAACATGATAGCAGGGATTAAAATCATTGAAAATCTGTATGACTCACCTACATCTTTCACAACAAATACTCTTAAGACTATCTTTTTTTCAGTTGGGTTAGGGCTCACAATGGCCTTTCCGTCCAACTCCAGCAGCATCGTAGGCCGTCAGGGACAAGTAATAACTCACTCCGCCCTTGGACAGGCGTGACGTAATAGACATAAGAAATTCTCATTGTTTAGTGTACATGAATGAACCCCAAATAATCACAGTTTAATTGAAGTTCCAAAGCATTTTGAAGTTGCGGAAGTGTTGTCCAACAGACTGAAGCTGTTGGGCATGTGGAGTCCAGACAGCCAAGTTCTGGCATCTTGGATGTGTTTTTGCTCCAAGAAGATGTAAAGTTTTACAGCTTTGAAGGGGTTCATGATAAAATCTTGTAAGTTTACAGAAAGGGATTATTCAGAATTTCTGAACATCTTGCTGTGACCCGGATTCGAACCGGGGTTGCTGCGGCCACAACGCAGAGTACTAACCACTATACGATCACAGCTGAGAAGGGATGGTGGTCATAGTTCTACTCTTTGTTGCTCTCCAGGGCTTTTTTGTCAGAACACAGTTGGACCTCAAGAACAGTAGAAATGCTAAGTTTGTTGTCTTCATACACACATATAGGAGAGACACATTTTCACATCACAATCACAGCAGGTGACCACTCTGGTCTTTCATTCACAATACTTTTGTCCCTTTTAGTCAAAAACATTGTTCCATTCTCTCTTTACTTAGTATCAGCCTAACAGCGGCATGTGGGTAGAAATTGGCTTCAATAACCACACAAAAAACACCATAGAGATCTATGTACACCAAGGTGTGAGACAAGAAAACCAACCTTCAAGAAGAAGACTCTATCACAACAGCTGTCTTTACTGAGTCTGAAAGTGACACCAAAATGAAGACAAAAATAATAGGCTCATTTCCACCATGCTTTCCCATGTGTCCAAGGGTCCTTGGGCAAGACATTAAATCCAGTTTTTGTCCTGGTCGTTTAAGGTTGGCGCCAATATTTAGCAATGTGTGAATGTGTGTGTCTATTGGGAAATGGGACTGTGAATTTAAAGCAAGCCTCCTAGGAAGGTAGTAAAGCACTGCATAAGTAGCATATGGTGCTAACTATTTATTCAGATTTTCACCGGTAGAAGAATCTGACAGTGAGATCAATTCAAATGCACAGAATTGTGTGTTGCTGTGACACTTGGATGGGAACTTGGTGACTAAAGGCCATAGATGTTTAAAGCTAAAGCCATGTGCACCTGTTCGGTTACTGTGGCTTTTTGGGTTATCCATGCCCATGGATGGTCGTAGAGAGGAGTGGCTGCATTCATAAGGAGAGTACAGGTGTGTTTGAGAGTTCCCTTTAGGCTTGTTGAAAGCAGAAGCTATGATTGTTATGCGTATGGTAAGTGTTTTGTGAAGTATTCTCTTGTAAGTTGATGTACAGATGATGCTGTTGTACGGAGCTCCTAAGCCATATTCTAATTATAGCACAATTTTGACCTTCAGTTACATAGGCCTTTGCAGCAAAAAAAATACGCAACCCTGGACGGTCAGCACAAGGAACATGCACTGATCACATGAACAGCCCCTGAACAGTCAACATGATAGCAGGGATTAAAATCATTGAAAATCTGTATGACTCACCTACATCTTTCACAACAAATACTCTTAAGACTATCTTTTTTTCAGTTGGGTTAGGGCTCACAATGGCCTTTCCGTCCAACTCCAGCAGCATCGTAGGCCGTCAGGGACAAGTAATAACTCACTCCGCCCTTGGACAGGCGTGACGTAATAGACATTGAAATTCTCATTGTTTAGTGTACATGAATGAACCCCAAATAATCACAGTTTAATTGAAGTTCCAAAGCATTTTGAAGTTGCGGAAGTGTTGTCCAACAGACTGAAGCTATTGGGCATGTGGAGTCCAGACAGCCAAGTTCTGGCATCTTGGATGTGTTTTTGCTCCAAGAAGATGTAAAGTTTTACAGCTTTGAAGGGGTTCATGATAAAATCTTGTAAGTTTACAGAAAGGGATTATTCAGAATTTCTGAACATCTTGCTGTGACCCGGATTCGAACCGGGGTTGCTGCGGCCACAACGCAGAGTACTAACCACTATACGATCACAGCTGAGAAGGGATGGTGGTCATAGTTCTACTCTTTGTTGCTCTCCAGGGCTTTTTTGTCAGAACACAGTTGGACCTCAAGAACAGTAGAAATGCTAAGTTTGTTGTCTTCATACACACATATAGGAGAGACACATTTTCACATCACAATCACAGCAGGTGACCACTCTGGTCTTTCATTCACAATACTTTTGCCCCTTTTAGTCAAAAACATTGTTCCATTCTCTCTTTACTTAGTATCAGCCTAACAGCGGCATGTGGGTAGAAACTGGCTTCAATAACCACACAGAAAACACCATAGAGATCTATGTACACCAAGGTGTGAGACAAGAAAACCAACCTTCAAGAAGAAGACTCTATCACAACAGCTGTCTTTACTGAGTCTGAAAGTGACACCAAAATGAAGACAAAAATAATAGGCTCATTTCCACCATGCCTTCCCATGTGTCCAAGGGTCCTTGGGCAAGACATTAAATCCAGTTTTTGTCCTGGTCGTTTAAGGTTGGCGCCAATATTTAGCAATGTGTGAATGTGTGTGTCTATTGGGGAATGGGACTGTGAATTTAAAGCAAGCCTCCTAGGAAGGTAGTAAAGCACTGCATAAGTAGCATATGGTGCTAACTATTTATTCAGATTTTCACCGGTAGAAGAATCTGACAGTGAGATCAATTCAAATGCACAGAATTGTGTGTTGCTGTGACACTTGGATGGGAACTTGGTGACTAAAGGCCATAGATGTTTAAAGCTAAAGCCATGTGCACCTGTACGGTTACTGTGGCTTTTTGGGTTATCCATGCCCATGGATGGTCGTAGAGAGGAGTGGCTGCATTCATAAGGAGAGTACAGGTGTGTTTGAGAGTTCCCTTTAGGCTTGTTGAAAGCAGAAGCTATGATTGTTATGCGTATGGTAAGTGTTCTGTGAAGTATTCTCTTGTAAGTTGATGTACAGATGATGCTGTTGTACGGAGCTCCTAAGCCATATTCTAATTATAGCACAATTTTGACCTTCAGTTACATAGGCCTTTGCAGCAAAAAAAATACGCAACCCTGGACGGTCAGCACAAGGAACATGCACTGATCACATGAACAGCCCCTGAACAGTCAACAGGATAGCAGGGATTAAAATCATTGAAAATCTGTAGGACTCACCTACATCTTTCACAACAAATACTCTTAAGACTATCTTTTTTTCAGTTGGGTTAGGGCTCACAATGGCCTTTCCGTCCAACTCCAGCAGCATCGTAGGCCGTCAGGGACAAGTAATAACTCACTCCGCCCTTGGACAGGCGTGACGTAATAGACATTGAAATTCTCATTGTTTAGTGTACATGAATGAACCCCAAATAATCACAGTTTAATTGAAGTTCCAAAGCATTTTGAAGTTGCGGAAGTGTTGTCCAACAGACTGAAGCTATTGGGCATGTGGAGTCCAGACAGCCAAGTTCTGGCATCTTGGATGTGTTTTTGCTCCAAGAAGATGTAAAGTTTTACAGCTTTGAAGGGGTTCATGATAAAATCTTGTAAGTTTACAGAAAGGGATTATTCAGAATTTCTGAACATCTTGCTGTGACCCGGATTCGAACCGGGGTTGCTGCGGCCACAACGCAGAGTACTAACCACTATACGATCACAGCTGAGAAGGGATGGTGGTCATAGTTCTACTCTTTGTTGCTCTCCAGGGCTTTTTTGTCAGAACACAGTTGGACCTCAAGAACAGTAGAAATGCTAAGTTTGTTGTCTTCATACACACATATAGGAGAGACACATTTTCACATCACAATCACAGCAGGTGACCACTCTGGTCTTTCATTCACAATACTTTTGCCCCTTTTAGTCAAAAACATTGTTCCATTCTCTCTTTACTTAGTATCAGCCTAACAGCGGCATGTGGGTAGAAACTGGCTTTAATCACCATACAGAAAACACCATAGAGATCTTGGTACACCAAGGTGTAAGACAAAAAAACCAACCTTCAAGAAGAAGACTCTATCATTGCCGCTGTCTTTACTGAGTCTGAAAGTGTCACCAAAATAAAGACAAAAACAACAGGCTCATTTCCACCATGCCTTCCCATCTGTCCAAGGGTCCTTGGGCAAGTCATTAAATCCTGTTTTTGTCCTGGTCGTTTAAGGTTGGCGCCAATATTTAGCAATGTGTGAATGTGTGTGTCTATTGGGGAATGGGACTGTGAATTTAAAGCAAGCCTTCTATGAAGGTAGTAAAGCACTGCATAAGTAGCATATGGTGCTAACTATTTATTCAGATTTTCACCGGTAGAAGAATCTGACAGTGAGATCAATTCAAATGCACAGAATTGTGTGTTGCTGTGACACTTGGATGGGAACTTGGTGACTAAAGGCCATAGATGTTTAAAGCTAAAGCCATGTGCACCTGTACGGTTACTGTGGCTTTTTGGGTTATCCATGCCCATGGATGGTCGTAGAGAGGAGTGGCTGCATTCATAAGGAGAGTACAGGTGTGTTTGAGAGTTCCCTTTAGGCTTGTTGAAAGCAGAAGCTAGGATTGTTATGCGTATGGTAAGTGTTTTGTGAAGTATTCTCTTGTAAGTTGATGTACAGATGATGCTGTTGTACGGAGCTCCTAAGCCATATTCTAATTATAGCACAATTTTGACCTTCAGTTACATAGGCCTTTGCAGCAAAAAAAATACGCAACCCTGGACGGTCAGCACAAGGAACATGCACTGATCACATGAACAGCCCCTGAACAGTCAACATGATAGCAGGGATTAAAATCATTGAAAATCTGTATGACTCACCTACATCTTTCACAACAAATACTCTTAAGACTATCTTTTTTTCAGTTGGGTTAGGGCTCACAATGGCCTTTCCGTCCAACTCCAGCAGCATCGTAGGCCGTCAGGGACAAGTAATAACTCACTCCGCCCTTGGACAGGCGTGACGTAATAGACATAAGAAATTCTCATTGTTTAGTGTACATGAATGAACCCCAAATAATCACAGTTTAATTGAAGTTCCAAAGCATTTTGAAGTTGCGGAAGTGTTGTCCAACAGACTGAAGCTGTTGGGCATGTGGAGTCCAGACAGCCAAGTTCTGGCATCTTGGATGTGTTTTTGCTCCAAGAAGATGTAAAGTTTTACAGCTTTGAAGGGGTTCATGATAAAATCTTGTAAGTTTACAGAAAGGGATTATTCAGAATTTCTGAACATCTTGCTGTGACCCGGATTCGAACCGGGGTTGCTGCGGCCACAACGCAGAGTACTAACCACTATACGATCACAGCTGAGAAGGGATGGTGGTCATAGTTCTACTCTTTGTTGCTCTCCAGGGCTTTTTTGTCAGAACACAGTTGGACCTCAAGAACAGTAGAAATGCTAAGTTTGTTGTCTTCATACACACATATAGGAGAGACACATTTTCACATCACAATCACAGCAGGTGACCACTCTGGTCTTTCATTCACAATACTTTTGTCCCTTTTAGTCAAAAACATTGTTCCATTCTCTCTTTACTTAGTATCAGCCTAACAGCGGCATGTGGGTAGAAATTGGCTTCAATAACCACACAAAAAACACCATAGAGATCTATGTACACCAAGGTGTGAGACAAGAAAACCAACCTTCAAGAAGAAGACTCTATCACAACAGCTGTCTTTACTGAGTCTGAAAGTGACACCAAAATGAAGACAAAAATAATAGGCTCATTTCCACCATGCTTTCCCATGTGTCCAAGGGTCCTTGGGCAAGACATTAAATCCAGTTTTTGTCCTGGTCGTTTAAGGTTGGCGCCAATATTTAGCAATGTGTGAATGTGTGTGTCTATTGGGGAATGGGACTGTGAATTTAAAGCAAGCCTCCTAGGAAGGTAGTAAAGCACTGCATAAGTAGCATATGGTGCTAACTATTTATTCAGATTTTCACCGGTAGAAGAATCTGACAGTGAGATCAATTCAAATGCACAGAATTGTGTGTTGCTGTGACACTTGGATGGGAACTTGGTGACTAAAGGCCATAGATGTTTAAAGCTAAAGCCATGTGCACCTGTACGGTTACTGTGGCTTTTTGGGTTATCCATGCCCATGGATGGTCGTAGAGAGGAGTGGCTGCATTCATAAGGAGAGTACAGGTGTGTTTGAGAGTTCCCTTTAGGCTTGTTGAAAGCAGAAGCTAGGATTGTTATGCGTATGGTAAGTGTTTTGTGAAGTATTCTCTTGTAAGTTGATGTACAGATGATGCTGTTGTACGGAGCTCCTAAGCCATATTCTAATTATAGCACAATTTTGACCTTCAGTTACATAGGCCTTTGCAGCAAAAAAAATACGCAACCCTGGACGGTCAGCACAAGGAACATGCACTGATCACATGAACAGCCCCTGAACAGTCAACATGATAGCAGGGATTAAAATCATTGAAAATCTGTATGACTCACCTACATCTTTCACAACAAATACTCTTAAGACTATCTTTTTTTCAGTTGGGTTAGGGCTCACAATGGCCTTTCCGTCCAACTCCAGCAGCATCGTAGGCCGTCAGGGACAAGTAATAACTCACTCCGCCCTTGGACAGGCGTGACGTAATAGACATAAGAAATTCTCATTGTTTAGTGTACATGAATGAACCCCAAATAATCACAGTTTAATTGAAGTTCCAAAGCATTTTGAAGTTGCGGAAGTGTTGTCCAACAGACTGAAGCTGTTGGGCATGTGGAGTCCAGACAGCCAAGTTCTGGCATCTTGGATGTGTTTTTGCTCCAAGAAGATGTAAAGTTTTACAGCTTTGAAGGGGTTCATGATAAAATCTTGTAAGTTTACAGAAAGGGATTATTCAGAATTTCTGAACATCTTGCTGTGACCCGGATTCGAACCGGGGTTGCTGCGGCCACAACGCAGAGTACTAACCACTATACGATCACAGCTGAGAAGGGATGGTGGTCATAGTTCTACTCTTTGTTGCTCTCCAGGGCTTTTTTGTCAGAACACAGTTGGACCTCAAGAACAGTAGAAATGCTAAGTTTGTTGTCTTCATACACACATATAGGAGAGACACATTTTCACATCACAATCACAGCAGGTGACCACTCTGGTCTTTCATTCACAATACTTTTGTCCCTTTTAGTCAAAAACATTGTTCCATTCTCTCTTTACTTAGTATCAGCCTAACAGCGGCATGTGGGTAGAAATTGGCTTCAATAACCACACAAAAAACACCATAGAGATCTATGTACACCAAGGTGTGAGACAAGAAAACCAACCTTCAAGAAGAAGACTCTATCACAACAGCTGTCTTTACTGAGTCTGAAAGTGACACCAAAATGAAGACAAAAATAATAGGCTCATTTCCACCATGCTTTCCCATGTGTCCAAGGGTCCTTGGGCAAGACATTAAATCCAGTTTTTGTCCTGGTCGTTTAAGGTTGGCGCCAATATTTAGCAATGTGTGAATGTGTGTGTCTATTGGGGAATGGGACTGTGAATTTAAAGCAAGCCTCCTAGGAAGGTAGTAAAGCACTGCATAAGTAGCATATGGTGCTAACTATTTATTCAGATTTTCACCGGTAGAAGAATCTGACAGTGAGATCAATTCAAATGCACAGAATTGTGTGTTGCTGTGACACTTGGATGGGAACTTGGTGACTAAAGGCCATAGATGTTTAAAGCTAAAGCCATGTGCACCTGTACGGTTACTGTGGCTTTTTGGGTTATCCATGCCCATGGATGGTCGTAGAGAGGAGTGGCTGCATTCATAAGGAGAGTACAGGTGTGTTTGAGAGTTCCCTTTAGGCTTGTTGAAAGCAGAAGCTAGGATTGTTATGCGTATGGTAAGTGTTTTGTGAAGTATTCTCTTGTAAGTTGATGTACAGATGATGCTGTTGTACGGAGCTCCTAAGCCATATTCTAATTATAGCACAATTTTGACCTTCAGTTACATAGGCCTTTGCAGCAAAAAAAATACGCAACCCTGGACGGTCAGCACAAGGAACATGCACTGATCACATGAACAGCCCCTGAACAGTCAACATGATAGCAGGGATTAAAATCATTGAAAATCTGTATGACTCACCTACATCTTTCACAACAAATACTCTTAAGACTATCTTTTTTTCAGTTGGGTTAGGGCTCACAATGGCCTTTCCGTCCAACTCCAGCAGCATCGTAGGCCGTCAGGGACAAGTAATAACTCACTCCGCCCTTGGACAGGCGTGACGTAATAGACATAAGAAATTCTCATTGTTTAGTGTACATGAATGAACCCCAAATAATCACAGTTTAATTGAAGTTCCAAAGCATTTTGAAGTTGCGGAAGTGTTGTCCAACAGACTGAAGCTGTTGGGCATGTGGAGTCCAGACAGCCAAGTTCTGGCATCTTGGATGTGTTTTTGCTCCAAGAAGATGTAAAGTTTTACAGCTTTGAAGGGGTTCATGATAAAATCTTGTAAGTTTACAGAAAGGGATTATTCAGAATTTCTGAACATCTTGCTGTGACCCGGATTCGAACCGGGGTTGCTGCGGCCACAACGCAGAGTACTAACCACTATACGATCACAGCTGAGAAGGGATGGTGGTCATAGTTCTACTCTTTGTTGCTCTCCAGGGCTTTTTTGTCAGAACACAGTTGGACCTCAAGAACAGTAGAAATGCTAAGTTTGTTGTCTTCATACACACATATAGGAGAGACACATTTTCACATCACAATCACAGCAGGTGACCACTCTGGTCTTTCATTCACAATACTTTTGTCCCTTTTAGTCAAAAACATTGTTCCATTCTCTCTTTACTTAGTATCAGCCTAACAGCGGCATGTGGGTAGAAATTGGCTTCAATAACCACACAAAAAACACCATAGAGATCTATGTACACCAAGGTGTGAGACAAGAAAACCAACCTTCAAGAAGAAGACTCTATCACAACAGCTGTCTTTACTGAGTCTGAAAGTGACACCAAAATGAAGACAAAAATAATAGGCTCATTTCCACCATGCTTTCCCATGTGTCCAAGGGTCCTTGGGCAAGACATTAAATCCAGTTTTTGTCCTGGTCGTTTAAGGTTGGCGCCAATATTTAGCAATGTGTGAATGTGTGTGTCTATTGGGAAATGGGACTGTGAATTTAAAGCAAGCCTCCTAGGAAGGTAGTAAAGCACTGCATAAGTAGCATATGGTGCTAACTATTTATTCAGATTTTCACCGGTAGAAGAATCTGACAGTGAGATCAATTCAAATGCACAGAATTGTGTGTTGCTGTGACACTTGGATGGGAACTTGGTGACTAAAGGCCATAGATGTTTAAAGCTAAAGCCATGTGCACCTGTTCGGTTACTGTGGCTTTTTGGGTTATCCATGCCCATGGATGGTCGTAGAGAGGAGTGGCTGCATTCATAAGGAGAGTACAGGTGTGTTTGAGAGTTCCCTTTAGGCTTGTTGAAAGCAGAAGCTATGATTGTTATGCGTATGGTAAGTGTTTTGTGAAGTATTCTCTTGTAAGTTGATGTACAGATGATGCTGTTGTACGGAGCTCCTAAGCCATATTCTAATTATAGCACAATTTTGACCTTCAGTTACATAGGCCTTTGCAGCAAAAAAAATACGCAACCCTGGACGGTCAGCACAAGGAACATGCACTGATCACATGAACAGCCCCTGAACAGTCAACATGATAGCAGGGATTAAAATCATTGAAAATCTGTATGACTCACCTACATCTTTCACAACAAATACTCTTAAGACTATCTTTTTTTCAGTTGGGTTAGGGCTCACAATGGCCTTTCCGTCCAACTCCAGCAGCATCGTAGGCCGTCAGGGACAAGTAATAACTCACTCCGCCCTTGGACAGGCGTGACGTAATAGACATTGAAATTCTCATTGTTTAGTGTACATGAATGAACCCCAAATAATCACAGTTTAATTGAAGTTCCAAAGCATTTTGAAGTTGCGGAAGTGTTGTCCAACAGACTGAAGCTGTTGGGCATGTGGAGTCCAGACAGCCAAGTTCTGGCATCTTGGATGTGTTTTTGCTCCAAGAAGATGTAAAGTTTTACAGCTTTGAAGGGGTTCATGATAAAATCTTGTAAGTTTACAGAAAGGGATTATTCAGAATTTCTGAACATCTTGCTGTGACCCGGATACGAACCGGGGTTGCTGCAGCCACAACGCAGAGTACTAACCACTATACGATCACAGCTGAGAAGGGATGGTGGTCATAGTTCTACTCTTTGTTGCTCTCCAGGGCTTTTTTGTCAGAACACAGTTGGACCTCAAGAACAGTAGAAATGCTAAGTTTGTTGTCTTCATACACACATATAGGAGAGACACATTTTCACATCACAATCACAGCAGGTGACCACTCTGGTCTTTCATTCACAATACTTTTGCCCCTTTTAGTCAAAAACATTGTTCCATTCTCTCTTTACTTAGTATCAGCCTAACAGCGGCATGTGGGTAGAAACTGGCTTCAATAACCACACAGAAAACACCATAGAGATCTATGTACACCAAGGTGTGAGACAAGAAAACCAACCTTCAAGAAGAAGACTCTATCACAACAGCTGTCTTTACTGAGTCTGAAAGTGACACCAAAATGAAGACAAAAATAATAGGCTCATTTCCACCATGCCTTCCCATGTGTCCAAGGGTCCTTGGGCAAGACATTAAATCCTGTTTTTGTCCTGGTCGTTTAAGGTTGGCGCCAATATTTAGCAATGTGTGAATGTGTGTGTCTATTGGGGAATGGGACTGTGAATTTAAAGCAAGCCTCCTAGGAAGGTAGTAAAGCACTGCATAAGTAGCATATGCTGCTAACTATTTATTCAGATTTTCACCGGTAGAAGAATCTGACAGTGAGATCAATTCAAATGCACAGAATTGTGTGTTGCTGTGACACTTGGATGGGAACTTGGTGACTAAAGGCCATAGATGTTTAAAGCTAAAGCCATGTGCACCTGTACGGTTGCTGTGGCTTTTGGGTTATCCATGCCCATGGATGGTCGTAGAGAGGAGTGGCTGCATTCATAAGGAGAGTACAGGTGTGTTTGAGAGTTCCCTTTAGGCTTGTTGAAAGCAGAAGCTATGATTGTTATGCGTATGGTAAGTGTTTTGTGAAGTATTCTCTTGTAAGTTGATGTACAGATGATGCTGTTGTACGGAGCTCCTAAGCCATATTCTAATTATAGCACAATTTTGACCTTCAGTTACATAGGCCTTTGCAGCAAAAAAAATACGCAACCCTGGACGGTCAGCACAAGGAACATGCACTGATCACATGAACAGCCCCTGAACAGTCAACATGATAGCAGGGATTAAAATCATTGAAAATCTGTATGACTCACCTACATCTTTCACAACAAATACTCTTAAGACTATCTTTTTTTCAGTTGGGTTAGGGCTCACAATGGCCTTTCCGTCCAACTCCAGCAGCATCGTAGGCCGTCAGGGACAAGTAATAACTCACTCCGCCCTTGGACAGGCGTGACGTAATAGACATTGAAATTCTCATTGTTTAGTGTACATGAATGAACCCCAAATAATCACAGTTTAATTGAAGTTCCAAAGCATTTTGAAGTTGCGGAAGTGTTGTCCAACAGACTGAAGCTGTTGGGCATGTGGAGTCCAGACAGCCAAGTTCTGGCATCTTGGATGTGTTTTTGCTCCAAGAAGATGTAAAGTTTTACAGCTTTGAAGGGGTTCATGATAAAATCTTGTAAGTTTACAGAAAGGGATTATTCAGAATTTCTGAACATCTTGCTGTGACCCGGATTCGAACCGGGGTTGCTGCGGCCACAACGCAGAGTACTAACCACTATACGATCACAGCTGAGAAGGGATGGTGGTCATAGTTCTACTCTTTGTTGCTCTCCAGGGCTTTTTTTGTCAGAACACAGTTGGACCTCAAGAACAGTAGAAATGCTAAGTTTGTTGTCTTCATACACACATATAAGAGAGACACATTTTCACATCACAATCACAGCAGGTGACCACTCTGGTCTTTCATTCACAATACTTTTGCCCCTTTTAGTCAAAAACATTGTTCCATTCTCTCTTTACTTAGTATCAGCCTAACAGCGGCATGTGGGTAGAAATTGGCTTCAATAACCACACAGAAAACACCATAGAGATCTATGTACACCAAGGTGTGAGACAAGAAAACCAACCTTCAAGAAGAAGACTCTATCATTGCCGCTGTCTTTACTGAGTCTGAAAGTGACACCAAAATGAAGACAAAAATAATAGGCTCATTTCCACCATGCCTTCCCATGTGTCCAAGGGTCCTTGGGCAAGACATTAAATCCAGTTTTTGTCCTGGTCGTTTAAGGTTGGCGCCAATATTTAGCAATGTGTGAATGTGTGTGTCTATTGGGGAATGGGACTGTGAATTTAAAGCAAGCCTCCTAGGAAGGTAGTAAAGCACTGCATAAGTAGCATATGCTGCTAACTATTTATTCAGATTTTCACCGGTAGAAGAATCTGACAGTGAGATCAATTCAAATGCACAGAATTGTGTGTTGCTGTGACACTTGGATGGGAACTTGGTGACTAAAGGCCATAGATGTTTAAAGCTAAAGCCATGTGCACCTGTACGGTTACTGTGGCTTTTTGGGTTATCCATGCCCATGGATGGTCGTAGAGAGGAGTGGCTGCATTCATAAGGAGAGTACAGGTGTGTTTGAGAGTTCCCTTTAGGCTTGTTGAAAGCAGAAGCTATGATTGTTATGCGTATGGTAAGTGTTTTGTGAAGTATTCTCTTGTAAGTTGATGTACAGATGATGCTGTTGTACGGAGCTCCTAAGCCATATTCTAATTATAGCACAATTTTGACCTTCAGTTACATAGGCCTTTGCAGCAAAAAAAATACGCAACCCTGGACGGTCAGCACAAGGAACATGCACTGATCACATGAACAGCCCCTGAACAGTCAACATGATAGCAGGGATTAAAATCATTGAAAATCTGTAGGACTCACCTACATCTTTCACAACAAATACTCTTAAGACTATCTTTTTTTCAGTTGGGTTAGTATGGAATTACGTTTCTGCCAATAAGTGAAAGGGCGTAAAGACAACTAAGCGGGCGTATTTAGGAACTGAGTGAGTGAACCTTAAAACCGCGCAGGCGCAATTCTAACTGAGAAGTGATCTTGCGCGGTCAATTCCTTTTTGCGCGCTCATGTGGATTTACGCTCAGTGTTAAGGGGGCGTTTTTGTCACTTTTGGGGCAGGAACCTTTCTGGTTGATCTGATTGGCTGAAATTCGCATGGCTTATCGGCGAGGCAGAGGGGCGGGACCTTCATTTTTCAGTGCGGGGGGGGGGGGGGGTTTAACAGGCGGCTCTTGAGCTGCATGCAGCTCTCTGCCTTTTATCATATTTTCTATATTCACTACTTTCACAACCATAAGGTGAAAGTCTTACATTTTCTCCAAAATTTACAGAGCGGCCCTAATGTGTTATTGTGTGACTTCAGCAAAGAGGATCGAGGAGAGAACAGCAGAACAGCATGATGACGGTACGGAGAGAGGAGAGGACGTGAAAGAAGACCCCCCCCCCCCCATAGTACAAAGGAGCAGATATGAGCATAATGCAGAACTACTTCGTTTTGGAAACCCTGGAAATGCAAAGAGACACGATTATGAGGCATAGTTTAAACTGCAAGCTATCAGCTACGCGGAGGAACACGGGAATAGAGCAGCTGTGGTTCGGTTAAATTAGATCTTCACAGATTCTGACTTCCTGCTTCAATAACTCTTCTGATCAACGTTCAAATGTGTCAGCAAGTATGTCACTCATTTTGTATTAACACAGAGAGTGAACTACAAAAGCATTTTTAAAGAAAAAAGTTTGTTTTTATTGCCTTTTAATCAGAATTGTTCGTTTCAAGCTGTGAATGCAAACAGAGCAGCGAGCCGGCTGCCAAGGGACCGTCAACAAAGTGCAACCTCTGTGAAACAGCATTCTGTAAAAATCAGTGAACTTTTAAAAAGCGAATAAATGTCTATATTTATATGGACTGGTAATGAAGACTCGTCAGCATAGTCATGCTACATTATTATTTATTATACTAAATTTTGTTAGAAAGTCAACCTCTATTTTATTTCTTATAGTTCTTAAAATTTAATAGAGATATGAATCATAACATAAATACTCAATAGCTCTGAAGATACTAAAACTTCTGTCACCAAACCTCCTGTACTGACTAATCATGACCTTATTTTCCTACTAAAATAAAGATTATGCAAAAAAATTTTTTGGCACCTTCAGAGCTATTCAGGGTTTTTGACCAAATCTGATCCATTTGTAAATATGAAAAATTCCTATAAATAAATAAAGTGAACTATTGACATTCTTTATTTTAGTATGACAATAAGGTCATGTCAAGTTACTGATAACTTTAGTCATGATTCATATCTATTAAAATTTGAAAAATTATATGAAACAAGGTAAAATAAAGATGGACTTTCCTACAAAATATGCATTGTAACAAGAATATGCTTTATAATAGTTTTATGATTTTTTTGTAAGATTATTGATTTTTACACAGTGGTGTTTCACAGAGGTTGCACTTAGTTGACGGTCCCTTGGCAGCCGGCTGCTGCATGTCTGCATTCACAGCTTAAAGCGAACAATTTTGATTAAAAGGCAAAAAAACGATCTTTTTTCTTCAGAAATGCATTTGTGGTTCACTCTCTGTGTTGATACAAAAGGATTTAGATACTTGCTGACATATTTGAACGTTGATCAGAAGAGTTATTGGAAGAAGCAAGAAGTCCGAACCTTGAAGATCTTTCTAACTTATCGAACCTCAGCTGCCAGAGAATTTAAAATAATGAATCTATGGTTCGGAAGTGAGGACGCTGGAAAACCAACTCTGACAAGACAAGAAGACGCAGCAGCTGCTGAGTTTCCGCGGATAAGAAAAGGCCTGCGTTGGAAGATCGACTCGAGGCTCAGCGCTGCTATCAGCAGATGACCGTGAAAAGCTGTCCATCCTCCCCCCTTACCGGGACGCAGCGCCGGCGAATTACTTTGGGACTGCAGGACTTAAACTTGGCCTGACGCGTCTGCTTTCACTGTTCTTAGGAGCCGCATAGCAAAGAGATGGACTCTGATGAGGAAAGGGAAGCCGGTATGTCTGATAGAGATGTAGTCCAGCTGTTCCAGATGCAGAAGATGAGGACTTTGATGGATTAGAAATGCTGATTGATGACTGAAAAAATAGATCACAACCAACTCAGTTTTGCGCTCGCTGCCTTTTTCAAACACACACCAGCATGCATGTTTCACCGGTATGTGTGTTAACGTTAAATACAGAAAAACACTCAAAACTGAAACGGCGCTGTTGTAATGAGAGGAGGGGGTTATGGCACATAACATGGCTTTAATTGTGTGTTTGTCTGGCAGGTCAGTGTGTGTTGTGACTCATTAAATATCACAGTTAGAAATGTCAGCTCTTTGTGTCAAACTTGTTTGTCCCCCCCTGTTAGAGGCAATCATAGAAAAAAAAAACGTGGATGTAACGTGGATTAAAACATTAACCAACGACCCAAAACTAAGGTAAGAAAGTGCAGCGGGTTTTTTTGTGGTGTAAGTTTTTCTCATGTGAAATCCACTGCATTTGTTACAGTTTTAATGCTTTTAATCCACGTTACAGCCGCCGTTCCTTTTCTATTAAAGCCCCAAAATGAAAGTCCCGCCCCGCTGCTTGGCATGCAAATTTCAGCCAATCAGATCAACCAGAAATGTTCCTGCCCCCAAGTGACAAAAACGCCCCCTTAACACTGAGCGTAAATCCAGGTGAGGGCGCAAAAGAGAACTGACCGAGCAGGATTACTGCTCAGTTAGGATTTCAGCCGTTCAGTTGTAAAATACGGGGTCGCTTGGTTAGAATTGCGCCATCACAGTTTTAAGGTTCACTCACTCAGTTTCTAAATACGCCCGCTTAGTTGTCTTTACGCCCTTTCAATTTTTGGCATTTATGTAATTCGATAGTTAGGGCTCACAATGGCCTTTCCGTCCAACTCCAGCAGCATCGTAGGCCGTCAGGGACAAGTAATAACTCACTCCGCCCTTGGACAGGCGTGACGTAATAGACATTGAAATTCTCATTGTTTAGTGTACATGAATGAACCCCAAATAATCACAGTTTAATTGAAGTTCCAAAGCATTTTGAAGTTGCGGAAGTGTTGTCCAACAGACTGAAGCTGTTGGGCATGTGGAGTCCAGACAGCCAAGTTCTGGCATCTTGGATGTGTTTTTGCTCCAAGAAGATGTAAAGTTTTACAGCTTTGAAGGGGTTCATGATAAAATCTTGTAAGTTTACAGAAAGGGATTATTCAGAATTTCTGAACATCTTGCTGTGACCCGGATTCGAACCGGGGTTGCTGCGGCCACAACGCAGAGTACTAACCACTATACGATCACAGCTGAGAAGGGATGGTGGTCATAGTTCTACTCTTTGTTGCTCTCCAGGGCTTTTTTGTCAGAACACAGTTGGACCTCAAGAACAGTAGAAATGCTAAGTTTGTTGTCTTCATACACACATATAGGAGAGACACATTTTCACATCACAATCACAGCAGGTGACCACTCTGGTCTTTCATTCACAATACT
The DNA here is from genome assembly GCF_053564925.1 of Oryzias latipes. Classification (NCBI taxonomy): domain Eukaryota; kingdom Metazoa; phylum Chordata; class Actinopteri; order Beloniformes; family Adrianichthyidae; genus Oryzias; species Oryzias latipes. The sequence goes on from NC_136238.1 coordinate 20,143,298, forward strand.
TTTGTCCCTTTTAGTCAAAAACATTGTTCCATTCTCTCTTTACTTAGTATCAGCCTAACAGCGGCATGTGGGTAGAAACTGGCTTTAATCACCATACAGAAAACACCATAGAGATCTTGGTACACCAAGGTGTGAGACAAAAAAACCAACCTTCAAGAAGAAGACTCTATCATTGCCGATGTTTTTACTGAGTCTGAAAGTGACACCAAAATGAAGACAAAAACAACAGGCTCATTTCCACCATGCCTTCCCATCTGTCCAAGGGTCCTTGGGCAAGTCATTAAATCCTGTTTTTGTCCTGGTCGTTTAAGGTTGGCGCCAATATTTAGCAATGTGTCAATGTGTGTGTCTATTGGGGAATGGGACTGTGAATTTAAAGCAAGCCTTCTATGAAGGTAGTAAAGCACTGCATAAGTAGCATATGGTGCTAACTATTTATTCAGATTTTCACCGGTAGAAGAATCTGACAGTGAGATCAATTCAAATGCACAGAATTGTGTGTTCCTGTGACACTTGGATGGGAACTTGGTGACTGAAGGCCATAGATGTTTAAAGCTAAAGCCATGTGCACCTGTACGGTTGCTGTGGCTTTTTGGGTTATCATGCCCATGGATGGTCGTAGAGAGGAGTGGCTGCATTCATAAGGAGAGTACCGGTGTGTTTGAGAGTTCCCTTTAGGCTTGTTGAAAGCAGAAGCTATGATTGTTGTGCGTATGGTAAGTGTTTTGTGAGGTATTCTCTTGTAAGTTTTTTTTTTTTTTTTTTTTTTTTTTCTTTTTTCAACTTGTCCTGTCCAACAGCTAGGCAGACAGATGAGAGCTGAGGGCCTCTTGGGTTGGACATATTTTACTTTAACAAGAGGGGTTATTAATCTTCAGACAAACCAAAGGTATGTCTGAATAAACCCCTTTTGTAATTGAGGCCAAACTTTATTAATTTCAAACATGTCTGAAAATCTTTGGTGTTGGACCTGACGGAAAAGGAAAGAGGGGAAGAAGAAAGAGGGACGTTAGAGAGAGGGGGGGTAGGGGGTGATAATAGGAGGGGAAAGGGGATAAGACCATGAAGCAGCATAAAGCAACAAGTTTACTGGTTGTTAATCATTATGGTAAGGTTCAAATGTAAAAAAAAAACAAAAAAAAAAGGGCGGAGCCTGTCCACACACACACTCAAATGTTATAAACACACTTGTTAGTTGCAAAAATGTCCACCTGTCGACATGTACACAAAACAGATAGTGTTCACACGCATACTTATGCCTTAAAACCAACTAGTGTGAAATATTTCAGTCATTCAGTCTGTTGAGCTGACACCTGTGCTCAGGTGAGTGTTTATGTTCTTCTAAAATGGATGGTGGAACGTGAAAAGAAGGAGGGAGAGTGCCCAGCCATCCCCACCCCAAGACCCCCACCGCACCAGCAGCGGCAGCCGGATTCCCCCCAACACCACACGGGAACCGGCAGGGAACAACCGCCGCCCGGGCGACCAAGCCCGCCACCCAGGCCAGGGCCAGCAGGGCCGCCGCAAGGCCCCCAGAGCCAGAGAGCAGGGAGGCACGGAGGGAAAGAGGGCGCCGCCCCAGCCCAACCAGGAGAGCAGCCCCCCCGCCGCGCCGGGAGAACCCAACGCAGGGCCCCACCGGAGAAGGACGCCCACAGCCCCAGACGAGCACCCCACCACCACCCAGGAGTTCCGGGCATCCCCCCGCCCCAACCCCAGGTACGGGCCAGGACCCCCCAAGGGAGACCCACTCCGCACTCCAGGCAGCCATCCGCCCGGCCAACGGTTGGTCCAGGGAGGAGCGAGGCAGGGGCCCGCCGCCCCCGCCCAGGAGGGGGGAACCCCGGGGAAAAAAGAGGGCCCACAAGGGGTGTTGTAAATATGGCCCGACCAGGCTCGGCCACAGTTGGAAATTTGGCGGGGCCCAGCACTCAGGAGCAAGGACCAGAACCCACCCCCCAGGGACACGAACACCCCCGGCTCAGATGTAATGTGAACCCCCCCACCGCGCGGAGAGAGCACCGCCGGGCCCAGGAAGCCAGCACCCCGGGGACACAGCCGCCGTTGCAAAGGGGCCCGTACCCCCCACCAGGGAAGAGGCAGGGGACAGATGGTCCTAGGTCCCACCTTCCTTGCAAAATGTGTGTGCGTGTATGTGTGTTTGAGAGAGTGTGTGTGTGCATGTGTGTGTGTTTATGTTGGGATGTATATATTGAGGGGGGAGGGGTGTGTGTACTAAGGGGGGTGCGGTTAAAATTGGCGGGTAGGGCACTAAGGGGACGTCTCCTGATTACTCACAGTGACGTCCCCTCACCCTCCCCACCAAGGGGCCCTAAATGTCTAAGGTGCGGTTAAAATTGGCGGGTAGGGTGCTAGGAGGACATCCGCTGCTTGCTGGCAGTGATGTCCAAGCACCCCCCCTACCAAGGGCCCTACATGTCTAAGGTGCAAATAAAACCGAAAGAGGGGGGGCCCACTCCATACGGCAACCACAGGAGGGGGGTCACTGTCTAGTAAACCCCCCCCCCCAAGGCTCATCGCAGGCTAAGCCCCCCACCCCCTCACCCTATTATGAGGTTATATGAGGAAGGGGGTAAGTTGGGGACAGATGATAGACTGTCCCCCGGTGGTCAAACAGCCGTCCCCCGCCCCCCCCCCCCCAGCAAGGGGGCCAGGCCCACCCAGCCCCGGGGCCCCACCCCCGGAGGCGCAGACACCCCAGGCCCAGCACCACCACCCCCACACAGAGAGAGGGGAGCCAGAAAGCGCCGGCCCCCCCCGGAGCAAGCCCAGGCCCCCACCCCCAAACGCCGGCCCTAGAAGAGCTCTGGTCAGGCCTCGACGGGACCGAGGCAGCCAACCGGCCGGGGAAACCGCCGATGGCCTCAGCGGAGACCCCGACCCGTCAACCCCCCCTGCCCCGTACCAATAGTGGCCCCCCCCCTCCCCCAGAATGCCCCCCCACAGGACAGGGCCGACAAGACCCCCACCCCACCCCACCCCCAGACCCCGCAGCCGAAGCGGATGACACCCAGAGCGACCGGGGGCCCCAAGAGGGTTGTCCCGTCCCGCCCCAGAGCCAGGGAAGGGCCGATCCCAGCCCCAGGTGTAGACGGGAAGCCCATCCAGCGCCGCTGGGCCCCCCCCCCCGAGCAGCGCCCCCCGCCAACCCCCCCCAGCACAGGCAAAGGGACCACCCCCCCAAGCCAAGCCAGACCACCACCCCACCCCCCCCACCACGCACCCCCACACCCAAGCCCAGAGGACCACGCAGCGCCCCAGGCCGCCCCACCCAGGCGCCGGACCCGACCCCCCGACCAACGGAGCCCCCACCACCCCCGGCCAGGCACCGGAGGCCCCGACCCCCACCCCGGCCCACGGCAGAAGGGCAAGGAGCAGCGACGACCATGCCCCCCCCACCCCCTAAGTCACGGAGTTAGCTATGGGAGACCAGAGAGACCGAATTCTTTCAAAGTTACTTGAACTTTGGGCTGACATTTTTTCCAAGCTGATATGATCAAGCAGCAGATTTCTGTGTTGACTTATATTTATATTTTTTTTGCTTTTCCAATTTATTAAAATAGTTTTTTTAGCAATGCAAAGAGTTATGAAAATGATAGAGCCTAATCCTCCTTCTACATCGATGGCACTCATGTCACCAAGCACACAAAGTGACGGTGAAGCTGTGATTGAAACCTTAAGCCAGACTGATAGATCGGCACATACCTGCTGCCAGAGAGCCTGGACAGGCGTGCAGAACCATAGTGCATGCATGTAATTGTCGGGTAGATTACTGTCACAGTGCTGACAAATGTCTGAGTTACTGAGACCCATCTTGAACATCCTCTGTCCAGTGTAGTAAATTCTGTGAAGAGTTTTGAAATGGATTAGCTGCAGATTTGGATTTTTTGTCATTTTGAAGGTGTTTAGACAAAGTTCTGACCAAAAATTTTCATCTGTGCTGATGCTCAAATCCGCATCCCATTTTGTTGTCGGAAGTGAAATATTGTTATCTAAATTACATAAAAGTTTGTATATTTTGGAGAGAGTTTTATTCATTGAGAAATTGATCAGAGTGGTAACTACATCTGGTAGCTTTAAATCGTTGTCTCTGTATTTAAACTTTTTAGTAATAATTGATTTAAGTTGCTGATATTCCAAGAAGTTATATATTCCATGTTTGTCTTGAAGTTCCTGGGGAGTTATGAATCTTCTATCAATAATTATGTGCTCTAGTTGTTTTATGCCCCCTGCTTGCCAAGCTGGGAAGTGGATAATTTTTTTGTTTATGAGGATGTCTGGGTTGTTCCAGATGGGTGTCATTTTGCACGGTTGAATTGATGATTTTGATATTTTGAGAAATTCCCACCAGGCTGTTAAAGTGGCATTTATATTAATACTTTTGAAACAATCCTGTTTTTTAACTATTTGACTAATAAATGGAAGATCTGACAGGTTGATCTTTCCACATAACGCCTGTTCCAAGTCTAACCATGAGTTGGTTTCTGGATTATTTTTTAACCATTTTAAGATGTATTGTAATCTATTTGCAAGAAAGTAATTGTGGAAGTTAGGTAATTCTAATCCTCCACAGCTTTTTGCAGATTTTAAAGTTTTTAGACTAATTCTTGCAGGTTTATTGTTCCATAGAAAGCTTGATATGGATGAGTCTAATGTTTTGAACCATTTTAATGGCGGTTGTGTGGGAATCATTGAGAAGAGATAATTAACTTTGGGTAAGATTTTCATTTTAACCGTGGCTACCTTGCCCATAAGGGACAAAGGCAGGTTGGTCCAGCGTGTTAGGTCGTCCTGTATGTTTTTCAGTAATGGGGTGTAGTTTAGCAGCACCAGTTCTGATATTTTGGGGGAAAAATAAATACCTAGATATTTTATATTGCCTGATTTAACTGGTATTGTGAGTCCTTGCTCCGCATTACTGTTCAGTGGTAATAAAACAGATTTATTCCAATTAATGGAATAGTCTGATATAGAAGAGAATTCATTAATGATTGTTGCCGTTTCATTTACAGAATGTATATTACTTAAAAACAGTAATATGTCATCTGCATAGAGACTAATTTTATGATGGCTGTGTTTGGTTTTAATTCCTTTAATACTCTCATTCTGTCTTATTGCTGCAGCTAGAGGCTCGATAAATATTGCAAAAAGCGAGGGGGAGAGTGGGCAACCCTGTCTAGTTCCTCTTCCAAGAAAAAACCTGTTGGAAGTCTGTTTATTAGTTCTAACTGATGCATTGGGGTTGTGATATAATATTTTGATCCAATTGATGAATGATTCTCCAAACCCAAACTTATGGAGGGCAGCAATGAGGAACTTCCAATTTACTCTATCAAAGGCTTTTTCAGCATCCAGTGATAGTATAGTCATTTCCTGGTTTTTGATGGTGGCAAAGTCTATTATGTTAACGAGTCTGCGGACATTGTCATCCGAGTGTCTGCCTTTGATGAATCCAGTTTGATCAAAGTCAATTATGTGAGGAGTGACTTTTTCTATTCTCTGTGCTAGTGCTTTGCAGATAATTTTTACATCTGCATTAATTAAAGAAATGGGGCGATAGCTTGAAGGACTCGTGGGGTCTTTGTCTGGTTTTAGAAGAAGGATAATGTTGGCAGAGTTCATGTTAGGTGGTAGAGATTGGCTTTCATTGATAAATTTTACCGTTTTATAAAACGTTGGTGCCAGTTGTTCCCAGAATTCCTTATAAAACTCTGCAGGAAAGCCGTCAGGCCCTGGTGCTTTACCATTAGGCATAAGTAACAGAGCTTCATGAAGCTCAGACAACGAGAGCGGAGAGTCTAAATTTGTGATTTGATCTTCGTTTAACTTGGGCAGGTTTATATTGTTGAGAAATGAGTTGATGCTTTGTTCTGATGGATTGATCTGTGGAGTGTATAAGTTTTGATAAAAGTCTTTAAACGCATTATTAATTTTTACCGGGTCATGGGTGACATTTCCTGTTTGGTCCATAATCGAGGTGATTGTTGATTTTTCTTTATTAATTTTAAGCTGATTAGCTAGAAATTTGCCAGATTTATTTGAGTTTTCATATCTTTCCAGTCGAAGCCTTTGTATCTGGAATTGTGTTTGTTTATTGATGATGTCATTTAACTGCAGTTTTAAATTTTTTAGGTCGCCCAGTATGTGTTCCTGTGCAGAAGCAGCATAAGCAGTCTCCAGAGTTTTTATTTTATTTCCTAATTCTAATAAATCTGCTTTCTCCTTGCGTTTTTTATGCGTTGAATAAGAGATGATTTTCCCTCTCATGACTGCTTTTGCTGCTTCCCAAAGAATACTTGGTGATATTTCAGAAGTATCGTTGAATTCTAAGAAGGTTGCCCACTCTTTTTTAAAGAATTCAATAAATTCCTGGTCTTTTAACAGAGACGTATTAAACCTCCAGGTTGAACCCGAGGGTCTGGGTACTTCCCTTGAAATAGTAACAGAAACTGGTGCATGGTCACTGATAATAATTGGATGAATGTTGGAACTTTTAATTTCTTTCAAAAGGGAGTTACTGACTAATAAATAATCTAAACGAGATTGTGAATGGTGAACTGGAGAAAAAAAGGTGAACCCCTTAGTGCTTGGATGACATGAGCGCCAAGCGTCGCAGAGACCCAGATCATTCATGTACTGCTTTAGAATACTTGCAGACTGCCATGTACGCTGGTTTGCTGCTGTGCTGAGTCTTTCAAGTTCAGGGTCCAAAACAAGGTTGACGTCTCCTCCTATAATGATTGTGGAGTCAGAGTGAACTGAGAGTGAGGTGAAGAATCTGTGAAAGAAGGAAGAGTCGTCAGCATTCGGGCCATAGATGCTGGCGATGCAAAAGTCTTTATTCTGAATGGATATATTAATGATTACAAATCTGCCTTCTGGGTCAGTAACTGTATCCTTATGAGTAAATGTAACATTTTTATTAATCAAAACTGCAACCCCTCTTTGTTTGGAGTTGAAACTGGCAGAATACATAGCTGGATACTGGGAACAGCACAGGAGATGACCAGCTGATAATGATAAATGGGTCTCCTGCAGCAGAGCTATATCTGCTTTAAGATCATTCAGGTGATTTAACACTTTCAATCTCTTTGGCCCAGAACCAAGTCCACGCACATTCCAGCTAACGATGTTAAGACTGCTCATAGCTGTTCTAACCGGGAGAGTGCAAGGCTAAATAGTGCGTGTGCCCGTCCGTGTGCGCGTGCCCGCTGTGCGTACCTGCTACACTGACAAGCGCTATGCGTTGTGGGTGAACGTATCTTGGCTATGAGCTGCATGTTATGTGCGTCCTGTGTGAGCCTAAGTGAGGTTTTTGCAGTTTATCAACGTGTGTGTGCGGGATCGCGTGTGCATGCTCTTATGCGCGCTAGTATGCGCGCGCGCCCGTTCCGTGCATAAATAAATACTCACCATGGTTGCGTTGACTTTACCTGATTCACATATGAGGACATGGGAAGGGGGGGGGACAAGAGAAAAGAGAGAGGGAAAGAGAAAGAACAAAAAACAAAAACAACGAAACAACAACAGAAACATGAATGTGAGAGAAAGAAAAAACACTTTTCCTGAGAGGTGTGGATTATTGATGATCCGATTATTTCCTAGTTAAATAAGTTTGCGGGTTTCTTCTGGGCAGCGCAGATGTCAGTGCGCCTCTGAAAGCCTTCAGCACAGCCAGGGTGTTACCTCTGGGTCCCGGAACAGCTTGCCATTCACAAAAAGTTTATCAACAGCAACCACCGCGCGTGCTCCAGCAGACAGGTGCTTCCTCCTCAGCGGGAAGAGGATTTTCCGACGGCGGAGGATCTCGCCTGGGAACTGATCATTCACGCTGTAATGTGTGTCTTTCAGCTCGCGCCCTCTGCTTTTTACCTGCATCTTTTGTTTATAATGTTCAAATTTAGCAACAATAGGACGGGGACGCTGATTGTCCGGCCTTTTTCCTCCGAGCCGGTGAACCCTGTGGAAGGAGATCTTCTGGACTTCTTCCTTGGGGAGTTTCAGGTGGACCTCTATAAAGGACTTAACAATGTTCTCCGGGACTTCCCCTGCCTCTTCTGGAATCCCTGCGAACACTAGATTGTCCCTCATGCTCCTCGCCTGAAGATCCAGGAGGGTTTCCTTGATGGATCGGTTTTCCTCAGAGAGACGGGCGGTGTCGTGGCCCAAGATCTTCACGGTCTCTCTGAGGGCCTGGTTCTCCGCTGCGAGCTCCTGCACCTGCTGTTGGCTGAACTCCAGAGACTCTCGCAGACCTTGGAATTCCTTATGGAGGATCTCCAGCAGATTTAAACGGCAATCAAGGCTGGAGAGCCTTTTATCAATTGAATCCAGGATATCACTCATGTTGCTGCCTGGGGAGGAGGCAGCCCCCGGGGAGTCTTCGGGACGGTTGCGTTTGGTGGACGGAGTGGCGGTGTTGGATTTCTTCATGAGGCAGGTATTGAAACACTCGTCGATGTAATTCTCCAGATCCTCCAGGTCCTCCAGGTCATCCAGGCTGGCAAATGCTTGACAAACTTTTTCAGATTTTTATTTTTTAAACTTTCTGGATTATTTAAATATGGCGGTGTAATTAAATAAATCAAAAATGTTTGTTCACAACTTACGCGCCGCCAAGTAAACTCACCACACTCCTCTCGTCGGCTCTCGCGATACTACAGCATCACGTGCTCCCTACAGCATCCTATTCTCTTGTAAGTTGATGTACAGATGATGCTGTTGTACGGAGCTCCTAAGCCATATTCTAATTAAAGCACAATTTAGACCTTCAGTTACATAGGCCTTGTCAGGAAAAAAAATACGCAACCCTGGACGGTCAGCACAAGGAACATGCACTGATCACATGAACAGCCCCTGAACAGTCAACAGGATAGCAGGGATTAAAACCATTGAAAATCTGTATGACTTACCTACATCTTTCTCAACAAATACTCTTAAGACTATCTTTTTTTCAGTTGGGTTACGGCTCACAATGGCCTTTCCGTCCAACTCCAGCAGCATCATGGGCTGTCAGGGACAAGTAATAACTCACTCCACCCTTGGACAGGCGTGACGTAATAGACATTGAAAATCTCGTTGTTTAGTGTACATGAATGAACCCCAAATAATCACAGTTTAATTGAAGTTCCAAAGCATTTTGAAGTTGCGGAAGTGTTGTCCAACAGACTGAAGCTGTTGGGCATGTGGAGTCCAGACAGCCAAGTTCTGGCATCTTGGATGTGTTTTTGCTCCAAGAAGATGTAAAGTTTTACAGCTTTGAAGGGGTTCATGATAAAATCTTGTAAGTTTACAGAAAGGGATTATTCAGAATTTCTGAACATCTTGCTGTGACCCGGATTCGAACCGGGGTTGCTGCGGCCACAACGCAGAGTACTAACCACTATACGATCACAGCTGAGAAGGGATGGTGGTCATAGTTCTACTCTTTGTTGCTCTCCAGGGCTTTTTTGTCAGAACACAGTTGGACCTCAAGAACAGTAGAAATGCTAAGTTTGTTGTCTTCATACACACATATAGGAGAGACACATTTTCACATCACAATCACAGCAGGTGACCACTCTGGTCTTTCATTCACAATACTTTTGCCCCTTTTAGTTAAAAACATTGTTCCATTCTCTCTTTACTTAGTATCAGCCTAACAGCGGCATGTGGGTAGAAATTGGCTTCAATAACCACACAAAAAACACCATAGAGATCTATGTACACCAAGGTGTGAGACAAGAAAACCAACCTTCAAGAAGAAGACTCTATCACAACAGCTGTCTTTACTGAGTCTGAAAGTGACACCAAAATGAAGACAAAAATAATAGGCTCATTTCCACCATGCCTTCCCATGTGTCCAAGGGTCCTTGGGCAAGACATTAAATCCAGTTTTTGTCCTGGTCGTTTAAGGTTGGCGCCAATATTTAGCAATGTGTGAATGTGTGTGTCTATTGGGGAATGGGACTGTGAATTTAAAGCAAGCCTCCTAGGAAGGTAGTAAAGCACTGCATAAGTAGCATATGCTGCTAACTATTTATTCAGATTTTCACCGGTAGAAGAATCTGACAGTGAGATCAATTCAAATGCACAGAATTGTGTGTTGCTGTGACACTTGGATGGGAACTTGGTGACTAAAGGCCATAGATGTTTAAAGCTAAAGCCATGTGCACCTGTACGGTTACTGTGGCTTTTTGAGTTATCCATGCCCATGGATGGTCGTAGAGAGGAGTGGCTGCATTCATAAGGAGAGTACAGGTGTGTTTGAGAGTTCCCTTTAGGCTTGTTGAAAGCAGAAGCTATGATTGTTATGCGTATGGTAAGTGTTTTGTGAAGTATTCTCTTGTAAGTTGATGTACAGATGATGCTGTTGTACGGAGCTCCTAAGCCATATTCTAATTATAGCACAATTTTGACCTTCAGTTACATAAGCCTTTGCAGCAAAAAAAATACGCAACCCTGGACGGTCAGCACAAGGAACATGCACTGATCACATGAACAGCCCCTGAACAGTCAACAGGATAGCAGGGATTAAAATCATTGAAAATCTGTATGACTCACCTACATCTTTCACAACAAATACTCTTAAGACTATCTTTTTTTCAGTTGGGTTAGGGCTCACAATGGCCTTTCCGTCCAACTCCAGCAGCATCGTAGGCCGTCAGGGACAAGTAATAACTCACTCCGCCCTTGGACAGGCGTGACATAATAGACATTGAAATTCTCATTGTTTAGTGTACATGAATGAACCCCAAATAATCACAGTTTAATTGAAGTTCCAAAGCATTTTGAAGTTGCGGAAGTGTTGTCCAACAGACTGAAGCTGTTGGGCATGTGGAGTCCAGACAGCCAAGTTCTGGCATCTTGGATGTGTTTTTGCTCCAAGAAGATGTAAAGTTTTACAGCTTTGAAGGGGTTCATGATAAAATCTTGTAAGTTTACAGAAGGGGATTATTCAGAATTTCTGAACATCTTGCTGTGACCCGGATTCGAACCGGGGTTGCTGCGGCCACAACGCAGAGAACTAACCACTACACGATCACAGCTGAGAAGGGATGGTGGTCATAGTTCTACTCTTTGTTGCTCTCCAGGGCTTTTTTGTCAGAACACAGTTGGACCTCAAGAACAGTAGAAATGCTAAGTTTGTTGTCTTCATACACACATATAGGAGAGACACATTTTCACATCACAATCACAGCAGGTGACCACTCTGGTCTTTCATTCACAATACTTTTGTCCCTTTTAGTCAAAAACATTGTTCCATTCTCTCTTTACTTAGTATCAGCCTAACAGCGGCATGTGGGTAGAAACTGGCTTTAATCACCATACAGAAAACACCATAGAGATCTATGTACACCAAGGTGTGAGACAAGAAAACCAACCTTCAAGAAGAAGACTCTATCACAACAGCTGTCTTTACTGAGTCTGAAAGTGACACCAAAATGAAGACAAAAATAATAGGCTCATTTCCACCATGCCTTCCCATGTGTCCAAGGGTCCTTGGGCAAGACATTAAATCCAGTTTTTGTCCTGGTCGTTTAAGGTTGGCGCCAATATTTAGCAATGTGTGAATGTGTGTGTCTATTGGGGAATGGGACTGTGAATTTAAAGCAAGCCTCCTAGGAAGGTAGTAAAGCACTGCATAAGTAGCATATGCTGCTAACTATTTATTCAGATTTTCACCGGTAGAAGAATCTGACAGTGAGATCAATTCAAATGCACAGAATTGTGTGTTGCTGTGACACTTGGATGGGAACTTGGTGACTAAAAGCCATAGATGTTTAAAGCTAAAGCCATGTGCACCTGTACGGTTACTGTGGCTTTTTGAGTTATCCATGCCCATGGATGGTCGTAGAGAGGAGTGGCTGCATTCATAAGGAGAGTACAGGTGTGTTTGAGAGTTCCCTTTAGGCTTGTTGAAAGCAGAAGCTATGATTGTTATGCGTATGGTAAGTGTTTTGTGAAGTATTCTCTTGTAAGTTGATGTACAGATGATGCTGTTGTACGGAGCTCCTAAGCCATATTCTAATTATAGCACAATTTTGACCTTCAGTTACATAAGCCTTTGCAGCAAAAAAAATACGCAACCCTGGACGGTCAGCACAAGGAACATGCACTGATCACATGAACAGCCCCTGAACAGTCAACAGGATAGCAGGGATTAAAATCATTGAAAATCTGTATGACTCACCTACATCTTTCACAACAAATACTCTTAAGACTATCTTTTTTTCAGTTGGGTTAGGGCTCACAATGGCCTTTCCGTCCAACTCCAGCAGCATCGTAGGCCGTCAGGGACAAGTAATAACTCACTCGGCCCTTGGACAGGCGTGACATAATAGACATTGAAATTCTCATTGTTTAGTGTACATGAATGAACCCCAAATAATCACAGTTTAATTGAAGTTCCAAAGCATTTTGAAGTTGCGGAAGTGTTGTCCAACAGACTGAAGCTGTTGGGCATGTGGAGTCCAGACAGCCAAGTTCTGGCATCTTGGATGTGTTTTTGCTCCAAGAAGATGTAAAGTTTTACAGCTTTGAAGGGGTTCATGATAAAATCTTGTAAGTTTACAGAAAGGGATTATTCAGAATTTCTGAACATCTTGCTGTGACCCGGATTCGAACCGGGGTTGCTGCGGCCACAACGCAGAGAACTAACCACTACACGATCACAGCTGAGAAGGGATGGTGGTCATAGTTCTACTCTTTGTTGCTCTCCAGGGCTTTTTTGTCAGAACACAGTTGGACCTCAAGAACAGTAGAAATGCTAAGTTTGTTGTCTTCATACACACATATAGGAGAGACACATTTTCACATCACAATCACAGCAGGTGACCACTCTGGTCTTTCATTCACAATACTTTTGTCCCTTTTAGTCAAAAACATTGTTCCATTCTCTCTTTACTTAGTATCAGCCTAACAGCGGCATGTGGGTAGAAACTGGCTTTACTCACCATACAGAAAACACCATAGAGATCTTGGTACACCAAGGTGTAAGACAAAAAAACCAACCTTCAAGAAGAAGACTCTATCACAACAGCTGTCTTTACTGAGTCTGAAAGTGTCACCAAAATAAAGACAAAAACAACAGGCTCATTTCCACCATGCCTTCCCATCTGTCCAAGGGTCCTTGGGCAAGTCATTAAATCCTGTTTTTGTCCTGGTCGTTTAAGGTTGGCGCCAATATTTAGCAATGTGTGAATGTGTGTGTCTATTGGGGAATGGGACTGTGAATTTAAAGCAAGCCTCCTAGGAAGGTAGTAAAGCACTGCATAAGTAGCATCTGCTGCTAACTATTTATTCAGATTTTCACCGGTAGAAGAATCTGACAGTGAGATCAATTCAAATGCACAGAATTGTGTGTTGCTGTGACACTTGGATGGGAACTTGGTGACTAAAGGCCATAGATGTTTAAAGCTAAAGCCATGTGCACCTGTACGGTTACTGTGGCTTTTTGGGTTATCCATGCCCATGGATGGTCGTAGAGAGGAGTGGCTGCATTCATAAGGAGAGTACAGGTGTGTTTGAGAGTTCCCTTTAGGCTTGTTGAAAGCAGAAGCTAGGATTGTTATGCGTATGGTAAGTGTTTTGTGAAGTATTCTCTTGTAAGTTGATGTACAGATGATGCTGTTGTACGGAGCTCCTAAGCCATATTCTAATTATAGCACAATTTTGACCTTCAGTTACATAAGCCTTTGCAGCAAAAAAAATACGCAACCCTGGACGGTCAGCACAAGGAACATGCACTGATCACATGAACAGCCCCTGAACAGTCAACATGATAGCAGGGATTAAAATCATTGAAAATCTGTATGACTCACCCACATCTTTCACAACAAATACTCTTAAGACTATCTTTTTTTCAGTTGGGTTAGGGCTCACAATGGCCTTTCCGTCCAACTCCAGCAGCATCGTAGGCCGTCAGGGACAAGTAATAACTCACTCCGCCCTTGGACAGGCGTGACGTAATAGACATTGAAATTCTCATTGTTTAGTGTACATGAATGAACCCCAAATAATCACAGTTTAATTGAAGTTCCAAAGCATTTTGAAGTTGCGGAAGTGTTGTCCAACAGACTAAAGCTGTTGGGCATGTGGAGTCCAGACAGCCAAGTTCTGGCATCTTGGATGTGTTTTTGCTCCAAGAAGATGTAAAGTTTTACAGCTTTGAAGGGGTTCATGATAAAATCTTGTAAGTTTACAGAAAGGGATTATTCAGAATTTCTGAACATCTTGCTGTGACCCGGATTCGAACCGGGGTTGCTGCGGCCACAACGCAGAGTACTAACCACTATACGATCACAGCTGAGAAGGGATGGTGGTCATAGTTCTACTCTTTGTTGCTCTCCAGGGCTTTTTTGTCAGAACACAGTTGGACCTCAAGAACAGTAGAAATGCTAAGTTTGTTGTCTTCATACACACATATAGGAGAGACACATTTTCACATCACAATCACAGCAGGTGACCACTCTGGTCTTTCATTCACAATACTTTTGTCCCTTTTAGTCAAAAACATTGTTCCATTCTCTCTTTACTTAGTATCAGCCTAACAGCGGCATGTGGGTAGAAACTGGCTTTAATCACCATACAGAAAACACCATAGAGATCTTGGTACACCAAGGTGTGAGACAAAAAAACCAACCTTCAAGAAGAAGACTCTATCATTGCCGATGTTTTTACTGAGTCTGAAAGTGACACCAAAATGAAGACAAAAACAACAGGCTCATTTCCACCATGCCTTCCCATCTGTCCAAGGGTCCTTGGGCAAGTCATTAAATCCTGTTTTTGTCCTGGTCGTTTAAGGTTGGCGCCAATATTTAGCAATGTGTCAATGTGTGTGTCTATTGGGGAATGGGACTGTGAATTTAAAGCAAGCCTTCTATGAAGGTAGTAAAGCACTGCATAAGTAGCATATGGTGCTAACTATTTATTCAGATTTTCACCGGTAGAAGAATCTGACAGTGAGATCAATTCAAATGCACAGAATTGTGTGTTCCTGTGACACTTGGATGGGAACTTGGTGACTGAAGGCCATAGATGTTTAAAGCTAAAGCCATGTGCACCTGTACGGTTGCTGTGGCTTTTTGGGTTATCATGCCCATGGATGGTCGTAGAGAGGAGTGGCTGCATTCATAAGGAGAGTACCGGTGTGTTTGAGAGTTCCCTTTAGGCTTGTTGAAAGCAGAAGCTATGATTGTTGTGCGTAAGGTAAGTGTTTTGTGAGGTATTCTCTTGTAAGTTGATGTACAGATGATGCTGTTGTACGGAGCTCCTAAGCCATATTCTAATTAAAGCACAATTTAGACCTTCAGTTACATAGGCCTTGTCAGGAAAAAAAATACGCAACCCTGGACGGTCAGCACAAGGAACATGCACTGATCACATGAACAGCCCCTGAACAGTCAACAGGATAGCAGGGATTAAAACCATTGAAAATCTGTATGACTTACCTACATCTTTCTCAACAAATACTCTTAAGACTATCTTTTTTTCAGTTGGGTTACGGCTCACAATGGCCTTTCCGTCCAACTCCAGCAGCATCGTGGGCCGTCAGGGACAAGTAATAACTCACTCCGCCCTTGGACAGGCGTGACATAATAGACATTGAAAATCTCATTGTTTAGTGTACATGAATGAACCCCAAATAATCACAGTTTAATTGAAGTTCCAAAGCATTTTGAAGTTGCGGAAGTGTTGTCCAACAGACTGAAGCTGTTGGGCATGTGGAGTCCAGACAGCCAAGTTCTGGCATCTTGGATGTGTTTTTGCTCCAAGAAGATGTAAAGTTTTACAGCTTTGAAGGGGTTCATGATAAAATCTTGTAAGTTTACAGAAAGGGATTATTCAGAATTTCTGAACATCTTGCTGTGACCCGGATTCGAACCGGGGTTGCTGCGGCCACAACGCAGAGTACTAACCACTATACGATCACAGCTGAGAAAGGATGGTGGTCATAGTTCTACTCTTTGTTGCTCTCCAGGGCTTTTTTGTCAGAACACAGTTGGACCTCAAGAACAGTAGAAATGCTAAGTTTGTTGTCTTCATACACACATATAAGAGAGACACATTTTCACATCACAATCACAGCAGGTGACCACTCTGGTCTTTCATTCACAATACTTTTGTCCCTTTTAGTCAAAAACATTGTTCCATTCTCTCTTTACTTAGTATCAGCCTAACAGCGGCATGTGGGTAGAAACTGGCTTTAATCACCATACAGAAAACACCATAGAGATCTTGGTACACCAAGGTGTGAGACAAAAAAACCAACCTTCAAGAAGAAGACTCTATCATTGCCGATGTTTTTACTGAGTCTGAAAGTGACACCAAAATGAAGACAAAAACAACAGGCTCATTTACACCATGCCTTCCCATCTGTCCAAGGGTCCTTGGGCAAGTCATTAAATCCTGTTTTTGTCCTGGCCGTTTAAGGTTGGCGCCAATATTTAGCAATGTGTCAATGTGTGTGTCTATTGGGGAATGGGACTGTGAATTTAAAGCAAGCCTTCTATGAAGGTAGTAAAGCACTGCATAAGTAGCATCTGCTGCTAACTATTTATTCAGATTTTCACCGGTAGAAGAATCTGACAGTGAGATCAATTCAAATGCACAGAATTGTGTGTTCCTGTGACACTTGGATGGGAACTTGGTGACTGAAGGCCATAGATGTTTAAAGCTAAAGCCATGTGCACCTGTACGGTTGCTGTGGCTTTTTGGGTTATCATGCCCATGGATGGTCGTAGAGAGGAGTGGCTGCATTCATAAGGAGAGTACCGGTGTGTTTGAGAGTTCCCTTTAGGCTTGTTGAAAGCAGAAGCTATGATTGTTGTGCGTATGGTAAGTGTTTTGTGAGGTATTCTCTTGTAAGTTGATGTACAGATGATGCTGTTGTACGGAGCTCCTAAGCCATATTCTAATTAAAGCACAATTTAGACCTTCAGTTACATAGGCCTTGTCAGGAAAAAAAATACGCAACCCTGGACGGTCAGCACAAGGAACATGCATGATCACATGAACAGCCCCTGAACAGTCAACAGGATAGCAGGGATTAAAATCATTGAAAATCTGTATGACTCACCTACATCTTTCACAACAAATACTCTTCAGACTATCTTTTTTTCAGTTGGGTTAGGGCTCACAATGGCCTTTCCGGCCAACTCCAGCAGCATCGTAGGCCGTCAGGGACAAGTAATAACTCACTTCGCCCTTGGACAGGCGTGACATAATAGACATTGAAATTCTCATTGTTTAGTGTACATGAATGAACCCCAAATAATCACAGTTTAATTGAAGTTCCAAAGCATTTTGAAGTTGCGGAAGTGTTGTCCAACAGACTGAAGCTGTTGGGCATGTGGAGTCCAGACAGCCAAGTTCTGGCATCTTGGATGTGTTTTTGCTCCAAGAAAATGTAAAGTTTTACAGCTTTGAAGGGGTTCATGATAAAATCTTGTAAGTTTACAGAAAGGGATTATTCAGAATTTCTGAACATCTTGCTGTGACCCGGATTCGAACCGGGGTTGCTGCGGCCACAACGCAGAGTACTAACCACTATACGATCACAGCTGAGAAGGGATGGTGGTCATAGTTCTACTCTTTGTTGCTCTCCAGGGCTTTTTTGTCAGAACACAGTTGGACCTCAAGAACAGTAGAAATGCTAAGTTTGTTGTCTTCATACACACATATAGGAGAGACACATTTTCACATCACAATCACAGCAGGTGACCACTCTGGTCTTTCATTCACAATACTTTTGTCCCTTTTAGTCAAAAACATTGTTCCATTCTCTCTTTACTTAGTATCAGCCTAACAGCGGCATGTGGGTAGAAACTGGCTTTAATCACCATACAGAAAACACCATAGAGATCTTGGTACACCAAGGTGTAAGACAAAAAAACCAACCTTCAAGAAGAAGACTCTATCATTGCCGCTGTCTTTACTGAGTCTGAAAGTGTCACCAAAATAAAGACAAAAACAACAGGCTCATTTCCACCATGCCTTCCCATCTGTCCAAGGGTCCTTGGGCAAGTCATTAAATCCTGTTTTTGTCCTGGTCATTTAAGGTTGGCGCCAATATTTAGCAATGTGTGAATGTGTGTGTCTATTGGGGAATGGGACTGTGAATTTAAAGCAAGCCTCCTAGGAAGGTAGTAAAGCACTGCATAAGTAGCATATGCTGCTAACTATTTATTCAGATTTTCACCGGTAGAAGAATCTGACAGTGAGATCAATTCAAATGCACAGAATTGTGTGTTGCTGTGACACTTGGATGGGAACTTGGTGACTAAAGGCCATAGATGTTTAAAGCTAAAGCCATGTGCACCTGTACGGTTGCTGTGGCTTTTTGGGTTATCCATGCCCATGGATGGTCTGTACGGTTACTGTGGTTTTTTGGGTTATCCATGCCCATGGATGGTTGTAGAGAGGAGTGGCTGCATTCATAAGGAGAGTTCAGGTGTGTTTGAGAGTTCCCTTTAGGCTTGTTGAAAGCAGAAGCTATGATTGTTGTGCGTATGGTAAGTGTTTTGTGAAGTATTCTCTTGTAAGTTGATGTACAGATGATGCTGTTGTACGGAGCTCCTAAGCCATATTCTAATTATAGCACAATTTTGACCTTCAGTTACATATGCCTTTGCAGCAAAAAAAATACGCAACCCTGGACGGTCAGCACAAGGAACATGCACTGATCACATGAAGACCCCCTGAACAGTCAACAGGATAGCAGGGATTAAAATCATTGAAAATCTGTATGACTCACCTACATCTTTCACAACAAATACTCTTAAGACTATCTTTTTTTCAGTTGGGTTAGGGCTCACAATGGCCTTTCCGTCCAACTCCAGCAGCATGGTGGGCCGTCAGGGACAAGTAATAACTCACTCCGCCCTTGGACAGGCGTGACGTAATAGACATTGAAATTCTCATTGTTTAGTGTACATGAATGAACCCCAAATAATCACAGTTTAATTGAAGTTCCAAAGCATTTTGAAGT
The DNA here is from genome assembly GCF_053564925.1 of Oryzias latipes. Classification (NCBI taxonomy): domain Eukaryota; kingdom Metazoa; phylum Chordata; class Actinopteri; order Beloniformes; family Adrianichthyidae; genus Oryzias; species Oryzias latipes. The sequence continues at coordinate 20,162,289 of NC_136238.1, forward strand.
TGCGGAAGTGTTGTCCAACAGACTGAAGCTGTTGGGCATGTGGAGTCCAGACAGCCAAGTTCTGGCATCTTGGATGTGTTTTTACTCCAGGAAGATGTAAAGTTTTACAGCTTTGAAGGGGTTCATGATAAAATCTTGTAAGTTTACAGAAATGGATTATTCAGAATTTCTGAACATCCTGCTGGGACCCGGATTCGAACCGGGGTTGCTGCGGCCACAACGCAGAGTACTAACCACTATACGATCACAGCTGAGAAGGGATGGTGGTCATAGTTCTAGTCTTTGTTGCTCTCCAGGTGTTTTTTGTCAGAACACAGTTGGACCTCAAGAACAGTAGAAATGCTAAGTTTGTTGTCTTCGTACACACATGTAGGAGAGACACATTTTCACATCACAATCACAGCAGGTGACCACTCTGGTCTTTCATTCACAATACTTTTGTCCCTTTTAGTCAAAAACATTGTTCCATTCTCTCTTTACTTAGTATCAGCCTAACAGCGGCATAAGGGTAGAAACTGGCTTTAATCACCATACAGAAAACACCATAGAGATCTTGGTACACCAAGGTGTGAGTCAAGAAAACCAACTCTTTACTGAGTCTGAAAGTGACACCAAAATGAAGACAAAAATAACAGGCTCATTTCCACCATGCCTTCCCATCTGTCCAAGGGTCCTTGGGCAAGACATTAAATCCAGTTTTTGTCCTGGTCGTTTAAGGTTGGTGCCAATATTTAGCAATGTGTGAATGTGTGTGTCTATTGGGGAATGGGACTGTGAATGTAAAGCAAGCCTCCTAGGAAGGTAGTAAAGCACTGCATAAGTAGCATATGCTGCTAACTATTTATTCAGATTTTCACCGGTAGAAGAATCTGACAGTGAGATCAATTCAAATGCACAGAATTGTGTGTTGCTTCTACACTTGGATGGGAACTTGGTGACTTAAGGCCATAGATGTTTAAAGCTAAAGCCATGTGCACCTGTACGGTTGCTGTAGCTTTTTGGGTTATCCATGCCCATGGATGGTCATAGAGAGGAGTGGCTGCATTCATAAGGAGAGTACAGGTTTGTTTGAGAGTTCCCTTTAGGCTTGTTGAAAGCAGAAGCTATGATTGTTGTACGTATGGTAAGTGTTTTGTGAAGTATTCTCTTGTAAGTTGATGTACAGATGATGCTGTTGTACGGAGCTCCTAAGCCATATTCTAATTAAAGCACAATTTAGACCTTCAGTTACATAGGCCTTGTCAGGAAAAAAAATACGCAACCCTGGACGGACAGCACAAGGAACATGCACTGATCACATGAACAGCCCCTGAACAGTCAACAAGATAGCAGGGATTAAAACCATTGAAAATCTGTATGACTTACCTACATCTTTCACAACAAATACTCTTAAGACTATCTTTTTTTCAGTTGGGTTAGGGCTCACAATGGCCTTTCCGTCCAGCTCCAGCAGCAGCATAGGCCGTCAGGGACAAGTAATAACTCACTCCGCCCTTGGACAGGCGTGACATAATAGACATTGAAATTCTCGTTGTTTAGTGTACATGAAGGAATCCAAAATAATGACAGTTTAATTGAAGTTCCAAAGCATTTTGAAGTTGTGGAAGTGTTGTCCAACAGACTGAAGTTGTTGGGCATGTGGAGTCCAGACAGCCAAGTTCTGGCATCTTGGATGTGTTTTTGCTCCAAGAAGATGTAAAGTTTTACAGCTTTGAAGGAGTTCATGATAAAATCTTGTAAGTTTACAGAACGGGATAATTCAGATTTTAAGAACATCCTGCTGTGACCCGGATTCGAACCGGGGTTGCTGCGGCCACAACGCAGAGTACTAACCACTATACGATCACAGCTGAGAGGTGATGGTGGTCACAGTTCTAGTCTTTGTTGCTCTCTAGGGCTTTTTTGTCAGAACACAGTTGGACCTCAAGAACAGCAGAAATGCTAAGTTTGTTGTCTTCATACACACATATAGGAGAGACACATTTTCACATCACAATCACAGCAGTTGGGTTAGGGCTCACAGCAAACTTACATCTAACCTTAACCATTCTTCCAGGTCCGTGATGCAAAGACAAAGGTTCTGGTAGGGATGGGAATAGAAGCCCCATGAAGCCTCATTGGGTTTTTTGTAATTGTGCCGGATAAATGAACCACCTATTCAGGGCTTCGAAACCACACAGAACAGCAGCATCTGGTGGCGGACTGGATGTATATTGAAATATGTTTCAACAAAGCTCCTTGTAACACTTCAATGTGGAAATAATGATGAAAAAACGTAAAAAAGAAAAATGTACATGTGATGAGAAGAGAAGTGTTTGACACAGCAAAATACATGTCACATGAAGAACAAAATACAAGCAAAAACAATATGGATATTGCCAGATTTAATCCTTGAGTCTCTGGAAGTGTATGCCATTGACTATTCCACTAAGCTATCTCTAACCACAAGAAAACGGTGTGCCATCATATATTCATCGCAGTGGTTTTTTTTTTTTGATACACAGCATTCATGATGTAGTGTTTTATTAGGAAAAACCGAGTTGAAATGATCCTGAGCCACAGAACGTTTTTAATAGGAGCCATGGTATAGTGCAGTGAACTGACGCTGATTCCAATACAGGGGAAACAATGGAACTGGTCGGGAAACGTTCAGGATTCATTTCGCATTTCTAGATAGGGCTACTACTGTTCAAAACACAAGTGACATCTGAAGCGTGGTTCGACCAAACGAATCATTTGGCGCGTCATTCTTCATCCACCACGTGATCTGCGCTAGTTGACACACGACCCGAAACACTGTGCCGAAACACTCTGTATCATGAAGGTCAACCGCGCGCCGAAGCGTTGTGTCAAACGAGCCATCCCTAGGTTCAGCACTGGCCTCTCGTATTTACAAATTATCTGCGAATAGTCACTTTCTTAATAAAACTCTACATTGATGACCCAAACTATTATGTTAGCATCCACCTCACACTTCCCAGCCTGTTTTCTTTCTATTAAAATGTGATAACCAATCTGTGCAAGACAATTCCTCTTGATCGTAAAATTTTACCGTCGTAATTTTTGCGGTTGATTGTAAAACCTGTGCCAGTATGTCACGTGACCGTCAACCCAGTAATACATATCAATGGTGACTGCTTTCATGCTACTGAGCAGCATCCTGCACCTATGGCATTGTGATTTTATGAAGGGGGCAGTTCTGCTCCGGTCCATATGTACTATTTAACCTGTTTTAAACTCTTACCTTTTCAACTCCACTCCACAAGTGGCCAGGATAGGCTCCGGCAGCCCCGTGACCCCGAAACGGAAAAACGGTACAGAAGAAAATGAATACCTTTTCAAATAATGTAGGACTTTAAACATTTGGAATATAAACTGTGAAAAAGAGAGAATCAAACTCTTAAAGTTTTTGTGGGTGGCTCTCAAAAGAGCCGTTGTTTGTCCGTCCTTGGAGGACAGAAAACCCCATTCTGGAGGTGCCATGGGTCTGCTCCCTCTGCAGGAAAGTGGATCATGAAGGAGTCTCTCAGCTGGAGAGCCTCTCTGTTGGCAGCAACCTATTTTATCTCGTGCAGCAGCTCGTCTTCAGTTACCACAGCCTTATCACTGCAGGTTCCTGTGGTGCTGAAGACTTGATGAAGCTGTGCCGAACACGAGAACTTCCCACTCTGCTGTGGATCTTCAGTCAGGCGTCAATACAGACCCCACTGTGGAGAGAGCATCCAGAAGGATTTCTTCACTAGCAGCCGGGCTGGTGAGAGGACGTAGTTAAATATGCACCTCTATTGAAAAAGGAGGCGCCCAGGGAATGACTGTATCCGGTTTCTCTGCAGTGGGAATGTCTCTTCTGCCACAAAGACACGGGGAAGGAGTTCTTTGTTTGTGTTTTGGGGGGATTGGGGACTCATTGGAGATAGACGATTGAATGATCCAATGTGAAGCGTCTAACCAAAGGGGGATAAAGCCAGTGTCCCACTGTGGCTCGTCCTGCCCCATCATCGACCACCAACAAGCAACCAAAGCCTCAAGAGGAAGTGCAGAAAAAGTTCCTTTGCTATGGGGGGCCTTCAGTACAACATGCTTGCTATCCACTGCCCCACTGGCCACTGCCCCACTGGCCACTGCCCCACTGGCCACTGCCCCACTGGCCACTGCCCCACTGGCCACTGCCTCAGAGCAATTAAAAGCCACCAGACAAGAACTCACTAGTCTGGCTCCAGGGTGGGGGCACTGGTAACTCTTATTGGGGGGAGTAGGTGGATCTAGTAATGAAAAGGTTTTTGTTTGAATCACCCTTAGTCTGGCCCGTCTCCCAGGACCAGTTTGAGGTGGAACACCACCCAGGTACTGGCTCCTTGGATCATTCGGGCTCGCAAACCACTCCACCACGATAAGGTGGCGATTCAGGGAGGGGATATTTATCAGTCGCTAGCCAATCACTAACAATTACTGTGGGGAAACTGAAATGCTGGGAGAAAACCCACAAGACTGCCGGGCTTTAATTTAGTTCATTATCTAAATATCTTGGTGACTGATTTATGTATGTATGTATGTATGTATGTATGTATGTATGTATGTATGTATGTATGTATGTATGTATGTATGTATGTATGTATGTATGTATGTATGTATGTATGTATGTATGTATGTATGTATGTATGTATGTATGTATGTATGTATGTATGTATGTATGTATGTATGTTTGTATGTATGTATGTATGTATGTATGTATGTATGTATGTATGTATGTATGTATGTATGTATGTATGTATGTATGTATGTATGTTTGTATGTGTGCATGTGTGCATGTGTGAATGTATTGATTTATATATTTACATATTTATTTATATATTTATATATGATATATATATTTACTCTTTTGTGTTTTATTATATTTTATTTTGTATTTTTTTTATTTATTCGTTATCAATTACTTATTATATAATTGGTTTGTAAATATTTTATTATTATTATTATTCTTTTTATTATTGTTTTTATTATATTTTTACTATTACTAACTACTATTTCTACTATAATTACTATCAGTTTTAGCCACATGCAGCTCAGACAGCCGAACAGAGAGAGAAGGCGTAGATGCAGACAGCGAGGGCAGATGGCGCCCTTAGCCTCTAATTCACTATTAGAAGTCTTTTTTAGAATCTGTGGAAAGCCGGAGCACCCGGAGAGAACCCACTAATGCACAAAAGAACACAAAAACTATTTTTCATATAGTGATTACCTTATTACCCTTGTGCTATTCAAGGCACTTTAAAGTTGGTTTACTGAGGGCTCTGTATTTATATTTGCATGTTTGGCCATAAATCTCTTTTCATATTTTGTTTAAGAACTTTATCTCTATATATTTTTGGATATTTCATGGATCACTATTTTTTGCTCTAAAACAATCTCTTTATGTAGATATATTCATGAGTCTATCTTTCTATCTTTGTTGTCTACGACAATATATCCTAACATATTTGCATATTTGTATATAAATTAATTTTGTTAGTGTTATATTTATACTTTTTAAAACAAAGATCAAGAGAAACTTCAGGTCAAACATAGATAAACGAACTAAATGAATATATGAATAATATAAAAAAACAAAGACTTACAAATATTTATCAACTTCAGACATGTTTCTCTACTTCCAAATAAAAAATAAATCTTAAAATGAATATATGACAACTTATATTTATCTTAGTAAAAACACTAACAATTTGTAATATTAAATAAAATAATATAAATACATGTAGAAAACCTGTCACACCTTTTTATTACAAAATTACTTATATTCCTACTAGCTAATGTTATCTAATATTTACACCTATGCATTGCTGCTTGCATTGGAGCTGACTTTAACGGCTGCTTCTTCTGACTGAACCCAACTGAACTGATGTGGTGGATTCACTTTCAGTGTGTCTAGCAGTTGAGAAGAGGCGTCCGGCTTTGCTTTAGGGCAAATGCTCTTAGTTTTTCTTCTCTTCGTGGTTTTCTGAGGTGCAGCTCCAATGGTAAAGATAGTCTTCTGAGGTTCTAACAACAAGGAGGCTTTTACTTTGTCCGATGTCGAGACTTTCTTTGCAAAAGAACTTTGTTGTTCAAAAGACTTTTCCTGAGGTGCACACCCACTTGATTTAGCCTGGCTGCTGACTTTAACGGCTGCTTCTTCTGACTGAACCCAACTGAACTGATGTGGTGGATTCACTTTCAGTGTGTCTAGCAGTTGAGAAGAGGCGTCCGGCTTTGCTTTAGGGCTAATGGTCTTATTTTTTCCTCTCCTTTTGGTCGTTTTCTTAGGTGCAGCTCCAATAGTAAACATACTTTTTTGTGATTCCAAACAAGCTGAGGCTGTTATTTGGTTCAATCCAGAGGCACTTTTAGGTCTATCAAATTCCGTCTGGATTGAGGTCTTCTGTTGAGGTGCACACACAATTGTCTCTGCTTGGTTGCTGATTCTATTGGTCGCTAAGTTGGACAGAAAGACCATCTCTACCACCTGAATTTCAAGATTTTCTCTTTTCTCCTTTTGTTTTCCAATTTGATCTTCCATGTGTGAATTTAGATTGTTGATTTCAAGCAGTTGTTTTGTGACCATTTCTGTCTCTTCTAAAACTGTCTTGTAACCCTTTGAGTAGCTTGGTTTCTTTTCCACCTTGAGGAATTCTGTCACATTTTGGATCTTCTCCTCAAGTTCTCTGATTTCCTTTCGCCTCTCTTGTCTAATGTGCCGCTCCTGCTCAATACTTTTTTCAGAAAACAACCAGTCTTCATCAGCCTTAAGTGCCTCCTGCTCATATTTCTTGAGGAGGTCCAGTTTTTTTGCGATGTTCCTTTCCCTCTTAGCTAAACAGCTTTTTAGCTTATTGCGCTGTGAGATCAATCCATTAAGATCGTTGACGTCAGTTTCTTCTTGAGACTCCTCTGATAGTGAGTCTTCTGAATCAGAATCACTTGAATTGTCATCCTCACTATCTGAATCAGAGGGTCCAAATGGATATTCTCTGGGGGTGGGAGAGTCCAGACTGTGCTCATCGGTCTGCTCATCAGTGTAGCTGTTGTCAGGGGACATTGAGTAGTAAAACTCCAGATCACCTTCAAAGTCACTCTGACTACATTTCCTGTCGCCATCAGAGATTTGAGATGAATTGTCTTGAGAGTCCAGACTGTGCTCATGGGTGTAGCTTTTGTCAGGGGACATCATATTGTTGACCTCCAGATGAGCTTCAAAGTCACTCTGACTACATTGCCTGTCACCATCAGAGATTTGAGATGAATTGTGTTGGGGGATGAGAGAGTCCTGACTGGTCTCCTCTCTGGAACTTTCCTCGGGGAAGACAATCATGTTATAAAAGTCGTCGTCCAGGACGATGTCACTCTCATTTTCAACAATATCGGACCAGAGTTTTTTAACTTTTTCTTCCTGTTGCCTCATTTTTCTCATTCTTGATAGCTGATTTGTTTTCTTTGTGTCTTCTTGAGTTGAAGGAATACTAATCTCTGGGGAGTATTTATGCATTTAAATCCCATCATGCCATGATCTAAAATGACATCATTGCATGTCATCATTTGATGATACGATGTAATATTATCAAAGGATGACATCATATTATATCATCCTTTGATGATGTAGTCATTGAATGATGTCATCACTGAATGATGTCATCACTGAATCACAGTACTGTTTTCAGAATTTCCCCCCGTCTTCTATGCAGGATCTTCAAAGACGGAGAACCACAACCCACCTAAACCTCTGCCACAGTTGAAGAATGTCCGTCATTGATCCTTTCTCATCAAAAATCCTCCTGAACATTTCTGATGCTTTGTGAAACATTCATTGAAGAGCATTGGAAGATTTCTCAACATAAAGGTTTTTTCTCTCAAAGCAATAGATTGAACCGTATCGTACTTTATAACACACATTAGGAGTTCTATTCTGTGCCTTAAAACAAGGAGCATGAGAGGTCCCACATCGCGATTTGAGCGACGGGCAATTCGCCACTTCCAGTGCTATCTTCTTCCAGAAGTGGCCAGTTTCATCCATCATTCAATCATCCGGATGATAGTTACATCTATTCTCAGTGATAATCTTCCTCAGTGTATCACCTGCAGATTTGGTTGTTATTTTCTCAATCCTCCCTGAATTCATAACCAAAGAAATAACTTTTAACATGAACCCAAGTGTGGAGTAAATTTGTTTTGGATGAGAAAACAGAAATTTCTGCACAATTACAGAATATAACGTTGTTATAACTTGTTCTTTCAACTATGTGAGGTTATCCAAATATATTTTTCCTTGCCAGTTTTTATCAATTATAAAACTTTTTTTAAAGGTAATTCAACAGATTGGATTGCTGAAATTGTTTATATTTGATTTTATCCTACAGGGAATTGGGAACATCAAGTGAGAAGGATCTTGGAGATCTTGACAAGCTGGATCCTCAGAGTTGTACAATAAAAAAATATATTTTATGTTTGTTTCTCTTTTTTTGGATTTTTCTCAAAGGCAGATGACCAATAAATAAAATGTCAAAAGTCTGAGGTGAGAGATCAGAAAATAAAACCAACTAAGAGTCCAATACGAGAGATCAACCTGACTCTTCACTCTTTTACTGCGCAGCAACGGGTGCATGAGTGTGCACTGCGGATTAGATGGATTTTAGGGCAATGTAGAAAATCTTTCAGTGATGTGACGTTTAGAAAAGAGTGCTTGAGTGCTGCTGCAGAGATTTTCCTCGAAAGCAGACACAAAAATATGAACTCACTAACAAAATTAAGCCAATCCCAAAGTCAGCCACCTCCACTATCAGAAGATCAAAAATATTAGCAGTTGATGTGTTGTCACAGCTTGAGGATGCTTTGCAGAGAGTAGAAAGCATCTTATTAGAAATTGATGAGTCCACAGATGTCGCAGATAAGGCCCAACTTTTGGTCTATGTGGGATTTGTTCACAAACAAACCAAAGCATATTTCAAAACAAATATTCCAAAGACTATCTTTTTTTCAGTTGGGTTACGGCTCACAATGGCCTTTCCGTCCAACTCCAGCAGCATCGTGGGCCGTCAGGGACAAGTAATAACTCACTCCGCCCTTGGACAGGCGTGACGTAATAGACATTGAAAATCTCGTTGTTTAGTGTACATGAATGAACCCCAAATAATCACAGTTTAATTGAAGTTCCAAAGCATTTTGAAGTTGCGGAAGTGTTGTCCAACAGACTGAAGCTGTTGGGCATGTGGAGTCCAGACAGCCAAGTTCTGGCATCTTGGATGTGTTTTTGCTCCAAGAAGATGTAAAGTTTTACAGCTTTGAAGGGGTTCATGATAAAATCTTGTAAGTTTACAGAAAGGGATTATTCAGAATTTCTGAACATCTTGCTGTGACCCGGATTCGAACCGGGGTTGCTGCGGCCACAACGCAGAGTACTAACCACTATACGATCACAGCTGAGAAGGGATGGTGGTCATAGTTCTACTCTTTGTTGCTCTCCAGGGCTTTTTTGTCAGAACACAGTTGGACCTCAAGAACAGTAGAAATGCTAAGTTTGATGTCTTCGTACACACATATAGGAGAGACACATTTTCACATCACAATCACAGCAGGTGACCACTCTGGTCTTTCATTCACAACACTTTTGCCCCTTTTAGTCAAAAACATTGTTCCATTCTCTCTTTACTTAGTATCAGCCTAACAGCGGCATGTGGGTAGAAACTGGCTTTAATCACCATACAGAAAACACCATAGAGATCTTGGTACACCAAGGTGTGAGACAAGAAAACCAACCTTCAAGAAGAAGACTCTATCATTGCCGCTGTCTTTACTGAGTCTGAAAGTGACACCAAAATGAAGACAAAAACAACAGGCTCATTTCCACCATGCCTTCCCATGTGTCCAAGGGTCCTTGGGCAAGACATTAAATCCAGTTTTTGTCCTGGTCGTTTAAGGTTGGCGCCAATATTTAGCAATGTGTGAATGTGTGTGTCTATTGGGGAATGGGACTGTGAATTTAAAGCAAGCCTCCTAGGAAGGTAGTAAAGCACTGCATAAGTAGCATATGCTGCTAACTATTTATTCTGATTTTCACCGGTAGAAGAATCTGACAGTGAGATCAATTCAAATGCACAGAATTGTGTGTTGCTGTGACACTTGGATGGGAACTTGGTGACTAAAGGCCATAGATGTTTAAAGCTAAAGCCATGTGCACCTGTACGGTTGCTGTGGCTTTTTGGGTTATCCATGCCCATGGATGGTCGTAGAGAGGAGTGGCTGCATTCATAAGGAGAGTACAGGTGTGTTTGAGAGTTCCCTTTAGGCTTGTTGAAAGCAGAAGCTAAGATTGTTATGCGTATGGTAAGTGTTTTGTGAAGTATTCTCTTGTAAGTTGATGTACAGATGATGCTGTTGTACGGAGCTCCTAAGCCATATTCTAATTATAGCACAATTTTGACCTTCAGTTACATAGGCCTTTGCAGCAAAAAAAATACGCAACCCTGGACGGTCAGCACAAGGAAAATGCACTGATCACATGAACAGCCCCTGAACAGTCAACAGGATAGCAGGGATTAAAATCATTGAAAATCTGTATGACTCACCTACATCTTTCACAACAAATACTCTTAAGACTATCTTTTTTTCAGTTGGGTTACGGCTCACAATGGCCTTTCCGTCCAACTCCAGCAGCATCGTGGGCCGTCAGGGACAAGTAATAACTCACTCCGCCCTTGGACAGGCGTGACATAATAGACATTGAAAATCTCATTGTTTAGTGTACATGAATGAACCCCAAATAATCACAGTTTAATTGAAGTTCCAAAGCATTTTGAAGTTGCGGAAGTGTTGTCCAACAGACTGAAGCTGTTGGGCATGTGGAGTCCAGACAGCCAAGTTCTGGCATCTTGGATGTGTTTTTGCTCCAAGAAGATGTAAAGTTTTACAGCTTTGAAGGGGTTCATGATAAAATCTTGTAAGTTTACAGAAAGGGATTATTCAGAATTTCTGAACATCTTGCTGTGACCCGGATTCGAACCGGGGTTGCTGCGGCCACAACGCAGAGTACTAACCACTATACGATCACAGCTGAGAAAGGATGGTGGTCATAGTTCTACTCTTTGTTGCTCTCCAGGGCTTTTTTGTCAGAACACAGTTGGACCTCAAGAACAGTAGAAATGCTAAGTTTGTTGTCTTCATACACACATATAAGAGAGACACATTTTCACATCACAATCACAGCAGGTGACCACTCTGGTCTTTCATTCACAATACTTTTGTCCCTTTTAGTCAAAAACATTGTTCCATTCTCTCTTTACTTAGTATCAGCCTAACAGCGGCATGTGGGTAGAAACTGGCTTTAATCACCATACAGAAAACACCATAGAGATCTTGGTACACCAAGGTGTGAGACAAAAAAACCAACCTTCAAGAAGAAGACTCTATCATTGCCGATGTTTTTACTGAGTCTGAAAGTGACACCAAAATGAAGACAAAAACAACAGGCTCATTTACACCATGCCTTCCCATCTGTCCAAGGGTCCTTGGGCAAGTCATTAAATCCTGTTTTTGTCCTGGCCGTTTAAGGTTGGCGCCAATATTTAGCAATGTGTCAATGTGTGTGTCTATTGGGGAATGGGACTGTGAATTTAAAGCAAGCCTTCTATGAAGGTAGTAAAGCACTGCATAAGTAGCATCTGCTGCTAACTATTTATTCAGATTTTCACCGGTAGAAGAATCTGACAGTGAGATCAATTCAAATGCACAGAATTGTGTGTTCCTGTGACACTTGGATGGGAACTTGGTGACTGAAGGCCATAGATGTTTAAAGCTAAAGCCATGTGCACCTGTACGGTTGCTGTGGCTTTTTGGGTTATCATGCCCATGGATGGTCGTAGAGAGGAGTGGCTGCATTCATAAGGAGAGTACCGGTGTGTTTGAGAGTTCCCTTTAGGCTTGTTGAAAGCAGAAGCTATGATTGTTGTGCGTATGGTAAGTGTTTTGTGAGGTATTCTCTTGTAAGTTGATGTACAGATGATGCTGTTGTACGGAGCTCCTAAGCCATATTCTAATTAAAGCACAATTTAGACCTTCAGTTACATAGGCCTTGTCAGGAAAAAAAATACGCAACCCTGGACGGTCAGCACAAGGAACATGCATGATCACATGAACAGCCCCTGAACAGTCAACAGGATAGCAGGGATTAAAATCATTGAAAATCTGTATGACTCACCTACATCTTTCACAACAAATACTCTTCAGACTATCTTTTTTTCAGTTGGGTTAGGGCTCACAATGGCCTTTCCGGCCAACTCCAGCAGCATCGTAGGCCGTCAGGGACAAGTAATAACTCACTTCGCCCTTGGACAGGCGTGACATAATAGACATTGAAATTCTCATTGTTTAGTGTACATGAATGAACCCCAAATAATCACAGTTTAATTGAAGTTCCAAAGCATTTTGAAGTTGCGGAAGTGTTGTCCAACAGACTGAAGCTGTTGGGCATGTGGAGTCCAGACAGCCAAGTTCTGGCATCTTGGATGTGTTTTTGCTCCAAGAAAATGTAAAGTTTTACAGCTTTGAAGGGGTTCATGATAAAATCTTGTAAGTTTACAGAAAGGGATTATTCAGAATTTCTGAACATCTTGCTGTGACCCGGATTCGAACCGGGGTTGCTGCGGCCACAACGCAGAGTACTAACCACTATACGATCACAGCTGAGAAGGGATGGTGGTCATAGTTCTACTCTTTGTTGCTCTCCAGGGCTTTTTTGTCAGAACACAGTTGGACCTCAAGAACAGTAGAAATGCTAAGTTTGTTGTCTTCATACACACATATAGGAGAGACACATTTTCACATCACAATCACAGCAGGTGACCACTCTGGTCTTTCATTCACAATACTTTTGTCCCTTTTAGTCAAAAACATTGTTCCATTCTCTCTTTACTTAGTATCAGCCTAACAGCGGCATGTGGGTAGAAACTGGCTTTAATCACCATACAGAAAACACCATAGAGATCTTGGTACACCAAGGTGTAAGACAAAAAAACCAACCTTCAAGAAGAAGACTCTATCATTGCCGCTGTCTTTACTGAGTCTGAAAGTGTCACCAAAATAAAGACAAAAACAACAGGCTCATTTCCACCATGCCTTCCCATCTGTCCAAGGGTCCTTGGGCAAGTCATTAAATCCTGTTTTTGTCCTGGTCATTTAAGGTTGGCGCCAATATTTAGCAATGTGTGAATGTGTGTGTCTATTGGGGAATGGGACTGTGAATTTAAAGCAAGCCTCCTAGGAAGGTAGTAAAGCACTGCATAAGTAGCATATGCTGCTAACTATTTATTCAGATTTTCACCGGTAGAAGAATCTGACAGTGAGATCAATTCAAATGCACAGAATTGTGTGTTGCTGTGACACTTGGATGGGAACTTGGTGACTAAAGGCCATAGATGTTTAAAGCTAAAGCCATGTGCACCTGTACGGTTGCTGTGGCTTTTTGGGTTATCCATGCCCATGGATGGTCTGTACGGTTACTGTGGTTTTTTGGGTTATCCATGCCCATGGATGGTCGTAGAGAGGAGTGGCTGCATTCATAAGGAGAGTTCAGGTGTGTTTGAGAGTTCCCTTTAGGCTTGTTGAAAGCAGAAGCTATGATTGTTGTGCGTATGGTAAGTGTTTTGTGAAGTATTCTCTTGTAAGTTGATGTACAGATGATGCTGTTGTACGGAGCTCCTAAGCCATATTCTAATTATAGCACAATTTTGACCTTCAGTTACATATGCCTTTGCAGCAAAAAAAATACGCAACCCTGGACGGTCAGCACAAGGAACATGCACTGATCACATGAAGACCCCCTGAACAGTCAACAGGATAGCAGGGATTAAAATCATTGAAAATCTGTATGACTCACCTACATCTTTCACAACAAATACTCTTAAGACTATCTTTTTTTCAGTTGGGTTAGGGCTCACAATGGCCTTTCCGTCCAACTCCAGCAGCATGGTGGGCCGTCAGGGACAAGTAATAACTCACTCCGCCCTTGGACAGGCGTGACGTAATAGACATTGAAATTCTCATTGTTTAGTGTACATGAATGAACCCCAAATAATCACAGTTTAATTGAAGTTCCAAAGCATTTTGAAGTTGCGGAAGTGTTGTCCAACAGACTGAAGCTGTTGGGCATGTGGAGTCCAGACAGCCAAGTTCTGGCATCTTGGATGTGTTTTTACTCCAGGAAGATGTAAAGTTTTACAGCTTTGAAGGGGTTCATGATAAAATCTTGTAAGTTTACAGAAATGGATTATTCAGAATTTCTGAACATCCTGCTGGGACCCGGATTCGAACCGGGGTTGCTGCGGCCACAACGCAGAGTACTAACCACTATACGATCACAGCTGAGAAGGGATGGTGGTCATAGTTCTAGTCTTTGTTGCTCTCCAGGTGTTTTTTGTCAGAACACAGTTGGACCTCAAGAACAGTAGAAATGCTAAGTTTGTTGTCTTCGTACACACATGTAGGAGAGACACATTTTCACATCACAATCACAGCAGGTGACCACTCTGGTCTTTCATTCACAATACTTTTGTCCCTTTTAGTCAAAAACATTGTTCCATTCTCTCTTTACTTAGTATCAGCCTAACAGCGGCATAAGGGTAGAAACTGGCTTTAATCACCATACAGAAAACACCATAGAGATCTTGGTACACCAAGGTGTGAGTCAAGAAAACCAACTCTTTACTGAGTCTGAAAGTGACACCAAAATGAAGACAAAAATAACAGGCTCATTTCCACCATGCCTTCCCATCTGTCCAAGGGTCCTTGGGCAAGACATTAAATCCAGTTTTTGTCCTGGTCGTTTAAGGTTGGTGCCAATATTTAGCAATGTGTGAATGTGTGTGTCTATTGGGGAATGGGACTGTGAATGTAAAGCAAGCCTCCTAGGAAGGTAGTAAAGCACTGCATAAGTAGCATATGCTGCTAACTATTTATTCAGATTTTCACCGGTAGAAGAATCTGACAGTGAGATCAATTCAAATGCACAGAATTGTGTGTTGCTTCTACACTTGGATGGGAACTTGGTGACTTAAGGCCATAGATGTTTAAAGCTAAAGCCATGTGCACCTGTACGGTTGCTGTAGCTTTTTGGGTTATCCATGCCCATGGATGGTCATAGAGAGGAGTGGCTGCATTCATAAGGAGAGTACAGGTTTGTTTGAGAGTTCCCTTTAGGCTTGTTGAAAGCAGAAGCTATGATTGTTGTACGTATGGTAAGTGTTTTGTGAAGTATTCTCTTGTAAGTTGATGTACAGATGATGCTGTTGTACGGAGCTCCTAAGCCATATTCTAATTAAAGCACAATTTAGACCTTCAGTTACATAGGCCTTGTCAGGAAAAAAAATACGCAACCCTGGACGGACAGCACAAGGAACATGCACTGATCACATGAACAGCCCCTGAACAGTCAACAAGATAGCAGGGATTAAAACCATTGAAAATCTGTATGACTTACCTACATCTTTCACAACAAATACTCTTAAGACTATCTTTTTTTCAGTTGGGTTAGGGCTCACAATGGCCTTTCCGTCCAGCTCCAGCAGCAGCATAGGCCGTCAGGGACAAGTAATAACTCACTCCGCCCTTGGACAGGCGTGACATAATAGACATTGAAATTCTCGTTGTTTAGTGTACATGAAGGAATCCAAAATAATGACAGTTTAATTGAAGTTCCAAAGCATTTTGAAGTTGTGGAAGTGTTGTCCAACAGACTGAAGTTGTTGGGCATGTGGAGTCCAGACAGCCAAGTTCTGGCATCTTGGATGTGTTTTTGCTCCAAGAAGATGTAAAGTTTTACAGCTTTGAAGGAGTTCATGATAAAATCTTGTAAGTTTACAGAACGGGATCATTCAGATTTTAAGAACATCCTGCTGTGACCCGGATTCGAACCGGGGTTGCTGCGGCCACAACGCAGAGTACTAACCACTATACGATCACAGCTGAGAGGTGATGGTGGTCACAGTTCTAGTCTTTGTTGCTCTCTAGGGCTTTTTTGTCAGAACACAGTTGGACCTCAAGAACAGCAGAAATGCTAAGTTTGTTGTCTTCATACACACATATAGGAGAGACACATTTTCACATCACAATCACAGCAGTTGGGTTAGGGCTCACAGCAAACTTACATCTAACCTTAACCATTCTTCCAGGTCCGTGATGCAAAGACAAAGGTTCTGGTAGGGATGGGAATAGAAGCCCCATGAAGCCTCATTGGGTTTTTTGTAATTGTGCCGGATAAATGAACCACCTATTCAGGGCTTCGAAACCACACAGAACAGCAGCATCTGGTGGCGGACTGGATGTATATTGAAATATGTTTCAACAAAGCTCCTTGTAACACTTCAATGTGGAAATAATGATGAAAAAACGTAAAAAAGAAAAATGTACATGTGATGAGAAGAGAAGTGTTTGACACAGCAAAATACATGTCACATGAAGAACAAAATACAAGCAAAAACAATATGGATATTGCCAGATTTAATCCTTGAGTCTCTGGAAGTGTATGCCATTGACTATTCCACTAAGCTATCTCTAACCACAAGAAAACGGTGTGCCATCATATATTCATCGCAGTGGTTTTTTTTTTTTGATACACAGCATTCATGATGTAGTGTTTTATTAGGAAAAACCGAGTTGAAATGATCCTGAGCCACAGAACGTTTTTAATAGGAGCCATGGTATAGTGCAGTGAACTGACGCTGATTCCAATACAGGGGAAACAATGGAACTGGTCGGGAAACGTTCAGGATTCATTTCGCATTTCTAGATAGGGCTACTACTGTTCAAAACACAAGTGACATCTGAAGCGTGGTTCGACCAAACGAATCATTTGGCGCGTCATTCTTCATCCACCACGTGATCTGCGCTAGTTGACACACGACCCGAAACACTGTGCCGAAACACTCTGTATCATGAAGGTCAACCGCGCGCCGAAGCGTTGTGTCAAACGAGCCATCCCTAGGTTCAGCACTGGCCTCTCGTATTTACAAATTATCTGCGAATAGTCACTTTCTTAATAAAACTCTACATTGATGACCCAAACTATTATGTTAGCATCCACCTCACACTTCCCAGCCTGTTTTCTTTCTATTAAAATGTGATAACCAATCTGTGCAAGACAATTCCTCTTGATCGTAAAATTTTACCGTCGTAATTTTTGCGGTTGATTGTAAAACCTGTGCCAGTATGTCACGTGACCGTCAACCCAGTAATACATATCAATGGTGACTGCTTTCATGCTACTGAGCAGCATCCTGCACCTATGGCATTGTGATTTTATGAAGGGGGCAGTTCTGCTCCGGTCCATATGTACTATTTAACCTGTTTTAAACTCTTACCTTTTCAACTCCACTCCACAAGTGGCCAGGATAGGCTCCGGCAGCCCCGTGACCCCGAAACGGAAAAACGGTACAGAAGAAAATGAATACCTTTTCAAATAATGTAGGACTTTAAACATTTGGAATATAAACTGTGAAAAAGAGAGAATCAAACTCTTAAAGTTTTTGTGGGTGGCTCTCAAAAGAGCCGTTGTTTGTCCGTCCTTGGAGGACAGAAAACCCCATTCTGGAGGTGCCATGGGTCTGCTCCCTCTGCAGGAAAGTGGATCATGAAGGAGTCTCTCAGCTGGAGAGCCTCTCTGTTGGCAGCAACCTATTTTATCTCGTGCAGCAGCTCGTCTTCAGTTACCACAGCCTTATCACTGCAGGTTCCTGTGGTGCTGAAGACTTGATGAAGCTGTGCCGAACACGAGAACTTCCCACTCTGCTGTGGATCTTCAGTCAGGCGTCAATACAGACCCCACTGTGGAGAGAGCATCCAGAAGGATTTCTTCACTAGCAGCCGGGCTGGTGAGAGGACGTAGTTAAATATGCACCTCTATTGAAAAAGGAGGCGCCCAGGGAATGACTGTATCCGGTTTCTCTGCAGTGGGAATGTCTCTTCTGCCACAAAGACACGGGGAAGGAGTTCTTTGTTTGTGTTTTGGGGGGATTGGGGACTCATTGGAGATAGACGATTGAATGATCCAATGTGAAGCGTCTAACCAAAGGGGGATAAAGCCAGTGTCCCACTGTGGCTCGTCCTGCCCCATCATCGACCACCAACAAGCAACCAAAGCCTCAAGAGGAAGTGCAGAAAAAGTTCCTTTGCTATGGGGGGCCTTCAGTACAACATGCTTGCTATCCACTGCCCCACTGGCCACTGCCCCACTGGCCACTGCCCCACTGGCCACTGCCCCACTGGCCACTGCCCCACTGGCCACTGCCTCAGAGCAATTAAAAGCCACCAGACAAGAACTCACTAGTCTGGCTCCAGGGTGGGGGCACTGGTAACTCTTATTGGGGGGAGTAGGTGGATCTAGTAATGAAAAGGTTTTTGTTTGAATCACCCTTAGTCTGGCCCGTCTCCCAGGACCAGTTTGAGGTGGAACACCACCCAGGTACTGGCTCCTTGGATCATTCGGGCTCGCAAACCACTCCACCACGATAAGGTGGCGATTCAGGGAGGGGATATTTATCAGTCGCTAGCCAATCACTAACAATTACTGTGGGGAAACTGAAATGCTGGGAGAAAACCCACAAGACTGCCGGGCTTTAATTTAGTTCATTATCTAAATATCTTGGTGACTGATTTATGTATGTATGTATGTATGTATGTATGTATGTATGTATGTATGTATGTATGTATGTATGTATGTATGTATGTATGTATGTATGTATGTATGTATGTATGTATGTATGTATGTATGTATGTATGTATGTTTGTATGTATGTATGTATGTATGTATGTATGTATGTATGTATGTATGTATGTATGTATGTATGTATGTATGTTTGTATGTGTGCATGTGTGCATGTGTGAATGTATTGATTTATATATTTACATATTTATTTATATATTTATATATGATATATATATTTACTCTTTTGTGTTTTATTATATTTTATTTTGTATTTTTTTTATTTATTCGTTATCAATTACTTATTATATAATTGGTTTGTAAATATTTTATTATTATTATTATTCTTTTTATTATTGTTTTTATTATATTTTTACTATTACTAACTACTATTTCTACTATAATTACTATCAGTTTTAGCCACATGCAGCTCAGACAGCCGAACAGAGAGAGAAGGCGTAGATGCAGACAGCGAGGGCAGATGGCGCCCTTAGCCTCTAATTCACTATTAGAAGTCTTTTTTAGAATCTGTGGAAAGCCGGAGCACCCGGAGAGAACCCACTAATGCACAAAAGAACACAAAAACTATTTTTCATATAGTGATTACCTTATTACCCTTGTGCTATTCAAGGCACTTTAAAGTTGGTTTACTGAGGGCTCTGTATTTATATTTGCATGTTTGGCCATAAATCTCTTTTCATATTTTGTTTAAGAACTTTATCTCTATATATTTTTGGATATTTCATGGATCACTATTTTTTGCTCTAAAACAATCTCTTTATGTAGATATATTCATGAGTCTATCTTTCTATCTTTGTTGTCTACGACAATATATCCTAACATATTTGCATATTTGTATATAAATTAATTTTGTTAGTGTTATATTTATACTTTTTAAAACAAAGATCAAGAGAAACTTCAGGTCAAACATAGATAAACGAACTAAATGAATATATGAATAATATAAAAAAACAAAGACTTACAAATATTTATCAACTTCAGACATGTTTCTCTACTTCCAAATAAAAAATAAATCTTAAAATGAATATATGACAACTTATATTTATCTTAGTAAAAACACTAACAATTTGTAATATTAAATAAAATAATATAAATACATGTAGAAAACCTGTCACACCTTTTTATTACAAAATTACTTATATTCCTACTAGCTAATGTTATCTAATATTTACACCTATGCATTGCTGCTTGCATTGGAGCTGACTTTAACGGCTGCTTCTTCTGACTGAACCCAACTGAACTGATGTGGTGGATTCACTTTCAGTGTGTCTAGCAGTTGAGAAGAGGCGTCCGGCTTTGCTTTAGGGCAAATGCTCTTAGTTTTTCTTCTCTTCGTGGTTTTCTGAGGTGCAGCTCCAATGGTAAAGATAGTCTTCTGAGGTTCTAACAACAAGGAGGCTTTTACTTTGTCCGATGTCGAGACTTTCTTTGCAAAAGAACTTTGTTGTTCAAAAGACTTTTCCTGAGGTGCACACCCACTTGATTTAGCCTGGCTGCTGACTTTAACGGCTGCTTCTTCTGACTGAACCCAACTGAACTGATGTGGTGGATTCACTTTCAGTGTGTCTAGCAGTTGAGAAGAGGCGTCCGGCTTTGCTTTAGGGCTAATGGTCTTATTTTTTCCTCTCCTTTTGGTCGTTTTCTTAGGTGCAGCTCCAATAGTAAACATACTTTTTTGTGATTCCAAACAAGCTGAGGCTGTTATTTGGTTCAATCCAGAGGCACTTTTAGGTCTATCAAATTCCGTCTGGATTGAGGTCTTCTGTTGAGGTGCACACACAATTGTCTCTGCTTGGTTGCTGATTCTATTGGTCGCTAAGTTGGACAGAAAGACCATCTCTACCACCTGAATTTCAAGATTTTCTCTTTTCTCCTTTTGTTTTCCAATTTGATCTTCCATGTGTGAATTTAGATTGTTGATTTCAAGCAGTTGTTTTGTGACCATTTCTGTCTCTTCTAAAACTGTCTTGTAACCCTTTGAGTAGCTTGGTTTCTTTTCCACCTTGAGGAATTCTGTCACATTTTGGATCTTCTCCTCAAGTTCTCTGATTTCCTTTCGCCTCTCTTGTCTAATGTGCCGCTCCTGCTCAATACTTTTTTCAGAAAACAACCAGTCTTCATCAGCCTTAAGTGCCTCCTGCTCATATTTCTTGAGGAGGTCCAGTTTTTTTGCGATGTTCCTTTCCCTCTTAGCTAAACAGCTTTTTAGCTTATTGCGCTGTGAGATCAATCCATTAAGATCGTTGACGTCAGTTTCTTCTTGAGACTCCTCTGATAGTGAGTCTTCTGAATCAGAATCACTTGAATTGTCATCCTCACTATCTGAATCAGAGGGTCCAAATGGATATTCTCTGGGGGTGGGAGAGTCCAGACTGTGCTCATCGGTCTGCTCATCAGTGTAGCTGTTGTCAGGGGACATTGAGTAGTAAAACTCCAGATCACCTTCAAAGTCACTCTGACTACATTTCCTGTCGCCATCAGAGATTTGAGATGAATTGTCTTGAGAGTCCAGACTGTGCTCATGGGTGTAGCTTTTGTCAGGGGACATCATATTGTTGACCTCCAGATGAGCTTCAAAGTCACTCTGACTACATTGCCTGTCACCATCAGAGATTTGAGATGAATTGTGTTGGGGGATGAGAGAGTCCTGACTGGTCTCCTCTCTGGAACTTTCCTCGGGGAAGACAATCATGTTATAAAAGTCGTCGTCCAGGACGATGTCACTCTCATTTTCAACAATATCGGACCAGAGTTTTTTAACTTTTTCTTCCTGTTGCCTCATTTTTCTCATTCTTGATAGCTGATTTGTTTTCTTTGTGTCTTCTTGAGTTGAAGGAATACTAATCTCTGGGGAGTATTTATGCATTTAAATCCCATCATGCCATGATCTAAAATGACATCATTGCATGTCATCATTTGATGATACGATGTAATATTATCAAAGGATGACATCATATTATATCATCCTTTGATGATGTAGTCATTGAATGATGTCATCACTGAATGATGTCATCACTGAATCACAGTACTGTTTTCAGAATTTCCCCCCGTCTTCTATGCAGGATCTTCAAAGACGGAGAACCACAACCCACCTAAACCTCTGCCACAGTTGAAGAATGTCCGTCATTGATCCTTTCTCATCAAAAATCCTCCTGAACATTTCTGATGCTTTGTGAAACATTCATTGAAGAGCATTGGAAGATTTCTCAACATAAAGGTTTTTTCTCTCAAAGCAATAGATTGAACCGTATCGTACTTTATAACACACATTAGGAGTTCTATTCTGTGCCTTAAAACAAGGAGCATGAGAGGTCCCACATCGCGATTTGAGCGACGGGCAATTCGCCACTTCCAGTGCTATCTTCTTCCAGAAGTGGCCAGTTTCATCCATCATTCAATCATCCGGATGATAGTTACATCTATTCTCAGTGATAATCTTCCTCAGTGTATCACCTGCAGATTTGGTTGTTATTTTCTCAATCCTCCCTGAATTCATAACCAAAGAAATAACTTTTAACATGAACCCAAGTGTGGAGTAAATTTGTTTTGGATGAGAAAACAGAAATTTCTGCACAATTACAGAATATAACGTTGTTATAACTTGTTCTTTCAACTATGTGAGGTTATCCAAATATATTTTTCCTTGCCAGTTTTTATCAATTATAAAACTTTTTTTAAAGGTAATTCAACAGATTGGATTGCTGAAATTGTTTATATTTGATTTTATCCTACAGGGAATTGGGAACATCAAGTGAGAAGGATCTTGGAGATCTTGACAAGCTGGATCCTCAGAGTTGTACAATAAAAAAATATATTTTATGTTTGTTTCTCTTTTTTTGGATTTTTCTCAAAGGCAGATGACCAATAAATAAAATGTCAAAAGTCTGAGGTGAGAGATCAGAAAATAAAACCAACTAAGAGTCCAATACGAGAGATCAACCTGACTCTTCACTCTTTTACTGCGCAGCAACGGGTGCATGAGTGTGCACTGCGGATTAGATGGATTTTAGGGCAATGTAGAAAATCTTTCAGTGATGTGACGTTTAGAAAAGAGTGCTTGAGTGCTGCTGCAGAGATTTTCCTCGAAAGCAGACACAAAAATATGAACTCACTAACAAAATTAAGCCAATCCCAAAGTCAGCCACCTCCACTATCAGAAGATCAAAAATATTAGCAGTTGATGTGTTGTCACAGCTTGAGGATGCTTTGCAGAGAGTAGAAAGCATCTTATTAGAAATTGATGAGTCCACAGATGTCGCAGATAAGGCCCAACTTTTGGTCTATGTGGGATTTGTTCACAAACAAACCAAAGCATATTTCAAAACAAATATTCCAAAGACTATCTTTTTTTCAGTTGGGTTACGGCTCACAATGGCCTTTCCGTCCAACTCCAGCAGCATCGTGGGCCGTCAGGGACAAGTAATAACTCACTCCGCCCTTGGACAGGCGTGACGTAATAGACATTGAAAATCTCGTTGTTTAGTGTACATGAATGAACCCCAAATAATCACAGTTTAATTGAAGTTCCAAAGCATTTTGAAGTTGCGGAAGTGTTGTCCAACAGACTGAAGCTGTTGGGCATGTGGAGTCCAGACAGCCAAGTTCTGGCATCTTGGATGTGTTTTTGCTCCAAGAAGATGTAAAGTTTTACAGCTTTGAAGGGGTTCATGATAAAATCTTGTAAGTTTACAGAAAGGGATTATTCAGAATTTCTGAACATCTTGCTGTGACCCGGATTCGAACCGGGGTTGCTGCGGCCACAACGCAGAGTACTAACCACTATACGATCACAGCTGAGAAGGGATGGTGGTCATAGTTCTACTCTTTGTTGCTCTCCAGGGCTTTTTTGTCAGAACACAGTTGGACCTCAAGAACAGTAGAAATGCTAAGTTTGATGTCTTCGTACACACATATAGGAGAGACACATTTTCACATCACAATCACAGCAGGTGACCACTCTGGTCTTTCATTCACAACACTTTTGCCCCTTTTAGTCAAAAACATTGTTCCATTCTCTCTTTACTTAGTATCAGCCTAACAGCGGCATGTGGGTAGAAACTGGCTTTAATCACCATACAGAAAACACCATAGAGATCTTGGTACACCAAGGTGTGAGACAAGAAAACCAACCTTCAAGAAGAAGACTCTATCATTGCCGCTGTCTTTACTGAGTCTGAAAGTGACACCAAAATGAAGACAAAAACAACAGGCTCATTTCCACCATGCCTTCCCATGTGTCCAAGGGTCCTTGGGCAAGACATTAAATCCAGTTTTTGTCCTGGTCGTTTAAGGTTGGCGCCAATATTTAGCAATGTGTGAATGTGTGTGTCTATTGGGGAATGGGACTGTGAATTTAAAGCAAGCCTCCTAGGAAGGTAGTAAAGCACTGCATAAGTAGCATATGCTGCTAACTATTTATTCTGATTTTCACCGGTAGAAGAATCTGACAGTGAGATCAATTCAAATGCACAGAATTGTGTGTTGCTGTGACACTTGGATGGGAACTTGGTGACTAAAGGCCATAGATGTTTAAAGCTAAAGCCATGTGCACCTGTACGGTTGCTGTGGCTTTTTGGGTTATCCATGCCCATGGATGGTCGTAGAGAGGAGTGGCTGCATTCATAAGGAGAGTACAGGTGTGTTTGAGAGTTCCCTTTAGGCTTGTTGAAAGCAGAAGCTAAGATTGTTATGCGTATGGTAAGTGTTTTGTGAAGTATTCTCTTGTAAGTTGATGTACAGATGATGCTGTTGTACGGAGCTCCTAAGCCATATTCTAATTATAGCACAATTTTGACCTTCAGTTACATAGGCCTTTGCAGCAAAAAAAATACGCAACCCTGGACGGTCAGCACAAGGAAAATGCACTGATCACATGAACAGCCCCTGAACAGTCAACAGGATAGCAGGGATTAAAATCATTGAAAATCTGTATGACTCACCTACATCTTTCACAACAAATACTCTTAAGACTATCTTTTTTTCAGTTGGGTTACGGCTCACAATGGCCTTTCCGTCCAACTCCAGCAGCATCGTAGGCCGTCAGGGACAAGTAATAACTCACTATGCCCTTGGACAGGCGTGACGTAATAGACATTGAAATTCTCATTGTTTAGTGTACATGAATGAACCCCAAATAATCACAGTTTAATTGAAGTTCCAAAGCATTTTGAAGTTGCGGAAGTGTTGTCCAACAGACTGAAGCTGTTGGGCATGTGGAGTCCAGACAGCCAAGTTCTGGCATCTTGGATGTGTTTTTGCTCCAAGAAGATGTAAAGTTTTACAGCTTTGAAGGGGTTCATGATAAAATCTTGTAAGTTTACAGAAATGGATTATTCAGAATTTCTGAACATCTTGCTGTGACCCGGATTCGAACCGGGGTTGCTACGGCCACAACGCAGAGTACTAACCACTATACGATCACAGCTGAGAAGTGATAGTGGTCATAGTTCTAGTCTTTGTTGCTCTCCAGGGCTTTTTTGTCAGAACACAGTTGGACCTCAAGAACAGTAGAAATGCTAAGTTTGTTGTCTTCATACACACATATAGGAGAGACACATTTTCACTTCACAATCACAGCAGGTGACCACTCTGGTCTTTCATTCACAATACTTTTGCCCCTTTTAGTCAAAAACATTGTTCCATTCTCTCTTTACTTAGTATCAGCCTAACAGCGGCATGTGGGTAGAAACTGGTTTTAATAACCACACAGAAAACACCATAGAGATCTTGGTACACCAAGGTGTGAGACAAGAAAACCAACCTTCAAGAAGAAGACTCTATCATTGCCGCTGTCTTTACTGAGTCTGAAAGTGACACCAAAATGAAGACAAAAATAACAGGCTCATTTCCACCATGCCTTCCCATGTGTCCTTGGGCAAGACATTAAATCCAGTTTTTGTCCTGGTCGTTTAAGGTTGGCGCCAATATTTAGCAATGTGTGAATGTGTGTGTCTATTGGGGAATGGGACTGTGAATTTAAAGCAAGCCTAGGAAGGTAGTAAAGCACTGCATAAGTAGCATATGGTGCTAACTATTTATTCAGATTTTCACCGGTAGAAGAATCTGACAGTGAGATCAATTCAAATGCACAGAATTGTGTGTTGCTGTGACACTTGGATGGGAACTTGGTGACTAAAGGCCATAGATGTTTAAAGCTAAAGCCATGTGCACCTGTACGGTTACTGTGGCTTTTTGGGTTATCCATGCCCATGGATGGTCGTAGAGAGGAGTGGCTGCATTCATAAGGAGAGTACAGGTGTGTTTGAGAGTTCCCTTTAGGCTTGTTGAAAGCAGAAGCTAGGATTGTTATGCGTATGGTAAGTGTTTTGTGAAGTATTCTCTTGTAAGTTGATGTACAGATGATGCTGTTGTACGGAGCTCCTAAGCCATATTCTAATTATAGCACAATTTTGACCTTCAGTTACATAGGCCTTTGCAGCAAAAAAAATACGCAACCCTGGACGGTCAGCACAAGGAACATGCACTGATCACATGAACAGCCCCTGAACAGTCAACAGGATAGCAGGGATTAAAACCATTGAAAATCTGTATGACTTACCTACATGTTTCAAAACAAATACTCTTAAGACTATCTTTTTTTCAGTTGGGTTAGGGCTCACAATGGCCTTTCCGTCCAACTCCAGCAGCATCGTAGGCCGTCAGGGACAAGTAATAACTCACTCCGCCCTTGGACAGGCGTGACGTAATAGACATTGAAATTCTCGTTGTTTAGTGTACATGAATGAACCCCAAATAATCACAGTTTAACTGAAGTTCCAAAGCATTTTGAAGTTGCGGAAGTGTTGTCCAACAGACTGAAGCTGTTGGGCATGTGGAGTCCAGACAGCCAAGTTCTGGCATCTTCGATGTGTTTTTGCTCCAAGAAGATGTAAAGTTTTACAGCTTTGTAGGAGTTCATGATAAAATCTTTTAAGTTTACATAAATGGATTATTCAGAATTTCTGAACATCTTGCTGTGACCCGGATTCGAACCGGGGTTGCTACGGCCACAACGCAGAGTACTAACCACTATACGATCACAGCTGAGAAGGGATAGTGGTCATAGTTCTAGTCTTTGTTGCTCTCCAGGTGTTATTGTCAGAACACAGTTGGACCTCAAGAACAGTAGAAATGCTAAGTTTGTTGTCTTCGTACACACATGTAGGAGAGACACATTTTCACATCACAATCACAGCAGGTGACCACTCTGGTCTTTCATTCACAATACTTTTGCCCCTTTTAGTCAAAAACATTGTTCCATTCTCTCTTTACTTAGTATCAGCCTAACAGCGGCATAAGGGTAGAAACTGGCTTTAATCACCATACAGAAAACACCATAGAGATCTTGGTACACCAAGGTGTGAGACAAGAAAACCAACTCTTTACTGAGTCTGAAAGTGACACCAAAATGAAGACAAAAATAACAGGCTCATTTCCACCATGCCTTCCCATGTGTCCAAGGGTCCTTGGGCAAGACATTAAATCCAGTTTTTGTCCTGGTCGTTTAAGGTTGGTGCCAATATTTAGCAATGTGTGAATGTGTGTGTCTATTGGGGAATGGGACTGTGAATTTAAAGCAAGCCTCCTAGGAAGGTAGTAAAGCACTGCATAAGTAGCATATGCTGCTAACTATTTATTCAGATTTTCACCGGTAGAAGAATCAGACAGTGAGATCAATTCAAATGCACAGAATTGTGTGTTGCTGTGACACTTGGATGGGAACTTGGTGACTAAAGGCCATAGATGTTTAAAGCTAAAGCCATGTGCACCTGTACGGTTGCTGTGGCTTTTTGGGTTATCCATGCCCATGGATGGTCTGTACGGTTACTGTGGCTTTTTGGGTTATCCATGCCCATGGATGGTCGTAGAGAGGAGTGGCTGCATTCATAAGGAGAGTTCAGGTGTGTTTGAGAGTTCCCTTTAGGCTTGTTGAAAGCAGAAGCTATGATTGTTGTGCGTATGGTAAGTGTTTTGTGAAGTATTCTCTTGTAAGTTGATGTACAGATGATGCTGTTGTACGGAGCTCCTAAGCCATATTCTAATTATAGCACAATTTTGACCTTCAGTTACATATGCCTTTGCAGCAAAAAAAATACGCAACCCTGGACGGTCAGCACAAGGAACATGCACTGATCACATGAAGACCCCCTGAACAGTCAACAGGATAGCAGGGATTAAAATCATTGAAAATCTGTATGACTCACCTACATCTTTCACAACAAATACTCTTAAGACTATCTTTTTTTCAGTTGGGTTAGGGCTCACAATGGCCTTTCCGTCAAACTCCAGCAGCATCGTGGGCCGTCAGGGACAAGTAATAACTCACTCCGCCCTTGGACAGGCGTGACGTAATAGACATTGAAATTCTCATTGTTTAGTGTACATGAATGAACCCCAAATAATCACAGTTTAATTGAAGTTCCAAAGCATTTTGAAGTTGCGGAAGTGTTGTCCAACAGACTGAAGCTGTTGGGCATGTGGAGTCCAGACAGCCAAGTTCTGGCATCTTGGATGTGTTTTTGCTCCAAGAAGATGTAAAGTTTTACAGCTTTGAAGGGGTTCATGATAAAATCTTGTAAGTTTACAGAAATGGATTATTCAGAATTTCTGAACATCTTGCTGTGACCCGGATTCGAACCGGGGTTGCTACGGCCACAACGCAGAGTACTAACCACTATACGATCACAGCTGAGAAGGGATGGTGGTCATAGTTCTAGTCTTTGTTGCTCTCCAGGTGTTTTTTGTCAGAACACAGTTGCACCTCAAGAACAGTAGAAATGCTAAGTTTGTTGTCTTCGTACACACATGTAGGAGAGACACATTTTCACATCACAATCACAGCAGGTGACCACTCTGGTCTTTCATTCACAATATTTTTGCCCCTTTTAGTCAAAAACATTGTTCCATTCTCTCTTTACTTAGTATCAGCCTAACAGCGGCATGTGGGTAGAAACTGGCTTTAATCACCATACAGAAAACACCATAGAGATCTTGGTACACCCAGGTGTGAGACAAGAAAACCAACTCTTTACTGAGTCTGAAATTGACACCAAAATGAAGACAAAAATAACAGGCTCATTTCCACCATGCCTTCCCATGTGTCCAAGGGTCCTTGGGCAAGACATTAAATCCAGTTTTTGTCCTGGTCGTTTAAGGTTGGTGCCAATATTTAGCAATGTGTGAATGTGTGTGTCTATTGGGGAATGGGACTGTGAATTTAAAGCAAGCCTCCTAGGAAGGTAGTAAAGCACTGCATAAGTAGCATATGCTGCTAACTATTTATTCAGATTTTCACCGGTAGAAGAATCTGACAGTGAGATCAATTCAAATGCACAGAATTGTGTGTTGCTGCTACACTTGGATGGGAACTTGGTGACTAAAGGCCATAGATGTTTAAAGCTAAAGCCATGTGCACCTGTACGGTTGCTGTAGCTTTTTGGGTTATCCATGCCCATGGATGGTCATAGAGAGGAGTGGCTGCATTCATAAGGAGAGTACAGGTTTGTTTGAGAGTTCCCTTTAGGCTTGTTGAAAGCAGAAACTATGATTGTTGTGCGTATGGTAAGTGTTTTGTGAGGTATTCTCTTGTAAGTTGATGTACAGATGATGCTGTTGTACGGAGCTCCTAAGCCATATTCTAATTATAGCACAATTTTGACCTTCAGTTACATAGGCCTTTGCAGCAAAAAAAATACGCAACCCTGGACGGTCAGCACAAGGAACATGCACTGATCACATGAAGAGCCCCTGAACAGTCAACAGGATAGCAGGGATTAAAACCATTGAAAATCTGTATGACTTACCTACAACTTTCACAACAAATACTCTTAAGACTATCTTTTTTTCAGTTGGGTTAGGGCTCACAATGGCCTTTCCGTCCAGCTCCAGCAGCAGCATCGTAGGCCGTCAGGGACAAGTAATAACTCACTCCGCCCTTGGACAGGCGTGACGTAATAGACATTGAAATTCTCGTTGTTTAGCGTACATGAAGGAATCCAAAATAATGACGGTTTAATTGAAGTTCCAAAGCATTTTGAAGTTGTGGAAGTGTTGTCCAACAGACTGAAGCTGTTGGGCATGTGGAGTCCAGACAGCCAAGTTCTGGCATCTTGGATGTGTTTTTGCTCCAAGAAGATGTAAAGTTTTACAGCTTTGAAGGAGTTCATGATAAAATCTTGTAAGTTTACAGAACGCGATCATTCAGATTTTCTGAACATCCTGCTGGGACCCGGATTCGAACCGGGGTTGCTGCGGCCACAACGCAGAGTACTAACCACTATACGATCACAGCCGAGAGGTGATGGTGGTCACAGTTCTAGTCTTTGTTGCTCTCTAGGGCTTTTTTGTCAGAACACAGTTGGACCTCAAGAACAGCAGAAATGCTAAGTTTTTTGTCTTCATACACACATATAGGAGAGACACATTTTCACATCACAATCACAGCAGTTGGGTTAGGGCTCACAGCAAACTTACATCTAACCTTAACCATTCTTCCAGGTCCGTGATGCAAAGAAAAAGGTTCTGGTAGGGATGGGAATAGAAGCCCCATGAAGCCTCATTGGGTTTTATGTTATTGTGCCGGATAAATGAACCACCCATTCAGGGCTTCGAAACCACACAGAACAGCAGCATCTGGTGGCGGACTGGATGTATATTGAAATATGTTTCAACAAAGCTCCTTGTAACACTTCAATGTGGAAATAATGATGAAAAAACGTAAAAAAGAAAAATGTACATGTGATGAGAAGAGAAGTGTTTGACACAGCAAAATACATGTCACATGAAGAACAAAATACACGCAAAAACAATATGGATATTGCCAGATTTAATCCTGGAGTCTCTGGAAGTGTATGCCATTGACTATTCCACTAAGCTATCTCTAACCACAAGAAAACGGTGTGCCATCATATATTCATCGCAGTGGTTTTTTTTTGATACACAGCATTCATGATGTAGTGTTTTATTAGGAAAACCCGAGTTGAAATGATCCTGAGCCACAGAACGTTTTTAATAGGAGCCATGGTATAGTGCAGTGAACTGACGCTGATTCCAATACAGGGGAAACAATGGAACTGGTCGGGAAACGTTCAGGATTCATTTCGCATTTCTAGATAGGGCTACTACTGTTCAAAACACAAGTGACATCTGAAGCGTGGTTCGACCAAACGAATCATTTGGCGCGTCATTCTTCATCCACCACGTGATCTGCGCTAGTTGACACACGACCCGAAACACTGTGCCGAAACACTCTGTTTCATGAAGGTCAACCGCGCGCCGAAGCGTTGTGTCAAACGAGCCATCCCTAGGTTCAGCACTGGCCTCTCGTATTTACAAATTATCTGCGAATAGTCACTTTCTTAATAAAACTCTACATTGATGACCCAAACTATTATGTTAGCATCCACCTCACACTTCCCAGCCTGTTTTCTTTCTATTAAAATGTGATAACCAATCTGTGCAAGACAATTCCTCTTGATCGTAAAATTTTACTGTCGTAATTTTTGCGGTTGATTGTAAAACCTGTGCCAGTATGTCACGTGACCGTCAACCCAGTAATACATATCAATGGTGACTGCTTTCATGCTACTGAGCAGCATCCTGCACCTATGGCATTGTGATTTTATGAAGGGGGCAGTTCTGCTCCGGTCCATATGTACTATTTAACCTGTTTTAAACTCTTACCTTTTCAACTCCACTCCACAAGTGGCCAGGATAGGCTCCGGCAGCCCCGTGACCCCGAAACGGAAAAACGGTACAGAAGAAAATGAATACCTTTTCAAATAATGTAGGACTTTAAACATTTGGAATATAAACTGTGAAAAAGAGAGAATCAAACTCTTAAAGTTTTTGTGGGTGGCTCTCAAAAGAGCCGTTGTTTGTCCGTCCTTGGAGGACAGAAAACCCCATTCTGGAGGTGCCATGGGTCTGCTCCCTCTGCAGGAAAGTGGATCATGAAGGAGTCTCTCAGCTGGAGAGCCTCTCTGTTGGCAGCAACCTATTTTATCTCGTGCAGCAGCTCGTCTTCAGTTACCACAGCCTCATCACTGCAGGTTCCTGTGGTGCTGAAGACTTGATGAAGCTGTGCCGAACACGAGAACTTCCCACTCTGCTGTGGATCTTCAGTCAGGCGTCAATACAGACCCCACTGTGGAGAGAGCATCCAGAAGGATTTCTTCACTAGCAGCCGGGCTGGTGAGAGGACGTAGTTAAATATGCACCTCTATTGAAAAAGGAGGCGCCCAGGGAATGACTGTATCCGGTTTCTCTGCAGTGGGAATGTCTCTTCTGCCACAAAGACACGGGGAAGGAGTTTTTTGTTTGTGTTTTGGGGGTATTGGGGACTCATTGGAGATAGACGATTGAATGATCCAATGTGAAGCGTCTAACCAAAGGGGGATAAAGCCAGTGTCCCACTGTGGCTCGTCCTGCCCCATCATCGACCACCAACAAGCAACCAAAGCCTCAAGAGGAAGTGCAGAAAAAGTTCCTTTGCTCTGGGGGGCCTTCAGGACAACATGCTTGCTATCCACTGCCCCACTGGCC
This sequence comes from Oryzias latipes, assembly GCF_053564925.1. NCBI lineage: Eukaryota > Metazoa > Chordata > Actinopteri > Beloniformes > Adrianichthyidae > Oryzias > Oryzias latipes. The sequence goes on from NC_136238.1 coordinate 20,194,567, forward strand.
ACTGCCTCAGAGCAATTAAAAGCCACAAGACAAGAACTCACTAGTCTGGCTCCAGGGTGGGGGCACTGGTAACTCTTATTGGGGGGAGTAGGTGGATCTAGTAATGAAAAGGTTTTTGTTTGAATCACCCTTAGTCTGGCCCGTCTCCCAGGACCAGTTTGAGGTGGAACACCACCCAGGTACTGGCTCCTTGGATCATTCGGGCTCGCAAACCACTCCACCACGATAAGGTGGCGATTCAGGGAGGGGATATTTATCAGTCGCTAGCCAATCACTGACAATTACTGTGGGGAAACTGAAATGCTGGGAGAAAACCCACAAGACTGCCCGGCTTTAATTTGGTTCATTATCTAAATATCTTGGTGACTGATTTATTTATATATGCATGTATGTATGTATGTATGTATGTATGTATGTATGTATGTATGTATGTATGTATGTATGTATGTATGTATGTATGTATGTATGTATGTATGTATGTATGTATGTATGTATGTATGTATGTATGTATGTATGTATGTGTGCATGTGTGCATGTGTGAATGTATTTATTTATATATTTACATATTTATTTATATATTATATATATATTTACTCTTTTGTTTTTTATTATATTTTATTTTGTATTTTTTTATTTATTCGTTATCAATTACTTATTATATAATTGGTTTGTAAATATTTTATTATTATTATTATTGTTTTTATTATTGTTTTTATTATATTTTTACTATTACTAACTACTATTTCTACTATTATTACTATCAGTTTTAGCCACATGCAGCACAGACAGCCGAACAGAGAGAGAAGGCGTAGATGCAGAAAGCGAGGGCAGATGGCGCCCTTAGCCTCTAAATCACTATTAGAAGTCTTTTTTAGAATCTAGGGAAAGCCAGAGCACCCGGAGAGAACCCACTAATGCACAAAAGAACACAAAAACTATTTTTCATATAGTGATTACCTTATTACCCTTGTGCTATTCAAGGCACTTTAAAGTTGGTTTACTGAGGGCTCTGTATTTATATTTGCATGTTTGGCCATAAATCTCTTTTCATATTTTGTTTAAGAACTTTATCTCTATATATTTTTGGATATTTCATGGATCACTATTTTTTGCTCTAAAACAATCTCTTTATGTAGATATATTCATGAGTCTATCTTTCTATCTTTGTTGTCTACGACAATATATCCTAACATATTTGCATATTTGTATATAAATTAATTTTGTTAGTGTTATATTTATACTTTTTAAAACAAAGATCAAGAGAAACTTCAGGTCAAACATAGATAAACTAACTAAATGAATATATGAATAATATATAAAAACAAAGACTTACAAATATTTATCAACTTCAGACATGTTTCTCTACTTCCAAATAAAAAATAAATCTTAAAATGAATATATGACAACTTATATTTATCTTAGTAAAAACACTAACAATTTGTAATATTAAATAAAATAATATAAATACATGTAGAAAACCTGTCACACCTTTTTATTACAAAATTACTTATATTCCTACTAGCTAATGTTATCTAATATTTACACCTATGCATTGCTGCTTGCATTGGAGCTGACTTTAACGGCTGCTTCTTCTGACTGAACCCAACTGAACTGATGTGGTGGATTCACTTTCAGTGTGTCTAGCAGTTGAGAAGAGGCGTCCGGCTTTGCTTTAGGGCAAATGCTCTTAGTTTTTCTTCTCTTCGTGGTTTTCTGAGGTGCAGCTCCAATGGTAAAGATAGTCTTCTGAGGTTCTAACAACAAGGAGGCTTTTACTTTGTCCGATGTCGAGACTTTCTTTGCAAAAGAACTTTGTAGTTGGCAAGACTTTTCCTGAGGTGCACACCCACTTGATTTAGCCTGGCTGCTGACTTTAACGGCTGCTTCTTCTGACTGAACCCAACTGAACTGATGTGGTGGATTCACTTTCAGTGTGTCTAGCAGTTGAGAAGAGGCGTCCGGCTTTGCTTTAGGGCTAATGGTCTTATTTTTTCCTCTCTTATTGGTCGTTTTCTTAGGTGCAGCTCCAATAGTAAACATACTTTTTTGTGATTCCAAACAAGCTGAGGCTGTTATTTGGTTCAATCCAGAGGCACTTTTAGGTCTATCAAATTCCGTCTGGATTGAGGTCTTCTGTTGAGGTGCACACACAATTGTCTCTGCTTGGTTGCTGATTCTATTGGTCGCTAAGTTGGACAGAAAGACCATCTCTACCACCTGAATTTCAAGATTTTCTCTTTTCTCCTTTTGTTTTCCAATTTGATCTTCCATGTGTGAATTTAGATTGTTGATTTCAAGCAGTTGTTTTGTGACCATTTCTGTCTCTTCTAAAGCTGTCTTGTAACCCTTTGAGTAGCTTGGTTTCTTTTCCACCTTGAGGAATTCTGTCACATTTTGGATCTTCTCCTCAAGTTCTCTGATTTCCTTTCGCCTCTCTTGTCTAATGTGCCGCTCCTGCTCAATACTTTTTTCAGAAAACAACCAGTCTTCATCAGCTTTAAGTGCCTCCTGCTCATATTTCTTGAGGAGGTCCAGTTTTTTTGCGATGTTCCTTTCCCTCTTAGCTAAACAGCTTTTTAGCTTATTGCGCTGTGAGATCAATCCATTAAGATCGTTGACGTCAGTTTCTTCTTGAGACTCCTCTGATAGTGAGTCTTCTGAATCAGAATCACTTGAATTGTCATCCTCACTATCTGAATCAGAGGGTCCAAATGGATATTCTCTGGGGGTGGGAGAGTCCAGACTGTGCTCATCGGTCTGCTCATCAGTGTAGCTGTTGTCAGGGGACATTGAGTAGTAAAACTCCAGATCACCTTCAAAGTCACTCTGACTACATTTCCTGTCGCCATCAGAGATTTGAGATGAATTGTCTTGAGAGTCCAGACTGTGCTCATGGGTGTAGCTATTGTCAGGGGACATCATATTGTTGACCTCCAGATCAGCTTCAAAGTCACTCTGACTACATTGCCTGTCACCATCAGAGATTTGAGATGAATTGTGTTGGGGGATGAGAGAGTCCTGACTGGTCTCCTCTCTGGAACTTTCCTCGGGGAAGACAATCATGTTATAAAAGTCGTCGTCCAGGACGATGTCACTCTCATTTTCAACAATATCGGACCAGAGTTTTTTAACTTTTTCTTCCTGTTGCCTCATTTTTCTCATTCTTGATAGCTGATTTGTTTTCTTTGTGTCTTCTTGAGTTGAAGGAATACTAATCTCTGGGGAGTATTTATGCATTTAAATCCCATCATGCCATGATGTAAAATGACATCATTGCATGTCATCATTTGATGATATGATGTAATATTATCAAAGGATGACATCATATTATGTCATCCTTTGATGATGTAGTCATTGAATGATGTCATCACTGAATGATGTCATCACTGAATCACAGTACTGTTTTCAGAATTTCCCCCCGTCTTCTATGCAGGATCTTCAAAGACGGAGAACCACAACCCACCTAAACCTCTGCCACAGTTGAAGAATGTCCGTCATTGATCCTTTCTCATCAAAAATCCTCCTGAACATTTCTGATGCTTTCTGAAACATTCATTGAAGAGCATTGGAAGATTTCTCAACATAAAGGTTTTTTCTCTCAAAGCAATAGATTGAACCGTATCGTACTTTATAACACACATTAGGAGTTCTATTCTGTGCCTTAAAACAAGGAGCATGAGAGGTCCCACATCGCGATTTGAGCGACGGGCAATTCGCCACTTCCAGTGCTATCTTCTTCCAGAAGTGGCCAGTTTCATCCATCATTCAATCATCCGGATGATAGTTACATCTATTCTCCGTGATAATCTTCCTCAGTGTATCACCTGCAGATTTGGTTGTTGTTTTCTAAATCCTCCCTGAATTCATAACCAAAGAAATAACTTTTAACATGAACCCAAGTGTGGAGTAAATTTGTTTTGGATGAGAAAACAGAAATTTCTGCACAATTACAGAATATAACGTTGTTATAACTTGTTCTTTCAACTATGTGAGGTTATCCAAATATATTTTTCCTTGCCAGTTTTTATCAATTATAAAACTTTTTTTTTTCAACTGAGAATGATCTTGGAGATCTTGACAAGCTGGAGCCTCAGAGTTGTACAATAAAAAAATATATGTTATGTTTGTTTCTCTTTTTTTGGATTTTTCTCAAAGGCAGATGACCAATAAATAAAATGTCAAAAGTCTGAGGTGAGAGAGCAGAAAATAAAACCAACTAAGAGTCCAATACGAGAGATCAACCTGACTCTTCACTCTTTTCCTGCGCAGCAACGGGTGCATGAGTGTGCACTGCGGATTAGATGGATTTTAGGGCAATGTAGAAAATCTTTCAGTGATGTGACGTTTAGAAAAGAGTGCTTGAGTGCTGCTGCAGAGATTTTCCTGGAAGGCAGACACAAAAATATGAACTCACTAACAAAATTAAGCCAATCCCAAAGTCAGCCACCTCCACTATCAGAAGATCAAAAATATTAGCAGTTGATGTGTTGTCACAGCTTGAGGATGCTTTGCAGAGAGTAGAAAGCATCTTATTAGAAATTGATGAGTCCACAGATGTCGCAGATAAGGCCCAACTTTTGGTCTATGTGGGATTTGTTCACAAACAAACCAAAGCATATTTCAAAACAAATATTCCAAAGACTATATTTTTTTCAGTTGGGTTAGGGCTCACAATGGCCTTTCCGTCCAACTCCAGCAGCATCGTGGGCCGTCAGGGACAAGTAATAACTCACTCCGCCCTTGGACAGGCGTGACGTAATAGACATTGAAAATCTCGTTGTTTAGTGTACATGAATGAACCCCAAATAATCACAGTTTAATTGAAGTTCCAAAGCATTTTGAAGTTGCGGAAGTGTTGTCCAACAGACTGAAGCTGTTGGGCATGTGGAGTCCAGACAGCCAAGTTCTGGCATCTTGGATGTGTTTTTGCTCCAAGAAGATGTAAAGTTTTACAGCTTTGAAGGGGTTCATGATAAAATCTTGTAAGTTTACAGAAAGGGATTATTCTGAATTTCTGAACATCTTGCTGTGACCTGGATTCGAACCGGGGTTGCTGCGGCCACAACGCAGAGTACTAACCACTATACGATCACAGCTGAGAAGGGATGGTGGTCATAGTTCTAGTCTTTGTTGCTCTCCAGGGCTTTTTTGTCAGAACACAGTTGGACCTCATGAACAGTAGAAATGCTAAGTTTGTTGTCTTCATACACACATATAGGAGAGACACATTTTCACATCACAATCACAGCAGGTGACCACTCTGGTCTTTCATTCACAATACTTTTGCCCCTTTTAGTCAAAAACATTGTTCCATTCTCTCTTTACTTAGTATCAGCCTAACAGCGGCATGTGGGTAGAAACTGGCTTCAATAACCACACAGAAAACACCATAGAGATCTTGGTACACCAAGGTGTGAGACAAGAAAACCAACCTTCAAGAAGAAGACTCTATCACAACAGCTGTCTTTACTGAGTCTGAAAGTGACACCAAAATGAAGACAAAAATAACAGGCTCATTTCCACCATGCCTTCCCATGTGTCCAAGGGTCCTTGGGCAAGACATTAAATCCAGTTTTTGTCCTGGTCGTTTAAGGTTGGCGCCAATATTTAGCAATGTGTGAATGTGTGTGTCTATTGGGGAATGGGACTGTGAATTTAAAGCAAGCCTCCTAGGAAGGTAGTAAAGCACTGCATAAGTAGCATCTGCTGCTAACTATTTATTCAGATTTTCACCGGTAGAAGAATCTGACAGTGAGATCAATTCAAATGCACAGAATTGTGTGTTGCTGTGACACTTGGATGGGAACTTGGTGACTAAAGGCCATAGATGTTTAAAGCTAAAGCCATGTGCACCTGTACGGTTACTGTGGCTTTTTGGGTTATCCATGCCCATGGATGGTCGTAGAGAGGAGTGGCTGCATTCATAAGGAGAGTACAGGTGTGTTTGAGAGTTCCCTTTAGGCTTGTTGAAAGCAGAAGCTATGATTGTTATGCGTATGGTAAGTGTTTTGTGAAGTATTCTCTTGTAAGTTGATGTACAGATGATGCTGTTGTACGGAGCTCCTAAGCCATATTCTAATTATAGCACAATTTTGACCTTCAGTTACATAGGCCTTTGCAGCAAAAAAAATACGCAACCCTGGACGGTCAGCACAAGGAACATGCACTGATCACATGAAGAGCCCCTGAACAGTCAACAGGATAGCAGGGATTAAAACCATTGAAAATCTGTATGACTTACCTACATCTTTCAAAACAAATACTCTTAAGACTATCTTTTTTTCAGTTGGGTTAGGGCTCACAATGGCCTTTCCGTCCAACTCCAGCAGCATCGTAGGCCGTCAGGGACAAGTAATAACTCACTCCGCCCTTGGACAGGCGTGACGTAATAGACATTGAAATTCTCATTGTTTAGTGTACATGAATGAACCCCAAATAATCAAAGTTTAATTGAAGTTCCAAAGCATTTTGAAGTTGCGGAAGTGTTGTCCAACAGACTGAAGCTGTTGGGCATGTGGAGTCCAGACAGCCAAGTTCTGGCATCTTGGATGTGTTTTTGCTCCAAGAAGATGTAAAGTTTTACAGCTTTGAAGGGGTTCATGATAAAATCTTGTAAGTTTACAGAAAGGGATTATTCTGAATTTCTGAACATCTTGCTGTGACCCGGATTCGAACCGGGGTTGCTGCGGCCACAACGCAGAGTACTAACCACTATACGATCACAGCTGAGAAGGGATGGTGGTCATAGTTCTAGTCTTTGTTGCTCTCCAGGGCTTTTTTGTCAGAACACAGTTGGACCTCATGAACAGTAGAAATGCTAAGTTTGTTGTCTTCATACACACATATAGGAGAGACACATTTTCACATCACAATCACAGCAGGTGACCACTCTGGTCTTTCATTCACAATACTTTTGCCCCTTTTAGTCAAAAACATTGTTCCATTCTCTCTTTACTTAGTATCAGCCTAACAGCGGCATGTGGGTAGAAACTGGCTTCAATAACCACACAGAAAACACCATAGAGATCTTGGTACACCAAGGTGTGAGACAAGAAAACCAACCTTCAAGAAGAAGACTCTATCACAACAGCTGTCTTTACTGAGTCTGAAAGTGACACCAAAATGAAGACAAAAATAACAGGCTCATTTCCACCACACCTTCCCATGTGTCCAAGGGTCCTTGGGCAAGACATTAAATCCAGTTTTTGTCCTGGTCGTTTAAGGTTGGCGCCAATATTTAGCAATGTGTGAATGTGTGTGTCTATTGGGGAATGGGACTGTGAATTTAAAGCAAGCCTCCTAGGAAGGTAGTAAAGCACTGCATAAGTAGCATCTGCTGCTAACTATTTATTCAGATTTTCACCGGTAGAAGAATCTGACAGTGAGATCAATTCAAATGCACAGAATTGTGTGTTGCTGTGACACTTGGATGGGAACTTGGTGACTAAAGGCCATAGATGTTTAAAGCTAAAGCCATGTGCACCTGTACGGTTACTGTGGCTTTTTGGGTTATCCATGCCCATGGATGGTCGTAGAGAGGAGTGGCTGCATTCATAAGGAGAGTACAGGTGTGTTTGAGAGTTCCCTTTAGGCTTGTTGAAAGCAGAAGCTATGATTGTTATGCGTATGGTAAGTGTTTTGTGAAGTATTCTCTTGTAAGTTGATGTACAGATGATGCTGTTGTACGGAGCTCCTAAGCCATATTCTAATTATAGCACAATTTTGACCTTCAGTTAAATAGGCCTTTGCAGCAAAAAAAATACGCAACCCTGGACGGTCAGCACAAGGAACATGCACTGATCACATGAAGAGCCCCTGAACAGTCAACAGGATAGCAGGGATTAAAACCATTGAAAATCTGTATGACTTACCTACATCTTTCAAAACAAATACTCTTAAGACTATCTTTTTTTCAGTTGGGTTAGGGCTCACAATGGCCTTTCCGTCCAACTCCAGCAGCATCGTAGGCCGTCAGGGACAAGTAATAACTCACTCCGCCCTTGGACAGGCGTGACGTAATAGACATTGAAATTCTCATTGTTTAGTGTACATGAATGAACCCCAAATAATCACAGTTTAATTGAAGTTCCAAAGCATTTTGAAGTTGCGGAAGTGTTGTCCAACAGACTGAAGCTGTTGGGCATGTGGAGTCCAGACAGCCAAGTTCTGGCATCTTGGATGTGTTTTTGCTCCAAGAAGATGTAAAGTTTTACAGCTTTGAAGGGGTTCATGATAAAATCTTGTAAGTTTACAGAAAGGGATTATTCTGAATTTCTGAACATCTTGCTGTGACCCGGATTCGAACCGGGGTTGCTGCGGCCACAACGCAGAGTACTAACCACTATACGATCACAGCTGAGAAGGGATGGTGGTCATAGTTCTAGTCTTTGTTGCTCTCCAGGGCTTTTTATGTCAGAACACAGTTGGACCTCATGAACAGTAGAAATGCTAAGTTTGTTGTCTTCATACACACATATAGGAGAGACACATTTTCACATCACAATCACAGCAGGTGACCACTCTGGTCTTTCATTCACAATACTTTTGCCCCTTTTAGTCAAAAACATTGTTCCATTCTCTCTTTACTTAGTATCAGCCTAACAGCGGCATGTGGGTAGAAACTGGCTTCAATAACCACACAGAAAACACCATAGAGATCTTGGTACACCAAGGTGTGAGACAAGAAAACCAACCTTCAAGAAGAAGACTCTATCACAACAGCTGTCTTTACTGAGTCTGAAAGTGACACCAAAATGAAGACAAAAATAACAGGCTCATTTCCACCACACCTTCCCATGTGTCCAAGGGTCCTTGGGCAAGACATTAAATCCAGTTTTTGTCCTGGTCGTTTAAGGTTGGCGCCAATATTTAGCAATGTGTGAATGTGTGTGTCTATTGGGGAATGGGACTGTGAATTTAAAGCAAGCCTCCTAGGAAGGTAGTAAAGCACTGCATAAGTAGCATCTGCTGCTAACTATTTATTCAGATTTTCACCGGTAGAAGAATCTGACAGTGAGATCAATTCAAATGCACAGAATTGTGTGTTGCTGTGACACTTGGATGGGAACTTGGTGACTAAAGGCCATAGATGTTTAAAGCTAAAGCCATGTGCACCTGTACGGTTACTGTGGCTTTTTGGGTTATCCATGCCCATGGATGGTCGTAGAGAGGAGTGGCTGCATTCATAAGGAGAGTACAGGTGTGTTTGAGAGTTCCCTTTAGGCTTGTTGAAAGCAGAAGCTATGATTGTTATGCGTATGGTAAGTGTTTTGTGAAGTATTCTCTTGTAAGTTGATGTACAGATGATGCTGTTGTACGGAGCTCCTAAGCCATATTCTAATTATAGCACAATTTTGACCTTCAGTTACATAGGCCTTTGCAGCAAAAAAAATACGCAACCCTGGACGGTCAGCACAAGGAACATGCACTGATCACATGAAGAGCCCCTGAACAGTCAACAGGATAGCAGGGATTAAAACCATTGAAAATCTGTATGACTTACCTACATCTTTCAAAACAAATACTCTTAAGACTATCTTTTTTTCAGTTGGGTTAGGGCTCACAATGGCCTTTCCGTCCAACTCCAGCAGCATCGTAGGCCGTCAGGGACAAGTAATAACTCACTCCGCCCTTGGACAGGCGTGACGTAATAGACATTGAAATTCTCGTTGTTTAGTGTACATGAATGAACCCCAAATAATCACAGTTTAATTGAAGTTCCAAAGCATTTTGAAGATGCGGAAGTGTTGTCCAACAGACTGAAGCTGTTGGGCATGTGGAGTCCAGACAGCCAAGTTCTGGCATCTTGGATGTGTTTTTGCTCCAAGAAGATGTAAAGTTTTACAGCTTTGAAGGGGTTCATGATAAAATCTTGTAAGTTTACAGAAATGGATTATTCAGAATTTCTGAACATCTTGCTGTGACCCGGATTCGAACCGGGGTTGCTACGGCCACAACGCAGAGTACTAACCACTATACGATCACAGCTGAGAAGGGATGGTGGTCATAGTTCTACTCTTTGTTGCTCTCCAGGTGTTTTTTGTCAGAACACAGTTGGACCTCAAGAACATTAGAAATGCTAAGTTTGTTGTCTTCATACACACATGTAGGAGAGACACATTTTCACATCACAATCACAGCAGGTGACCACTCTGGTCTTTCATTCACAATACTTTTGCCCCTTTTAGTCAAAAACATTGTTCCATTCTCTCTTTACTTAGTATCAGCCTAACAGCGGCATGTGGGTAGAAACTGGCTTTAATCACCATACAGAAAACACCATAGAGATCTTGGTACACCAATGTGTGAGACAAGAAAACCAACCTTCAAGAAGAAGACTCTATCATTGCCGCTGTCTTTACTGGGTCTGAAAGTGACACCAAAATGAAGACAAAAACAACAGGCTCATTTCCACCATGCCTTCCCATGTGTCCAAGGGTCCTTGGGCAAGACATTAAATCCTGTTTTTGTCCTGGTCGTTTAAGGTTGGCGCCAATATTTAGCAATGTGTGAATGTGTGTGTCTATTAGGGAATGGGACTGTGAATTTAAAGCAAGCCTTCTAGGAAGGTAGTAAAGCACTGCATAAGTAGCATATGCTGCTAACTATTTATTTAGATTTTCACCGGTAGAAGAATCAGACAGTGAGATCAATTCAAATGCACAGAATTGTGTGTTGCTGTGACACTTGGATGGGAACTTGGTGAATAAAGGCCATAGATGTTTAAAGCTAAAGCCATGTGCACCTGTACGGTTGCTGTGGCTTTTTGGGTTATCCATGCCCATGGATGGTCTGTACGGTTACTGTGGCTTTTTGGGTTATCCATGCCCATGGATGGTCGTAGAGAGGAGTGGCTGCATTCATAAGGAGAGTTCAGGTGTGTTTGAGAGTTCCCTTTAGGCTTGTTGAAAGCAGAAGCTATGATTGTTGTGCGTATGGTAAGTGTTTTGTGAAGTATTCTCTTGTAAGTTGATGTACAGATGATGCTGTTGTACGGAGCTCCTAAGCCATATTCTAATTATAGCACAATTTTGACCTTCAGTTACATATGCCTTTGCAGCAAAAAAAATACGCAACCCTGGACGGTCAGCACAAGGAACATGCACTGATCACATGAAGAGCCCCTGAACAGTCAACAGGATAGCAGGGATTAAAATCATTGAAAATTTGTATGACTCACCTACATCTTTCACAACAAATACTCTTAAGACTATCTTTTTTTCAGTTGGGTTAGGACTCACAATGGCCTTTCCGTCCAACTCCAGCAGCATCGTGGGCCGTCAGGGACAAGTAATAACTCACTCCGCCCTTGGACAGGCGTGACGTAATAGACATTGAAATTCTCGTTGTTTAGTGTACATGAAGGAATCCAAAATAATGACAGTTTAATTGAAGTTCCAAAGCATTTTGAAGTTGTGGAAGTGTTGTCCAACAGACTGAAGCTGTTGGGCATGTGGAGTCCAGACAGCCAAGTTCTGGCATCTTGGATGTGTTTTTGCTCCAAGAAGATGTAAAGTTTTACAGCTTTGAAGGAGTTCATGATAAAATCTTGTAAGTTTACAGAACGGGATCATTCAGATTTTCTGAACATCCTGCTGTGACCCGGATTTGAACCGGGGTTGCTGCGGCCACAACGCAGAGTACTAACCACTATACGATCACAGCTGAGAAGTGATGGTGGTCACAGTTCTAGTCTTTGTTGCTCTCTAGGGCTTTTTTGTCAGAACACAAATGGACCTCAAGAACAGCAGAAATGCTAAGTTTTTTGTCTTCATACACACATATAGGAGAGACACATTTTCACATCACAATCTCAGCAGTTGGGTTAGGGCTCACAGCAAACTTACATCTAACCTTAACCATTCTTCCAGGTCCGTGATGCAAAGAAAAAGGTTCTGGTAGGGATGGGAATAGAAGCCCCATGAAGCCTCATTGGGTTTTATGTTATTGTGCCGGATAAATGAACCACCCATTCAGGGCTTCGAAACCACACAGAACAGCAGCATCTGGTGGCGGACTGGATGTATATTGAAATATGTTTCAACAAAGCTCCTTGTAACACTTCAATGTGGAAATAATGATGAAAAAACGTAAAATAGAAAAATGTACATGTGATGAGAAGAGAAGTGTTTGACACAGCAAAATACATGTCACATGAAGAACAAAATACACGCAAAAACAATATGGATATTGCCAGATTTAATCCTGGAGTCTCTGGAAGTGTATGCCATTGACTATTCCTCTAAGCTATCTCTAACCACAAGAAAACGGTGTGCCATCATATATTCATCGCAGTGTTTTTTTTTTGATACACAGCATTCATGATGTAGTGTTTTATTAGGAAAAACCGAGTTGAAATGATCCTGAGCCACAGAACGTTTTTAATAGGAGCGAGCCATGGTATAGTGCAGTGAACTGACGCTGATTCCAATACAGGGGAAACAATGGAACTGGTCGGGAAACGTTCAGGATTCATTTCGCATTTCTAGATAGGGCTACTACTGTTCAAAACACAAGTGACATCTGAAGCGTGGTTCGACCAAACGAATCATTTGGCGCGTCATTCTTCATCCACCACGTGATCTGCGCTAGTTGACACACGACCCGAAACACTGTGCCAAAACACTCTGTTTCATGAAGGTCAACCGCGCGCCGAAGCGTTGTGTCAAACGAGCCATCCCTAGGTTCAGCACTGGCCTCTCGTATTTACAAATTATCTGCGAATAGTCACTTTCTTAATAAAACTCTACATTAATGACCCAAACTATTATGCTAGCATCCACCTCAAACTTCCCAGCCTGTTTTCTTTCTATTAAAATGTGATAACCAATCTGTGCAAGACAATTCCTCTTGATCATAAAATTTTGCTGTCGTAATTTTTGCGGTTGATTGTAAAACATGTGCCAGTATGTCACGTGACCGTCAACCCAGTAATACATATCAATGGTGACTGCTTTCATGCTACTGAGCAGCATCCTGCACCTATGACATTGTGATTTTATGAAGGGGGCAGTTCTGCTCCGGTCCATATGTACTATTTAACCCATTTTAAACTCTTACCTTTTCAACTCCACTCCACAAGTGGCCAGGATAGGCTCCGGCAGCCCCGTGACCCCGAAACGGAAAAACGGTACAGAAGAAAATGAATATCTTTTCAAATAATGTAGGACTTTAAACATTTGGAATATAAACTGTGAAAAAGAGAGAATCAAACTCTTAAAGTTTTTGTGGGTGGCTCTCAAAAGAGCCGTTGTTTGTCCGTCCTTGGAGGACAGAAAACCCCATTCTGGAGGTGCCATGGGTCTGCTCCCTCTGCAGGAAAGTGGATCATGAAGGAGTCTCTCAGCTGGAGAGCCTCTCTGTTGGCAGCAACCTATTTTATCTCGTGCAGCAGCTCGTCTTCAGTTACCACAGCCTCATCACTGCAGGTTCCTGTGGTGCTGAAGACTTGATGAAGCTGTGCAGAACACGAGAACTTCCCACTCTGCTGTGGATCTTCAGTCAGGCGTCAATACAGACCCCACTGTGGAGAGAGCATCCAGAAGGATTTCTTCACTAGCAGCCGGACTGGTGAGAGGACATAGTTAAATATGCACCTCTATTGAAAAAGGAGGCGCCCAGGGAATGACTGTATCCGGTTTCTCTGCAGTGGGAATGTCTCTTCTGCCACAAAGACACGGGGAAGGAGTTCTTTGTTTGTGTTTTGGGGGGATTGGGGACTCATTGGAGATAGACGATTGAATGATCCAATGTGAAGCGTCTAACCAAAGGGGGATAAAGCCAGTGTCCCACTGTGGCTCGTCCTGCCCCATCATCGACCACCAACAAGCAACCAAAGCCTCAAGAGGAAGTGCAGAAAAAGTTCCTTTGCTCTGGGGGGCCTTCAGGACAACATGCTTGCTATCCACTGCCCCACTGGCCACTGCCCCACTGGCCACTGCCCCACTGGCCACTGCCTCAGAGCAATTTAAAGCCACCAGACAAGAACTCACTAGTCTGGCTCCAGGGTGGGGGCACTGGTAACTCTTATTGGGGGGAGTAGGTGGATCTAGTAATGAAAAGGTTTTTGTTTGAATCGCCCTTAGTCTGGCCCGTCTCCCAGGACCAGTTTGAGGTGGAACACCACCCAGGTACTGGCTCCTTGGATCATTCGGGCTCGCAAACCACTCCACCACGATAAGGTGGCGATTCAGGGAGGGGATATTTATCAGTCGCTAGCCAATCACTAACAATTACTGTGGGGAAACTGAAATGCTGGGAGAAAACCCACAAGACTGCCCGGCTTTAATTTGGTTCATTATCTAAATATCTTGGTGACTGATTTATTTATATATGTATGTATGTATGTATGTATGTATGTATGTATGTATGTATGTATGTATGTATGTATGTATGTATGTATGTATGTATGTATGTATGTATGTATGTATGTATGTATGTATGTATGTATGTTTGTATGTGTGCATGTGTGCATGTGTGAATGTATTTATTTATATATTTACATATTTATTTATATATTTATATATGATATATATATTTACTCTTTTTTTTTATATTTTATTTTGAATTTTTTTATTTATTCGTTATCAATTACTTATTATATAATTGGTTTGTAAATATTTTATTATTATTATTCTTTTTATTATTGTTTTTATTATATTTTTACTATTACTAACTACTATTTCTACTATTATTACTATCAGTTTTAGCCACATGCAGCTCAGACAGCCGAACAGAGAGAGAAGGCGTAGATGCAGACAGCGAGGGCAGATGGCGCCCTTAGCCTCTAATTCACTATTAGAAGTCTTTTTTAGAATCTGGGGAAAGCCGGAGCACCCGGAGAGAACCCACTAATGCACAAAAGAACACAAAAACTATTTTTCATATAGTGATTACCTTATTACCCTTGTGCTATTCAAGGCACTTTAAAGTTGGTTTACTGAGGGCTCTGTATTTATATTTGCATGTTTGGCCATAAATCTCTTTTCATATTTTGTTTAAGAACTTTATCTCTATATATTTTTGGATATTTCATGGATCACTATTTTTTGCTCTAAAACAATCTCTTTATGTAGATATATTCATGAGTCTATCTTTCTATCTTTGTTGTCTACGACAATATATCCTAACATATTTGCATATTTGTATATAAATTAATTTTGTTAGTGTTATATTTATACTTTTTAAAACAAAGATCAAGAGAAACTTCAGGTCAAACATAGATAAACTAACTAAATGAATATATGAATAATATATAAAAACAAAGACTTACAAATATTTATCAACTTCAGACATGTTTCTCTACTTCCAAATAAAAAATAAATCTTAAAATGAATATATGACAACTTATATTTATCTTAGTAAAAACACTAACAATTTGTAATATTAAATAAAATAATATAAATACATGTAGAAAACCTGTCACACCTTTTTATTACAAAATTACTTATATTCCTACTAGCTAATGTTATCTAATATTTACACCTATGCATTGCTGCTTGCATTGGAGCTGACTTTAACGGCTGCTTCTTCTGACTGAACCCAACTGAACTGATGTGGTGGATTCACTTTCAGTGTGTCTAGCAGTTGAGAAGAGGCGTCCGGCTTTGCTTTAGGGCAAATGCTCTTAGTTTTTCTTCTCTTCGTGGTTTTCTGAGGTGCAGCTCCAATGGTAAAGATAGTCTTCTGAGGTTCTAACAACAAGGAGGCTTTTACTTTGTCCGATGTCGAGACTTTCTTTGCAAAAGAACTTTGTAGTTGGCAAGACTTTTCCTGAGGTGCACACCCACTTGATTTAGCCTGGCTGCTGACTTTAACGGCTGCTTCTTCTGACTGAACCCAACTGAACTGATGTGGTGGATTCACTTTCAGTGTGTCTAGCAGTTGAGAAGAGGCGTCCGGCTTTGCTTTAGGGCTAATGGTCTTATTTTTTCCTCTCTTATTGGTCGTTTTCTTAGGTGCAGCTCCAATAGTAAACATACTTTTTTGTGATTCCAAACAAGCTGAGGCTGTTATTTGGTTCAATCCAGAGGCACTTTTAGGTCTATCAAATTCCGTCTGGATTGAGGTCTTCTGTTGAGGTGCACACACAATTGTCTCTGCTTGGTTGCTGATTCTATTGGTCGCTAAGTTGGACAGAAAGACCATCTCTACCACCTGAATTTCAAGATTTTCTCTTTTCTCCTTTTGTTTTCCAATTTGATCTTCCATGTGTGAATTTAGATTGTTGATTTCAAGCAGTTGTTTTGTGACCATTTCTGTCTCTTCTAAAACTGTCGTGTAACCCTTTGAGTACCTTGGTTTCTTTTCCACCTTGAGGAATTCTGTCACATTTTGGATCTTCTCCTCAAGTTCTCTGATTTCCTTTCGCCTCTCTTGTCTAATGTGCCGCTCCTGCTCAATACTTTTTTCAGAAAACAACCAGTCTTCATCAGCCTTAAGTGCCTCCTGCTCATATTTCTTGAGGAGGTCCAGTTTTTTTGCGATGTTCCTTTCCCTCTTAGCTAAACAGCTTTTTAGCTTATTGCGCTGTGAGATCAATCCATTAAGATAGTTGACGTCAGTTTCTTCTTGAGACTCCTCTGATAGTGAGTCTTCTGAATCAGAATCACTTGAATTGTCATCCTCACTATCTGAATCAGAGGGTCCAAATGGATATTCTCTGGGGGTGGGAGAGTCCAGACTGTGCTCATCGGTCTGCTCATCAGTGTAGCTGTTGTCAGGGGACATTGAGTAGTAAAACTCCAGATCACCTTCAAAGTCACTCTGACTACATTTCCTGTCGCCATCAGAGATTTGAGATGAATTGTCTTGAGAGTCCAGACTGTGCTCATGGGTGTAGCTATTGTCAGGGGACATCATATTGTTGACCTCCAGATCAGCTTCAAAGTCACTCTGACTACATTGCCTGTCACCATCAGAGATTTGAGATGAATTGTGTTGGGGGATGAGAGAGTCCTGACTGGTCTCCTCTCTGGAACTTTCCTCGGGGAAGACAATCATGTTATAAAAGTCGTCGTCCAGGACGA
Source organism: Oryzias latipes (assembly GCF_053564925.1). Classification (NCBI taxonomy): domain Eukaryota; kingdom Metazoa; phylum Chordata; class Actinopteri; order Beloniformes; family Adrianichthyidae; genus Oryzias; species Oryzias latipes. The sequence goes on from NC_136238.1 coordinate 20,211,594, forward strand.
TGTCACTCTCATTTTCAACAATATCGGACCAGAGTTTTTTAACTTTTTCTTCCTGTTGCCTCATTTTTCTCATTCTTGATAGCTGATTTGTTTTCTTTGTGTCTTCTTGAGTTGAAGGAATACTAATCTCTGGGGAGTATTTATGCATTTAAATCCCATCATGCCATGATGTAAAATGACATCATTGCATGTCATCATTTGATGATATGATGTAATATTATCAAAGGATGACATCATATTATATCATCCTTTGATGATGTAGTCATTGAATGATGTCATCACTGAATGATGTCATCACTGAATCACAGTACTGTTTTCCGAATTTCCCCCGTCTTCAATGCAGGATCTTCAAAGAATGAGAACCACAACCCACCTAAACCTCTGCCACAGTTGAAGAATGTCCGTCATTGATCCTTTCTCATCAAAAATCCTCCTGAACATTTCTGAGGCTTTCTGAAACATTCATTGAAGAGCATTGGAAGATTTCTCAACATAAAGGTTTTTTCTCTCAAAGCAATAGATTGAACCGTATCGTACTTTATAACACACATTAGGAGTTCTATTCTGTGCCTTAAAACAAGGAGCATGAGAGGTCCCACATCGCAATTTGAGCGACGGGCAATTCGCCACTTCCAGTGCTATCGTCTTCCAGAAGTGGCCAGTTTCATCCATCATTCAATCATCCGGATGATAGTTACATCTATTCTCCGTGATAATCTTCCTCAGTGTATCACCTGCAGATTTGGTTGTTGTTTTCTCAATCCTCCCTGAATTCATAACCAAAGAAATAGCTTTTAACATGAACCCAAGTGTGGAGTAAATTTGTTTTGGATGAGAAAATTTCTGCACAATTACAGAATATAACGTTGTTATAACTTGTTCTTTCAACTATGTGAGGTTTTCCAAATATATTTTTCCTTGCCAGTTTTTATCAATTATAAAACTTTTTTTAAAGGTAATTCAACAGATTGGATTGCTGAAATTGTTTATATTTGATTTTATCCTACAGGGAATTGGGAACATCAAGTGAGAAGGATCTTGGAGATCTTGACAAGCTGGAGCCTCAGAGTTGTACAATAAAAAAATATATTTTATGTTTGTTTCTCTTTTTTTGGATTTTTCTCAAAGGCAGATGACCAATAAATAAAATGTCAAAAGTCTGAGGTGAGAGAGCAGAAAATAAAACCAACTAAGAGTCCAATACGAGAGATCAACCTGACTCTTCACTCTTTTCCTGCGCAGCAACGGGTGCATGAGTGTGCACTGCGGATTAGATGGATTTTAGGGCAATGTAGAAAATCTTTCAGTGATGTGACGTTTAGAAAAGAGTGCTTGAGTGCTGCTGCAGAGATTTTCCTGGAAGGCAGACACAAAAATATGAACTCACTAACAAAATTAAGCCAATCCCAAAGTCAGCCACCTCCACTATCAGAAGATCAAAAATATTAGCAGTTGATGTGTTGTCACAGCTTGAGGATGCTTTGCAGAGAGTAGAAAGCATCTTATTAGAAATTGATGAGTCCACAGATGTCGCAGATAAGGCCCAACTTTTGGTCTATGTGGGATTTGTTCACAAATAAACCAAAGCATATTTCAAAACAAATATTCCAAAGACTATATTTTTTTCAGTTGGGTTAGGGCTCACAATGGCCTTTCCGTCCAACTCCAGCAGCATCGTGGGCCGTCAGGGACAAGTAATAACTCACTCCGCCCTTGGACAGGCGTGACGTAATAGACATTGAAAATCTCGTTGTTTAGTGTACATGAATGAACCCCAAATAATCACAGTTTAATTGAAGTTCCAAAGCATTTTGAAGTTGCGGAAGTGTTGTCCAACAGACTGAAGCTGTTGGGCATGTGGAGTCTAGACAGCCAAGTTCTGGCATCTTGGATGTGTTTTTGCTCCAAGAAGATGTAAAGTTTTACAGCTTTGAAGGGGTTCATGATAAAATCTTGTAAGTTTACAGAAAGGGATTATTCTGAATTTCTGAACATCCTGCTGTGACCCGGATTCGAACCGGGGTTGCTGCGGCCACAACGCAGAGTACTAACCACTATACGATCACAGCTGAGAAGTGATGGTGGTCACAGTTCTAGTCTTTGTTGCTCTCTAGGGCTTTTTTGTCAGAACACAGTTGGACCTCAAGAACAGCAGAAATGCTAAGTTTTTTGTCTTCATACACACATATAGGAGAGACACATTTTCACATCACAATCTCAGCAGTTGGGTTAGGGCTCACAGCAAACTTACATCTAACCTTAACCATTCTTCCAGGTCCGTGATGCAAAGAAAAAGGTTCTGGTAGGGATGGGAATAGAAGCCCCATGAAGCCTCATTGGGTTTTATGTTATTGTGCCGGATAAATGAACCACCCATTCAGGGCTTCGAAACCACACAGAACAGCAGCATCTGGTGGCGGACTGGATGTATATTGAAATATGTTTCAACAAAGCTCCTTGTAACACTTCAATGTGGAAATAATGATGAAAAAACGTAAAAAAGAAAAATGTACATGTGATGAGAAGAGAAGTGTTTGACACAGCAAAATACATGTCACATGAAGAACAAAATACACGCAAAAACAATATGGATATTGCCAGATTTAATCCTGGAGTCTCTGGAAGTGTATGCCATTGACTATTCCACTAAGCTATCTCTAACCACAAGAAAACGGTGTGCCATCTGAAGGAAAGAAAATCGTCCGTTTTTCAGTTCTTTCCATCCATGCGTGTTCGATAGTCGAGAGTGGTAAAACAAACAAGGATTCAACCGGTTTAAAAATACACGGAGTTTATTTCCCTGACAATAGTTCTAAAGCACAGTTTAAAACATTAATGCAGATATATCTGGATTCTCAAGTAAAGATCTACTGACGCACAAGTTACATGCGAATTACTCGTAGATTTTCCTAAGAACAATGGAATAGTTTGAAAACAGTCTTTTTAAGATGTGTTTGAATCCCCGCCTTCCGGAAAGAGCATGGTCGCTGGTCCTCCACCCCTGGTCGCTCTGATTCGTCAGCTGATAGCCCGCCTGCTTCCTCTGGCCAATAGCTGACGATTGCCAGCTTCGGATCCGCTCCGCCTCTCGGGGGCCCATTTCACCGGCGCACACAGTCCGATGATCAAGAGAGTCCCCATCTGGTCAGAGTAAATCATTCCTGGACAACTCAAGGTTCCTTTTACCGGTATCCAGAGCAAAGGTCAGCTTCAACCTCCACATGAGAACACGAATCTTCACACTTTCCCAGGGGAAGAATCTTCAACCCAGATGGTACGGATGTAGACCATGGCATATTTATTGCAGCTATGGAAGACACCTAACTTTGCACAAAGAACACCCTATGTCTTCACAGGATGCTGCAACCATAAAGCAAAAAGGAATGTCACACGACCATAAATCTGGATGGTTCAAAATAAGTTCACTTCACACTAAGGATAAAGCTGTAACATAATGAAGAATAAGATATTAAAACATACATTTTCTACATTTCCCTCTCTTGATCACACAAAGTGTGATCACCTAAAAGATTTAACACTACTACACTCAAAAACAACAAAACATTACAAACAGGTCCACCTGACCTGACAGCTGTGGTCTGAAGCCCGCACAATCTGTGACAAAATATTTCAAAGGAGTTAGGCGTCCATGCATGAACGTGCGAGCGAAACCTGTCTGGAGCATCAGTTAAACATTCAGTGTGTAGTCTGACAGGAAAAGTCTCGCGACGGTTCCGTGCTCCTGCGGCAACCACCCCTAAGGATGCTCATGCTCACAAGATCGACCTAACCCCTTGGCACAATGGCATTACTAAAAGTTACATAGTACAAAAACTAAAGTAGTAAATAAGGTAAATAAAATAAATTCAAAGTCTAATTCAGTCTAATTCAAATTCAAATAGTAAAAAAAAATAACCGTAAAAAAGATAACAGTTCCTGTAAAGCAAAAGAACACCAGGAATTAAGGGGGAGGAAAGCGAGACATGTTAAGGCAGAACAAAATCACACAGATGACTAAAAGAAAAACAGAATTGTTAAACATAACAGCAAGCGTAATTCAGGAAATTGCTTTCATCTCCTCCATGGGGTCCCATTGGAGGGGCTGTGATACATGCGTTCTACCTAAATAAGAATAGCAATACGTAAAATGCAACAAAATCCAAAAGGTCCTTCAGGGCCTCGAACACTCGCGTCCTTCTGTATGTCCCACAAGCGCTGACCAGCTTGGACCAGGCCTCCTATGAACTCCTCAATAAACCTGGTAATTAGAGTTCTGATACAGAAGATACAACAGAACAGCGTGAAAGAGCTTGGAGTGTCCACACATACGTACCTTCTCCCCAAGATGAATCTGCTGTGGATCTAAATATTGATTAGCGTTAGGGTCAGGAACTTTAAAATAAAAAACAATAACCAAAAACCATATCAGAAAAACAAAACACAAGACACAAGAATCATGTTACGCCTGCGGAGGGGAGAGCAGCAAATGTGATGGGAAAAACTTCCTCATCCTTGCTGAGGATGAGTGAACCAGAGGAACACACAAACAAAGCTGTAGAAAAAGTGAAAAAGGTCAATCTGAGTTACCATTTAAACATCCCTTCTAAACAAATACATTCAAATGATAATAATAAAACAATTTGACGATGATAATAAAACAATTTCCTTAAGACTCCCTAATGTCCATCTCCCTCTCTTGGAGTGGAAACATTGCAGAGTCAAACAGAGATAAGGCACAAACACAAAACCAGATAATATTGAAAGGAAAAATATAAATTGAATAAAAATTGAACATAAAATAGGAGAACAACAAACAGATCAGTGCACCGTTCAGATTAACAGGCGTCCTGTCCACGGTCCTGTGAAAAGCAAGATCACAAGGTGAAGAAATGAAACCACTTATTGTCGTTGCCTTGCAGCCGTGAGGTCTGTCACCCTTGTCGTTTAGCATTGACCTCAAGGAGCAGTAGGTTCCACAAAACAAAGAAGAAAATGTCTTCCATAACCACAAAGACTCAAGAAAACCATAATTTCTCTTACTGTCTCTGGACATTTATGCTGCAAAACAGACTTTCTATGCTCCATAGACATCGAAGATCCTGCGCTGGAAACAGTTGTACCTAAAAATGTGACTTCCCTTCTGCAACGTTGCAAATTCCTGTTAGACACTTCAAAAAGTGATTGAAAATGCCAGGAGAATTTTTAAATCCTTGTGGCAAGCGTGTGTACTGCAAGCGGACACCTTTATACTGTAATGCGAAGAGGTGTCTGCTGTTCTCATGTAATGGAATGCAAAAGAAGGCGTTTGCTAAATCAATAGCAGTGAACCACGCACAAACCACACACATTGTGGGGTTAAAGTTGACAGCATGCTATGTGGATCAGGCACAGGGAGGACTGGAGTAATGATGACTTCACCAACAGCCCTTAAATCATGTGCCATGCGATAAGTTTTATTATCTGCTTGTAAAACCGGTCTCAAAGGAGTAAACCGTGAAAAATATGAATGCTCAATTACACCAGAGTTCCACAAACCAAACTGAGTTTCCTTCATCCCTTCATCTGCATCCTTCACTCAGCTGCACTGAGATCTAAAAACATTTGCTCTCCTGCAGTTACCCGAATCACCACCGGGGAAACGGTGGAGCATGAACAAACATCAAATGAACCTGTTGACCATGAAGCATCAGAGAGCGTTTTTTAACATCACCTCTGCATCTTCATGATCCGTCTTCTCTCTGCTGCGATGACTGACAATGCAGAAATGCTCCAGAGCTGAGGAGTTAGCTCTTGAATGCAAAGTTATCCTGTACATTTTTATTGAGGGAGAGAAGTGAACACCTGAAAATCACAGTTTAGACAGTTGTTTTGTTTACATCCCTCTCAGTCATGGGTCTGAGTTGTCGAGCTTCATGACCAGGGGAGTGCTAATTCTATGTGCAATACAGGTGTGACTAACTTCCGGTATCATTGCAAATGTGAGTGTGTGAATACAAAATAAACTATACACCCTCTTGACCAATATATATGTCAGTGTAGTTTAAATACCACGAATGGCTGTCTACCTGATGAAATGCTTCTCGGTACAGTCGATCATCCTCTCTGTCATAATAGAATGCGCAGTTCAGGTCATCGGAGGCGGAAAAATATTGCTTCTAGGACAGGACTCATGGCATCCAAACCCGAAATACATGGACACACCTGGCGTTTCAGGGCCCTCTGGATCCAGCAGGTGTCAGCAGTAGGGGTTGGCTGTGGGGTGTGGCATGGCATCCAGTCTGAAAGAATGCTGGCTCCTGTTTTGACAAAAACGTTCCGTCCCAACAGATTCACAGGCGTGTGTGGTGAATGCACAAATGAATGTTCCACCATCTGGTCAAAAGTCAGTCAGATGGTCTTTTGCAGGTTTTGTGGAGTCATATGTTCATTTGTCAGAGCAGATGGATTGTCCACTAGACCCGTCATGGGTTACCTCGGAGCTTGAAAGGGACCATGGCTCCTGCATCACCAAGTGGTATTGTCCGACTTGCCACCTGTGGTCCTCGCCACGGTGGAGGAGCTTGGAGCGGTTGTGGGTGCTGTTCATGTCCTCTGCTCCTGGTTTGTGCATTCTGCTGTTGGGTACCTTGTTGTGGGCAGTCGTTGCCATTTGTCCTGAGCGCCACAGATGCCATTTCCAGCTGCTGCTGGAGGGGTCCCTGGGTGGCCCACGCCCTCTAGGAGGGGATACCCGTCCTCCTGTCCCGGCCTCCGATACCTGAACATTGCTACAGGTCCTGAGGGTATTTAAACTCATCATGTTATTTGCTTTTATTTTTTTTTTTTTAAACACCTTCATTATCGAGAGTGGATTGTTCCTGCAATATAAATGACTGTTTTTCAGTTGTTCAACTTCTCCCTCTGCCCTTTTTCTTCAAATGTGCTCTGCAGTGATGAATCAGATGCATTTTAAATCGACTCTTATCACCTCGCAGACGCTCCAAAGCATTCTCCATGCATGCAGTCATGGCTTCATTTGATTAGCGGAGCTGACCTGAGGGTCAGACACTCCTAACATGGCTCCTTCCTGTGAAGCCAGAACTCAGAAATGCTCTTTTTGTCACTCACCCAATGAAGCAGAGGGGGTTTGCTGTGTAAAGATTTATGAGGTCTCAGGACGGCTCTGCTCTGTGCCTTTCCTGCAACATTAAAGCTATGTGCTGCTTGGAAAAAACATGTTGTTAAAGCAGATTTGTTACTGTCATGCTTTCTTTTCACCATCACCAACTCTATGTGTCATGATGCGGACGTGAGTTCAGAATGACCCAGATGCTGGAACCCGGAAGGAGGCTAGGACTCAATGGTAAGTTTCAAGTGGTTTAATCTGAAATAGGTCTTGACAGGTTTATCTCTAGTCAAAGAGCTAAGGCTAGCTGGAGAAATCTTGAGGAGGAATTTCCTTGAGGGAGTTCTGCGGCGTGGGCGAGGCTTGAACCATGGCGAGTAGAGGCGGCTGGCTGGAGGTTTCTTGAGGCGGATAGACAGCAGCGTAGGAGGACAGCGACCAGGGGAGGATCCAATAGGTTTAAGTCCTGAGGCAGAGCGAGAAAAAACACTATGAGCGTGAGGCAATGAGACGTGAGACATAAACATGAGCTGACCAGACTATGCACCATAGGAGGAACAACGAACTGGCACCGGCTGATGATCCAGGAGGAGCTTATGAAGGAATGAGTAGATGAGGTGAGTGGATCCAGCTGGTCGCGTGCAACACAGGAAGGAGGGGGGAGGAGGGAGTAGCTGCCAGGCCATGACAGTACCCCCCCCTCAACGACCGCCACCAGGCGGTCCAGGGCGACGATCAGGATGGGCAGCATAGAAGTCGTCGATGAGGGTATGGTCCAGGACGAGCGAACGCGAGATCCACGAGCGTTCCTCTGGACCATACCCCTCCCAATCCACCAAGAACTGGACCCCGCGACCCCGACGCCGAACGTCCAAGATCTTGGAGACAGAGAAGGCGGGGGCCCCATCGATGGTACGGGCGGGCGGCGGGGAAGTGGCCGGCGGGCACAAAGGGCTCTCGGAAACAGGCTTGATCTGAGACACATGGAATGTGGGGTGTATTTGCAGAGCCGCCGGCAGACGAAGTCGAACACAGGTCGGATTGATGACCCGGTCGATCGTATAAGGCCCAATGAACTTGGGCGACAGCTTGCGAGAGGACGCCTGGAGAGGGACATTACGGGAGGACAGCCACACCTTTTGACCTGGTTGGTATTCGGGACTCACCCCCCTGTGACGGTTGGCAATCTGGCGGTTATTCTCAGCGGTGCGGACGAGAGCGGCCTTGGTCTGCAGCCAGATCTCCTGACAGCGCTGCAGATGGAGCTGGATAGAGGGAACCGCCAGATCCAATTCCTGGGAAGGAAACAAGGGGGGTGAGTAGCCCAGCGAGGCTTCAAAAGGTGACCGTCCCGTGGCTGTAGAGGTGTGGGAATTATGGGCATATTCTGCCCAAATCAGATACTTGGACCAGTCAGCATGGTTCTGAGCTGCCAAGCATCTGAGGGCGGCCTCTAGCTCTTGGTTCGCCCGCTCCGCTTGACCGTTAGCCTGAGGATGGTACCCTGAAGTCAAACTGACCGTGGCCCCCAGGGCGGAGCAGAATGCTTTCCAAACTTGGGATGTAAACTGGGGGCCACGATCTGACACGATGTCACAAGGGATCCCATGATGTCGGAAGACGTGGTTGACGAGGGTGTCGGCGGTCTCCGTGGCTGTGGGGAGTTGAGGGAGTGGAATAAACTGGGCGGCTTTGGAGAATCGGTCTATGACGGTTAGTATGACCGTATGGCCCTGTGAAGGTGGGAGTCCTGTGACAAAGTCCACAGCAATGTGGGACCAGGGACGGCTAGGGATGGGCAGCGGCAGCAGGAGACCAGAAGGAGGTCGGTTAGACGTCTTGGAGCGAGCGCAAGTACTACAAGCAGCTATGTACTCCTTGACGTCACGATCCAAGGTGGGCCAGAAAAAGCGACGCTTAAGGAGTCGAATAGTCCGAAAAACCCCTCCGTGGCAGGCGAGACGTGAGGTGTGACCCCAGGTGAGGACCTCGGACCTGAGGGAGTCTGGAACATAGAGGGTGCCAGGAGGGTTTGTGATACCGGCGGGGATCTCGCTCTGGGCCTGCTGGACCCTGTTCTCAATCTCCCACGTGAGATTGCCTATAAAACAGGACGTTGGTAGAATGGTGGAGACAGAGTTGTCGTCAGACCTGGAGTATTTGCGTGAGAGGGCGTCTGGCTTGACATTACGGCTGCCTGGACGATATGTGATGGCGAAGTTGAATCGATCAAAAAATAAGCACCACCTGGCTTGACGGGAGTTGAGCCGTTTTGCACTGCGTAAATATGCCAAGTTCTTGTGGTCTGTCCAAACTATAAATTGTTGTTCCGCCCCCTCCAGCCAGTGACGCCATTCTTCCAACGCGAGCTTGATGGCTAGCAACTCACGATTGCCCACATCGTAGTTCCGCTCAGCCGGACTTAGTTTGCGGGAAAAGAACGCACAGGGCTTAAGTTTCCCCGTGCCGTCCTCGCGCTGGGACAAAACAGCGCCCACCCCCGAGTCAGAGGCGTCGACTTCCACAATGAATTGCTTAGCCACGTCGGGTTGGATGAGGATAGGTGCGGAAACAAACAGGGACTTTAGACGTTTGAAAGCGGCATCAGCGGCAGAGTTCCAGACAAAAGGGCGATTGATGGAGGTGAGTTGCGTGAGAGGGGCTGCAATACTGCTGTAATCACGAATGAAACGGCGATAGAAGTTGGAAAACCCCAGGAATTGTTGGAGCTTCTTGCGGGTTTGTGGAGTCTCCCACTGAGCGACAGCCTCGATCTTAGCGGGGTCAGGACGGATATTGCCAGCTTCGATAATATAACCCAAGAACGGGACGGAGGACACATGAAACGCACACTTCTCAGCCTTGACATACAACTGATTGGCGAGAAGCCGTTCTAGGACAAGACGGACATGATGTTCGTGTTGTGTTTCATTGGAGGAAAAAACAAGAATATCGTCAAGATACACGAAGACAAAACGATCAAGAAAGTCCCTGAGGACATCATTTACCAAACGCTGGAACACTGCGGGGGCGTTGGTAAGCCCAAACGGCATCACAAGGTACTCGAAATGGCCCAACGGGGTGTTGAAAGCCGTCTTCCACTCGTCACCTTCGCGCATGCGTACAAGGTGGTAAGCGTTCCTGAGATCAAGTTTCGAGAAGATTTTAGCATGTTGGACAGAGTCGAAAACAGATTCTAATAATGGTAGGGTGTATTTATCCTTGACCGTGATCTGATTCAACTCTCGAAAATCGATGCATGGTCGCAACGTCTTATCCTTCTTCTCCACAAAAAAAAACCCGGCAGCGACTGGGGAAGAGGAAGGACGTATGTGACCCAGGGAAAGAGCCTCCTGAATATAGGCCTCCATGGAGCTCTTTTCAGGACCGGAAAGGTTGTACAATTTACTCTTTGGAAGAGGAGCTCCATTTAGCAATTCGATAGCGCAGTCGTATGGTCGATGTGGCGGTAAAGCACTAGCCCTAGATTTACTGAATACGGAACGTAGGTCATGATAACAGGAGGGTATGTTAGACAGATCTATTTCTTTATCGGGTCCTGAGACAGGTAACTTGGTGAGGGGAACAGCAGACTGCAGGCAGTTTGCCATACAGAAAGTGCTCCAGTTGGAAATGCGAGACGAACTCCAGTCAATACTGGGATTGTGCTTCTGAAGCCAAGAAAACCCGAGAATTAATGGCGTCTGCGGACATTGAGTGATAAAGAAATTATGGTATTCCCTGTGGTTACCGGAGGTAATAACGAGAACCGGACCGGTGCGTTTGGTAATGCGTGAAAGTTGTTTTCCCCCCAGACCCGCAGCTTTAACAGCGTTATCGAGGACTTCAACCGGGAGAGAGAGTTCATGAACGAGACTTTGATCCATTAAACTATGTTCGGCCCCAGAGTCAACAAGAGCTTTAAATTCAAAAACTTGGTTCTTATTGCAAATCTTGACAGGAACGAGTAAAAACTTGGAAACGTGAGAAGGTTCAGGGTCACCCCCCCCCGTGGCCCGTCCCTAAACGGGGGGTTTCTGGAGTCCAAACGAGCGGTGCATTGAGAGACCTGATGGCCCGCCTGACCACAGTAAAAACATAACCCCCCATCACGACGCTTCTTTCTCTCCTCTAGAGAGAGCTTGGAGTGGCCTATTTGCATGGGTTCATCAGTCTTGACGGGGGGTGAAGCTAGGCTCGCTGGAGCCGCCAGGGGTAAGTCGCGAACGGGATAGTCAAGGGATGGAGGTGGCTTACATTTCTGCTCAGCGAGGCGTTCCCGGAGGCGGATGTCCGACCTCAGGGCGGCCGTGACAAGTTCTTCGAAAGTGCCTGCTTCGGGCTGGGTGCAAAGATGATCCTTAATGCGCTCATTCAGTGACTGGTAAAAAATCCCCTTGAGTGCGGGATCTGGCCATCCAGCCTCGACAGCAAAAATCCGGAAGTCAATGAGATGTTCACTCACCGGACGGTTACCCTGCCTGAGACCTAGCAACCGTCGGGTGGCTTCCTCCTGCTTTCGAGGCCGGTCGAAGACGAGGCAGAACTCTCCCAGGAAGCGTTCGAAAGGGAGATGCGAGATAGGATGGGAGGCCAGGAAAGCTTGAGCCCATTGCAGCGCCTTACTACGGAGAGAGTTCACGATTAGTGAGATACGAGTGTGATCGGCTTGATAATACCTGGGGGCTTGTTGGAAAATCAGTTCACATTGCAGAAGGAACCCTCCGCAGGCAGAAACATCCCCGAAAAAAGGTTCCGGCTGTAGTCGAACATTTTCCGGGATGAGGGTGGAAGCGGATGTAGCGTTGTTGCCGGAAATAGGAGGCGGAGCAGAGACAGTGGGCCTTGAAGTTTGACCAGAAAATTCATTAAGAGTCCGAGTGATACCGTTGATGCGAGAAACCAGATCCTCTTGTACAGACGTAATACGAGTGAGTAAGTTAGACTGAAGTCCCAGAAAAATACCTTGTTGGGTAACTGCATGGCGGAGCCCTTCCGGGTCAGCTGGGTCAGAGGTTTGGCCAGTTCGTTCTGTCATGATGCGGACGTGAGTTCAGAATGACCCAGATGCTGGAACCCGGAAGGAGGCTAGGACTCAATGGTAAGTTTCAAGTGGTTTAATCTGAAATAGGTCTTGACAGGTTTATCTCTAGTCAAAGAGCTAAGGCTAGCTGGAGAAATCTTGAGGAGGAATTTCCTTGAGGGAGTTCTGCGGCGTGGGCGAGGCTTGAACCATGGCGAGTAGAGGCGGCTGGCTGGAGGTTTCTTGAGGCGGATAGACAGCAGCGTAGGAGGACAGCGACCAGGGGAGGATCCAATAGGTTTAAGTCCTGAGGCAGAGCGAGAAAAAACACTATGAGCGTGAGGCAATGAGACGTGAGACATAAACATGAGCTGACCAGACTATGCACCATAGGAGGAACAACGAACTGGCACCGGCTGATGATCCAGGAGGAGCTTATGAAGGAATGAGTAGATGAGGTGAGTGGATCCAGCTGGTCGCGTGCAACACAGGAAGGAGGGGGGAGGAGGGAGTAGCTGCCAGGCCATGACACTATGGATGCTAAAGTCAGTTAATCAATGATGAAAATCAGCAAAGGAAAAAATCCCTAAACTTTTCTCTGAACTATATGACGGATGTGGAGCAAAATCTTCGAAAAATACATTGTCTTAGATGCATTCTGGTGCATACTGGCAGCTAATCATTCACCTTTAATCCAGAAAAAAAAACAAATTGTTTTGACTTACCATTAAGGACTTGCTGTCCTACAAAAAGAATTTGGAGAAGTGCTAAAAGCAACAAAATTCCACAATTTAAGCTTTTCCTTATTTAACTAAAAACACAATTCACACTCTAAACCACAACAGGTTCGTTAAAACACAGACAATTAATACGCAGACAATAACTTTTAACCGTTTTCTCAAAACCACACCAAAAGACATAACACAACAAATTAGGCACCTTACAGATAAACAAAATAAACCATTTCACTGAAATGAATCGTTTATCACTAGCATTAACATTCATGTTCTCCCTTCTTCTGTTCTACTAGAACCAGCACCTTTCCTTACCTTACCATACCTTTCTGTGTCCACAGACCCTCTATCACTTCCTATGCCGTTCATTTCTACTTTAATTCACTGCTTTGTCCTTTCCCCATTCTGTACAACATCCACTTACACTGTCTTCAAACTATAATTACATCAAAACATGGGATCTGCTTTAACTTTCATCTTTAAACAGCAATAAACCCTTTAACACCAACACTAAGTAATCTGGGAAATATTAAAACAAACATACAAAATAAATTAAACATTGCAAACATTCTTTTAAAGGGAGTCCGGATCTAAACCAACAAATACTTACAATTAGTGTCAATAACATTACTTTTTAGCAAAACTTAACTAAATCATGGTAATTAGGAATTACAAAATAAAGTAGAGACATTTATTCAAAATAAGAAAACCGAAATAATTGCAAAATCATTTTACACAAAATATATTTGACCGATATTACCTTACTGTGTTTTAGAAAGATTTGCCCAACTTTAGGCAAATGCCCGAGAAAGTTATTTTCGTTCGAACAGAGGCAGAACAGATAATGTTGCTGCAGGCTGCAGCTGTAGTCAAGCTGCTGTTGTGGCTGAAACTTCCATCGGAAGCGCTGCTCATAGACTCCTTTCTACTTAAAAATCTTTTTCGTCGAACTAAGACCACTGAAATTTGTTTTTATCGACGTCTTACAACCGAGGTCATGACCACGCTCAATAACTACAATGTCAGTTGTTATTTTACCACAAATTAGTTCGCAAACTCTTAAGCCTTGTTACGTGAAAGTTTAGCGCAGGTTGAACATTTCGGTCTCCATGGACGCCGTCACGCCGACCACATGGTACAAACAAAGCCAATCAGAGCTGTCGACGCATTCGAAAGAAACTAAAACGTCCCGTTATTGGCTAATTCGAAACAAGATGGCCACGTCCATAGAGAAAACATTTCACACAGAAACATGTAAAATAAAGCCAAAATTCGCTGCTTTCAGACAGTTTTTCATCCCATACTTTCCAAAATCTCATGCATACATTTCATTCATAAGCAGTCACGTCTCCAAAATCTCATACATTCAGTCCGTTCATCAGCGATCACGTCTGTATTGTCATCAGTCAGTCGTCAAGTCATGTTGTCGTTTTTGTCCTGACAAAATGCACAATTTTCCTCATCTTCTGTCAAATTCAGCGCTCATGTTTATTTTGAATCCTTCTTTGGTTTCTCTCCGCGTATAAAAAAATAATTTGTAGAGGCCGAAGCCTCCTTGGTGTTTCCGAAAATCCTAGACGCGCAAAATTAGTTCCTAAAATAACTCTGTTTTTTGTAAGGGATTTCTTAACAGGTTGAACAGACGCAAACCTAGTCAATTTGCTGCTTTCCAAATATCACAAGCTCCCAATTTGCCAACGTTCAATTTTGTACAGGCCGAACAGACGAAAAACCTGCATAATTATAATTGTCCAATTTTTCAAAATTTTTTACTGCCGCCCAAAGTGTATATTTTGCCACCGTTCAATTCGCTGTTCTAGGGAGGGTGAACCCAACACTTATTTATTCGGGTGCGCTCGCCCGTTCGTTCGTATAGGGTACACTGTGCCACCCATACAATCGACTTCTCCTTTAATTTGAGATCATCAATACGCAGACTTTACAAAAGGCTCTGCTCACCATGATTATGAATGAGGCCTCTGAAGAAGTCGACCGCATGGCAGGAAGCATCCCCAGACTTTACGTCGAAAGTCTCAGAAATCTCGTAATAAGCCACTATGATGTGGTCCAACCGGTCTGGTCCGCGTTTCCTATTCACCCCCGACTTCACGTCTCGAGGTCACCAAAATTGAAGGAAAGAAAATCGTCCGTTTTTCAGTTCTTTCCATCCATGCGTGTTCGATAGTCGAGAGTGGTAAAACAAACAAGGATTCAACCGGTTTAAAAATACACAGAGTTTATTTCCCTGACAATAGTTCTAAAGCACAGTTTAAAACATTAATGCAGATATATCTGGATTCTCAAGTAAAGATCTACTGACGCACAAGTTACATGCGAATTACTCGTAGATTTTCCTAAGAACAATGGAATAGTTTGAAAACAGTCTTTTTAAGATGTGTTTGAATCCCCGCCTTCCGGAAAGAGCATGGTCGCTGGTCCTCCACCCCTGGTCGCTCTGATTCATCAGCTGATAGCCCGCCTGCTTCCTCTGGCCAATAGCTGACGATTGCCAGCTTCGGATCCGCTCCGCCTCTCGGGGGCCCATTTCACCGGCGCACACAGTCCGATGATCAAGAGAGTCCCCATCTGGTCAGAGTAAATCATTCCTGGACAACTCAAGGTTCCTTTTACCGGTATCCAGAGCAAAGGTCAGCTTCAACCTCCACATGAGAACACGAATCTTCACACTTTCCCAGGGGAAGAATCTTCAACCCAGATGGTACGGATGTAGACCATGGCATATTTATTGCAGCTATGGAAGACACCTAACTTTGCACAAAGAACACCCTATGTCTTCACAGGATGCTGCAACCATAAAGCAAAAAGGAATGTCACACGACCATAAATCTGGATGGTTCAAAATAAGTTCACTTCACACTAAGGATAAAGCTGTAACATAATGAAGAATAAGATATTAAAACATACATTTTCTACACATCATATATTCATCGCAGTGTTTTTTTTTTTGATACACAGCATTCATGATGTAGTGTTTTATTAGGAAAAACCGAGTTGAAATGATCCTGAGCCACAGAACGTTTTTAATAGGAGCCATGGTATAGTGCAGTGAACTGACGCTGATTCCAATACAGGGGAAACAATGGAACTGGTCGGGAAACGTTCAGGATTCATTTCGCATTTCTAGATAGGGCTACTACTGTTCAAAACACAAGTGACATCTGAAGCGTGGTTCGACCAAACGAATCATTTGGCGCGTCATTCTTCATCCACCACGTGATCTGCGCTAGTTGACACACGACCCGAAACACTGTGCCGAAACACTCTGTTTCATGAAGGTCAACCGCGCGCCGAAGCGTTGTGTCAAACGAGCCATCCCTAGGTTCAGCACTGGCCTCTCGTATTTACAAATTATCTGCGAATAGTCACTTTCTTAATAAAACTCTACATTAATGACCCAAACTATTATGCTAGCATCCACCTCACACTTCCCAGCCTGTTTTCTTTCTATTAAAATGTGATAACCAATCTGTGCAAGACAATTCCTCTTGATCGTAAAATTTTGCTGTCGTAATTTTTGCGGTTGATTGTAAAACATGTGCCAGTATGTCACGTGACCGTCAACCCAGTAATACATATCAATGGTGACTGCTTTCATGCTACTGAGCAGCATCCTGCACCTATGGCATTGTGATTTTATGAAGGGGGCAGTTCTGCTCCGGTCCATATGTACTATTTAACCTGTTTTAAACTCTTACCTTTTCAACTCCACTCCACAAGTGGCCAGGATAGGCTCCGGCAGCCCCGTGACCCCGAAACGGAAAAACGGTACAGAAGAAAATGAATACCTTTTCAAATAATGTAGGACTTTAAACATTTGGAATATAAACTGTGAAAAAGAGAGAATCAAACTCTTAAAGTTTTTGTGGGTGGCTCTCAAAAGAGCCATTGTTTGTCCGTCCTTGGAGGACAGAAAACCCCATTCTGGAGGTGCCATGGGTCTGCTCCCTCTGCAGGAAAGTGGATCATGAAGGAGTCTCTCAGCTGGAGAGCCTCTCTGTTGGCAGCAACCTATTTTATCTCGTGCAGCAGCTCGTCTTCAGTTACCCCAGCCTCATCACTGCAGGTTCCTGTGGTGCTGAAGACTTGATGAAGCTGTGCAGAACACGAGAACTTCCCACTCTGCTGTGGATCTTCAGTCAGGCGTCAATACAGACCCCACTGTGGAGAGAGCATCCAGAAGGATTTCTTCACTAGCAGCCGGGCTGGTGAGAGGACGTAGTTAAATATGCACCTCTATTGAAAAAGGAGGCGCCCAGGGAATGACTGTATCCGGTTTCTCTGCAGTGGGAATGTCTCTTCTGCCACAAAGACACGGGGAAGGAGTTCTTTGTTTGTGTTTTGGGGGGATTGGGGACTCATTGGAGATAGACGATTGAATGATCCAATGTGAAGCGTCTAACCAAAGGGGGATAAAGCCAGTGTCCCACTGTGGCTCGTCCTGCCCCATCATCGACCACCAACAAGCAACCAAAGCCTCAAGAGGAAGTGCAGAAAAAGTTCCTTTGCTCTGGGGGGCCTTCAGGACAACATGCTTGCTATCCACTGCCCCACTGGCCACTGCCCCACTGGCCACTGCCCCACTGGCCACTGCCTCAGAGCAATTAAAAGCCACCAGACAAGAACTCACTAGTCTGGCTCCAGGGTGGGGGCACTGGTAACTCTTATTGGGGGGAGTAGGTGGATCTAGTAATGAAAAGGTTTTTGTTTGAATCGCCCTTAGTCTGGCCCGTCTCCCAGGACCAGTTTGAGGTGGAACACCACCCAGGTACTGGCTCCTTGGATCATTCGGGCTCGCAAACCACTCCACCACGATAAGGTGGCGATTCAGGGAGGGGATATTTATCAGTCGCTAGCCAATCACTAACAATTACTGTGGGGAAACTGAAATGCTGGGAGAAAACCCACAAGACTGCCCGGCTTTAATTTGGTTCATTATCTAAATATCTTGGTGACTGATTTATTTATATATGTATGTATGTATGTATGTATGTATGTATGTATGTATGTATGTATGTATGTATGTATGTATGTATGTATGTATGTATGTATGTATGTATGTATGTATGTATGTATGTATGTATGTGTGTATGTGTGTATGTGTGCATGTGTGCATGTGTGAATGTATTTATTTATATATTTATTTACTCATTTGTTTTTTATTATATTTTATTTTGTATTTTTTTATTTATTTGTTATCAATTACTTACTAATTGAACAGAGAGAACAGAACAGAGAGAGAAGGCGTAGATGCAGACAGCGAGGGCAGATGGCGCTCTTAGCCTCTAATTCACTTTTAAAAGTCTTTTTTAGAATCTAGGGAAAGCCGGAGCACCCGGAGAGAACCCACTAATGCACACAAGAACACAAAAACTATTCTTCATATAGTGATTACCTTATTACCCTTGTGCTATTCAAGGCACTTTAAAGTTGGTTTACTGAGGGCTCTGTATTTATATTTGCATGTTTGGCCATAAATCTCTTTTCATATAGAACTTTATCTCTATATATTTTTGGATATTTCATGGATCACTATTTTTTGCTCTAAAACAATCTCTTTATGTAGATATATTTATGAGTCTATCTTTCTATCTGTGACAATATATCCTAACATTTTTGCATATTTGTATATAAATTAATTTTTTTAGTGTTATATTTATACTTTTTAAAACAAAGATCAAGAGAAACGTCAGGTCAAACATAGATAAACTAACTAAATGAATATATGAAAAATATATAAAAACAAAGACTTACAAATATTTATCAACTTCAGACATGTTTCTCTACTTCCAAATAAAAAATAAATCTTTAAAATGAATTTATGACAACTTATATTTATCTTAGTAAAAACACTAACAATTTGTAATATTAAATAAAATAATATAAATACATGTAGAAAACCTGTCACACCTTTTTATTACAAAATTACTTATATTCCTACTAGCTAATGTTATCTAATATTTACACCTATGCATTGCTGCTTGCATTGGAGCTGACTTTAACGGCTGCTTCTTCTGACTGAACCCAACTGAACTGATGTGGTGGATTCACTTTCAGTGTGTCTAGCAGTTGAGAAGAGGCGTCCGGCTTTGCTTTAGGGCAAATGCTCTTAGTTTTTCTTCTCTTCGTGGTTTTCTGAGGTGCAGCTCCAATGGTAAAGATAGTCTTCTGAGGTTCTAACAACAAGGAGGCTTTTACTTTGTCCGATGTCGAGACTTTCTTTGCAAAAGAACTTTGTTGTTCAAAAGACTTTTCCTGAGGTGCACACCCACTTGATTTAGCCTGGCTGCTGACTTTAACGGCTGCTTCTTCTGACTGAACCCAACTGAACTGATGTGGTGGATTCACTTTCAGTGTGTCTAGCAGTTGAGAAGAGGCGTCCGGCTTTGCTTTAGGGCTAATGGTCTTATTTTTTCCTCTCCTATTGGTCGTTTTCTTAGGTGCAGCTCCAATAGTAAAAATACTTTTTTGTGATTCCAAACAAGCTGAGGCTGTTATTTGGTTCAATCCAGAGGCACTTTTAGGTCTATCAAATTCCGTCTGGATTGAGGTCTTCTGTTGAGGTGCACACACAATTGTCTCTGCTTGGTTGCTGATTCTATTGGTCGCTAAGTTGGACAGAAAGACCATCTCTACCACCTGAATTTCAAGATTTTCTCTTTTCTCCTTTTGTTTTCCAATTTGATCTTCCATGTGTGAATTTAGGTTGTTGATTTCAAGCAGTTGTTTTGTGACCATTTCTGTCTCTTCTAAAACTGTCTTGTAACCCTTTGAGTAGCTTGGTTTCTTTTCCACCTTGAGGAATTCTGTCACATTTTGGATCTTCTCCTCAAGTTCTCTGATTTCCTTTCGCCTCTCTTGTCTAATGTGCCGCTCCTGCTCAATACTTTTTTCAGAAAACAACCAGTCTTCATCAGCCTTAAGTGCCTCCTGCTCATATTTCTTAAGGAGGTCCAGTTTTTTTGCGATGTTCCTTTCCCTCTTAGCTAAACAGCTTTTTAGCTTATTGCGCTGTGAGATCAATCCATTAAGATCGTTGACGTCAGTTTCTTCTTGAGACTCCTCTGATAGTGAGTCTTCTGAATCAGAATCACTTGAATTGTCATCCTCACTATCTGAATCAGAGGGTCCAAATGGATATTCTCTGGGGGTGGGAGAGTCCAGACTGTGCTCATCGGTCTGCTCATCAGTGTAGCTGTTGTCAGGGGACATTGAGTAGTAAAACTCCAGATCACCTTCAAAGTCACTCTGACTACATTTCCTGTCGCCATCAGAGATTTGAGATGAATTGTCTTGAGAGTCCAGACTGTGCTCATGGGTGTAGCTATTGTCAGGGGACATCATATTGTTGACCTCCAGATCAGCTTCAAAGTCACTCTGACTACATTGCCTGTCACCATCAGAGATTTGAGATGAATTGTGTTGGGGGATGAGAGAGTCCTGACTGGTCTCCTCTCTGGAACTTTCCTCGGGGAAGACAATCATGTTATAAAAGTCGTCGTCCAGGACGATGTCACTCTCATTTTCAACAATATCGGACCAGAGTTTTTTGACTTTTTCTTCCTGTTGCCTCATTTTTCTCATTCTTGATAGCTGATTTGTTTTCTTTGTGTCTTCTTGAGTTGAAGGAATACTAATCTCTGGGGAGTATTTATGCATTTAAATCCCATCATGCCATGATGTAAAATGACATCATTGCATGTCATCATTTGATGATATGATGTAATATTATCAAAGGATGACATCATATTATGTCATCCTTTGATGATGTAGTCATTGAATGATGTCATCACTGAATGATGTCATCACTGAATCACAGTACTGTTTTCAGAATTTCCCCCCGTCTTCTATGCAGGATCTTCAAAGACGGAGAACCACAACCCACCTAAACCTCTGCCACAGTTGAAGAATGTCCGTCATTGATCAATTCTCATCAAAAATCCTCCTGAACATTTCTGAGGCTTTCTGAAACATTCATTGAAGAGCATTGGAAGATTTCTCAACATAAAGGTTTTTTCTCTCAAAGCAATAGATTGAACCGTATCGTACTTTATAACACACATTAGGAGTTCTATTCTGTGCCTTAAAACAAGGAGCATGAGAGGTCCCACATCGTGATTTGAGCGACGGGCAATTCGCCACTTCCAGTGCTATCGTCTTCCAGAAGTGGCCAGTTTCATCCATCATTCAATCATCCGGATGATAGTTACATCTATTCTCTGTGATAATCTTCCTCAGTGTATCACCTGCAGATTTGGTTGTTGTTTTCTAAATCCTCCCTGAATTCATAACCAAAGAAATAACTTTTAGCATGAACCCAAGTGTGGAGTAAATTTGTTTTGGATGAGAAAACAGAAATTTCTGCACAGTTACAGAATATAACGTTGTTATAACTTGTTCTTTCAACTATGTGAGGTTATCCAAATATATTTTTCCTTGCCAGTTTTTATCAACTATAAAACTTTTTTTAAAGGTAATTCAACAGATTGGATTGCTGAAATTGTTTATATTTGATTTTATCCTACAGGGAATTGGGAACATCAAGTGAGAAGGATCTTGGAGATCTTGACAAGCTGGAGCCTCAGAGTTGTACAATAAAAAAATATATTTTATGTTTGTTTCTCTTTTTTTGGATTTTTCTCAAAGGCAGATGACCAATAAATAAAATGTCAAAAGTCTGAGATGAGAGAGCAGAAAATAAAACCAACTAAGAGTCCAATACGAGAGATCAACCTGACTCTTCACTCTTTTCCTGCGCAGCAACGGGTGCATGAGTGTGCACTGCGGATTAGATGGATTTTAGGGCAATGTAGAAAATCTTTCAGTGATGTGACGTTTAGAAAAGAGTGCTTGAGTGCTGCTGCAGAGATTTTCCTGGAAGGCAGACACAAAAATATGAACTCACTAACAAAATTAAGCCAATCCCAAAGTCAGCCACCTCCACTATCAGAAGATCAAAAATATTAGCAGTTGATGTGTTGTCACAGCTTGAGGATGCTTTGCAGAGAGTAGAAAGCATCTTATTAGAAATTGATGAGTCCACATATGTCGCAGATAAGGCCCAACTTTTGGTCTATGT
Organism: Oryzias latipes; assembly: GCF_053564925.1. Taxonomy (NCBI): domain Eukaryota; kingdom Metazoa; phylum Chordata; class Actinopteri; order Beloniformes; family Adrianichthyidae; genus Oryzias; species Oryzias latipes. The sequence continues at coordinate 20,233,553 of NC_136238.1, forward strand.
GGGATTTGTTCACAAACAAACCAAAGCATATTTCAAAACAAATATTCCAAAGACTATATTTTTTTCAGTTGGGTTAGGGCTCACAATGGCCTTTCCGTCCAGCTCCAGCAGCAGCGTAGGCCGTCAGGGACAAGTAATAACTCACTCCGCCCTTGGACAGGCGTGACATAATAGACATTGAAAAGATTGAACCGTATCGTACTTTATAACACACATTAGGAGTTCTATTCTGTGCCTTAAAACAAGGAGCATGAGAGGTCCCACATCGTGATTTGAGCGACGGGCAATTCGCCACTTCCAGTGCTATCGTCTTCCAGAAGTGGCCAGTTTCATCCATCATTCAATCATCCGGATGATAGTTACATCTATTCTCTGTGATAATCTTCCTCAGTGTATCACCTGCAGATTTGGTTGTTGTTTTCTAAATCCTCCCTGAATTCATAACCAAAGAAATAACTTTTAGCATGAACCCAAGTGTGGAGTAAATTTGTTTTGGATGAGAAAACAGAAATCTCTGCACAATTACAGAATATAACGTTGTTATAACTTGTTCTTTCAACTATGTGAGGTTATCCAAATATATTTTTCCTTGCCAGTTTTTATCAACTATAAAACTTTTTTTAAAGGTAATTCAACAGATTGGATTGCTGAAATTGTTTATATTTGATTTTATCCTACAGGGAATTGGGAACATCAAGTGAGAAGGATCTTGGAGATCTTGACAAGCTGGAGCCTCAGAGTTGTACAATAAAAAAATATATTTTATGTTTGTTTCTCTTTTTTTGGATTTTTCTCAAAGGCAGATGACCAATAAATAAAATGTCAAAAGTCTGAGATGAGAGAGCAGAAAATAAAACCAACTAAGAGTCCAATACGAGAGATCAACCTGACTCTTCACTCTTTTCCTGCACAGCAACGGGTGCATGAGTGTGCACTGCGGATTAGATGGATTTTAGGGCAATGTAGAAAATCTTTCAGTGATGTGACGTTTAGAAAAGAGTGCTTGAGTGCTGCTGCAGAGATTTTCCTGGAAGGCAGACACAAAAATATGAACTCACTAACAAAATTAAGCCAATCCCAAAGTCAGCCACCTCCACTATCAGAAGATCAAAAATATTAGCAGTTGATGTGTTGTCACAGCTTGAGGATGCTTTGCAGAGAGTAGAAAGCATCTTATTAGAAATTGATGAGTCCACATATGTCGCAGATAAGGCCCAACTTTTGGTCTATGTGGGATTTGTTCACAAACAAACCAAAGCATATTTCAAAACAAATATTCCAAAGACTATATTTTTTTCAGTTGGGTTAGGGCTCACAATGGCCTTTCCGTCCAGCTCCAGCAGCAGCGTAGGCCGTCAGGGACAAGTAATAACTCACTCCGCCCTTGGACAGGCGTGACATAATAGACATTGAAATTCTCGGTGTTTAGTGTACATGAATGAACCCAAAATGATCACAGTTTAATTGAAGTTCCAAAGCATTTTGAAGTTGTGGAAGTGTTGTCCAACAGACTGAAGCTGTTGGGCATGTGGAGTCCAGACAGCCAAGTTCTGGTATCTTGAATGTGTTTTTGCTCCAAGAAGATGTAAAGTTTTACAGCTTTGAAGAAGTTCATGATAAAATCTTGTAAGTTTACAGAACGGGATCATTCTGAATTTCTGAACATCTTGCTGTGACCCGGATTTGAACCGGGGTTGCTGCGGCCACAACGCAGAGTACTAACCACTATACGATCACAGCTGAGAAGTGATGGTGGTCACAGTTCTAGTGTTTATTGCTCTCCAGGGCTTTTTTGTCAGAACACAGTTGGACCTTGAAGGAAATTATATTTTTGGTCCTAACTTTAGAAGGGTTTCTCTGTCTTTTTTTATTACGTTTTCTGTTTTACATATATCACTTTTAGTTTATTCCATAGCTAAAGTGTGTGCTTTAACTGAACTCCGTGCATCCTGACCTCACATTCCTGAGATGTGACCTATGGACAGCAACTGTCAGTCATTCCCCTACAGAGAAGGGGGATGCTGACCTCTCGGGGGATGCTGACCTCTCGGGGCACTGGCCAGCAGAAATGGAGCCAGCACTCTAATCTAAACCACCTGAGGAATAGAGTATGTCTGTGAGAACCGCTCTGGATGTCCAGTTCTCAAGAAGAACAAAAGACTGAACTTTGACCCAGAACCTCCATGGATTTCCTGCTGTCAATCTGATTTGTTGTGGACAGGAAGGGACGGAGTTTACTGCAACACTAGGTGTCCCTTTGAAGTCATTCCCTGACGAGAGGAACTGGTCACGGAGAATGACCCTCTACGATTGGCTGAAGGAGGAGACGGATCATCGATCAGCCAATGCAAGTGTTCCAGGGCGGAGATTCGACGTCATGTTTTCCATGGGAGGAGGGAAACCCTAATTGTCTTTAAAAGTCTGAGCAGAGCATAATTTTATTGTCTTCTTCTGTCTTGTGGCCTTTCATGTAAAACGCCTGTAACTTCTTGCGTTTTGAAGGCCTTCTAAAATGAGGACCCAGATCTGTTTTAATTCTGTCTTAGAACTTTTGTTAGGGAATAAACCTTCTGTGAATTTATCCGGCTGAATCTTGGTCTTATATCTTTGCCGACTAATAGAACATGCGTGGAAAAATCTCAGAGCGAAAGATATTTTCCAACAACCTCAAGAACAGTAGAAATGCTAAGTTTGTTATCTTCATACACACATATAGGAGAGACACATTTTCACATCACAATCACAGCAGGTGACCACTCTGGTCTTTCATTCACAATACTTTTGCCCCTTTTAGTCAAAAACATTGTTCCATTCTCTCTTTACTTAGTATCAGCCTAACAGCGGCATGTGGGTAGAAACTGGCTTTAATCACCATACAGAAAACATGGTGATTAACATGTATTATTATAAAATGAAGACAAAAACAACAGGCTCATTTCCACCATGCCTTCCCATGTGTCCAAGGGTCCTTGGGCAAGACATTAAATCCAGTTTTTGTCCTGGTCGTTTAAGGTTGGCGCCAATATTTAGCAATGTGTGAATGTGTGTGTCTATTGGGGAATGGGACTGTGAATTTAAAGCAAGCCTCCTAGGAAGGTAGTAAAGCACTGCATAAGTAGCATCTGCTGCTAACTATTTATTCAGATTTTCACCGGTAGAAGAATCTGACAGTGAGATCAATTCAAATGCACAGAATTGTGTGTTGCTGTGACACTTGGATGGGAACTTGGTGACTAAAGGCCATAGATGTTTAAAGCTAAAGCCATGTGCACCTGTACGGTTACTGTGGCTTTTTGGGTTATCCATGCCCATGGATGGTCGTAGAGAGGAGTGGCTGCATTCATAAGGAGAGTACAGGTGTGTTTGAGAGTTCCCTTTAGGCTTGTTGAAAGCAGAAGCTATGATTGTTATGCGTATGGTAAGTGTTTTGTGAAGTATTCTCTTGTAAGTTGATGAACAGATGATGCTGTTGTACGGAGCTCCTAAGCCATATTCTAATTATAGCACAATTTTGACCTTCAGTTACATAGGACTTTGCAGCAAAAAAAATATGCAACCCTGGACGGTCAGCACAAGGAACATGCACTGATCACATGAACAGCCCCTGAACAGTCAACAGGATAGCAGGGATTAAAATCATTGAAAATCTGTAGGACTCACCTACATCTTTCACAACAAATACTCTTAAGACTATCTTTTTTTCAGTTGGGTTAGGGCTCACAATGGCCTTTCCGTCCAACTCCAGCAGCATCGTAGGCCGTCAGGGACAAGTAATAACTCACTCCGCCCTTGGACAGGCGTGACGTAATAGACATTGAAATTCTCATTGTTTAGTGTACATGAATGAACCCCAAATAATCACAGTTTAATTGAAGTTCCAAAGCATTTTGAAGTTGCGGAAGTGTTGTCCAACAGACTGAAGCTGTTGGGCATGTGGAGTCCAGACAGCCAAGTTCTGGCATCTTGGATGTGTTTTTGCTCCAAGAAGATGTAAAGTTTTACAGCTTTGAAGGGGTTCATGATAAAATCTTGTCAATTTACAGAAAGGGATTATTCAGAATTTCTGAACATCTTGCTGTGACCCGGATTTGAACCGCGGTTGCTGCGGCCACAACGCAGAGTACTAACCACTATACGATCACAGCTGAGAAGGGATGGTGGTCATAGTTCTACTCTTTGTTGCTCTCCAGGGCTTTTTTGTCAGAACACAGTTGGACCTCAAGAACAGTAGAAATGCTAAGTTTGTTGTCTTCATACACACATATAGGAGAGACACATTTTCACATCACAATCACAGCAGGTGACCACTCTGGTCTTTCATTCACAATACTTTTGCCCCTTTTAGTCAAAAACATTGTTCCATTCTCTCTTTACTTAGTATCAGCCTAACAGCGGCATGTGGGTAGAAACTGGCTTCAATAACCACACAGAAAACACCATAGAGATCTATGTACACCAAGGTGTGAGACAAGAAAACCAACCTTCAAGAAGAAGACTCTATCACAACAGCTGTCTTTACTGAGTCTGAAAGTGACACCAAAATGAAGACAAAAATAATAGGCTCATTTCCACCATGCCTTCCCATGTGTCCAAGGGTCCTTGGGCAAGACATTAAATCCAGTTTTTGTCCTGGTCGTTTAAGGTTGGCGCCAATATTTAGCAATGTGTGAATGTGTGTGTCTATTGGGGAATGGGACTGTGAATTTAAAGCAAGCCTCCTAGGAAGGTAGTAAAGCACTGCATAAGTAGCATATGGTGCTAACTATTTATTCAGATTTTCACCGGTAGAAGAATCTGACAGTGAGATCAATTCAAATGCACAGAATTGTGTGTTGCTGTGACACTTGGATGGGAACTTGGTGACTAAAGGCCATAGATGTTTAAAGCTAAAGCCATGTGCACCTGTACGGTTACTGTGGCTTTTTGGGTTATCCATGCCCATGGATGGTCGTAGAGAGGAGTGGCTGCATTCATAAGGAGAGTACAGGTGTGTTTGAGAGTTCCCTTTAGGCTTGTTGAAAGCAGAAGCTATGATTGTTATGCGTATGGTAAGTGTTTTGTGAAGTATTCTCTTGTAAGTTGATGTACAGATGATGCTGTTGTACGGAGCTCCTAAGCCATATTCTAATTATAGCACAATTTTGACCTTCAGTTACATAGGACTTTGCAGCAAAAAAAATATGCAACCCTGGACGGTCAGCACAAGGAACATGCACTGATCACATGAACAGCCCCTGAACAGTCAACAGGATAGCAGGGATTAAAATCATTGAAAATCTGTAGGACTCACCTACATCTTTCACAACAAATACTCTTAAGACTATCTTTTTTTCAGTTGGGTTAGGGCTCACAATGGCCTTTCCGTCCAACTCCAGCAGCATCGTAGGCCGTCAGGGACAAGTAATAACTCACTCCGCCCTTGGACAGGCGTGACGTAATAGACATTGAAATTCTCATTGTTTAGTGTACATGAATGAACCCCAAATAATCACAGTTTAATTGAAGTTCCAAAGCATTTTGAAGTTGCGGAAGTGTTGTCCAACAGACTGAAGCTGTTGGGCATGTGGAGTCCAGACAGCCAAGTTCTGGCATCTTGGATGTGTTTTTGCTCCAAGAAGATGTAAAGTTTTACAGCTTTGAAGGGGTTCATGATAAAATCTTGTCAATTTACAGAAAGGGATTATTCAGAATTTCTGAACATCTTGCTGTGACCCGGATTTGAACCGCGGTTGCTGCGGCCACAACGCAGAGTACTAACCACTATACGATCACAGCTGAGAAGGGATGGTGGTCATAGTTCTACTCTTTGTTGCTCTCCAGGGCTTTTTTGTCAGAACACAGTTGGACCTCAAGAACAGTAGAAATGCTAAGTTTGTTGTCTTCATACACACATATAGGAGAGACACATTTTCACATCACAATCACAGCAGGTGACCACTCTGGTCTTTCATTCACAATACTTTTGCCCCTTTTAGTCAAAAACATTGTTCCATTCTCTCTTTACTTAGTATCAGCCTAACAGCGGCATGTGGGTAGAAACTGGCTTCAATAACCACACAGAAAACACCATAGAGATCTATGTACACCAAGGTGTGAGACAAGAAAACCAACCTTCAAGAAGAAGACTCTATCACAACAGCTGTCTTTACTGAGTCTGAAAGTGACACCAAAATGAAGACAAAAATAATAGGCTCATTTCCACCATGCCTTCCCATGTGTCCAAGGGTCCTTGGGCAAGACATTAAATCCAGTTTTTGTCCTGGTCGTTTAAGGTTGGCGCCAATATTTAGCAATGTGTGAATGTGTGTGTCTATTGGGGAATGGGACTGTGAATTTAAAGCAAGCCTCCTAGGAAGGTAGTAAAGCACTGCATAAGTAGCATATGGTGCTAACTATTTATTCAGATTTTCACCGGTAGAAGAATCTGACAGTGAGATCAATTCAAATGCACAGAATTGTGTGTTGCTGTGACACTTGGATGGGAACTTGGTGACTAAAGGCCATAGATGTTTAAAGCTAAAGCCATGTGCACCTGTACGGTTACTGTGGCTTTTTGGGTTATCCATGCCCATGGATGGTCGTAGAGAGGAGTGGCTGCATTCATAAGGAGAGTACAGGTGTGTTTGAGAGTTCCCTTTAGGCTTGTTGAAAGCAGAAGCTATGATTGTTATGCGTATGGTAAGTGTTCTGTGAAGTATTCTCTTGTAAGTTGATGTACAGATGATGCTGTTGTACGGAGCTCCTAAGCCATATTCTAATTATAGCACAATTTTGACCTTCAGTTACATAGGCCTTTGCAGCAAAAAAAATACGCAACCCTGGACGGTCAGCACAAGGAACATGCACTGATCACATGAACAGCCCCTGAACAGTCAACAGGATAGCAGGGATTAAAATCATTGAAAATCTGTAGGACTCACCTACATCTTTCACAACAAATACTCTTAAGACTATCTTTTTTTCAGTTGGGTTAGGGCTCACAATGGCCTTTCCGTCCAACTCCAGCAGCATCGTAGGCCGTCAGGGACAAGTAATAACTCACTCCGCCCTTGGACAGGCGTGACGTAATAGACATTGAAATTCTCATTGTTTAGTGTACATGAATGAACCCCAAATAATCACAGTTTAATTGAAGTTCCAAAGCATTTTGAAGTTGCGGAAGTGTTGTCCAACAGACTGAAGCTATTGGGCATGTGGAGTCCAGACAGCCAAGTTCTGGCATCTTGGATGTGTTTTTGCTCCAAGAAGATGTAAAGTTTTACAGCTTTGAAGGGGTTCATGATAAAATCTTGTAAGTTTACAGAAAGGGATTATTCAGAATTTCTGAACATCTTGCTGTGACCCGGATTCGAACCGGGGTTGCTGCGGCCACAACGCAGAGTACTAACCACTATACGATCACAGCTGAGAAGGGATGGTGGTCATAGTTCTACTCTTTGTTGCTCTCCAGGGCTTTTTTGTCAGAACACAGTTGGACCTCAAGAACAGTAGAAATGCTAAGTTTGTTGTCTTCATACACACATATAGGAGAGACACATTTTCACATCACAATCACAGCAGGTGACCACTCTGGTCTTTCATTCACAATACTTTTGCCCCTTTTAGTCAAAAACATTGTTCCATTCTCTCTTTACTTAGTATCAGCCTAACAGCGGCATGTGGGTAGAAATTGGCTTCAATAACCACACAAAAAACACCATAGAGATCTATGTACACCAAGGTGTGAGACAAGAAAACCAACCTTCAAGAAGAAGACTCTATCACAACAGCTGTCTTTACTGAGTCTGAAAGTGACACCAAAATGAAGACAAAAATAATAGGCTCATTTCCACCATGCCTTCCCATGTGTCCAAGGGTCCTTGGGCAAGACATTAAATCCAGTTTTTGTCCTGGTCGTTTAAGGTTGGCGCCAATATTTAGCAATGTGTGAATGTGTGTGTCTATTGGGGAATGGGACTGTGAATTTAAAGCAAGCCTCCTAGGAAGGTAGTAAAGCACTGCATAAGTAGCATATGCTGCTAACTATTTATTCAGATTTTCACCGGTAGAAGAATCTGACAGTGAGATCAATTCAAATGCACAGAATTGTGTGTTGCTGTGACACTTGGATGGGAACTTGGTGACTAAAAGCCATAGATGTTTAAAGCTAAAGCCATGTGCACCTGTACGGTTACTGTGGCTTTTTGAGTTATCCATGCCCATGGATGGTCGTAGAGAGGAGTGGCTGCATTCATAAGGAGAGTACAGGTGTGTTTGAGAGTTCCCTTTAGGCTTGTTGAAAGCAGAAGCTATGATTGTTATGCGTATGTTAAGTGTTTTGTGAAGTATTCTCTTGTAAGTTGATGTACAGATGATGCTGTGGTACGGAGCTCCTAAGCCATATTCTAATTATAGCACAATTTTGACCTTCAGTTACATAGGCCTTTGCAGCAAAAAAAATACGCAACCCTGGACGGTCAGCACAAGGAACATGCACTGATCACATGAAGAGCCCCTGAACAGTCAACAGGATAGCAGGGATTAAAATCATTGAAAATCTGTATGACTCACCTACATCTTTCACAACAAATACTCTTAAGACTATCTTTTTTTCAGTTGGGTTAGGGCTCACAATGGCCTTTCCGTCCAACTCCAGCAGCATCGTAGGCCGTCAGGGACAAGTAATAACTCACTCGGCCCTTGGACAGGCGTGACATAATAGACATTGAAATTCTCATTGTTTAGTGTACATGAATGAACCCCAAATAATCACAGTTTAATTGAAGTTCCAAAGCATTTTGAAGTTGCGGAAGTGTTGTCCAACAGACTGAAGCTGTTGGGCATGTGGAGTCCAGACAGCCAAGTTCTGGCATCTTGGATGTGTTTTTGCTCCAAGAAGATGTAAAGTTTTACAGCTTTGAAGGGGTTCATGATAAAATCTTGTAAGTTTACAGAAATGGATTATTCAGAATTTCTGAACATCTTGCTGTGACCCGGATTCGAACCGGGGTTGCTGCGGCCACAACGCAGAGTACTAACCACTATACGATCACAGCTGAGAAGGGATGGTGGTCATAGTTCTACTCTTTGTTGCTCTCCAGGGCTTTTTTGTCAGAACACAGTTGGACCTCAAGAACAGTAGAAATGCTAAGTTTGTTGTCTTCATACACACATATAGGAGAGACACATTTTCACATCACAATCACAGCAGGTGACCACTCTGGTCTTTCATTCACAATACTTTTGTCCCTTTTAGTCAAAAACATTGTTCCATTCTCTCTTTATTTAGTATCAGCTTAACAGCAGCATGTGGGTAGAAACTGGCTTTAATCACCATACAGAAAACACCATAGAGATCTTGGAACACCAAGGTGTGAGACAAAAAAACCAACCTTCAAGAAGAAGACTCTATCATTGCCGATGTTTTTACTGAGTCTGAAAGTGACACCAAAATGAAGACAAAAACAACAGGCTCATTTCCACCATGCCTTCCCATCTGTCCAAGGGTCCTTGGGCAAGTCATTAAATCCTGTTTTTGTCCTGGTCGTTTAAGGTTGGCGCCAATATTTAGCAATGTGTGAATGTGTGTGTCTATTGGGGAATGGGACTGTGAATTTAAAGCAAGCCTTCTATGAAGGTAGTAAAGCACTGCATAAGTAGCATATGGTGCTAACTATTTATTCAGATTTTCACTGGTAGAAGAATCTGACAGTGAGATCAATTCAAATGCACAGAATTGTGTGTTGCTGTGACACTTGGATGGGAACTTGGTGACTAAAGGCCATAGATGTTTAAAGCTAAAGCCATGTGCACCTGTACGGTTACTGTGGCTTTTTGGGTTATCCATGCCCATGGATGGTCGTAGAGAGGAGTGGCTGCATTCATAAGGAGAGTACAGGTGTGTTTGAGAGTTCCCTTTAGGCTTGTTGAAAGCAGAAGCTATGATTGTTATGCGTATGGTAAGTGTTTTGTGAAGTATTCTCTTGTAAGTTGATGTACAGATGATGCTGTTGTACGGAGCTCCTAAGCCATATTCTAATTATAGCACAATTTTGACCTTCAGTTACATAGGCCTTTGCAGCAAAAAAAATACGCAACCCTGGACGGTCAGCACAAGGAACATGCACTGATCACATGAACAGCCCCTGAACAGTCAACATGATAGCAGGGATTAAAATCATTGAAAATCTGTATGACTCACCTACATCTTTCACAACAAATACTCTTAAGACTATCTTTTTTTCAGTTGGGTTAGGGCTCACAATGGCCTTTCCGTCCAACTCCAGCAGCATCGTAGGCCGTCAGGGACAAGTAATAACTCACTCCGCCCTTGGACAGGCGTGACGTAATAGACATTGAAATTCTCATTGTTTAGTGTACATGAATGAACCCCAAATAATCACAGTTTAATTGAAGTTCCAAAGCATTTTGAAGTTGCGGAAGTGTTGTCCAACAGACTGAAGCTATTGGGCATGTGGAGTCCAGACAGCCAAGTTCTGGCATCTTGGATGTGTTTTTGCTCCAAGAAGATGTAAAGTTTTACAGCTTTGAAGGGGTTCATGATAAAATCTTGTAAGTTTACAGAAAGGGATTATTCAGAATTTCTGAACATCTTGCTGTGACCCGGATTCGAACCGGGGTTGCTGCGGCCACAACGCAGAGTACTAACCACTATACGATCACAGCTGAGAAGTGATGGTGGTCATAGTTCTACTCTTTGTTGCTCTCCAGGGCTTTTTTGTCAGAACACAGTTGGACCTCAAGAACAGTAGAAATGCTAAGTTTGTTGTCTTCATACACACATATAGGAGAGACACATTTTCACATCACAATCACAGCAGGTGACCACTCTGGTCTTTCATTCACAATACTTTTGCCCCTTTTAGTCAAAAACATTGTTCCATTCTCTCTTTACTTAGTATCAGCCTAACAGCGGCATGTGGGTAGAAATTGGCTTCAATAACCACACAAAAAACACCATAGAGATCTATGTACACCAAGGTGTGAGACAAGAAAACCAACCTTCAAGAAGAAGACTCTATCACAACAGCTGTCTTTACTGAGTCTGAAAGTGACACCAAAATGAAGACAAAAATAATAGGCTCATTTCCACCATGCCTTCCCATGTGTCCAAGGGTCCTTGGGCAAGACATTAAATCCAGTTTTTGTCCTGGTCGTTTAAGGTTGGCGCCAATATTTAGCAATGTGTGAATGTGTGTGTCTATTGGGGAATGGGACTGTGAATTTAAAGCAAGCCTCCTAGGAAGGTAGTAAAGCACTGCATAAGTAGCATATGCTGCTAACTATTTATTCAGATTTTCACCGGTAGAAGAATCTGACAGTGAGATCAATTCAAATGCACAGAATTGTGTGTTGCTGTGACACTTGGATGGGAACTTGGTGACTAAAAGCCATAGATGTTTAAAGCTAAAGCCATGTGCACCTGTACGGTTACTGTGGCTTTTTGAGTTATCCATGCCCATGGATGGTCGTAGAGAGGAGTGGCTGCATTCATAAGGAGAGTACAGGTGTGTTTGAGAGTTCCCTTTAGGCTTGTTGAAAGCAGAAGCTATGATTGTTATGCGTATGTTAAGTGTTTTGTGAAGTATTCTCTTGTAAGTTGATGTACAGATGATGCTGTGGTACGGAGCTCCTAAGCCATATTCTAATTATAGCACAATTTTGACCTTCAGTTACATAGGCCTTTGCAGCAAAAAAAATACGCAACCCTGGACGGTCAGCACAAGGAACATGCACTGATCACATGAACAGCCCCTGAACAGTCAACAGGATAGCAGGGATTAAAATCATTGAAAATCTGTATGACTCACCTACATCTTTCACAACAAATACTCTTAAGACTATCTTTTTTTCAGTTGGGTTAGGGCTCACAATGGCCTTTCCGTCCAACTCCAGCAGCATCGTAGGCCGTCAGGGACAAGTAATAACACACTCGGCCCTTGGACAGGCGTGACATAATAGACATTGAAATTCTCATTGTTTAGTGTACATGAATGAACCCCAAATAATCACAGTTTAATTGAAGTTCCAAAGCATTTTGAAGTTGCGGAAGTGTTGTCCAACAGACTGAAGCTGTTGGGCATGTGGAGTCCAGACAGCCAAGTTCTGGCATCTTGGATGTGTTTTTGCTCCAAGAAGATGTAAAGTTTTACAGCTTTGAAGGGGTTCATGATAAAATCTTGTAAGTTTACAGAAATGGATTATTCAGAATTTCTGAACATCTTGCTGTGACCCGGATTCGAACCGGGGTTGCTGCGGCCACAATGCAGAGTACTAACCACTATACGATCACAGCTGAGAAGGGATGGTGGTCATAGTTCTACTCTTTGTTGCTCTCCAGGGCTTTTTTGTCAGAACACAGTTGGACCTCAAGAACAGTAGAAATGCTAAGTTTGTTGTCTTCATACACACATATAGGAGAGACACATTTTCACATCACAATCACAGCAGGTGACCACTCTGGTCTTTCATTCACAATACTTTTGTCCCTTTTAGTCAAAAACATTGTTCCATTCTCTCTTTATTTAGTATCAGCTTAACAGCAGCATGTGGGTAGAAACTGGCTTTAATCACCATACAGAAAACACCATAGAGATCTTGGAACACCAAGGTGTGAGACAAAAAAACCAACCTTCAAGAAGAAGACTCTATCATTGCCGATGTTTTTACTGAGTCTGAAAGTGACACCAAAATGAAGACAAAAACAACAGGCTCATTTCCACCATGCCTTCCCATCTGTCCAAGGGTCCTTGGGCAAGTCATTAAATCCTGTTTTTGTCCTGGTCGTTTAAGGTTGGCGCCAATATTTAGCAATGTGTGAATGTGTGTGTCTATTGGGGAATGGGACTGTGAATTTAAAGCAAGCCTTCTATGAAGGTAGTAAAGCACTGCATAAGTAGCATATGGTGCTAACTATTTATTCAGATTTTCACCGGTAGAAGAATCTGACAGTGAGATCAATTCAAATGCACAGAATTGTGTGTTGCTGTGACACTTGGATGGGAACTTGGTGACTAAAGGCCATAGATGTTTAAAGCTAAAGCCATGTGCACCTGTACGGTTACTGTGGCTTTTTGGGTTATCCATGCCCATGGATGGTCGTAGAGAGGAGTGGCTGCATTCATAAGGAGAGTACAGGTGTGTTTGAGAGTTCCCTTTAGGCTTGTTGAAAGCAGAAGCTATGATTGTTATGCGTATGGTAAGTGTTTTGTGAAGTATTCTCTTGTAAGTTGATGTACAGATGATGCTGTTGTACGGAGCTCCTAAGCCATATTCTAATTATAGCACAATTTTGACCTTCAGTTACATAGGCCTTTGCAGCAAAAAAAATACGCAACCCTGGACGGTCAGCACAAGGAACATGCACTGATCACATGAACAGCCCCTGAACAGTCAACAGGATAGCAGGGATTAAAATCATTGAAAATCTGTATGACTCACCTACATCTTTCACAACAAATACTCTTAAGACTATCTTTTTTTCAGTTGGGTTAGGGCTCACAATGGCCTTTCCGTCCAACTCCAGCAGCATCGTAGGCCGTCAGGGACAAGTAATAACTCACTCCGCCCTTGGACAGGCGTGACGTAATAGACATTGAAATTCTCATTGTTTAGTGTACATGAATGAACCCCAAATAATCACAGTTTAATTGAAGTTCCAAAGCATTTTGAAGTTGCGGAAGTGTTGTCCAACAGACTGAAGCTATTGGGCATGTGGAGTCCAGACAGCCAAGTTCTGGCATCTTGGATGTGTTTTTGCTCCAAGAAGATGTAAACTTTTACAGCTTTGAAGGGGTTCATGATAAAATCTTGTAAGTTTACAGAAAGGGATTAATCAGAATTTCTGAACATCTTGCTGTGACCCGGATTCGAACCGGGGTTGCTGCGGCCACAACGCAGAGTACTAACCACTATACGATCACAGCTGAGAAGGGATGGTGGTCATAGTTCTACTCTTTGTTGCTCTCCAGGGCTTTTTTGTCAGAACACAGTTGGACCTCAAGAACAGTAGAAATGCTAAGTTTGTTGTCTTCATACACACATATAGGAGAGACACATTTTCACATCACAATCACAGCAGGTGACCACTCTGGTCTTTCATTCACAATACTTTTGCCCCTTTTAGTCAAAAACATTGTTCCATTCTCTCTTTACTTAGTATCAGCCTAACAGCGGCATGTGGGTAGAAATTGGCTTCAATAACCACACAAAAAACACCATAGAGATCTATGTACACCAAGGTGTGAGACAAGAAAACCAACCTTCAAGAAGAAGACTCTATCACAACAGCTGTCTTTACTGAGTCTGAAAGTGACACCAAAATGAAGACAAAAATAATAGGCTCATTTCCACCATGCCTTCCCATGTGTCCAAGGGTCCTTGGGCAAGACATTAAATCCAGTTTTTGTCCTGGTCGTTTAAGGTTGGCGCCAATATTTAGCAATGTGTGAATGTGTGTGTCTATTGGGGAATGGGACTGTGAATTTAAAGCAAGCCTCCTAGGAAGGTAGTAAAGCACTGCATAAGTAGCATCTGCTGCTAACTATTTATTCAGATTTTCACCGGTAGAAGAATCTGACAGTGAGATCAATTCAAATGCACAGAATTGTGTGTTGCTGTGACACTTGGATGGGAACTTGGTGACTAAAAGCCATAGATGTTTAAAGCTAAAGCCATGTGCACCTGTACGGTTACTGTGGCTTTTTGAGTTATCCATGCCCATGGATGGTCGTAGAGAGGAGTGGCTGCATTCATAAGGAGAGTACAGGTGTGTTTGAGAGTTCCCTTTAGGCTTGTTGAAAGCAGAAGCTATGATTGTTATGCGTATGGTAAGTGTTTTGTGAAGTATTCTCTTGTAAGTTGATGTACAGATGATGCTGTTGTACGGAGCTCCTAAGCCATATTCTAATTATAGCACAATTTTGACCTTCAGTTACATAGGCCTTTGCAGCAAAAAAAATACGCAACCCTGGACGGTCAGCACAAGGAACATGCACTGATCACATGAACAGCCCCTGAACAGTCAACAGGATAGCAGGGATTAAAATCATTGAAAATCTGTATGACTCACCTACATCTTTCACAACAAATACTCTTAAGACTATCTTTTTTTCAGTTGGGTTAGGGCTCACAATGGCCTTTCCGGCCAACTCCAGCAGCATCGTAGGCCGTCAGGGACAAGTAATAACTCACTTCGCCCTTGGACAGGCGTGACATAATAGACATTGAAATTCTCATTGTTTAGTGTACATGAATGAACCCCAAATAATCACAGTTTAATTGAAGTTCCAAAGCATTTTGAAGTTGCGGAAGTGTTGTCCAACAGACTGAAGCTGTTGGGCATGTGGAGTCCAGACAGCCAAGTTCTGGCATCTTGGATGTGTTTTTGCTCCAAGAAGATGTAAAGTTTTACAGCTTTGAAGGGGTTCATGATAAAATCTTGTAAGTTTACAGAAAGGGATTATTCAGAATTTCTGAACATCTTGCTGTGACCCGGATTCGAACCGGGGTTGCTGCGGCCACAACGCAGAGTACTAACCACTATACGATCACAGCTGAGAAGGGATGGTGGTCATAGTTCTACTCTTTGTTGCTCTCCAGGGCTTTTTTGTCAGAACACAGTTGGACCTCAAGAACAGTAGAAATGCTAAGTTTGTTGTCTTCATACACACATATAGGAGAGACACATTTTCACATCACAATCACAGCAGGTGACCACTCTGGTCTTTCATTCACAATACTTTTGTCCCTTTTAGTCAAAAACATTGTTCCATTCTCTCTTTATTTAGTATCAGCCTAACAGCAGCATGTGGGTAGAAACTGGCTTTAATCACCATACAGAAAACACCATAGAGATCTTGGTACACCAAGGTGTGAGACAAAAAAACCAACCTTCAAGAAGAAGACTCTATCATTGCCGATGTTTTTACTGAGTCTGAAAGTGACACCAAAATGAAGACAAAAACAACAGGCTCATTTCCACCATGCCTTCCCATCTGTCCAAGGGTCCTTGGGCAAGTCATTAAATCCTGTTTTTGTCCTGGTCGTTTAAGGTTGGCGCCAATATTTAGCAATGTGTGAATGTGTGTGTCTATTGGGGAATGGGACTGTGAATTTAAAGCAAGCCTTCTATGAAGGTAGTAAAGCACTGCATAAGTATCATATGGTGCTAACTATTTATTCAGATTTTCACCGGTAGAAGAATCTGACAGTGAGATCAATTCAAATGCACAGAATTGTGTGTTCCTGTGACACTTGGATGGGAACTTGGTGACTGAAGGCCATAGATGTTTAAAGCTAAAGCCATGTGCACCTGTACGGTTGCTGTGGCTTTTTGGGTTATCATGCCCATGGATGGTCGTAGAGAGGAGTGGCTGCATTCATAAGGAGAGTACCGGTGTGTTTGAGAGTTCCCTTTAGGCTTGTTGAAAGCAGAAGCTATGATTGTTGTGCGTATGGTAAGTGTTTTGTGAGGTATTCTCTTGTAAGTTGATGTACAGATGATGCTGTTGTACGGAGCTCCTAAGCCATATTCTAATTAAAGCACAATTTAGACCTTCAGTTACATAGGCCTTGTCAGGAAAAAAAATACGCAACCCTGGACGGTCAGCACAAGGAACATGCACTGATCACATGAACAGCCCCTGAACAGTCAACAGGATAGCAGGGATTAAAATCATTGAAAATCTGTATGACTCACCTACATCTTTCACAACAAATACTCTTAAGACTATCTTTTTTTCAGTTGGGTTAGGGCTCACAATGGCCTTTCCGGCCAACTCCAGCAGCATCGTAGGCCGTCAGGGACAAGTAATAACTCACTTCGCCCTTGGACAGGCGTGACATAATAGACATTGAAATTCTCATTGTTTAGTGTACATGAATGAACCTCAAATAATCACAGTTTAATTGAAGTTCCAAAGCATTTTGAAGTTGCGGAAGTGTTGTCCAACAGACTGAAGCTGTTGGGCATGTGGAGTCCAGATAGCCAAGTTCTGGCATCTTGGATGTGTTTTTGCTGTAAGAAAATGTAAAGTTTTACAGCTTTGAAGGCGTTCATGATAAAATCTTGTAAGTTTACAGAAAGGGATTATTCAGAATTTCTGAACATCTTGCTGTGACCCGGATTCGAACCGGGGTTGCTGCGGCCACAACGCAGAGTACTAACCACTATACGATCACAGCTGAGAAGGGATGGTGGTCATAGTTCTACTCTTTGTTGCTCTCCAGGGCTATTTTGTCAGAACACAGTTGGACCTCAAGAACAGTAGAAATGCTAAGTTTGTTGTCTTCATACACACATATAGGAGAGACACATTTTCACATCACAATCACAGCAGGTGACCACTCTGGTCTTTCATTCACAATACTTTTGCCCCTTTTAGTCAAAAACATTGTTCCATTCTCTCTTTACTTAGTATCAGCCTAACAGCGGCATGTGGGTAGAAATTGGGTTCAATAACCACACAAAAAACACCATAGAGATCTATGTACACCAAGGTGTGAGACAAGAAAACCAACCTTCAAGAAGAAGACTCTATCACAACAGCTGTCTTTACTGAGTCTGAAAGTGACACCAAAATGAAGACAAAAATAATAGGCTCATTTCCACCATGCCTTCCCATGTGTCCAAGGGTCCTTGGGCAAGACATTAAATCCAGTTTTTGTCCTGGTCGTTTAAGGTTGGCGCCAATATTTAGCAATGTGTGAATGTGTGTGTCTATTGGGGAATGGGACTGTGAATTTAAAGCAAGCCTCCTAGGAAGGTAGTAAAGCACTGCATAAGTAGCATATGCTGCTAACTATTTATTCAGATTTTCACCGGTAGAAGAATCTGACAGTGAGATCAATTCAAATGCACAGAATTGTGTGTTGCTGTGACACTTGGATGGGAACTTGGTGACTAAAAGCCATAGATGTTTAAAGCTAAAGCCATGTGCACCTGTACGGTTACTGTGGCTTTTTGAGTTATCCATGCCCATGGATGGTCGTAGAGAGGAGTGGCTGCATTCATAAGGAGAGTACAGGTGTGTTTGAGAGTTCCCTTTAGGCTTGTTGAAAGCAGAAGCTAGGATTGTTATGCGTATGGTAAGTGTTTTGTGAAGTATTCTCTTGTAAGTTGATGTACAGATGATGCTGTTGTACGGAGCTCCTAAGCCATATTCTAATTATAGCACAATTTTGACCTTCAGTTACATAGGCCTTGTCAGGAAAAAAAATACGCAACCCTGGACGGTCAGCACAAGGAACATGCACTGATCACATGAACAGCCCCTGAACAGTCAACAGGATAGCAGGGATTAAAATCATTGAAAATCTGTATGACTCACCTACATCTTTCACAACAAATACTCTTCAGACTATCTTTTTTTCAGTTGGGTTAGGGCTCACAATGGCCTTTCCGTCCAACTCCAGCAGCATCGTAGGCCGTCAGGGACAAGTAATAACTCACTCGGCCCTTGGACAGGCGTGACATAATAGACATTGAAATTCTCATTGTTTAGTGTACATGAATGAACCCCAAATAATCACAGTTTAATTGAAGTTCCAAAGCATTTTGAAGTTGCGGAAGTGTTGTCCAACAGACTGAAGCTGTTGGGCATGTGGAGTCCAGACAGCCAAGTTCTGGCATCTTGGATGTGTTTTTGCTCCAAGAAGATGTAAAGTTTTACAGCTTTGAAGGGGTTCATGATAAAATCTTGTAAGTTTACAGAAATGGATTATTCAGAATTTTTGAACATCTTGCTGTGACCCGGATTCGAACCGGGGTTGCTGCGGCCACAACGCAGAGTACTAACCACTATACGATCACAGCTGAGAAGGGATGGTGGTCATAGTTCTACTCTTTGTTGCTCTCCAGGGCTTTTTTGTCAGAACACAGTTGGACCTCAAGAACAGTAGAAATGCTAAGTTTGTTGTCTTCATACACACATATAGGAGAGACACATTTTCACATCACAATCACAGCAGGTGACCACTCTGGTCTTTCATTCACAATACTTTTGTCCCTTTTAGTCAAAAACATTGTTCCATTCTCTCTTTATTTAGTATCAGCCTAACAGCAGCATGTGGGTAGAAACTGGCTTTAATCACCATATAGAAAACACCATAGAGATCTTGGTACACCAAGGTGTGAGACAAAAAAACCAACCTTCAAGAAGAAGACTCTATCATTGCCGCTGTCTTTACTGAGTCTGAAAGTGACACCAAAATGAAGACAAAAACAACAGGCTCATTTCCACCATGCCTTCCCATCTGTCCAAGGGTCCTTGGGCAAGTCATTAAATCCTGTTTTTGTCCTGGTCGTTTAAGGTTGGCGCCAATATTTAGCAATGTGTGAATGTGTGTGTCTATTGGGGAATGGGACTGTGAATTTAAAGCAAGCCTTCTATGAAGGTAGTAAAGCACTGCATAAGTATCATATGGTGCTAACTATTTATTCAGATTTTCACCGGTAGAAGAATCTGACAGTGAGATCAATTCAAATGCACAGAATTGTGTGTTCCTGTGACACTTGGATGGGAACTTGGTGACTGAAGGCCATAGATGTTTAAAGCTAAAGCCATGTGCACCTGTACGGTTGCTGTGGCTTTTTGGGTTATCATGCCCATGGATGGTCGTAGAGAGGAGTGGCTGCATTCATAAGGAGAGTACCGGTGTGTTTGAGAGTTCCCTTTAGGCTTGTTGAAAGCAGAAGCTATGATTGTTGTGCGTATGGTAAGTGTTTTGTGAGGTATTCTCTTGTAAGTTGATGTACAGATGATGCTGTTGTACGGAGCTCCTAAGCCATATTCTAATTAAAGCACAATTTAGACCTTCAGTTACATAGGCCTTGTCAGGAAAAAAAATACGCAACCCTGGACGGTCAGCACAAGGAACATGCACTGATCACATGAACAGCCCCTGAACAGTCAACAGGATAGCAGGGATTAAAATCATTGAAAATCTGTATGACTCACCTACATCTTTCACAACAAATACTCTTAAGACTATCTTTTTTTCAGTTGGGTTAGGGCTCACAATGGCCTTTCCGGCCAACTCCAGCAGCATCGTAGGCCGTCAGGGACAAGTAATAACTCACTTCGCCCTTGGACAGGCGTGACATAATAGACATTGAAATTCTCATTGTTTAGTGTACATGAATGAACCCCAAATAATCACAGTTTAATTGAAGTTCCAAAGCATTTTGAAGTTGCGGAAGTGTTGTCCAACAGACTGAAGCTGTTGGGCATGTGGAGTCCAGACAGCCAAGTTCTGGCATCTTGGATGTGTTTTTGCTCCAAGAAAATGTAAAGTTTTACAGCTTTGAAGGCGTTCATGATAAAATCTTGTAAGTTTACAGAAAGGGATTATTCAGAATTTCTGAACATCTTGCTGTGACCCGGATTCGAACCGGGGTTGCTGCGGCCACAACGCAGAGTACTAACCACTATACGATCACAGCTGAGAAGGGATGGTGGTCATAGTTCTACTCTTTGTTGCTCTCCAGGGCTTTTTTGTCAGAACACAGTTGGACCTCAAGAACAGTAGAAATGCTAAGTTTGTTGTCTTCATACACACATATAGGAGAGACACATTTTCACATCACAATCACAGCAGGTGACCACTCTGGTCTTTCATTCACAATACTTTTGTCCCTTTTAGTCAAAAACATTGTTCCATTCTCTCTTTACTTAGTATCAGCCTAACAGCGGCATGTGGGTAGAAACTTGCTTTAATCACCATACAGAAAACACCATAGAGATCTTGGTACACCAAGGTGTAAGACAAAAAAACCAACCTTCAAGAAGAAGACTCTATCATTGCCGCTGTCTTTACTGAGTCTGAAAGTGTCACCAAAATAAAGACAAAAACAACAGGCTCATTTCCACCATGCCTTCCCATCTGTCCAAGGGTCCTTGGGCAAGTCATTAAATCCTGTTTTTGTCCTGGTCGTTTAAGGTTGGCGCCAATATTTAGCAATGTGTGAATGTGTGTGTCTATTGGGGAATGGGACTGTGAATTTAAAGCAAGCCTTCTATGAAGGTAGTAAAGCACTGCATAAGTAGCATATGGTGCTAACTATTTATTCAGATTTTCACCGGTAGAAGAATCTGACAGTGAGATCAATTCAAATGCACAGAATTGTGTGTTGCTGTGACACTTGGATGGGAACTTGGTGACTAAAGGCCATAGATGTTTAAAGCTAAAGCCATGTGCACCTGTACGGTTACTGTGGCTTTTTGGGTTATCCATGCCCATGGATGGTCGTAGAGAGGAGTGGCTGCATTCATAAGGAGAGTACAGGTGTGTTTGAGAGTTCCCTTTAGGCTTGTTGAAAGCAGAAGCTAGGATTGTTATGCGTATGGTAAGTGTTTTGTGAAGTATTCTCTTGTAAGTTGATGTACAGATGATGCTGTTGTACGGAGCTCCTAAGCCATATTCTAATTATAGCACAATTTTGACCTTCAGTTACATAGGCCTTTGCAGCAAAAAAAATACGCAACCCTGGACGGTCAGCACAAGGAACATGCACTGATCACATGAACAGCCCCTGAACAGTCAACATGATAGCAGGGATTAAAATCATTGAAAATCTGTATGACTCACCTACATCTTTCACAACAAATACTCTTAAGACTATCTTTTTTTCAGTTGGGTTAGGGCTCACAATGGCCTTTCCGTCCAACTCCAGCAGCATCGTAGGCCGTCAGGGACAAGTAATAACTCACTCCGCCCTTGGACAGGCGTGACGTAATAGACATAAGAAATTCTCATTGTTTAGTGTACATGAATGAACCCCAAATAATCACAGTTTAATTGAAGTTCCAAAGCATTTTGAAGTTGCGGAAGTGTTGTCCAACAGACTGAAGCTGTTGGGCATGTGGAGTCCAGACAGCCAAGTTCTGGCATCTTGGATGTGTTTTTGCTCCAAGAAGATGTAAAGTTTTACAGCTTTGAAGGGGTTCATGATAAAATCTTGTAAGTTTACAGAAAGGGATTATTCAGAATTTCTGAACATCTTGCTGTGACCCGGATTCGAACCGGGGTTGCTGCGGCCACAACGCAGAGTACTAACCACTATACGATCACAGCTGAGAAGGGATGGTGGTCATAGTTCTAGTCTTTGTTGCTCTCCAGGGCTTTTTTGTCAGAACACAGTTGGACCTCAAGAACAGTAGAAATGCTAAGTTTGTTGTCTTCATACACACATATAGGAGAGACACATTTTCACATCACAATCACAGCAGGTGACCACTCTGGTCTTTCATTCACAATACTTTTGTCCCTTTTAGTCAAAAACATTGTTCCATTCTCTCTTTACTTAGTATCAGCCTAACAGCGGCATGTGGGTAGAAATTGGCTTCAATAACCACACAAAAAACACCATAGAGATCTATGTACACCAAGGTGTGAGACAAGAAAACCAACCTTCAAGAAGAAGACTCTATCACAACAGCTGTCTTTACTGAGTCTGAAAGTGACACCAAAATGAAGACAAAAATAATAGGCTCATTTCCACCATGCTTTCCCATGTGTCCAAGGGTCCTTGGGCAAGACATTAAATCCAGTTTTTGTCCTGGTCGTTTAAGGTTGGCGCCAATATTTAGCAATGTGTGAATGTGTGTGTCTATTGGGAAATGGGACTGTGAATTTAAAGCAAGCCTCCTAGGAAGGTAGTAAAGCACTGCATAAGTAGCATATGGTGCTAACTATTTATTCTGATTTTCACCGGTAGAAGAATCTGACAGTGAGATCAATTCAAATGCACAGAATTGTGTGTTGCTGTGACACTTGGATGTGAACTTGGTGACTAAAGGCCATAGATGTTTAAAGCTAAAGCCATGTGCACCTGTTCGGTTACTGTGGCTTTTTGGGTTATCCATGCCCATGGATGGTCGTAGAGAGGAGTGGCTGCATTCATAAGGAGAGTACAGGTGTGTTTGAGAGTTCCCTTTAGGCTTGTTGAAAGCAGAAGCTATGATTGTTATGCGTATGGTAAGTGTTTTGTGAAGTATTCTCTTGTAAGTTGATGTACAGATGATGCTGTTGTACGGAGCTCCTAAGCCATATTCTAATTATAGCACAATTTTGACCTTCAGTTACATAGGCCTTTGCAGCAAAAAAAATACGCAACCCTGGACGGTCAGCACAAGGAACATGCACTGATCACATGAACAGCCCCTGAACAGTCAACATGATAGCAGGGATTAAAATCATTGAAAATCTGTATGACTCACCTACATCTTTCACAACAAATACTCTTAAGACTATCTTTTTTTCAGTTGGGTTAGGGCTCACAATGGCCTTTCCGTCCAACTCCAGCAGCATCGTAGGCCGTCAGGGACAAGTAATAACTCACTCCGCCCTTGGACAGGCGTGACGTAATAGACATTGAAATTCTCATTGTTTAGTGTACATGAATGAACCCCAAATAATCACAGTTTAATTGAAGTTCCAAAGCATTTTGAAGTTGCGGAAGTGTTGTCCAACAGACTGAAGCTGTTGGGCATGTGGAGTCCAGACAGCCAAGTTCTGGCATCTTGGATGTGTTTTTGCTCCAAGAAGATGTAAAGTTTTACAGCTTTGAAGGGGTTCATGATAAAATCTTGTAAGTTTACAGAAAGGGATTATTCAGAATTTCTGAACATCTTGCTGTGACCCGGATTCGAACCGGGGTTGCTGCAGCCACAACGCAGAGTACTAACCACTATACGATCACAGCTGAGAAGGGATGGTGGTCATAGTTCTACTCTTTGTTGCTCTCCAGGGCTTTTTTGTCAGAACACAGTTGGACCTCAAGAACAGTAGAAATGCTAAGTTTGTTGTCTTCATACACACATATAGGAGAGACACATTTTCACATCACAATCACAGCAGGTGACCACTCTGGTCTTTCATTCACAATACTTTTGCCCCTTTTAGTCAAAAACATTGTTCCATTCTCTCTTTACTTAGTATCAGCCTAACAGCGGCATGTGGGTAGAAACTGGCTTCAATAACCACACAGAAAACACCATAGAGATCTATGTACACCAAGGTGTGAGACAAGAAAACCAACCTTCAAGAAGAAGACTCTATCACAACAGCTGTCTTTACTGAGTCTGAAAGTGACACCAAAATGAAGACAAAAATAATAGGCTCATTTCCACCATGCCTTCCCATGTGTCCAAGGGTCCTTGGGCAAGACATTAAATCCTGTTTTTGTCCTGGTCGTTTAAGGTTGGCGCCAATATTTAGCAATGTGTGAATGTGTGTGTCTATTGGGGAATGGGACTGTGAATTTAAAGCAAGCCTCCTAGGAAGGTAGTAAAGCACTGCATAAGTAGCATATGCTGCTAACTATTTATTCAGATTTTCACCGGTAGAAGAATCTGACAGTGAGATCAATTCAAATGCACAGAATTGTGTGTTGCTGTGACACTTGGATGGGAACTTGGTGACTAAAGGCCATAGATGTTTAAAGCTAAAGCCATGTGCACCTGTACGGTTGCTGTGGCTTTTGGGTTATCCATGCCCATGGATGGTCGTAGAGAGGAGTGGCTGCATTCATAAGGAGAGTACAGGTGTGTTTGAGAGTTCCCTTTAGGCTTGTTGAAAGCAGAAGCTATGATTGTTATGCGTATGGTAAGTGTTTTGTGAAGTATTCTCTTGTAAGTTGATGTACAGATGATGCTGTTGTACGGAGCTCCTAAGCCATATTCTAATTATAGCACAATTTTGACCTTCAGTTACATAGGCCTTTGCAGCAAAAAAAATACGCAACCCTGGACGGTCAGCACAAGGAACATGCACTGATCACATGAACAGCCCCTGAACAGTCAACATGATAGCAGGGATTAAAATCATTGAAAATCTGTATGACTCACCCACATCTTTCACAACAAATACTCTTAAGACTATCTTTTTTTCAGTTGGGTTAGGGCTCACAATGGCCTTTCCGTCCAACTCCAGCAGCATCGTAGGCCGTCAGGGACAAGTAATAACTCACTCCGCCCTTGGACAGGCGTGACGTAATAGACATTGAAATTCTCATTGTTTAGTGTACATGAATGAACCCCAAATAATCACAGTTTAATTGAAGTTCCAAAGCATTTTGAAGTTGCGGAAGTGTTGTCCAACAGACTGAAGCTGTTGGGCATGTGGAGTCCAGACAGCCAAGTTCTGGCATCTTGGATGTGTTTTTGCTCCAAGAAGATGTAAAGTTTTACAGCTTTGAAGGGGTTCATGATAAAATCTTGTAAGTTTACAGAAAGGGATTATTCAGAATTTCTGAACATCTTGCTGTGACCCGGATTCGAACCGGGGTTGCTGCAGCCACAACGCAGAGTACTAACCACTATACGATCACAGCTGAGAAGGGATGGTGGTCATAGTTCTACTCTTTGTTGCTCTCCAGGGCTTTTTTGTCAGAACACAGTTGGACCTCAAGAACAGTAGAAATGCTAAGTTTGTTGTCTTCATACACACATATAGGAGAGACACATTTTCACATCACAATCACAGCAGGTGACCACTCTGGTCTTTCATTCACAATACTTTTGCCCCTTTTAGTCAAAAACATTGTTCCATTCTCTCTTTACTTAGTATCAGCCTAACAGCGGCATGTGGGTAGAAACTGGCTTCAATAACCACACAGAAAACACCATAGAGATCTATGTACACCAAGGTGTGAGACAAGAAAACCAACCTTCAAGAAGAAGACTCTATCACAACAGCTGTCTTTACTGAGTCTGAAAGTGACACCAAAATGAAGACAAAAATAATAGGCTCATTTCCACCATGCCTTCCCATGTGTCCAAGGGTCCTTGGGCAAGACATTAAATCCTGTTTTTGTCCTGGTCGTTTAAGGTTGGCGCCAATATTTAGCAATGTGTGAATGTGTGTGTCTATTGGGGAATGGGACTGTGAATTTAAAGCAAGCCTCCTAGGAAGGTAGTAAAGCACTGCATAAGTAGCATATGCTGCTAACTATTTATTCAGATTTTCACCGGTAGAAGAATCTGACAGTGAGATCAATTCAAATGCACAGAATTGTGTGTTGCTGTGACACTTGGATGGGAACTTGGTGACTAAAGGCCATAGATGTTTAAAGCTAAAGCCATGTGCACCTGTACGGTTGCTGTGGCTTTTGGGTTATCCATGCCCATGGATGGTCGTAGAGAGGAGTGGCTGCATTCATAAGGAGAGTACAGGTGTGTTTGAGAGTTCCCTTTAGGCTTGTTGAAAGCAGAAGCTATGATTGTTATGCGTATGGTAAGTGTTTTGTGAAGTATTCTCTTGTAAGTTGATGTACAGATGATGCTGTTGTACGGAGCTCCTAAGCCATATTCTAATTATAGCACAATTTTGACCTTCAGTTACATAGGCCTTTGCAGCAAAAAAAATACGCAACCCTGGACGGTCAGCACAAGGAACATGCACTGATCACATGAACAGCCCCTGAACAGTCAACATGATAGCAGGGATTAAAATCATTGAAAATCTGTATGACTCACCCACATCTTTCACAACAAATACTCTTAAGACTATCTTTTTTTCAGTTGGGTTAGGGCTCACAATGGCCTTTCCGTCCAACTCCAGCAGCATCGTAGGCCGTCAGGGACAAGTAATAACTCACTCCGCCCTTGGACAGGCGTGACGTAATAGACATTGAAATTCTCATTGTTTAGTGTACATGAATGAACCCCAAATAATCACAGTTTAATTGAAGTTCCAAAGCATTTTGAAGTTGCGGAAGTGTTGTCCAACAGACTGAAGCTGTTGGGCATGTGGAGTCCAGACAGCCAAGTTCTGGCATCTTGGATGTGTTTTTGCTCCAAGAAGATGTAAAGTTTTACAGCTTTGAAGGGGTTCATGATAAAATCTTGTAAGTTTACAGAAAGGGATTATTCAGAATTTCTGAACATCTTGCTGTGACCCGGATTCGAACCGGGGTTGCTGCGGCCACAACGCAGAGTACTAACCACTATACGATCACAGCTGAGAAGGGATGGTGGTCATAGTTCTACTCTTTGTTGCTCTCCAGGGCTTTTTTGTCAGAACACAGTTGGACCTCAAGAACAGTAGAAATGCTAAGTTTGTTGTCTTCATACACACATATAAGAGAGACACATTTTCACATCACAATCACAGCAGGTGACCACTCTGGTCTTTCATTCACAATACTTTTGCCCCTTTTAGTCAAAAACATTGTTCCATTCTCTCTTTACTTAGTATCAGCCTAACAGCGGCATGTGGGTAGAAATTGGCTTCAATAACCACACAGAAAACACCATAGAGATCTATGTACACCAAGGTGTGAGACAAGAAAACCAACCTTCAAGAAGAAGACTCTATCATTGCCGCTGTCTTTACTGAGTCTGAAAGTGACACCAAAATGAAGACAAAAATAATAGGCTCATTTCCACCATGCCTTCCCATGTGTCCAAGGGTCCTTGGGCAAGACATTAAATCCAGTTTTTGTCCTGGTCGTTTAAGGTTGGCGCCAATATTTAGCAATGTGTGAATGTGTGTGTCTATTGGGGAATGGGACTGTGAATTTAAAGCAAGCCTCCTAGGAAGGTAGTAAAGCACTGCATAAGTAGCATATGCTGCTAACTATTTATTCAGATTTTCACCGGTAGAAGAATCTGACAGTGAGATCAATTCAAATGCACAGAATTGTGTGTTGCTGTGACACTTGGATGGGAACTTGGTGACTAAAGGCCATAGATGTTTAAAGCTAAAGCCATGTGCACCTGTACGGTTACTGTGGCTTTTTGGGTTATCCATGCCCATGGATGGTCGTAGAGAGGAGTGGCTGCATTCATAAGGAGAGTACAGGTGTGTTTGAGAGTTCCCTTTAGGCTTGTTGAAAGCAGAAGCTATGATTGTTATGCGTATGGTAAGTGTTTTGTGAAGTATTCTCTTGTAAGTTGATGTACAGATGATGCTGTTGTACGGAGCTCCTAAGCCATATTCTAATTATAGCACAATTTTGACCTTCAGTTACATAGGCCTTTGCAGCAAAAAAAATACGCAACCCTGGACGGTCAGCACAAGGAACATGCACTGATCACATGAACAGCCCCTGAACAGTCAACAGGATAGCAGGGATTAAAATCATTGAAAATCTGTAGGACTCACCTACATCTTTCACAACAAATACTCTTAAGACTATCTTTTTTTCAG
This sequence comes from Oryzias latipes, assembly GCF_053564925.1. Taxonomy (NCBI): domain Eukaryota; kingdom Metazoa; phylum Chordata; class Actinopteri; order Beloniformes; family Adrianichthyidae; genus Oryzias; species Oryzias latipes. The sequence goes on from NC_136238.1 coordinate 20,261,705, forward strand.
TTGGGTTAGTATGGAATTACGTTTCTGCCAATAAGTGAAAGGGCGTAAAGACAACTAAGCGGGCGTATTTAGGAACTGAGTGAGTGAACCTTAAAACCGCGCAGGCGCAATTCTAACTGAGAAGTGATCTTGCGCGGTCAATTCCTTTTTGCGCGCTCATGTGGATTTACGCTCAGTGTTAAGGGGGCGTTTTTGTCACTTTTGGGGCAGGAACCTTTCTGGTTGATCTGATTGGCTGAAATTCGCATGGCTTATCGGCGAGGCAGAGGGGCGGGACCTTCATTTTTCAGTGCGGGGGGGGGGGGGGGGGGGGGGGTTTAACAGGCGGCTCTTGAGCTGCATGCAGCTCTCTGCCTTTTATCATATTTTCTATATTCACTACTTTCACAACCATAAGGTGAAAGTCTTACATTTTCTCCAAAATTTACAGAGCGGCCCTAATGTGTTATTGTGTGACTTCAGCAAAGAGGATCGAGGAGAGAACAGCAGAACAGCATGATGACGGTACGGAGAGAGGAGAGGACGTGAAAGAAGACCCCCCCCCCCATAGTACAAAGGAGCAGATATGAGCATAATGCAGAACTACTTCGTTTTGGAAACCCTGGAAATGCAAAGAGACACGATTATGAGGCATAGTTTAAACTGCAAGCTATCAGCTACGCGGAGGAACACGGGAATAGAGCAGCTGTGGTTCGGTTAAATTAGATCTTCACAGATTCTGACTTCCTGCTTCAATAACTCTTCTGATCAACGTTCAAATGTGTCAGCAAGTATGTCACTCATTTTGTATTAACACAGAGAGTGAACTACAAAAGCATTTTTAAAGAAAAAAGTTTGTTTTTATTGCCTTTTAATCAGAATTGTTCGTTTCAAGCTGTGAATGCAAACAGAGCAGCGAGCCGGCTGCCAAGGGACCGTCAACAAAGTGCAACCTCTGTGAAACAGCATTCTGTAAAAATCAGTGAACTTTTAAAAAGCGAATAAATGTCTATATTTATATGGACTGGTAATGAAGACTCGTCAGCATAGTCATGCTACATTATTATTTATTATACTAAATTTTGTTAGAAAGTCAACCTCTATTTTATTTCTTATAGTTCTTAAAATTTAATAGAGATATGAATCATAACATAAATACTCAATAGCTCTGAAGATACTAAAACTTCTGTCACCAAACCTCCTGTACTGACTAATCATGACCTTATTTTCCTACTAAAATAAAGATTATGCAAAAAAATTTTTTGGCACCTTCAGAGCTATTCAGGGTTTTTGACCAAATCTGATCCATTTGTAAATATGAAAAATTCCTATAAATAAATAAAGTGAACTATTGACATTCTTTATTTTAGTATGACAATAAGGTCATGTCAAGTTACTGATAACTTTAGTCATGATTCATATCTATTAAAATTTGAAAAAGTATATGAAACAAGGTAAAATAAAGATGGACTTTCCTACAAAATATGCATTGTAACAAGAATATGCTTTATAATAGTTTTATGATTTTTTTGTAAGATTATTGATTTTTACACAGTGGTGTTTCACAGAGGTTGCACTTAGTTGACGGTCCCTTGGCAGCCGGCTGCTGCATGTCTGCATTCACAGCTTAAAGCGAACAATTTTGATTAAAAGGCAAAAAAACGATCTTTTTTCTTCAGAAATGCATTTGTGGTTCACTCTCTGTGTTGATACAAAAGGATTTAGATACTTGCTGACATATTTGAACGTTGATCAGAAGAGTTATTGGAAGAAGCAAGAAGTCCGAACCTTGAAGATCTTTCTAACTTATCGAACCTCAGCTGCCAGAGAATTTAAAATAATGAATCTATGGTTCGGAAGTGAGGACGCTGGAAAACCAACTCTGACAAGACAAGAAGACGCAGCAGCTGCTGAGTTTCCGCGGATAAGAAAAGGCCTGCGTTGGAAGATCGACTCGAGGCTCAGCGCTGCTATCAGCAGATGACCGTGAAAAGCTGTCCATCCTCCCCCCTTACCGGGACGCAGCGCCGGCGAATTACTTTGGGACTGCAGGACTTAAACTTGGCCTGACGCGTCTGGTTTCACTGTTCTTAGGAGCCGCATAGCAAAGAGATGGACTCTGATGAGGAAAGGGAAGCCGGTATGTCTGATAGAGATGTAGTCCAGCTGTTCCAGATGCAGAAGATGAGGACTTTGATGGATTAGAAATGCTGATTGATGACTGAAAAAATAGATCACAACCAACTCAGTTTTGCGCTCGCTGCCTTTTTCAAACACACACCAGCATGCATGTTTCACCGGTATGTGTGTTAACGTTAAATACAGAAAAACACTCAAAACTGAAACGGCGCTGTTGTAATGAGAGGAGGGGGTTATGGCACATAACATGGCTTTAATTGTGTGTTTGTCTGGCAGGTCAGTGTGTGTTGTGACTCATTAAATATCACAGTTAGAAATGTCAGCTCTTTGTGTCAAACTTGTTTGTCCCCCCCTGTTAGAGGCAATCATAGAAAAAAAAAACGTGGATGTAACGTGGATTAAAACATTAACCAACGACCCAAAACTAAGGTAAGAAAGTGCAGCGGGTTTTTTTGTGGTGTAAGTTTTTCTCATGTGAAATCCACTGCATTTGTTACAGTTTTAATGCTTTTAATCCACGTTACAGCCGCCGTTCCTTTTCTATTAAAGCCCCAAAATGAAAGTCCCGCCCCGCTGCTTGGCATGCAAATTTCAGCCAATCAGATCAACCAGAAATGTTCCTGCCCCCAAGTGACAAAAACGCCCCCTTAACACTGAGCGTAAATCCAGGTGAGGGCGCAAAAGAGAACTGACCGAGCAGGATTACTGCTCAGTTAGGATTTCAGCCGTTCAGTTGTAAAATACGGGGTCGCTTGGTTAGAATTGCGCCATCACAGTTTTAAGGTTCACTCACTCAGTTTCTAAATACGCCCGCTTAGTTGTCTTTACGCCCTTTCAATTTTTGGCATTTATGTAATTCGATAGTTAGGGCTCACAATGGCCTTTCCGTCCAACTCCAGCAGCATCGTAGGCCGTCAGGGACAAGTAATAACTCACTCCGCCCTTGGACAGGCGTGACGTAATAGACATTGAAATTCTCATTGTTTAGTGTACATGAATGAACCCCAAATAATCACAGTTTAATTGAAGTTCCAAAGCATTTTGAAGTTGCGGAAGTGTTGTCCAACAGACTGAAGCTGTTGGGCATGTGGAGTCCAGACAGCCAAGTTCTGGCATCTTGGATGTGTTTTTGCTCCAAGAAGATGTAAAGTTTTACAGCTTTGAAGGGGTTCATGATAAAATCTTGTAAGTTTACAGAAAGGGATTATTCAGAATTTCTGAACATCTTGCTGTGACCCGGATTCGAACCGGGGTTGCTGCGGCCACAACGCAGAGTACTAACCACTATACGATCACAGCTGAGAAGGGATGGTGGTCATAGTTCTACTCTTTGTTGCTCTCCAGGGCTTTTTTGTCAGAACACAGTTGGACCTCAAGAACAGTAGAAATGCTAAGTTTGTTGTCTTCATACACACATATAGGAGAGACACATTTTCACATCACAATCACAGCAGGTGACCACTCTGGTCTTTCATTCACAATACTTTTGTCCCTTTTAGTCAAAAACATTGTTCCATTCTCTCTTTACTTAGTATCAGCCTAACAGCGGCATGTGGGTAGAAACTGGCTTTAATCACCATACAGAAAACACCATAGAGATCTTGGTACACCAAGGTGTGAGACAAAAAAACCAACCTTCAAGAAGGAGACTCTATCATTGCCGATGTTTTTACTGAGTCTGAAAGTGACACCAAAATGAAGACAAAAACAACAGGCTCATTTCCACCATGCCTTCCCATCTGTCCAAGGGTCCTTGGGCAAGTCATTAAATCCTGTTTTTGTCCTGGTCGTTTAAGGTTGGCGCCAATATTTAGCAATGTGTCAATGTGTGTGTCTATTGGGGAATGGGACTGTGAATTTAAAGCAAGCCTTCTATGAAGGTAGTAAAGCACTGCATAAGTAGCATATGGTGCTAACTATTTATTCAGATTTTCACCGGTAGAAGAATCTGACAGTGAGATCAATTCAAATGCACAGAATTGTGTGTTCCTGTGACACTTGGATGGGAACTTGGTGACTGAAGGCCATAGATGTTTAAAGCTAAAGCCATGTGCACCTGTACGGTTGCTGTGGCTTTTTGGGTTATCATGCCCATGGATGGTCGTAGAGAGGAGTGGCTGCATTCATAAGGAGAGTACCGGTGTGTTTGAGAGTTCCCTTTAGGCTTGTTGAAAGCAGAAGCTATGATTGTTGTGCGTATGGTAAGTGTTTTGTGAGGTATTCTCTTGTAAGTTGATGTACAGATGATGCTGTTGTACGGAGCTCCTAAGCCATATTCTAATTAAAGCACAATTTAGACCTTCAGTTACATAGGCCTTGTCAGGAAAAAAAATACGCAACCCTGGACGGTCAGCACAAGGAACATGCACTGATCACATGAACAGCCCCTGAACAGTCAACAGGATAGCAGGGATTAAAACCATTGAAAATCTGTATGACTTACCTACATCTTTCTCAACAAATACTCTTAAGACTATCTTTTTTTCAGTTGGGTTACGGCTCACAATGGCCTTTCCGTCCAACTCCAGCAGCATCGTGGGCCGTCAGGGACGAGTAATAACTCACTCCGCCCTTGGACAGGCGTGACGTAATAGACATTGAAAATCTCATTGTTTAGTGTACATGAATGAACCCCAAATAATCACAGTTTAATTGAAGTTCCAAAGCATTTTGAAGTTGCGGAAGTGTTGTCCAACAGACTGAAGCTGTTGGGCATGTGGAGTCCAGACAGCCAAGTTCTGGCATCTTGGATGTGTTTTTGCTCCAAGAAGATGTAAAGTTTTACAGCTTTGAAGGGGTTCATGATAAAATCTTGTAAGTTTACAGAAAGGGATTATTCAGAATTTCTGAACATCTTGCTGTGACCCGGATTCGAACCGGGGTTGCTGCGGCCACAACGCAGAGTACTAACCACTATACGATCACAGCTGAGAAGGGATGGTGGTCATAGTTCTACTCTTTGTTGCTCTCCAGGGCTTTTTTGTCAGAACACAGTTGGACCTCAAGAACAGTAGAAATGCTAAGTTTGTTGTCTTCATACACACATATAGGAGAGACACATTTTCACATCACAATCACAGCAGGTGACCACTCTGGTCTTTCATTCACAATACTTTTGTCCCTTTTAGTCAAAAACATTGTTCCATTCTCTCTTTACTTAGTATCAGCCTAACAGCGGCATGTGGGTAGAAATTGGCTTCAATAACCACACAAAAAACACCATAGAGATCTATGTACACCAAGGTGTGAGACAAGAAAACCAACCTTCAAGAAGAAGACTCTATCACAACAGCTGTCTTTACTGAGTCTGAAAGTGACACCAAAATGAAGACAAAAATAATAGGCTCATTTCCACCATGCCTTCCCATGTGTCCAAGGGTCCTTGGGCAAGACATTAAATCCAGTTTTTGTCCTGGTCGTTTAAGGTTGGCGCCAATATTTAGCAATGTGTGAATGTGTGTGTCTATTGGGGAATGGGACTGTGAATTTAAAGCAAGCCTCCTAGGAAGGTAGTAAAGCACTGCATAAGTAGCATATGCTGCTAACTATTTATTCAGATTTTCACCGGTAGAAGAATCTGACAGTGAGATCAATTCAAATGCACAGAATTGTGTGTTGCTGTGACACTTGGATGGGAACTTGGTGACTAAAAGCCATAGATGTTTAAAGCTAAAGCCATGTGCACCTGTACGGTTACTGTGGCTTTTTGAGTTATCCATGCCCATGGATGGTCGTAGAGAGGAGTGGCTGCATTCATAAGGAGAGTACAGGTGTGTTTGAGAGTTCCCTTTAGGCTTGTTGAAAGCAGAAGCTATGATTGTTATGCGTATGGTAAGTGTTTTGTGAAGTATTCTCTTGTAAGTTGATGTACAGATGATGCTGTTGTACGGAGCTCCTAAGCCATATTCTAATTATAGCACAATTTTGACCTTCAGTTACATAGGCCTTGTCAGGAAAAAAAATACGCAACCCTGGACGGTCAGCACAAGGAACATGCACTGATCACATGAACAGCCCCTGAACAGTCAACAGGATAGCAGGGATTAAAATCATTGAAAATCTGTATGACTCACCTACATCTTTCACAACAAATACTCTTCAGACTATCTTTTTTTCAGTTGGGTTAGGGCTCACAATGGCCTTTCCGTCCAACTCCAGCAGCATCGTAGGCCGTCAGGGACAAGTAATAACTCACTCGGCCCTTGGACAGGCGTGACATAATAGACATTGAAATTCTCATTGTTTAGTGTACATGAATGAACCCCAAATAATCACAGTTTAATTGAAGTTCCAAAGCATTTTGAAGTTGCGGAAGTGTTGTCCAACAGACTGAAGCTGTTGGGCATGTGGAGTCCAGACAGCCAAGTTCTGGCATCTTGGATGTGTTTTTGCTCCAAGAAGATGTAAAGTTTTACAGCTTTGAAGGGGTTCATGATAAAATCTTGTAAGTTTACAGAAATGGATTATTCAGAATTTTTGAACATCTTGCTGTGACCCGGATTCGAACCGGGGTTGCTGCGGCCACAACGCAGAGTACTAACCACTATACGATCACAGCTGAGAAGGGATGGTGGTCATAGTTCTACTCTTTGTTGCTCTCCAGGGCTTTTTTGTCAGAACACAGTTGGACCTCAAGAACAGTAGAAATGCTAAGTTTGTTGTCTTCATACACACATATAGGAGAGACACATTTTCACATCACAATCACAGCAGGTGACCACTCTGGTCTTTCATTCACAATACTTTTGTCCCTTTTAGTCAAAAACATTGTTCCATTCTCTCTTTATTTAGTATCAGCCTAACAGCAGCATGTGGGTAGAAACTGGCTTTAATCACCATATAGAAAACACCATAGAGATCTTGGTACACCAAGGTGTGAGACAAAAAAACCAACCTTCAAGAAGAAGACTCTATCATTGCCGCTGTCTTTACTGAGTCTGAAAGTGACACCAAAATGAAGACAAAAACAACAGGCTCATTTCCACCATGCCTTCCCATGTGTCCAAGGGTCCTTGGGCAAGTCATTAAATCCTGTTTTTGTCCTGGTCGTTTAAGGTTGGCGCCAATATTTAGCAATGTGTGAATGTGTGTGTCTATTGGGGAATGGGACTGTGAATTTAAAGCAAGCCTTCTATGAAGGTAGTAAAGCACTGCATAAGTATCATATGGTGCTAACTATTTATTCAGATTTTCACCGGTAGAAGAATCTGACAGTGAGATCAATTCAAATGCACAGAATTGTGTGTTCCTGTGACACTTGGATGGGAACTTGGTGACTGAAGGCCATAGATGTTTAAAGCTAAAGCCATGTGCACCTGTACGGTTGCTGTGGCTTTTTGGGTTATCATGCCCATGGATGGTCGTAGAGAGGAGTGGCTGCATTCATAAGGAGAGTACCGGTGTGTTTGAGAGTTCCCTTTAGGCTTGTTGAAAGCAGAAGCTATGATTGTTGTGCGTATGGTAAGTGTTTTGTGAGGTATTCTCTTGTAAGTTGATGTACAGATGATGCTGTTGTACGGAGCTCCTAAGCCATATTCTAATTAAAGCACAATTTAGACCTTCAGTTACATAGGCCTTGTCAGGAAAAAAAATACGCAACCCTGGACGGTCAGCACAAGGAACATGCACTGATCACATGAACAGCCCCTGAACAGTCAACAGGATAGCAGGGATTAAAATCATTGAAAATCTGTATGACTCACCTACATCTTTCACAACAAATACTCTTAAGACTATCTTTTTTTCAGTTGGGTTAGGGCTCACAATGGCCTTTCCGGCCAACTCCAGCAGCATCGTAGGCCGTCAGGGACAAGTAATAACTCACTTCGCCCTTGGACAGGCGTGACATAATAGACATTGAAATTCTCATTGTTTAGTGTACATGAATGAACCCCAAATAATCACAGTTTAATTGAAGTTCCAAAGCATTTTGAAGTTGCGGAAGTGTTGTCCAACAGACTGAAGCTGTTGGGCATGTGGAGTCCAGACAGCCAAGTTCTGGCATCTTGGATGTGTTTTTGCTCCAAGAAAATGTAAAGTTTTACAGCTTTGAAGGCGTTCATGATAAAATCTTGTAAGTTTACAGAAAGGGATTATTCAGAATTTCTGAACATCTTGCTGTGACCCGGATTCGAACCGGGGTTGCTGCGGCCACAACGCAGAGTACTAACCACTATACGATCACAGCTGAGAAGGGATGGTGGTCATAGTTCTACTCTTTGTTGCTCTCCAGGGCTATTTTGTCAGAACACAGTTGGACCTCAAGAACAGTAGAAATGCTAAGTTTGTTGTCTTCATACACACATATAGGAGAGACACATTTTCACATCACAATCACAGCAGGTGACCACTCTGGTCTTTCATTCACAATACTTTTGTCCCTTTTAGTCAAAAACATTGTTCCATTCTCTCTTTACTTAGTATCAGCCTAACAGCGGCATGTGGGTAGAAACTGGCTTTAATCACCATACAGAAAACACCATAGAGATCTTGGTACACCAAGGTGTAAGACAAAAAAACCAACCTTCAAGAAGAAGACTCTATCATTGCCGCTGTCTTTACTGAGTCTGAAAGTGTCACCAAAATAAAGACAAAAACAACAGGCTCATTTCCACCATGCCTTCCCATCTGTCCAAGGGTCCTTGGGCAAGTCATTAAATCCTGTTTTTGTCCTGGTCGTTTAAGGTTGGCGCCAATATTTAGCAATGTGTGAATGTGTGTGTCTATTGGGGAATGGGACTGTGAATTTAAAGCAAGCCTTCTATGAAGGTAGTAAAGCACTGCATAAGTAGCATATGGTGCTAACTATTTATTCAGATTTTCACCGGTAGAAGAATCTGACAGTGAGATCAATTCAAATGCACAGAATTGTGTGTTGCTGTGACACTTGGATGGGAACTTGGTGACTAAAGGCCATAGATGTTTAAAGCTAAAGCCATGTGCACCTGTACGGTTACTGTGGCTTTTTGGGTTATCCATGCCCATGGATGGTCGTAGAGAGGAGTGGCTGCATTCATAAGGAGAGTACAGGTGTGTTTGAGAGTTCCCTTTAGGCTTGTTGAAAGCAGAAGCTAGGATTGTTATGCGTATGGTAAGTGTTTTGTGAAGTATTCTCTTGTAAGTTGATGTACAGATGATGCTGTTGTACGGAGCTCCTAAGCCATATTCTAATTATAGCACAATTTTGACCTTCAGTTACATAGGCCTTTGCAGCAAAAAAAATACGCAACCCTGGACGGTCAGCACAAGGAACATGCACTGATCACATGAACAGCCCCTGAACAGTCAACATGATAGCAGGGATTAAAATCATTGAAAATCTGTATGACTCACCTACATCTTTCACAACAAATACTCTTAAGACTATCTTTTTTTCAGTTGGGTTAGGGCTCACAATGGCCTTTCCGTCCAACTCCAGCAGCATCGTAGGCCGTCAGGGACAAGTAATAACTCACTCCGCCCTTGGACAGGCGTGACGTAATAGACATAAGAAATTCTCATTGTTTAGTGTACATGAATGAACCCCAAATAATCACAGTTTAATTGAAGTTCCAAAGCATTTTGAAGTTGCGGAAGTGTTGTCCAACAGACTGAAGCTGTTGGGCATGTGGAGTCCAGACAGCCAAGTTCTGGCATCTTGGATGTGTTTTTGCTCCAAGAAGATGTAAAGTTTTACAGCTTTGAAGGGGTTCATGATAAAATCTTGTAAGTTTACAGAAAGGGATTATTCAGAATTTCTGAACATCTTGCTGTGACCCGGATTCGAACCGGGGTTGCTGCGGCCACAACGCAGAGTACTAACCACTATACGATCACAGCTGAGAAGGGATGGTGGTCATAGTTCTACTCTTTGTTGCTCTCCAGGGCTTTTTTGTCAGAACACAGTTGGACCTCAAGAACAGTAGAAATGCTAAGTTTGTTGTCTTCATACACACATATAGGAGAGACACATTTTCACATCACAATCACAGCAGGTGACCACTCTGGTCTTTCATTCACAATACTTTTGTCCCTTTTAGTCAAAAACATTGTTCCATTCTCTCTTTACTTAGTATCAGCCTAACAGCGGCATGTGGGTAGAAACTGGCTTTAATCACCATACAGAAAACACCATAGAGATCTTGGTACACCAAGGTGTGAGACAAAAAAACCAACCTTCAAGAAGGAGACTCTATCATTGCCGATGTTTTTACTGAGTCTGAAAGTGACACCAAAATGAAGACAAAAACAACAGGCTCATTTCCACCATGCCTTCCCATCTGTCCAAGGGTCCTTGGGCAAGTCATTAAATCCTGTTTTTGTCCTGGTCGTTTAAGGTTGGCGCCAATATTTAGCAATGTGTCAATGTGTGTGTCTATTGGGGAATGGGACTGTGAATTTAAAGCAAGCCTTCTATGAAGGTAGTAAAGCACTGCATAAGTAGCATATGGTGCTAACTATTTATTCAGATTTTCACCGGTAGAAGAATCTGACAGTGAGATCAATTCAAATGCACAGAATTGTGTGTTCCTGTGACACTTGGATGGGAACTTGGTGACTGAAGGCCATAGATGTTTAAAGCTAAAGCCATGTGCACCTGTACGGTTGCTGTGGCTTTTTGGGTTATCATGCCCATGGATGGTCGTAGAGAGGAGTGGCTGCATTCATAAGGAGAGTACCGGTGTGTTTGAGAGTTCCCTTTAGGCTTGTTGAAAGCAGAAGCTATGATTGTTGTGCGTATGGTAAGTGTTTTGTGAGGTATTCTCTTGTAAGTTGATGTACAGATGATGCTGTTGTACGGAGCTCCTAAGCCATATTCTAATTAAAGCACAATTTAGACCTTCAGTTACATAGGCCTTGTCAGGAAAAAAAATACGCAACCCTGGACGGTCAGCACAAGGAACATGCACTGATCACATGAACAGCCCCTGAACAGTCAACAGGATAGCAGGGATTAAAACCATTGAAAATCTGTATGACTTACCTACATCTTTCTCAACAAATACTCTTAAGACTATCTTTTTTTCAGTTGGGTTACGGCTCACAATGGCCTTTCCGTCCAACTCCAGCAGCATCGTGGGCCGTCAGGGACGAGTAATAACTCACTCCGCCCTTGGACAGGCGTGACGTAATAGACATTGAAAATCTCATTGTTTAGTGTACATGAATGAACCCCAAATAATCACAGTTTAATTGAAGTTCCAAAGCATTTTGAAGTTGCGGAAGTGTTGTCCAACAGACTGAAGCTGTTGGGCATGTGGAGTCCAGACAGCCAAGTTCTGGCATCTTGGATGTGTTTTTGCTCCAAGAAGATGTAAAGTTTTACAGCTTTGAAGGGGTTCATGATAAAATCTTGTAAGTTTACAGAAAGGGATTATTCAGAATTTCTGAACATCTTGCTGTGACCCGGATTCGAACCGGGGTTGCTGCGGCCACAACGCAGAGTACTAACCACTATACGATCACAGCTGAGAAGGGATGGTGGTCATAGTTCTACTCTTTGTTGCTCTCCAGGGCTTTTTTGTCAGAACACAGTTGGACCTCAAGAACAGTAGAAATGCTAAGTTTGTTGTCTTCATACACACATATAGGAGAGACACATTTTCACATCACAATCACAGCAGGTGACCACTCTGGTCTTTCATTCACAATACTTTTGTCCCTTTTAGTCAAAAACATTGTTCCATTCTCTCTTTACTTAGTATCAGCCTAACAGCGGCATGTGGGTAGAAACTGGCTTTAATCACCATACAGAAAACACCATAGAGATCTTGGTACACCAAGGTGTGAGACAAAAAAACCAACCTTCAAGAAGGAGACTCTATCATTGCCGATGTTTTTACTGAGTCTGAAAGTGACACCAAAATGAAGACAAAAACAACAGGCTCATTTCCACCATGCCTTCCCATCTGTCCAAGGGTCCTTGGGCAAGTCATTAAATCCTGTTTTTGTCCTGGTCGTTTAAGGTTGGCGCCAATATTTAGCAATGTGTCAATGTGTGTGTCTATTGGGGAATGGGACTGTGAATTTAAAGCAAGCCTTCTATGAAGGTAGTAAAGCACTGCATAAGTAGCATATGGTGCTAACTATTTATTCAGATTTTCACCGGTAGAAGAATCTGACAGTGAGATCAATTCAAATGCACAGAATTGTGTGTTCCTGTGACACTTGGATGGGAACTTGGTGACTGAAGGCCATAGATGTTTAAAGCTAAAGCCATGTGCACCTGTACGGTTGCTGTGGCTTTTTGGGTTATCATGCCCATGGATGGTCGTAGAGAGGAGTGGCTGCATTCATAAGGAGAGTACCGGTGTGTTTGAGAGTTCCCTTTAGGCTTGTTGAAAGCAGAAGCTATGATTGTTGTGCGTATGGTAAGTGTTTTGTGAGGTATTCTCTTGTAAGTTGATGTACAGATGATGCTGTTGTACGGAGCTCCTAAGCCATATTCTAATTAAAGCACAATTTAGACCTTCAGTTACATAGGCCTTGTCAGGAAAAAAAATACGCAACCCTGGACGGTCAGCACAAGGAACATGCACTGATCACATGAACAGCCCCTGAACAGTCAACAGGATAGCAGGGATTAAAACCATTGAAAATCTGTATGACTTACCTACATCTTTCTCAACAAATACTCTTAAGACTATCTTTTTTTCAGTTGGGTTACGGCTCACAATGGCCTTTCCGTCCAACTCCAGCAGCATCGTGGGCCGTCAGGGACGAGTAATAACTCACTCCGCCCTTGGACAGGCGTGACGTAATAGACATTGAAAATCTCATTGTTTAGTGTACATGAATGAACCCCAAATAATCACAGTTTAATTGAAGTTCCAAAGCATTTTGAAGTTGCGGAAGTGTTGTCCAACAGACTGAAGCTGTTGGGCATGTGGAGTCCAGACAGCCAAGTTCTGGCATCTTGGATGTGTTTTTGCTCCAAGAAGATGTAAAGTTTTACAGCTTTGAAGGGGTTCATGATAAAATCTTGTAAGTTTACAGAAAGGGATTATTCAGAATTTCTGAACATCTTGCTGTGACCCGGATTCGAACCGGGGTTGCTGCGGCCACAACGCAGAGTACTAACCACTATACGATCACAGCTGAGAAGGGATGGTGGTCATAGTTCTACTCTTTGTTGCTCTCCAGGGCTTTTTTGTCAGAACACAGTTGGACCTCAAGAACAGTAGAAATGCTAAGTTTGTTGTCTTCATACACACATATAGGAGAGACACATTTTCACATCACAATCACAGCAGGTGACCACTCTGGTCTTTCATTCACAATACTTTTGTCCCTTTTAGTCAAAAACATTGTTCCATTCTCTCTTTACTTAGTATCAGCCTAACAGCGGCATGTGGGTAGAAATTGGCTTCAATAACCACACAAAAAACACCATAGAGATCTATGTACACCAAGGTGTGAGACAAGAAAACCAACCTTCAAGAAGAAGACTCTATCACAACAGCTGTCTTTACTGAGTCTGAAAGTGACACCAAAATGAAGACAAAAATAATAGGCTCATTTCCACCATGCCTTCCCATGTGTCCAAGGGTCCTTGGGCAAGACATTAAATCCAGTTTTTGTCCTGGTCGTTTAAGGTTGGCGCCAATATTTAGCAATGTGTGAATGTGTGTGTCTATTGGGGAATGGGACTGTGAATTTAAAGCAAGCCTCCTAGGAAGGTAGTAAAGCACTGCATAAGTAGCATATGCTGCTAACTATTTATTCAGATTTTCACCGGTAGAAGAATCTGACAGTGAGATCAATTCAAATGCACAGAATTGTGTGTTGCTGTGACACTTGGATGGGAACTTGGTGACTAAAAGCCATAGATGTTTAAAGCTAAAGCCATGTGCACCTGTACGGTTACTGTGGCTTTTTGAGTTATCCATGCCCATGGATGGTCGTAGAGAGGAGTGGCTGCATTCATAAGGAGAGTACAGGTGTGTTTGAGAGTTCCCTTTAGGCTTGTTGAAAGCAGAAGCTATGATTGTTATGCGTATGGTAAGTGTTTTGTGAAGTATTCTCTTGTAAGTTGATGTACAGATGATGCTGTTGTACGGAGCTCCTAAGCCATATTCTAATTATAGCACAATTTTGACCTTCAGTTACATAGGCCTTGTCAGGAAAAAAAATACGCAACCCTGGACGGTCAGCACAAGGAACATGCACTGATCACATGAACAGCCCCTGAACAGTCAACAGGATAGCAGGGATTAAAATCATTGAAAATCTGTATGACTCACCTACATCTTTCACAACAAATACTCTTCAGACTATCTTTTTTTCAGTTGGGTTAGGGCTCACAATGGCCTTTCCGTCCAACTCCAGCAGCATCGTAGGCCGTCAGGGACAAGTAATAACTCACTCGGCCCTTGGACAGGCGTGACATAATAGACATTGAAATTCTCATTGTTTAGTGTACATGAATGAACCCCAAATAATCACAGTTTAATTGAAGTTCCAAAGCATTTTGAAGTTGCGGAAGTGTTGTCCAACAGACTGAAGCTGTTGGGCATGTGGAGTCCAGACAGCCAAGTTCTGGCATCTTGGATGTGTTTTTGCTCCAAGAAGATGTAAAGTTTTACAGCTTTGAAGGGGTTCATGATAAAATCTTGTAAGTTTACAGAAATGGATTATTCAGAATTTTTGAACATCTTGCTGTGACCCGGATTCGAACCGGGGTTGCTGCGGCCACAACGCAGAGTACTAACCACTATACGATCACAGCTGAGAAGGGATGGTGGTCATAGTTCTACTCTTTGTTGCTCTCCAGGGCTTTTTTGTCAGAACACAGTTGGACCTCAAGAACAGTAGAAATGCTAAGTTTGTTGTCTTCATACACACATATAGGAGAGACACATTTTCACATCACAATCACAGCAGGTGACCACTCTGGTCTTTCATTCACAATACTTTTGTCCCTTTTAGTCAAAAACATTGTTCCATTCTCTCTTTATTTAGTATCAGCCTAACAGCAGCATGTGGGTAGAAACTGGCTTTAATCACCATATAGAAAACACCATAGAGATCTTGGTACACCAAGGTGTGAGACAAAAAAACCAACCTTCAAGAAGAAGACTCTATCATTGCCGCTGTCTTTACTGAGTCTGAAAGTGACACCAAAATGAAGACAAAAACAACAGGCTCATTTCCACCATGCCTTCCCATGTGTCCAAGGGTCCTTGGGCAAGTCATTAAATCCTGTTTTTGTCCTGGTCGTTTAAGGTTGGCGCCAATATTTAGCAATGTGTGAATGTGTGTGTCTATTGGGGAATGGGACTGTGAATTTAAAGCAAGCCTTCTATGAAGGTAGTAAAGCACTGCATAAGTATCATATGGTGCTAACTATTTATTCAGATTTTCACCGGTAGAAGAATCTGACAGTGAGATCAATTCAAATGCACAGAATTGTGTGTTCCTGTGACACTTGGATGGGAACTTGGTGACTGAAGGCCATAGATGTTTAAAGCTAAAGCCATGTGCACCTGTACGGTTGCTGTGGCTTTTTGGGTTATCATGCCCATGGATGGTCGTAGAGAGGAGTGGCTGCATTCATAAGGAGAGTACCGGTGTGTTTGAGAGTTCCCTTTAGGCTTGTTGAAAGCAGAAGCTATGATTGTTGTGCGTATGGTAAGTGTTTTGTGAGGTATTCTCTTGTAAGTTGATGTACAGATGATGCTGTTGTACGGAGCTCCTAAGCCATATTCTAATTAAAGCACAATTTAGACCTTCAGTTACATAGGCCTTGTCAGGAAAAAAAATACGCAACCCTGGACGGTCAGCACAAGGAACATGCACTGATCACATGAACAGCCCCTGAACAGTCAACAGGATAGCAGGGATTAAAATCATTGAAAATCTGTATGACTCACCTACATCTTTCACAACAAATACTCTTAAGACTATCTTTTTTTCAGTTGGGTTAGGGCTCACAATGGCCTTTCCGGCCAACTCCAGCAGCATCGTAGGCCGTCAGGGACAAGTAATAACTCACTTCGCCCTTGGACAGGCGTGACATAATAGACATTGAAATTCTCATTGTTTAGTGTACATGAATGAACCCCAAATAATCACAGTTTAATTGAAGTTCCAAAGCATTTTGAAGTTGCGGAAGTGTTGTCCAACAGACTGAAGCTGTTGGGCATGTGGAGTCCAGACAGCCAAGTTCTGGCATCTTGGATGTGTTTTTGCTCCAAGAAAATGTAAAGTTTTACAGCTTTGAAGGCGTTCATGATAAAATCTTGTAAGTTTACAGAAAGGGATTATTCAGAATTTCTGAACATCTTGCTGTGACCCGGATTCGAACCGGGGTTGCTGCGGCCACAACGCAGAGTACTAACCACTATACGATCACAGCTGAGAAGGGATGGTGGTCATAGTTCTACTCTTTGTTGCTCTCCAGGGCTATTTTGTCAGAACACAGTTGGACCTCAAGAACAGTAGAAATGCTAAGTTTGTTGTCTTCATACACACATATAGGAGAGACACATTTTCACATCACAATCACAGCAGGTGACCACTCTGGTCTTTCATTCACAATACTTTTGTCCCTTTTAGTCAAAAACATTGTTCCATTCTCTCTTTACTTAGTATCAGCCTAACAGCGGCATGTGGGTAGAAACTGGCTTTAATCACCATACAGAAAACACCATAGAGATCTTGGTACACCAAGGTGTAAGACAAAAAAACCAACCTTCAAGAAGAAGACTCTATCATTGCCGCTGTCTTTACTGAGTCTGAAAGTGTCACCAAAATAAAGACAAAAACAACAGGCTCATTTCCACCATGCCTTCCCATCTGTCCAAGGGTCCTTGGGCAAGTCATTAAATCCTGTTTTTGTCCTGGTCGTTTAAGGTTGGCGCCAATATTTAGCAATGTGTGAATGTGTGTGTCTATTGGGGAATGGGACTGTGAATTTAAAGCAAGCCTTCTATGAAGGTAGTAAAGCACTGCATAAGTAGCATATGGTGCTAACTATTTATTCAGATTTTCACCGGTAGAAGAATCTGACAGTGAGATCAATTCAAATGCACAGAATTGTGTGTTGCTGTGACACTTGGATGGGAACTTGGTGACTAAAGGCCATAGATGTTTAAAGCTAAAGCCATGTGCACCTGTACGGTTACTGTGGCTTTTTGGGTTATCCATGCCCATGGATGGTCGTAGAGAGGAGTGGCTGCATTCATAAGGAGAGTACAGGTGTGTTTGAGAGTTCCCTTTAGGCTTGTTGAAAGCAGAAGCTAGGATTGTTATGCGTATGGTAAGTGTTTTGTGAAGTATTCTCTTGTAAGTTGATGTACAGATGATGCTGTTGTACGGAGCTCCTAAGCCATATTCTAATTATAGCACAATTTTGACCTTCAGTTACATAGGCCTTTGCAGCAAAAAAAATACGCAACCCTGGACGGTCAGCACAAGGAACATGCACTGATCACATGAACAGCCCCTGAACAGTCAACATGATAGCAGGGATTAAAATCATTGAAAATCTGTATGACTCACCTACATCTTTCACAACAAATACTCTTAAGACTATCTTTTTTTCAGTTGGGTTAGGGCTCACAATGGCCTTTCCGTCCAACTCCAGCAGCATCGTAGGCCGTCAGGGACAAGTAATAACTCACTCCGCCCTTGGACAGGCGTGACGTAATAGACATAAGAAATTCTCATTGTTTAGTGTACATGAATGAACCCCAAATAATCACAGTTTAATTGAAGTTCCAAAGCATTTTGAAGTTGCGGAAGTGTTGTCCAACAGACTGAAGCTGTTGGGCATGTGGAGTCCAGACAGCCAAGTTCTGGCATCTTGGATGTGTTTTTGCTCCAAGAAGATGTAAAGTTTTACAGCTTTGAAGGGGTTCATGATAAAATCTTGTAAGTTTACAGAAAGGGATTATTCAGAATTTCTGAACATCTTGCTGTGACCCGGATTCGAACCGGGGTTGCTGCGGCCACAACGCAGAGTACTAACCACTATACGATCACAGCTGAGAAGGGATGGTGGTCATAGTTCTACTCTTTGTTGCTCTCCAGGGCTTTTTTGTCAGAACACAGTTGGACCTCAAGAACAGTAGAAATGCTAAGTTTGTTGTCTTCATACACACATATAGGAGAGACACATTTTCACATCACAATCACAGCAGGTGACCACTCTGGTCTTTCATTCACAATACTTTTGTCCCTTTTAGTCAAAAACATTGTTCCATTCTCTCTTTACTTAGTATCAGCCTAACAGCGGCATGTGGGTAGAAATTGGCTTCAATAACCACACAAAAAACACCATAGAGATCTATGTACACCAAGGTGTGAGACAAGAAAACCAACCTTCAAGAAGAAGACTCTATCACAACAGCTGTCTTTACTGAGTCTGAAAGTGACACCAAAATGAAGACAAAAATAATAGGCTCATTTCCACCATGCTTTCCCATGTGTCCAAGGGTCCTTGGGCAAGACATTAAATCCAGTTTTTGTCCTGGTCGTTTAAGGTTGGCGCCAATATTTAGCAATGTGTGAATGTGTGTGTCTATTGGGAAATGGGACTGTGAATTTAAAGCAAGCCTCCTAGGAAGGTAGTAAAGCACTGCATAAGTAGCATATGGTGCTAACTATTTATTCAGATTTTCACCGGTAGAAGAATCTGACAGTGAGATCAATTCAAATGCACAGAATTGTGTGTTGCTGTGACACTTGGATGTGAACTTGGTGACTAAAGGCCATAGATGTTTAAAGCTAAAGCCATGTGCACCTGTTCGGTTACTGTGGCTTTTTGGGTTATCCATGCCCATGGATGGTCGTAGAGAGGAGTGGCTGCATTCATAAGGAGAGTACAGGTGTGTTTGAGAGTTCCCTTTAGGCTTGTTGAAAGCAGAAGCTATGATTGTTATGCGTATGGTAAGTGTTTTGTGAAGTATTCTCTTGTAAGTTGATGTACAGATGATGCTGTTGTACGGAGCTCCTAAGCCATATTCTAATTATAGCACAATTTTGACCTTCAGTTACATAGGCCTTTGCAGCAAAAAAAATACGCAACCCTGGACGGTCAGCACAAGGAACATGCACTGATCACATGAACAGCCCCTGAACAGTCAACATGATAGCAGGGATTAAAATCATTGAAAATCTGTATGACTCACCTACATCTTTCACAACAAATACTCTTAAGACTATCTTTTTTTCAGTTGGGTTAGGGCTCACAATGGCCTTTCCGTCCAACTCCAGCAGCATCGTAGGCCGTCAGGGACAAGTAATAACTCACTCCGCCCTTGGACAGGCGTGACGTAATAGACATTGAAATTCTCATTGTTTAGTGTACATGAATGAACCCCAAATAATCACAGTTTAATTGAAGTTCCAAAGCATTTTGAAGTTGCGGAAGTGTTGTCCAACAGACTGAAGCTGTTGGGCATGTGGAGTCCAGACAGCCAAGTTCTGGCATCTTGGATGTGTTTTTGCTCCAAGAAGATGTAAAGTTTTACAGCTTTGAAGGGGTTCATGATAAAATCTTGTAAGTTTACAGAAAGGGATTATTCAGAATTTCTGAACATCTTGCTGTGACCCGGATTCGAACCGGGGTTGCTGCAGCCACAACGCAGAGTACTAACCACTATACGATCACAGCTGAGAAGGGATGGTGGTCATAGTTCTACTCTTTGTTGCTCTCCAGGGCTTTTTTGTCAGAACACAGTTGGACCTCAAGAACAGTAGAAATGCTAAGTTTGTTGTCTTCATACACACATATAGGAGAGACACATTTTCACATCACAATCACAGCAGGTGACCACTCTGGTCTTTCATTCACAATACTTTTGCCCCTTTTAGTCAAAAACATTGTTCCATTCTCTCTTTACTTAGTATCAGCCTAACAGCGGCATGTGGGTAGAAATTGGCTTCAATAACCACACAAAAAACACCATAGAGATCTATGTACACCAAGGTGTGAGACAAGAAAACCAACCTTCAAGAAGAAGACTCTATCACAACAGCTGTCTTTACTGAGTCTGAAAGTGACACCAAAATGAAGACAAAAATAATAGGCTCATTTCCACCATGCCTTCCCATGTGTCCAAGGGTCCTTGGGCAAGACATTAAATCCTGTTTTTGTCCTGGTCGTTTAAGGTTGGCGCCAATATTTAGCAATGTGTGAATGTGTGTGTCTATTGGGGAATGGGACTGTGAATTTAAAGCAAGCCTCCTAGGAAGGTAGTAAAGCACTGCATAAGTAGCATATGCTGCTAACTATTTATTCAGATTTTCACCGGTAGAAGAATCTGACAGTGAGATCAATTCAAATGCACAGAATTGTGTGTTGCTGTGACACTTGGATGGGAACTTGGTGACTAAAGGCCATAGATGTTTAAAGCTAAAGCCATGTGCACCTGTACGGTTGCTGTGGCTTTTGGGTTATCCATGCCCATGGATGGTCGTAGAGAGGAGTGGCTGCATTCATAAGGAGAGTACAGGTGTGTTTGAGAGTTCCCTTTAGGCTTGTTGAAAGCAGAAGCTATGATTGTTATGCGTATGGTAAGTGTTTTGTGAAATATTCTCTTGTAAGTTGATGTACAGATGATGCTGTTGTACGGAGCTCCTAAGCCATATTCTAATTATAGCACAATTTTGACCTTCAGTTACATAGGCCTTTGCAGCAAAAAAAATACGCAACCCTGGACGGTCAGCACAAGGAACATGCACTGATCACATGAACAGCCCCTGAACAGTCAACATGATAGCAGGGATTAAAATCATTGAAAATCTGTATGACTCACCCACATCTTTCACAACAAATACTCTTAAGACTATCTTTTTTTCAGTTGGGTTAGTATGGAATTACGTTTCTGCCAATAAGTGAAAGGGCGTAAAGACAACTAAGCGGGCGTATTTAGGAACTGAGTGAGTGAACCTTAAAACCGCGCAGGCGCAATTCTAACTGAGAAGTGATCTTGCGCGGTCAATTCCTTTTTGCGCGCTCATGTGGATTTACGCTCAGTGTTAAGGGGGCGTTTTTGTCACTTTTGGGGCAGGAACCTTTCTGGTTGATCTGATTGGCTGAAATTCGCATGGCTTATCGGCGAGGCAGAGGGGCGGGACCTTCATTTTTCAGTGCGGGGGGGGGGGGGGTTTAACAGGCGGCTCTTGAGCTGCATGCAGCTCTCTGCCTTTTATCATATTTTCTATATTCACTACTTTCACAACCATAAGGTGAAAGTCTTACATTTTCTCCAAAATTTACAGAGCGGCCCTAATGTGTTATTGTGTGACTTCAGCAAAGAGGATCGAGGAGAGAACAGCAGAACAGCATGATGACGGTACGGAGAGAGGAGAGGACGTGAAAGAAGACCCCCCCCCCCATAGTACAAAGGAGCAGATATGAGCATAATGCAGAACTACTTCGTTTTGGAAACCCTGGAAATGCAAAGAGACACGATTATGAGGCATAGTTTAAACTGCAAGCTATCAGCTACGCGGAGGAACACGGGAATAGAGCAGCTGTGGTTCGGTTAAATTAGATCTTCACAGATTCTGACTTCCTGCTTCAATAACTCTTCTGATCAACGTTCAAATGTGTCAGCAAGTATGTCACTCATTTTGTATTAACACAGAGAGTGAACTACAAAAGCATTTTTAAAGAAAAAAGTTTGTTTTTATTGCCTTTTAATCAGAATTGTTCGTTTCAAGCTGTGAATGCAAACAGAGCAGCGAGCCGGCTGCCAAGGGACCGTCAACAAAGTGCAACCTCTGTGAAACAGCATTCTGTAAAAATCAGTGAACTTTTAAAAAGCGAATAAATGTCTATATTTATATGGACTGGTAATGAAGACTCGTCAGCATAGTCATGCTACATTATTATTTATTATACTAAATTTTGTTAGAAAGTCAACCTCTATTTTATTTCTTATAGTTCTTAAAATTTAATAGAGATATGAATCATAACATAAATACTCAATAGCTCTGAAGATACTAAAACTTCTGTCACCAAACCTCCTGTACTGACTAATCATGACCTTATTTTCCTACTAAAATAAAGATTATGCAAAAAAAATTTTTGGCACCTTCAGAGCTATTCAGGGTTTTTGACCAAATCTGATCCATTTGTAAATATGAAAAATTCCTATAAATAAATAAAGTGAACTATTGACATTCTTTATTTTAGTATGACAATAAGGTCATGTCAAGTTACTGATAACTTTAGTCATGATTCATATCTATTAAAATTTGAAAAAGTATATGAAACAAGGTAAAATAAAGATGGACTTTCCTACAAAATATGCATTGTAACAAGAATATGCTTTATAATAGTTTTATGATTTTTTTGTAAGATTATTGATTTTTACACAGTGGTGTTTCACAGAGGTTGCACTTAGTTGACGGTCCCTTGGCAGCCGGCTGCTGCATGTCTGCATTCACAGCTTAAAGCGAACAATTTTGATTAAAAGGCAAAAAAACGATCTTTTTTCTTCAGAAATGCATTTGTGGTTCACTCTCTGTGTTGATACAAAAGGATTTAGATACTTGCTGACATATTTGAACGTTGATCAGAAGAGTTATTGGAAGAAGCAAGAAGTCCGAACCTTGAAGATCTTTCTAACTTATCGAACCTCAGCTGCCAGAGAATTTAAAATAATGAATCTATGGTTCGGAAGTGAGGACGCTGGAAAACCAACTCTGACAAGACAAGAAGACGCAGCAGCTGCTGAGTTTCCGCGGATAAGAAAAGGCCTGCGTTGGAAGATCGACTCGAGGCTCAGCGCTGCTATCAGCAGATGACCGTGAAAAGCTGTCCATCCTCCCCCCTTACCGGGACGCAGCGCCGGCGAATTACTTTGGGACTGCAGGACTTAAACTTGGCCTGACGCGTCTGCTTTCACTGTTCTTAGGAGCCGCATAGCAAAGAGATGGACTCTGATGAGGAAAGGGAAGCCGGTATGTCTGATAGAGATGTAGTCCAGCTGTTCCAGATGCAGAAGATGAGGACTTTGATGGATTAGAAATGCTGATTGATGACTGAAAAAATAGATCACAACCAACTCAGTTTTGCGCTCGCTGCCTTTTTCAAACACACACCAGCATGCATGTTTCACCGGTATGTGTGTTAACGTTAAATACAGAAAAACACTCAAAACTGAAACGGCGCTGTTGTAATGAGAGGAGGGGGTTATGGCACATAACATGGCTTTAATTGTGTGTTTGTCTGGCAGGTCAGTGTGTGTTGTGACTCATTAAATATCACAGTTAGAAATGTCAGCTCTTTGTGTCAAACTTGTTTGTCCCCCCCTGTTAGAGGCAATCATAGAAAAAAAAAACGTGGATGTAACGTGGATTAAAACATTAACCAACGACCCAAAACTAAGGTAAGAAAGTGCAGCGGGTTTTTTTGTGGTGTAAGTTTTTCTCATGTGAAATCCACTGCATTTGTTACAGTTTTAATGCTTTTAATCCACGTTACAGCCGCCGTTCCTTTTCTATTAAAGCCCCAAAATGAAAGTCCCGCCCCGCTGCTTGGCATGCAAATTTCAGCCAATCAGATCAACCAGAAATGTTCCTGCCCCCAAGTGACAAAAACGCCCCCTTAACACTGAGCGTAAATCCAGGTGAGGGCGCAAAAGAGAACTGACCGAGCAGGATTACTGCTCAGTTAGGATTTCAGCCGTTCAGTTGTAAAATACGGGGTCGCTTGGTTAGAATTGCGCCATCACAGTTTTAAGGTTCACTCACTCAGTTTCTAAATACGCCCGCTTAGTTGTCTTTACGCCCTTTCAATTTTTGGCATTTATGTAATTCGATAGTTAGGGCTCACAATGGCCTTTCCGTCCAACTCCAGCAGCATCGTAGGCCGTCAGGGACAAGTAATAACTCACTCCGCCCTTGGACAGGCGTGACGTAATAGACATTGAAATTCTCATTGTTTAGTGTACATGAATGAACCCCAAATAATCACAGTTTAATTGAAGTTCCAAAGCATTTTGAAGTTGCGGAAGTGTTGTCCAACAGACTGAAGCTGTTGGGCATGTGGAGTCCAGACAGCCAAGTTCTGGCATCTTGGATGTGTTTTTGCTCCAAGAAGATGTAAAGTTTTACAGCTTTGAAGGGGTTCATGATAAAATCTTGTAAGTTTACAGAAAGGGATTATTCAGAATTTCTGAACATCTTGCTGTGACCCGGATTCGAACCGGGGTTGCTGCGGCCACAACGCAGAGTACTAACCACTATACGATCACAGCTGAGAAGGGATGGTGGTCATAGTTCTACTCTTTGTTGCTCTCCAGGGCTTTTTTGTCAGAACACAGTTGGACCTCAAGAACAGTAGAAATGCTAAGTTTGTTGTCTTCATACACACATATAGGAGAGACACATTTTCACATCACAATCACAGCAGGTGACCACTCTGGTCTTTCATTCACAATACTTTTGTCCCTTTTAGTCAAAAACATTGTTCCATTCTCTCTTTACTTAGTATCAGCCTAACAGCGGCATGTGGGTAGAAACTGGCTTTAATCACCATACAGAAAACACCATAGAGATCTTGGTACACCAAGGTGTGAGACAAAAAAACCAACCTTCAAGAAGGAGACTCTATCATTGCCGATGTTTTTACTGAGTCTGAAAGTGACACCAAAATGAAGACAAAAACAACAGGCTCATTTCCACCATGCCTTCCCATCTGTCCAAGGGTCCTTGGGCAAGTCATTAAATCCTGTTTTTGTCCTGGTCGTTTAAGGTTGGCGCCAATATTTAGCAATGTGTCAA
This sequence comes from Oryzias latipes, assembly GCF_053564925.1. Taxonomy (NCBI): domain Eukaryota; kingdom Metazoa; phylum Chordata; class Actinopteri; order Beloniformes; family Adrianichthyidae; genus Oryzias; species Oryzias latipes. The sequence goes on from NC_136238.1 coordinate 20,286,542, forward strand.
TGTGTGTGTCTATTGGGGAATGGGACTGTGAATTTAAAGCAAGCCTTCTATGAAGGTAGTAAAGCACTGCATAAGTAGCATATGGTGCTAACTATTTATTCAGATTTTCACCGGTAGAAGAATCTGACAGTGAGATCAATTCAAATGCACAGAATTGTGTGTTCCTGTGACACTTGGATGGGAACTTGGTGACTGAAGGCCATAGATGTTTAAAGCTAAAGCCATGTGCACCTGTACGGTTGCTGTGGCTTTTTGGGTTATCATGCCCATGGATGGTCGTAGAGAGGAGTGGCTGCATTCATAAGGAGAGTACCGGTGTGTTTGAGAGTTCCCTTTAGGCTTGTTGAAAGCAGAAGCTATGATTGTTGTGCGTATGGTAAGTGTTTTGTGAGGTATTCTCTTGTAAGTTGATGTACAGATGATGCTGTTGTACGGAGCTCCTAAGCCATATTCTAATTAAAGCACAATTTAGACCTTCAGTTACATAGGCCTTGTCAGGAAAAAAAATACGCAACCCTGGACGGTCAGCACAAGGAACATGCACTGATCACATGAACAGCCCCTGAACAGTCAACAGGATAGCAGGGATTAAAACCATTGAAAATCTGTATGACTTACCTACATCTTTCTCAACAAATACTCTTAAGACTATCTTTTTTTCAGTTGGGTTACGGCTCACAATGGCCTTTCCGTCCAACTCCAGCAGCATCGTGGGCCGTCAGGGACGAGTAATAACTCACTCCGCCCTTGGACAGGCGTGACGTAATAGACATTGAAAATCTCATTGTTTAGTGTACATGAATGAACCCCAAATAATCACAGTTTAATTGAAGTTCCAAAGCATTTTGAAGTTGCGGAAGTGTTGTCCAACAGACTGAAGCTGTTGGGCATGTGGAGTCCAGACAGCCAAGTTCTGGCATCTTGGATGTGTTTTTGCTCCAAGAAGATGTAAAGTTTTACAGCTTTGAAGGGGTTCATGATAAAATCTTGTAAGTTTACAGAAAGGGATTATTCAGAATTTCTGAACATCTTGCTGTGACCCGGATTCGAACCGGGGTTGCTGCGGCCACAACGCAGAGTACTAACCACTATACGATCACAGCTGAGAAGGGATGGTGGTCATAGTTCTACTCTTTGTTGCTCTCCAGGGCTTTTTTGTCAGAACACAGTTGGACCTCAAGAACAGTAGAAATGCTAAGTTTGTTGTCTTCATACACACATATAGGAGAGACACATTTTCACATCACAATCACAGCAGGTGACCACTCTGGTCTTTCATTCACAATACTTTTGTCCCTTTTAGTCAAAAACATTGTTCCATTCTCTCTTTACTTAGTATCAGCCTAACAGCGGCATGTGGGTAGAAACTGGCTTTAATCACCATACAGAAAACACCATAGAGATCTTGGTACACCAAGGTGTGAGACAAAAAAACCAACCTTCAAGAAGGAGACTCTATCATTGCCGATGTTTTTACTGAGTCTGAAAGTGACACCAAAATGAAGACAAAAACAACAGGCTCATTTCCACCATGCCTTCCCATCTGTCCAAGGGTCCTTGGGCAAGTCATTAAATCCTGTTTTTGTCCTGGTCGTTTAAGGTTGGCGCCAATATTTAGCAATGTGTCAATGTGTGTGTCTATTGGGGAATGGGACTGTGAATTTAAAGCAAGCCTTCTATGAAGGTAGTAAAGCACTGCATAAGTAGCATATGGTGCTAACTATTTATTCAGATTTTCACCGGTAGAAGAATCTGACAGTGAGATCAATTCAAATGCACAGAATTGTGTGTTCCTGTGACACTTGGATGGGAACTTGGTGACTGAAGGCCATAGATGTTTAAAGCTAAAGCCATGTGCACCTGTACGGTTGCTGTGGCTTTTTGGGTTATCATGCCCATGGATGGTCGTAGAGAGGAGTGGCTGCATTCATAAGGAGAGTACCGGTGTGTTTGAGAGTTCCCTTTAGGCTTGTTGAAAGCAGAAGCTATGATTGTTGTGCGTATGGTAAGTGTTTTGTGAGGTATTCTCTTGTAAGTTGATGTACAGATGATGCTGTTGTACGGAGCTCCTAAGCCATATTCTAATTAAAGCACAATTTAGACCTTCAGTTACATAGGCCTTGTCAGGAAAAAAAATACGCAACCCTGGACGGTCAGCACAAGGAACATGCACTGATCACATGAACAGCCCCTGAACAGTCAACAGGATAGCAGGGATTAAAACCATTGAAAATCTGTATGACTTACCTACATCTTTCTCAACAAATACTCTTAAGACTATCTTTTTTTCAGTTGGGTTACGGCTCACAATGGCCTTTCCGTCCAACTCCAGCAGCATCGTGGGCCGTCAGGGACGAGTAATAACTCACTCCGCCCTTGGACAGGCGTGACGTAATAGACATTGAAAATCTCATTGTTTAGTGTACATGAATGAACCCCAAATAATCACAGTTTAATTGAAGTTCCAAAGCATTTTGAAGTTGCGGAAGTGTTGTCCAACAGACTGAAGCTGTTGGGCATGTGGAGTCCAGACAGCCAAGTTCTGGCATCTTGGATGTGTTTTTGCTCCAAGAAGATGTAAAGTTTTACAGCTTTGAAGGGGTTCATGATAAAATCTTGTAAGTTTACAGAAAGGGATTATTCAGAATTTCTGAACATCTTGCTGTGACCCGGATTCGAACCGGGGTTGCTGCGGCCACAACGCAGAGTACTAACCACTATACGATCACAGCTGAGAAGGGATGGTGGTCATAGTTCTACTCTTTGTTGCTCTCCAGGGCTTTTTTGTCAGAACACAGTTGGACCTCAAGAACAGTAGAAATGCTAAGTTTGTTGTCTTCATACACACATATAGGAGAGACACATTTTCACATCACAATCACAGCAGGTGACCACTCTGGTCTTTCATTCACAATACTTTTGTCCCTTTTAGTCAAAAACATTGTTCCATTCTCTCTTTACTTAGTATCAGCCTAACAGCGGCATGTGGGTAGAAATTGGCTTCAATAACCACACAAAAAACACCATAGAGATCTATGTACACCAAGGTGTGAGACAAGAAAACCAACCTTCAAGAAGAAGACTCTATCACAACAGCTGTCTTTACTGAGTCTGAAAGTGACACCAAAATGAAGACAAAAATAATAGGCTCATTTCCACCATGCCTTCCCATGTGTCCAAGGGTCCTTGGGCAAGACATTAAATCCAGTTTTTGTCCTGGTCGTTTAAGGTTGGCGCCAATATTTAGCAATGTGTGAATGTGTGTGTCTATTGGGGAATGGGACTGTGAATTTAAAGCAAGCCTCCTAGGAAGGTAGTAAAGCACTGCATAAGTAGCATATGCTGCTAACTATTTATTCAGATTTTCACCGGTAGAAGAATCTGACAGTGAGATCAATTCAAATGCACAGAATTGTGTGTTGCTGTGACACTTGGATGGGAACTTGGTGACTAAAAGCCATAGATGTTTAAAGCTAAAGCCATGTGCACCTGTACGGTTACTGTGGCTTTTTGAGTTATCCATGCCCATGGATGGTCGTAGAGAGGAGTGGCTGCATTCATAAGGAGAGTACAGGTGTGTTTGAGAGTTCCCTTTAGGCTTGTTGAAAGCAGAAGCTATGATTGTTATGCGTATGGTAAGTGTTTTGTGAAGTATTCTCTTGTAAGTTGATGTACAGATGATGCTGTTGTTCGGAGCTCCTAAGCCATATTCTAATTATAGCACAATTTTGACCTTCAGTTACATAAGCCTTTGCAGCAAAAAAAATACGCAACCCTGGACGGTCAGCACAAGGAACATGCACTGATCACATGAACAGCCCCTGAACAGTCAACAGGATAGCAGGGATTAAAATCATTGAAAATCTGTAGGACTCACCTACATCTTTCACAACAAATACTCTTAAGACTATCTTTTTTTCAGTTGGGTTAGGGCTCACAATGGCCTTTCCGTCCAACTCCAGCAGCATCGTAGGCCGTCAGGGACAAGTAATAACTCACTCGGCCCTTGGACAGGCGTGACATAATAGACATTGAAATTCTCATTGTTTAGTGTACATGAATGAACCCCAAATAATCACAGTTTAATTGAAGTTCCAAAGCATTTTGAAGTTGCAGAAGTGTTGTCCAACAGACTGAAGCTGTTGGGCATGTGGAGTCCAGACAGCCAAGTTCTGGCATCTTGGATGTGTTTTTGCTCCAAGAAGATGTAAAGTTTTACAGCTTTGAAGGGGTTCATGATAAAATCTTGTAAGTTTACAGAAAGGGATTATTCAGAATTTCTGAACATCTTGCTGTGACCCGGATTCGAACCGGGGTTGCTGCGGCCACAACGCAGAGTACTAACCACTACACGATCACAGCTGAGAAGGGATGGTGGTCATAGTTCTACTCTTTGTTGCTCTCCAGGGCTTTTTTGTCAGAACACAGTTGGACCTCAAGAACAGTAGAAATGCTAAGTTTGTTGTCTTCATACACACATATAGGAGAGACACATTTTCACATCACAATCACAGCAGGTGACCACTCTGGTCTTTCATTCACAATACTTTTGTCCCTTTTAGTCAAAAACATTGTTCCATTCTCTCTTTACTTAGTATCAGCCTAACAGCGGCATGTGGGTAGAAACTGGCTTTAATCACCATACAGAAAACACCATAGAGATCTTGGTACACCAAGGTGTAAGACAAAAAAACCAACCTTCAAGAAGAAGACTCTATCACAACAGCTGTCTTTACTGAGTCTGAAAGTGTCACCAAAATAAAGACAAAAACAACAGGCTCATTTCCACCATGCCTTCCCATCTGTCCAAGGGTCCTTGGGCAAGTCATTAAATCCTGTTTTTGTCCTGGTCGTTTAAGGTTGGCGCCAATATTTAGCAATGTGTGAATGTGTGTGTCTATTGGGGAATGGGACTGTGAATTTAAAGCAAGCCTCCTAGGAAGGTAGTAAAGCACTGCATAAGTAGCATCTGCTGCTAACTATTTATTCAGATTTTCACCGGTAGAAGAATCTGACAGTGAGATCAATTCAAATGCACAGAATTGTGTGTTGCTGTGACACTTGGATGGGAACTTGGTGACTAAAGGCCATAGATGTTTAAAGCTAAAGCCATGTGCACCTGTACGGTTACTGTGGCTTTTTGGGTTATCCATGCCCATGGATGGTCGTAGAGAGGAGTGGCTGCATTCATAAGGAGAGTACAGGTGTGTTTGAGAGTTCCCTTTAGGCTTGTTGAAAGCAGAAGCTAGGATTGTTATGCGTATGGTAAGTGTTTTGTGAAGTATTCTCTTGTAAGTTGATGTACAGATGATGCTGTTGTACGGAGCTCCTAAGCCATATTCTAATTAAAGCACAATTTAGACCTTCAGTTACATAGGCCTTGTCAGGAAAAAAAATACGCAACCCTGGACGGTCAGCACAAGGAACATGCACTGATCACATGAACAGCCCCTGAACAGTCAACAGGATAGCAGGGATTAAAATCATTGAAAATCTGTATGACTCACCCACATCTTTCACAACAAATACTCTTAAGACTATCTTTTTTTCAGTTGGGTTAGGGCTCACAATGGCCTTTCCGTCCAACTCCAGCAGCATCGTAGGCCGTCAGGGACAAGTAATAACTCACTCCGCCCTTGGACAGGCGTGATGTAATAGACATTGAAATTCTCATTGTTTAGTGTACATGAATGAACCCCAAATAATCACAGTTTAATTGAAGTTCCAAAGCATTTTGAAGTTGCGGAAGTGTTGTCCAACAGTCTGAAGCTGTTGGGCATGTGGAGTCCAGACAGCCAAGTTCTGGCATCTTGGATGTGTTTTTGCTCCAAGAAGATGTAAAGTTTTACAGCTTTGAAGGGGTTCATGATAAAATCTTGTAAGTTTACAGAAAGGGATTATTCAGAATTTCTGAACATCTTGCTGTGACCCGGATTCGAACCGGGGTTGCTGCGGCCACAACGCAGAGTACTAACCACTATACGATCACAGCTGAGAAGGGATGGTGGTCATAGTTCTACTCTTTGTTGCTCTCCAGGGCTTTTTTGTCAGAACACAGTTGGACCTCAAGAACAGTAGAAATGCTAAGTTTGTTGTCTTCGTACACACATATAGGAGAGACACATTTTCACATCACAATCACAGCAGGTGACCACTCTGGTCTTTCATTCACAACACTTTTGCCCCTTTTAGTCAAAAACATTGTTCCATTCTCTCTTTACTTAGTATCAGCCTAACAGCGGCATGTGGGTAGAAACTGGCTTTAATCACCATACAGAAAACACCATAGAGATCTTGGTACACCAAGGTGTGAGACAAGAAAACCAACCTTCAAGAAGAAGACTCTATCATTGCCGCTGTCTTTACTGAGTCTGAAAGTGACACCAAAATGAAGACAAAAACAACAGGCTCATTTCCACCATGCCTTCCCATGTGTCCAAGGGTCCTTGGGCAAGACATTAAATCCAGTTTTTGTCCTGGTCGTTTAAGGTTGGCGCCAATATTTAGCAATGTGTGAATGTGTGTGTCTATTGGGGAATGGGACTGTGAATTTAAAGCAAGCCTCCTAGGAAGGTAGTAAAGCACTGCATAAGTAGCATATGCTGCTAACTATTTATTCTGATTTTCACCGGTAGAAGAATCTGACAGTGAGATCAATTCAAATGCACAGAATTGTGTGTTGCTGTGACACTTGGATGGGAACTTGGTGACTAAAGGCCATAGATGTTTAAAGCTAAAGCCATGTGCACCTGTACGGTTGCTGTGGCTTTTTGGGTTATCCATGCCCATGGATGGTTGTAGAGAGGAGTGGCTGCATTCATAAGGAGAGTACAGGTGTGTTTGAGAGTTCCCTTTAGGCTTGTTGAAAGCAGAAGCTAAGATTGTTATGCGTATGGTAAGTGTTTTGTGAAGTATTCTCTTGTAAGTTGATGTACAGATGATGCTGTTGTACGGAGCTCCTAAGCCATATTCTAATTATAGCACAATTTTGACCTTCAGTTACATAGGCCTTTGCAGCAAAAAAAATACGCAACCCTGGACGGTCAGCACAAGGAAAATGCACTGATCACATGAACAGCCCCTGAACAGTCAACAGGATAGCAGGGATTAAAATCATTGAAAATCTGTATGACTCACCTACATCTTTCACAACAAATACTCTTAAGACTATCTTTTTTTCAGTTGGGTTACGGCTCACAATGGCCTTTCCGTCCAACTCCAGCAGCATCGTAGGCCGTCAGGGACAAGTAATAACTCACTATGCCCTTGGACAGGCGTGACGTAATAGACATTGAAATTCTCATTGTTTAGTGTACATGAATGAACCCCAAATAATCACAGTTTAATTGAAGTTCCAAAGCATTTTGAAGTTGCGGAAGTGTTGTCCAACAGACTGAAGCTGTTGGGCATGTGGAGTCCAGACAGCCAAGTTCTGGCATCTTGGATGTGTTTTTGCTCCAAGAAGATGTAAAGTTTTACAGCTTTGAAGGGGTTCATGATAAAATCTTGTAAGTTTACAGAAATGGATTATTCAGAATTTCTGAACATCTTGCTGTGACCCGGATTCGAACCGGGGTTGCTACGGCCACAACGCAGAGTACTAACCACTATACGATCACAGCTGAGAAGTGATAGTGGTCATAGTTCTAGTCTTTGTTGCTCTCCAGGGCTTTTTTGTCAGAACACAGTTGGACCTCAAGAACAGTAGAAATGCTAAGTTTGTTGTCTTCATACACACATATAGGAGAGACACATTTTCACTTCACAATCACAGCAGGTGACCACTCTGGTCTTTCATTCACAATACTTTTGCCCCTTTTAGTCAAAAACATTGTTCCATTCTCTCTTTACTTAGTATCAGCCTAACAGCGGCATGTGGGTAGAAACTGGTTTTAATAACCACACAGAAAACACCATAGAGATCTTGGTACACCAAGGTGTGAGACAAGAAAACCAACCTTCAAGAAGAAGACTCTATCATTGCCGCTGTCTTTACTGAGTCTGAAAGTGACACCAAAATGAAGACAAAAATAACAGGCTCATTTCCACCATGCCTTCCCATGTGTCCTTGGGCAAGACATTAAATCCAGTTTTTGTCCTGGTCGTTTAAGGTTGGCGCCAATATTTAGCAATGTGTGAATGTGTGTGTCTATTGGGGAATGGGACTGTGAATTTAAAGCAAGCCTAGGAAGGTAGTAAAGCACTGCATAAGTAGCATATGCTGCTAACTATTTATTCAGATTTTCACCGGTAGAAGAATCTGACAGTGAGATCAATTCAAATGCACAGAATTATGTGTTGCTGTGACACTTGGATGGGAACTTGGTGACTAAAGGCCATAGATGTTTAAAGCTAAAGCCATGTGCACCTGTACGGTTGCTGTGGCTTTTTGGGTTATCCATGCCCATGGATGGTCATAGAGAGGAGTGGCTGCATTCATAAGGAGAGTACAGGTGTGTTTGAGAGTTCCCTTTAGGCTTGTTGAAAGCAGAAGCTAGGATTGTTATGCGTATGGTAAGTGTTTTGTGAAGTATTCTCTTGTAAGTTGATGTACAGATGATGCTGTTGTACGGAGCTCCTAAGCCATATTCTAATTATAGCACAATTTTGACCTTCAGTTACATAGGCCTTTGCAGCAAAAAAAATACGCAACCCTGGACGGTCAGCACAAGGAACATGCACTGATCACATGAAGAGCCCCTGAACAGTCAACAGGATAGCAGGGATTAAAACCATTGAAAATCTGTATGACTTACCTACATGTTTCAAAACAAATACTCTTAAGACTATCTTTTTTTCAGTTGGGTTAGGGCTCACAATGGCCTTTCCGTCCAACTCCAGCAGCATCGTAGGCCGTCAGGGACAAGTAATAACTCACTCCGCCCTTGGACAGGCGTGACGTAATAGACATTGAAATTCTCGTTGTTTAGTGTACATGAATGAACCCCAAATAATCACAGTTTAACTGAAGTTCCAAAGCATTTTGAAGTTGCGGAAGTGTTGTCCAACAGACTGAAGCTGTTGGGCATGTGGAGTCCAGACAGCCAAGTTCTGGCATCTTGGATGTGTTTTTGCTCCAAGAAGATGTAAAGTTTTACAGCTTTGTAGGAGTTCATGATAAAATCTTTTAAGTTTACATAAATGGATTATTCAGAATTTCTGAACATCTTGCTGTGACCCGGATTCGAACCGGGGTTGCTACGGCCACAACGCAGAGTACTAACCACTATACGATCACAGCTGAGAAGGGATAGTGGTCATAGTTCTAGTCTTTGTTGCTCTCCAGGTGTTATTGTCAGAACACAGTTGGACCTCAAGAACAGTAGAAATGCTAAGTTTGTTGTCTTCGTACACACATGTAGGAGAGACACATTTTCACATCACAATCACAGCAGGTGACCACTCTGGTCTTTCATTCACAATACTTTTGCCCCTTTTAGTCAAAAACATTGTTCCATTCTCTCTTTACTTAGTATCAGCCTAACAGCGGCATAAGGGTAGAAACTGGCTTTAATCACCATACAGAAAACACCATAGAGATCTTGGTACACCAAGGTGTGAGACAAGAAAACCAACTCTTTACTGAGTCTGAAAGTGACACCAAAATGAAGACAAAAATAACAGGCTCATTTCCACCATGCCTTCCCATGTGTCCAAGGGTCCTTGGGCAAGACATTAAATCCAGTTTTTGTCCTGGTCGTTTAAGGTTGGTGCCAATATTTAGCAATGTGTGAATGTGTGTGTCTATTGGGGAATGGGACTGTGAATTTAAAGCAAGCCTCCTAGGAAGGTAGTAAAGCACTGCATAAGTAGCATATGCTGCTAACTATTTATTCAGATTTTCACCGGTAGAAGAATCAGACAGTGAGATCAATTCAAATGCACAGAATTGTGTGTTGCTGTGACACTTGGATGGGAACTTGGTGACTAAAGGCCATAGATGTTTAAAGCTAAAGCCATGTGCACCTGTACGGTTGCTGTGGCTTTTTGGGTTATCCATGCCCATGGATGGTCTGTACGGTTACTGTGGCTTTTTGGGTTATCCATGCCCATGGATGGTCGTAGAGAGGAGTGGCTGCATTCATAAGGAGAGTTCAGGTGTGTTTGAGAGTTCCCTTTAGGCTTGTTGAAAGCAGAAGCTATGATTGTTGTGCGTATGGTAAGTGTTTTGTGAAGTATTCTCTTGTAAGTTGATGTACAGATGATGCTGTTGTACGGAGCTCCTAAGCCATATTCTAATTATAGCACAATTTTGACCTTCAGTTACATATGCCTTTGCAGCAAAAAAAATACGCAACCCTGGACGGTCAGCACAAGGAACATGCACTGATCACATGAAGACCCCCTGAACAGTCAACAGGATAGCAGGGATTAAAATCATTGAAAATCTGTATGACTCACCTACATCTTTCACAACAAATACTCTTAAGACTATCTTTTTTTCAGTTGGGTTAGGGCTCACAATGGCCTTTCCGTCAAACTCCAGCAGCATCGTGGGCCGTCAGGGACAAGTAATAACTCACTCCGCCCTTGGACAGGCGTGACGTAATAGACATTGAAATTCTCATTGTTTAGTGTACATGAATGAACCCCAAATAATCACAGTTTAATTGAAGTTCCAAAGCATTTTGAAGTTGCGGAAGTGTTGTCCAACAGACTGAAGCTGTTGGGCATGTGGAGTCCAGACAGCCAAGTTCTGGCATCTTGGATGTGTTTTTGCTCCAAGAAGATGTAAAGTTTTACAGCTTTGAAGGGGTTCATGATAAAATCTTGTAAGTTTACAGAAATGGATTATTCAGAATTTCTGAACATCTTGCTGTGACCCGGATTCGAACCGGGGTTGCTACGGCCACAACGCAGAGTACTAACCACTATACGATCACAGCTGAGAAGGGATGGTGGTCATAGTTCTAGTCTTTGTTGCTCTCCAGGTGTTTTTTGTCAGAACACAGTTGCACCTCAAGAACAGTAGAAATGCTAAGTTTGTTGTCTTCGTACACACATGTAGGAGAGACACATTTTCACATCACAATCACAGCAGGTGACCACTCTGGTCTTTCATTCACAATATTTTTGCCCCTTTTAGTCAAAAACATTGTTCCATTCTCTCTTTACTTAGTATCAGCCTAACAGCGGCATGTGGGTAGAAACTGGCTTTAATCACCATACAGAAAACACCATAGAGATCTTGGTACACCCAGGTGTGAGACAAGAAAACCAACTCTTTACTGAGTCTGAAATTGACACCAAAATGAAGACAAAAATAACAGGCTCATTTCCACCATGCCTTCCCATGTGTCCAAGGGTCCTTGGGCAAGACATTAAATCCAGTTTTTGTCCTGGTCGTTTAAGGTTGGTGCCAATATTTAGCAATGTGTGAATGTGTGTGTCTATTGGGGAATGGGACTGTGAATTTAAAGCAAGCCTCCTAGGAAGGTAGTAAAGCACTGCATAAGTAGCATATGCTGCTAACTATTTATTCAGATTTTCACCGGTAGAAGAATCTGACAGTGAGATCAATTCAAATGCACAGAATTGTGTGTTGCTGCTACACTTGGATGGGAACTTGGTGACTAAAGGCCATAGATGTTTAAAGCTAAAGCCATGTGCACCTGTACGGTTGCTGTAGCTTTTTGGGTTATCCATGCCCATGGATGGTCATAGAGAGGAGTGGCTGCATTCATAAGGAGAGTACAGGTTTGTTTGAGAGTTCCCTTTAGGCTTGTTGAAAGCAGAAACTATGATTGTTGTGCGTATGGTAAGTGTTTTGTGAGGTATTTTCTTGTAAGTTGATGTACAGATGATGCTGTTGTACGGAGCTCCTAAGCCATAATCTAATTATAGCACAATTTTGACCTTCAGTTACATAGGCCTTTGCAGCAAAAAAAATACGCAACCCTGGACGGTCAGCACAAGGAACATGCACTGATCACATGAAGAGCCCCTGAACAGTCAACAGGATAGCAGGGATTAAAACCATTGAAAATCTGTATGACTTACCTACAACTTTCACAACAAATACTCTTAAGACTATCTTTTTTTCAGTTGGGTTAGGGCTCACAATGGCCTTTCCGTCCAGCTCCAGCAGCAGCATCGTAGGCCGTCAGGGACAAGTAATAACTCACTCCGCCCTTGGACAGGCGTGACGTAATAGACATTGAAATTCTCGTTGTTTAGCGTACATGAAGGAATCCAAAATAATGACGGTTTAATTGAAGTTCCAAAGCATTTTGAAGTTGTGGAAGTGTTGTCCAACAGACTGAAGCTGTTGGGCATGTGGAGTCCAGACAGCCAAGTTCTGGCATCTTGGATGTGTTTTTGCTCCAAGAAGATGTAAAGTTTTACAGCTTTGAAGGAGTTCATGATAAAATCTTGTAAGTTTACAGAACGCGATCATTCAGATTTTCTGAACATCCTGCTTGGACCCGGATTCGAACCGGGGTTGCTGCGGCCACAACGCAGAGTACTAACCACTATACGATCACAGCCGAGAGGTGATGGTGGTCACAGTTCTAGTCTTTGTTGCTCTCTAGGGCTTTTTTGTCAGAACACAGTTGGACCTCAAGAACAGCAGAAATGCTAAGTTTTTTGTCTTCATACACACATATAGGAGAGACACATTTTCACATCACAATCACAGCAGTTGGGTTAGGGCTCACAGCAAACTTACATCTAACCTTAACCATTCTTCCAGGTCCGTGATGCAAAGAAAAAGGTTCTGGTAGGGATGGGAATAGAAGCCCCATGAAGCCTCATTGGGTTTTATGTTATTGTGCCGGATAAATGAACCACCCATTCAGGGCTTCGAAACCACACAGAACAGCAGCATCTGGTGGCGGACTGGATGTATATTGAAATATGTTTCAACAAAGCTCCTTGTAACACTTCAATGTGGAAATAATGATGAAAAAACGTAAAAAAGAAAAATGTACATGTGATGAGAAGAGAAGTGTTTGACACAGCAAAATACATGTCACATGAAGAACAAAATACACGCAAAAACAATATGGATATTGCCAGATTTAATCCTGGAGTCTCTGGAAGTGTATGCCATTGACTATTCCACTAAGCTATCTCTAACCACAAGAAAACGGTGTGCCATCATATATTCATCGCAGTGGTTTTTTTTGATACACAGCATTCATGATGTAGTGTTTTATTAGGAAAAACCGAGTTGAAATGATCCTGAGCCACAGAACGTTTTTAATAGGAGCCATGGTATAGTGCAGTGAACTGACGCTGATTCCAATACAGGGGAAACAATGGAACTGGTCGGGAAACGTTCAGGATTCATTTCGCATTTCTAGATAGGGCTACTACTGTTCAAAACACAAGTGACATCTGAAGCGTGGTTCGACCAAACGAATCATTTGGCGCGTCATTCTTCATCCACCACGTGATCTGCGCTAGTTGACACACGACCCGAAACACTGTGCCGAAACACTCTGTTTCATGAAGGTCAACCGCGCGCCGAAGCGTTGTGTCAAACGAGCCATCCCTAGGTTCAGCACTGGCCTCTCGTATTTACAAATTATCTGCGAATAGTCACTTTCTTAATAAAACTCTACATTGATGACCCAAACTATTATGTTAGCATCCACCTCACACTTCCCAGCCTGTTTTCTTTCTATTAAAATGTGATAACCAATCTGTGCAAGACAATTCCTCTTGATCGTAAAATTTTACTGTCGTAATTTTTGCGGTTGATTGTAAAACCTGTGCCAGTATGTCACGTGACCGTCAACCCAGTAATACATATCAATGGTGACTGCTTTCATGCTACTGAGCAGCATCCTGCACCTATGGCATTGTGATTTTATGAAGGGGGCAGTTCTGCTCCGGTCCATATGTACTATTTAACCTGTTTTAAACTCTTACCTTTTCAACTCCACTCCACAAGTGGCCAGGATAGGCTCCGGCAGCCCCGTGACCCCGAAACGGAAAAACGGTACAGAAGAAAATGAATACCTTTTCAAATAATGTAGGACTTTAAACATTTGGAATATAAACTGTGAAAAAGAGAGAATCAAACTCTTAAAGTTTTTGTGGGTGGCTCTCAAAAGAGCCGTTGTTTGTCCGTCCTTGGAGGACAGAAAACCCCATTCTGGAGGTGCCATGGGTCTGCTCCCTCTGCAGGAAAGTGGATCATGAAGGAGTCTCTCAGCTGGAGAGCCTCTCTGTTGGCAGCAACCTATTTTATCTCGTGCAGCAGCTCGTCTTCAGTTACCACAGCCTCATCACTGCAGGTTCCTGTGGTGCTGAAGACTTGATGAAGCTGTGCCGAACACGAGAACTTCCCACTCTGCTGTGGATCTTCACTGTGGAGAGAGCATCCAGAAGGATTTCTTCACAAGCAGCCCCACTGTCCACTGCCCCAGAGCAATTAAAAGCCACCAGACAAGAACTAACTAGTCTGGCTCCAGGGTGGGGCACTGGTAACTCTTATTGGGGAGAGAAGGTGGATCTAGTAATGAAAATGTTTTTGGTTGAATCACCCTTAGTCTAGCCCCTCTCCCAGGACCAGTTTGAGGTGGAACACCACCCAGGTACTGGCTCCTTGGATCATTCGGGCTCGCAAACCACTCCACCACGATAAGGTGGCGATTCAGGGAGGGGATATTTATCAGTCACTAGCCAATCACTAACAATTACTGTGGGGAAACCAAAATGCTCGGAGAAAACCCACAAGACTGCCCGGCTTTGATTTGGTTCATTATCTAAATATGTAGGTGACTGTTATTTAATATATTTATGCATGTATGTATGTACGTACGTACGTATGAATGTATGTAGGTAGGTCGGTAGGTCGGTCGGTAGGTATGTATGTATGTATGTATGTAAGCATTTATGCATGTAGATAAGTATGTATGTCTGTATTTATGTACGTACATACGTATGTATTTTATTTTAATTTTTTTATTCATTTACAGTATTTATTTATTTATTATTTATTTATGTATTAATTTACTTTTCATTTTTATTTATTTTTTATTAGTAATTGCTTATTATATAATTGATTTGTATATTTTATTATTTTATTATTATTTTATTATTATTATTATTATTATATTTTTTTACCATAACAAACTACTTATTATTACTATCAGTTTTAGCCACATGCAGCTCAGACAGCCTTACAGAAAGAGAAGGTGTAGATGCAGACAGTGAACGCAGGTGTCGTGTAGAGGTGATGGTGAGGGCAGATGGCGCTCTTAGCCTCTAATTCACTTTAAAAAAAAGTCTAATTTAGAATTTAGGGATAGCCGGAGCACCCGGAGAGAACCCACTAATGCACAAAAGAACACAAATATTTCTGCACATAGTGATTTGTGCAGAAAAAACCCTTCCAGACATCCATCCATCTTTTTCCGCTCATCTGGGTTGTGGGGCAGTTGGGAACCTGGAGTGCCCAGAGAAAACCCACAGGTGTTTTTTTTCTTTTTTTTTTCCAAATCTTTTAGGTTACTTTGAATGTGAAGAACTTTCTCACTCTGGTAAAGAACCTCCTAAGTCTTCTGAAGCACTTTGATCTTGTCTTTGTTTTTTCCTCTTTGGAAGATCCACCTTTTAGATTTTCTTCACTGCCAGTTGGATTTTCTTCTGAGGTTCTGTCTGGTAGTTTTTCTGAGGAAGCAGCTGGTGTTGGTTGATCTTCTGTTGGTGGTGGAGCATCCACAGTTATGGTTTTTAGTTCATCACCAACAGTTGTGTTAGAGGAGGACAGTCTGTCCAATGGAGATGAAAAGAGTTCCTCACTCACTAAAGCTACTTCCTCTTCCTCCAGATTCATGGAAAATTGCTTTAAGTTTTGTTCTTCCTGAAGCTGGATCCCAGTTTCAATGGATTTGATGTCGATGCTGTTCTTTCCACTGGCAGAAGTGTCCTGATTTCCAATAAAAATGTGTTCAGGTGAAGAGTCTGGACCATGAAAACATCCACAGAGACACCTTTGAACAGTTTGATGACGACGACCACCAAGCATTTCTGAATCTGCTCAAAAACATGCTGACTTTTGATCCTCGCAAAAGATTCACTCCTAGTCAAGCCCTGGCTCATAACTTTATCACCATGAGGCACCTTTCAGAGGACAGTAAGGCATCTTATGCTGCCACAGCAGAAGACACAATGAGACAGGCCCAACTTCCAGGAATGGAGGGAAAGTCTCCAGCAGCTGATGGTGGAGCTGTGGACTTGGATGAGCTGTTCATGGAAGAACTGCAGGACACAATGTCAAACGGTTTGATGTCACAAATCCAGATTCCAAGAATCCAAGAATCTCTTTCATTTGATCCAGGTCTGGAATTGTATTCAGTCTTCGCACTGCTTCCCCTGATTTTTGAGTGTACTCGCTTGGTGAGTTGAACCTCCAGCCAGGTTTGCTGCAGTCCTTCTCAAAGGTGAAAAACTCTGATGTGAAGAGTCCTTCAAAGAGAGGTTCATCTTCAGGTAAACCAAACCACTGCACCACACAACGGATTGTATCATATTCCTCATCGTAGGTGAAGGGTAGCTTACCGAAGTACAAGGAGGCCAAAACCACACCAAGCGACCACATGTCTGCACCGACGCCCAGAGGGAGGCCCAGACTGACCTGTGGGGCTCTGAATGGAACAATCTGGACAAGGGCTCCAAGCTGCAGGTCCCATGAGTCCGTGGCCAAACCAAAATCGATGAGTTTGACTTTATAGGGCGTTGAGTCCTGGTTGACCATCATAATATTGTCTAATTTAATGTCGCCGTGAAAAACATTGATGCTCTTTAGTGCGCTCAGAGCCACCAGCAGCTGCTGAGCTATGGCTCTGATCGCACACAGATGAGTCGGGCGGAAAGAGTTTTTCCGCATGAGGCTCTCCAAGCTCTGATCCAGGATTTCGTAGACCAGGCACATGAACTTGAGGTATTTAAAGGACTCGTGGAACTTGAGGAGATTGTTGACATCGGGATCCAGAGATTTGATGAGTCCAATGGCTTTGGCCTCATCCATGCCGGCATCCATGTCATCCACCATTTTAATGGCAAAACATTCGTTGCTTCCCAGCTTGGAACATTTTGCCACTTTGCCAAAAGCACCTTCTCCCAGGAATTTCCCAACTTCATAAATTCCCAGCTTTCCCATCAGATAGTGTCCCGTTCTCGGTTCACTCATTGTAGTTGCTTTAGAGGTTGTGAAGTTTACTTGAAAAAAATAAGAACCTTTGTTCTTTAATAGCAGTTAAGCTCAGTTATCTTTAGGAAGTTCACTGTGTCGCTGTGAAGATCTAAAAGAAGATTACTCTGCTGTTTTCTGCCTCTATATTTAAGATTTATTTAAGAAGGCAATATTTTAATTATGTCAAATTATACTTAACATCATGTCAAATGAATGACTACAGACCAGTAGCACTCACTCCGATCATTATGAAGTGCTTTGAGAGAGTGATGCTGACCCACATCCAGAGCAGCATTCCAGACACACTAGACCCCCTGCAGTACGCATACCGGCCCAACAGGTCCACCTCAGACGCCATCGCTGCAGCACTGCACACCTCCCTCTCACACCTGGAGAATAAAGACTCCTACATCAGGATGCTCTTTATTGACTACAGTTCTGCTTTCAACACGGTCGTTCCCCACAAGCTCACCCACAAACTGTTCTCCCTTGGAATACACCCCATCATCTGTGACTGGCTCCTGGACTTTTTGACTGGCAGGCCTCAGTCTGTCAGAATAGGGGACAGGACTTCAGCCAGCATCATCACAAACACTGGCACACCACAGGGCTGTGTTCTCAGCCCAATCCTCTACACCCTGTTCACCCATGACTGTGTGGCCTCTCACAAGGACAACATCATCCTGAAGTTCGCCGACGACACCGCTGTGATAGGACGCATCACTGGCGGGGACGAAGCAGCCTACAGGAGGGAGGTGGCCAGTCTGGTGACATGGTGTGGGGACAACAACCTCACCCTCAACACCGACAAGACAAAGGAGATGATAGTGGACATGAGGAAGGAGAGGAGGAACCCTCATCAGCCGCTTCTTATCCGGGGTCTGGAAGTGGAGAGAGTGAGCAGCTTCAGATATCTGGGGGTCCACCTCAGCCAGGACCTCACCTGGACACTAAACACGTCACAGCTGGTGAAGAAAGCTCATCGGCGGCTGTACTTTCTGAGGAGGCTAAGGAGGTTCGGCATGTCCTCAAAGATCCTCAGCAACTTCTACAGCTGCATGGTTGAGTCCATCCTGACCAGCTGCATCACAGTGTGGTACGGCAGCTCTACCGCTGCGGACCGCAAACGCCTGCAGAGAGTGGTGAAGACTGCGTCCAAGATCACCAGGACTCCTCTTCCCTCGCTGCAGAGCATCTACAAACGCAGGGTCTGCAGGAGAGCTGCCTCCATCATCAAGGACCCCACCCACCCGCAACGAGGACTGTTCACTCTCCTCCCCTCAGGACGGAGGTACAGGAGTGTGAAGTGCAGGACCACCAGATTTAGGAACTCTTTCTTTCCCTCTGCCATCAGACTCCTTAACAGCTGACTGGAGTCTGGAAAAAACAAACTGCACCCTTGCCTATCCTAATTGTTGCTATTGTCATTGTCACTTTTGCACATTTGCACTTTTACAACTGCCACTCGACATCTTGTGTTTTTGTGTGTATGATGTGAGTGAATTGTTTTGTTTCCTCTATACATTTGGCATTTGGAGCAGACAGCAAAGAAAGAATTTCATTGTGCAGGGAAACCCGTTTCTTTACTGTGCATATGATAATAAACCCTTTGAATCTTGAATCTTGAAATGATGTCATATGATGCTACACATCATATTACATCATGTATCATGTCACATATCTGAGGGAAGACATCAAGATATTGCATCATTGTCTATGATGTCTTATCTCAGAAATGACATCATGTCACATGACAGGTTGTTAACTGACACTGCTTTCAATGCGTAGATCATGTGATTAGAAAGGTTTGTGATTGGTGTAAAACATGCATGCGCTTAAAGAACCAACAATCCTGACAGATATTTCAATAACATCATTTCAAACATTGTTTTTTAAAAGTTCAAATGTTAATATAGACAATCAAAAGAAATGACAAACATGGATGTGTTTATCAGTGTGTCCATCTATGGACATCCATGGAAACGTTTAGAGTCGTCTT
This sequence comes from Oryzias latipes, assembly GCF_053564925.1. Classification (NCBI taxonomy): domain Eukaryota; kingdom Metazoa; phylum Chordata; class Actinopteri; order Beloniformes; family Adrianichthyidae; genus Oryzias; species Oryzias latipes. Next base: position 20,305,690 of record NC_136238.1, read on the forward strand.
CCAAGAAGCTCTTTTTAAATTTCTTTTTCTTATCTTTTTTTTTTTTGAACATCCACTGGAGATGAATTCAACTTCTTTAAACACTTTATTCTGCCTCCACAGTTTCTGGGGTAACAATAATACATAAAATAACAAGATCCCTTTCTTTTACTTGTGCACGTGAGTGTGCACGTGAGTACACACACAGAGTTACACGCGCACACACACAAACACTGCGCAGCAGGAACATGAGGAGCGGGGAAACTGTCCAACAGAAAAGAGCAAATCGGTATGATGGAGCAACTCAGACTGAAAGCAAAACAAAGGAGTAAAACAACCTAAATGATAAAAATGATTTCCCTGGGAAAATCTAAAAACATTTGATGTAAATAAAGGTCGTTAGCCTGACCCGGAAGTAAACAGTCCGGCAGCGTTAGCATTAGCAGGCCTTGAGGGTGCAGCCTGTTTTTATCGTTGGTTTGTCGGGTTTTACCTGAAGAAAACGATAGATACGTTGTTCGTCTCAGAAGTAAAGGGTTTTTTTTAGGGGGCATTCATGTGTGGAAACGTGTTACATGTAAAAACTAACGTGGCTGTGATTGTTAGAGCAGCGGATGATCGGAGAGCATCAGAGCAGCTGCAGCGACCATCATGTCTGCACTTCAGCATCTGAGAGTCCGTCAGCGACGAACTTTCTGCTGCTGCTGCTGAAGAAATCTTCAGACTCTGTGAAAGAACCATCGTCCAAAACGAGGAGGAGCTCTGTCGTCAGCGCAGACTGCTGGATATCAGCTGGAAACCACAGCTTTCAGCTCCATAGGTGTGTTCACTATGTTCTGCTTCCAGAGAGATTTAAGCTTAAAGTCTCTTCACTGCCTCTTTTACGGGGACTAAAAGGGAAAAAAAGCTGTCCATCAATCTTATATTCAACATAAAAGTTTTTTTCTGAACTGCTTCCTTTGCTGTCTGGTCCAACACCATTAAAGCTCATTAAAGCTATTAGAGCTCATATTATTGCACCATGACGCAGAGTTTTGTGGTAGGGGGGGGTCACAACTCACTTTTCTGTTTTTGCCCCTTCATTTGGTTTTTAAAACGTCGTCAAAGAGCCTGTTAAATCAACTTTTTTGTTTACTGTCTATGTTATTTCCATTCCACTATTGTTATTTCCACACCCAAAACGGCCCCAAAGTGGTATTCTGATCCGCATTTGGGAGTATTCCTCTGAAAACCTGCATTCTGAGCACCAGCCCCTCCGAATCCATGAAAACGTCTGGGTTCTCACATTGTGACGTAGATAAGTGAGGAACTGCCCCTTCCAGGAAGAGTCTGCAGTGCCAGCTCCGCCCCCTCAGGCTAATGGACACACCCACTTTCTTTGTGGAGCTAGCGCTGATCGGCTAAACGCTTTTGTTTTGTATGCACATCCATTTTGGCAAAAGTCTGTTTTTTGTTTTCGCTGGCGAATCTCAGACTCCTTGCCAAGGCTGAATCTAGGTTGATGTCATGAAATGGGCGCCACCCACATCGAGAGAAAGGCGGAGCCTCAGAGGTCGAGTTTTGTCACTGACTTTGCAAATGACTTTGCAAGAAATTATTCTTTAGTGTGCCTAAAGGTAATATATCATCGTATATGTGGATATAGTTTATGCTGAAAGGCTTAAGAAAAGCATGATATAGGCCAGGGGTCGGCAACATGCGGCTCTATAGTTTAGTAAAATAACTATCGTGTTCTAAGATTGTCGTGGTGCCTTTAACAGCGTTGGACAGTGCGAGCGGGCAGGAGGAAGAGAGCAGCATGAGCACGCGGAGGGGGCGTGTCTGCGTCTCTGCGTCACGTTGACCAAAGTTGTCCCTCCCTGCTCCCTAACTCATAGAAACTAGTGCAGGACAATCCAGTGTCCTGGATGTCAGTGCAGTTAAGACATATGCTCTCTACATTTCTTAAGAAATGCCATATATGACGTCACCCATTTGCCTAGTGACTTCTGTCAGTGTAAGAGTTCAGCAGGTTCCCCAGCACAGTTGCTGCTTTTTTTTTTTTTTTTTAAGCTGGGTCCAGCTGCAAATGCTGCTCAGCACAAGCTTTCATTGCTGAAGGTAGCATTAAACAATCTTCAGCCTGAGTTCCCTGATTGCAGCATCAGATGCTGGTTGGCTGTGTAATTCGGCCAGAATCATAAGCTCAATCATAAGCTTTTTGCCTGTGCTGCCAATACGACTGTCAGCGCAGACACTCTTGCAATTTTCCCACTTAAGTCCTCCTTTTTCCAGATATTCTGTCACCTGAAAATTTTCATTTCCAGTTCAGGGGTTGACATAGCCCAGAAATTTGCACTGGCCCACAGGGCCAGTAGTTTTTGAAAGTTACTGGCCCTGCCTGAAAGTTACTGGCACGACACAGCGCGACCTGCCACCACAGGCAGCACCCAAGCAGCGGACGCAGCAAGCACCACAGGTGCTTGCAACTTTAAGGGGGTCCGGGGGCATGCCCCCCGTAAAATTTTAATATGGTGCAATTTGGTGCATTCTAGTGACTAACACTTATTTCTACACTTTTCAATTACTGAAAATAGACCATATCAAACTTAAATCTGCTCTAGTCTGTTTCAGATTTTTTGAAGAGAGCACTGCAGTGTAGTAGTTAACACTAGTTAAGAAGTTTTCATGCTGCTTCTAATCTCTGCTATTTCACATTTGTTCATAATCAATAGTTAAGAAGTTTTATTTACTTTTTTGCTCTGACTGCCTTGAGGTTCTACTTTTTGTTACTGTTGCAAAGTTACATTTACTTTTTAGATCCTTAATTACTGTTATGTTGTTCAAATTTGTTAAACAACTGTTATGTTGTTTTAACTTGTTTAAAGTTGCAAGGTTACATTTACTTTTTAGTTACTTTAGTTACTTAAATAAATTAAATAATTGAAAAATTAAATAAAATTAAATTACTGAGATCATTTAGCTTTTGACTAGAAATACTTCCTGCTTACAGTGTTGTAAAGAAAAACAAAATTGAGTACTTTGACAATATACTGCATTTGAGTCTGAGATTCAGGTATTTGAAGTTGCCTTTGATTCTTTGAAATTCATCTTAAAGCTTAGTGCAGGTGTGCTCACACTTTTTTGGCGTGTGAGCTACTTTTGAATCGACAATGTCTTGAAAATCTACCTATAAAATATGTACATGTGTGTGTATGTATATATTTATATATATATATATATATATATAAAATACTAATAGTAAATGTTTGTTAGTTATGTTTATTAGTTACATGTTTATTTGAACATTGTTGTTTATATGCTGATGATGAAGAACTACACAGTAAGATTACACAAAGCTACTTTTGTATTAACAGATTAGGCGTTTTATAACAAAGGCAGAAAGCAGCGACTATCATTTGTCATGCTCTGCTGTAAACCGTGCAATGGGGGGAGCATTGCATTTCAAAGGCGCTGCTGGCTCCGTACGAAGCGCGTGCCACATAAAAAACAGCTTCCTTAATGAGCTCGTATTTATAGGGCGAGAACTGCAGAGCTGATAGCAGGAAGAGACACGCGAGGCGGCTTCAAGAAACATTTTGGTTGTCCGGAGTGGTCTTCTGCCGGGAACTTGACGTGCCGCGCGGCAGAAACCGACTTTCTGATAACAGAGTTTGCGCTCAGTGTTTTTAAACACGCATGTGCAGTGATGTATGTTTCAGAGGATGTCCGATTGGCCAATCTACATGTCAATCAAGTCCTGTACTTCTCAGTGAGGATTTTGATTGGCTGGTGGATTTTTAAGAAGTACATTTTATTTTATTTTTTTATCTTTTCTGGCCCGCGATCTACACTCATGTCCTTGAAGATCGACTGGTCTATTGCGATCGACGTAATGAGCACCCCTGATCCACACGTTTTCGCAAAATATACTTTATTGAAAAAGATGAAAAATATATTAACCGTTAGAAATTTTAGTGGCCCGACCGGACAACTGAAAAATAAAGTCTTGTGTCCGTACTGCTCGAGAGAGCTGGACCGGGCCAGCGGACAAATGGCTATGTCGAGCCTTGCAGTTGTTTTCTCTGGCAAAGCCTTGCAAAATAGAAAGTTCTCTCTGAATATGTCTCCATCCACAAAATGCACATTGGCCAAAAGTTGAGCGTGTCCACTTATGTCAGTAGACTCGTCAATTTGCAACGCAAATTTATTACTGAGACGGATCTTGTCCAAAACCACACTTTCAATGTCTGTAGACATGTCATTAATACGTCTGGAAATTGTGTTATCAAAAAGAGGGACTTGGACTATTTCTTTAGCCGCTTCAGGTCTGAGCATCTCATTACAATGGCTTTGCAAGCAGGAAGTATTAATTGCTCTGGGACTTTTTGGATTTATCCTCAAGTTCAGCTAGCTTTAAGAGCTCTCTCATTTACCTTTGCAGTTTTTCTCATGAAAGTTGCCTATTTATCTGTGTATTCACGCAGACAAACACAATATTCCACATTTTTGTTTTGAAGTGAAGGCTGTTTCGTTTGGAGATGGCGTTTAAGTGTACTTGGGACCTTAGCCTTGTTGAAGAGCTTTTCACCACATACCAAGCACAACAGAGTCGGTGCCGTTGCATCACGATAAAAGTAAATCCAAATGAAAGATGGCTTTCGTTGTATTGCTTAAAACTTTCCTGGACGTCACAGTCTTTGCTTTCTTTTGACCTTCACTCATACTAGGGCCTTCATCTGGGTCCGGATTTTGTCCAGGGTGCAGTTCAGAGCCAGAATTTTTCCTCTTCTAAAACGTATCCATCACTTTCACCGTTGTCCTGTCATTCACAATGTCACCGGCAACGCCACCTGTCACTCGTTCGCTTGACTCCAAGCACAAAGCAATTAGTTATATTCTGCTGCCACCTACTGGTATGGAAGAGTACTGAAGAGTAATGATTATTCTGGCAGGCGCTAGACTGCACAGGCACACAAATTGATAATTTTCCACGGCACACTTGACAGTATCTCGCGGCACACACAGTGGTTGAAAACACTGCCCTAGAGCCCTGGGACTGGATGTTGGAGTTGTAGATTCGGACACCACTAAAAAAAAGTTGCCCTAAATAGTGCACAAGGTAGTGAGGAAATTTGGACACAGACCAACTCTCTCATCTTCTGTCAAAGTTCCTAAGCTCAAAGTTCTTCTTTTAAGTCCTTGACTCTTGACTTTTTCTTTTCACTGCTGAAGAACACGCCTTCCCTCTTCTCCTTTCTTCATCAGTAGTCATAGTTACCCCGTCACCCTGAAGGTCAACAGCACCAGTGATGGTTGGAGTCAACCCAGACTTTAACCGATCTGATACGGCAGTTATATTTGTAATACGGGGATTTGATTTGGCTCCAGTTTGAAGTCACATGACCTGATCTGCATAATTTACTGTACACAGACCTAAAATCCACATCAGACGCACCTTTTTGTCATTGCATTCTTCTAGGCGCGTCTATATTTGGGTTTTCGGTTTTCCTTTTTCTTTTTCGTCTTTTTGGTTGGAAGTTTGACAAAATGAGGCCTGAAAGACAAATGTTTAACTTTTAATGATCTGAACCGTAAAAATATTTTTTTCAGTAAAAGTTTTCAAATCAGGTTTTCAAGACGAAAGTGATTTTGATTATTTTTGCTACACGATAACAGAAAGCACTTTGAACGCAGGAACAGACTTTTTCTTGTAATTTTGTCTTCACGCAGATCTCTCCCAGCATTCTATGATGAATCAGGAGAGGACACCCAAAGAGGAGCAGGCAGAACTAGAACCTCATCAGATTAAGGAGGAGATGGACGGACCAGAATATCTTCAGAATGAATGGGAGCAAGATAAACCCCCACCTCCACAGATTAGGGAGAGCCAGGATGGACCTGAACCACCACAGATTAAAGAGGAGCAGGGTGAACTAGAAGATCAACATATTAAGAAGGAGATGGATAAACTAGGAGATCCTCAGATTAAAGAGGAACAGAATAAACTAGAAGATCAACATATTAAGGAGGAGATGGATGAATTAGAAGATCCTCAGATAAAGGAGGAAAACGAGGAACTCAGCATCAGTCAGGATGAAGAGCAGTTGGAGACTGATGTCTTGATGGATTCTCTTACCTATGAGGAGAATGAGCTCAGTGAAGAAGAGCTAAACAGTCAGCAGAGCTTTAGTGATAGTCAGGATGAAGAGCCAAACCAACATGAATCAAGATCAGCTACAGATGGAGAGACAGACCCACAGAAGAAAGCCAAACAGACCCAAAAAGAAAGTAAACGTTCCCGTGGAAGAGCTGGACAAAGTTCTAGTAGCTCTTGTAATACGTCCGCCCACTTGACAAGTAACTCTGTAGACAAACCTTTCACCTGTGAGGAATGTTGTAAAAGCTTTAGGCGACTGTGTCACCTTCAAACCCACAGGAGAATCCACACGGGAGAGAAGCCCTTTTTCTGTAAAGAATGTTTCAAATGTTTCCGAGACTCGTCTACTCTGAGAAGACACATGAGGACCCACACAGGAGAGAGGCCTTTCTTCTGTCTCCAGTGTCATCAGAGTTTCAGCCAAATATCTATTCTGAGGACCCACGTGAGAACCCACACGGGTGAGAAGCCTTTCGCGTGTCAAGAATGCGATAAAAGTTTCAATGAGAAATCCAGCCTGAAAAAACACATGACGACCCACACGGGAGAGAAGCCCTTTGCGTGTCAAGACTGCGACCAGAGGTTCTCTCGGAAGTCTGTCCTCAGGACACACATGAGGATTCACACAGGCGAGAAGCCTTTCGCGTGTAAGGAGTGTAACAAACTTTTTAGGGAAACATCTTACCTTAGGAAGCACATGAGAACCCACACCGGAGAGAAGCCCTTTGCGTGTCAAGACTGCAACCAGAGGTTTTCACGAAGGTCTGTTCTCAAGGCACACATGAGGATTCACACAGGAGAGAAGCCTTTTGCATGTACGGAGTGTCATAAGCTGTTTAGGGAAAGATCTTCTCTCAGGAAGCACATGATGACCCACAGCAGATTACTCCTGTAGTCACCGCTGCAGGGTTGGAATGGGTTGCAGGGCTTCCTGACACCTCAATTGTCGGGTGGAGGTCATTGATTTGTGGGATCTCTGCTTAGAGTTCCAGAATCTGGAATTCTGAAGGACTTGGATTTGTCACCAAGATCACTTTAATGTTCAGAATTTCCTTAATGAAATAATTTTAAAAAACACTTCATGTTCTGCTACAATTAAAATCAAGTGTTCTTGAACAGCTGGGCTGGTTAACAGATTATGTTGTTCTTGTTATGGCCTGGTTCCCAAGTTGCATATTTTTTAAAGAACAACTAAATAATTCAAAATTTAGTCAACTTTTCAGTACATTTTTAAAAATATGACAAAAAGTAACATTTGTTTTTCTTAATGTAAGTTTCCAGTTTATTTCATTTACTAATGTGTCTGATGCTAGAAAGACTGGAATGTCCATTAAGGCCAGATTATACTTCACAGCCACCGGGCTTCACATCAATAGTATCCACAATCACGCGGTCTAGTTCATACTGATGTTCGCTGGCTTTGCTCATGACTGTCCACAAGAACTCTGCCTGAAAATCAAGTCTCCGATTGTAGAGTCTCAACAAGCAAAGAGCTCTCTGCTCCTGCTGTTGTTGGAATGAATGTTCATCCATATCGATCAGTTTGATCTTGAGGAAGGAACTTTCCTTAGATGGACAGTGAAGAGGAAACATCTGCAGAGCTTTGTGGAAAAAGAAAAGATCCATCCTGAAGGAAGCTGACATTAGAAATGAAGACGATGGAAAGAAAGATTCAAACATGAGATCTTCTGCTGAAGTAAATGGATTAAAGCTCAGAAGAAGAAGTCAGCCTTCAGCATGAAGATGGTCAGCATGCAGCAGGAGAACATCAGCCTCATGGCTGCAGTTTAGAAATCGTGAATCCTGCAGGTCGTTCCAGCTCAGGTCCAGAACTCTAAGATTGGACGGGTTTTTCTTCAGAGCTGAGACCAAAGCTTCACAGCTGATCTCTCCAACCTGAAATCAGACAGAAAAGTGTGTTCGGGAGTCAATGACAGCTGGAAGTCCAGGAACTTGGTAAATTCAGTCAGGTGGGACCCGCCCTGATCAGAGACTGACAGAAAACATCTTTAGATGATTAAGAAATCGTGGCAACTTGTGAATAAAAGGCATTACGCCTTGTGGGGTCACCATTTTGCAATTTATTTATGTATTACCCTAAAACATGATGGCAAATTAAAGTAGAAAATATTTTCAATTACTTTAATAAAGTTATGTATCCTGGTAAGTACTGGCAACCCCTTGCACACAGTCTTCTCTTACCAGAGAAGTTCTCATAGCAACAGATTTTGCTAAATACCGTGCTCGACTGAGAGATTCAAAACGTACTTTGCATCCAGTGCAATAGGACCGTTCAATACTAATGGGAAGGGGGAGCCCTCTGAATGTTTCTAGTTAATTTTTAAAAACTATTTGTGTTTGTTTATTTTTGTGTGTGTGTTTGTGCCGAATTTATTATATGTGTTTCAAGCAGTGGTTTTTCAATGCTTTTTTTTTAATCTAGTGTGTAACTCCGGTGTAATATTTAAATGAAGCAATGGACAGTCATGCAATTTCCCTCAAGATCAATAAAGCATCTATTACAAAAAACATTTTCAAATGTATATTGAACTGACAGTTGTAAAATGAGTTCATTTGAATTATGGAACCCAAAATATAATTACAATTTAAAATCCAATTGATATAGATTTTTATTGAAACCCTTGATTCAGGAATTGTATTTCTTCCTCTAGCATCCTAAATTGTGAAACACATTTTCAATTTACATGATCAGACTGCAAAGAGAAATTTTAGTGGGATATCAATTTGTCCTAGAGGTGAACAAAAACTTTCATAAGAAAATCTCTCATTTTAATGGATTTTACACAAAATCATGTGTTCAAATAAAGTTTCAACTCCCTGCAGATATTTTAAAGAGGATGAAGATTCCATAAAACAAAGTTGTTGATTTGTGAAAACTTTTAAAAGACACCAGAATTTTCCAACAGCAAAGGAATATTAGACCGGACCCCTTCACTGCAAAAATACTGTTACTAACAAAGCTTTGAGGTGGGCTCAATACCATTCCAGGTAAGCTGACTGAATCTGAATCTGGCAGGGCGATGATGTAGGAACCAGTCTGAAACACTGGAGGGTTGATGAGTTGCAGGTGTGTAAAAACAACCCACCATCATCCTGAAGACCTGTAGAGACGGAATGGCAGCAGTGGTCAGGAGAGGTAGTCCAAGGGTTAGGGAAACTTAACGGAAGTAACTTAACATCATATAATACATCTTGTGTGTATCAGCCACTATAGATTGTGAATAATATCTAGTACAAATCTTGATATTTTTTCCACTTTCTTATAGAGATATGCTCTGATAATTAAGAATGTAAAAAAGAAAATCAAAATAATCGTTTTTTTAAAATATTAAACACTTTTTTTTTTTTTTTAGGGTTTTCCAAAACTAATCTTTCCCTCAGCAGTGACACCCAACAGCACCTCCAGTATGGAGCTCTTTCCCATGCTCTCAAAACACAGTGATAACCTGCTATTGCCTCTATTACTCCATGTTGGAGACGCTGTTCAGTGCTGCTGAGAGGGAGAAAAAAAAAATTAAGAGTTGAGTGTTTTAAAAACTTGTATTTTTTGTACTTTTTTTGTCTTAAATAATAGGGAATATCTGTTTAAGAAAAAAGGTAACAAATGTCTTGTTTTTACTGGATATTTTATACAATATAAGTTCAAAGCAGTTGATAAAAGAAACAGATTACCCAGCATTCTAGCAGCATTTAAACGCATCATCTTCACACTAATCTGAAGATTTAAAATTAGTCTTACAACGGATCTGTGCGTAAATGGGGTTCTGTCTTTGTGTATCAGGCGATTGGTGCGTACTCTTTGTGTGTATAGGAGCTGTTTTGAATTTAAGCTGGTATTAATTTCAAGTTGTGTATGTACCAGTTGTATTTGTCAGTTTTTGATATCTAAGTGTGAATATGAAAATACAATTGTACACACCGTTGCAAACAAAATGATAATCAAGTATTAGCACACACAACTCCGAAGTTCCACACAAACTGGCATGCACAAGTTACAAATCAAGAATTAGGCAAACACAAATCCAGTGAACCAACTTTCTCTCCATAGGAATAAAACAGATACTTAATTTTATTCAAATGTAAATTTATATAAAAGGAAATCACCCCTAAACCTCATCCCACCCCTTTTAAAAAGTGTTTGTCAAAATCACGTATTGAAGATGTAAAAACATCACATCTGTATTTTCTAAAGTAAAACAAGTTTTAATGGTTTGTATTTTACCAAATTTGTTTTTATTCTAAGTGAGTTTTTGTACTCTAAACATACAAGCTATAGATTAAGTCTCTGGTTTTATCTGATCCATCCCGGTTTGAATAAAGAAATGCTCAGAAATCCAGTTTTATCTTAAATTATTTTACACATCTTCTCCATCATGACAAAAATTCTAAAATAATGTTAAAAACACACCAACAACAACATAAAGAAAATGATTTTCATTGGAGTGGGACTTTAAAGATGTAAATCTATACATAAGATCAGTGTCACCCTCCTTTAACAGAAAAGCAATCTAAACAAATCTTTTTTTAAATATATAATTAACTTTCCTGTTTATATCATTATTTTAATATTACATGTACTACATTTGTTCTCCTGTTGCACTTTGTTCAAGTTGGCAAGAAAAAAATCTCAAAAAAACAAACAAAACAAAGTTCACTTCTAGACAAGTGATCTGTCGTAATCACTGTTTAGGTGACGTCATATCCGTTCCCTGGTCTCTTAAAACCCAAGCTTTTTGCTTTTTCGACTTATTCTAATGTCTAGTTTTCTAAACTACGGTGTTGATTTAAAAAAACATGTATTTTCCTTCTTTTTAGAAGTTTTAAATGAAGGCTAAACCTTTGTGCAAGGTTTGTTTAAATAAAATTCGTGACCCTCACCCGGAAGTAAACAGTCTGGTAGCATCAGCCTTAGCTAGCGCTAAGACAAGAGTCAAGCTTGTTTTCCAAGTAGTTTGTCGGATCTTTGCTGAATAAAAATGAAAGATAAGTGGTTCGTGTAAGAACTAGGAATTTTTAAGTGTCTTAGATGTTCGAAAACGTGTTACATGTAAATATAACGTGGCTGTGATTATTAGAGAGCAGCAGATGATCGGAGCTGCAGCGTAGTAGAGCATCGGAGCAGCTGCAGGAACCATGTCTGCTCTTCAACATCTAAGAGTCCGTCAGCGACGAACTTTCTGCTGCTGCTGAAGAAATCTTCCGACTCTGTGAAGGAACCATCGTCCAGTTCGAGGAGGAGCTCTGTCGTCAGCGCAGACTGCTGGATATCAGCTGGAACGCAGCTTGAGCCAGCTCCGCACTATAGGTATTTTTTAAATGAACTTTATCAACAAATATTGCACATACAAAATACCAAACATTAAAACACCATGTGCAAAAAAAAAATCGTTTTTGCCAGGAAAATGAATAAACATGTCAAAAGGCTATAAAAATATAAATATAAAACAGGTTAAAAAATAACACTAAAATCCACGATATAGGTATGTTCACCATGTTCTGTTTCCACAGTTGGACGGATTTAGGAATAAGGTTTCCTGTTTGTTTCAACATAAAAAACGCCAAGTTTGACAGAATAAACTCTAGAAAAGCCTTTGGGCACATTACCCAAACTGTGTCGATACTATGTCACTCAATAGTGACTCCTGCTGGAGTGAAAACATAATTGCAGGCAACCAAACTGTTGATCAAATAAACTCCATAATTCCCCAGCACTGAGAATTGCATTGAAGTTTGAAAGTTCTGCAGAACAAATGCCCCATTTAACCTTTCAAATAAGTCAGTTTGAAATGGAATTGTATTCTGCAAGATCAAGCGCAAACTGAGAGGAAAAAGGGTTACAAAACACTATTAAAACTATAAAATAACTCCACAAACTTAATTGAAACACAACATTCAACACCTTTAAGAGAGATTCAGCAAGCTAAAACGTCATGCTAGAATCATGTAACATGCCAGGTATGCATATCGCTGCTTTACTGATTTAGCACCCAAGTGACAGAAATGTGACAGAGAAGAGCTGGTATTTTTCAAAATAAAAGATAGCTTAGACTCATAATAAAACTAACTAAAACCTGCCAAATTGATGCGAAAACCGCCCAAAGCAAATTTTCTCCGCAATATCAAAAATCAAAACCACCCAGTTGGGTGGAAAACCGCAGAATCTGGCAACACTGCCGGTAGAGGCGCTTCCTTGTTTGGCTCCTCAGTGGCACACCGACTCATTGGCTGTATTGGTCACGTGACCTTTCCTGAAGCGATATGCGCACCGACACAAGGGGTTTCACGTTATGAGTTCGACGTGTCAAGTGTTGCCGGACCGACCACTACTAAACACACCAGCATCGCCAAATCAACACTTTATTTTAATAAACTTTCTGGTTGCCGGTGCAAGTCCTGGTAGTTTATCCTCCAGTTATGCCTGGAACCTGGTAAAAATCATCACATGTTCCCGATGCTCCATCAGCCTAGAACCAAAACAAAGTAGTCGCACTCCGTATCCTAGGTATTGGATTTTGGAATTGTAGATTCGGAGGCCACAAAAAATTGTTGAACGCCTGAAAATATGTAGTGAGGAAATGCGGACACAGTCCAACTCTCTCATTTTCTGTCAAAGTTCTTCTTTAAACCCTTCTGCTATCTTGTGGGGTCAAAATGACCCCACCCTTACTTTGACGTGTTCTCCCTACCATGACAAAGGTGGATAAAGGTGGAAAGATTTTATGTAATCCATGGACACCAGTGAGGATCACAAATCATTGAAGTAAAAAGGTTCAGAGCACTGTCTAGTGCAGGGGTCGGGAACCTTTTTGGCCAAGAGAGCCATAAACGCCACATATTTTTAATTGTAATTTCAAAAGAGCCATACATAATGTAGCGTCCCCTTCCCACACTGAGGCACGGAGACTTAACCTCTCTTAGGGTTCTTTATTCTGGTTACTGTAGACCGCAACGAACGCCGTACAATTAATTCAGCAGCTCCTGAATCTCTCCCGCCGAAGCGAGAGCGCTTCTACCAACTTTATATTCGCTCACTGCCGCGTCAGCCCTCCCATTTCCCTTATTCGGCCCATAGCTGAACCCCATTGGTCCAAATTACCTAACAACCGCCTGAGCGACAGAACTAAGAGCCAATCAGATCTCTGCTTGATGTGTTTAATGAACTCCAGAACTTTTAACACGGCCCAACAGCCACCCAGTCCAACTCAGACCGCAACAATGTGTTTTTAACTAAATATACAAATGAATGTGTGCACTTGATTTAATTTTAAACATTTTTAAAGTACAATAAGTCTGTGGATTCTTTTTAATAACATCGTTATGCTGTTGCTAATAAATGATGAGTATTTCTCGTGGTAGTTTTGCTGATGGTCTAGTCTGGTTGATACGTGGTGAGTTTCTGCTTCATGCAGGCGTTGAGACTTTAAACGTGATCGTAGGTCTGAATGTTCTTTAGATGTGAGAAAGACTGATCACATGGAGATACGGAGCCAAACACACACTCACACGCTGCAGTGAGTGACAGGCAGTGGGTTTAACGTTTTTACAATCCCTGCGCTGTTCACCTTACTGGCCGTGCCCACACACCCCCACCCTCTGCTTTCTTCCTCACACATCCCGTCCCCACAACTGCGCGCTCTTTCTCAGAGACGGGAGCGCGCAGTTTTAGGCACTGCAATTCACAGGTTTCCGGCTGGTACAAACTCTGTGAAATAATAGATAATGGTAACTGATAGTGCTGATGTAGATTTTGTTCTCCAAGCACCGCTACTACTGCGCGCCTCTGGCATAAAAAAAAAGTATAATTAAAGATTTGTCTGCGAGCCACATGTGACCATCAAAAGAGCCATATGTGGCTCGCGAGCCATAGGTTCCCGACCCCTGGTCTAGTGGGTCTAGATGACCCAACTCCCAATGTCAAAGTGCCTTGGATAGCACAAGGGTTAAGTTCTTTATTCTTGACTTTCCTTTTATCTTCTGAAGAACACGCCTTCCTCCTCTGTCTCGTCACTCTGAAGGTCAACAGCACCAGTGGTTGGAGTCAACCCAGACTTTAACCGATCTGATACGGCAGTCATGTTTGTAATGCGGGGATTTGATTTGGCCTCAGTTTGAAGTCACATGACATATGAGAAGCACCTTTTTCTAATCCTATCCCTTTATGGTCTTATATGTTTGTTTTTTTTATTTCTTGGTTGGATGTTTAACAAAAAGAGGCCTGAAAGACAAATGATTAACTTTTAATGATCTGTTCCCCCCCCAAAAAAAAAAGCTTCTTATTTTTCAGAAAATCAGCATTTAAGGCTAAAGGTGTTTGTGCTACACAATAACAGAAAGCTCTTTTAATGCTTTTTCTTGTGTTTTTTTTTTTTTTTTTTGTTCTTGCAGATTTCTCCCAGCATTCTATGATGAATCAGGAGAGGACACCCAAAGAGGAGCAGGCAGAACTAGAACCTCATCAGATTAAGAATGAGATGGACGGACCCGGGTCGCCCCAGATTAAAGAGGAACTAGATGAACCAGAAGATCCACATGTTAAGGAGGAGATGGAGGAATTAGAACCTTCCGACATTAAGGAGGAACCAGAACCTGAACAGATTAAGGAGGAACAAGAGGAGCTCAGCATCAGTCGGGATGAAGAGCAGTTGGAGACTGATCCCTTGATGGATTCTCTTTCCCATGAGGAGAATGAGCTCAGTGAAGAAGAGCTAAACAGTCAGCAGAGCTTTAGTGATAGTCAGGATGAAGACGAATCAACATCCACAACAGATGGAGAGACAGACCCACAGAACAGAGTTCAGGGTCATGTCCAAAGCCTGGACAGCTCTCACGTGTCAGAAAGTCAATGTGACTCTGATGTTGGTAAAAACGCTAAACAGACCCAGATAGAAAGTAAACTTTCCTGTGGAAGAGCTGGACAAAGTTCTAGTAGTTCTCGTAACGCGTCTGTCCATGTGAGAAGTAACTCTGGAGACAAACCTTTCACCTGTGAGGAATGTTGTAAAAGCTTTAGGCGACTGTGCCACCTTAAAACCCACAGGAGAATCCACACGGGAGAGAAGCCTTTTTTCTGTAAAGAATGTTTCAAATGTTTCCGAGAATCGTCCAGTCTGAGAAGACACATGATGACCCACACAGGAGAGAGGCCTTTCTTCTGTCTCCAGTGTCATCAGAGTTTCAGCCAAATATCTAACTTGAGGACCCACGTGAGAACCCACACGGGTGAGAAGCCTTTCGCGTGTAAAGAGTGTGATAAGAGTTTCAGCGAGAAATCCAGCCTGAGAAAACACATGACGACCCACACGGGAGAGAAGCCCTTTGCGTGTCAAGACTGCGACCAGAGGTTCTCTCGGAAGTCTGTCCTCAGGACACACATGAGGATTCACACGGGCGAGAAGCCTTTCGCGTGTAAGGAGTGTAACAAACTTTTTAGGGAGAGATCCTACCTTAGGAAGCACATGACGACCCACCACAGATGACTCCTGCAGAGGCCGCTGTAGAGTTAGAGGGGGGCGGGGCTTCCTGACACTTTTAACGAAGGGTGGAGGTTGTTGGTTTGCGAAAAAACCAACCGGAAGAAAAAAAGCTTTATTTTAAACGGCAACTCTAACAGTTATGTTAAAGCTTTAATCAAAGTTTTTATCTAGAATTCTTAACACCTCTGGGTTAGAGCCCCTTTTCTACCTGAACTCCACAGACCTGAAATCATAAACATCAGGTTATGTCCTGCTACATTTCAAATCAAATGTTCTTGAACGAACTGACCTGGTTAACAGGTTCTATTATTCTTGAGAAAACCCGGTTACCAATTTAGATTTTTGTTTTTGTTTTGTTTAGAAAAAAAAATCTATCCTGATTTTCATTGATCAACTTTTTTTGTTTTTAGCATTTTTACAAATATTTGTATCTTGATGCTGAAAGGACTGCTATGTGTGTTACCATGAAGTTTTATTGTTGAATGAAAAAGGCCTTTACTTTATAAATGTACTAATTTATTGTGATCGGTGTACGTTTTGTCTACATTAAGGACAAATGCATGAACTGGTACCAGTGCAGCAGCTGTTCTTGTCTTTGGAACCACTCAAGCCATGTTTGTTTGTTTTTTTAATCTGTCTGATCCTCTCTCAACGATTGCTAAAAGGATTAAAAAAAATTTTGAACAAACACTTTGAATCGATGGCAGCTGCCGCTCTTCGCCTATCATTTTAGCAAATGTTTTTCCGCAATAAAAGCACCACATCATCTGCAAAAAGAAGCAACGATGGAGGTTTGAAGCACTCAAAGTAAAATACTCCAAAATGTCTCGTTTTTCCAAGTTGGATCAGGACATTTCTGAACTCGTGCCACAGGGAAAGACCCGGCTTTCCACACAACTTCCACCTTCGTTCACAACAAGAGACTTCCAGAAGTCTGGACGATTGTCTTTGTGGAACTTTCCTCAGACGAAAAAGGAACTGAGGCGGAAGGCTTCACAGTTTGGGAGAAAGGTTGTAACGTTCAGATATAATCAAGAGCTAGATGGTGAAGTGCTTGAAAAGAAAAAAAAAAACAACCAGAATCAGCTACCCAATAAGCCCAAAAAACCAGACAGGGAAACAGCAGCGAAACAAAACATAGGCGCCGCAAAAAAAGGGGGTTTATCAGATTAAAATAGCTTGCATTGTGACACTCAGATGCAGTTCTCTAACACAGCCAGTAGGTGTCTCACTTCTCTAAATGTAAAGCATCAATTCCACCATTCCTTAGGTCAGTCTGTTCATGAATGTCCTTTCATTTAGAAAACATGGTTGGTATCGTCCCATTCATTTAAAAGATTCTATATGTTATGTTTATTTTGTTTGAAACTATTAAACTGTAGCTTAAAGTTTTTTAACAATGTAAATTCAGAAAGAACAAACAAGAAGTCAAAAGAAAATATGAATGAAAAAATGTTATTTTCTTAAATAAAACAATTATTAGTATAAATAAACATCTGCTCGCCATCTTTATCCATTCATCCTTCTTGCAGCTGGAGAACATGATCGTCCAGATGTTTGTTTCTGCAGCTTTGACTGCTTTTTCTTACCTTCTTGTTGATTCTGATTTAATCTGTATTGGACAGCCTCCTCATTGACTGAATGCCTGTTCACACCGGGACGAATTTCGCGCGCGATATTCGCCGACGTTTAATGCCTCGTGACTAAACAAAGGACACCAATGTGCGTGTGCACACCGACGCGAAAAACGCCACGCGTAAAAGCGTCATTTTTTAAAAAACGCCTCGGGTTCGCCGCCGCGTCAAAAACTATACGACCAATGAGAATGGCGCTTTTGCACACGTGTCTGGAGCTTCTGAAGTTACAGTAAAACACGACTTGGGGGCGCTCAAACACAAAACTGTCTTGCTGAGCATACATACTAGCGAAGAAGATAGACGCCAAGTAGCGTCTACAATGCCGCAAAGAAAAAATGACGGACATTCTAAAATATCCCCAAAAACGCTCATGATACATTTTCAGCTCTTGTACCAGTCGATAAAACTCCTCATGTTCTTCTCTTCCCGTAACTATGGGATGTACCCAAAATCGGCGTCTTTTCCGGCGTCTTCCATCATTCAACAGAACAATAATTTCTTCATCGCTGGAACTGGAGCTAGAGCTACTGGTGCTTGAAATATTCATGTTTTCTTTGTTTGATTATGACAAGCGCGTAAATACATGCTCTTTTCTTCTGAGTGAAAAGCGACTTTAAGAAGCGTAAAGTTGTGCAGCGCCATCTTGTGTACAGGAGTATTTCTGTTTTACATTAAGCACCATCTAATGTCAAGGAATGAAATTGCATGTTCACTCGGTCCATCCTCAGCGGAAATCGCCTGGGTGTGAACACAAAAAACGTATTGAAAAACGCTGGCGAATAACATGCGTCGATAGTCGTCCCGGTGTGTACGGGCCTTTAGACTGACTTCTTCTCATTGATTGACTCTGCATTTTCCATTAAAGTGAGAGAAGGAGAGTGTTCCATCTCTTTCATGTTTTTCTTTCTGAATGGGAGTAATTGTGGCAGAGTGAGGGCTCGCAGTTTTTGTTGCATCTTTGTGCTTTGTCCAGGTTCTGCTTGCTGGGTTATGATCTATAGCTATAGATCTGTGCTTGTCAATAAAGCCCCCCCCCCCCCCCCCCCAGTTTTCTTCAGAAGTAGAATGTATTCTTTCTGTTGTAACCCTTGTGCTATCCTAGGCACTTTAACATTGGGAGTTGGGTCATATAGACCCACTAGACAGTGCTCTGAACCTTTTTTCTTTAATGATTTGTGATCCTCAATGGTGTCCATGGATTACATGAAATCTTTCCACCTTTATCCACCTTTATCATGGCAGGGAGAACACGTCAGTGTAAGGGTGGGGTCATCTAAGATAGCACAAGGGTTAAGGGTCTTTATAACTTATTAGCCCCTTCCTAGCTCCTCTGCAGGTGATAAGCTCTTGTCATCCATTTGAGCTAAACCTCAACAGGAAGAGCCACCAAGGGTATGCCCCAACCCCTGGCCTGGCTCCAGGGTGGGGCTCCGATGATGCCAATCAAATCTTGCCGCCACTGACTCATAAGGGGCAATCTTATGATGTCACAGAGAATCAGCCAATGAGCTGCTGTCTGTGAGAGACACCAGAGATCCAAACACCTCCCTGATCTCCTTATGTCCATCTCGAGTGTCCTTCAGTGACCGTTAGCTGGTTTTTGGAAGTTTTTTTTTCTTTCCTCTGCTGCTCTTCATCCCACATCCTCACAGATGTGGGCACACAGACACATCCCTGCCTTCATCTTAAGTGTGGAAAACAACAGAAAACACAAAGACTCACTGTGAAGAAGAAGAGAGTTTGAGTCAACGTCTCCTCCTCCTGCTGTGAAGTGGAGCAAATCCTCTCAGCTTCCTGATATGTAGATTTCGGAACACCTGAACGGAGCTCCGCCCACTGTGTGTATATCAGTGTGTGATGAGTATGTGTGGGGTCCATGTCCCTGTTATCAGGCCCCTGGATTGTCTTAAAGAGTCACGTTTTGCACGGGGTATGACACCACTGTGTCTGAAACTCTTACTGACTCCTAGAGATCAGCTACAGGAAGAATGAAGCTGCAGGAAGAATGAAGCTTCCGGAAAAAATCAGAATTTTACTCTTGGATGTAACATTTCCTTTCCAGCAGATCTAGCATAAACATTGTGAATCTTAAATCATAACCTACTCAAATTATCAGCTAGGTACTGCTCCACCTCTCTTATTTTTTCTTCTACCCCCCACAGTTTTTTTCTCCTTCTTCTCTTCCCTCTGTAAAAACAAACATAAAATTCAATAAACAAGTAAGGAATAAAAAAAACTAAAAAAGAAAAACTAAAAGGGGTTTATGCAAATATACATCTTGGCCATCCATCAGAGGATGCATAACCCCTTATTGAAATAGTAAAACCTATCCAACACAAAAGGTCTTCACCTCTCATCTGTTTGCTCAGTTGTTGGACAGGACAAGGTAAGAAGAAAATTTATTCTGCGTGTAAAAATAAAATCAGTGTAACCCCTTAATCCCAAACTACTGTAGTGCATGGTTTATTTCACCTGTAAATAAAAATAACACCTTTTAAAATAAAATGTGTCCGTTTGATGTTTGAAATGGTCAATCTGTTGCGAGATGCTGCCATCTAGTGGCAGATTTCCAGAAATGAACAAATCCAGATCCTGTGTTTTTTTTCCGACAGAATTGGCTGTTTCTGTATATTCAATGGGTTTATTTTAGTAATGCTATAGATATTATTCATTTATTTTTCTGACAAAGTTAAAAAATCTGACAGAGTTGATCAAATTTGTCTTTATTTGCCTTTCTACATTTGACAAAACCAAAGTGGGAGGAGTCAACTTTATGAAGTGTATCAGAATCATGGATCTTCCACTTAAACAGCTTTTTCTTTTTCTTTAAAAGTGGAAGCTGTAGTGGTTTGGGTTATGGTTCTATTTTAAGTTCCTGCAGCATTTTGATCATCAAAGTCCAGGAAGAAATCAAATTGCAAACTGTGCTGACACAGCATATATCAAAAGAGACAGAGATGGTTTCCTGGAATGAACATCAAACATCATGATGTGATCTGGAACTGAGCTGTTCTTCAGAAGATCCTCCCAAACATGGAAACTGTTGCTGCAACACGTGAAGGTTTGATTCTGTTGCTAGTGAGATCTGATGGATCAGAACCAGACTTCTGTCAGCTGGAACTGTGGCTTCTTCCAGACCATGTGACCTCATGGACAAAGTTCCAATGAATGAGTTTCAATGAAATGTTGATGTTTTCAAGAAAACGTTGCTGCAGTTCCTCCGTCTCATCAAATGAGAGATTTCTCTGCACTACAAAAAGAACATTTTTCATAACAGCTTCAAGCTGCAGAAACAGTTTCCATCATTCTAATTACATTTCTTCAGGCTTCATTTGAAGAAAATAAAACTGTTTAACCCTTGTGCTATCCTAGGCACTTCAACATTGGGAGTTGGGTCATCTAGACCCACTAGACAGTGCTCTGAACTTTTTTTCTTCAATGATTTGTAATCTTCACTGGTGTCCATGGATTACATGAAATCCTCTCCACCTTTATCCACCTTTGTCATGGTAGGGAGAACACGTCAATCTAAGGGTGGGGTCATTCTGACCCCTCAAGATAGCACAAGGGTTAAAAAGATGAAAACAGAAACAAAGTAGATTCTAAAAGCTGCAAATGCAGTTACACAGAATAGCAGTGTGTGAGTCTTTGTAGTTTGAAAAATGACTTTTCTTTGGTGAAATGTTATCAGTTTTTAATGACAAACACTTAGCAGAACAAGATTGGGTACAAATATTTGTATTAAAGAAAAGCAACAATCAAATGACCATCAGGTCTTTTAAGTTCATCACTCACTAAAAGATACAGATGAATGCATTTGAAACATTGTTCAGTAAAGCTGAGACTTTGATCAACTGTGGATATTTCAAAACATCCACCTATCTTCCACTCATCCATAAGCACAGATTCCCAGACTTCTCTCCCCATGGCCACTTCCTTCAGCTCCTAGAGTTCTCTGCCTCGTCTTCATCAACAGAAGGCGTTTCAGTTTCATCAGGATTGAGGGATATTCTTGAAGTATTCCTTACACGGCCCAGTAACACCCTCAGTCAGAGTCAACTCGTTTGATCTGCAACTACTGCACGCATTCTTCGCTGTGACTTTTCATGTGATCTCTGAGGTGAGATTTCTGGTAGAAGCTCCTTTCGCACCGGTTACAGGGAAAAGGTCTGCGATCCGAGTGCGTCCACATGTGGATCCTGAGGTTGGAGCTCTGGCGGAAATGTTTTTGGCAGACTACGCACGTGAAGGGCTTCTCTCCTGTGTGAGTCCTGGAGTGGGTGCGCAGGTGAGACCGGTGGCGAAAACATTTACCGCATTCGCCGCATTCGAAGGGCTTCTCTCCGGTGTGGGTTCGGATGTGGATCTTCAGATTCCCTTTCATCGTGAAGGTCTTGCCGCAGTGTTTGCAGGAGAAGGGCCTCTCTCCTGTGTGCGTTCTCATGTGGACTCGGAGAGAACAAGTGTCTCGGTAACTCTTGTTGCACTCCTTACAGGACAGCGGTTTCCTGCCTGTGTGAGACTCTAGGTGCATTGTGAAAAGACTTTTGTTTTCAAAGCTTTTGTTGCATTCTTTACATAAAAAAGGCGTCTGTTCGCTAACGGTCTGTGTGACCGTAATACTAGAACTCACCGTGGACTGTTTACCTCCCTTTATTTGGGTTAGTTTGAGTCCCTCAACTAGAAGAGCAGGTCTTCTAGATTTGCTCCCAACGCCAGAGTCCCGACTTTCTGACATGCGAGAGCGGCCCACGCTTTGGACACGACTTCTCTCTTTCCTCTGATCGTTTTTTAGATGTGCTTCACTGTGGTCGTGTTCCTCATGAGCGGGAATCTCCATCGAGGCATCGGCGTCCTGCTTCAGATCAAGCTGCTCTTCCTCCCGACGGATGCAGAGCTCGTCCTGCTCCTCTTTAACCAGTTCAGGTTCTGGTTCCTCCGGCTCCTCTTTAATCTGTGGAGGTTCTGGATTCTCCTGCTGCTCAACACAGGAGCTCCTCTCCTGGTTCCGGACATCTTCATCTCTTTTTTGATAATATAGAGGAAGGTCTGCAGAGGCAAAGAAACAAAAACAAAAAAAAAACATCATTTATGTGTACTTAAGGGACAAAATTGCATTATTGTGAAAGGTTCCTGGCTGTTACACCTTCTGGGATGTCAAAATAAAAGTCAATGTTGGTTATAAATCTAGCTGAAAGGGCTAAAAGACATTTTGGAATTAGTTTGGGATTATTTTTTAAAGACAGAAAAGGTCAAATTTCAATAAGATAAATTTATGTTGTTATTATAATACTAATAGTATTAGTATACAATTTAACATTACGTTAAATGAATTCTCTCAACAACTACCCATGATGCTGAGTTCCTGGGTACTTATTCTAACATTTCCTGACAAATTTTCTTATTAATTTAACAACATATTTTCTTTAGTCTTTTTGACTTCCAGTAAACTTGAGACTCAAAACCTGCTTTGAAGTCGAGTCATCCAAGTTGCTTCATCAGAGCTCAGATGAAAGTAGAGATATCTTTAAGAAGAGGAGGCAATAAATGACCATTAGGCCCTGGTATTTTGGAACTTTGGGTCAGGATTAAAAGGAACCAGATTACCAAATCCCCTGATCCAAATCCACAGATCATAGTATTTCAAAGCTTTGCTGGATCAGATCAAAATAATTTAGATCTGCTTGGATGAGGGAAACCAGAACCAGAATCGCAAATAACTGAATCTTTGTGTTGGACACATGTAATTTTTTTATTTTTTTTTTACCTTGTCCTGTCCAACAACTAGGCAAACAGAGCTGAATGCCTTTAGTCTTGGACAAATTTTAATATTTCAATAAGGGGTTATGCATCCTCTGATAGCCAATGGGTATATTTGTTTTCTCATTGTTATTTTTAAATTGGTTACATTTCAAGTTTTAAATATATATTTCCTTTTTTTACAGAGGGAGGGGGGGGGGGGGGGGTGGGGTGAAAAATAAGTGGGGCTAAAAGAAAAAAAAGAGGGGGAGAAAGCCAAGAGTGAAATTCGGAGGCTAACATAAGTGTTGGATGGGGGGCCGCGGGGCATGGGTAACCCTGGCTGGACACCAGGACACGGGCCAAAGATGGGGCCAGGACCCAGAGGACCCAGGAGCCGCCCACCAACCAGACGGAGTCAGGTTATAGCTGGCCCAGGTGCCCGACCCCGACGGCCCAAAGATCACGACGCAACCATAGCCCCCCCCCCCCCCCCCCCCCCACACACACACACACACACTAAGCTATCTTCACTATCCTTCATTTTAGTAGGATAAAATAACGTTTGTTTACATAAGATGTGCATAGAGCAAGTCAGGGATGCAAAAAGTGGCTATGCAGAATATAGTTGCATAGGGGCGCCGGGCTACAGAGGGCGCCAAACCGAAGTTGGGGAAATTATGCATAGTCAGTATCTTGTAAATTTCACAGAGTTTTGTGCACATATAAAGAATATGATCAGTACCAGAAGCACATCATAACTGACATGACTCCTCCTTCACTCGGGTCATGTGTACCTTGCGAACGTGCCGTTGATTGTTTTCATTTGAAACGTGTGGTCATCTAAAGATGGCATGGCAAAAGAAAAACTATCGGGGGCTCAAGGGCTCAAAACAGAAAACGAAAGATGGAGAAGGACAAGGATGTAGTGAGAAGAAAGAAAAGTTTCCCTAAATGGTTGAGAGACCGCAGCTACGTTATATGTTATAAAAACAGGCTTGTAATCATTCAGGCTAAAGCTACTGGTAAAATGCTCATGCATGTCTTGTAACTGTACTGAGCAGGATTTACAGTATCACTCATTATGATGAGAAAAATAAAGGAGCTTGTTTGTGTTGAGTCTGTTTCAGACAGACATTTATAATTTATTTAACTAGATGTACCAAAACACTTAAAATATTTTTATCCTATGACTGTAACAGCACTGAATGGTGGGTTAGATGGTGTTTTTGTTTCTTTTTATGTGAAAAGTTTGCATAATTCTTTTTTAAGGGTTTCAGCCTGTTGCTTTTAATATCACTATACCTGAACGACATTTTGGATTTTAGCTGAACATTTGGAGATCTTTTTAAGCCAATAAAGAAGTCTATTCTATCCCACCACTGACTGATATCCAACAAAAAATATTATTTTAAAAAAAGTCTATTTTTACATATAGTTTAGTGTCTGTATTCTTTTAAAATCTTCCTAACACAAAGTTTATATCATGCAGCTGTGAGGATGGTAAGAAAGACAAGAAGAGAGAGAGAATCAGGGCAGATGGAGGAAAGAAACAGGCTGGTCTTATATTTGGTGGACGTTTAGGGCAAAGCCAGTCATTTTTAAATAGTATTCTTAATTTTTTAAAAGTGTATAGCAAGATGTTTAATTTACGGTGATTAAAACATTAAATAAGTCTTGCTTGGCCATATGATTTAGTGGAAACGAACACAGGCAAGAGGCAGGTGATGGCATCTGATAGAAAAGAGAGCAGGGATGAGTTTAGGGAGGAATCATTAATCTATTGAAGTCACAAAAACCTAGATGCTCATCCTGGTTTAAACTTCTGCTGACCACCTACTTTTGGAAAACAAGTGCAGACATATATGACAAGTCAGTCCCAAAAGAGAATAATGAGGAGAGAGGTTCACATGATGATGACAACGATCAGGAGAAAAAGAGATGATCAGCTGATGATGAAGAGGGAGAAGAACAAAGAGGTGGAGAGAAGAGGGCTGGAGTAAGGCATTACTCAGAGGATCTTTCTGAATGGCCTTCACCACACAAAAGTAGGGGCTTATTGAAGACAATAAATGGTTGAAAATGTCCCCCCAAAAAATGTCTGATGGGCCATATCCAAGATTAGATTAGAAGTAATGAGATTTTTACATTTAAACACAAAATAAGTTTTGTTTGGGTGTGTAGTTGTCTTGAGGAGGCGTTTTCTAAAGTGTGTGTGTGTGTGTGTGGGGGGGGGGGGTTATAGTGTGACACATACCCCTATGAAACTGGGTAGTTTCGCCCCTGAATTAAGTACTACTTTTTGATCGCGCATAGGTACCAAATTGTGTTTTGATTGCTATTATGCTGTTATTTATGGCATTTCTTGCCTAGTCAGTGTTTTATGGTACCTTTTGCTTGCCGTAGAGCGGTGCATGTGGTCTGCAGAGCGAGGTCTTGTGACATAGACTGGCTTTTGTGCAGAAATTATGTTTTTCAGTATCCAAAAGCTATTTTCGAGCATCTAAACTATGTTTGAGCGACTTTAGAGACATGACAGCAACCAAACCCTGTAAAAGAATAAATCAGCATCTGAGAGTGAGACATACGTATATCGTGAAGCTGAAGCTGTGGTTTCCAGGCGACATCCAGCAGTCTGCGCTGACGACAGAGCTCCTCCTCGTACTGGACGATGGTTCCTTCACAGAGTCGGAAGATTTCTTCAGCAGCAGCAGCTAGTCGCTCGCTGATCAACTCTCTCAGAGACTGAAGGGAAGACATGGTTCCTTCAGCAGCAGTAAGATGTTCTCTGACAGAACCTTCCTGAGGTTCTGAAGACATGGTTCCTGCTCCGATCTTCAGCTCCAACTCCCACAAACACCGCCGTCCTCTTCACTGCAGCTCCGATCGATCATCTACTAGTCTCACAATCACAGCAATCCACGTTGTCTTTCCGTTCAACACTTCTTCACTCATTTACGACACTTTGGAAAATGCTGAGAGTTCCCAAACGAACCACGTATCGTCCTTTCTGTCCAAAAACCTCACAAACGTCCCAGCAAAACACCACAGTCCTTTCCGCACAAGCTAACGCTGCTAGCCTGCTAGCGTAGAGACACACCATTGGCTGGACTGAGTGGCCCCTCCCCCTGGTGTCCCAAACAGGAAGTAGCCGCTGGTTTTAGGAGGCTAAAATCTCATACTCTTTTACTGAGAAATAAACAGCTATTACTGTCCGTCATTCTATTTGTCAGAATAGTCATGCTTGCTCTAATACATTTTAAAAACATATTTTTGATCATCCTTTTTTTTATTGCAAGTTATTCAAGTTATGAACTGACCAATCAGACGCCTCAATAAAGGCACGTGGTACTTACTGGCCCCCTCCGAGCTTACTCCTGATTGGCGACAGTGGTTGCCATAGAAATGTTGATTCAGACCTGACCAACTCGGACCAATCAATGCTTGATAACCACTTCAGACTCCAAATTTTTATTTATTTATTTATTTGTTTATTTATTTATTTATTTTTATTGAGTCATACAAATCATTACAAACAATCAAAGCATCTCCATCTTCAATCTTGCCATCATTGCACGTTGAAACAGCAGCAGAAGAACATATAGTGACAACCTGGGGGTTAGCACCACCTATGGCCACTAAGACTCCTGGGAAATGTGAAATCCTGCACCATGAGCGAGAAAGCTGTTGAGGGAAGTGAGACTCGTGCTGTGTGCCAAGTCTAGCTGTAATCACTCTTAAATGGAAGGCAGTTCTGGTGCTTTGACTTTCAGATCCTTTCTGAAATTATTCAAGAACATTTGACATGAGAGACTGATAGTTATCTAACATAACCAGATTGTTGATAGTTAAGCACAGAGTTCCTCGCTCTGCAAGTGATGCAAAAGCTGGGTCATTATAATATCAGTCAAACCAACTACTTTGTCTCTTACCTGAAAGCAGATAAAACAAAATTGAAAGTTGTGATTGTGGAGGTGAAAAGGGATCCCATTATATTTTTATGCTCTTATTTCAATGATTATGCACTTCTGTTATTTCTATAAATATGCATGAACATTGTATTGTGAAATATGCTTGCTACCTGCGTGCACAGTAGGTCAGCAGCAGGCCTGTCTGTGACTTCTGGTCTGTTTTCTTTTTTGTGCTGGTGTGTTTATGGAACCTGCGAAATGTAGTCTAGACTTGCATCCTTGACTGGCGAAAAAAAACACACCGTCTAATGAGGTATTTTACATGTTTACACGTT
The DNA here is from genome assembly GCF_053564925.1 of Oryzias latipes. Taxonomy (NCBI): domain Eukaryota; kingdom Metazoa; phylum Chordata; class Actinopteri; order Beloniformes; family Adrianichthyidae; genus Oryzias; species Oryzias latipes. Next base: position 20,332,924 of record NC_136238.1, read on the forward strand.
ACCTTTTTGGATAATAAAAAAACGGCCTCCTGGAAAGCAGTGAGAGGGTGGAGAACGACAGAGCCTTATCAGTTATGTTTTTCCTCTCCCCTTTCGCAAAAGGTTTGAAATTTTAATCAGACTGATATGATTCTTTTTTCCTTTTTCCAAACTGCACATTAGATTGTTGGTGTCTTGAACCATCCGAAACTTACAAGGCCATACAGGGCCACGTGGGATGTCATTTAGAGTCTAAATACATCTATTAAATGAGAACATGTTTTTTTGGCATTTTTATTTTTATTCAATGCACTGCTTGAATAATCTTGAATAGAATTTAGGATACACTATAATACCAAAAGTATTGGCTCACCCATCCAAAATAATCAGATTTAGGCGTCCTTATCACTTGACCTGGCCACAGGTGTATAAAATCCAGTACTAAGGCATGCAGACTCTTTTTTTATAAACATTTGTGGAAGAATGGGCCGCTCTCAGGAGGTCAGCGAATTCCAGCGTCAAAGGACGCCACCTGTGCAACAAATCCAGTCGCAAAATGTCCTCGTTCTTAAATCTTCCACAGTCAACTGTCAGCTCTATCAGAAGAAAAATGGCAAAGTTTGGGAAGAAGTTAACCACGAAGTGGTAGACATGTAAACAGACGGAGATGGGTGAGCGGATGCTAAAGCACATAGTGCAACCAGGTCTCCGACTTGCTGCACAGTCAATTTCTACAGAGTTCCAAACTTCATGTGACCCTCAGATTATCCCAAGTACAGTATGCAGACACCTTCATGGAAGGAGTTTTCATGGCTGAGAAGTTGCATCCAAACCACACATATCAAGTTCAATGCAATGCGTCAGATGTAGTGGTGTAAAGCATGTCGCCACTGGACTCCAGAGCAGTTGAGATGCCTTCTCTGGAGTGATGAATCACGCTTTTCCATCTGGCAATGTGATGGACGAGTCTGGGTTTGGACGTTGCTAGGGGAGCGGTAAATTTCGGTCTGCATTGTGTGAAAGTTGGTGGAGGAGGAATTATGGTGTGGGTTGCTTTTCAGGACTTGGGCTTTGCCCCGTAGTTCCAGTGAAAGGATCTTTGAATGCTTCAGGATACCAAAACATTTTGGATAATTCCATGCTCCCAAACCTGATCAACCTGATCAACTCTATGCGAAGGAGATGTGTCGCACGTCATGAGGCAAATGATGGTCACACCAGATACTGACTGGTTGTCTGAGTCCCCTGACCCCCTCAATAAAACAAAACTGAAGATTTCAGAGTGGCCTTTTCTTGTGGCCAGTCTAAGGCACACCTGTGCAATAATCATGCTGTCTAATCAGCATCTTGACATGGCACACCTGTGAGGTGGGATGGATTGTCTTGGCAAAGGAGAAGTGCTCACTATCACAGATTTAGACAGATTTGTTAACAATATTTCAGAAAACTGGTTATTTTGTGTAAATGGAAAATGTTTCACATCTTTGAGTTAATACCATAAAAAATGGGAGCAATAACAAAAGTGTTGCGTTTATATTTTTGTTCAGTGTAGTTAAATGATCAATTAGACTTATAGTTATTTCTCATTTACTATTTCCCTCTTTTGTTCCTTCTTCTTGAAAACATGTCTCTGAGCTTTAGACATTTGGCCACATCCTCAATCAATGCCTTTCTTTTCTTTAACCTAGCTTTTACTTTTACTCGCGGTAATCTACCGGCAGCCCCACTTCTCTGCTCCGCCTCGGCTTTTTTGGTAAGATGCGCTCTGTTTTATGATGATATTTGTCTATTTTGGAATTTCATCCCAAAATATGTATTTGATAAGCTTGGAAGTCTGCTATTTCTTTTATTGTGTAACTTTAAAATAGAAAAACTTCATGTAAAACTGCCTAACTGTCATAAGCAGGTTTTATTGGCATGGACTGTGATCTACAAACATAATTTTTCTCCTCAGCACTACTAGATTTGAAATAATGCAGATATTCTACACAAAAACAAGAGTATTTTTCTTGAAAATTGATTTGAAAAACATTTTTTTCTTGCAACACAACTGATTAATATATAAAGTAATCTGATGTCATACGTTGACTTTCTCTCCACCTACAGTCTGCATGTCTCACCTGCAGAGTTTGCATTGGTTATGGGAGCTCAAATAATCAAATAGTCTTCGTTATGACACAGTCGTTTGCTGTGGTCACGTGATTTCTTGGAAATTCAGACAAACACGTCGAACCAGCTCCAACACCGCCTGTGTGTGGAGGGAAGGGTCTGCCGTCGAGCACTGTGAGCTGAATTTTTGGTGTATCCAAAGAAAGAATTTGGAGTTTCCTGGTTTCTTCTATCACGGTGAGTCTTTCAGAACATATTTTCTGCGCTCATGATGAAGGCGTGTCTGCGTCTGACTGTGAGAGGACAGAGACGGGAGAACAACAGAAAATGTCGGTGCTTAGTTCATGACAGAACATGGCGCCTAGTCGGAAAGTTGTTTTTGAGTCATGCGGACGTGTCTAGACAGTTCCAGAAGAAACGTGAGCGCTTTCCTGACATGTTTATGAAAGTCCAATACTTTTTATAACCATGATAAAGAATTCTAACATTTCAATCCCATAATAGTTCCGTCAGTCTGGTTGACTAAAACAGGCAGACATTAGTTTGGTTAAGGAAGCAAAAATAAAATCAACAAGAAGAGAAAAAAGTCTGCAATATATTCACTGTTTTGGACTTTTGGGCTCAATAAGTCTTAAATTAGTTGTTTAAAAGGTAACGCAATTGTAAATTATGGGATGTACAACATGGTGCGTCATTACTCCGGGAAACCCTGTATCTCTGCGTCCGCCCCCCCCCCAAAATAAACTTTATTGACATACAGAATATCAAACATTGACACACCACACTATGTGCACATGCCAATTTTCACATTTGTCAGAAAAATTAACAATAAAAAAGCCATAATAATAGCAAGATAAAACAGTATTATTAAAGTTAAAGGATTCTGCTAAAGTCTCAAATGTGACCATGTTTCAACTTTACTAACAGCTTTTTTTTGTGCAGGATTCAATACTGTTTACATACAGAATCATTTCTTTCTGAAAAATATAAAATACATTAATAAGTTAAGCAGTTTTACATTAAGTTTTTCTATTTTAAACTAGAAGAAATGGCAGACCTCCAAGCTTATCAAATACATATTTTTGTTATTTATGAAATTCCAAAATGAAGTTTCACTTTTTACAATTTTTTTTAACCATTTAATTTTAAGGACATTATTTTAGGGAAGTCAAGAAAGTCAAGTCCTCAATCTTTTGATAAACTAATTAGTACTGATTTTCATACATAGTAGATTCTATTTCTCCAAAGAAAATGAAAAAGTATCCCATTAATCCTATTTTCATTTTTACAATCACGAGGTAGTGAGGAAGTCATGTAGATTAGTCTAGAAATTCCTTCTGCTTTTGCTGAGAGGGCTCTTCCTTTTAGTGGAAGATCCCTTTGTAGCCAACAATTGAAATTATTTTATGCTTCTGTATGGAGTTCATTCAGTCTCAAGAATCATAAATGCACATAACCTGTTTAACAAATACACACTCTCTGATTCACAAACACACACGTTGCATTTCAAAAATGCACACTAAATGTTTCACACGCACAATAAGTGTTTCTCACAAATGTGCACGATGTGTTTCACAAATTCACAATAGATTTTTCAGAAATCCACAATAGATGCTTCACAAACATCATTTTTAGTTACACTTGTAATATGAACTCACAGATAGTACAAATTTTAGAATGTGCATTCACAAACCTACTCTCATTTGTGAATCTCCCCACATTTGTGAGAGATTTTTCTATGGTGAATATTGAGACTCCCTTCACGCTGCAGGTCAACTAATGTCACTATTGGCTGATGAATCTGTCAATCAAACTCATTAGAAAAGCAGGCGTGCTCGCTGTCAGCCGATTGAATGGGCCCTAAGACTTTCTCCAGCTTTCACACTGAAGTCAGAACTGACGATGCACAGCACACAAGAAGCATGGTGGATACGTTTTAAATTCCAGGAGATGCAAAGTCCCCTAGTTAGGAGTAACAAAATCAAATCCTACATTACGGTTAAAGTCAGTAGCACAACTTTGTTCTGACTTTAGGGGTAATGCAACAGGACAGTTGGAGGCTGACTCCAATCTCAGCCCGGATTTGAAGAATGGAAAGAGAAAAATGCCCCCCCCCCCCCCCCATTTTTCTCTTTCCATTCTTCAAATCCGATTGATCTTGCTCCAAAAATTGAAAAATTTATTTCATGATTTTTCCTAATGTAATTTTGCACATATATTAACTTTTGATATTTGAGCAATTATTGTTATGAAGGTTTTTGAAAGTGTTATGTCTATTTTACTGATATAGTATTATTTTGTAATCATAGGAACGACTTTTATAAGTAACATAAACTGCATATATTTTAGATAACTGATCTGCATTTGCCATATTGATTTCTAAAATAGTTTTTTTTACATAATAAAGTATTTCATCTTTGAATGTGGTTTATTGATACCGAATGATTTTTAATTCTGTCTGATAAAGCTAGGAACCGGATATTGATAAATCATGTAATAAAATGGTTACGGTAGAACAGGGGTGGGATTATATAAATTCGCTTCCTTTCACTCCATTTCACGCAATATTTATTAATGTGTCTAAATATCCTACGTTTGATAGGTCATTATATGAATGTATAACCAATGATTGTATTGTTGAGTATTATTATTTAATTGCTTGAAATAAACCATTTCAAATCAAAAATTCAAATCAGATCTGTGATTGACAGTGAGGGGCTGCACGGTGGCGCAGTGGTTAGCGCTCTTGCCTCACAGCAAGAAGGCCCCCGGTTCAAGTCCCGGCTGGAGGACATGAAAAACACAACATCAATGGGGGACCTTTCTGTGTGGAGTTTGCATGTTCTCCCCGTGCATGCGTGGGTTTTCTCCGGGATCTCCGGCTTCCTCCCACCGTCCAAAAACGTGCTACATAGGTTGATTGGCAACTCTAAATTGTCCATAGGTGTGAGTGTGAAAGTGAATGAATGTGTGATTGAGGATATTCTACCCTGCGACAGACTGGCGACCAGGCCAGGGTATCCCCTGCCTACGCCCAAGTGGCCGGGATAGGCTCCGGCAACCCCGTGACCCCGAATGGGAATAAACGGTTAAGAAGGTGAATGAATGCTTGACAGTGAGGTTGGCTTGAGGTAACGTAGTCACGGCTCTGCATCTTTAAAATGGAGAGTGGTACAAAGTGATGCAAGTTTCTCCACAGAACTTTCTGTGGAAGTTAAAGATTTTTCTCTTCCACCTCCTAATGATCCAGACTGAAGGGAACCGTGTCTGAATGTTGAAATGACGCTGGCATCATAGCTAATAAGGATAAAGTATTAGCAAAACTATCCAGAGTGAAACATTCATTGCAAATCCCATCACCAGGACACAGTTCGCTGGATTCAATGCCAACTGCATTCAACCAGTGTTGCCTTGCCTCCAAGTCCACTGGAAAGTTGCACAAGCCATTAATTTTTGATGACCGAAGGTAATAAACCTATAACCGACCGGTACAGAATCAAAGATGGGCAGGGCTTTTTGTCACCTTTGTGAAAGCTGGAGAAAGTCTAAGGGGCCATTCGATTGGCTGAAAGCGAGCACGCCTGCTTTGCTGATGAGTTTGATTGACAGATTCATCAGCCAATAGTGACATTAGTTGACCTGCAGCGTGAAGGGAGTCTCAATATTCACCATAGAAAAATCTCTCACAAATGTGGGGAGATTCACAAATGAGAGCAGGTTTGTGAATGCACATTCTAAAATTTGTACTATCTGTGAGTTCATACTACAAGTGTACTTAAAAATGATGTTTGTGAAGCATCTATTGTGGATTTCTGAAACATTTATTTTTAATTTCTGAAAAATGTATTGTTTTTGTGAAACACATTTGTGTGAAGCATTTAGTGTGCATTTGTGAAATGCAACGTGTGCATCTCCAAATTTATATTGCACGTTTGCATAAAATTACAGTTGTGAATCAGAGCGTGCGTATTTGAAAAACAGGTTGTGTGCATTTCTGATTATTGAGACTAAATTAACTCCACACTTCTGCAGTCATGGGATTATAGTTTATAAATTCTCTTTCTTTCTTGATCTTTAGTTATCTGCAATCCCAAATATGTTAAAATTGTTTTTATTGTTATTTATAGACGTTAGAACACATTATTTAAGAGGAAATAACTCGCCTTTCTTTAGGTTTAGATAAAGTCCTGATGCTTCTGAAAATGTTTCAATAATTTGAAGAACCCTGGGAACGTGTGAGTATTTTTTAAGGAACAATGTGGTGTCGTCTGCCAACTGACTGTTTTTACCAGCAATTGAAATCACATCAATATTACTCGATTTTATATATCTGCAGAACACTTGTGCAACCAGAAGAAAAGTACACAGAAACGGGGCAGAATTGTCTCTAGGTGTGAGTGTGAGTGTATAAAGGTGTGTGATTTATGGCCCTGCAACAGACTGTTGTCCTGTCCAGATTGTCCCCTGCCTTCATCCATGAGGTGCTGGGATAGGCTCCAGCAGCCCTGTGACCCCTTGAGGGACAAAACGGGTTTAGCAGAAGATTGATATATATATATATAGATATATATATATATCTATATATATATATATAGATATATATATATAGATAGATAGATATATAGATAGATAGAGAGAGAGAGAGAGAGAGAGAGAGAGAGAGAGAGAGAGAGAGAAAGAGAGAGAGAGAGGGAGAAAGAGAGAGAGAGATAGATATTAACTTAACAGGTTTTTAAAACTCAAACCACTCTTTAAACTCCCCAAAAGTCCCCAGTGGTCTTTTTGGCCGCCTTTACACTGCATTGTTCCAGTGACTCAATTCCGATTTTTTTCGTCTCACGTGGCACAGATCGGATATGATCAGTGAACGTGTAAGCAGGACAAAAGCGCATGGATTCCGTTTTTCTCAGATCGGATACAGGCCTCTCTCATATGTGGAAATAAATCGGAAATGAATCGGATACGTGCATTTGCGTGTGCCATGTAAGCAGACAAATCGGATATTCCCCAGTAAATGCGAGTCGTACGTCAGTGACGTCAACTCAGGACACCACCAACTGAGATCACATGACTTATTAAGGTGCTTTTTGTGCGCTGATTTTGCTGTCAGCGTGTTACCTTTCAGCCTCAGGCTTCAGACCGTAGTTGGAAACCGCTGTTATGTCCGGTCCGGGTCGGGACGCAAACGGTAACTAATGAAGCGGGACACCGTTGCTATGGAACAGGCAAGAAGCCGTTTAATTCTTTGGGGGGCGTGTATGATGGGGACCGTGTGTGTGTGTGAGCGCGCGCGCGCACGCGTGCTTGCGTGTGTGTGTGTGTGTGTAAGGAGAGAGGTGGGGGGGGGGGGTGTGAGCGCGGAGCGTGGGACTGTCGGAGAACCGTAAATCAAAAATAAGGTGTCTCGCCCAAAAGTTTCGGAGTCTCTTAGCCCACTCTGGAGGCTGAGGGTCCAGAACGGAAAAGTGAACCCCGAGCAAATCTCCCGTGTGTTTCTGACTACAGTCGGAAAAGAGAAGTCATCGCGCAGGAAAGGTTCAACACTTGGATCAAACTGTTCGGACAGCACAACGTCTGCAACACTTCCTCATTCAAAACTCAGAGAGAGCACATAAGACGGCCGAACAGCCCTAATTTTTACCCCCCTGTGCATCCCCTCTGGAGCGCCAAAGGCAACGCCTCCTTCCGTCGCCGCCTTGCCTCCATGACAACCGCAATCACAAAAGTCCGAAAAAGGTCCGCGGAATGCGGAAATACTGCTACGTAGTCCTCAGAACATCTACGTTTGATAGTTTCAGCATTGTATAGTGTAAATGCAAAAACCAGATACGGGTCACTTTTAAAAGATAATGTAAGCGGGTCGTCAAAAAAATCGGATAAAGTCAGAAAATCGGATATGGGGATCAAGACCTGCAGTGTAAAGGCGGCCTTAAGGCCTGTTCACACCGGGACGAATTTCGCCGGCGATTTTCGCCGACGTTTAACGCCTCGTGACTAAACAAAGGGCCCCAATGAGAGTGTGCACACCGACGCGAAAAAACGCCAGGCGTTAAAGCGTCAAAAAAAAAAAACGCCTCGGGTTCGTTTTTTTTTTTTCGACGCGTCGCGTCGAAATCTACTCGACCAATGAGAACGGCGCTTTTGCTCACGTGTCTGGAGCTTCTGAAGTTACAGTAAAACACAACTTGGGGGCGCTCAAACAAAACTGCCTTGCTGAGCACACATACCAGCGAAGAAGATAGACGCCAAGTAGCGTCTACACAGCCGCGAAGCAATAATGACGGACATTCTAAAACATCCCTGAACCAAGCACCAGTTGGAGCTACTGGTGCTTGAAATATTCATGTTTTCTTTGTTTGATTCTGACAAGCGTGTAAATACTTGCTCTCTTCTTCTGAGTGAAAAGCGACTTTAAGAAGCGTAAAGTTGCGCAGCGCCACCTTGTGTACAGGAGTATTTCGGTTTTACATTAAGCGCCATCTAATGTCAGGGAATGAAATTGCATGTTCACTCCACTCATCGTCAGCGAAAATCGCCTGGGTGTGAACACAAAAAACGTGGCGAAAAACGCTGGCGAATAACGCCTGGCGAATATTCGTCCCGGTGTGTACGGGCCTTTAGTCGTGATTATGCACATAATACTAAATTACCCAACTTGTACCATTAGTGTCCTGTGAAAGGATGTTCTCGAAACCAGGAGAAATTATTTCTAAATGATGCATCTACCTCTGACTAAATGTGTTAAAGCAGCTGATGTAAGTGCACTGTAAAATAGTTGATGTAGATTTTACAGGAACTTACTGGCAGCTGGATGCCAGTAATTATTGTAAAGCATTTTACAACTTTACTAAAGTTAAATGAAATACAGTAGAATTTCTATAAACTGTATTGCATTTTAAGTAATAAAGCTATAAATTGAAATGCAGTACATAGATATTTTATTGTATTTAATTTTACAGTTGTACCATCCTAAAATAAAAAAATAGTTCCTGGTATCCAGGTGCCAGTAGTTATTATAAATGTAATTGTACTGTGCTGTGTTTTGCAATAACATTGCTGCATTTTCATTTTCACTTTATTTACTTTACGATAAATATGGAAAATAAAAGTTTCCTCTGGTTCTCTTACAACAACTTCTTTAGCTGTTTTTAGGCCATTTTTACCTTTTTACTTGGTTCATTACAGACACTCTTCATATTCACATTGAAAGAACCAGACAGAGTCATGTAATTCTATTTCACACCACTGAACAATTTCAAGTCCACTTGAATGAAACTAACAGATGCACAGAGAAAATATACAAACTCAACACACAAAGGTTTCCACTGAGGCTTGAACCAAGAACTTCTTGCTGTGAGGGTGCAGACCACTGCACCACATCAACACAGTTTTAACGGACCTATAATAAAATTGTTTTAACAGTGTAGTGTTTAGTTTCATTCCTAGCTTCATTCCTAAAAAAAAAGCCTTACAATAATTGTTAAAAGTATTGACAAATTCAACCAGCTTTTACTTTTTCACACATGACTAGTTAGCATTTGTCATGCTTCGTTTGCATTCATTTGCAATCCATATTTATTTATTTTGAAGGTAACTGTTTAGTTTACTACAATCATTCAGTTATTGTTCAAAGTTGAAAAACCTGTGAGGCATGTTTTTAGACTGAGTAAGACACAGTTATACAGTAAACCCTTGTTTTTCACAGGGGTTACGTTCCAAAAAGTACCCGTGATAGGCAAAATCCGTGAAGAAGAAACCTTTATTTTTTTCTTACAATTATTATACATTTAAAAACTCTATTATACATTGAAAAGAAAGAACAAACCATTTCACAGATCAAAGTACTTTAGAAATGTTTTTTTCAACAAATAACTTCTGTATCATACTGTGAAATAATAATTTCAATCATCAATGTGAACGGAAGGATTCAAATTCGTGGAGATTAGCCCCGCCCACCGCTACCCGAGTAATTGGATTAAACGGGAGAAAATTTTAAATGATTATGAAAAAAATACAAAGTAAAGTCGGACAAATAGTGACTCAGGTGTATTTCACTGCTCTACAGACTGAGCCGCTGCATCCTGACTCCGCTCTGCAGTGTTTTCTTCTTTGAAGCCCGCGGTGCAGGTGTGTTTGTTCAGGAGGAGAACATAGTGATAGGCAGTTGTTGTCGCTCTTTTTTGATGTTTTACGTACATGTACATATTAAACTGCAACGTTATTGACGCGCAGGTAGAAAAGAAGCGGAGTGACTTTTTAGCCAATCAGAATGCAGAACACAATGCACAATGCAAATCCGTGAAGTAGCGAAACCGTGAAAAGTAAACCGCGTTATAGCGAGGGATCACTGTATACGGAAGTGAACTTATGAAGCTGTAATACTAACCACTGCACCACCATGCAATCTCTGAACAGGATCAAACTGAATTCTTTTCTGCCAAAAAATGTACAGTCTCTCCTTTTTAACCCTTGTGCTATCCTAGGCACTTTACCATTGGGAGTTGGGTCATCTAGACCCAGTAGACAGTGCTCTGAACTTTTTTTCTTCAATGATTCGTGATCTTCACTGATGTCCATGGATTACATGAAATCTTTCCACCTTTATCCACCTTTGTCATGGTAGGGAGAACTCGTCAATGTAAGGGTGGGGTCATCTAGGATAGCACAAGGGTTAAAAGCAGCAACTTTTTTATTTTTCCCACTCACACACAGTTGAAACACAATCATTTTCAAAAATTTAAACCCATTTTGGGAAAGCACATAGAAAAACAAAGTCACCCTTTTCCTGCCCATCTCTACCTGTAAATATTACATTGAGGTTTACAGTAGTGAACATGAGCATTTTCAAATTCATTGGTGTGGGCAGAAAATGGTTTTTATCACATGTTTAACTATTGAGGTATGATGTAAAAAATAAAATACTGTGTCGTGTTTTACAGGTTTTGGTGAGTAGTACAGTAAAATACTACCCAGTTACAGTATAGTTACCATAAAGGTGCTTCCAGCAATAATAACTTCTCTCATTTTGCAGCTTTTATTGTTAAATACATTTCACAGAAATGAATTTTTCCTTAAAGTATTTCTTTTTTTCTTTTTTCTGGCCACCATGGTGGCATTGGTTAGCGCTCTTGCCTCTGAGCAAAAAGGGACCTGGAACAGAACACCAATGGGGATTTTGTGGCCCACACCCTGTCTTTCGCCCACGAGAAACCGGGATAGGCTCCGGCAGCTCCGTGACCCCGAAAGGGGAAAAAGGGGGTTTAGAAGATGAATGAATGATTCTATTTTCAGAAGTTTATTTATGATGTTGATTTGGAGCAAGTAGTGGATTCTCAGTCTAATGATTGTTCAATTAAAAAACATGCTAAACCTTATTTTAAAAAATTATATTGTTACTGAACAAAGTTTTCTGATTTTGAATACACAATTAGGGAAAACAAAATAGAGCAATAATTTCTAGCCTTCACCTATTAATATCTAAATACTATAAAGCATCGTAGATATACCGGTACTCATATCTAATTACAAAACAAAAGCTTCACTTATTCTGCAAGTCAAAATCAACTATATATGTTATAAATGAGGCAACATGTGGATTCAAGGTCACTGATTTTTGATGGACCCTTTTGCCAGACCATCGACTAACTTGGGTCTTTGACTGGCATTTGGACCTCTCTGGATTAATTCTAAGGATGAACATGAAAGCAGAAGACAGTAGAGACTGTTGGACACAGTCTGTACTTCTTTGAAGTAATATTTTGGAATTTGACTTGATGAGACTCTTTTTTTTGCCAGTGACTTCAAGAGGCAAGTTTATTTTTATAGCACATTTCATGAAGAAAGACCATTCAAGAGTAGTAATTATTTTCTATATCTCGTGCTATACTCAAGACAAACTTGCTTGAACAGAGTCACTGTACTGTGGTTTCTAAGTTTGTAAACAATGTGGCATGAACTAAAAGCCTTTCACTGCTGTCTGACTGAATTCAAGGTCAGAACCTGAGAGGAAACACAAGAGAAGAGCCAATCAGTGGAGGAGCAGCTGATCTGTTGGTGAAGGAGGATCAGAGCTGATGTCTGTTTACTCTGCAGATGATGGTGGAAGGTATGTGTGAATCCAGTGAATCCAGCAGCATGGATCAGTGGGAGGACACTCAGGAGGGAGCCCCTCCGACTAAAAAAAGGAGAGATGCAGAGCATGAGAGCCAGAGCAAAGCTCAGAGGTGAGATGAACATCTCCAACTGTCCATGATCTTCTCCATGTCAGAGCTCAGCACTCACACCAGCAACCTTCATTCTTAACAGGAACCAACCTGGACCTGGATCTGAATCCAGCTGGGGGTCCAACAGGAGTGACACGTCCAAGGGTATACCTCCTGACTTCAAAGACATCCGTTCAGGAGTGGCACCGTAAGTGTTTGTCACATAGTTGTTATGGTCCTTTCACGATGGAGGGGACCTTACAGGATTACAACAAAAGTTGGACCTCTAAATTTTGAGGTTGTTCTTGAAGATTCAGGTGAGGACCTGTGCATTGTCTACGTGGCCCAAATGAAACCTTGTTATCCCACGGCAGCAGAACTGGACAGGAAACACCATAGTCTTCACAATTTTCCAAGAAGATAGTGATGATGGTGGACTTTGAAGGTTTTATGTGATTTACTATGGAAGCGATTCTGTAGCATAAATAAAAAGCAAAGTCAAAACCAGAAATGCTTTTTCATTTTCAAAATGAAGCTGCATTTTTTGACTCAAAATTAAAATGAAAAGTCAATCCTTCAAAATGCTTTTTCATTTCTTTCCTCAACACAGCTTTTTCTGTCACTTAATTAAAATGAAAATGGTATTTGACATTTCATTTTCAAGATGTTCCATGGTAAATGTGTAGCATAATTCATTTAGAAATGTCTAATTTGATCATTTAAAATGGATTAATAGAAATGCTTTTTCATTTTCAAAATGTAACTGCATCAAATGACTCAAAATTAAAATGAAAAAGCAATATTTCCAAATGCTTTATCATTTTATACTTAAAACCGCTTATTGTGTGTCATAATTAAAATGAAAATGCAAAGAGGGGATTGCATTTGCATTTTTAAATCCACCCTGGGAAACTTGTCTCAATAATCATTTTTTAAAAGCATTAGCAGAGGGGAGGGGGGTTGATGACGTCACTGCTTTCTCCGTGTGTCCGGCCGCTGAAGTTGGCTTGCGATTCACAGCTTCTGATTCGCGAGGGCACTAAAGGAACATTCCACTGCATTCGATCCAGGAATCCAGGTTTAAGCAGTCCAGGTCCAGCGGTTTGTGAACATGTTGCGGTTTTAGGTGATCTTAATGCGAAAAATGGAGCCTTTAGTGCCCTCACGAATCAGAAGCTGCGAATCGCAAGCCAACTTCAGCCAATTATCTGTTGATGGGTCTCCAGCTGTCATCAAACAGCAAATTCAGCGCAAAGCTGCAAATAAATTTGTAAATATGTGGGAATTACATCAGTCTTTATTTTGTTCTGGACACCACTGGAAACACAAATCCATATGATGGTTTCTCAGATCGCAGCAGCATTTCCGCCTTCAGAGATCATGATCGGGAGCTTCGCGCTCCGCTATGCGAAGGCAGCTGGCGGTCCGAAGAACAAAAGCTTGTCTGCGGTGCGTCAGGAGGAGGACGGCAGAAGGCGGACATGCTGCTATGTAGTCCTGAGAAGCTGTGTACAGTCATCAGAAGTTCACAACCAACTCAAACCGTCTTCTCTGCCGCTAACACAGTCTGCTCCTGGAGTGTCTGTGTCTCTCAGCGGCCGGACACACGGAGAAAGCAGTGATGTCATCGCCCCGCCTTCCTTCTGGAAATGCTTTTAAGAAATTATTATTGAGACAAGTTTCCCAGGGTGGATTTGAAAATGCAAATTCAATCCCCTATCTGCTTTTTCATTTCAATTATGACACACAATAAGCGGTTTTAAGTATAAAATGAAAAAGAATTTGGAAATATTGCTTTTTCATTTTACTTTTGAGTCATTTGATGCAGTTACATTTTGAAAATTAAAAAGCATTTCTATTAATCCATTTTAATTGTCAAATTAGACATTTCTAGATGAATTTTGCTACACATTTACTAGAAAACATTTTGAAAATTAAATGTCAAATACCATTTTCTTTATCATTTTAATTAAGTGACAGAATAAGCAGTGTTGAAGAAGAAAATGAAAAAGCATTTTGGTGGATTGCTTTTTCATTTTAATTTTGAGTCAAAAAATGCAACTTCGTTTTGAAAATGAAAAAGCATTTCTAGTTTTGACTTTGCTTTTTATTTATGCTACAGAATCGCTTCCATAATTTACTACATCTTATACAAAAACAGGGGGAAGGGGTGTGGCGATCTAATAGTTTGCATATCGCCCTGATAAAATACACCTGTGCGGGTTAGAGAAGAGAGGCGTGCACTCAAATTAGAGTGCCATCAACTGTAGAAAGAGCAGGCATAAAAAGACACAGGCAGAGGATCTGGAGTGTGAGGAGTCAGAGAGAGGAGGAAGCTGTAAGAGGCGCCAACTCAACTAACGCCCACTTGGGAAGCCAGGCCGATGGTGGCGGAGCGCAACGCCATCTTGGTGGGGTCGACGGCGCTCACATGACAATGCTTTCTACAGCCTTTGGTCGCATCTAAGTAGCTTTCATATAATTTATATATATTTATGTGTATATATATTTATACATATATATATAAATATATAATATATATGTGTATCATTTGTTGTTAAATAAGAGAAACAGTCAGCCTTAAAAGCTCAAACTTTAATGAAAAATATGGTGGTTGCAGGACTTCTTAAAAGAAAACAATTATTACAAAGAACTTTTAAAAATAATTCTTAAACATGTAAAAGTTTTAGACCTCTTTGACATGTATTTTAAATTATTTACAAAAGCCCAACAATAATTCAATGGGAAGTCAATAACTATAATAAATAATAACAATATATGCAGAATAAGTCAATAATTATAATAATAATAATCAATCAATAATAAATAATAATAATAAAAAATCAATAGTACTTCAATAATAACAAATGATAAGAATAAATAAATAATAAGTCAACAATAAGTCCAAAAGTCAATAACAGATTTTGTAGCATGTAATTCATCAAAGTGCATCTTGGCTGCATGTATTACATCAGCAAACTTTATTTTTCACAGGAACCGACCTGGATCTGAATCCAGCTGTGTGTCCTTCAGGAGTGACATGTCCAAGGGGATACCTCCTGAATTCAAAGACATTCATTCAGGAGTGGACGAGTAAGTGTTTGTCACATAGTTGTTATGGACTCAACAGAAATATTTGATGAATTGGAGGATTTTTGAACCCAAATGATCGCTTATTATTCAAACTCCAAACTCTCAGCTCACTAAATGGAATTGGTTGATTTCAAATAAATAAATTAAAAGAAAACCTATCTACATGATAATATATCAAACCTTTTTTAGTCATAAGTTCTAGAAAATTAGAAATGTTGCATTAATTGCAACAATTAATTGCTTGTTTGATACATTTTGGCAAATTAAGATGAAGTTTATGTAAAGGAAAATATTGAAGGTGTTTGCTTAAAGTTTGCAGAGGTTTTGTAGCATGCAATGCAGCAAAGTGCATCTTGGCTGTACGTATTACATCAGCAAACTTTATTTTTCACAGGAACCAACCTGGATCTGGATCCAGCTGTGTGTCCTTCAGGAGTGACAGGTCCAAGGGGATACCTCCTGAATTCAAAGACAATCATTCAGGAGTGGACGAGTAAGTGTTTGTCACATAGTTGTTATGGACTCAACACGAATATTTGATGAATTGGAGGATTTTTGAACCCAAATGATCACTTGGTGATTCAAACTCCAAACTGTCAGCCCACTAAATGGAATTGGTTGCTTTCAAATAATTAAAAAAGAAACAAAACAAATCTACTATCAAACCTAGTCAAGATTTTTAGTCATAAGTTCTAGAAAACTAGAAAGGTTGCATTAATTGCAACATTAATTGCTTGTTTGATACATTTTGGCAAATTAAGATGAAGTTTATGTAAAGGAAAATATTGAAGGTGTTTGCTTAAAGTTTGCAGAGGTTTTGTCGCATGAAATGCATCAAAGTGCATCTTGGCTGCACGTATTACATCAGCAAACTTTATTTTTCACAGGAACCAACCTGGATCTGAATCCAGCTGTATGTCCTTCAGGAGTGACAGGTCCAAGGGGATACCTCCTGAATTCAAAGACAATCATTCAGGAGTGGACGAGTAAGTGTTTGTCTCATAGTTGTTATGGACTCAACAGAAATATTTGATGAATTGGAGGATTTTTGAACCCAAATGATCGCTTATTATTTAAACTCCAAACTCTCAGCTCACTAAATGGAATTGGTTGATTTCAAATAAATAAAAAAGAAACAAAACAAATCTACATGATAATATATCAAACCTTTTTTAGTCATAAGGTCTAGAAAATTAGAAAGGTTGCATTAATTCCCATGGGAAGTTACTAGGTGTCACAGATGATCCGTGATCCATTTGGGTTACTAGCCCCCCCGGTTCTGCACCGACGTGTGCCGCGGATTGCCCCCCCCCCTTCATCCCTCCACGCACTTCATTTAAATCAATTTTCTGTCCACAAGTCACGTCCTCTGCTTTTGATTTAACACACATAAAAGGCGCTGCTGGATGTTTGTCCAAAAGTGTTTAGAAACCTGACGCTCCTGTCGCGTGTGGGAGGAGCTACCGTCAAAAGTTTTTCTCACCCAAACAAACAAACAAACAAACAAACAAACAAACCAAAATGAGTAACCTTAACATATATATGAACATGTATGTGCTACAGATAAATACTGAAAACAAAGAATAAATGTATATTTTAACTCAAAGAAATGTGTGCATTTATTAAAGATTAAATAATCTGAAATAATAAACTGATTAAGAAGACAGTTTGCAGTGCTGGGGGGTTACCGCCATTTTGTTGTGGGTGTTGCATCGTATGCTGCCATTACACCTTATAAGTAAAAGTAAACTCATAGTTTACTAGGGACAGAACTGTTTGAACGGCCCTCTGATAGGTATTTGCAGAAAGCCTTCCACTTTCTATCATTTCTGTTCCAAAACAGTTTCAAACACTAAAATCAGAGCAAGTCCAAGTGTCTCTGGAGTTCAGGAACCCTCAGAGAAAGTTGGTGAAGCAAAGTGACGACTGAGAGTTCAGAATCCCAAACAGAAAGCAGAGCTTTGATCTGAATCTGAAGATCAGAGAGGATCTGCTCCATGATCAGAGTTAGTCTGGAACTTCCCACTGACTGCTTTGATTGTTGTTCACTAACATTTCTCCACAGAGAGAAGAAGAGGAGAAGACCCCAGTCTGCAGAAAGACCCAGAGCTAGTGAGTCAGAGCCTGATCATCTGCTGATGGATTCTTCTGGAAACATCTGCTGGGGTTGTAATAATAATAAATTGTATTTACATGGCGCCTTTCTGGACACTCAAGGTCGCTTCACAGTACACAAGTATGTAAAAACATAAAAATACAACAATAAAACTCCAAAACACAAAATAAGTTAACGGTTAAAAACAGCAATATAAATATTATTTGCTGAATTCATGACGAAAATGGTGAGTTTTGAGATGTTTAAAAAAATGAAATGTGAGTCCATATTTTGTAGATCAGAGGTAGATTCCAGAGTTGTGGGGCAGAGCTGCTGAATGCTCTCTACCCCCCCCCCCCCCCCCCCCATGGTAAAGAGACGTGGTCGTGGAACAGTCAGTCGAAGGGAGAAAGAGGATCTGAGTGAGCAAGTGGGGAAAGCAACAGTCAGGAGCTCTGAAAGATACGGAGGGGCAAGGTGGTGGAGGGCTTTGAAGGTTAAAATCAGTGTTGAACACTCATGAAGGAACTTTCTTCTCTGCTCTTTCAGCAGATGTCGATCTGCAGGAGATGTTTGGAGAACATCATATCAGTCTGAGGAGCAGAAGTGAACATGTGGCTGAAGGAACTGAAGAAGCAGGAAGAGAAACGCTCTTCAACAGGGTCTACACTGAGCTCTACATCACAGAGGAACTGAGACCAGAGGGTCACACCCAACATGAGGTGATGCAGCTGGAGACAACCACCAAGACCAACAAGCTCCATGACACTGCAATCAAGAACCCAGACATCTTCAAAGTCTTCCCTGACCAACACAGATCCATCAGAGTGGTTCTGACCAGCGGAGTTGCTGGAGCTGGAAAAAGCTTCTCAGTGCAGAAGTTCACTCTGGACTGGGCCGAGGGCTTGGAGAACCAAGACATCAGTGCTGTGGTTCCTCTGTCCTTCAGGGAGATGAACTTGATCAGAGATGAGCAGCACAGTCTTCTCTCTCTGATCCAGCTGTTCCATCCAACACTCCAGAAGATCCCAGCAGAACAGCTGTCTGTCTGCAAACTTCTGTTCATCTTTGATGGTCTGGATGAAAGCAGACTTTCTCTGGACTTCAACAACAGTCTGGTGGTGTCTGATGTCACACACAAGTCCTCAGTCAACGTGCTGCTCACTAACCTCATCCAGGGACGTCTGCTGCCCTCAGCTCTGGTCTGGATCACTTCCAGACCTGCAGCAGCCAATCAGATCCCTCCTTCATGTGTGGACAGACTGACAGAAGTACGAGGCTTCAATGATGCTCAGAAGGAGGAGTACTTCAGGAGGAGGTTCCCAGATGAAGAGCTGTCCAGCAGAATCATCTCCCACATCAAGGGCTCCATGTCCCTCTACATCATGTGTGAGGTTCCAGTCTTCTGCTGGATCACTGCTGTGGTTCTGGAGAACCTGCTGACCACAGAGCAGAGAGGAGAGCTGCCCACCACCCTGACTGACATGTACTCCCACTTCCTGATGGTCCAGACAAAGAGGAAGAAGAACAAGTACCAGCAGGAACATCAGACAAGTCCACAAGAGCTGACAGAGACTGACAGAGAAGTTCTTCTGAAGCTGGGGAGGCTGGCATTTGAACATCTGGAGAAAGGAAACATCATGTTCTACCAAGAAGACCTGCAGCAGTGTGGTCTGGATGTCACAGAGGCCTCAGTGTACTCTGGAGTTTGTACTGAGATCTTCAGAAGAAAGTGTGAGATCTTCCAGAAAGCGGTCTACAGCTTTGTTCATCTGAGCGTTCAGGAGTTTCTGGCTGCAGTCTACATGTTCCACTGTTACTCCAACAGGAAGGTAAAGGTCATTGAGGACTTACTGGAGGCCAAAATGGAGAACCCATCCCTGGATGAGTTTCTGAGTAGAGTCATGGAGAAATCCCTGCAGAGTAAAACTGGACACCTGGACCTACTTGTTCGCTTCCTTCATGGTCTCTCTGTGGAGTCCAACCAGAGAGTCTTAGGAAGCCTGCTGGGTCAGACAGAGAAGAATCCAGGAACTATCCAGTGGGCCATCAACAAGCTGAAGAGAGTCAACATCAGTGGAGTATCTCCTGTCAGAAGCATCAACATCTATCACTGTCTGATGGAGATGAAGGACCTCTCAGTTCATCAGGAGATCCAAGAGTTTCTGAAGTCAGAGAACAAATCAGAGAAGAGACTCTCAGAGATCCACTGCTCAGCTCTGGCCTACACTCTGCAGATGTCAGAAGAGGTTCTGGATGAACTGGACTTGGACCAGTACAAAACATCATCAGATGAGGCTACACGGAGACTGATCCCAGCTGTGAGGAACTGCAGAAGGTTCAGGTGAGTCCAGAAGTGATTGTGATGATACATCAGATCAGCTATTAGATTTAATTTCTGGAATCAAGTCCAACTCTCCAGACCTTCCTGATTCTGTAGAAAAGATAACTGACACTAAACCTTCTCACAGAGTGCTCCACTTAGAGCTGCAGCTATAGACGACTTCAGTGATCACAGGCTCTATTTAGTTTTCTATTTAGGCTTCCGTCTAATCAAAATACATAGAATGAAAGGTTTGAAAGTGTTATGAAATCAAAACATGAAAGAAGAAAATCAGTTTGTTTTTCACACACATTATCCTTTTAGCTTAAGAGCAAAGAACGACCATTTTATCCAAATGAAATCCGATCCAGAACCTTCACAATGTCAGTCATTCTAGAAGTACATTTATAAAATGGTCTTTCTTCTGTTAATAATCCTCTTTGTACATAAATCAATGATATGTGAATGAAACGGTTTGATAACTAAAAGAAGAAATTGCAGAATAATTCCAGAGTACAGAGGAGCAAAGAAGTGAAGAAACATTTACATGTCAGCCAGCTGGTAAAAGACCCCCCCCCCCCCCCCCCCCAGCAACGTTTCTTTGACAACAACACAAACAGCTTCAAGATACCATCAAGTAAAGATTTATAAAAGCTCTTTCAGAATAGAAACATTCACTTTACCCTTTTTGTACCAAGAACACCTTCTAGAACAGGTGTTAGGCAACCTGCGGCCCTGTGCGGCAACGTTATTGACGCACAGGTAGAGAAGAAGTGGGGTGACTTTTTAGCCAATCAGAATGCAGAACACAATGCACGATGCAAATGCGTGAAGTAGCGAAACTGTGAAAAGTAAACCGCGTTATAGTGAGGGATCAATGTATCACCAAATTAACTATCGCAATGTATCGACGAAACAATTTTTTCTTACACCCTACTGTTACGGCTCCCTGTGCTTTCATTTCTGTAGGAAAACGAGTGGCTCTTTGAGTGGTTAAGGTTGCCGACCCCTGTTCTAGAAAGTTCTGCTTGAAAGTTGGTGCTGCTGTGGTTCCATTCATGACGGGTGATGTGGATCTGAGGAGGAAATTAGATATAAAATTCTGCAACAGAACAGGAGGATTAACTATTGTTGTTTACATCTTCAGAGCTAAAAAAAATATCTACAATAAAAACTTGAAAAAGCATTTTTTTAAATGAAATCAGAAAACTCAGAGAAAAAACTATCAACATTCAACCGTGACAATGATGGTTGAATGTTTACATTCAGCTATCATTGGCGGCGGTGGCGGTGGATTTCTCAGTTTGGGCACCCCAGGTGAACAATAACATGGGGCCCTCCGCAGGGATTGTGTTAATTTTTTTTTTAAATCCTTACTTTATGGTAAAACCTCAAAGAACCTCCTTACTGGTTCACTTTTTGCGAAGAGGAAGAGTTGCTGACCAGTGGAGGTGGGCTGAGGGAGTTTGGATCCCAAAAGAGGAGAAATCGAAAAACATCAACCAGTTTTGAAGGAAAGGTGTTTTTCAGCTTTGTCTCGTGAAGATTGACAGTTTCTCCTCAAAAACGACTACATCGACCCTTCAGTGCAGAAGGGAGGGATTCCTGGAGCTCACAAAGTATCTGTGATAAGGATTACTTGCTGCTCAACTGGTTTTTCTTTTCAAAACTCCATATTTAAACGTACGTGTTAGTTTTTTTAAAATCTCTTTTCCATCTTGTGAGGTGGAGAGAATACATTTTTATATTTTAGGATGAATCTCATTAGAAAACTGGATTTTTCTTTTTTTTTTCCCCCCAGACTGCCTGTGTCTCTTGCAAACGAACAAACATTGCAAGAATGAGCTCAGTGGCTCCTCCACTCATTTTTCACAACAATAAAACCTCTGAGGAGACCCAAGAGTTTATTTTTGAGTGCAGGTAAAGTCTGCAGCTCCAACAGGTCTTTTGTATTATCTAATTGTTTTTTTTCTGTGTACTTTGCTGCTTAGAACACACTGGAGTAGTTACACAACTCCTCAGAGAGGCCCATGAAAACAAAGGTGACCTAGCTGTTTTGTGTGGCTGGACCTGGCTAACGCTTATGGGTCCATACCGCTCAAGCTGATCGAGCTCGGCTTACATCTCCATCATGTTCCCAGTAAGATCAAGGACCTGATTTGATTACTACAATAATTTTAGAATGCTGGTCTCTTCTGGGTAAGTTATATCAGACTGGCATAGCATTGGGAAAGGAATAATTACAGGCTGCACCATCTCTGTTATACTTTTCACTCTTGCCATGAACATGGTGGTCAAGGCAGCTTAGGTGGAATGCAGAGGGCCCTAAACACGTCAGGTGTACGACAGCCCCCTATAAGAGCCCATATGGATGACTTTACCATCCCAACATCATTTGTTCTAGGGATGGATCCCAGGTGGATCTTACCAGGACTTGAGAGACTCATCAATGATGAGATTTAAGTCAAGGTCCATTGTGCCGAAGAGGGGGAAAGTGGTTAACAAGTTCCGTTTTTCCATCTCAGGGACTGTCATCCCAACCATCACAGAGCAACCTGTTAAGAGTTTGGGGAAGCTTTTTGACTCCAGCATGAAAGACTCTGCTGCCATCCAGAAGTCCAACAAAGAACTTGAAGCTTGGTTCACTAAGGTCGACAAGTCTGGTCTGCCTGGTAGATTTAAAGCTTGGATCTACCACCATTCCATTCTGCCCCAAGTCTTGTGGCCCTTGCTGGTCTATGCAGTCCCAGTGACAACAGTAGAGTCCCTAGAAAGGCAGGGCCTTCCACGTAGTATTACCAGCACTGTGTTGTATCAGATGAATAATATCCTGCAGTTGCCCTTCAGTGACCTCACGGAAGAATTTATGGTGGTACGCACCAGAGAAGCCCTACAGTACAGGGACTCCAGGGATTGCAAGGTGCCAGCAGCCGGTATTGAAGTGAGGACAGGAAGGAAGGCTGGAAAAGCAGTGGAGGAAGCAGAGTCACGCCTGAGACAAAAGCACTGCTGGGCACTGTGGCGACAGGCAGAGTGGGCTTGCGCTACTTCCCAAAGACTCTGGTCAGCCAGGCCTGTGGCAAGGAAAGACGCTATCCATTCCAAGAAGAGGTCCGGGCAGGTGTGGAGGAAGAGCGAGTGAGCAGGGCCATGGGAGTTCGGCAGCAGGGAGCACGGACTAGGTAGGAGACTAAACTGCAGCGAAGGATTACCTGGCCTGGAGGTTTCAAAACATCTGATCATGGTGAAACTTGCGGTGCCCTGGAAAGAGCGTATTGAGGAAGCAAATAAGAGGAAACACACTAAGTACCAGGAACTGGTGGAGGAGCGCAGGGAGAGAGGCTAAAAAACCTTTTATGATCCTGTAGAAGTAGGCTTCAGAGGCTTTGCAGGACGTTCTCTCTGCAAAGTCCTCTGTTGTTTAGTCATTACAGGGGTGGTCAAGAAGAGGGCCATTCAATCTGTGGACTGCTACTGGGACGCAAGTCGGGGCTTGATCAACCCTGACTGGGTCGACTGGGTGAGGGTGTATGATGTTGTGAGACCCGAAACACCCCATGATATAACAATTTTAGGATAAAAATAATGTATCTCAGGAGGACAATCCCCCACCCACCCGACCTTCCCACCCACTGAACTTCATTTACCGTGTTGTCGTGTGAATATGTGCAATTGTGTTTAAACAGTGTAGTTTTTTCTTGTTTCTACGCATTGTATCACAAATGTTGAGATACAACCTTTTTTGTCACCAATGCCCCCCCCCCCCATTCGTAACTCATCTACACCCACCCCAAGCAACCCGTGCGGTGCGTATCACTGCTGCGCCTCTGTCAACTCTGAACTGTATATGTGTATTTGTTGAATGTCTGATCTTGTTCGGGTTGAACTGGAACAAATTTCGTATGTCAGTGTAAAATCTGTACATGTGACAATAAGAGGATTCTGATTCTGATTAGAATCAAACCTATAATTCACATTTATGGAATCAACAAACTTTACATCTCATAAAGGCAGGTGAGAAAGACGACAGGTGAAGCGTCTGTTACCTGTCTCTCACCAGATAGCACTTTCCTGCTTAAAATGAGTTTCAACCAGTAACTAAAAGCTCCCGAACCTATCCCAAACCAAATTATGTCCATCCACCTAAATCAACTCTAACCCACAAAGTCGGAATAAAAAATGCCCTTTTGAGCAGGACACCACCCAGTCGGAAAATGCTGCTTCTGCTCGCAAACTTGCGAGTTTCTGGACTTGCTGTTGACAGGAATATACCATTGCTGCAGAAGGGCAGGGGAGGACTAAACCTTTTTACACGATCAATCTTGTGCTAGTTCAGTGATTTGGGGTGTTTTTTTTTTTTATAACATAGTTAAATAATGATGGATGTGAAATTTATTTTAGACATTTTTACTACGTGTTCAGCAGGCGATCGCCTTTACCTAATGGTTAGTCCGCCTCAGATCATCATGATCATCGGAGTAACAGAGGTCAGTCTCATAACAGCTTGAATTCATCATAAGATTACCTGCTTCTGTCTTTGTTTCTCTTCACAGACTTTCACAGCGATATATACACTTTGAGACTCACTATAACATGAAGCCCAACCCGTCCCACCTGTCAGAACTGGGCCTGGAAAACATCAGAATGCAAGCTCAGAGGTCAGAACATTGAAGCTGCTGGTTGGTTCATTTCTACATTTGTAGTTCTCCATTGAAGCTGAAAGGTTTGGATTCAAAGATTTTCTGGATTTTCCAGAAATAGATCATTGTAGAGGCTATTTTTGATTTTTTTCACTACTCAAATAGCCATTCTGTAGTGCAGTCTGAATTTAAAATTCAAAACTTGAGTGCCCTAGAAATTTCCTAGTATTTTCTGTGAAAAACTAATGCGCATTGATGCTCACTAGATAAGCAAATATAGATCACAATGCATTGCGTTTAAACAGCTATCAGAACACAGTGGATTCATAAATAGTTGCCCCAAAATGCTCATATCAATTAGATTTTTACTTTGTTAAATCAATTACTTCAAATTACTAAATAGTTCTGCACTATATACCGAAATTTCCGGATTATAATCTGCTACTTTTGTCACATGCTTTCAACCCTGCAGTTTAATCAATGATGCCGCTAATTTAAGCATTTTTTTCTTTTCCTTTTTTTTATTACATCTTTTCTAAGCGCTCGAGCAGAAAGGGTAGGAGTGAGACTGGGGGAATATGGTATATGTGTCGAGGAAGACACAAGTTTAATGTAAATTCCTGCTTTGTGAATGAATAGCACGAACAGAAAATGCAAGAAGAAATGCATATGACGAAGCTTTCAAGTTAAAAGCAATCGTTAAAAGCAGTGTGAAAAAATCCACAATCACCAACGGGTTTGGAATAGCCGGTCTGCTGCGTGACGGAGAGGACAGCGCAAGCTCAGGAGAGAATTTACCTCAGAGTGACACTGACAGCGACAATGAAGGAGAGACTGAGAGAGTGTGTGGCAAAGAATATCTGACGATAATCCAATCCAGCACTGAGGAGGAAGACTTCATGGTTTCAGTGCACAGGAGGAAGATGAAGAAAGATCTCAGTGACTTTTACATTTATGTTTTTTAAAACACCCTGTTAGTGCTGTGTTATGGTGTGTCACTGTGGAAGAAAACAGACGGCGCACGCGCTGCGCAGCGCTTGACTCTGCCTATGAATTACTGCTGCTCTCAGGGACTTTTTTTTTCTCTTACTTTTACTTCTTACTTATGCATGTTTTTTTTTTAAATTAATAATTGTGAGTAAACTGATTTTCTCTAAACAGGACTGTAAAATAGTTTGTTTGTTTCATGATGAAGATGAAGCTCTGATGAAGAGAGAAATGTCCAACTTCATCACAGCCTGAATTCATCATAAGATCAGCTGTTTATATCTTTGTGTCTCTTCATAGACTTCCAGAACAATGTGGACTCTCAGAGACTCACTGTGAAATCGTGGCCTCTGCTCTGAAGTCCAACCCGTCCCACCTGATAGAACTGGACCTGAAAAACAACAGCCTGGAGGATTCATCCATGAAAGTTCTGTGTTCTGGACTGGAGAGTCCAAACTGCAGACTGCAGACTCTAAGGTCAGAACATTGAAGCTGCTGGTTGGTTCATTTCTACATTTGTAGTTCTTCACTGAAGCTGAAAGGTTTGGATTCAAAGACTTTCTGGATTTTACAGAAATAAATCAATTTAGAGGCTGTGTTCAAATTCTGTCACTACTCACCATATAGTGCACCAGGGGTGCAGCCACCTAATTTCATAGGGGTACACCACCACAAACACACACAAACATAAATGCACATTATAAAACACCCCATCCACCTCTCCTAAAGCAATTTAAACGCCCCCGCAACATTTTCATTGTTTACATGTATAAATCTAATTACTTAACTGATCTTGGATCAGAAGAAGAAGAATATTTTTGAGGTATTTTCAACCATTATTGCCTCAACGAGCCCCTAGTTTTGTGAGGTGAAGGCCATTCAGAAAGATCCTCTAGGTAATGCCTTGCTCCTCTGTACCTCTATTTTCTTCTCCCTCTTCATCATCAGCTGATCATGTCTCTTTCTCTCTATCATCATCATCATCATCTGAACCTCTCTCCTCATTAACGTTATCGCTATGTCTGCACTTGTTTTCCCAAAATAAGTGAACAGGTGTTCAGCAGAAGTTTAAACCAGGATGAGCATCTAGGTTTTTGTGACTTTAATAGTTTGATGATTCCTCCCTGAAGTCATCTCTGCTCTCTTTGATATCAGATCACCAACCTCCTGTCTGTCTCCTTCACCTCTTGTCTGTGTTTTTCTCCACTAAATATTATTGCAAAGCAAGAAATATTTCATGTTTTAAATACATTAAACATCTTACTTATGCATGTTTTTTTTAAATTAATAATTGTGAGTAAACTGATTTTCTCTAAACAGGACTGTAAAATAGAAATATTTTTAGGTTCGTACCCACAGCTTCCTGCACACAGAAATGAATGAATAATGACTCAGAGACAGTTACTTATCTTTTGTGGAAGTTTTACTTCGTACAAACACGAAGGGGACAGACAGATGAACATGGTGCATTCAATGTCTGAACCACCGGAGGCAGGGAGATGGGCTTGGTATAAGAACCCTGCATTTGCATTTTCAAATTTGCATTTGCATTTTCCCACCTTACCAACCGAGCGGCTGGGTAGCTCGGTTGGTAAGGTGGGAAGCTACCATGCAGGAAACCAGGGTTCGATTCCCGGAGGGGAATGAGCAATGGCACTGGGGGCAATTACCATATCAATGGCGAGCAGTTAACATCACCCAGTGAGGGTCCTTAGGCAAGACCCTTAACGCTACTGCCTCCCGAGTGCGGTTTCGGCTGCAGCTCACCGCTCCCCAAGGGGATGGGTCAAATGCGGAGAAAGAATTTCCCTTCGTGGGATAAAATACAGTGTATATAAAAAAAAATAAAAAATAAAAAAAAGATCATACACTGGACAATGGTGTGAAAATCACGCCCACAGGTTGTTGCTGGAGAGAAGCTCCAAGGTTGCAATGGAGTTATCTCTGAGGCATCACACACACACAGAAAAAGGTAGTGTGAGAATAATAGTTTGCTATGCTTTCTTCAAATGTAATATAATTTTGAGATGATAATGCATACTTAATGAATTAGGTTTAAACCATTAGTGTAATAAAAGTTAAAGACAGTTTCTAACTATTCTTCACACTATTTGAAAATGACTGACTTGGTATTAACTGGCTTTGCCCTGAACGTCCACCAAAAGACCAACCTGTTTCCTTCCTCCATCTGTCCTGATTCTTTCTCTTTCTTCTCATTTTTCTCTCCATCCTCCCAGCTGTATGATGTAAAGTTTGTGTTAGGAAGATTTTCAAAGAATACAGAGACTAAACTATATGTAAAAATAAAAACATTTTTGATTGTAAATTATATTTGTTTTGAGTTTCACTTAGTGATGGGATAGATTCATCTTCTTCCGTTTGTTCCCTTTCGGGGTCATGGGGCTACCGGAGCCTCCCGACCTCTTATGAGCAAAGGCAGGAGACACCCTGGACAGGTCGCCAGTCTGTTGCAGGACCACAATCACACACCCAATCCCACTCGCATTCCCCCATTGATGTTCTGGTCCAGGTTCCCCAGCTAGGACTTGAACTGGGGGCCTTCTTGCTGTGAGGCAATAGCGCTAACCACTGCGCCACTGTGCAGCATCAACATTTTAAGCGCGCTGTCATCAGATGATCACACAATTCAGACTCGCGTCTCTGCGAGAGCGCGCTCCAGCACATTCAATTGTGCTCTCTGCACAAGACCCGAGTGAGAAAGGAGCGGCTGCGGCAGGGGCGCCGATCCGTTACTATATGCTTCTGTTACTAATCATATCATGTGCACAAACGGCTGTGAAAAAAAAAAAACGGACTTTAAAATAATTTTCACTACTTCAGTTTTGCGCCCCCTTTGGCCGGCGCCCCTATGCAACGCATACGCTGGATACCCACTTTTTGCGCCATTGTAGTGCACTATATAGTGTGTCTGCCACTGTGTACATGGGTCCAAATAAACCTTATCCAATTATAAAAAACGTTTACAGAAGCCACACTTTTGGTCATAATAAATCATTTGGACGTGCAGAACTCTCTAAAACACTGGAAACGACAGTAGAAGAAGAAATATTGAGTTCCGTTGTAAACAAAGAAACCTGCAGCATAGAGTGAGATGATCTTCTTCACATGATTTTATTATTGTTATGATTATAATAAAAGTGCTGGTTCCCTCATAATTTTTTTAATCCATGCTTTATTTCTTGGCGGAAGCTGAAAGAAGGGTTAGGATTAGGCTAATACATGCTAACAAAATTTAGCCATGGATGTAGTCAAAAAATCCATCTGGTCATTTCTGCAATGTGCATCTTGACTGAGTGTAAATATCTGGGATTAACATCAGCCTTTACTGGACACTGGATTGGAAATATGAATTCCCGTGATTGTTCTCAGGACAGCACTGCGTTTCTCCATTCAAAAGCCACCTCCGTTACCTCACTTGTCTCCTGGGGACACGGTCTTCCTGAGAGACAAGGTTCTCCCTAGTCCGGAAGCTCGCTCACATAGAGCGACCGGATTGACTGCTGTTTGAAGCCTCCTCAAGAGCGCACACTGTAACAACGCCCCCTCTCCTGCCCGCAATCACGAAGCTAAGAGTCCGGCTGCTCTGCTCAGAGACATGGTTTGCTCTGGTGAAGCAGGCGGCCCTGTTCGCGCTCTAAAGCTTTCTCTGGAGCACCACACTGTCAATGCATGACGGAAAACCAGTGGAGTAGTGACCTACGATCAGAATAAACTGTTTATATGCATCATGACTGCATAGATCGGCATAACCCACCTATGTTGAAATTTTGATCCAAAGGAGTCTGATCAGGGAAGAGTATTGCGAACATTGTGTTTACATGACACATTTTTATTCTGATCAAGCATTTATTATGATTTACTTTTGTCCATCTAAATGTAGCTAGTGAGTCTTTATGGGAGAGCTCAGGTTAGGGTTAAAAAATAATGTTTTACTGACAAACGGATCAAAAAGAGACTTAAGAGAACCTGGAAAAGCTTCACAGTCATGTTTGGAAAAAAGCTGAAGTTTGGTTCAGAATTTTTTCATCAGATGATTTGATTGTAATGATGATTGATGTGAAACTGATCTGTTTCAATAATGATCTTCTGAATCAGTGATCCAAATCTTATTTTTGGGCCACATACCAGTTTAATGTTAAACAATATTATTAAGGAGCGGCCTCTAGAGCAGGGGTGCCCAAACTTTTTTCCTCAAAGGGCCAAAATCTAAATATGATTGTGGACCGTGGGCCAAATACAATACGTATTTTGCATGTCGTTAAATAAAAGCAGAAAACAAAGAATATGGTTTAATGTGTTTATTTTGATTCTGAATTCATCAAGGTAACACACAAAAATAAGCATTCTTTCAAACCATTAAACATAAAAGGAAGGCCTCACTGGCAATTTTCAACTAAAAAACAACAAACTAAAACTAACTTTTTTCCCATGAAAACAGCAAATAGCTATCCTTAATGAGAGACATGGAGCTGGTCTTTTGACTTCATCAGTGACTGAATGTTGGGCTGCAGCTTACTCACTGATAGTGTTAGTATGTCTTGCAAGTGTGAGTCTGTGAGGATCACCCTGAGTTTGATCTTGTTCAGGTTCATGAGACTAAATGTTTGCTCACAAATGTATAGGTGCTGCCAAACAGAGATAGCATCACTTGTGCATTTTTTCTCATCTGTGGGTATCTTTGTTTTGACACATGTGGATAAAAATCCCTCAAGGGTAGTGATACAAATTTTCTTCTTAGCTCTGTGTCACATTGAAACTCAATCAACTCCATCTGCAAATGCTCTGGAACTGAGTCGGGGCTTACGCTGAAGGGCTGAGAAAAAAGCTCCATGTCATCTGCAGTCTTCTTAAAGTCCACAAAGCGCAAATCAAACTCCTTGTTTAAGTTGCTGAGAAGTTCTCCATATTCTGGCAACCTGTCCACCTCCACATTCACTTCTCTTAGGCTGGGGAAGTGTGCCAAGTTTCCTAAAGAGACAAAGTCAAATAAGAATGTGTCCATTAGTATAATTAGCACTACTATGAGGCACATAAGCTACAGGACACAAAAGACAACAGAGCAATGAAAGCAAACCCACAAAGACAAACAATTACGTTTTCTGTCAAACAGGCGTAAGCACCACGGACAGCGACACATCACAGCGAAGGACACACATGGAGCAGCACGTGTTACAATCACAAATAACAAACAGCCAAAAGTCTGTGTGCAGCATGTTAATGACTTACCTGCTGAAAGATGCCGGCAGAGTAGTTGCAGCTTCATTTGGAAAGCCTTGATGTGGTCAAACAGCTCCGTTATGATCTGTTCTTTGCCTTGAAGTTTAACATTCAGATTGTTGAGCAGGTCGGTGATGTCCACCAAAAAGGCCACGTCAAAAATCCATCTTTTATCGGAGGGGATTTGTGTGTCCCTGCTCGCACTCGACAGAAACTCCGCGATAAGTTGGCGCAACTCAAAAAATATTTTGAGCACAGTCCCCCTGCTCAGCCAGCGCACCTCCTGATGGTAAAGAATATCTTTGTATTGCGCATCAACTTCATCCAAAAAGGTTCTGAACTGGCGGTGTGAGAGTGCCTTTGAGCGGATGCAGTTAATTATTTTAACGACATCGCGCACAACGTCTGCCAGTCCGATGGTCTTTGCGCACAGCTGTTCCTGGTGCAGGATGCAGTGGTATTGCGCTACCTTTCCCCCACACTCTGAAACTTTTTCGGAAACGAGAGCAGTGAGGCCAGCTCTTTCTCAATGGCAGGTGCACCATCGGTTGTTATTCCAACCATTTTGTCCCAACTCAAGTTATATTTGTCCAGGACTCTTGAAACCACCGCAAACAAATCTTCGCCTTTTGTCGCCCCTTTCAGCGTCTCATGTCCCACCAACTCCTGTGTTATTTCCACGTCAGCGTTAATTCCCCGAACAAAAACCAAAAGCTGCGCTGAATCCGAATGTCTGTGCTCTCATCACATGCCAGTGAGAAAGCAACAAAGTCTTTTGACCTAACTGTTAAGTGATCTCTAATGTCCCGAGACGCGGCTGGTGTTGCGCGAGCAGCTGTGGACAGGCACTCCTTAACAAAATCTCCCGTTGAAAACGATCTCCCACTCTGTGCGATTAGTGCCGAATTTTCGTAGCTGGTCCGTGTGCTACTGCCATTGTCGCTCCATCTTAACAAACTGAAAAAGTCTTAGAGTCGTAAATCTTCTCCAAAATGTAAGGATGGCCCTATGGTGAGGTGCGCTTTATGTGTTTTTGAGACTTTGGTAAAGAGGACCTGGGAGAGGACAGCATAAGAACGGTATGGAGAGCAGTGAGGACGTAAAAGTAGACACCCTGTGCAGGGGGTTGAGAGGGGGTGACAGCGGTGGGCAGCAAAGGTGCCATCAGCGCCATCTGGAGAACGAAAGTAATTTACAGTCATAGAGTTTTCACCATCATAGACAATGGATGTGAGGTTAAGGGGTTTTACAAAAACACGGCAGCTTGCGCAGCCACGACTCGGCGGGCCGGAAAAAAACCTTTGGCGGGCCAAATTTTGCCCGCGGGCCCCACATTGGGCACCCATGCAGTTTCTGACAAATCTTTTTTTTCCACGTTAAAAAGTTATTTTCATTCTTCAGGGCCAAACTGGTAATCACAGTTCTTTTTTTTTCATTTTGCTGTTGGAAAATTCTTCAGTTCCTCAGTTTTCATGAATCAGCAACTTTGTTACTTGGATCTTCATCCTCTGTAAAACATATGCAGGAGTTTCAACTTTATTTTTTTCACTTGATTTTGTGTCGGATCCATTGAAATATGTTCAAGATTTTCCTATGAAAATTTTTTTCCACATATAATTCAAAGTGATCTTCGATTCTGATTAAATAATTCACTTTGGAATGTGTTCACTTTTAAAATCCTTGCACAATTTAGGATTTCAGATGAAGACAATTAATTTAATCTGACATTCTAACAGAAAGCTTCACTCATTCCTTTTTAACTTCATTTTAAAGTCCTTTCAGATCCAATACATTTTATTTTGCCATCAAAATTTTGGTCAACCCCCCCTTAATTGCTGTACAGCCCCCCCCCCAAAAAAAAAAAAAAAAAAAAGAAAGAAAGAAAGAATAACACGAACATTCAGCCCAAACTTTCAACTGAAAATGTAACTTGTAATCAGTCTTACTCAGGGGTGGGCAAACTATGGCCCACGGGCAGGATCCGGCCCACCTCCATGTTTGGTCCTGCCCACTAAACAATATCAGAGACCCATGTCCTTCAATCCAATTTTAGAACCCTATGTGGCCCGCGAGCCAAAATAATTGCCCTCCCCTGGTCTTACCTAACTGAATTTACCAAGTTCCTGGACCTCCAGCATCATCACTGCTCCTGAACACACTTTTCTGTCTGTTTTCAGGTTGATAGACTACAAATTGTCAGAGATCAGCAGTAAAGATCTGGGCTCAGCTCTGAAGAAAAACCCGTCCAATCTGACAGAACTGGACCTGAGCTGGAACATCCTACAGGATTCAGGAGTTCTTCATCTTTGTGGTTTTCTAGAGAGTCCAGACTGCAGACTGCAGACTCTGAGGTCAGACTCCATGTTTCAGTTGTGTTCTGATCAATATGATGACAAAGTTGTGTTGACCCACAGTGAGCAAAAATTTCCAGATTCTGATCTGCAGGAGCATCTTCCTGCAGCTGCTTGTTCTCTTCAAAGATCTGCAGAAGAACTTCTTCTTTTCTTCCTGCAGCTGCTTGTTCTCTTCAAATATCTGCAGAAGAACTTCTTCTTTTCTTCCTGCAGCTGCTTCTTTCAAAGCTGTCTGCTGACATTTGTGCTCCACAAAGTTCTGCTTACAGCCATCAGCTCTTCTTTGTGTCTTTGCTCCAACAGACTCCTTTAAAGCACGTGCAGAAAAAGCAGCCGTGCACGCTCACATGCACTCTTGAGTCCTGCTGTGTTTCAGCAGATGCTGCTGAGAGTCCAGCGGATGATGTTTGTGAGCAGACAGTGACAGAGTCATGCTGCAGCTGGATGCTGCTCTGACAGACACATCCTCCACAAACATCCTCACCTTTTCATCCACAAACATCATGACTCGACTTCCGGGTCGAGTGAACGCTGGCGCGCTTCTGGCTGCCGCTGCTCCCCTGGACCAAATTTTCAGCATTTCTAAGCCTATGGACTCTGTTATTTGCTCCCAAATGGATATATATCAATACCACTTTTTGTCCAACTACCTGTGTACTGTCAAAGGGATCTGTTCGCGTCTGGTTCTGAACAACATCCGGCTGTTTGTGTGAACTAGCCTGCCTGCTGATTACTCGCCACGCCGGACACAATGTTGTCAGGAACTGGGTGTGGAGGACCCAAAATGCAGGAAACCAATCTTGGTATCAGGAAATAAAAAATTCAATAAACAAACTGAACCATGACAAAACTACGGGGAGAAACAAACCAGTGACAAAACAGAGCAGATGACCTGACAAGAATGAACAGAAACCAAGACACTTAAATAGGCTGAGGGCATTTAACTAAACTGAAGACAGCTGTGGATCATGAACCTGAAGGTGGAGTGGCTGATAAAGGAAACCAAAAACATGACAAAGAAAACCAAACTACTGAATCCTTACAAACGTGGATCAGCCCTGAGTGGATACTACTTGCCTGGACCATCCTGTCACTGGTCAAGCATCCACTGACAGTTCTCCTTCAGTACTCTGCCTTGGACCTCGCTAAACTCCGCCCGACCAACCTTGATGCTCCTCCGCCATCGCTTCTCCAGCACCCGGACATCTTTTATCAGCCCCGTCGGAGATACATTCACCCTGGCTCACTGCGTATCCTCCAGGATGGTACCTCTAACTCCATCAGATCTTTCTGGTCTTCTACCCGACGTCCGTCGAAGAACTCCAGACGCTGCGCGTTACCCTGGTGCGCTGGCTCACCTGGCCAGGGTGGCTAATGACACCGCTGCCGCTGACCTTTCCACCAGCATGATGGCCAACTTCGGCCTCCTAACCATCCGCTCGCTCACGAGAAAGGGGCATTTCGTTCAAGATCTCCGCGTGGAACGAAAGTTGGACTTCATGTGGCTAACAGAGACTTGGCAGCAGCCAAATGACGTCACCTCTTTGAACGACGCAACACCTCCGGGGTTTCGTTTACATCACTCACCCCCGCGTCTCGGGGTGCGTGGGGGACTCGCTTTGATCCACTGTGAGAACTGGAGGCTCGCGCCCGTGACTGTACCTGCCTGTCACATTTTTGTTTGTTCAACTTTTAAATTCTGCACCACATAGAATAAAAAACATCCAGTTAAGTTCCAAATCCTGGGCAGACCTGTTGAGACATGACTGCAGCTGGACTGAAGACCAGTTCACAAACTAAAGAAGATCCCTAAAGATATTTAAATGAGCTTCTGTGATGCCCTGATTCAGTTACATAATGCCGTACCAGATGACAAAACCACCAATAACTGACTTGATTCTAGAAAAGCTCTACAGTCGTGTTTGAAGCAAACTGAAAATTGGTTCAGATTTTCTTGGTCAAATAAATGGATGTCTCAATAATGATCTAGTAAATCAGTGATTCAAACCTTGGTTTTGGACCACATACTGGTTTAATGTTAGACATTATTTCTTAAGTACCGGCCTCTACGAGTTAAAGTTGGTCTCTGATGTTTTTTTAAGTTCCCAGTTTCTATTAAATCTGTTTTTCACATTAAAATGGTTCTCATGATTCTTCAGGGCCAAACTGTAAATCACAGTTCTTTTTGAAATCTGGACTCATTGTGTTTTTCTCTTTAACACAGAGGAGGATTTTCTGTGCTAAAGGTTTATAACAAGTTTCTGTCTAATTTAGCTTTGCTGTTGGAAAATTCTTCAATGACTGTTTTCATGAATCGGCAACTTTGATGCAGTGATCTTCAATTTTCAATAAACAATAAACTTTGCAATGTGATCATTCCTTTGTACAATTTAGGATTTAAGATGAAGAAATACAATTTAATCTGACATTCTTTAATGATCAGCTTTAAAAGAAAAAGTAAAATCAGCTGGATTTGAAATTGTCATGTTTTTTTGGTTCCATAAAATGTATTTTTAACTTTTCATCAATGCTGATAAATGATATTTTAAGTCCTTGCCTGTTATAACTTAATTCTAAAGTAATTTCAGATGCATTACACCCCCCAATCCCCCCAAAATAGCTAACCAGCCTCCCCCCTCCAAAAAACAAAAATGAACCTTCAGCCCAAAATATCATCTGAAAATGTCATCTGTCAGTCTGTCATCAGGACGCTTCCCACCAGACTGAATGTATCAAGTTCCTGGACCTCCAGCTGCATCACTGCTCCTGAACACACTTTTCTGTCTGATTGCAGGTTGATAGACTGCAGTTTGTCAGAGATCAGCTGTGAAGTTCTGGGCTCAGCTCTGAAGAAAAACCCATCCAATATGAGAGAACTGGACCTGAGCGGGAACCAAAATTCAGGAGTTCTTCATCTGTGTGGTTTTCTGGAGAGTCCAGACTGCAGACTGCAGACTTTGAGGTCAGACTCTTTGGCTACGTTCACACTGCAGGGCTTAATGCTCAATTCAGATTTTTTGAAAAAATCAGACTATTTTGCAAGACCGTTCACATTTCCAAGTAATTCCGAACTTTTGTGATCTACAGTGTGACCGTGAAATGACCCAAAATTTACCCCTCATGCGCAGAATAGTACTCAACGGTGAACGACGTCACTCGTTTGCGGAAGTAGCTAACGTTAACATGGATGCCAACAACGGTGTTGTCAACAGCGGAGCTCTTTTTTCATTAATAAATTTATTTTCACAAAGGAGCCAGCACAATGACAATCTTCTCTTTTTTAAGAAGGCATTGGAGCCGGGATCATCTGTACCCACTGTTGTGGAATGGGAATGTGTATGTGTTGAGGGCGCGCACGCGTTTGTGTAAGAGACAGGAGAAGAGCGCGTTCAGCCGGAGAGAATGGGGGGGGGAGGCAGTGTGGGCGTGCATTCATGTTGTGTTACGGAGGAAGGACAACAGTAATAAAAGAAGGTTTCCCCCAGAATAAATGCTATGGACTCTTTATTAACCCGTTCTGGAGAATCTTGGAGAATCTAAGGGTCAGAACAGGGAGGAGGAGGAGGAGGATCCGCCTTGGGTCCCCGCGCTTCTGACCACGGTCGGAAAGGGGAGAAGGAAAAAAAGTAATTGCGGTAAATGTTCAACACCACACTCGGCCATTTAGCCAGAAATTTTTTCAAAAACCGCCCGGTTGCGATAAGAGCTCTGGAGTTTGGCCTGAATGGAGCTGTCACCCCAAATATTAATCCAATTAGTGACCTCGCTTCCCTTCCACTGACTGGTCTCTGATGCATCGTCCGCCATGGTTGCTGTATACGTTCACGTTCCCGCCTATTTCAACGCAGAATGATGACGTTTGTCGCGTATCGATGACGTACGATTCGGATTCAGGTGGCCCGGCCGTCAAACGGCGGTCGCAATTGAAAAGAGCGGACACGTTTCGGATTCAGGACGGCATACCCAAGCGGCCTGATCTGTGTCGTTCATACTGTCATTAAAAGATCGGAATTGAGTCGCGTAGGGGCAAAAAAAAAATCGGAATTGGGTTGTTTTAGCCTGCCGTGTGAACGTAGCCTATGTTTCAGTTGTGTTCAGATCAATATGATGACAACGTTGTGTTGACACTAAACTGCAGCCATGAGGCTGATGTTCTGCTGCTGCATGCTGACCATCTTCATGCTGAAAGCTGACTTCTTCTTCTGAACTTTAGTCCATTCACTGTGAAAGAGGATCTAATGTTTAATGTTTCTTTCCATCCTCTTCATTTCTAATGTGATGATGGTAAATCTTTAGAATAACTGAAAGATGAAAAACATGAACTTTGTCTTTAAACTCAACTCTTTGCTCTGGATTCAGGTTGGTGAAATGCAGTTTGTCAGAGATCAACTGTAAAGATCTGGTCTCAGCTCTGAAGAAAAACCCATCCAAACTGACAGAACT
This sequence comes from Oryzias latipes, assembly GCF_053564925.1. NCBI lineage: Eukaryota > Metazoa > Chordata > Actinopteri > Beloniformes > Adrianichthyidae > Oryzias > Oryzias latipes. The sequence goes on from NC_136238.1 coordinate 20,370,387, forward strand.
GGACCTGAGCGGGAACCAGAACCTGCAGGATTCAGGAGTTCTACATCTGTGTGATTTTCTGGAGAGTCCAGACTGCAGGCTGCAGACTTTGAGGTCAGACTCCATGTTTCAGTTGTGTTCAGATCAAAGTTGTGTTGACACTAAACTGCAGCCATGAGGCTGATGTTCTGCTGCTGCATGCTGACCATCTTCATGCTGAAAGCTGACTTCTTCTTCTGAGCTTTACTCCATTCACTGTGAAAGAAGATCTCATGCTTGAATGTTTCTTTCCATCGTCTTCATTTTTAATTTTAGCTTCCTTCAGGACTCATCTTTTCTTTTTCGACAAAGCTCTGCAGATGTTTCCTCTTCTTCATCCTTTTCGCTTCAGTTGTAAGGAAAGGTCCTTCCTGAAGATCAAACTGATATATGGATAAAATTGATGTTTTCTGGAAGTTCTGACTCATTCCAATGACAGCAGGAATAGAGAGTTATTTGCTTGTTGTGACTCTCCAATCAGAGACTTGATCTTCAGGCAGAGTTCTTCCTGTTGAAGAAAGCTTGAAAATACGGTAGATGACATTTAATAAAAGTAAAAACAACATTTAAAGAAAGTATAATTTCCCCATAAGGACTATACATTTTACTTACACAAAAATTACATTTAATGTTTTGTTTTCATATTTGAAAAGTATATGTTTGGGAAAAGAACATGTAAGAAAAAACTATGACCGTTATATGACACATGTATAGAAAACATAGTTTTCTTTCATGTTTCTTATATTCCACATAGATGATTTTTATGTGAGACATACATATTTCTGCTTAACCTCATATATGAAAAGAACCAGAAATAGGCCACTTTCAGGAGTTTATCATATAAAGGACTTATAAGTCTTAGAAGATTCACATATATGTGAAACATACTGCAGGTCAGTGACGTGCAGTCAGGAGAGGCAGGTGAGGCTGTGCCTCACCTGTCATTGTGGGAAGAAAAGAGAAAAAATAAATTCACTTATATTTAATCAGTAATTTGTGCTTTGCAGTCATTTTCCATTTAACTGTACCATTTTTGGGTGTTTTTTCTTTTCAAAATCGCTGAATTTCCGCATTTGACGTGCGATGAGGCACCAGCCCGCTGAGCCTCACCTTGGATTGCGCAATACCTATGCAGTCAGACGGTGCTGCTGACTCTCTGTATGTCGGTTCTATCACTTGTACTATATGAGCTGAGTTTACATAATTTAGCAGATGTATATGATGTACAGTGTTTGTTTTTATAAATAAAGGTATGTGAGGGACGTGTTTCTTGTGCTGAGCGCTAAACGCCGGCGAAAAAGCCGCTGGGTGAGGCCAGCAGTTCTCGTGCCTCATGTTGCAGTTCTCGTGCCTCATGTTAGGGGCGCCGGTGAGCCCTGAGATTATGACGCTAAAAAATAATAGAATAAGTGATAGCAAGCGGCAAGTCATTTTCTTCAGAAGTAGCGTTGTATGGACTTTATTTACAAGTAAAGGTAAGACGATAATAAGGTTTGTGCTTTTTTCTATGCTGAATAAGTTACTCAGTATGGTTCATATGTTTGTAAATCTGACTGACGTCAGTGCCTCACCAGCCATTAACCTCATCGCACGTCACTGCTGCAGGTCATGTTAATTTCTTAAAAGTTTTATATAGTTTTTTTCCATATGGGTGGTTTGATTGTCTGACAGGAATGATCTTGATGAATCAGTGAGCAGAAATGTCCACATTGTGAATCTGATCTGCAGCAGCATCTTCCTGCAGCTGCTTATTCTCTTCAAAGATCTGCAGAAGAACTTCTTTTCTTCCTGCAGCTGCTTGTTTCAACGCTGTCTGCTGACATTTGTGCTCCACAAAGTTCTGCTTGCAGCCATCAGCTCTTCTTTGTGTCTTTGCTCCAACAGACTCCTTTAAAACAAGTGCAGAAGAAGCCGCCATGCACGCTCACATGCACTCTGAGTCCTGCTACTGTGTTTCAGCAGATGCAGCTGAGAGTCCAGCAGCTGATGTTTGTGAGCAGACAGTGACAGAGTCATGCTGCAGCTGGATGCTGCTCTGACAGACACATCCTCCACAAACATCCTTACCTTTTCATCCACAAACATCATCACATCATCCACAAACATCATCACATCATCATTGTTAATGATGCCTTACAAGCCCTCAGGAGTACTCTCAATGTTGTTGCCCCCTTTTCCCTAATTGATGATTCCATATTAACGATAATAAATACCTCTCTGGAAACAGGTTATGTACCACAGTCTTTTAAAAATACAGTTGTTAAACCTCTTCTGAAAAAGCCCAGTTTGGATCCTAGCAACTTGGCCAACTATAGACTGATCTCAAACCTGCCCTTTATTTCTAAAATCCTAGAAAGAGTTGTAGTTAACCAGCTTTACCGCCACCTACAGGACAACAGCCACTTTGAAGACTTTCAGTAGGGGTTAGACCTCACCACTGCAAGGAAACTGCACTAGTTAGAGTCTCTAATGACTTGTTATTGGTCTCAGAAAAGGGACTACATTATATTCTGGTCCTGTTGGACCTCAGTGCAGCCTTTGACACTATCGTCCACAGTATTTTACTCCAAAGTTTAGAGCATGACATAGGGATCAGAGGATCTGCCCTCCAGTGGTTTGAATCCTATTTATCCGACAGGTACCAGTTCGTTAATGTAAATGTACATTCCTCTCATTGCACTCGAGTTAACTACGGAGTCCCACAAGGATTCAGTTTTAGGACCCCTCCTGTTTATGCTCTATATGCTACCCCTAGGTAACATAATCAGGAAACACAGCATTCATTTTCATTGTTATGCCGACGATACGCAGTTGTATTTATCCATGAAGCCTGACCAGAATGACAATATAGTGAAACTGAATGCCTGCATCAGAGACATCAAGACCTGGATGACAATTAATTACCTCCTCGTCTCTGCTCCTGCTCCTACACCTGGCTGTGGATCCTGTCTACGGTTCGACTCCGCACCCCCGGCCTTCCCCCTAACTTTGGCCGGACGAAGCTCGTCTGCTGGACTTTAAACGTGTAGTTGTAGAGTTAGATAAGTTAATTCTTCTCTATGAGTTCTGGTAAATTGCCTTTCCGTCCTGGGGGAGGATCCCTCCTTCATGTGGGCACCCCTGAGGTTTCTTCGTTTTTTCCGGAATCCGTTTTTTTTGGGAGTTTTTCCTTACCGCGAAAGGGGGTCTAAGGGCAGGGATGCCAGTATAGCTTAGTCAGTTTGTTAGTTCAATTCAATATTTTACTATAGAATTCCATGTATTCATGATCCTTTTGAGTTCATGTTTCACTTTTTCAATTACCATAGGAAAGCCCATCGAGACGACTTTTGTTGTGAATTTGGGCTATACAAATAAAATTGAATTGAATCATCCATCAAAGCTCCCAGCAGCTTCTGACTCTTCATTCAGAGCTGAAGTCATGGATCAGGGATCAATGCTGCTGATTCTTCCTCATCACTTCCTTCCTATCCATTGTTTCTGCTGGACTCTTCTGATCTGCTGCTGTTGCTTCACATCTTTGGACTTTTTCTAAAGAGTTCAGATCTTCTTCAGCTCTGAACTCTTTAGAAGAAGTGAAGAATGAAAAACATGAACTTTGTTTTTATAATCAGCTCTTTATTCTGGATTGAGGTGGATCTACTACAGTTTGTCAAAGATTTACATATAGACTTAATTCAGCATGAGTTTAAAGAACACACAGAGTACCTTTATTAGTATTATTTTTTGACCAGTAAAATGCAGCACATTTTTATTTGTTCAACTTTTAAATTCTGCACCACATAGAATAAAAAACATCCAGTTATGTTCCAAATCCTGGTTTCTGGGCAGACCTGTTGAGACATGACTGCAGCTGGACTGTAGACCAGTTCACAAACTAAAGAAGATCCCTAAAGATATTTAAATGAGCTTCTGTGATGCCCTGATTCAGTTACATAATGCCGTACCAGATGACAAAACCACCAATAACTGACTTGATTCTAGAAAAGCTCTACAGTCGTGTTTGAAACAAACTGAAAATTGGTTCAGATTTTCTTGGTCAAATAAATGGATGTCTCAATAATGATCTAGTAAATCAGGGATTCAAACCTTGGTTTTGGACCACATACTGGTTTAATGTTAGACATTATTTCTTAAGTACCGGCCTCTACGAGTTAAAGTTGGTCTCTGATGTTTTTTTAAGTTCCCAGTTTCTATTAAATCTGTTTTTCACATTAAAATGGTTCTCATGATTCTTCAGGGCCAAACTGTAAATCACAGTTCTTTTTGAAATCTGGACTCATTGTGTTTTTCTCTTTAACACAGAGGATGATTTTCTGTACTAAAGGTTTATAACAGGTTTCTGTCTAATTTAGCTTTGCTGTTGGAAAATTCTTCAATGACTGTTTTCATGAATCGGCAACTTTGATGCAGTGATCTTCAATTTTCAATAAACAATGAACTTTGCAATGTGATAATTCCTTTGTACAATTTAGGATTTAAGATGAAGAAATACAATTTAATCTGACTTTATTTAATGATCAGCTTTAAAAAGAAAGCAAAATCAACTGGATTTGAAATTGTCATGTTTTTTTGGTTCCATAAAATGTATTTTTAACTTTTCATTAATGGTGATAAATCACATTTTAAGTCCTTGCCTGTTATAACTTCATTATAAAGTAATTTCAGATGCATTACACCCCCCAATCCCCCCAAAATAGCTAAACAGCCTCCCCACTCCAAAAAACAAACATAAACCTTCAGCTCAAAATATCATCTGAAAATGTCATCTGTCAGTCTGTCATCAGGACGCTTCCCACCAGACTGAATGTATCAAGTTCCTGGACCTCCAGCATCATCACTGCTCCTGAACACACTTTTCTGTCTGATTGCAGGTTGATGAAATGCAGTTTGTCAGAGATCAGCTGTGAATCTCTGGGCTCAGCTCTGAAGAAAAACCCGTCCAAACTGACAGAACTGGACCTGAGCTGGAACCAGAACCTGCAGGATTCAGGAGTTCTTCATCTGTGTGGTTTTCTGGAGAGTCCAGACTGCAGACTGCAGACTCTGAGGTCAGACTCCATGTTTCAGTTGTGTTCAGATCAATGTGATGACAAAGTTGTGTTGACACTAAACTGCAGCCATGAGGCTGATGTTCTCCTGCTGCATGCTGACCATCTTCATGCTGAAAGCTGACTTCTTCTTCTGAGCTTTAGTCCATTCACTGTGAAAGAGGATCTCATGTTTAATTTTTCTTTCCATCGTATACATTTCTAATGTGACGATGGTAAATCTTTAGAAGAACTGAAAGATGAAAAACATGAACTTTTTCTTTAAACTCGACTCTTTGTTCTGGATTCAGGTTGATGACCTGCAGTTTGTCAAAGACCAGCTGTGCTGCTCTGATCTCAACTCTGAAGTTCAACCCGTCCCACCTGACAAAACTGGACCTGAGTAACAACAACCTTCAGTCTTCAGATGTTCAGCAGCTTCAGGATCTGGTGGAGAGTCCAAACTCCAAACTGCAGACTCTGAGGTCAGGTTGGAGTCAGTCCAGCTGCTTCCAGATGTTTGGTCCTAAAGTTAGTCTGAGAGCAAAGATGGAGAGTTTCAAAGTTTCAGCCAATCAGAGCAGCAGAAGCTCCAACAGGTGAAGATGATAGGAAGCTGCTGCTCTGAACAGGACTGAAGCTCCTGCTGCTCTTTTTGCTGCTGTGCTGCATCACTGACTGACAGACCAGGATCAGGAGACACTCCTTCATCTCTCTGCTCTCTTTTCACAGGTGGAAGAGAAGGATATTTTGGTCCAGGAGCAGCAGCAGCTGCAGCAGCTGGTCTGCAGAGATGTTGTGCCTGGACGATGTTCCTGAGACGTGGAGAGCAGAGTGAAGGAGGATTCAGAGGAAGTGGAGATGAATGTCAGAGCTGCAGCAGGAACTGATCTGAGATCAGCCCCACTGTCTTTCTCAGCACCAAGTGGACAGTTATTGTGCTGCAGCTCCCCCAGTGGACTGATGGAGAACTGCACACTATCTTGTCATTCTAATTCTGCTTCTTCTCTCTTGTATTGTAAGCTTCTCTTAAAATTGTCTTTTGTCTCTTGTTGATGGGATTCTCCCTGTCAGCTGACGTCTGTGTTTTTGTGTAAATTTTCATGAGGAAGAATCTGTTCTTTATGCTGTTTATTATTTGCAGAAAACCATCCTTTTACTTTTCGGTTTTTAATATTTCACAATTTTTACAACACTTTTTAAAAAAACATTTTTGGTCATTTTCTGCCTGTGACTTTAGGAAAGTGCTATTCTGGGCACCTTAACATTGGGAGTGAGGTTATCTAGACTCCACTAGACAGTGCACAGAACCTTTTTTCTTCAATGATAGTATAGCACAATGGTTAAAAGAATCATGCACAGTTGCGTATGAACTACTTAAACTATGCATTGACTGCACTATCCATACATTTCGCAAATCTCAACCGACCAATGTCCCTCAATGGACATCTGTGCATATCAACAAATGATAAACACCCAAAAATGCATAAATTATGTATATCACACATGTATCATGAAAGACTGAAATTTCATCTGTGGACAATGTACAACCCCTAGCTAAGCTGTCTGGGGCTTTTGCACCTGGTAGGGTCTCCCATGGCCAGACAAAAAAGCTGTTCAGAACCCCCTTTATGAGAAGCATATCTAAATATTTCGCAACGTCGCCCGCATTGGTGTCACCGGAGCCCCACTCTGAAGCTAGGCCTGGGTTTGGGGCTTGCACAACGTTCCCCAGTCTGGCCCAGCCCGAAGAAACGACGTGGGGTCACTCTTACGTGGGCCCACCACCTGAAAGAGAGCTCAAAAGGGCCTGGTGCAATTGGGTTTGGGTGGCAGTAGAAGTCAGGTGCCTCAGCAGCCCAAACCTCAGTCGTGGAACTTGGTTTTTGGGACACAGAACCTCACTTCTCTGGGAGGGGAAGAGCCTGAGCTTGTACCGGATGTAGAAAGATACCGGCTCGATGTAGTTGAGATTGCCTCCACTTACATTCTGGGCTCTGAAACTCAGTCCCTCAAGAGGGGTTGGACTCTACTATTTTGAAGTCGCTCACGGGTAGTGTGGGCTTACTCAAGAGCCCTCAGCTCAGCTGCTAAGTGTTGAAATTTTACACTGGTGGATGAGAGGGTCATGTCCCTTCACCTTCGAGTGGAGGACAGGTCTTTGACTGTGATTTTGGCCTGAGCCGAACACCAGTTTGATGTACCCAGCCTTCTTGGTGACTCTTGAAGGGGTACTGAAAAGATCCCCCAACGGGGGACTCCATTGTCTCCTTCGAGACTTCAATGCCCTTGTCGGCAAAGACAGTGGCACCATAATCTGCACCTGAGCTCTGTGTTTTTTTGTTGGAGTTTTGTGCTCGTAATAGTTTGTCCATACCGAACACTATGTTCGAACACAAGGGTTACTATCAAGCGGCATCAGGACACCCTCGGCAGGAGATCGATGATCGACATTGTAGTCGTTTCAGACAACCTTCGGCTGTGTGTCTTGGACACACAGTCCAACTCCCTGTACTGAGAGAAAATGTACCATTACTCCCGGTTAAACACACAGGGCTAAATAGCTACCTGAAGAAAAATAAATAATCATCTAAAATAAATATAGAATGGCCATGTCTCAACAGAAACCAAAACATGTCAACCACCTATGAAGCTAGCAGAACAGAATAAAGTTCTATCCTTTTCTCAACCTGGTCTATGAGTTCATTTATTGAGAAGGTGAATTTTTGTTCAGCCACAGATATTCCTCCTTTGGCTTGTGTGAGTATTTGTGCACCTGATCAGACTTCCTCTTGAGATGGATCTCTGTGATTTCATCTCAGTTCAGAAGGTAGAACTAAACTTGAGGAGTCCAGCTTTAGAACCGGCTGAGAACCAACAAACGGCAGAAACGTATTCTGTGGGAAAGAGTCCACACTTCTAACTTATGTGCGCGTCCCACTTTATTCTTCACAGTAAAGAGCAAGGCAGAACAATAAAAACTAAAAAAAATACAGTTCTAATCTCTACTACAAAACATGAATCACTTGAACACAAGACAGAAAGGACCTTTACACTCTGACTAACCTGACATAGGCAGTAGGGGAGTGTATGAGGACAGGTGCATGGCTGTTCAGCAAGTAATGCTACGTAAAAGGTGGGTGCCAAGGGCAGGTGGTGGGTAGCACCTCCGGGCCATAGAATACCACTTGCAGCTTTCAACCTTGTGCTATCCTAAGGGGTCAAGATGAGCATTGACGTGTTCTCCCTACCATGACGAAGGTGGATAAAGGTGACGAGGATTTCATGTTATCCATGGGCACCAGTAAAGATCACAAATAATTGAAGAAAAAAGGTTCTGAGCACTGTCTTGTGGGGCCACTCCCAATGTTAAAGTGCCCAGGATAGCACAAGGGTTAATTCCAGTTTCTTTATGGAAGAAAAATGTTCCTTTTTCCATAATCTTCCTCCCTTCTATTGTAAACCCCTAATGTATATTACAACACAAAGTTTTTCTAAATTTAGAGTTGAAAGTAATTCAATTATTACTGTAAGAAAAAGGCTTCTGTCCTGAATGGGTTCTCATGTGTGCTTTGAGATTACATATTTGACTAAAACCTGTTCCACATTCTTTACATAAAAAGGCTTCTCTCCAGTGTGGGTTTTTATGTGTGTTTGAGACTAGATTTATGCATGAAACTTGTCTCACATACCTTACAATAAAAAGTATTCTTTCCTGTGTGAGATCTCACGTGAATTCTAAACTGAGACTAATCACCAAAATGTTTACTACATTATTTACAAGATAAAGGTCCATCATCAGACTCAGTTCTTATGAGGACAGACACATATGCAATTCTTGAGCTTTCACCAGACGTTACGGAGGAATGTTTCTTTTGGGGATTGTTTACATTTCTTAACCAAAGTTGCCTTATTTAATTTGTTTCTAACATCAGAGTCACACTGACTTTTTGACAAGTGAGAGCTGTCCACATTTCTGACAGGACTTCTGTCTATTATCTTCCTCTGATTTCTTTTCTGTAGGTCTGTCTCTCCATCTGTAGTTGATGTGGATTCTTCATAATGGCTTCCTTCTTCATCCTGACTGATGCCGACCTCTTCTTGCTCCTCTTTAATCTGTGGAAGTTCTGGTTTCACCCAATATTTTTCAGTCTTTGGAGGATCTTTTTCCTCCTGCTCATCTTTAATCTGCGGAGGCTCTTGTTCCTCCTTTTCCTCTTTAATCTGTGGAGGTTCTTGTCCTTCCTGCTCTTCTTTAATCTGTGGAGGTTCTGGTTCCTCCTGCTCCACCCTGAAGTTCCTCTGCTGGTTGCAGAGATCTTCCTCTTCAGGCACATAATGCTGGGGGAGGACTGTTGGGACACAAACACAACAAGATGACTTTTTATTCTATTAAAAGGACTCCAAGTATTGTCCAATACCAAGAATCCATTCTTGGATTGGACAAGTAATGAGAAACTTATGACACTAAGAACACTCATCTTAAATTTGGGTCTCAAAAATGTATTGTTTTACTTTTCTTTAGGAATAAAATTGTGCCCTGCATTTGATCACTTAGTTAAAATGCCATAATTTTCTTGTTTTTTGACCCATCTGAATTATCTTTATACCATTGAAAATGTTTTTTAATTCTTAAAGCCCTTTCCAGTGACATAAAGATCAGGGCAATCCAATGAATTTGAAATGTTTAGCCACACACCTATCATATACACAGTTTGGAGCCAGATAGCAGCTCAGACGTTCCTGGATCTATTTGTCTGCAGGTGGATGCAGTGAACAAACCTGCAATGTGAAGTTGAAGCTGCGTGTTCCAGCTGCTATCCAGCAGTCTGCGCTGACGACAGAGCTCCTCCTCGTTCTGGACGATGGTTCCTTCAGCAGCAGAAAGTTGTTCTCTGACAGAACCTTCCTGAGGTTCTGAAGACATGGTTCCTGCTCCGATCTTCAGCTCCAACTCCCACAAACACCGCCGTCCTCTTCACTGTAGCTCCGATCATCTGCTAGACCAGGGGTCAGCAACCCAAAATGTTGAAAGAGCCAAATTGGACGAAAAAACAAATATATCTGCAGCCGCAAAATATTAAAAGCCCTATTTAAGCCTTCTGATGAAGGCAACACATAGAATATGTATCTATATTAGCCATATTAGCCTACTATCAAAATGACTAAGTTGCTACAAATACATAATGAGCATTAACGATTAAATGTTTATTTGCCCTGCAGTGCATTCTGCGGAGAACGACGAGTCATGTGACTGCTCTGTTATGAAAGTTTAACTTCATTACAATATCAATGAATTATGTTTCATTGCTTTGATACAATTAAAGAAATGTAATAAAGAAATCCGATTTTTTATGTCATTTTTATTTTGAGGATTCGAACACAAAACAATAAAATTGAACGTGCGTGATGACGTGCCCCTCTCTGGGAACTAAACAGAGTACAATAAAATACAGCCTGCGTTTATAAAAAAGAAAACATCAGCCTTTTGAAAAGGTAAAGTATATCAAATCAAATTAATACAGTTAAGTTTGATTTCTGTGCAAATGCCAAGCAAGTCAGTGAAAGGGTAAAACGCAGCAGCATCCTATTCTTTCTCTGTACATCTCTGGTAAAGACAGTCAGCTGCGCTCAAATGACAGAACAGCTTCAAGCATTTGCGGCGCCTGGAGACCATCATTCAGCTCATTTAGGTTGCTTGTCACAGTCATATCCACCCAAAAGTGCAGCTTTTCGAGCCACTCAGTATCTTCCAGTTGCGGGTAGTTCAGGTCTTTGCTTTTCAGGAAAGTTTCAGTGTTCTAAACAGACAACAAAGTGACGCAAAACATCACCCCTGGACAGCCATCGGACTTTGTTGTGTAGCAGGAGATCAGAATATTCGCCTTCAACTTCATCAAGCAATGCACGGAACTGACGGTGGTTCGATTTACATCAGTCACCTGCCTAGCGGTCCGCTAAAAGTTTAAAATAAAAAATCCCTGCTGGTAGAAACGTGTGTTGCAGGTGATGACGCAAATCTTCGTTGACAGAAATGTTTAAATTTAATATTGTAGTGGCGATCATATGCATTTTAGGTCTGTTAGCAGCAGGGGATTGTGGGATGTGGTCTCCTGATCTAATTAGGGCTCAACATGAGCATTTCTGTTTGCCTATGTTTCTTTTCATATGGCAGTTTTGTTGTTCCACCTTAGTTTATTCTTCCTGTTTTTTTTTTTTTATGTAGCTCATGGTGCAATGAGCGTGGGAGGGGGAGAGGTTGATGACCACTGCACAATTTTCAGTGGGATGTGTGTTCACATTAAATGGGCTTGTTTTGCCAGAAACAAGACTTCGCTCTCAACTTCTCTAGCTGCCTCCTCCTCTCTGAGACTGTTCGAAGTCGTGCGGTGTATGGGACACGGACAGTTCTCCAGCGCAGCCACTTGATTGACAGCTCAACTTGTTGACAAGTTGGCTCCCGTTTTGCTAGCTGCAAGTGACGTACCTGCTGGGCGTTACAATATTTATTCTACAAATTCTTACAGCATTGGAAAACATTAAGAACATTTGTGTCTTGTTTTTCCTCCTACAGAAACCATATTAAAACAAAAATATATTTCTCTATCCATCTTTTTAGATTTTCAAACATTTTTGAGAAAACTCCAGGGAGCCACTAGGGCAGTGTTAAAGAGCCGCATGCGGCTCCTGAGCCGTGGGTTGCCGACCCCTGTGCTAGTCTCACAATCAAATCAATCAATGTTGTCTTTCCGTTCAACACTTCTTCACTCATTTACGACACTTTGGAAAATGCTGAGAGTTCCCACACGAACCACGTATCGTCCTTTCTGTCCAAAAACCTCACGAACGTCCCAACAAACCACTACTGTCCTCTCAACACAAGCTAATGCTGCTAGCGTCTTGCGATGTTCTTCGTCTATATCAGGGGTCGGGAACCTATGGCTCGCGAGCCATATATGGCTCTTTTGATGGTCACATGTGGCTCGTAGACAAATCTTTAATTATACTTTTTTTTTATACTTTTCTTTTCAGCTGTTTGATGGCAGCTTGTCACATCAAACCGAAACTTAACTTAGCAAAGATAGGAAAAAAGTGGGATGACACACAACGCATGCAAATTTCTTTTTGGCGATGCCAGTGGCAGTCATATCACGCTAAGTCGCGCTCAAAGGAGTCAGCAAAATCAAAGATAAGACAAAAGCGAGATTTGACACAACGCACGTAAAAAAATGTGTTTTGCAAACGCAAAAAATGTTTTTGAAAGCAAAAAAAAAAAAAATTTGAGCAAAAAAAAAATTTTTTGAGCAAAAAACTTAGAAAGTTTTGTGTTCAACTTAGAAAGTTTTGTGTGCAACATGGTGGCAGAAATATCACTCCATAGTTGCGGGGACTGGATGTTAGAGGAAGAAAGCAGAGGGGGGGGCCAGCAGCAGGTGAATCGCGCAGGGATTGTAAAAACGTAAAACCTGCTGCCCGTCACTCACTGCAGCGTGTGAGTGTGTGTTTGGCTCCAGGTCTGCATGTGATCAGTCTTTGTCACATCTACAGAACAGTCAGACCAACCTACGATCACGTTTAAAGTATCAACGCCTGCGTGAAGCAGAAACTCACGACGTATCACCACGTATCAACAATCAGCAAAACTACCACGAGAAATGCTCATCATTTATTAGCAACAGCATAACAATGTTATTAAAAAGAATCCACAGACTTATTGTACTTTAAAATTGTTAAAAATTACATCAAATGCACACATTCAGTTGTATATCTAGTTTTAAAAATATTGTCGCGGACTGAGTTTAACTTGGCTGTTGAGCCGCGTTAAAAGTTCTGGAGTTCATTGAACGCATCAAGCAGAGATCTGATTGGCTCTCAGTTCAGTCGCTCAGGCGGTTGTTAGGTAATTTGGACCAATGGGGTTCAGCTATGGGCCGAATAAGGGAAATGGGAGGGCTGGAGCAGGACGGGGGAATATAAAGTTGGGAGAAGCGCTCTCGTCTCGGCGGGAGAGATTCAGGAGTTGCTGAATTAATTGTACGGCGTTTGTTGCGGTCTACAGTAACCAGAATAAAGAACCTTAAAAGAGGTTAACTCTCCGTGCCTCAGTGTGGGAAAGGGACACTACATTATTGTATGGCTCTTTCGAAATTACATTTAAAAATATGTGGCGTTTATGGCTCTCTCTGCAAAAAAGGTTCCCGACCCCTGGTCTATATTTTACTGGTTGTTGGGAAACAGCTTTGTGGTGCATTAGCGCCACCATGTGGTCTGGAGTGGGAATCTTAATGCGTTCTACCTCCTTTACTAACACTATACACGTCAGTCATCATATTCCCAGCAGGCTTGTCTTTCTCAGAAACTCAATCAAATTTCTGTGACTCGATTTATTTTATATAATATTTGACTCTATATTAATATAACACTGTTTGAAATGTATAAACTGCAAAAGTCCGTAAAAATCGCTATACAAAAAGAAAGAAAAACGAAAGAACTTAACTAGTCCCAAAACAATTATTAGCAGGTTAAGGCATAAACTGTGGTAAAGAGCAACAAATACAATTTGAAAAATAAATAAAAAAATTATAAAACACTTAAATGAAAGGACAATCAATGCAAAAAACAGAAATCACACATTTTAACAGTAAATACATAAATGATCAATAAACAGCAGGAAAAAATAAAACATAAATGAGTTAAAATACAACCTTTAAGCTTAACTTTGTGTCAGTTCATGCAGCTTCCTACAGGTTCAGATGAACAATAAAGTATGTGAGCAGAAACCTCAGTGTGAGGGAGGAGGAGCTATCACCTGGAATCAAACCACCAACACTTTCTTCAGTGGAACGACCGCTCCACCACAGAAAGCTGCAGACTGCTGTGGTCCATTTCCATCCACTGGATGAAGGTGAGAAGAAGCAGCTCTGAGAACAGACAGACATATTGTGAGTCAGTCCATCACAGGGTTTGGTCCAAAGCTCCAGTGCAGCCTCTCACCTCCTCCACCTTCCTCTTTGAGGCAGCAGAAGCTCCTCCTCTTCAGCTGGATGATTCTGTGCTCCATCTGCAGCTGGACCTAAATGTTGTCTTAAGGATCTCTTTATTAGTGCTTCTTCTTAAGATTATTGTTTCTCCTATTGTTTGTCTTTCTGGGTCCACTCGTGTTTCTTTTGCAATGGATCTCCTCTCCTCCATCTCAAATGAAGGAGAGGAGATCCAAATGCTGAACAGCACGAGAGAGAAGAGCACCAGAAGACTTCCCAACAATTAAAGTTGGTGAGAAGATGAAGTGCAGCTCTATAAAACTGTTATAAAACTGTGTTTTAAAACTGTCTACTTGATGCTGAGAGAGACAGTGGAGCTGATCTCAGATCAGTACATGCTGCAGCTCTGACACTCATCTCCACTTCCTCTGATTCCTCCATCACTCTGCTCTCCACCTCCCAGGAAAACCGTCCAGTCACAACATCTTTGCAGACCAGCTGCTGCTGCTGCTCCTCTCTGCTCCAGAGGAACAGAAACTTAAGTCTTACCACCTGTAAAAAAATAATGAAAAAACAGAGATGAAGGAGTGTCTCCTGATCCTGGTCTGTCAGTCAGTGATGCAGCACAGCAGCAGAAAGAGCAGCAGGAGCTTCAGTCCTGTTCAGAGCAGCAGCTTCCTGTCATCTTCACCTGTTGGAGCTTCTGCTGCTCTGATTAGCTGACTGTGGCCAACGCCGTAAATGCTGTAGCCTTACAACCTCGGACCGTGGCCAAAATAAAAAAAAAAATGGTCGGACATCAAATCGAGGCAAAAAAAAAAACGTCTAGCGCTCCATCGCCAGAGTGTGTCTGCCACGGGTGGGGGAAAGGGGACACCGAAGCTGACCCCTCTTGATGAGAGACTGGAGGCAATTATTGGGGAATCCCTATTAAGTGGAGTGGGGACTGAGGCGGAGGGGGACACCGACGCACCAGATGCACCGGGTGACACGCGTGGTTCCTCCGAGTGCTCCTCTGTAACGCCAGGCCCAAAAGCCCGCAGAGGTCCAACAGGACGGCTCGAGGTAGCCAGAACCGGCTCATAAGCCACTAGTCCTCGTTTGCCAGCAAGTCTTCTTGCTGTCTAAAGATGCGTTCACTCCGAATTCTTCCATTTGCCACATCTTCTAAGAGCGCAAGATCAGCCATTGTGCGTCATCATGCATTGTGATAATCGGTAATAATCGACGTGGAAATGGGAAATTGTTCAGCGCAAATGTAATTTCTTGTTGCTTTCTGAATGGTTGAGACATACGCCATACATTGTTTTATCAAAAATAAAACAAACTAAAGGCATATGCATGAATACCATAATTCCGTAGCTAATGAAGAAATGTTTTATTATGAAAACAACTTTCCCCAGTGGACAATTAGTACGTCTATCTATGTGTCTGTCTATCTATGTGTCTGTCTGTCTGTCTGTCTGTCTGTCTGTCTGTCTGTCTGTCTGTCTGTCTATCTAATTGCACCTATATCTGCTCTGCCAGACGGACACATTGACAAGAATGTCAGTTTTGTTTCGTTCTGTTAACTATATTATTTATATTATTTATGAGGATGAATTGCACAACATGCCAATATTGCAGAACAAATTTCACTTTTCTTTTTGCAAATAAGTGTTCGTTTGAATTTCTGTTGTAATTTTCGTTTGATTTTGTTTGTTTGTTTCACTGCTGATCAATCAAACGGGTGTTCGTGTAGGCTGTTAATTGTAAGACTTGCTTTGTGAAGTCTTCATGTTATTTATGAGAGGCAGTATTGTCATTTTCACTTTCACGTGTTTCTTCCATCTCACCCGTTTTTGTGCGTACGCCTGGGTCAGAGCTTGTGTGAAGGACCGCACATTTTCCCATCAAGTTTGCTTTTTATAAATATCAATTATTGCGCAGAGAGTGGCGTCCGCCTCCTTTTGTGTGCACGCAACGTTTATAAATGAGGCCCCTGAAGGCAGCTGGACTGACTCCAACCCTCTACTGACCTCAGAGTCTGCAGTTTGGAGTTTGGACTCTCCACCACATCCTGGAGCTGCTGAACATCTGAAGACTGAAGGTTGTTCCCTCTCAGGTTCAGTTCTGTCAGGTTGGACATGTTGGACTTCAGAGCTGAGATCAGAGCAGCACAGCTGATCTTTGACAAACAGCAGTAGTTCAACCTGAATCCAGAACAAAGAGTTAAATTTAAAGACAAAGTTCAGTTTTTTCATCCTTCATTTCTTCTAAAGAGTTCAGAGCTGAAGAAGATCAGAAAGTTTAGAAAAAGTCCAAAGATGTGAAGCAACAGCAGCAGATCAGAAGAGTCCAGCAGAAGCAGAGAAGAAGAACATTCAGGAACATTCAGGACAACATGCAGCTGCTTCAGGAAAGAAGTCCAGATGTGTGAAAGTCAAAAATCAGCCTCTGGCTGCATTCAAATCAACTGATGTTTCTGCACCAACAGCAGCAAATGTTGGACATTGATCCCCGATCCATGACTTCAGCTCTGAATGAAGGTAAGGCAAGGCAAGTTTATTTGTATAGCACAATTCGTACACAAAGTAATTCAAGGTGCTTCACAAAACAGAAAAATGCATTAAAATCGCAATACATCATAGAAATAATCAACGTAAAATTTACTTTAAAAGAAAAGAAAAGAAAATTGAAAATTGATTTAAAAATAAAGGAAGGAAAGGAAAGAAAAAGTGCAGATAGGACCTTTCAGTCATATACACGGCTAAACAGAAATGTTTTAAGTCTAGATTTGAACATGAACACAGAAGAGGCCTGTCTTACGCCTTCAGGGAGGCTGTTCCAGATTTTAGCTGCAGAATATTGAAACGCTGATTCCCCTTGTTTAATTCTGACTCTGGGAATCAACAGGAGGCCGGCCCCTGAGGTCCTCAGAGTACGAGATGGTTCATATGGCACTAACATGTCAGAGATGTACTTTGGTGCTCGGCCATGGAGAGACTTGTACACAAGCAGAGCTGCTTTGAAGTCTATTCTTTGAGGTACAGGGAGCCAGTGCAAAGACCTGAGCACAGGACTAATGTGATCATACTTCCTGGTTCTGGTCAGGACTCGAGCAGCAGCATTCTGGATGTACTGAAGCTGTTTTACAGCTCGTTTGGACAGGCCGGTGAGCAGGCCGTTACAGTAGTCTAACCTACTGGAGACAAATGCATGAATAAGTATCTCCAGGTCTCGCTTTGAGAATATGTTTTTGATTTTGGCAATGTTTTTCAGGTGGTAAAATGCCGCTGATGTTACTGACTTGATATGGCTGTTAAAGTTCAGGTCAGAGTCCATGATTACCCCTAGATTTCTGACTTGATTTGAGGGTTTAAGAGACAGAGAATGAAGGTAGCTGCTGACAATTTCTCTTTGTTTCTGTGGGCCAAAAATAATAACTTCGGTCTTGTTTGAGTTTAGCTGGAGAAAGTTGTTTTGCATCCACGCGCTGATCTGTTGGAGGCAGTGGCTGAGTGAATCCACCGGCCCATATTCACCTGTTGTCAGTGACACATAGATCTGAGTATCATCTGCATAGTTGTAATAAGATATGTTATTACTGCGTATTAACTGCCCCAGTGGCAGCATGTAGAGGTTGAACAGAAGGGGTCCCAGGATCGATCCCTGGGGCACACCACAATTCAAGCCCATGTAGTCTGAGACACAACTCCCAATTTCAACAAAATATTTCCTGTCTTCTAGATAAGACTTGAGCCAACTTAGGGCAGATCCAGAGATGCCAACCCAGTCTTGGAGTCTGTGCAAAAGGATCCCATGATCAACAGTATCAAAGGCAGCACTCAGGTCTAGCAGGATTAAGACAGTGACTTTGCCATCATCAGTGTTCAGGCGGATGTCGTTGGTTACCTTGATAAGAGCAGTTTCTGTGCTATGATGGGGTCTAAAACCTGACTGAAAAACATCAAATGAATTGTTTAATAAGAGAAAATCAGTGAGCTGTTGGTAGACAACTTTTTCAAGGACTTTTCCTAAAAATGGCAGATTAGAGATAGGTCTGTAATTATTCAGTACAGTGGGATCAAGACCGCTTTTCTTCAGGAGAGGTTTAATGACTGCAGTTTTTAAGGCCTCTGGGAATATTCCAGATTGAAGAGACATGTTAACTATTTGAGTAATTGATGGCAACACACTGTTCAAGACAGACTTTAGAAATCTAGTGGGTAACACATCAAGGCAGCATGTAGACGAGCTCAGACGGGTGATGGTCTCTTGGACAGTTTGGTCAGTGACAGGTACAAAGTGAGTCAGCTTAGAGTGAGTAGGTGGCCGTTTGATAGTTATATGTGTTGTGGAGTTGATGGCTTTTTTAATGCCCTGAACCTTGTCATTAAAAAATACAGCAAACTCATTACATTTAGGTGTGCAAACCAGTTCTATTGGTAGCTGGGTTGGAGGGTTAGTTAATCTGTTAACTGTTGTGAACAGGACACGAGAGTTGCTGCTGCAACTTCCAATGATTTCATAGAAGTACTTTTCCCTTGTTCTGCATAAGATCTGGTTGTAAGCGTACAACTCCCCCTTATACATTTCATAATGAACGTGGAGTTTTGACTTGAATGAATGAAGCGTCAGAAGCTGCTGGGAGCTTTGATGGATGATGTGAGGATGTTTGTGGATGATGTGATGATGTTTGTGGATGATGTGATGATGTTTGTGGATGAGAAGGTGAGGATGTTTGTGGAGGATGTGTCTGTCAGAGCAGCATCCAGCTGCAGCATGACTCTGTCACTGTCTGCTCACAAACATCAGCCGCTGGACTCTCAGCTGCATCTGCTGAAACACAGCAGGACTCAGAGTGCATGTGAGCGTGCACGGCTGCTTCTCCTGCACTTGTTTTAAAGGAGTCTGTTGGAGCAAAGACACAAAGAAGAGCTGATGGCTGCAAGCAGAACTTTGTGGAGCACAAATGTCAGCAGACAGCTTTGAAAGAAGCAGCTGCAGGAAGAAAAGAAGAAGTTCTTCTGGAGATCTTTGAAGAGAATAAGCAGCTGCAGGAAGATGCTGCTGCAGATCAGATTCACAATGTGGACATTTCTGCTCACTGATTCATCAAGATCATTCCTGTCGGACAATCAAATTATGGCAGCAACACAGATGCTGCAAATTCAGTTCAAGCTTTCTCCAACAGGAAGAACTTTGCCTGAAGATCAAGTCTCTGATTGTAGTCACAACAATTAAAGAACTCTCTGCTGTTATTGGAATGAGTCAGAACTTCCAGAAAACATCAACTTTCATCCATATGAGATCAGTTTGATCTTCAAGAAGAAGCTTTCCTTACAACTGCAGTGAAGAGGAAACATCTGCAGACCTTTGTGGAAAAAGAAAAGATGAGTCCTGAAGGAAGCTGACATTAGAAATGAAGACGATGGAAAGAAACATTCAAACATGAGATCCTCTTTCACAGTGAATGGACTAAAGCTCAGAAGAAGAAGTCAGCCTTCAGCATGAAGATGGTCAGCATGCAGCAGGAGAACATCAGCCTCATGGTTGCAGTTTAGTGTCAACACAACTTTGTCATCATTTGATCTGAACACAACTGAAACATGGAGTCTGACCTCAGAGTCTGCAGTCTGCAGTCTGGACTCTCCAGAAAACCACACAGATGAACAACTCCTGAATCTTGCAGGTCGTTCCTGCTCAGGTCCAGTTCTGTCAGATTGGACGGGTTTTTTTTCAGAGCTGAGACCAGAGCTTCACAGCTGGTCTCTGACAAACTGCAGATCTCTAACCTGAAATCAGACAGAAAAATTTCTTCAGGAGCAGTGAAGCAGCTGGAAGTCCAGGATCTTTGCAAATTCAGCATAGTGACAATCAATTTAACATGTTTTTGTGCAAATGGAATAGACAACAGTGGAAATAATAGGCGATCACCAAGACACCTCTAACCATGGAGCGATCTTCAAGTGGAGACCCCAGACCTCTTCTCCGTCCTTATGTTTTTGTGGTTCACAAGGAGCACATATGACAGACGTGACAGAGTTTGGAGACACTGTTGAGAAGGTTTGGCTGCCTGCAACATTGTCCAACATGACCGGTTTGGTAGTGGGTCAGTAATGGTTTGGGGTGGCATTCCTTTGGAGGGCCGCATATCTCTGCATGTGCTCACCAGAGGTAGCCTGACTGCCATTAGGTAAAGGATTTTCAGACCCTTTTTGAGACCAAGTTACATCTTGCCGCTCTGCTGCATCCTCTACCCTGCCATTCTGCTCACTTGGCAGATGAGGTCAATAACCAACTTTCCATGAGCCAGGACCATCCAAAAGCCAGCAGCACTTGTATACGGCAACTCCTGTAAGGGTACTTGTTATTAGGGCATTTAGCTACATTCACACAGAATGTGATTCCCATGGCAGGAGTGTGTCCAGTTTATTGTTAAGTCTCTGAATGATGTCATAAACCCAGAGATGATGAGGCCCTTGCTGACTCAATAGTGGAGCTCTTCAAAATAAAAAAGCCCAGGGATGGGAGTTGCAGCCTCATGAAACTTTCAGCAAAAATATCAGATTTGTGAAAACTCTTTTGGAGGAACGTTGAGCAGCAGGGCTGCATGGTGGCGCAGTGGTTAGCGCTCTTGCCTCACAGCAAAAAGGCCCCTGGTTCAAGTCCATGAAAAATACATCAATTGGGGACCTTTCTGTGTGGAGTTTGCATGTTCTCTCCGGGATCTCCGGCTTCCTCCCACTGTCCAAAAACATGCTTCATAGGTTAATTGGCAACTCCAAATTGTCCGTGAGTGTGAGAGTGCATGGGTGTGTGATTCTGGACATTCTACCCTGCAACAGACTGGCGACCTGTCCAGGGCATCCCTTGCCTATGCCCAAGTAGCCGGGATAGGCTCCGGCAGCCCTGTGACCCCGAAAGGGACAAAGCAGTACAGAAAATGAATGAACGTTGAGCAGCAACTTAACATGCATCAATATAGATGTGGCAGATGAGAAGTTGACTCTTGAATTAGTATTTGGTAGGAACGCAACATAACAATTGCTGCACCTCAACAATGGGCGCAGTACCCTCTTCCAGGGAGCCCTGCTCCAAGCCTTGTATATAAAGTATGTACAGAAGTTCTTAAC
Source organism: Oryzias latipes (assembly GCF_053564925.1). Taxonomy (NCBI): domain Eukaryota; kingdom Metazoa; phylum Chordata; class Actinopteri; order Beloniformes; family Adrianichthyidae; genus Oryzias; species Oryzias latipes. The sequence goes on from NC_136238.1 coordinate 20,391,534, forward strand.
TCTGATCCAGCAAAGATTTAGTGTCTGTTTAAGCAGAACTGAGAGCCAGAATCCAACCTAAAAACTGTGTTTTAAGGTATAAAGGGACCTTGTTCTGATCCAAACTCAGTTCTGAACAATCGTCAAAACCAGGTCCGTGGACGAGATCTGTCAGTCTGAGGTTCCATTTGTGCCAAAAATATCAAAATGTGTTTTTGCGTCCACTGTTATGTCTTTGGTCCATTGTCTATGTCTACTGATTGTGTTTTTGCGTCCACTGTCTGTGCTTTGGGCTCATTGTCTGTCTATTGAACGAGTTCATTTTACATTGGTTCATGTCTATGTTCTACTAAGCAATATCTTCTGCATGCCCATGATTCTTTGATTATTACTTTGTATTTACTTTGTGATGCATATGCTTGCTCCATGCTTAACCTTTGCATTTGTCTTTGTCATTGTCCTTATCCCAAGTCGTCTAACTACGGCGTCAGGAAAGTCCTTAGCAACAGTTGCTAGTGTCGTTTGCTACGTCGTCTCACCATGTCGTGTCCTTAGATCTTGTTGTATTTCAAATTTTGCAAAAGTTGTCAGAGAAGTCCTTTGTACGGTCGTTAAATTGTTTCCTGTATTATCACGGAACGAAACACGTTTAAAAAAAAACTTTATTGATAATCCTGCAAACGTGCAATGCCAGAAAGGGGGGGGGGCATGCGTACAACGGTTTCGCGTTCGCGTTATTTAGTTTTAAGTTAGAGTATGGCTTCAATTCAATCTTGTGATGAAACTATTATTTAAAAGTCATTTGAAAAGTAACTCATCTTTATTCAACATGTTGTTACAAATCTGATGGATAAACGAGGAGCAGAGGTGCCCAAAAGAGCCTTATAGTGGTCCAGAGAGCGCCACCTCATGCTCAAATAAATACCTAACAGATTGAAAAGAAAAGATCAAAATCCACTCAAAGATTTTGGGCCGTCTGCTCCTCGTTTATCCACCCGATTTGTGACAGCATGTTTGATAAAGAACAGCTATTTTTTTAAAGACTTAAATAGTAGTTTCATCTCCAGATTTAATTGAAGCTAGACTCTAAATAACTTTAAAAAATTGGCAAGAGAGCCGCTTCGGGAACCTGAAAGCGTTGTACATCGTTGCCATCTTTCTGGCAATGCGCGTTTGAGGGAATATCAATAAAGTTCATCTTAAAAAAGTATTTGTCATGGTTAAACCCTAGCACCGGCTTTAATAAACATTTCTCTTTTCATTCTGTGGTAGTACAGGAAACAATTTACCAGCCGTACAAAGGATTTTTCTGACAACTTTGGCAAAATTTGAAAAACGACAAGATCTATGATCTAACGACAAGACACGGGGAAACGTCGTAGCTAACAACAGTAGCAACGGTTGTTAAGGAGACGACAGGGCGCATAACAAAGAAAGATGCAAAGTTTTACAATGAACTCGGTGGGTAGACATAAACAATGGACCAAAGACATAGACAGTGGACACAAAAACATTTTTTTGGCACAAACGGAACCTCATATCAGTCTGCTCCAGTTTGACATCCTCACATCTCTTCATAAGGAGCTGCTGCTCTGTGGGTCAGAAATCTGCTGCAACTGTTTGTCCATTGAAATCGTCAGTTCTTTGATTGATTCATGTTTTCTTTCAATGAACACAGACAAGATGAACTTCTCACAGGTATGAACACCTAGTTGGGCTTGCCTTCTCCTTTTCATTCTGGCATATTGAAAATGAAAAGATAATTATTGTAACTATCAGACAAGGATTTTAACTTAAAACAAGAAGTTTTGATTCTCTTTTAATTTGTGCAACCATCCCCAGCTGTTTCCTCTTTGCTGAAGTCTGTCTGACACTTTCTCCAAACAGAACCTTGAAAAACAGTTGAATATTACACCGGCAGTTGACTGAAAGCTGACCTGAGAGTCTCTACTTTACAGTGTGGACTCTTTAGTCCAGCTGATAGCAGCTTCACTCCTGTGTCCTGCAGGATGTTGTAACTCAGGTCCAGATGTCTGAGTCTGGAGGACTGAGAGCTGAGAACTGAGGACAGAGCTGCACAGCTTCTCTCTGACAGCTTACAGCCACCAAGTCTGCATAAGGAAATGTAATAAATAGAGAAAAAAAAAAACAATTACCACTTGAGTGAACACAAATCTCTTGGAAAAAAACAAGTCTGGCAGAAAAAGTGAAATGTACTGCAACTTTTTCTGCCATACAAAGCAGCAAATACAGTCAAGTGATGAATGTATACGTGATAGTTCTTACAGAGCTTTGTTGGAGGCTTTGATCACTGGCAGCAGCCTCAGAAGAGCCTCCTCTGAAGCAGAGTATTTCTGCAGGTCAAACTCTTCCAGATCTTCTTCTGATGACAGTAAGATGAAGACCAGAGCAGACCACTGAGCAGGAGACAGTTTATCTGTGGAGAGACGTCCTGACCTCAGGGACTGTTGGATCTCCTCCACTAGAGAACCATCATTCAGTTCATTCAGACAGTGGAACAGGTTGATGCTTTTCTCTGCAGACAGATTTTCACTGATCTTCTTCTTGATAAACCGGAGTATTTCCTGATTGGTCTGCAAGCTACTTCCTGTCTGAGTCTGTAGACCTCGTACGAGACTCTGATTGGTCGGCAGAGAAAGACCCAGGAGGAAGCGGAGGAACAAATCCAGGTGTCCATTTGGACTCTGTAAGGCCTTCTTCACAGCACTCTGGTAGAACTGGACTGGACTACTTTGTTTTAATCGAAAGATATTGGCTTTCTTCTGTTGTTTCTCCATCAGGTTGACTCCAGAGTTGGTAAAGGTCAGGTGGACATGAAGAGCAGCCAGGAACTCCTGAATACTCAGATGGATGAAGCAGAAGACCTTGTCCTGGTACAGGCCTCTCTCCTCTCTAAATATTTGTGTGAACACTCCTGAGTACATCAAGGCTTCTCTGATATCGATGCAACACTCCTTCAGGTCAGATTCATAGAAGATCAGGTTTCCTTTCTGCAGCTGCTCAAATGCCAGTTTTCCCAGAGACTCCATCATCTTCCTGCTCTCTGGACTCCAGTGAGGATCTGTCTCAGCTCCTCCATCATACTTGACCTTCTTGACTTTGGCCTGAACCACCAGGAAGTTTATGTACATCTCAGTCAGGCTCTTGGGCAGCTTGTCTCCCTCCTTGGTCCTCAGCAGATCCTCCAGAACTGTAGCAGTGATCCAGCAGAAGATTGGGATGTGGCACATGATGTGAACACTTCGAGATGTCTTGATGTGAGAGACAATCATGCTGGCCTGCTCTTCATCTCTGAACCTCTTCCTGAAGTACTCCTCCTTCTGTGGATCATTGAACCCTCTGACCTCTGTCACCATATCAACACACTCAGCAGGGATCAAATTGGCTGCTGCAGGTCGTGTGGTAATCCAGAGGAGAGCAGAGGGAAGCAGGTTCCCCCTGATGAGGTTTGTCAGCAGATTAGCCAATGAGGTGGACTTTCTAGGGTCATTTAGGATCTGAGTCTTGTGGAAGTCCAGAGGAAGTCGACACTCATCCAGACCATCAAAGATGAATAGAACCTGGAAATGTTCAAAGCTGCAGATTCCTGCTTCTTTGGTTTCAGGGAAGTAGTGATGAACAAGTTCCACCAAGCTGAACTTCTCCTCTTTCAGTACATTCAGCTCTCTGAAAGTGAATGGAAATGTGAAGTGGAGGTTCTGGTGGGCTTTGCCTTCAGCCCAGTCCAGAGTGAACTTCTGTGTTAAGACTGTTTTCCCGATGCCAGCCACTCCCTTAGTCATCACGGTTCTGATTGGTTCTTGTCTTCCAGCTGGGAGTTTAAAGAGCATTTCTTGTCTGATGCTTTTTTCTGCTCTGTCTGCTTTCCTGGATGCTGCTTCAATCTGTCTGACCTCATGTTCTTCATTCAGCTCTCCTCTTCCTCCCTCTGTGATGTAGAGCTCTGTGTAGATCTCATTCAGAAGGGTTGGGTTTCCTGCTTTAGCGATCCCCTCAAACAAACACTGAAACTTCTTCTTCAGACCAGATTGGACTTTTTGTCGACAAACTGCAGTAGTGAAACCTGTTTGAAGACAACAAACAGAGTTAATCAACTCTCTGCAGCCCTGAATGATGAAGATTTGAATCAATCTTGTTACTTGTGTTGAGACATGAATGAATCTTAATTTATCCCGAAGCTAGAACCTTCAGAGAAATAGTTAATGATAGTTAATGCAAAATTAAGCATTAATTTACAATTAAATAAAGTGTTAACAGGAACTTTTATGCATAACTAAGTGTGATTTCCAATGCATTCATGAATAGTTTTCTGTTTATTATTTAATCTTACGTAATGCTTAACAAAGCATTAATCAAAGTTTTCTTTTGCAATTGCTTAGCATTATATATGCATCAGTTACTATATACATAAAGTCTTAATAATGTATGACATAATCATTTATTATGGCTGTTTGTAATGGTAAGTAAGGTTTTCCTTAAGGTTTTTAACCTGACCTAACCCTATAAATGCTGTAAAGCCTCATAACCTTTACCTAACAAATACTTGACCATAGTTGATAGTTATGTGTTCATGGTGTCTCCGGGAGTCCCCCCCCCCCTCCATTCTCTGCTTCTTCCACCGATTGAACCCAGCTTTCATCAATCACCTCATCTCCTGCTCCAGTATATATGGTGGCCGCATTCCAGCATTCATCGCCTGTTTGTTGCCCTCTATGGTGCAGTGTTTGGTCTAATGTTTACTCGTCTATTCTGGATCTACCTCGTGTTGAACTTATTCTAATCCAAGCTTTTGATCTACCTCCTGCATGATCCTTACATCACAAGTGTCGACCTGGGTTCTCTCTCTATGGCCAAGCCACGTCTCCAGCCAAATTCCAGCCAAGCCACGACTCCAGCTGTGCCACGACTCCAGCTGTGCCACGACCAAGTGACTATCCAGTCAAGCTATGTCACCAGTCCCGCCACAACTCTGCCAATCTCCATCTTTCATCTACGCCGCTCAGACTCATCAACAAAGACTCTCCTTCACTTACCTTCATTCAACGTCATGGACTCATGCATCTTCCTTAGAATATATCCTTATTCATCGAAGAGAGGGGTGTCTCTTTCTGGGTTCCAGCGTTTGGGTCTGATCACGCCACCGCACATCATGACAATGTGATGATTATTGGAATCTTATTGTACATAATTATCCCTTTGGAAACATTTATTAAAAGTCTTACAACCTCTGGTAATCATTGTGTAATGTATGGGTTTTTTGCAAACATTTATCCCTTCAGAAATACAAAAGTGTAGTGAACAAACTTCACTGTCACTGTAAGCAATTACAAACCAAGCATTTCACACATTTTGTTCAACTCCAAAACGATACTATTTACAGGTCAGTTTACATCTCATTGCTTGAGCAAATTTACATACTTAACATCCTCAATAACCACAAGAATAACAAAAACTTTGGACATTTCACTGTCAGTCTACCTGTCAGTTGATCTGACTAGTCTGTTTCCACTCCTTGTTAGTGTTCCTGTCTTTGAGTACCATGCCACAAAGAATCCCGCCTTAACCCCTGTGCTATCCTATGGGGTCCAGATGACCTGATCCTTACATCAATGTGTTATCCCTACCATGACACAAATGGATAAAGGTGACGAGGATTTCATGTAATCCATGGACACCAGCGAAGATCAAGAGTCATTGAAGAAAAAAGGTTTAGCACACTGTCTTGTGGGGTCTAGATGACCCCACTTCCAATGTTAAAGTGCCTAGGATGGCACAAGGGTTACGGATTATGTTGGGCATGGCCCCCGTCTCACCACTGCCATGGGACACACCGGGATTTACAGTGTTATATCATTGGGACAGGGCATTTTGGCACACTCGCCACTCATCATTGATGATACATGACCCTCTTTTGACATGATTTGCTATAAGTGGCATATGTTCCCTCTTGCCTCTGTTCTCCACCAACCAAAGTGGCGGTATCCCTGAACTTGTTTGACGGTGCTGCCAAGTCTGTCCTTGAGAGTGGTGCACCCCCAGCATCCCAAATACCCACTTCCTCTGATTCCAGCTACCAGTGACCCTGCCCCTTCCATACTGTGTACAGGGAAAATGGTAGAACAAGAAAAAAATGGTTATGAACATTGTGTGTGACAAATATATTCTATAGAGGGTTCAGTCTACATCTGTGTAGGAACTAAGAGTTTCTTAATGAATCATGTTATCATTGTTTTATTGTAGAAAAAGTATTGATGTGCTGTGTCACAATTACTGTTTTATTTGAGAGGCTTTATTAACATGAAAAACAAACATTTTAAGGAATTCTAAGTCTATTTCCATTTTAAAACTACAGACAATAATGGTGTGGTTTTTCCCCCCACAAAGAGTGTCAACTGACACTTAATGCCTTTTTATGAATTAAGTAAGTAAGTAAGATAATAGCTGCTAACTATTGAAATAAATGATACACTTAGTAATGCAAAAACGCAAAAATGTGTCTAACATGTTATTTAATAGCTAAATAATGCTTAACTATGCATGAACTAACGTCAATGAAGGAACCCTTATTGTAAAGTGTCACCAACTCCTCTTACTGCTCTGCAGTCGATCAGCCAGCTCCTCCTGCTTCATTCTCCTCAGGAAGTTCTCTGTGATCTTAACCAGTGACTCTCTGCTGCTCATCTGCTCTTCATCTTCAGCCTCCTCCTCATCCTCCCTCTGACTCAGAAGCTTCTGGATCCTCTTCAGCTCCTTCTTCACAAAAGTGGCAATGTTGTCCTCCAGCAGCTGCAACAGAATTCCAGATGAATGAGCCAATCAGAGTGAAGTCATGGAGCCAAACATCAGCTCCATGTTGGACACACTGACAGTCCACTGGTGTCCAAAGTGCAGCATGGAGACGACTGTGGACAGAATCATGGAATAGTAGTTGTTGTTCATGTACAGACCAGAAAGATGGAGTCCAGCTGTGTTTGATGCTGCTGGACAGACGGACCACTGGGAGTCTCTGAGCTCTGCTGGTCCAGTCTGTGGAGAATCAGCAACAATCAGCTCCATTCTGTCTGTGTTGGTAGGTTTCAAACCAAACTAACTTTCAAGCCTCAAACCATCCAAAGTACATATCGATCTTATTCAGGACGTTTGTGCACTCATCAAAGGGTTGAGGAATAATCGCAATCATTGCATAGTCCATAACAGATTTAATTCCCTGCCACAAACTCCTGCCATTGTAGAAAATTGTTGAAAAGGGTCTTGGATTTCGTCTCCATGGGCCCTTTCCACCAGTCTGACAGCCTTGTTCAGTCTGACTCTTTCCGTTCTGAGGACAGCTTTTCTCCAGATCCAAAAGCACAGTTTCTCTCTCTCTCTCTCTCACAGCAGGACTCTGCCGTCATCCATGGTTTCTTGTTAATATTCTTTTGATGTGTTTTTGTGTGCAAACGTTCTCCATGCACTTTTAACTTGGGGCGGCCGTGGTGCAGCGGTAGGGCGGTCGACCCATGATGATAATATTGCAGGTTTGATTCCCGCCTTGCACATCCGTGAGTCGAAGTGTCCTTGGGCAAGATACTGAACCCCACCTTGCCTCTGGTGGGAGGTTGGCGCCAGTGTTTGGCAGCGGAGCCGCCATCAGTGTGTGAATGTGTGTGTGACTGGGTGAATGGGACTGTGACTAAAGCGCTTTGGGACTTGTAGGTAGAAAAGTGCTATATAAGTATACGCCATTTACCATCAAATGTAGGCCAACACAGTCCCCTCATACTCCTCAATATCTACCCTCTGGCCCTTGGTGGCAGTCTCTTTGAACATGGACCAGTCTTTGCATTCAAAACAACCCTGCAGTGTTGCCATGCCTCCCTCTGGCCATACACTCACCAGTTTTAAGGAGGGTCTAGTTCTGGTGAGGAGAGGTCTGTATGCCGGTGCCAGCTCAATAGAGATGTGGTCTGATGTTGGTGTCATGGTTTGAGTTTGTTGTGTCTTGTTTTTCGTTTTAGTTCTTGTTCTGTCTTGTTTGGTTCTGTTTCCTGTTTTATTTTGAAAGGTTTCCTGTCTTGTTTCTTGAGTTGTACTTCCTTGGTACCCATCTGCCCTGATCGTGTTCACCTGTGTCTTGTCTGCCCTGTCTGTATTTAAGTCTTGTCTCTGCCTTCCTCCTGTGCTGGTCCAGTAGCCTTTGTCTCGGTGTTCACGTCTTCATGCCATGTTCCTTGTTTCATGCCACGCCACAGTGAGTTTTTGTTTTTGTTTTTGTCATCCTGCTCTGCAGCGCCTTTTGTTTGTTGGACATTAAACCCTCTAGTCCTGAACCCGTTGGCCTCCCGTCTCTGCGTCTGGGTCCTACCGGCTCTCGAGCCACCCCCCACCGTGACAGTTGGAAAGAAAATCAGCGTTTCTCCACGTCAGAATCAGCTGACTCACAGGAGTCGTGTGAACGATTGAAGATTTACGATATGTCAAAAAAACGGTGTTATTTAGGTGTTGTTGTGACATTATTGGTATTAAAGGATGAACTATGGTGGCCCTGGGGTGTATTCCAAAAAGCAGGTTATGTGAGTTACCACAGTAAGTTTGAGGCAAAGAAAGTGGATAACCTCAGCTTTCAGTTCCAAAAACAGGGGTATGTTTCAAGGTATGCTTAGTTCCCATGGCAACTCATGCTCTGAACATAACCTGGTCTGGAGTAGGTTTAGTTGAAGGTTAGTTTGTTTTCAGAGAGGTGAAGCAGCATGGCGTGTCCATTTGAAGATGATTTAGTGGATGAAGAAGCTCAGAGAATACTTTTTCCACCATGAGAGGGTGATAAGACCATATATGGATGTTGGAAAGATAAACTTTTTTAGTTTGATCTAACTTAATTATTTGCTTCAGTTAAGATAAATCATTTTTTTGAGTTCAGTCAACTTAAAAATAACAAATATTTATCAGACAATTATTTTCCTTTCGTTCAAATTAATTCAATTAAGTAGGTGTAACTTTGGTGCTGCTGTTAGATCGGCAGCACAAGGAATTGGGTAACGCTTTCTTTTACAGTACAGTACTTACAGTGTACTTAAGTGGTATTTACATGGTACATATTATCTCAGGAAATCTTTGTTTACACTCTTCTGCTATTTACAGTCCCTCACAACCCTAACCTAACATTAGCGTGAGGCAAAAAGGTCAGAGTTATCCAGCCGTTTAGATCGGGTTAGTTTAGATCCAAAAGCCTGAATTTCATTTGAGTCAGACTTTGTACACCAACTTTTTCATATGATTTATCATTATTTTAGAATTGTGTTTCAAATAATGGACTTTTTGTTTACCAGTTTATTAATTAAAAGATAAAAAAATAAAAAAAATAAAAATAAAAATTGCTGAGTTAAAGGCAATGTTGACCAGAAAGTGGAAAAAAGAAAAAAGTTAGGCAACCAGGTGCAACCGGTCAAATCCCTGGCATAGAGTTGGATAGCTCATTCCTCTTTGTAGATCACAAAGGTATGCTGATCTTATGCTGCAAATTGAATCACAGTTCATTGACAGGACTTCAGAGGAGGAAGTCTTGTAGATCTTGATTAGAGTGTTCAGGTAAGAAGGTTCTGTTGAGCTGATCTCTCTGTAGGCCAGATTGAAGTCTGCAGGCAGCAACTGCAGAAAGCAAGACATTGACGAGTCCTTTTGAGATGAAATTGAAAAGACTAGCAGCAGCTTTTTAGATCATCTGTAGGTTGTAGATTCTGAGGGATTATAGCACGAATCAAGCTAACATTCATTCAATCTGAGTTACAGTCAACTGGATTCAGGCTGCTCATGTTTGGTTCTCTCGTCTGCATTTAGTGAAGAAGCTCATCTTTAGAAGTCCATTGAAGCAGAACAAACTTTAGAACTTGAGGATTGTCGATTGGAACCAAACTTTCTATTTGAAGTCTGGATAGAGTCAACTTTATGCATCAATAATTCATCTTTTCTGTTGTTCAGGCTCACTTTGAATATGACATTCGAGACAACATGAAGACCTTTATCAAACATTTGAGACCAAACTGAAATCTTTCAGTTCTGATCAAACATTTGTGGAAATCAAAAAGTCTTTAAAGTTTCTTTTCCTTTCTGTAAATGACTCCAATCCAAACAGACAAAGCTGAGCTATTTAAAGGTGTGATGAGAACAATGTTAAGCTGACAGAAATATGAGACTCTGTGGAAAACATATACTTTACATTCAAGCCAGTGTGTATCTGCCAGTGTGTCATGATTTAAACAAATGGACAACTCATATCTGAATCCTAGGAGTCTGCAGTGATTCTCCTCATTAGACTGGAGCTGCTGTCAGTCAGAGTCAGCAGTCAACATGTTTTCTTCTCCAACATCTCTGCTCTCAGAGACTCTCAGAAAACTCAACTGAAAAGATTTCATCACACGCATGATGCTCCAAGTGAGTCCGATCCAGTGACGTGCGGTGAGGTTAATGGCTGGTGAGGCACTGACGTCATCAGTCAGATTTACAAACATGTGAACCATACTGAGTAACTTATTCACCATTTGATTGACAACAGTTAACGTCTTTTGTTTAAAATATCATTTCAACATGTTTTTTTTCCATATACAAACTGCAGCATAGAAAAAAGCACAAACGTTATTATCGTCTTCACTTTACTTGTAAATAAAGTCCATACGCCGCTCCTTCTGAAGAAAATGACTTGCCGCTTGCTATCACTTCTTCTAGTATTTTTTAGCGTCATAATCTCAGGGCTCACCGGCGCCCCCTAACATGAGGCACGAGAACTGCTGGCCTCACCCAGTGGCTTTTTTGCCGGCGTTTAGCGCTCAGCACAAGAAACACGTCCCTCACATACAGTTATTTATAAAAACAAGCACTGTACATCATATACATCTGCTAAATTATGTAAACTCAGCTCATATAGTACAAGTGATTGAACCGACATACAGAGAGACAGCAGTACCGTCTGACTGCATAGGTATTGCGCAATCCAAGGTGAGGCTCAGCGGGCTGGTGCCTCATCGCACGTCACTTAGTATCTGAACGGCAAATGCGGAAATTCAGCGATTTTGAAAAGAAAAAACACCCAAAAATGGTACATTTAAATGGAAAATGACTGCAAAGCACAATTTACTGATTAAATATAATAATTTAATTTATTTGTTCTCTTTTCTTCCCATAATGACAGGTGAGGCACAGCCTCACCTGCCTCTCCTGACTGCACGTCACTGGTCTGATCAGAGAGATCCAGAACTGAACCAGACCTCAAGTCCTTCATCTGAAAACTGTTGATCATCTGAACTAGAATCCAGACACTTACTGTTCCACTCCTGAACGGATGTCTTTAAAGTCAGGATTTTTATCCTCTGAATCGTCACTCCTGAAGGACACCCAGCTGGATTCAGATCCAGAGTCAGAGTCATTTTCAAGTCTTTGTTGGGTCCTGATAGAAAAAACATTTGTTTTAATAAAAATTAATTTCTTCCATGATGGAGGTTAATCACCTTTTTTTCCATGTTGAGCAATTTAACTCAGATAATAAACAGATGGATCAAGAGTGAGACAATTTGTTAAAAAAGCCCCCTAGTGCCAACTGTATGAAACTAAATGCTTGGTTGGAGAGAGCCTCCAGTTCATCAATTATTGTCCATCTGTTGAATCCAAAACACATTTTTGACTAACACTTACTGTTCCACTCCTGAACTGCTGTCGATGAAGAAAAGAGGTAAATCCTTTGACATGTCACTCCTGAAGGACACATAGCTTGATTCAGATCCAGGTCCAGGTTGGTTCCTGTGAAGAATGAAGGTTGCTGGTGTGATTCCTGAGTTCTGACATGGAGAAGATCATGGACAGTTGGAGATGTTTATCTCACCTCTGAGCTTTGCTGTGGCTCTCATCTTCCCAACACAGAGTGCTTTTAGAGGGAGGGGCTCCCTCCTTTGGTTCCTCCCACTGATCCATGCTGCTCAATTCACTGGATCCACAGCAGCTCATACACACCTTCCTCCTTCACCTGCAGAGGAAACCCTCCTAATCATCAGCTCTGATCCTCCTTCACCAACAGATCAGCTGCTCCTCCACTGATTGGCTCTTCTCTTGTGTTTCCTCTCAGGTTCAGGTGAATGCAGTCAGACAGCAGTGGGAGGCAGAGGAAGCTGCCATCAGCTGCTGCACTTCTGCAGCTCCATGTCTCCACCAGGTGGAGACATGGAGCTGCAGCAGCAAATTTCCATTCAGTCACTTTGACAAAGAGACAACAAACTTCCTGTTTTTACACATCAGGAAACATGAAGCCGTCAAGATAAACATACAGAAATCAAAGAATGAGGAGAAAAAAAAAGAAAGAAAGACATAAATTCTTCCTCTGACTGAAATAACGAGCAGAGAGCTGCAGGCTGAGCCGCTATGGACTTTGATACAGCGATTTGTTGGAGAGAGCTCTGGAACACTGAAGCTGCTGAGAGCAGACCTGAGAAGAAACTCCAAACAGATCGAAGCAGTGATTTCCTGAAAAAATCTGAGATTTTATTTATTTATTATTTTGGTCATGTCGCCATAGCTTCTGTTTTGTAAGCAGACACTCTGTATACTGCTACAATCTCAGGCGTTTCATTCATTTTCTATTCCGTTTGGTCCCTTTTGGGGTCACGGGGCTGGCAGAGCCTATCACAGCCACTTGTGGGCGAAGGCAGGGGACACCCTGGACAGTTTGCCAGTGTGTCACAGGGTAGAATGTCCACAACCACAATCATAATCACAGACCCATTCACTCTCACACCCACATGGACAATTTAGAGTGACCAGTTAACCTATGAAGCATGTTTTTGGATGGTGGGAGGAAGCTGGAGTCTCTGGAGAAAGCCTGGAGAACATGCAAACTCCACACAGAGGTCCCCCATTGATGTTCTGTTTCAGGCCCCCCAGCTGGGACTTGAACTGGGGGCCTCCTTGCTGTGAGGCAAGAGCGCTAACTACTGCGCCACCATGCAGCCCTTCATCGGTTCATTTAAAAACTAAAAGTTGTTGTTCACAGCTTCGTTCCATTATAAGTTAGAAGTTCAGAAATTAAGGAGATCTCAGCACTGAGATGATTGGAAACGTGCAGCAGTTTAAGCACTGATGACCTTTGAGTTCAAACCTTCATGAGCAGAGAGATTACTCAAACCACTGAAGATCTTCCACAGCCTCTCACAGACCTCATTTGACTCCCACCGATGTTTTCTATCATTTGTATTACATTTGGATCTGAGCTGGAGAAAGAAAGGGGGAAGCAGAGTGATCACTCCATTTGAGAGAATCACTGTTGGTCGGATGATGTCACAGAGAATCAGCCAATGAGCTGCTCTCTGTGTGAGGGACACCAACCCTCTTTGGAGGACTAAGATCCAGCAGGGTGTTCCTGTCAGACACCAGCTGCTGTCTGTCCATCATCCCCTCATCACATCTGTCACTCACACACACTTCTGTTCATCTTCACTCTATTCAATCCCCCCCCCCCACACACACACACTCTTAAACACCCCACACACTCCTCAGGTCCCTTCATTTCTCTTTCAGGTGACCTTAAGCTGATGGTTTTTGGAAGAACTCTTTTCTTTCTGAACAGAAGAAGTTCAAGACAAACTTCAGTCTGAGCTCTCCCTCCGCTGCTCTTCTTCCTCACAAATGAAAGCCTTCATCATTAGTGGAGAAGATAACGGAAAACGCAAAGACTCACCGTGAAGAAGAAGAAAGTCGGAGCCACCGTCTCCTCCTGGAGCCACAGTCTGCTCTGACATGGAGAAAAACACTCAATTTCCCCATTTTCTGATTCAGGAACACCTGAACAGAGCTCCGCCCCCTATTCGTGTGCTTGGCTTAGTCTCCTCCCTGAAAGTATGTGTGTGTGTCGTGTGTGTTGTGTTGTGTCCATGTTCTAGTCCATCTACGGCATCCACCTTGGTGCATTTGGCAGTTATACTGAACTGCTATACATAAACATTCTTCCTTGGTCCATATATATATATATATATATATATATATATATATATATATATATATATATATATATATATATAATAAAGTAGTGGTTTGAAATTGATTCAAAGTTCACAGGTCCTGCAAAAGTGTGTGTGAGAGTGGACAAAAAAAGTAAAAAAACACTAAATGACTTTTGTTTCAGTTTTTGTTAACTCAGTCAATGGAAATTGCCTGGGTTTAACCCTTGTACTATCCTAGGCACTTTAACCTTGGGAGTGGGGTCATCTGGACCCCACAAGACAGTGCTCCGAACCTTTTTTCTTCAATGATTTGTGATCTTCACTGGTGTCCATGGATTACATGAAATCTTTCCACCTTTGTCCACTTTTATCATGGTGGGGAGAACACATCAAAGTAAGGGTGGGGTCACCTGGACCCCATAAGATAGCACAAGGATTAAAAGGAGCCCACACCATTTCCCTTCCACTTCTGTGTTGAACAGTCTGTAATAATCCATATTTTTTATAACATGTTTGGTGTGGAGCAGATCATGTAACCTCACAGTTCTGCTTTTGCCTATTGAATCATTTGTCGGCTTTTATGCAGAAGTAACCCGAGCTGTTCCTTTGTTTTTAGAAACAGTTGCAACACTCACCGGAATGCAGGTGTCAGCTCACCTTTGCACACATAGTATGCGTGACAGAATGAAAAGCTCCATGTGTGTGTGTTTATATGTATAGTAAAGTGTGTGGGAACAGTAGTTTTTTTGTGTACATGTTGACATGTTTGTATCTGACGATACTTGGAGCCGACAGGTAGGTTTGTAACTTTTGAGCCTGTGGCCTGGCTCTGCCCCTTTTGACAAACATTTACATCTGACAGTATTAGTTGCTCTCTTTTGTACACGTATCTCCCATCTCTAATGTCCCACTCTCTTCTTCTTTTCTGTCCGGTCCAACAACAAAAAAAGGTAATACAAACATGATCAACATAAACAGTTTAGGCGCACATAAAAAAGGGGTTTGTACAAATATACACCTCACGTGTCAGAAGATTCATAACCCCTGTTGTGACAGTAGAGCCTTCAGCTCTGATCTTTTAGTGCAGTTATTGGACAGGAAAAGTTCGAAGAAAAAAAACAGCAATGGTAAACAACAAGTTTCTCTGTGATTCAACTCCTTATACGCAGCACAGGACAGCTGAGCTAAAGGAAACAGAGGAGTCCTCTTTGGGACTTGACAGTCTACAGGGGGGTATTCCAGAAAGCAGGTTATGCTAGCTCCCACGATAAGTTTGAGGCTAAGGAAGTTGATAACCTCAGCTTTCGGTTCCAGAAATGGAAGTATGTTTCAGGGTATGTCAATTTGCCATGGCAACTCATGCTCTGAACATAACCTGGTCTGGAGCAGGTTTAGTTGAAGGTTAGTTTGTTTACAGAGAGGTGAAGCAGCATGGTGTGTCCATTTGAAGATGATTTAGTGGATGAAGAAGCTCAGATAATACTTTTTCCACCGTGAGAGGGTGATAAGACCACATATGGATGTTGGAAAGATAAACTTTTTTACTTTGATCTAACTTAATTATTTGCTTCAGTTAAGATAATTAAAAATCTTTTTTTGTTAAGTCAGTTTAAAAATAACACGTAGTTATCAGACAGTTATTTTACTTTCATTTAAATTAATTCAATTAAGTAGGTGTAACTTTGGTACGGCTGTTAGAGCGGCACCGCAAGGGATTGTGGGATACCATTCCCTTTGCCTGTCTGGACAGATTTGGGTTTAAGTGTGGGTTTTTGACCAAATGTGTTTAGTTGTTTAGCTGTTTTACTGTGTTTTGCCGAGTTATTTTGTCCTACTATGCTTACGTCTCTGCACCATGAGTGAAAGTGAAGGAGAAGATGATGAGTTTATTTAGCACCCCTACCACTTATTGCTTCAATGACAATGAATTTATGCACACTGTGTATTTTCTCCCCGTCTTTTTATTGTTATAAAAATGAGCATATCTGCCGGCTCATACTTAGACATATGAGAGATCAAGAAATATAATTAATTAATATGGATAAAATATTAATTGAATTGGAGTAATATGACATTTAGTTAGATAAATACATAAATTTGAGTTGTATAAACAATTATTGAGTTTTATAGACATAAGAAATTAGGTTGAATAAATTTAACTAAATCATTTGTTACCAATAGAAGGAATTCATTTAAGTTGGCAAAATTGGATAAGTTATATATATATGTGTCACAAGGAAAATGGAAATAAGATCAGAAACTCGTGCGTTTACTTTGTCTGTTCTTCTACTACAAGCAGAAACTCTTTCTTTTGATGATGCAGCCGTGTTACTTTTTTGATGGACGTATAATCTTCATACGCCGTCATTAAACTCTCAGACTCCATCTCACCGAACCATAGCGCTTTCCTATTTTCATCACGTGTTTCCATGGTGACTCCAGTAATCGGCGATCCATTGAGAATGTCTTTATGTACCTGCTGTTCACGTGCATTAACCCAGGGTTACCAAGTCGAGCATAATTACGCCAACTCATATCCGGTCTTTTGGAACCGACATACCCAGAGTAAGCAAGTTCAGGCAGATTTCAGCCAGAGTTCAGGCTTAAAGTCAGGCTAGTTTAAACATGCTTTCTGGAATACCCCCCAGGTCAGGTTCTTTCCTCCATGCATTCATGAAAAGGTAAAGATAAAGAGCGTTAAAAAAATCATTTAATGTCAGTGTTTGGTTGAGTTCTTCAGCATTGAAACGTTCCTCTTCTTAAATTCTAGAGTAGAAAAAACTGCTCCATCTGACCTTTGACCTCCATAAACATCAACTCTGAAAAAGAGGTGAAACTACCCGAAAACCTCACCAACTCTAACTTTGATTGTTGCTGTTAAATGTTGAACACATAAAGACAAAAACAGAAGGTCAGAAGCAGCCTTGGATTATGCTCCTCCCACTCACTAACAAACCACCAATCAGGAACCCACTCACCTTGGCTCCTCTGCATCCTTTTCCGGCGGGACCTCGCGACATTATGGTGTCAGAAGTGGGATCGCAGAGGAGGCCACAAAAAGGTGAGGAAGCAGAGGCGGGGAAGAAGATCCACAGGCACACCTCCGTCGAGGAGTACTTCATCCTCTAAGGAAGAGGGGGTGGATCCGGGTGGCCTCGTCAGAGCATCAGGTCTGGTCAGGGGCCCGGAAAGAGACACTTTGGCATCTGGTTCGGCGTCCATGAGCGGCGGACATCAAGGGTGGCGGACTGCTGGAGCGCGGAGATGGCCGGAGGTGGGATGGGCACACCGCCCGGTTCCACTGCCGCCTAGGCGTTGGAGGCCCCACGTCTATCGGGTCCTCAGCGGAGCCCCCCGGGTCAAACGTAACATCTTGCCAGAGACGTTTTGTCAGCGGTTCCGTTCTGCTGAGGCGCCATCCCGGGCTGGAGCAGCGGAGGCGTGTTGCCGTTTGAAGGGCCTTTGCCGGGGCTGGGACCACACCGAGCGGCGCACCGAGGTGCAGAGCGGGAGGGGTCGCCGTCATGGAGCAGCCGCAGCAAGTGCATCCAGCCGACGCAAGGACGTGGGTGGAGGAGCACGAGCCAGAAGAAGGCCCCGCTGATGCCTGGTGGTTGGACTGCAGGGCCTCTACACTGGAGGGCGTCTCCAGAACTGTTGGGTGGAGATCGGCGTGGGGCTTGCGCGGTGGCGGACTGCTGAGCTGGATTGCTACACATCATCGATCCCTCAGAGGAGGGGGATGATGTGACGGTGTGGCACCGTCAGATGGTGAGGGGGCCCACACTGTTTTTATTTTGTGTATTTGTGTATATTTTATGTATAAAATATCTACCTGTGGTGCCACCTGGAAGATGATGGAGAGCCACGCCCAATCGGAGGGGCTCATCATTTAAAAGGGTGCATCACAGGTAGTGAGGAATGAGTGAGACGGGGGTGTCTATGTTGATATGGCCCTGCGTGGAGCTAGTGGAGAGCTCACCATTCTTGAATAAAGAAATAACCCACTCACCTTGGCTCCTATGCATCCTTTTCCGGCGGGACCCCGTCACAGCCCTCAAAACAACTTTATGCCACAGCTTTCATTAGTATCAGTAGTCAAGTTGTTCAGGTTAAAATTATTTCTCTAAAAATTTTATATTTTTATTATCATTAAAGGAAACAAAAAATAGATCAACTCATAAATCACTTCACTAACATTGTCTCTAAATGAATTGAACATTTTTGGCTGACTAACTGGACCATTTGATACAATAAAAAAAATCTAATTAATATGTCATAAAATCAAATTGCATTAAATGTTACACATTTGGTGACAAGGTATATAAAACACATTAACCTACAAAACAAGAAGAAATTAAACAATTTGTGCTTTTTAAAATCAAAATGAGGAACTCAGGAGTAATGACTAGAATGAGCAGGTTTCGCACACAGCTTTGTGAAGCGGGGTTTGAAGTTCAGTACTGCAAGTCTTAGCCCCCGCTCAATGTTTAGCTGGGACCTGTACTTGGTCCTCAGTTCAACAACAGCAGAGAAAGCGGTCTCACAAAGGTAAGAATCTGCAAAAGACAGAAGATCACCAATAGCCCTCTGTTCTAAGAGCAAATACTTCCTCTACACTTGGCCAGATTTCACTGGGTGTCTGCGATGTGAACCTCAGTCTCAATAGGAATCAGACGTAATGTCAACGAACCATTGAAATGATCTCTCACCCAGTCAGACTGGGAACCATTTTCTGGAAAGTCCTTTTTGAAGAATTCCATCACTGAGGTGACGTGCTGCTTCATACATGGAATCGCTGAGGTGCTATCATAGTCAGCAGTGTTGACAAATTCATGCAGGTTCTCGAATGAATTTCCTTCATCTAGTCGCCTTTCCCACATTGCAAGCTTTCGAATTAAAGATCTGATCTAGTCTGCGACTTGAGGGATGTGTTTATCTTTCCTATGAATTTGTGGGTATAGTTTATTTAGTTTTCCAAATATGTCACTTATGAAAGCCAGTTTCACCATGAAGTTCTCATCACAAACTCTTTCTATGACTTCATACTCGTGCTCTTGCTCTGATAAATCCCAGCCAGCAAGGCCAAGTGGGCCCCATATGCTTTAAATGTGGGCAGACAATGTGGGCCCCTAATGGGTTTGTCCACAGTTTCCATGGTGGCCCAACTTGTGATTAAAGAAATGTGCCTGGGTGGCCACTGATCGATGTCAAACAAAATCGTCTGGCTGCCACATAATTTTAACTTTTTCTTAAAACCTTTGCAGTCACTGTGCAGTGTGTAAAAATATCACTGCTGCCCCATGATTACAGAAACAATCAGTCACCTATTTTGGAACTGTAATACTTCTAAAAAAAATTGGAAATATTGTGCACGTTTTATAAATTACAAATTAGATTCACAATATCAGATGAAGTTTAAACATATCATATTTGGCTTTCACGAAAAAAATATAAGATCAAACGTAAAATTGGAAATTAATCTAATTATGATATTTGGTCAATTTCATATTCACAAATCAAAGTTTTCCTTATCACAACTTTTTTTTCCTGTAATAATTAAATAATTAGAATCTTATTTACATACTGTCTCTAATAGCTTAAACAAAAAGGCCATACATATTGATGAAAACTGTCTGTCTTTGAATATTTTCAATGCATAGCAATCTGTTTTTGTAACTTTTTTTTGTAATACATGTACCATTCCCTGACATTCTCGTTGTTATGACTATTGTTCCTGTCATACATATTTGTTCTATTAGTTTTGAACAATAAAGTTTAAAAAAGCAGCTGGATCCCCCCCCCCCCCCCCCCTTGAGGTTTTTCTTTAGCATATCCTGACTTAAAAAGTTTTTTTATATAAATATTGACATCATTTTGAACAACATTGAGGACAGGTTAAGCATTTTATACATTAAAAAAAGTAAATAAAAAAAAAAGTTTCTGCACGTGACCCGGAAGTAACAAAGACGCTAGCAGGCTAGCTTGTGTTGAGAGGACGGTGGTGTTTTGTTGGGACGTTTGTGAGGTTTTTGGACAGAAAGGACGATACGTGGTTCGTGTGGGAACTCTCAGAATTTTCCAAAGTGTCGTAAATGAGTGAAGAAGTGTTGAACGGAAAGACAACGTGGATTGCTGTGATTTTGAGACTAGCAGATGATCGATCGGAGCTGCAGTGAAGAGGACGGCGGAGTTTGTGGGAGTTGGAGCTAAAGATCGGAGCAGGAACCATGTCTTCCCTTCAGTCTCTGAGAGAGTTGATCAGCGAGCGACTAGCTGCTGCTGCTGAAGAAATCTGCAGACTCTGTGAAGGAACCATCGTCCAGTACGAGCAGGAGCTCTGTCGTCAGCGCCGACTGCTGGATGTCGCCTGGAAACCACAGCTGCAGGTCGCTATAGGTATACTATAGTTGTTCGCTTAACAGAGTGGAGAAAAGCCCTTCATCTTCCAGAACATTTAGATGATCCAGGTTCTGGAGGACTGATGACTGATTCTGTTTGAGGATTCTGGTGTCACACCGTTAGACTTCATGTAGTTCTTATACTAGTCAAGGGTTACACAGAGAACTGTGATCTGTCAGATTTTGTGACGACAGATGGCGCTGTTACGTTTTAATAATTGTTTTGCCAACTGTAAGCTATGGACGCACATCTGAAAATTTCAAAGTAAAAGTCTATACCAGAAATGCATTTTCATTTTCAAAATGAAGCTGCATTTGTTTACTCAAAAATAAAAATAAAACAAGCCTCCAAACACCCCTCATTCTGTCACTTAATTGAAATGATAAAGAAAATGGTATTTGACATTTCATTTTCAACATATTCAATGTGCAGCAAAATTCAATTAGAAATGTCTAATTTGAGAAGTGAAATGGAGCGACAGAAACACTTTTTTTATTTTCGCAATGAAACTGCATAAAGTGACTCAAAATTAAAATCAAAAATCAAGCCTCCAAATGGCTTTTTCATTTTGCAGTACTTAAACACCGCTTATTCGGTGACGTAATTAAAGCGATAATGCAAAGAGGGGATTACATTTTTGTTTTTTTTACATCGTCGCATAATTCAATTCTAGTCAGCATTTCCAATGGGAAGACAGGGCGACGACATCAGTGCTCACGCTCTTTCTTCTGCCATTGCTTTTTCTATTTGGTGCTGAAAAAAGAGGGAAATCTGTGCTAGAACTGCTGAGGGAGGCTGCAGCTGTCCTCAAACAGCAATTCCAGCGGGAAGCAGCAGGAGACCATCTTCTAAATGTGCTTTTATTATTGTTATGATTATTTTTAAGGGTCTGTTTGAAGAAAAAAGTTAGGATTAGGCTAATATGTGCCAAAAACAACATTTAGCTTTGGACTGCGTGGTGCAGCATTTCTGCATTCAACAGCTGCCTCTGCCCGCTCAAACACCGTCCGAAAGCCGCACCTCTGCTCGGAGACAAAGTTCTACCGGAAGACACGGTTCTCCTGAATCTGGCAGCTCGCTCACGCAGAGCAGCCGGACGGACTGGGGTCCAAATCCTCCTCCGGAGCGCACAACCTAAACAAAGAACCCTCCCCTGCCCGCCAACGTGAAGCTACAAGTCCGGCTGCACTATTCAGAAACATGCTTTGCTTGCATGGAGCAGCCGGCCGGTCCTGTTAGCACTCCAAAGCCTCATCTGGAGCGCCACACCGAGTGAGCACTGACGTCATCGCCCCGCCTGTGAAAATGAGAATCAAATCCCCTCTTTGCATTATTGCTTTAATTATGTCACAGAATGAGTGATTGATTTTTCATTTTATTTTTGAGTCAACAGACGCAGCTTTATTGTGAAAATGAAAAATAATTTTGGGTATTGACTTCTATTTTTGAATAATGAGACAGATATGCTTCAATAGTTAGCCAGAAGAAGAACGTAGCCACTGAGTTATTTCGCTGAGGAGACATCACGTGATTCCTCATGGGAGGTGAGCACTGCCATCTTGGTGATGTCCAGTCACTGCTGCAGTGCATGCATGTGAACACATTTTTTGCATAATACCAGTTCATTGTGCGGGTTTCAACAGCCAAAATAAGAGAAATGAGTCCATGAAGGAGGAAAGCATAACATTTTGCAGGTAATTTAATTTCAGGTAATTGAATCGAATTGAGTGGATTGAAGGAATCAAAACGATTGTGAATCGAATCAAATCGATTCTGGAATCAGGTTTGCCGGAAGATCCATAAACCCGTATTGTAATAGTAAAATCTGTCCATCTGACCTTCAGGTCCAACCAGCTTGCTCAGCTGTTAGATAGGACTATTAAAAACAAAAAAGAAATATTTCAGTAAATAATTTAAGGAGTCCCAAAAGGATACTAAAACCACATTGAAAATTATTAATCAGTTAATGCAAAGAGAGTTACCTGTTTGTTTGTTTGTTTGTTTGTTTGTTTTGGGGGGGGGGGGTATTTTTTGGTCTAAAAAATATAGGAAAAACGAAAAAGGATATTTGTTTTTTAGATTTTTATTTTTATTTGAAATGGTTTATTTCAAGCTATTAAATAGAAATAATACACAAAAACAATACAATCATCAGTTATACATTCATACAATAACTAATCATACTTAGGATAACTAGACATATTAATAGAAATTGCTTGAAAGGGAGTGGAAGGAAGCAAACTTATATAATCCCACCCCTGTTCTACTGTAACCATTAAGGTCCATATCCTTTTTCAGCTGATATCAGCGACGAGGTCAAGTTGTCTGCAGGTCAGAACTTTGCTGAGAATCAGGGTCCTTCAGACTTTTGGGGAAAGTGATTAATCGCCATGTTTCTTGAAATTATTTGGCTCTTTGATTTATTACTGCATGTTATTTCAGACGACCGTGATCAAACACTTCTCAAAGTCCTTCATGGTGTTCACAACCTGAACCTTGGACCGGTCCTCTGGACCGAGTGGTTTGACATAAATCCTGCAGCCTTTAACCCAAGTGTTCTCAATCTGCTTACGCTTCCTGAGAAGCCGTGCATGTTTTGAGATTTCAGCATTCCTTCTGGTCAGATGGTCGTTCAGATAAGCAGCCGAACCTTTCAGGTGTTTCCTTTGATTCATCAGAGCTAGCTTGTGTTTTTGATTCACAAACCTGATGAGGATCACTGGTTTATCCGTCTCCTTTCTCCTGGGGAGCGGGTGGCACGTCTCGATGGTATTGAGATCCAGGGAAATCCCTTTAGACGTGAGAAATGATTCCACTTGATATTCCAAAGACTCTCCACCGCTCTCCGTTTCAGGACTGCTAGCAATGCTAGCGCTATTAGCATTAGCAATGCTAACTCCAGCTGCATTTAGCTTTGCCCGAGGTTTGATCGGTACTCCAGTGAGAATGACATTATTCATCCTTACTTGTTGTTCCACATCGTCCAGTCTTTTCTCCAGAATGTCAACCCGGTTTTCTCGTTGCTCGTTTTGAGCTCGGAATCTTCAGAAGTCCTCTATTAGGTCCAAAAGCGGAGTTAGCTTAGCATTCACTTGTTCCATAAAGGCATACAACACAGCTTGGATGTCATCAAGAGTCTTTTTAAGGTCTTCGTAGTCCTGGTTTTTCTTAGGGGCCACGGTCAGCTCTTTTTTTTTTTTGAGAAAATCAACTTTTTAAGTCATTTGAAGATAGTTGTATAGCTGCAGTGAGCAACACGCGTCTGTGCTGTAACCCGGAACCGGAAACACCTCAGATTTGATGAATCAATAATGTATTATCTTATTATTGTTTGTATTAGTTTTCCTGAATAGATTTTTTTTGTTCTTTTACACAAAGTTTCATTTACTGCAGCCTAATTTGGCTCTGGAATTGAATGGAATGGAATTTAATGGCAGATGTTTTCAGGCGGGTGGAAACGCTGCCCTTGAAATCACACTAAGTTTCTCTCTTGTTTATGTCCTTACAGACCTTCCCCAACATTATCTGAATAAACTGGAGAGAAACTCCTGGAGTGTGGAGCAGGAAGAACCAGAACCATCTCAAGTAAAAGAACAGGAAGAACCAGAACCATCTCAAGTTAAACAACAGGAAGAACTAGAACCATCTCAATTTAAAGAACAGGAAGAACCAGAACCTCCACAGATTAAAGAGGAACAAGAAGGGCTCTGCATCAGTGAGAATGAAGATCAGCTTGATCTGAAGCAGGAGACTGATACCTTGATGGAGATTCCTACTCATGAGGAAGATGAGAACAGTGAAGCAGATCTAAACAATCAGCAGAACTTTAATGTATCTGATAGTCAGGATGAAAAAGGAAGTCAGCATGAACAATCAACATCTACAAAAGAAGAAGAGACAGATCCACAGAACAGAGATCAGAGAAGGAGAAAAGACAAAATTTATGTCCAAAGTGTGGACAGCTCTCACATGTTAGAAAGTCATTTTGATATCAACTCAGAGAAGAAGAAAAAAAAACATGTCTGTGGGAAAACATCTAAGAAAGAATTTCTAGGTTTGAGGTGTCACATGAGGATTTACACCGGAGAGAAGTCTTTTTCCTGTAAAGAATGCCATAAAAGTTTCAGCAAAAATTCTAATCTCGTACGTCACATTTTAACTCACACGGGAGAAAAGCCCTTTTCCTGTAAAAACTGCAGCAGAACTTTTAGGCATAGTTCTGTTCTCACACGTCACATGTTAACCCACACAGGAGAAAAGCCTTTTTCCTGCAAAGAATGCCACAGAAGTTTCAGTCGTAGTTATAATCTCACATCTCACATGCTAACTCACATGGGGGGAAAGTCTTATTCCTGTAAAGACCTGAGCAAATCATTCAAGCAAATGTCTTATCTCAAACGTCACATGCTAACTCACACCGGAGAGAGGCCCTATTCCTGTAAAGAATGCCATAAAAGTTTCAGGAAAAATTTTAATCTCGCTCATCACATGCTAACCCACACGGGAGAAAAGTCCTTTTCCTGTAAAAAATGCCATAAAAGTTTCAGGAAAAATTCTAATCTCGCTCGACACATTTCAACTCACACAGGAGAAAAGCTCTTTTCCTGTAAAGAATGCCATAAAAGTTTCAGTCGTAGTTATAGTCTCACATCTCACATGCTAACTCACACGGGAGAAAAGTTTTATGCCTGTAAAGACTGCAGCAAAGAGTTCAAGCAAATGTCTTATCTCAAACGTCACATGCTAACTCACACCGGAGAAAAGTCCTTTTCCTGCAAAGAATGCCATAAAGGTTTCAGCAAAAATTCGAATCTCGCTCGTCACATATTAACTCACACGGGAGAAAAGCCTTTTTTCTGTAAAGCCTGCAGCAGAACTTTTAGGCATAGTTCTGTTCTCAGACGTCACATGTTAACTCATAAGAGAGAAAAGCCTTTTTCCTGTGCAGAATGCAGCAAAAGTTTTAGTCGAAGTTATGTACTCAAAAATCACATGCTAGCTCACACAAAGCAGAAAATGGTTTCTTGTTCTAGTGCTTCAAAAAATAGTCCTGCCCTGGAGTATGAATAACTGCAGGTATCACTGTAAGTGAAAAGTCCTGCAATGAGAAATGATTGTTGTTTCTTTCAAATGTAAATAAAAGTTAATTTGTCCAAAAATGAAGTAGTTTAGTTCATTTGAGTATGTTTTTTTGTTTTAAATGTTTGATGCAGTATTCTTTCTATTTGGAGTTAGCATCTTCTCTCCTGGTATGCATGGGTTTCTTTACCTGAAGTCCGACTCCAATCATCTTTGGATCTATTGTAAAATAGTTCCCAGTGATCTTTGAGTCCTTGTGCTATCTTAGATGACCCCAGCCTTACATTGACATGTTCTCCCTATCATGATAAAGGTGGAAAGATTTCATGTAATCCATGGACACCAGTGAAGATCACAACTCATTAAAGAAAAAAGGTTCAGCGCACTGTCTAGTGGGTCTAGATGACCCAACTCCCAATGTTAAAGTGCCTAGGATAGCACAAGGGTTAATGCTGTTGTTTTTAGTCAAAATCCAAAAACCTTGGTTTTCTAGGATATAGTTTCTACAGGATGAGATCTAACCAAATGTAATTAGACCCACTTGTTCTTCCATCACAAAGAAACAAATCTGCATTTGACACTGTGACTCGGCTTGGTCGGCACTGTACAAGCGGGAGAGGATCATCTGCAGCGTGGTGGGAGGGGGAGGGCGACCGGTGCCTCAAACAGATGAAGAAGGGGAGGATGAGTGGTACAGATTGGAGTTTTTTATTAAACGATCAATAAGCAAATGATTCATCTTCTAAACCCGTTTTGTCCCTTTCGCGGTCAGAGGGCAGCCGGAGCCTATCCCAGCAACTCGTGGGCGAAGGCAGGGGACATCTTGGACAGGTCGCCAGTCTGGCACAGGGCCACAAATCAAACACTCATGCACACCCACATTCACACATATCCTTTTTGCTATCTTGTGGGGTCAAAATGACCCCACCCTTACATTGACATGTTCTCCCTACCATGACAAAGGTGGATAAAGGTAAAGAGGATTTCATGTAATCCATGGACACCAGTGAAGATCACAAATCATTGAAGAAAAAAGGTTAAGTGCACCCTCTTATGGGGTCCAGATGGCCCCACTCCCAATGATAAAGTGCCTTGGATAGCACAAGGGTTAAGGACATGTTTGAGTAATCAATTTGCCTTTGATCAGGAGGAAATCAAAAGTAAGTGTTGATTGTTTAAGATGCCTTCAAAAAAAATATAACAGACGAACAAAGAAAATGAAAGACGTGATGGAAAGGGCAAACAAAATTGTAACATGTTTGCTCTGAAGATCTGGACTTATTCTTTGAGAGTTTAAACAGGAGAGAAACGTGTATAAAGTGAGTAACAAGAAGTTTGAAAGCATTTCAGTCAGACAACTCTTGCAGAAGAACATTTATTTCACAACATCTTTAGGATGACATTCACAATTTGATTCACAACTTCGTTTTGGCATAAGGCTCCGTTCAATTCCTTGAGACAATTATTTTTCCATACACTTTCGGGTAACAACCCCCGTAACGGAGCCCACAGGTGGAAGCCGGGGAGGAGGGAGGGGCAAAGAATGAGCGCTGAAGGTAAGAGAGAATGAACAATTGTACACCTGACTTAAATAGGACGCTAAGCAGGTGGGTTAATTAACAGACCCGCCCTAGGGGAGTAAACTGCAATTCTGCCGAGTGTCTGCCCGAAATGCGACGAGTCGCTTATTTCAGTCAGACAACTCTTGCAGAAGAACATTTATTTCACAACATCTTTAGGATGACATTCACAATTTGATTCACAACTTCGTTTTGGCATAAGGCTCCGTTCAATTCCTTGAGACAATTATTTTTCCATACACTTTCGGGTAACAACCCCCAACACCAAGATCATCCAGAAGAAGAAGAAAATGTAAATGTATAATGTATAATCAGTGTGTAAATAAGATGAGGTGTGTTTTCGGCAGCATTCCATTTTCACTTCATTTCATTTCATTTCATTTCATTTTCCAGTATGACTGCTATGTGTTTACCCGGCACCATTGACCGTTTGGCCGCTCCCTTCGAGAACCACTCTACGAAGGGAACATGCTATCTAGTGTATCTGCTATGTGTTTACCCGGCACCATTAACCGTTTGGCCGCTCCCTTCGAGAACCACTCTACGAAGGGAACATACTATCTAGTGTATCTGCTATGTGTTTACCCGGCACCATTGACCGTTTGGCCGCTCCCTTCGAGAACCACTCTACGAAGGGAACATGCTATCTAGTGTATCTGCTATGTGTTTACCCGGCACCATTGACCGTTTGGCCGCTCCCTTCGAGAACCACTCTACGAAGGGAACATGCTATCTAGTGTATCTGCTATGTGTTTACCCGGCACCATTGACCGTTTGGCCGCTCCCTTCGAGAACCACTCTACGAAGGGAACATTCTATCTAGTGTATCTGCTATGTGTTTACCCGGCACCATTGACCGTTTGGCCGCTCCCTTCGAGAACCACTCTACGAAGGGAACATGCTATCTAGTGTATCTGCTATGTGTTTACCCGGCACCATTGACCGTTTGGCCGCTCCCTTCGAGAACCACTCTACGAAGGGAACATGCTATCTAGTGTATCTGCTATGTGTTTACCCGGCACCATTGACCGTTGGGCCGCTCCCGTTCACCAGGGGAGCATACTATCTGAAGAGAGAGAGAGAAAAAGAAGACTGGAGGGGAGCCAACAAGATTACACAACCTGATTCAATTTAAACACCATGCATTTTATACTCATCATTCGCGGCTTCTACTTGAGGGAGGACTTCTCTTAAGATAATTATTTTCCTTACGCTTTAGGGTAACAAAAACCCCCAACGCCAAGATCATCCAGAAGAGAAAATGTGAATGTATAATCAGTGTGTAAATAAGATGAGGTGTGTTTTCGGCTGCATTCCATTTTCACTTCACTTCATTTCATTTTCCAGTATGACTGCTATGTGTTTACCCGGTACCATTGACCGTTGGGCCGCTTCCTTCGAGAACCACTCTACGAAGGGAACATGCTATCTAGTGTATCTGCTATGTGTTTACCCGGCACCATTGACCGTTTGGCCGATCCCTTCGAGAACCACTCTACGAAGGGAACATGCTATCTAGTGTATCTGCTATGTGTTTACCCGGCACCATTGACCGTTTGGGTCGCTCCCTTCGAGAACCACTCTACGAAGGGAACATGCTATCTAGTGTATCTGCTATGTGTTTACCCGGCACCATTGACCGTTTGGCCGCTCCCGTTCGAGAACCACTCTACGAAGGGAACATGCTATCTAGTGTACCTGCTATGTGTTTACCCGGCACCATTGACCGTTTGGCCGCTCCCTTCGAGAACCACTCTACGAAGGGAACATGCTATCTAGTGTATCTGCTATGTGTTTACCCCGGCACCATTGACCGTTGGGCCGCTCCCGTTCGAGAACCACTCTACGAAGGGAACATGCTATCTAGTGTATCTGCTATGTGTTTACCCCGGCACCATTGACCGTTGGGCCGCTCCCATTCACCAGGGGAGCATACTACCTCAAAGAGAGAGGGAAAGAAATGAAATGGGAGCCGACATAAGAAGTACTCCTACCTGATCTTAGAACGTAAAGCCCACGTCCGCAAAACGCTGGCGGAACTATAATTCTAGCCGCCATGGACGACCCTAGGATGACACAAACTTACATCCAATACAATGCTCCCGATGACATCCTATGCCATGAATGAAATAACCCCATATTTGAAGCTTCCATCACATACTATGACGGGGTTAACGGCCATAAACATTTCATCTGGCATAATATTCACACAAGCTTAGTAAAATCCATTATTCTAAGCTGCCATCACACTATGACGGGCTCGACGCCATTATATACACATCATGCATGCTACTAACGCAGGCTTAATAACTGCCATTATTACGAACTCCAACGACAATACCACAACGAGCTTAACGGCCACAAAGTTTTCTCCCATTTGGCATACCAATTAAAATGATTGAATTGATACAACTTAGAGCAACCTAAATTTTGAGGCTTCCACCTGACAAATAATTTTCTTTCAACATTTATAATCCAAGAATTTCACACTCATTCTGCAGCTGACATAGATTGATTCAAGCCAGAAGTGTCCTTGGAACGCAGAGGAGGTCCACCACCCCTTCACTTTCAGTGCAGCAATAGGTACGTTGAGCAGTCATCGTTGCAGCACCAGATCAGGGAATGCATGGGTGACATCATTTCCTGGAAACGGAGAAGCTGATCGGGGCGTGAGGGTTCGCAGGCTCAGGATGCGATGCATAGATAAAAAACAAAGCAGTATTAGTCTTGACAAGAATATATAAATAACCCAGAAACTGATCAGTTTCAAAATGATTGAGATAAATTAAATAACAGTGCTTTTAAAAACAAATCTGAGAAAGTGAAATTTAGTAGATAGTTAAGGTAAAGACCCATTGTGGATTTATCGCACCCAAGAAACCACCATAATTACAAATTCCAACAGTGAAATAATAGTGAAATATATGACCTGCACGGAATCTTAACACCAATTTTTTGTTTTATATATTCCAATGATAAAAGTAACCTTTGACAGTTTCAGAGGGACGCACCTTCAGGAGGCCATCGAGGAGTAGGAGTAGTAGATGGGAAGAGTAGCCAAGGAGATTTGTAGATGAGGAAGGTCAACATCCCACGTAGCAGAGGATTACAGCTCGGCTGGATTTGATGCCTTGTATATGATATTAATGGTTCTCAAATTTTTTATTTAGCCAAGGGCGACTGGATACTGCAAAAGAGAACTTGAGAGCCATGAGGGATCATGGTTTTGATATTATTTTTGCTAGACTGAACCTTAAGCATTCAGAGGCGGAGTATAACAAGCCTCCAAATGGGGATGCATCTAGCAGAGTGCCATCTGCTTAGAAAAGTCAGACCGAAGACTGACTTGTGGACACAAGATTTAACTCTTGAACTAAGCTTGAGAGCGCAAGTGATATATTTCCTATGGTCAGGGTAGAAGTTGCTC
This sequence comes from Oryzias latipes, assembly GCF_053564925.1. Lineage (NCBI taxonomy): Eukaryota > Metazoa > Chordata > Actinopteri > Beloniformes > Adrianichthyidae > Oryzias > Oryzias latipes. The sequence goes on from NC_136238.1 coordinate 20,421,980, forward strand.
AAAGTGTTAATTAACCAAGTCAACCGATGACACAATACTATCATTCAATATTGAAACAGCCTTAATATAATCTCCAAGGATGAAATAACCGGACGACCCCTTGAGAACCATCAGAGCTGTAGATTCTGGCGGCCGGTCAAACACAAACCACTCTTCTTAAATCCTTTTCCCCCAAACCAGAAGGCGCAGACACAGGAGAACAAGTGGAGGAAGCCTGAAGACACAACATTCATCACAAAACCACTCCAGGCATAGAGAGGGAAAGATCAAACGCAAAACACGAAAATCCAGAACAGGAACACGCGGCCCAGGATCGAACTACCCCCAGCCGAGAAAACAAGGCCGCGACGAGACCGACACACTCACTAATGCGGCCGACGCAAGTCCCTGAGGACAGGGCAGGACCCACTGGGGTACACAGAGCAGGGAAAAAACAGGCGGAGCAGAACGTGCGGGGCAATGAATGAGGATCGCTGAGTGAATAAAATGAGCCATAGACGCTGCATAAGAGAGACCAATCATAAGGGAAAATGTCCATAGCGCAGAGACGGGTCCAAGAGACACTGATTCACATTCCAACTAACCAGCAGCTACAACAACGAAGAAAACAAACAGAAGAACCGCCATAATAATAAAGCCAGCATCAAATTAAAGACAATCAAGATTTACACACAGCTCCCAAAGAACAAAACAGCAATAGAAAATAAATGCTAAAAGCCACGATAAATTCAGCCAGCATGAGAAACCTGTCCAAACGAGGACTGCCAGCCTTCACAACCACAGAAAGGACCCCACAACCCCTGAAAAAAAAAAAATAAAACAACCGGACGACGCAGAACTACGCAGCAGAAAAAGAATCAGAAGTGCATCATAAAGGACCCGAAAAAAACTACAATTCCCAGGGTCCTTAGGGGCGTGACGTCACCGAAGTAAACAGGAAGTGAGACGCAGCCATAGAAAACTACATGGGAAAAGTACCGCACGACGCTCACCGTGGATAATTGGGGTGACCACGGCAGACGAGAAGACCCGACTACTCCTGATCGGGGGGCACGGACATCCCGAACATTGCGGAAAGCACACCCCCTGCAGATGCACGCGACCGCGGCGAAACGAACGCGCTGTGCGCCGTCAGCCGCCCGCGGATCGGCAGCCGCCCGCGGAGCGGAGGAGAAATTAAGGAGAGCAGACGCGGCGAAACCAAAACCCCACATCAGAAAGATGGGGATCATCCTTCCCAAGGACGGGGGAACATGGCAAGACGCCGAAAGAGAAGGAGACCCGCGGGCTCGGAGACCGGCGAAGAATGAGCGCTGAAGGTAAGAGAGAATGAACAATTGTACACCTGACTTAAATAGGACGCTAAGCAGGTGGGTTAATTAACAGACCCGCCCTAGGGGAGTAAACTGCAATTCTGCCGAGTGTCTGCCCGAAATGCGACGAGTCGCTTATTTAAACATTTATAATGCTACTTTTTACCTATTGCAAGCAATTTTTTAGAACGTAACCCCAGGGATAAAAGAGGGACCACTGTACATGCATCCAGGTTTGATATGTTTATTACCAAATGAAATGGTCAAGCTTTGCAACTTTGCATTTCCACAAGATTTTAAGAAAAGTTTAAACCGAAAGTCACATTGTCTCCTTTTTCCTTTGTGCTTTTTACTTTGTTTAAATTGTGATCCGTAGAGTACTGCGGATTAATCCTAAGTGCACGCATCATTCAAAGTCCTCATTCTCTGCTTCCTCAAAAGAAGGCATGTCAGTGGGATTGAGGAGAGCTTCGAAGTATTCCTTCCACTGCCTGACAATCCAATCGAAGTCAACAGCTGAAGTCACCTGCACTGAAAACTGTGCCTTTAGAGAACTGCTTTCCCCTCCTGAGACGACAGACGGTCTGCCAGAATCTCTTCGAGGCCAACCGATAGTCTTTCTCCATGGCCTCACCGAACTCCTCCCAGAAATCTCCCCCGTGAACACTATGGCTATCATTGAAAATCATTTGTGAGATGAATTGTGTAAAAGCTGTAATAAAAGTAATTAAAGTCAACAATGGAGAGAATTTGATTGGAAAGTAAAAATGAGATCCTTCTCTACACCTCTAACTATTTCTAAATCCACTAAACTATTATCAGCGCTATGCAGGAGAAAAAGACGAACAATAGGCGTACAAACACATATTTAAGGAGGGCCCTTTTATTACAGAAAACTGGATCAAAGTTTTTAAAAAAAATTAAAAAAATCCTTAAAAATAAATTGTCTTCAAATGTACAGCTACATCTGCTTAGTGTGATTTATAATATCTTCAAGAGGGAACAAGGAAATGTACATATGATATTAGTAACAGGGAGAAAAATGATCATAATAAACTGGAAAAATGTCAACGTTCCAACAATAAATAAATTGGAAAATTAAACTAAAACACTTTTATGTGATGAAAATTTTGCACCTCCTCCCTTCATCTGGATATTTGATATTTTTAATGAGAAATGTAGTTCTCATTAAATACAACATGTTAATCTTTAGGTTTAAGCTTATTTAAAGGGCCTGTATCATTCAAAATCAAATGTTTGAGCTTTCAAGTGTATTATAATGTCAGATGTGCTGGTTTTTATCCTGTTTTTAGATTTTGGTTTTATGGTGTGTTGGTGTATGAGTGAGTAAGGGTGGGCAATGATTGCTGTTTTTTCAGCTGCCCTAAAACCATATTGCCTACTCCTGTTTCATAACCCCCCCCACCACCACCTCTTTTAAGGGCCATGTGCTTGGACGGAGCGTGTCCGGCGACAACGGTGGAGGCTCGATTGGGGCTTGAATGTGGATTTAGTTTTTTCACGTAAGTGCTTGCCACAGAGTGGGTTGTTTTCTTTTGTTTTAATCTTTGGTTACCGATCTCCTCCACATGGGCTGGCCCCGTGCTCCGTTGGTAAGCCTCCACCGTTGAAGGGTCTCCTCCCCAATCTTCCCTCCCCAGTGTGATTGCGTCCCTTGTTTTAATATATTTTAGCCTAATAAAATAGCTAAATAGCAATGCTAACCAAAAGTGCTAGCATTGCTATCTGCATCATTAACTGTCTCAGAAAAACACATTGATTAAGATGCTAATAATGCTAACTACTGTATGCTAGTTATGCTAATGTGGCTAAAAGTACTAGCAGTGCAGTCCCCATCAACTGAATCTGAAAAATACATTGCTTAAGATGTTAATACTGGTAAGACCTGCATGTGATATGTTGAAATATAAATACCCTTTTTTCAAAATGGCGGCTTTTCTGTTGGTTTCATCTCCATAGCAACCATTTTATTTTTTGGTTGCCTGGGGATAACGAACAGATTGATTAGAGTTTCATAAGAATCAGCAAAAGTAAACATTTGGAGTTACTTAGCAACAACACCGACATTCCTTATATGTTCATATCCAGTGTTATATCACTTTCTTTACTTCTAGCCATGGATGCATGCATTACATTTTTACAGTATTTTGTTAAATGTGCAATTAATAGGAAAAAGCTACTTTTGCAAGTTTGCCACACGCACGCCGTTCAAAATCTACAACTTCTAATTGCAATTTTTTTTCTATAATTGCTTCCTAATGATGGACGAGAACTGAACTAAAAACCATAACTGGGGATGCTCCACCACCAACAGAATTTTACCTAACACCAGCTGCTTCCTCGGAAAAACTACCAGACAAAACCTCAGAAGAAAATCCAACTGGCAGTGAAGAAAATCTAAAAGGTGGATCTTCCAAAGAAGAAAAAACAAAAACAAGATCAAAGTGCTTCAGAAGAATTAGGAGGTTCTTTACCAGAGTGAGAAAGTTCTTCACACCAAAAGTAAACTAAAAATATTGGAAAAAAACACCTGTGGGGTTTTTCTGGGCACTCCAGTTTCCCCACTGCCCCACAACCCAGATGAGCGGAAAAAGATGGATGGATGGATAGATGGATGGATGAATGGATAGATGGTTAGATGTCTGGAAGGTTCTTTTCTGCACAAATCACTATGTACAGAAATGTTTGTGTTCTTTTGTGCATTAGTGGGTTCTCTCCAGGTGCTCCGGCTTTCCCTAAAAAAGACTTTTTAAAAAGGGAATTAAAGGGCTTAGAGCGCCATCTTCCCTCTCCATCACGTCTACACGACACCCGCCCTCACTGTCTGCACCTACACCTTCTCTTTCTGTTAGGCTGTCTGAGCTGCATGTGGCTAAAACTGATAGTAATAATAAGTATTATTATTATTAATAATCAAACAAATAAATAAATAAATAAGTAAAAAATAAATAAATAAATAAATATCAGTCACTAACATATATAGATAATGAACCAAATTAAAGCTGGGCAGCCTTGTGGGTTTTCTCCCAGCATTTCAGTTTCCCCACAGTAATTGTTAGTGATTGGCTAGCTACTGATAATTATCCCCTCCATGAATCGCCACCTTATCGTGGTGGAGTGGTTTGCACGCCCGAATGATCCAAGGAGCCGGTACCTGGGTGGTGTTCCACCTCAAACTGGTCCTGGGAGACGTATGGTGTCAAATTAGCGCCTAAAGTATTGCGCATCAAAACAGTAAAACCGCGCATCAAAACCCCAAATCTGCGAATCAAAATGCATAAATTGAGAACCAAAACCCACAATTTGCAACCAAAAGCTATAACCCAAAGCACAATCCTATTTCTCAGCTGCTGATTTGTTTTCTCGCCATTCTGAAATCCTGTTTTTGAGTTGCAGTTTTATTTTGAAATTGTCTTTTTGAGTTGCGCTTTTATTTTTTGAGTTGCGCTTTTATTTTTTGCGGTTTTGATTCTAAAACCTGTCGACACGTAAAAACAGCGACATGTCAGTCAAGGGGAGGGGAGGCGGGACATCCCTGAAATCCAGAAGCTCATTGGCTGCCGAATAACACCGAGTCTTACGTCAACAGTACAGTTTAGAATGTGCCGGTAAGTTTTTCATGTTTTTCATATCTTTTACTATATTAAACGATCAAAGTTGTACTTTATTTAACCAGAGGACGCCAGCACAGTCAGATGAGGAGCTCCACCAGTAGCTGCTAGTGAAAAAAGATGTTGGAAATTTAGATGTTGCATGAAAAACTATCATCATTGTTCTCCTGTGTTAGCATGCTAGCTAGCTCAATGCTAGCGGGGTTTTCCAGCTCTTTTCATGGCTTTTATGGATTAAACAAAGTCAATTTTTTACCACAGTGTCAGGATCAGTCTTGTAAACCTGGGAATAATTGCCCGTGAATTGTCACTAGGATTAATCAAAGATTTTTTTCAAGAAATACATTCATGTATAATTTAATTTATAAGGTTTCTCAATATACCTTTAGGGATTACAGATTGATTGAACAAAGCAACATATTTCTGTAAGAAAAGTGCCACCTTTCCTAGTTTGGGATCAAGTTCATCCCTATTTAAAAAAAAAAGAAAAGTAAATTTATGATTCAGAAACACATTATTTATTTGAGGTACCAGAACAAATTTCCCACATGTGTGATCAATAAAGTTTTTCTGATTCTGAACTGTATTCCCAAACCATTTTATTCTCAACCTTAAAGATTGCAGGTTCACAAAGGAAGTTAACTTTCACAATATGCAGCTACTGAGTATTATTTAATGTGTGTGTGTGTGTGTGTGTGTATATATATATATATATATATATATATATATATATATATATATATATATATATATATATATATATATATTCTGATTTTAACTGTCTTAAATACATTTTTCTTTGTGTGCAGGATGCTGTGGACATTGGACGACAGACTAACTTAAACCAGGCAGAGCAGGGGCCTGTTTCAGAAAGGAGGTTCAACCAACTCTGAGGTTAAACTTGAACTCTGAGTTGGTCAATCGAGAGATTAACAACTCTGAGTTTTCTGTTTCAGAGCAGCTGATCGGAGTTAGGTCAATCAATTCTGAGTGGACTGATTCGGAGTTAAGCGTGCGCACCGCGACTATAAGAAGCCATTATCAATGGAGTGCAGATATTACGAGTCACCATGGCAACCGTGAAAAAAAGAAGTCTCCGTATTTTTCGCCAGCTAAACTTGACGTGCTGCTGCAGAGTTACAGTGAATATGAGAACATATTCCAGAAGAAAAGCAACACCGCTGCATCTGCAAAACAGAGACAGTTAGCGTGGGAGAACACAGCTGCTCAAGTTAATGCCTAAGTTTGCATTTAAATCATTGTTATAAAATATTGACTGTAATAACTTTTTAAATAGAGTAAGGTGTGAAATAAAAAATGGCGATATTTAGGTGTACTTTTGAAGTGTTATTCCTGGTGTAATTGCATGAAATGCTGCATAGTGTACAGAACCAATCTGGGGAAAAATGCATTTAACGTCGGTAATGTTTAGAGGACTTTTTTGTTAACCTTCCCCTCTTGCAAACGTTGGTCAGTTTAATATTAATACATGCAATTGTGTTTTCAAAAGTGAACTTTTGTCTACCCTTGTATTGATCAACTGGTATAGGTTTATATGGGATTAAGAAAGTAAGCAGAACTAGCAAATTGTGTTTCCAAAAAGTAATTGTTTCATTAATCTAATTCAATGTCCCTGATTTCATTTTCATGTAGATGCAATCCTGCAGGAATTAAAAGAACATGGCAGCAGCTAAAAATGAAGTATAAAAACATAATTCAATCAGGTCCATGGGGAGCATGTCATGGATGTAGGCTTTGTTGACAATATTTGACATATGAAACATCTACATAGCAATATCTAATGTTGTTTTCATTGTATATATGTAATTGACTGCAACGAAAAACGGTAACGCTCAAACAAAAACGTATGGGGAAATGACAAAAAATCGAGTCTAGGTCTCAAAATCCTCGCACGACGTAAATGTAATTCTCTAGGAATTAATGCAGCCTCCTCGTCTATTGGGTCCTCCAAAAAAGGACAAGCCATTCTTGTCACTTGTCTCTGTGTGACGGAAATTTGGGCAATGAACATAAAAAAGAAGAAGAAAAAAAACATAAAATTGAGAAGAAGATGCATAAAATTAAAATAAATACAAAAAATAGCGTATATTAAAACTAATAGAATAAATTAGCAGTTAAAATCAACTAAAAGCTAAATTAAAAAGGTGAGTCTTGAGCCTCTTCTTAAAAACCTCTACAGTCTCTGCGGCCCGGAGGTTCTCCGGAAGGCCGTTCCACAGGCGAGGACCATAATGGCAGAACTAAGCCTCACCATAAGTTTTGGTCCTCACCTTGCGAACAACTAAGAGGCCAGCACTGGAAGACCTCAAGGTCCGCGAGGGCTCATATTTTAAAAGAATATCATTTAAATAAGAAGGCCCAAGACCATAAAAACATTTATAAACCATTAAAAGAATTTTAAAATCAATCCTGAAACGCACAGGGAGCCAATGCAGCGATTTTAAAACCGGTGTAATGTGTTCCCGCCCTCTGGTTCTCGTCAGCACTCGTGCCGCTGAGTTCTGTAGAAAAAGGGGAGGGGACCGACAGAAACCTTGAGTTTAGAGAATAAAACCTGCTCCCGACCAGGTTAGGTTCACAGCGTAAGTAACCATGGACACTGACTCCGAGTATAAGTTACCTCTCTTTCAGAAACGGGTTTGACTTACTCTGCTTTCTCTGGTTTAACAAACCTCCCATTCTGAAACGGAAAACCCAGGGTTTCCCTGATTTCAGGGTTAACGCACTCAGAGTTTACACTTAACCTTCTTTCTGAAACAGGCCCCAGGAAACTGTTGGAGTTGTTGTTCCCTCTGTGGCTTGTCCTCTCTCCTCTCAGACCTGTCACTATTGTTCAACCCTTGTGGGACATCGGAAAACCATGGCCAAGACATTAACATTTATGTACTGATCTATGCATGTCATCTCAGCAGGATGTAACAAAAACTAACAATGTGAACAGATCTCATCTGCCTTACAAAATACTGCACCCCTTAAGAAAAGAAATGGCTAATAATCACCACTGGTATTTTGTAATGCTTCATTTTTTAATCTTTGACCATTAAATGTGTTTTGTACAAAAGACTGATGGTTTTGCAAAGATCTTTGAAACACAGAGTCAAGTGTTTTAGATTCTGTGAAATTCTGAACCCCAATTCAGAGAAATTAAAATAACTGTTTTTAAAACTCCTCAAAAGACTTGAGGTGGAAAAGTCACTGTTTTCGTGCAGGTGGCACTGAGAAATGGGAAGCAGACAGTGTGCCTGGGCATGTTGTCAATGCAATCAAGGTCAAAATGGACAACTATTTTAAATGCTTCTCTTTCAGTTAACAGGAGATGTCTGTGAGCCTGCTGGACAGCCTTTGCATTACACCAGGGCCGTCTTTGGAGCCTGCATCTGGAAAGAAACAAAACCAGCAAAGTCAATTAAACAAAAAAAGAAGAGAAAAAATAAGATTAAAATTGTTTTCTTTACCTTAAAGAAGTTGTGGACATCCACTTCGTTGCTACCTCAGTATTCCTGCCTTTTTTGTTATGGCATGCATAACAACGGCCCTTATAGAAAACAACAGACATACAGCAATAGTCCATTTTAAAACCACCACCTAATTAAAAAGAAACTAATAATTCTATTGATGTCTAATACTGGACTAATTTTATGGGGAATAAAGCACGTTTTTGCTGGTCTGCTACAATTTACTCTGCTCTGATTCACTGAACCAGAATTCTGCCAGTCTGCATAGTGCAGACGCATACATACCCCGCTAGCATTGAGCTAGCTAGCATGCTAACACGGGAGAACAATGCTGATAGTTTTTCATGCAACATCTAAATTTCCAACATTTTTTTTCACTAGCAGCTACTGGTGGAGCTCCTCATCTGACTGTGCTGGTGTCCTCTGGTTAAATAAAGTACAAGTTTGATCGTTTAATATAGTAAAAGATTTGAAAAACATGTAAAACTTACCGGCACATTCTAAACTGGTCTGTTGACGTAAGACTCGGTGTTATTCGGCAGCCAATGAGCTTCTGGATTTCAGGGATGTCCCGCCTCCCCTCCCCTTGACTGACATGTCGCTGTTTTTACGTGTCGACAGGTTTTAGAATCAAAACCGCAAAAAATAAAAGCGCAACTCAAAAAATAAAAGCGCAACTCAAAAAGACAATTTCAAAATAAAACTGCAACTCAAAAACAGGAATGGCGAGAAAACAAATCGCCAGCTGAGAAATAGGATTGTGCTTTGGGTTATAGCTTTTGGTTGCAAATTGTGGGTTTTGGTTCTCAATTTATGCATTTTGATTCGCAGATTTGGGGTTTTGATGCGCGGTTTTACTGTTTTGATGCGCAATACTTTAGGCGCTAATTTGACACGATAGAGACGGGCCAGACTAAGGGCGATTCAACCAAAAACCTTTTCATTACTAGATCCACCTACTCCCCCAATAAGAGTTACCAGTGCCCCCACCCTGGAGCCAGACTAGTCAGTTCTTGTCTGGTGGCTTTTAATTGCTCTGGGGCAGTGGGGCCTGTGGTTTGACAAAAAAAAGCCCTGGAGAGCAATAAACACTAGAACTGTGACCACCATCACTTCTCAGCTGTGATCGTACAGTGGTTAGTACTCTGCGTTGTGGCCGCAACAACCCCGGTTCGAATCCGGGTCACAGCAGGATGTTCAGAGATTCTGAATAAGCACTTTCTGTAAACATACAATGTTTTATCATGAATTACTTCAATGCTGCAAAACCTTACATCTTCTTGTAACGAAAATACATCCAAGATGCCAGAACTTGGCTGTCTCCACATGCCCAAAAGCTTAAGTCTGTTGGACACCCCTATCCCAACTGAAAAAAAGATAGTCTTAGGAGTTTTTCTTGTGAAAGATGTAGGTGTTTCATAGAGATTTTCAATGGTTTTAATCCCTCCAATCCTGTGGACAGTGCAGGTGCTGTTCATGAGATCAGTGCATGTTCCTTGTTCTCAACCAACCCGGTTGCCCTTTTTTTTCTTGCAAAGGCCTATGTAACTGAAGGTCTAAATTGTGCTTTAATTAGAATGTGGCTTAGGAACTCCGTACAACAGCATCATCGGTGCATCAACTTACAAGAGAATTCTTCACAAAACACTTACCATACACACAACAATCATAGCTTATGCTTTCAACGACTCTAACGGGAACTCTCAAACACACATGTACTCTCCTTATGATTGCAACCAATCCTATCTACGACCATCCATGGGCGTGGATAACCCAAAGAGCCACAGCAGCCGTACAGGTGCGCATGATTTTAGCTTTAAACATCTATGGCCTTAAGTCACCAAGTTCCCATCCAAGTGTCACAGCAACACACAATTCTGTGCATTTGAATTGATCTCACTGTCAGATTCTTTTACCGGTGAAAATCTGAATAAATAGTTAACAGCTGCTACTTAGTGGCGGCAACCTTAAACTACCAGGACAAAAACAGGATTCACGGTGTTGCCCAAAGACCCTTGGAAACTTGGGAAGGCATGGTGGAAATGAGCCTGTTGTCTTTGTCTTTATTTTGGTGTCACTTTCAGACTAAGTAAAGACAGCTGTTGTGATAAAGTCTTATTCTTGAATGTTGGTTTCTTGTCTCACAGCTTGGTGTACCAAGACCACTATGGTGTTTTCTGTATGGTGATTAAAGCCAGTGTCTACCCACATGCCGCTGTTAAGGCTGATACTAAGTAAAGAGAGAATGGAACAATGTTTTTGACTAAAAGGGGCAAAAGTATTGTGAATGAAAGACCGGAGTGGTCACCTGCTGTGATTGTGATGTGAAAATGTGTCTCTCCTATATGTGTGTATGAAGACAACAAACTTAGCATTTCTAATGTTCTTGAGGTCCAACTGTGTTTTGACAAAAAAGCTCTGGAGAGCAACAAAGACTAGAACTGTGACTACCATCACTTCTCAGCTGTGATCGTATAGTGGTTAGTACTCTGCGTTGTGGCTGCAGCAACCCCGGTTCGAATCCGGGTCACAGCAGGATGTTAAGAAATTCTGAATAATCATTCTCTGTAAACTTAGAATGTTTGGAAGGTTGGTGCCAGGCAGGGGAGCTGCCACCAATGTGTGTGTTTGTGAATGTGTGTGTGATTGGGTGAATGTGTGTGTGACTGTAAAGCGCTTTGGGCCTTCAAAGAAGGTAGAAAAGCACTTTATAAGTATTTGCCGTTTACCATGACCACTTAATTGCGTTTGTTCCGAGATTGTGGATACTGCTACGTTTTGAGATGAACTTGTATTAACCTGGAAACTTCTGTATTTCAGCTGAGAATCCAGTTCAGCTATTTTATGGCTGCTGGGCCACACGTTAATCTCCACCTGTAACCTGCTGCTCGTCTGCTCTTAACTGTATGTGCTGTAAATGATGATAACTGTCATAATCCCTGTTTGAGTTTTTATGCTACACTATATGCACCAGTTTAAGCATATCCCAATTCTAAGTTAAAAAATCATGAAGATAAAGGATTTTTAAAATTGGTGTCACAGTCAGGACAGGACAGGTTGAAACCAGTTTAAACACTTAAAGTCAGTTTCCTCTCTTTTGTCTTGTTGGAAAATAACAACAATAAACTTAGATTGTTAAAAACATTTTATTTATTGGTCATCTGCCTTTGAAAAAAATAAAAAATAGAGAGAAACATAAAATATATTTTTTTATTGTCCAACTCTGAGGCTCCAGCTTGTCAAGATCTCAGATATCCTTCTCACTTGATGTTCTCAAGTCCCTGTAGGATAAAATAAAATAAAAACAATTTCAGGAATCCAATCTGTTGAATTACCTTTAAAAAAGATTTATAATTGATAAACACTGGTAAGAAAAAATATATTTGGATAACCCCCCATAGTTGAAAGAAAACAAGTTAAAACAAAGTCATATTCTGTAATTGTGCAGAAATTTCTGATTTCTAATAAAGAAAAAATTTACTCCACATTTGGGTTCATGTTAAAAGTTATTTCTTTGGTTATGAATTCAGGGATGATTTAGAAAACAACAACCAAATCTGCAGGTGATACACTGAGGAAGATTATCACAGAGAACAGACGTAACTATCATCCGGATGATCAATCTATTGCTTTGAGAGAGAAAAAAAACTTTATAATGAGAAATATTTCAATGCTCTTTAATAAATGTTTCACTAAGCATCAGAAATGTTCAGGAGGGGTTTTGAGGAGGAAGGATCAATGATGGACATTCTTCAACTGTGGTACAGGTGGAGTGGTTCTCCGTAGTTGCTGGTCCTGCATGGAAGACGAGGGAAATATTGTATGTAGTATCGTGATTCAGAGATGACATCATTCAGTCATGACATCATTCAATGATTACATCATCAAAGGATGACATTATATGATGTCATCCTTTGGTGATATTAAATCATGTCATCACATGATAACATGCAATGATGTCATTTTACATCATGGCATGATGGGATTTAAATGCATAAATACTCCCCAGAGATCAGCATTCCTTCAACTCAAGAAGAGACAAAGAAAATAAATCAGCTATCAAGAATGAGAAAAATGATGCAACAGGAAGAAAAAGTTACCAAACTCTGGTCCGATATTGTTGAAAACGAGAGTAACATCATCCTGGACGACGACTTTTATAACATGATTGTCTTCCCCGAGGAAAGTTCCAGAGAGGAGACCAGTCAGGACTCTCTCATCCCCCAAGACAATTCATCTCAAATCTCTGATGGTGACAGGCAATGTAGTCAGAGTGACTTTGAAGTTGATCTAGAGGTCAACAATATGATGTCCCCTGACAATAGCTACACCCATGAGCACAGTCTGGACTCTCAAGACAATTCATCTCAAATCTCTGATGCTGACAGGAAATTTAGTCAGAGTGACTTTGAAGGTGATCTGGAGTTTTACTACTCGATGTCCCCTGACAACAGCTACACCGATGAGCACACAGATGAGCAGAGTCTGGACTCTCCCTCCCCCAGAGTATATCCATTTGGACCCTCTGATTCAGATAGTGAGGATGACAATTCAAGTGATTCTGATTCAGAAGACTCACTATCAGAGGAGTCTCAAGAAGAATCTGACGTCAACGATCTTAATGGATTGATCTCACAGCGCAATAAGCTAAAAAGCTGTTTAGCTAAGAGGGAAAGGAACATTGCAAGAAAACTGGACCTCCTCAAGAAATGTGAGCAGGAGGCACTTAAGGCTGATGAAGACTGGTTGTTTTCTGAAAAAAGTATTGAGCAGGAGCGGCACATTAGACAAGAGAGTCGAAAGGAAATCAGAGAACTTGAGGAGAAGATCCAAAATGTGACAGAATTCCTCAAGGTGGAAAAGAAAACAAGCTACTCAAAGGGCTACAAGACAGTTTTAGAGGAAACAGAAATGGTCACAAAACAACTGCTTGAAATCAACAATCTAAATTTACACATGGAAGATCAAATTGGAAAACAAAAAGAGAAAAGAGAAAATCTTGAAATACAGGTGGCAGAGATGGTCTTTCTGTCCAACTTAGCAACCAATAGAATCAGCAACCAAGCAGAGACAATTGTGTGTGCACCTCAACAGAAGACCTCAATCCAGACAGAATTTGATAGACCTAAAAGTGCCTCTGGATTGATCCAAATAACAGCCTCAGCTTGTTTGGAATCACAAAAAAGTATTTTTACTATTGGAGCTGCACCTAAGAAAACAACCAATAGGAGAGGAAAAAATAAGACCATTAGCCCTAAAGCAAAGCCGGACGCCTCTTCTCAACTGCTAGACACACTGAAAGTGAATCCGTCACATCAGTTCAGTTGGGTTCAGTCAGAAGAACCAGCCGTTAAAGTCAGCAGCCAGGCTAAATCCAGTGGGTGTGCACCTCAGGAAAAGTCTTGCCAACTACAAAGTTCTTTTCCAAAGAAAATCTCGGCATCGGACAAAGTAAAAGCCTCCTTGTTGTTAGAACCTCAGCAGACTATCTTTACCATTGGAGCTGCACCTCAGAAAACCACCAATAGAAGAAAAACTAAGAGCATGTGCCCTAAAGCAAAGCCGGACGCCTCTTCTCAACTGCTAGACACACTGAAAGTGAATCCACCACATCAGTTCAGTTGGGTTCAGTCAGAAGAAGCAGCCGTTAAAGTCAGCTCCAATGCAAGCAGCAATGCATAGGTGTAAATATTAGATAACATTAGCTAGTAGGAATATAAGTAATTTAGTAATAAAAAGGTGTGACAGGTTTTTAAATGAATTTATATTGAATTATTTAATCTTAAAAAATGTTAGTGTTTTTTACTAAGATAAATTTAAGTTGTCATTAATTTATTTTAAAGATTTATTTTTTATTTGGAAGTAGAGAAACAAGTCTGAAGTTGATAAATATTTGTGAGTTTTGGTTTTTATATATTATTCATATATTCAATTAGTTAGTTTATCTCTGTTTGACTTGAAGTTTCTCATGATCTTTGTTTTAAAAAGTATAAATATAAAACTAAAAAAATAGATTTATATACAAATATACAAAATTGTTAGGATATATTGTCTTAGACAGACAATTAGAAAAAGATAGACTCATAAATATCTCTACGTACAGAGATTGCTTTACAGAAAAATATAGTGATACATGAAATATCCAAAAATATATAGAGATAAAGTTCTTAAACAAAATATGAAAAGAGATTTATAGACAAGCATGCAAATATAAACACAGAGCCCTCAGTAAACCAACATTAAAGGTGTGGAGGGGTTTGGGAGCTGGAGTGATTCTAGGAGCAAAGATGTCTGGGGCTAACTCCCCTGCTTTTGTTACCCATGGCAGACAGGTCCAAAGTGACGAGCCAGGCCAAGAGCGGTTCAAAGCTCCTTCATGAGAAGGAACCATGAAGTTCTGATAATGTTGCCTGAATTGGTGCCACCCCAACCCCACTGTTCCATCCCTTTTAATCCATGCTGCCTACTTAACAAGGGATGAATATGTAACATAAAGACAAAACAAAACAACCAGTGAGGGATCAGCAATAAATGGCAGCTAGGCCATTTATTACAGGTATTGCACCAACAAAGAGGGATAAGAAAACAAGGATATAAATGAAGGGGGGTTAGGAAATAACAAATTAGAGAGCATGGCTATTTCAACAACAAGGGAAAACAGAAATACCACACAAAAAACAGCAAACTGAAAAGAACCTGAAACGTAAAGACACAAAAGAGAAGGTCAACACCAGGGCAAAAAACTCCAAAAGTAATAAATGAGGGCAAAACCAGGCAAGATGAGCTAAGGCAAACAAAAGGGGCAGGCTGACACAAAGAGAAACCACCCAGGAATTTCAGCCGCCCCTAGTCCAAGGAAACCCGAGCGTTTATATGCTATATGTCTTGTGGGGTCCAGATGACCCCACTCCCAAAGTTAAAGTGCCGTGGATAGCACAAGGGTAATAAGGTAATCACTATTTGGAGAAAAGTTTTGTGTTCCTTTGTGCATTAGTGGGTTCTCTCCGGGTGCTCCGGCTTTCCCTAGATTCTAAAAAAAATTTTTTTTAAATGAATTAGAGGATGAAAGTGCAATTTTCCCTCACCATCACCTCTACACGCCACTTGCCCTCGCTGTGCATCTACGTGTTCTCTTTCTGTTAGGCTGTCTGAGCTGTATGTGGCTAAAACTGATAGTAATAAAAGTATAAATAGTAGTTAGTAATAGTAAAAATATAATAGTACTAATAATAATACTAATATTAATAATAATAAAATATACATATCAACTATATAATAAGCAATTAATGATGAATAAAATTAAAACATAAAACAAATAATCCAACAAATAAATAAATAAAAAAATAAAAAATATCAGTCACTAACATATATAGATCATGAACCAAATTAAAGCCGGGCAGTCTTGTGGGTTTTCTCCCAGCATTTCAGTTTCCCCACCGTAATTTTTAGTGATTGGCTAGTGACTGATAAATACCCCCTCCCTGAATCGCCACCTTATCGTGGTGGAGGGGTTTGCATGCCCGAATGATCCAAGGAGCCGGTACCTTGGTGGTGTTCCACCTCAAACTGGCCTGGGAAACGGGCCAGACTAAGGGCGATTCAACCAAAAACCTTTTCATTACTAGATCCACCTACTCCCCCTAATAAGAGTTACCAGTGCCCCACCCTGGAGCCAGACTAGTTAGTTCTTGTCTGGTGGCTTTTAATTGTTCTGGGGCAGTGGGGCCTGTGGTCTGACAAAAAAAGCTCTGGAGAGCAACAAAGACTAAAACTGTGACCAACATCACTTGTCAGCTGTGATCGTATAGTGGTTAGTACTCTGCGTTGTGGCTGTAGCAACCCTGGTTCGAATCCGGGTCACAGGAGGATGTTCAGAAATTCTGAAAAATCACTTTCTGTAAACATACAATGTTTGATCATGAATTCCTTCAATGCTGCAAAATCTTACATCTTCTTGAAACAAAAATACATCCAAGATGCCAGAACTTGGCTGTCTGGACTCCTCATGCCCAACAGCTTCAGTCTGTTGGACACCCCTATCCCAACTGAAAAAAGATAGTCTTAGGAGTTTTTCTTGTGAAAGATGTAGGTGTTTCATTGAGATTTTCAATGGTTTTAATCCCTCCAATCCTGTGGACAGTGCAGGTGCTGTTCATGCGATCAGTGCATGTTCCTTCTTCTCACCGAACACGGTTGCACATTTTTTTCCTGCAAAAGCCTATGTAAGTGAAGGTCAAAATTGTGCTATAATTAGAATATGGCTTAGGAGCTCCGTACAACAGCATCATCTGTACATCAACTTACAAAAGAATATTTCACAAAACACTTACCATACGCACAACAATCATAGCTTCTGCTTTCAACGACTCCAACGGGAACTCTCAAACACACCTGTACTCTCTTTATGATTGCAGCCACTCCTCTCTACGACCCTCCACGGGCATGGATAACCCAAAGAGAAACAGCAGCCGTACAGGTGCACATGGTTTAAGCTTTAAACATCTATGGCCTTTAGTCACCAAGTTCCCATCCAAGTGTCACAGCAACACACAATTCTGTGCATTTGAATTGATCTCACTGTCAGATTCTTCTACCGGTGAAAATCTGAAGAAATAGATAACAGCATATGCTACTTATGTAGTGCTCTACAACCTTCTTAGAAGGCTTGCTTTATATTCACAGTCCCATTCCCCAATAGACACACACATTCAAACATTGCTAAATATTGGCGCCAACCTTAAACGACCAGGACAAAAACAGGATTTAATGTCTTGCCCAAGGACCCTTGGACACATGGGAAGGCATGGTGGAAATGAGCCTGTTGTATTTGTCTTCATTTTGGTGTCACTTTCAGACTCAGTAAAGACAGCTGTTGTGATAAAGTCTTCTTCTTGAAGGTTGGTTTCTTGTCTCACACCTTGGTGTACAAAGATCTCTATGGTGTTTTTCTGTATGGTGATTAAAGCCCGTTTCTACACACATGCCGCTGTTAGGTTGATACTAAGTAAAGAGAGAATAGAAAAATGTTTTTGACTAAAAGGGGCAAAAGTGTTGTGATAAAAGACCAGAGTGGTCAGCTGCAGTGATTGTGATGTGAAAATGTGTCTCTCCTATATTTGTGTATGAAGATAACAAACTTAGCATTTCTACTGTTCTTGAAGTCCAACTGTGTTCTGACAAAAAAAAGCTCTGGAGAGCAACAAAGACTAGAACTATGACCGCTGGCACTTGTCAGCTGTGATCGTATAGTGGTTAGTACTTTGTGTTGTGGCCTCAGCAACCCTGGTTCGAATCCGGGTCACAGCAGGATGTTCAGAAAGTCTGAATAATCATTCTCTGTAAACTTACAACATTTGGAAGGTTGGTGGAAAGTTGGTGCCAGGCAGGGGAGCTGCCACCAATGTGTGTGTGATTGGGTGAATGTGTGTGTGACTGTAAAGCGCTTTGGGCCTTCAAAGAAGGTAGAAAAGTGCTTTGTAAGTATTTGGCATTTACCATTACCACTTAATTGTGTTCCAAGATCGTGGATACTGCTACATTTTGAGATGAACTTTTATTAACCTGGACACTGCTGTATTTCAGCTGAGAATCCAGTTCAGCTATTTTATGGCTGCTGGGCCACACGTTTATCTCCACCTGTAACCTGCTGCTCGTCTGCTCTTAACTGTATGTGCTGTAAATGCTGACAACTGTCATAATCCCTGTTTGAGTTTTTATGCTGCACTATATGCACCGGTTTTAGAATATCCCAATTGTAAGTTACAAAATCATGAAGATAAAGGATTTTTAAAATTGGTGTCACAGTCAGGATAGCTTAATGATCTTAGGAAATTGAAAACTGATCATGTACCTCTGTTTTATCTTCATTTGGTGCAATTAATAGTCTGTCAAACTGAATCAAATCTTGCAGGAAATCAGGTTGAAACTAGTTTAAACACTTAGTCAGTTTCCCCTCTTCTGTCTTGTTGGAAAATATCAAAAATAAAACTAGATTGTCAAAAACATTTTATTTATTGGTCATCTGCCTTTGAAAAAAATTAAAAAAAGAGAAAGAAACATAAAAAATATATTTTTTATTGTACAACTCTGAGGCTCCAGCTTGTCAAGATCTCCGTGATCCTTCTCACTTGATGTTCTCAATTCCCTGTAGGATAAAATAAAATAAAAACAATTTCAGGAATCCAATATGTTGAATTACCTTTAAAAAAAGTTTTATAATTGATGAACACTGGTAAGAAAAAATATATTTGGATAACCTCACATAGTTGAAAGAGAACAAGTTATAACAAAGTTATATTCTGTAATTGTGCAGAAATTTCTGATACAGAACAAATTTACTCCACATTTGGGTTCATGTTAAAAGTTATTTCTTTGATTATGAATTTAGGGATGATTTAGAAAACAACGACCAAATCTGCAGGAGATACGCTGAGAAAGATTATCACAGAGAACAGACGTAACTATCATACGGATGATCAATCTATTGCTTTGAGAGAGAAAAAAAACTTTATATTGAGAAATATTCAAATGCTCTTTAATAAATGTTTCACAAAGCATCAGAAATGTTCAGGAGGGTTTTTGATGAGGAAGGATCAGTGATGGACATTCTTCAACTGTGGTACAGGTGGGGTGGTTCTCCGTAGTTGCTGGTCCTGCATGGAAGACGAGGGAAATATTGTATGTAGTATCGTGATTCAGAGATGACATCATTCAGTGATGACATCATTCAATGATTACATCATCAAAGGATGACATTATATGATGTCATCCTTTGGTGATATTAAATCATGTCATCACATGATAACATGCAATGATGTCATTTTACATCATGGCATGATGGGATTTAAATGCATAAATACTCCCCAGAGATCAGCATTCCTTCAACTCAAGAAGACACAAAGAAAACAAATCAGCTATCAAGAATGAGAAAAATGATGCAACAGGAAGAAAAAGTTACAAAACTCTGGTCCGATATTGTTGAAAATGAGAGTGACATCGTCCTGGACGACAACTTTTATAACATGATTGTCTTCCCTGAGGAAAGTTCCAGAGAGGAGACCAGTCAGGACTCTCTCATCCCCCAAGACAATTCATCTCAAATCTCTGATGGTGACAGGCAATGTAGTCAGAGTGACTTTGAAGCTGATCTGGAGGTCAACAATATGATGTCCCCTGACAACAGCTACACCCATGAGCACAGTCTGGACTCTCAAGACAATTCATCTCAAATCTCTGATGGCGAAAGGGAATGTAGTCAGAGTGACTTTGAAGGTGATCTGGAGTTTTACTACTCGATGTCCCCTGACAACAGCTACACCGATGAGCACACAGATGAGCACAGTCTGGACTCTCCCACCCCCAGAGAATATCCATTTGGACCCTCTGATTCAGATAGTGAGGATGACAATTCAAGTGATTCTGATTCAGAAGACTCACTATCAGAGGAGTCTCAAGAAGAATCTGACGTCAACGATCTTAATGGATTGATCTCACAGCGCAATAAGCTATAAAGCTGTTTAGCTAAGAGGGAAAGGAACATCGCAAGAAAACTGGACCTCGTCAAGAAATATGAGCAGGAGGCACTTAAGGCTGATGAAGACTGGTTGTTTTCTGAAAAAAGTATTGAGCAGGAGCGTCACATTAGACAAGAGAGTCGAAAGGAAATCAGAGAACTTGAGGAGAAGATCCAAAATGTGACAGAATTCCTCAAGGGGGAAAAGAAACCAAGCTACTCAAAGGGTTACAAGACAGTTTTAGAGGAAACAGAAATGGTCACAAAACAACTGCTTGAAATCAACAATCTAAATTTACACATGGAAGATCAAATTGGAAAACAAAAGGAGAAAAAAGAAAATCTTGAAATTCAGGTGGTAGAGATGGTCTTTCTGTCCAACTTAGCAACCAATAGAATCAGCAACCAAGCAGAGACAATTGTGTGTGTATCTCAACAGAAGACATCAACCCAGACTGAATTTTATGGACCTGAAAGTGCCTCTGGATTGAACCAAATAACAGCCTCAGCTTGTTTGGAATCACAAAAAAGTATTTTTACTATTGGAGCTGCACCTAAGAAAACGACCAATAGGAGAGGAAAAAACAAGACCATTAGCCCTAAAGCAAAGCCGGACGCCTTTTCTCAACTGCTAGACACACTGAAAGTGAATCCACCACATCAGTTCAGTTGGGTTCCATCAGAAGAAGAGGCTGTTAAAATCAGCAGCCAGGTTAAATCCAGTGGGTGTGCACCTCAGGAAAAGTCTTGCCAACAACAAAGTTCTTTTCCAAAGAAAGTCTCGACATCGGACAAAGTAAAAGCCTCCTTGTTGTTAGAACCTAAGAAGACTATCTTTACCATTGGAGCTGCACCTCAGAAAACAACCAATAGAAGAAAAATTAAGAGCATGTGCCCTAAAGCAAAGCCGGACGCCTTTTCTCAACTGCTAGACACACTGAAAGTGAATCCACCACATCAGTTCAGTTGGGTTCAGTCAGAAGTAACGGCTTTTAAAGTCAGCAGCAATGCAAGCAGCAATGCATAGGTGTAAATATTAGACAACATTAGTTAGTAGGAAAATAAATATTTTAGTAATAAAAAGGTGTGACAGGTTTTTAAATGAATTTATATTGAATTATTTAATATTAAAAAATGTTAGTGTTTTTTACTAAGATAAATTTAAGTTGTCATTAATTTATTTTTAAAGATTTATTTTTTATTTGGATGGAGAGAAACAAGTCTGAAGTTGATAAATATTTGTAAGTCTTTGTTTTTATGTATTATTCATATATTCATTTAGTTAGTTTATCTCTGTTTGACTTGAAGTTTCTTATGATCTTTGTTTTAAAAAGTATAAATATAAAACTAAAAAAATAGATTTATGTACAAATATACAAAATTGTTAGGATATTGTCTCTCAAATTGAAAAAGATAAACTCATAAATATCTCTACGTACAGAGATTGCTTTACAGAAAAATATAGTGATACATGAAATATCCAAAAATATATAGAGATAAAGTTCTTAAACAAAATATGAAAAATATTTCTGGACAAGCATACAAATATAAATACAGAGCCCTCAGTAAACCAACGTTAAAGGTGTGGAGGGGTTTGGGAGCTGGAGTGATTCTAGGAGCAAAGATGTCTGGGGCTAACTCCCCTGCTTTTGTTACCCATGGCAGACAGGTCCAAAGTGACGAGCCAGGCCAAGAGCGGTTCAAAGCTCCTTCATGAGAAGGAACCATGAAGTTCTTATAATGTTGCCTGAATTGGTGCCACCCCAGCCCCACTGTTCCATCCCTTTTAATCCATGCTGCCTACTTAAAAAGGGATGAATATGTAACATAAAGACAAAACAAAACAACCAGTGAGGGATCAGCAATAAATGGCAGCTAGGCCATTTATTACAGGTATTGCACCAACAAAGAGGGATAAGAAAACAAGGACATGAATGAAGGGGGGTTAGGAAATAACAAATTGGAGAGCATGGCTATTTCAACAACAAGGGAAAACAGAAATACCACACAAAAAACAGCAAACTGAAAAGAATCTGAAACGTAAAGACACAAAAGAGAAGGTCAACACCAGGGCAAAAAACTCCAAAAGTAATAAATGAGGGCAAAACCAGGCAAGATGAGCTAAGGCAAACAACAGAGGAAGGCTGACACAAAGAGAAACCACCCAGGAATTTCAGCCGCCCCTAGTCCAAGGAAACCCGAGCGTTTATATGCTATATGTCTTGTGGGGTCCAGATGACCCCACTCCCAATGTTAAAGGGCCTTGGATAGCACAAGGTAATAAGGTAATCACTATGTCAAGAATAGTTTTTGTGTTCCTTTGTGCATTAGTGGGTTCTCTCCGGGTTCTCCGGCTTTCCCTAGATTCTAAAAAAAGATTTTTTTAAAGTAAATTAGAGGCTAAGAGCGCCATCTGCCCTCACCATCACCTCTACACGCCACTCGCCCTCGCTGTGCATCTACGTGTCCTCTTTCTGTTAGGCTGTCTGAGCTGTATGTGGCTAAAACTGATAGTAATAAAAGTATAAATAGTAGTTAGTAATAGTAAAAATATAATAGTACTAATAATAATACTAATATTAATAATAATAAAATATACATATCAACTATATAATAAGCAATTAATGATAAATAAAATTAAAACATAAAACAAATAATCCAACAAATAAATAAATAAAAAAATAAAAAATATCAGTCACTAACATATATAGATCATGAACCAAATTAAAGCCGGGCAGTCTTGTGGGTTTTCTCCCAGCATTTCAGTTTCCCCACCGTAATTTTTAGTGATTGGCTAGTGACTGATAAATACCCCCTCCCTGAATCGCCACCTTATCGTGGTGGAGGGGTTTGCATGCCCGAATGATCCAAGGAGCCGGTACCTTGGTGGTGTTCCACCTCAAACTGGTCCTGGGAAACGGGCCAGACTAAGGGCGATTCAACCAAAAACCTTTTCATTACTAGATCCACCTACTCCCCCTAATAAGAGTTACCAGTGCCCCCACCCTGGAGCCAGACTAGTTAGTTCTTGTCTGGTGGCTTTTAATTGCTCTGGGGCAGTGGGGCCTGTGTTCTGACAAAAAAAGCTCTGGAGAGCAACAAAGACTAGAACTGTCACCACTATCACTTGTCAGCTGTGATCGTATAGTGGTTAGTACTCTGCGTTGTGGCCGCAGCAACCCTGGTTCGAATCCGGGTCACAGCAGGATGTTCAGAAATTCTGCAGGATCACTTTCTGTAAACATACAATGTTTGATCATGAATTCCTTCAATGCTGAAAAACCTTACATCTTCTTGTAGCAAAAATACATCCAAGATGCCAGAACTTGGCTGTGTGGACTCCTCTTGCCCAACAGCTTCAGTCTGTTGGACAAGCCCTATCCCAACTGAAAAACAGATAGTCTTAAGAGTATTTGTTGTGAAAGATGTAGTTGTGTCATACAGATTTTTAATGGTTTTATTCCCTCGAATCCTGTGGACAGTGCAAGTGCTGTTCATGCGATCAGTGCTTGTTCCCAACCCGGTTGCACATTTTTTTCCTGCAAAAGCCTATGTAACTGAAGGTCTAAATTGTGCTTTAATTAGAATGTGGCTTAAGAGCTCCGTCCAACAGCATCATCGGTACATCAATTTACAAGGGAATACTTCACAAAACACTTATCATACGCACAACAATCATAGCTTCTGCTTTCAACGACTCTAAAGGGAACTCTCAAACACACATGTACTCTCCTTATGATTGCAGCCACTCCTCTCTACGACCCTCCACAGGCATGGATAATCCAAAGAGCCACAGCAGCCGTACAGGTGCACATGCTTTTATCTTTAAACATCTATGGCCTTTAGTCACCAAGTTCCCATCCAAGTGTCACAGGAACACACAATTCTGTGCATTTGAATTGATCTCACTGTCAGATTGTTCTACCGGTGAACATCTGAATAAATAGTTAACAACATGTGCTACTTATGCAGTTGGTGCTTTACTACCTTCTTAGAAGGCTTGCTTTAAATTCACAGTCCCATTCCCCAATAGACACACACATTCATACATTGCTAAATATTGGCGCCAACCTGAAACTACCAGGACAAAAACAGGATTAAATGTCTTGCCCAAGGACCCTTGGACAGATGGGAAGGCATGGTGGAAATGAGCCTGTTGTATTTGTCTTCATTTTGGTGTCACTTTCAGACTCAGTAAAGACAGCGGCAGTGTAAAGTCTTCTTCTTGAAGGTGTGTTTCTTGTCTCACACCTTGGTGTACCAAGATCTCTATGGTGTTTTCTGTATGGTGAGTAAAGCCAGTTTCTGGCTTTACACGCTGCTGACGGACTGACGCGCCGTGCCCGCCGCTCCAGTCACGCTGCGGGACCTCTCATGCTCCTTGTTTTAAGGCAGTGAATGGAACTCCTAATGTGTGTTATAAAGTACACTATGGTTCAATCTATTGCTTTGAGAAAAGACCTTTATGTTGAGAAATATTCCAATGCTCTTTAATCAAGAATGAGAAAAATGATGCAACAGGAAGAAAAAGTTACAAAACTCTGGTCCGATATTGTTGAAAATGAGAGTGACATCATCCTGGACGACGACTTTTATAACATGATTGTCTTCCCCGAGGAAAGTTCCAGAGAGGAGACCAGTCAGGACTCTCTCATCCCCCAACACAATTCATCTCAAATCTCTGATGGTGACAGGCAATGTAGTCAGAGTGACTTTGAAGCTGATCTGGAGGTCAACAATATGATGTCCCCTGACAACAGCTACACCCATGAGCACAGTCTGGACTCTCAAGACAATTCATCTCAAATCTCTGATGGTGACAGGAAATTTAGTCAGAGTGACTTTGAAGGTGATCTGGAGTTTTACTACTCAATGTCCCCTGACAACAGCTACACTGATGAGCAGACCGATGAGCACAGTCTGGACTCTCCCTCCCCCAGAGAATATCCATTTGGACCCTCTGATTCAGATAGTGAGGATGACAATTCCAGTGATTCTGATTCAGAAGACTCACTATCAGAGGAGTCTCAAGAAGAAACTGACGTCAACGATCTTAATGGATTGATCTCACAGCGCAATAAGCTAAAAAGCTGTTTAGCCAAGAGGGAAAGGAACATCGCAAAAAAACTGGACCTCCTCAAGAAATACTAGCAGGACGCACTTAAGGCTGATGAAGACTGGTTGTTTTCTGAAAAAAGTATTGAGCAGGAGCGTCAGATTAGACAAGAGAGTCGAAAGGAAATCAGAGAACTTGAGGAGAAGATCCAGAATTCTTCAAGGTGGAAAAGAAACCAAGCTACTCAGAGGGTTACAAGACAGTTTTAGAAGACACAGAAATGGTCACAAAACAACTGCTTGAAATCAACAATCTAAATTTACACATGGAAGATCAAATTGGAAAACAAAAGGAGAAAAGAGAAAATCTTGAAATCCAGTTGGTAGAGATGGTCTTTCTGTCCAACTTAGCAACCAATAGAATCAGCAACCAAGCAGAGACAATTGTGTGTGCACCTCAACAGAAGACCTCAATCCAGACGGAATTTGATAGACCTGAAAGTGCCTCTGGATTGAACCAAATAACAGCCTCAGCTTGTTTGGAATCACAAAAAAGTATTTTTACTATTGGAGCTGCACCTAAGAAAACGACCAATAGGAGAGGAAAAAATAAGACCATTAGCCCTAAAGCAAAGCCGGACGCCTCTTCTCAACTGCTAGACACACTGAAAGTGAATCCAACCCATCAATTCAGTTGGGTTCAGTCAGAAGAAGAGGCTGTTAAAATCAGCAGCCAGGCTAAATCCAGTGGGTGTGCACCTCAGGAAAAGTCTTGCCAACAACAAAGTTCTTTTCCAAAGAAAGTCTCGACATCGGACAAAGTAAAAGCCTCCTTGTTGTTAGAACCTAAGAAGACTATCTTTACCATTGGAGCTGCACCTCAGAAAACAACCAATAGAAGAAAAACTAAGAGCATTTGCCCTAAAGCAAAGCCGGACGCCTCTTCTCAACTGCTAGACACACTGAAAGTGAATCCACCACACCAGTTCAGTTGGGTTCAGTCAGAAGAAGCAGCCGTTAAAGTCAGCTCCAATGCAAGCAGCAATGCATAGGTGTAAATATTAGATAACATTAGCTAGTAGGAAAAGTACTATTTTTGCAATATAAAAGGTGTGACAGGTTTTTTTTAATGACTTTATTTGAAATTATTTAATATTAATTTTTTTTTGTGTTTTTACCAAGATTAATGTAAGCTGTCATTAATTTATTTTAGATATTTATTTTTTATTTGGAAGGACAGAAACAAGTCTGAAGTTGATCTTTGTTTTAAAAAGTATAAATATAACAATAAAAAATATATATTTATACACAAATATACAAACATGTTAGGATATATTGTCTTTGACAGACAAATAGAAAGAAAGACTCAAAAATATATCTACGTACAGCAATTGCTTTACAGAAAAATATAGTGATACATGAAATATCTAAAAAATATATAGAGATAAAGTTCTTAAACAAAATATGAAAAGAGATTTATAGACAAACATACTCTCAATGTTTAAGTGCTTTGGATAGCACAAGGGTAATAAGGTAATCACTATGTGCAAAAATTGTTTTGTGTTCCTTTGTGCATTAGTGGGTTCTCTCCGGGTGCTCCGGCTTTCCCTACATTCCAAAAAAGACTTTTTAAAAAGTAAATTAGAGGCTAAGATATGGAATTACGTTTCTGCCATAAACTGAAAGGGCGTAAAGACAACTAAGCAGGCGTATTTAGGAACTGAGTGAGTGAACCTTAAAACCGCGCAGGCGCAATTCTAACTGAGAAGTGATCTTGCGCGGTCAATTCCTTTTTGCGCGCTCATGTGGATTTACGCTCAGTGTTAAGGGGGCGTTTTTGTCACTTTTGGGGCAGGAACCTTTCTGGTTGATCTGATTGGCTGAAATTTGCATGGCCTATCGGCGAGGCAGAGGGGCGGGAACTTCATTTTTTCAGTGCGGGGGGGGGGGGGGGGGGTTAACAGGCGGCTCTTGAGCTGCGTGCGGCTCTCTGCCTTTTATCATATTTTCTATATTCAGTACTTTCACAACCATAAGGCCGTGAAAGAAGACACCCCCCCCCCCCCCCCCCCCCCCATTGTACAAAGGAGCAGATATGTGAATAATGCTGAACAACTTCATTTGGAAACCCTGGAAATGCAAAGAGACACGATTATGAGGCATAGTTTAAACTGCAGCTATCAGCTACGCGGAGGAACACGGGAATAGAGCAGCTGCAGTTCGGTTAACTTAGATCTTCACAGATTCGGACTTCCTGCTTCAATAACTCTTCTGATAAACGTTCAAATGTGTCAGCAAGTATCTCACTCATTTTGTATTAACACAGAGAGTGAACTACAAAAGCATTTTTAAAGAAAAAAGTTCGTTTTTATTGCCTTTTAATCAGAATATCTTTAAAGCTGTGAACGCAAACAGAGCAGCGAGCCGGCTGCCAAGGGAGCGTCAACAAAGTGCAACCTCTGTGAAACAGCATTAAGTAAAAATCAGTGAACTTTTAAAAACTGAATAAATGTCTATATTTATATGAACTGGTAATGAAGACTCGTCAGCATAGTCATGCTACATTATTATTTATTATACTTAATTTTGTTAGAAAGTCAACCTCCATTTTATTGCTTATAGTTTTTAAAATTTAATAAAGATATGAATCATAACATAAATGCACAATAGCTCTGAAGATACTAACGCTTCTGTCACCAATTCTCCTGTACTGACTAATCATGACCTTATTGTCCTACTGCAACAAAGATTATGTCATAATTCACGTTGTTTATTGTTAGGAATTTTTCATATTAAAATATTGATCAGATATGGTCAAAATGCTCAATGGCTTTGAAGATGCTGTAGTTACTGACACAAAACTTCCTGTACTGACTAATCATGACCTTATTTTATTTTATTATATTTTCCTACTAAAATAAAGATTATGCAAAAAAAAAAATTTCTGGCATCTTCAGAGCTATTGAGGATTTTTGACCAAATCTGATCCATTTGTAAATATGAAAAATTCCTATAAATAAACAAAGTGAACTATTGACATTCTTTATTTTAGTATGACAATAAGGTCGTGTCAAGTTACTGATAACTTTAGTCATGATTCATATCTATTAAAATTTGAAAAAGTATATGAAACAAGATAAAATGAAGATGGACGATCCTACAAAATATGTATTGTAACAATAATATGCTTTATGATCATTTTATGATTTTTTTGTAAGATTATTGATTTTTACACAGAGGTGTTTCACAGTTCACAGAGGTTGCACTTTGTTGACGGTCCCTTGGCAGCCGGCTGCTGCATGTCTGCATTCACCGTTTGAAGCGAACAATTCTGATTAAAAGGCAATAAAAACGATCTTTTTTTTTTAGAAATGCATTTGTGGTTCACTCTCTGTGTTAATACAAAAGGATTGAGATACTTGCTGACACATTTGAACGTTGATCAGAAGAGTTATTGAAGCAGGAAGTCTGAATCTGTGAAGATCTTTCTAACTTATCGAACCTCAGCTGCCAGAGAATCTAAAATAATGAATCCATGGTTCACAATTGAGGACGCTGGAAAACCAACTCCGACAAGACAAGAAGACGCAGCAGCAGCTGAGTTTCCGCGGAAAAGGAAAGACCTGTGTTGGAAGATCGACTCGAGGCTCAGCGCTGCTACTTCCACTTCCAGCAGATGACCGTGAAAAGCTGATCATCCTCCCCCCCTTACCGGGACGCAGCGCCGGCAAGTTACTTCTGGACTGCAGGACTTAAACTTGGCCTGAAGTGTCTGCTGTCACTGTTCTTTGGAGCCGCATAGCAAAGAGACAGACTCTGATGATGAGGAAAGGGAAGCCGGCGTGTCTGATAGATGTAGCCCAGCTGTTTCAGATGCAGAAGATGAAGACTTTGATGGAATAGAAATGCTGATTGATGACTGAAAAAATAAATCACAACCAACTCAGTTTTGCGCTCGCTGCCTTTTTTAAACACACACCAGCATGCACGTTTCACCAGTATGTGTGTTAACGTTAAATACAGAAAAAAACACTCAAAACTGAAACGGCGCCGTTTAATCCAGTGCTGTTGTAAGGAGAGGAGGGGGTTATGAGAAATAATATGGCTTTTTTACCTGGGTCCATCTGTCCCCTACCCCTTCCCTGGTGGGGGGTGCGGGCCCCTTGGCGATGGCGGCCGTGTCCCTTGGGTGCCGGCTCCCTGGGCCCGGCGGTGCTCTCTCCGCACGGTGGGGGGGTTCATATTACACCTGAGCCGGGGGTGTTCGTGTCCCTGGGGGGTGGGTCCTGGTCCTTGCCCCTGGACGCTGGGCCCCGCCAAACTTCCAACATGGCCGAGCCTGGTCGGGCCATATTTATAACATCCCTTGTGGGCCGCCCTTTTTTCCCCGGGGTTCCCCCCTCCTGGGCGGGGGCGGCGGGCCCCTGCCTTGCTCCTACCTGGACCAACCGTGGGCCGGGTGGGTGGCTGCCTGGAGTGCGGAGCGGGTCTCCCTTGGGGGGTCCTGGCTCGTACCTGGGGTCGGGGCGGGGGGATGCCCGGAACTCCTGGGTGGTGGTGGGGTGCTCGTCTGGGGCTGTGGGCGTCCCTCTCCGGTGGGGCCCTACGTTGGGCTCTTCCGGCGCGGCGGGGGGCTGCTTTCCTGGCTGGGCTGGGGCGGCGCTCTCTTTCCCTCTGCGCCTCCCTGCTCTCTGGCTCTGGGGGCCTCGCGGCGGTCCTGCTGGCCCTGGCCTGGGTGGCGGTCTTGGTCGCCCGGGGGGCGGTTGTTCCCTGCCTGTTCCCGTGTGGCGTTGGGGGGGCTCCGGCTGCCGCTGCTGCTGCGGCGGGGGTATGGGTGTGGGGGTGGCTGGGCGCTCCTCCTCCTTCTTTTCACATTCCACCATCCATTTTAGAAGAACATAAACACTCACCTGAGCACAGGTGTTAGCTCACCTTTGCACTAATAGTTTGCATGATTGAATGAATGAAAGATTTCACACTAGTTGGTTTAAAGGCATAGGTATGCGTTCGTGAACACTATCTGTTTTGTGTGCATGTTGACATGTGGACATTTTTGCGGCTAGCAGGTGTGTTGATAATATTTGAGTGTGTGTGAACAGGCCCCGCCCTTTTTGTACTACATTTGAACCGTACCGTAACGATAAACAACCAGTAAACCTGCCTGCTCTATGCTGCTTCATGGTCTTACCCCCCTTCCCCTCCTATTATCACCCTCCTACCCCCCCCCTCTCTCTAACGTCCCTCTCTCTTCTTCCCCTCTTTCCTTTTCCGTCCGGTCCAACACCAAAGATTTTCAAACATGATTGAAATTAATAAAGTTTGGCCTCAATTACAAAAGGGGTTTATTCAGACATACCTTTGGTTTGTCTGAAGATGAATAACCCCTCTTGTTAAAATAAAATATGTCCAACACAAGAGGCCCTCAGCTCTCATCTGTTTGCCTAGCTGTTGGACAGGACAAGTTAGAAAAAAAAAAAATAAATAAATAAAAAAAAATAATAATATGGCTTTAATTGTGTGTCTGTCTGGCAGGTCAGTGTGTGGTGTGGCTCTTTGACTATCAGAGTTAGAGATGTCGGCTCTTTGTGTCAACCCCCCCCCTGTTAGAGGCAATCATAGAAAAAAAAAGCGGATGTAACGTGGATTAAAACATTAACCAACAACCCAAAACTAAGGTAAGAAAGTGCAGCGGGTTTTTCTGTGCTGTATGTTTTTCTCATGTGAAATTCACTGCATTTGTTATCGTTTTAATGCTTTTAATCCACGTTACAGCCGCCGTTCGATTTCTTTTAAAGCCCCAAAAGTCCCGCCCCGCTGCTTGGCATGCAAATTTCAGCCAATCAGATCAACCAGAAAGGTTCCTGCCCCTAAGTGACAAACACACCCCTGAATACCGCCCCCAAGTGACAAAAATGCCCCCTTAACACTGAGCGTAAATCCAGGTGAGGGCGCAAAAGAGAATTGACCGAGCAAGATCACTGCTCAGTTAGGATTTCAGCCGTTCAGTTGTAAAATACGGGGTCGCTTAGTTAGAATTTTACCAGCACGGTTGTAAGGTTCACTCACTCAGTTTCTAAATACGCCCGCTTAGTTGTCTTTACGCCCTTTCAATTTTTGGCATTTATGTAATTCGATACTAAGAGCGCCATCTGTCCTCACCCTCACCTCTACAACCACCCGCCCTCGCTGTCTGCATCTACGCCTGGCTGTCTGAGCTGCATGTGGCTAAAACTGATAGTAATAATAGTAGAA
Source organism: Oryzias latipes (assembly GCF_053564925.1). Classification (NCBI taxonomy): domain Eukaryota; kingdom Metazoa; phylum Chordata; class Actinopteri; order Beloniformes; family Adrianichthyidae; genus Oryzias; species Oryzias latipes. The sequence continues at coordinate 20,453,220 of NC_136238.1, forward strand.
ATAGTAGTTTGTTATGGTAAAAAATATAATAATAATAATATTAAATTATAAAATATACAAATCAGTTATATAAAAGGCAATTACTAATGACTAAATAAAATAATAAAAATAAAATAAAATAAAAACTAATGAAAAAAAATTACATAATATACAAATATCAGTCACCATAATATGAATTGCTTTTTTTTATTGTCACATGTACAGCCTTTACAGTGACATACAAGATGAGTTGTTATTGTCACATGTACAGCTTTTACACTGACATACGAGATGTGTTCCAGTGCAACCGAACAAGATCAGACGTACAACAAATACACATATACAGTTCAGAGTTGACTGAGGCTGGTGCTTCGTGGGATGCGCACCTTGAAGATGGGTGTAGCGTGCAGATGGTCCACGATGGGGCGGGGGGGGGGGGGGGGGGGGGGTTGGTGACAAAAAAAGTCAAGTCATGTGCTCAGGAGGGTAGGGAGGATGGAGGGGGGGGGGGTCCTCCATGAATCTTTTTTTATTTGATTTAAAATGGTTTATTTCAAGCCATTAAATAGAAATAATACACAAAAGCAATACAATCATCAGTTATACATTCATACAGTTACTAATCAAACTTAGGATAATTAGACATATTGATAAATATTGCTTGAAAGGGAGTGGAAGGAAGCGAACTTAATCCCACCCCGTTATACTATAACCATATTGTTATATCCGGTTCCTAGCTTTCATCAGACAGAATTAAGAATCATAAAGTATCAATAAATCACATGAAAAAGATGAATTACTTAATTATTATGTAAAAATATCTATCTCAGAAATCAACATGGCAAATGCAGATCAGTTATATGAAATATATGCAGATTATGTTACTTATAAAAGTCATTCATATGATTAAAAAATAATACTATATCAGTAAAATACACAACACTGTTTCAGAGATTTTCATAGCAAAATTTCATCAAGTATCAAAAGTTAAGAACATGTGCAAAATTATGTTACATTAGAAAAGATTTTTGAATCAATTTATCAATTTTTGGAGCAAGTGAAGTGAAATTCATTAAACGTCGATCAATTTAACAATTTTCAATAAGTGATTGATCATTTGTTTTACTTTTTTTTTTATAATAAATTAACGCTGTAAGGGGAAAATAAAAAGGGTCCATAATCTGTCGATTGCCCAAGGTTGGCATTTCTTCTTCTTCTGATTAACAGCCGTTCTTCTGGGTTTAAATAGTTTATTGTTCTCTTCGATGTTATGTCTGCAGACATTAGATTCAGGTCCATATCCTTTTTCAGCTGATATCAGCGGCGCAGAAAGTTGAGGTCAAGTTTTCTGCAGGTCAAAAACTCTCTGCTGAGAATCAGGTTACGTTAGACTTTTGGAAAAAGTGATGAATCTAGGCGTCATATTTCTTGAAATTATTTGGCTCTTTGATTTACTGCATGTTGTCTCAGACAACTGTGATCAAACACTTCTCATTGTCCTTCATGTTGTTCACAACCTGAACCTTGGACCGGTCCGGTGGACCGAGTGGTTTGACATAAATCCTGCAGCCTTTAACCCAAGTGTTCTCATTCTGCTTACGCTTCCTGAGAAGCCGTGCATGTTTGGCGATTTCAGCATTCCTTCTGGTCAGATGGTCGTTCAGATAAGCAGTAGATCCTCTGAGATTTTTACGTTGATTCATCAGAGCTAGTTTGTGTTTTTGATTCACAAACCTGATGAGGATCGCTGGTTTATCCGTCTCCTTTCTCCTGGGGAGCAGGTGGCAGGTCTTGATGGTGTTGAAATCCAGGGAAACCCCTTTAGACGTGAGAAATGATTCCATTTGGTGTTCCAGAGACTCTCCACCGCTCTCCGTTTCAGCACTGCTAGCTACGCTAGCGCTATTAGCATTAGCAATTCTAGCTCCAGCTGCATTTAGCTTTGCCCGAGGTTTGATCGGTTTCCCCACAGTAATTGTTAGTGATTGGCTAGTGACTGATAAATATCCCTTTCCTGAATCGCCACCTTATCGTGGTGGAGGGGTTTGCGTGCCCGAATGATCCCAGGAGCCGGTACCTGGGTGGTGTTCCACCTCAAACTGGTCCTGGGAGACGGGCCAAACTAAGGGCGATTCAAACAAGAACCTTTTCATTACTAGATCCACCTACTCCCCCTAATAAGAGTTTCCAGGGCCCCACCCTGGAGCCAGACTAGTTAGTTCTTGTCTGGTGGCTTTTAATTGCTCTGGGGCAGTGGCCAGTGGGACAGTGGACAGTGGGGCAGTGGATAGCAAGCATGTTGTCCTGAAGGCCCCCCAAAGCAAAGAAACTTTTTCTGCACTTCCTCTTGAGGCTTTGGTTGCTTGTTGGTGATCGATGTTGTGGCAGGACGATCCACGGTGGGTCACTGGCTTTATCCCCCTTTGGTTAGACGCTTCACAGTGAATCACTCAATCGTCTATCTCCAATGAGTCCCCAATCCCCAGAGAAAACAACAAAGAACTCCTTCCCTGTGTCTTTGTGGCAGAAGAGACATTCCCACTGCAGAGAAACCCGATGCAGTCATTCCCTGGGCGCCTCCTTTTTCAATAGAGGTGCATATTTAACTACGTCCTCTCACCAGCCAGGCTGCTAGTGAAGAAATCCTTCTGGATGCTCTCTCCACAGTGGGTTCTGTATTGACGCCTGACTGAAGATCCACAGCAGAGTGGGAAGTTCTCGTGTTCTGCACAGCTTCATCAAGTCTTCAGCACCACAGGAACCTGCAGTGATGAGGCTGTGGAAACTGAAGACGAGCTGCTGCACGAGATAAAATAGGTGGCTGCCAACAGAGAGGCTCTCCAGCTGAGAGACTCCTTCATGATCCACTTTCCTGCAGAGGGAGCAGACCCATGGCACCTCCAGAATGGGGTTTTCTGTCCTCCAAGGACGGACAAACAACGGCTCTTTTGAGAGCCATCCAGAAAACCTTTAAGAGCTTGATTCTCTCTTTTTCACAGTTTTTATTCCAAACTTTTAAAGTACTACATTAGTTGAAAAGGTAAGAGATTAAAACAGGTTAAATAGTACATATGGACTTGAGCAGACCTGTCCCCTTCCTCACAAAATCCCAATACGATAAATGCAGGACACTGCTCAGTAGCATAAAATCAGTTGCCAATGATACATGATTTAAAAAATAAATTATTAAAAAAATGGCTTGAATCCAATTTAAATAGTTTTGAAATAGAAATAACATCTTTTAAATACTATCAGTGTGGTTTTAGGACAAACCACAGCACAGAAATGGCCCTTGTTAAAATAGTAAATGATATTAGATGTAACCTGGCATCTAATCTGGCTTCTTCAATTTCTTCTGACACACTCCCAGTGTGTCAATGACAAACGACAGGATAGACCCACGGGCCACCCCCATCATTCTGCAGGAAACATTAAAATACATGTCAGATTTTTTTGCAAAGTACACATTTCTGATATACTAAGACAGGAGAAGAAAAGGTTTTTTTATACCTCAGAAAGTCTTCATTCCCTACAGAAAGGATGATGTCATCAAGTAGCTGACTGGTGGCTTCTGTGGCAGCTTTCACAGCAGCGTCAAAGAGGGCTTTGTAATCCGTTCGAGGCTCATCTTTACTAATACCTCCTCGTGGAATTGTTTTGCTGGTTTGGTCGGCCTCGCCTACATGGCTGCATTTACCTGCCACAGCCCAAAAGCCCAGATGAACACGTTTGTGTGTTTTTTGTTTTTTTTTTGAACGAAATAAATTCATGCAGGGTTTGATCAAAAATATTGGCAACATCTATTCTGGGTGCAGGGTGACCACTGTGGGTTGGTGCCATGCTTCTCTCTGACAATTGTCCTGTTGAATGAAATAACTCAACTCAACTCAACTTTATTTGTAAAGCACTTTAAACAGAACAAGGTTCACCAAAGTGCTGAACAATACAAAAATTAATAAAAGCACATGAAAATATAAAGCATAAAACACATAAAATAGGTCCGAATTCGAACTCAGTTAAAAGCCAAAGTGAAAAAATATGTTTTAAGAGCAGATTTAAAAATACTGAGTGAGTCTATCTGTCTGAGGTACAGGGGCAATTCGTTCCAGATTTTTGGTCCGAAGACTGAGAAGGCTCGGTCACCTCTCAGTTTTCTCCTGGTCTTCGAGACGACCAGCTGGGTCTGATTTGTTGACCTAAGGACGCGGGGGGGGAGTGTACACATGAATCAGGTCAGACAGATATTTTGGGGCGAGTCCATGGAGACATTTAAAAACAAATAGGAGAATTTTAAAATCAATGCGTAAGCGAACTGGGAGCCAATGAAGAGATGCTAAAATGGGAGTGATATGTTCTTGTTTCCGTGTACCAGTTAGAAGACGGGCAGCTGCATTTTGGACTAACTGCAAACGAGCAAGTAATTTCTGGGAAAGCCCAACATAGAGAGCATTACAGTAGTCCAAACGTGTGGAAATAAAAGCATGGATTAAAATCTCAAAGTCATGGCGAGAGAGGAGAGGTTTAACCTTGGCCAGTTGTCTCAGGTGAAAAAAACTGGATTTCACCACTGAGTTTATATGAGCATTAAAAGTTAAATTGCTATCCAGTTTCACACCTAGACTTGTTGCTGTCTGTTTCAGGTGATCATTTAAAACGCCTAAGTCGACATGTGCCTTAGAGACGTCACTTGGACCAATTAGCAGAACCTCTGTTTTTTCCTGGTTTAAGTGCAAGAAGTTACATGACATCCATGTCTTAATGTTATCAAGACATTCTAATAACTGGTGAGCAGAATATGCTTCTTCCTGTTTTAACGGTATGTAAATCTGACTGTCGTCAGCATAAAGGTGGAATGAAATCCCGTGTTTGCGGAGAATAGACCCAAGTGGAAGCAGGTACAATGAAAAAAGAAGAGGCCCCAGAACAGAGCCCTGAGGTACGCCACATGTGAAAGTTGCTCTACGGGATTCTGCACGTCCAAGACGGACACAGAAGCTCCTCTCATTTAAGTACGATCTGAGCCATTCTAAAGCACTACCTCGAAGACCTACCCAGCTTTCCAGGCGAAATAAATCTTATCCTGTATGTTTGAGTTGACATGAATTTACTGGTATTTTCTATTGTATGTTGCTCCTTCTCATTTTCTGCTTCTGTTCTTTCCCTTGCAGCTTAATGTTTTCTTTGATTCCTTTCCACATTCTTTAAATGTCCACTTGAGACATGGTACTGTATAAGTTTCCCCGTGAACCATGTTACCTTCGGGCTTTGCAGAAGAATAGAGTCCAAGGTAGCCTGAGGTGAGTTTCTTTTCTTTTCGGACGTTGGGAAGGATTGAGTTTGAACATGTTCCACTGGCACAGTCAAGACATGTGGGGGTGTTTACATCTGTGTAAAAATGACACAAGTTAATTCACTACAGCTTTCTACTCATTTCTCTACCAATGAAATCAGGCCAAACATTTATTTAGTAATGACTTATACTCCAAAATAGATATTTCCTTTAAATCTGCCAGAGTAGTCAACATGCACCTGCAAGGTTTTCCAAGGGAAGGTAGGGGCGGATTAGATTGATGTATGGCTCTGTGTTGCCCAGTTCTACCCAGTTACTGTGACTTTAGAAATCCTGTTAATGCATCAAAAAATAGATGTTTTATGAAAAATATTTCTGCTTTCACACCAAAAAGCAAATTGTGGATTCATCCAAATGGATTTTGCTCCATAACTGCAATTAGACAAATAAAAAAATATTGCAAATGTCTTCATGACTGTTAAAAAAGTTAAACTTTTTATATTTGTAGTAGCAGGGACCTGCATTCAAAATTGGTAACTCTGTGATCCAATCCCCCCTCTTTTTAAAGGCTTTGGTTTGATGTCTAGGATTATACATCCTAGATCTACCTTCCTCACAGTACAGCCTCTACCACTACATCATCCAGCCCGTTACTGAATAAGCTAACTCTAAATTATTTTTTATGATGTCTAATTTTTTAAGGCATTTTAATGGGTTTTAAGAATGACTCTGTCTTAATTATTTTCTTTGTCTCTGATCCATTCTTTTGTTTTTACAACTTTTAATATGTCCAGTAGTTCATTTTGCTCATTTCACCTGTAGAGTGTGAAGGATTCTTCCGAGTGTCTCTCTGGCAGCTTTCAAATTTCCCGAATTCAAGTTGGCCTTGATGGTTCCCATACCCTCTGTTATTATCCCACGTCCCTCCAAAAAGGCTTCAGAGCGGAAGTGATGTGGGGCACTAAAACATTCATCAATTAATTAATTAACTGACCAGCAACACATAGCCAAGATCTAATTTTAGGTGTTTGCCAAATCAATTTTAAAAAGAAAAAATTGAACTAACTTCACTGAAGGAACCACATCTTCCTTTCAGTTCTGAATTCATGAAGCCCTCAAGAGGCCATCAGCTTCCAGGGGCAGATGCAATAAAATCCCCCAGAACATCTTGCAGTTGACACCAGTTTAGCAACTGGTTTAACTTTCTTTCTTACAGATTTACAGTCTTAATTAACAAAGAACACTGCTCTCAGACTCCAGGCTAATTTGAGCTTCCAAAAGTCTGTTCTCACAAAAGTTCTTTCAGTTTCACTTCCACAGAATGTCAGGTTTCTGCTTTCTTTGCTCTGCTATTTTAGATATAAAAGCAAGGTTACAACAATTCATATTGAAAGGATTTCATGTATGACCTTCAGAGCTGAAAAAAATGTAATTGCTTTGAATTTGTTTTTATAAAATTTGTTTTCTATTTGCATCATGCTAGGTTTTTGGTTTTAACCAGAGGTAATAACCTAACCCAGGTTCACTCATATTGTAGAGTACAATTGTAATCTAAAGCAGTGTTTTTCAACCAGTGTGCCGCGGCACACTAGTGTGCCGTGGGAAATGACCCATTCATTCACCGATCTAAAAATATTTACCATATCCAGGATATCAGCTCTGTGTTCATCCATTCATTAAAGTGTGCCGTGGCTCAAAAAAGGTTGAAAAACACTGATCTAAAGAACAAAACTAAACAACAATGTGATCAGATTACTCCTTATTTTTTATCAAGAGCTTCTTCCACATTCATGTTTTCAGAGAACAACTGGGTATTGAAAATCTACATCTATCTAAGTTTCCCTTGAAAACTTGTCTTTCTTTCTGTCTGATGATCTTTAAAAATTTTGGATGATATTTGCATCAGAGTGGAGAAAAACCGGCTCATGGGTGGAGAGCACACAGGTATGTGAGAATGTGATTCAGAAGGCAGGTCTGACGTGCAGCAGAAGGTGGAAGCTCTGCAGGGAGAGGTTCCTCGGAACCTGGAAGGAACATAAGACATGCTCGATAGGAATTCATGAAACCTTTTCCCGTCCGTCTTTGAAGTTAAACCAGGTATCGGGTGAGTGTTAATCATACTATTAATATGAATCTACCTACAGTAGAGAATTACCATCATGTCCTTTATCTGCTGACATTAATTAAATCTTCAGTTGTAAATGCCTCATATTTGTCTTCTAAACCAATAATTGAATTGAATTCTAAGCTAGTCAGGTTTTCTTACAGAATTGTCATAGACTTTACATAATTTCCTCCTTGTTTTCACACTATGTATTAAGTTGGATTCTTTTTTCACAGAGAGCAGGTTGGCAGTGATTGCCACAATCAGATACGTTCGTAGATTACAAGATGCTTTGTGGTTGTTGCATATTCTATCACCACATCAAACAAACCCATTAGTAGCCGTTAGCTGCTTGCCGTGTAGTAAACCACCTACAAATAGCTGTCATAAATAGGACTTTCTTGCGTTTTTATCTCTCCCAATAGATAAAGTAAGAGGTGTTAGTTTGATTATACAAACAGATGACTACAAAGGAAGCTTTCATAAAATCAACTAAGTACAAAGCATGTATTAAAATGACTCAACACAACTTGCACAATAGCTCTGTTGAAAAGCACTTAAAGATCTTTATAGTGCTTTGACAATTGCGTTTCAGTCCTGTAGTTATTTTTGAAAAGGACCGTATATACAAATGATGGTTTTAGCACTGTATCAATGACTACAGAAAATGCGTCTTTATGTTATAGACATACGCCACACAATGTAATCTAAGATGTGTGGAGGAATGGCACCAAGAATGTTGGCATGTTTGTATTCTGGAAGATGGAACCTTGAACAGTCAGGGGTGATGGGAGTTCTGTCCCCCCCCAAAAAACATCAAATTTCCTAAAGAGAAGCAGTCAAGCCATCCTAGCCAGTGATAGCCGATTCTGATGTCTATCCATTCCATGGCAAATTTTACCAACAATTTTACTAGAATTTGTGATGAAGAGGTTTTGTGATTTCTTACCCATCCTTTTTTTTTTACATTCTTTACATTTTGTTTCAGACTGTTTTCTTTGGACTTGTTTGTTTTGCAGTGTAAAAAGACAAAACTCACCATATTAGCACAATGGCATTTAGGTTGTACCTGTGTTTCCTTGAATTGTAAAAATATTAGGTTTCATTTTTCAATGGTTACCATTGCCTAAAGTATTTTTAAATTATATTCTACCCTAAAACATAATTCATATATGTTCCTCCAGTCACTCGCTGCTTTCACTATAGATCACAATGTCATCTGCTAACATCATAATCCACAAAGATTCTTTTAGTGTGTCCATCACCCCAGCAAACAAGAACAAGCTTAATGCTGACCGTTGATGCAGCCCCACGGCCTCCTACACAGCTCCAACTGTACTTCTCTGCCAATCCAGGCTTTCTCAGACAAACCACAGTTCCTCTCTCAGTCTCCTGCCATAGACTTTCCCCAGATCCATGAAGAAATAATGCAGCTTTGTCTGACCTTCTCTCTTCTTCTTCTTTAGAAGCTGCCTCAAAGCAAACATGGCTTCTGTGGGTGTGTTTCTTGACATGATACCATACTGTTGCTCACATTTGCTCAGTCTAGCTTCAACTGATATCCCCCAACCTTTCGCAGAATTTCATCATGTGATTTGTGCTTTATCCCTCTGTAGTTTCCACTTCAACTTTGGCTATGGGCATCTGTACCCTTCTCTCTATGCCTCAGCCATCCTCTCTTCATTAACTTTATTTATAAAGCACTTTAACACAAGCAAAATTAAACAATGCGCTGAAAAATTAAAAGCTAAACACAATAAAACCAATTTTAATAAATAAGTGTCCCACTTTTTGTTAGTCATACCTTTCCTTAAAATACACTCCTGAACTTCTTCAGTCAACCACCACATTTCCTTATTTGCTTTCTTTGATTTGGATGAGACACAAAGTACATTCCTCCTCGTCTTCCACCTAGTCTCTCTGATCACTTTAGTTATTCCAGTCATCTGGAACGTTATATACGCCATCTTTCATTTTTCTAATATTTATCACACTCAATAAAATCTGTGCAAGTAATACTAAACTATCTATTTTTTTATAACAGACAGTTACTGATAGTGTATGGTAAGCCAAAAAAACCTGTAGAGTTTCTTTATAACAGTTGAGTGTTTATGACATATGGGCTTTCTGACAAAACCCTGTATTTCTAAGGCAACAGTGGGAATCGAACCCAGGTGTCCTTTGGGTCAGTCTTACACCCAGTCAACTGAGATGTCCAGCTCCATATCTTTTCTGCATTGCAGTAAAAAAGTACATTTACACATTGTGTCGGGATATGCTTTTCCATTCTAACGTAACGCAACAATTTTGAATACAACTGATCATTGTTTTTTTTTCCCCCCTGGTCAAATTCACGGCAAGAGTTAGTCAGATAAAACATGTTCGGTTCCAAGCTAAATACCAAGCCAACCAAACCTATTATAATACCAAGAAGAAAAAAAAAAGAAATAGCCTCTCCACCTGCACTGCTAAACAATCGTTAAAAAAACGTTTTACTTTACTGTTAGGTTTAAAATACTACCTTCCTTCTCCAACTGCTGCCCCAAATGTGTGATTGTAGGGATGAATCATCAATGTCTTGGAATCTGGTCCTGGCACGGAATGAGAAAACATTGACAACGAGCTCGGCACTTGAAGCAGGACTGAAAGCTGCACACAGCTGAAAGAAAATTAGGAACAATTGGTTGGGGGTCACAGGTCAAAACTTGAAAACATGATGGGAATAGTACTTAAATTAAATAGTGGAAAAGTGAAATAACAGCAAGAGAGGGGGAAAGAGAATTATTACTAAGAGTGAAAAGGAGTAATTAATCACTCCGGTTTGTTTGGATTCCTTTATATTTCCGACATGTATTGACTGATGCAGGAAACAAAAACCCTTTCAATGACAGGAAGATGATTAAGCAAATAGGACAAAGGGAATTATTTCCCTTCTCATGTCATTGTAAAGATTACAGTTCATTCTTACTTTAGAAATTGTTAAATTTGTTTTTGCTGCCATTTAATTCAAATAATAACTTATACTGCATGACAAAGCTAGCTGGGGATCATATTTGTCTTTTTAACAAAAACATATAAAAAAAACATTTAAAAATAGAAAAAATAGGTTTTATGTGATTAATATACAATTGTTTGAGAATGTACACAATTTTCTTTGAAAATGAATTCTTTCTAGCGATTCCGGTTATTTCTGCTTTTACATTTTGTGGTGTTACAATCAGGTGGTGTACCATAAATCATTCAGCACAAACATTATGAACCAGTTAATTTGTTCTAACAAAGCAATTCCAAGCAGCATGAGGTTGTATTGTGGTTCTAGTGTTCTGTAGAATTGGCGTTGCTCAGGGCCTGGAATGTTGCCACATTGCAGGAACAGGTTTTGACTTGTATTGATACCTCCAGTTTTTGTTGTGTTTTTCTGTCATGATTTTTTCTTTCAAAGTTTACAGTTTAAAGGAAATCCCTCCGTGTGTTATCAAGTGCTTGAATTTACTGTACGTGATTTTTTAGCATCCCTGAAACCCCAGCTATGTGACACAGTTTTAATGACAACTTCAATCAAGAGATGACTCCTGAGGATAGCTACACCCCCTTTTTCTTTTTTTGGTCTGTACAGAACTCACAGTTTACTGTTGGCAAATAATAACAAGAAAGACAGTCACAGAATAACCAAATAGTAGTTGTTTAAAGTACATAAATATACAAGTGAGTTTTTCCAGGTGCTCCTCTGTTCTACAAAAAACTTTTTTCTACTAAATAATAGCTTTGGTTATCCCACACACAGTTTTTCTCAGTCGCTTTAGTACAATTCTCAGATCAGAATGAAATTTCCAAAGCTATTTGTTCAATCCTCACATCATGGTGTCACTTGTGCACATCATATAAGCAGTTTCTCACTTCTTTGAACAAGTTGCAATTGCTTTGGTACATCCATGCAAATGATTATGTACAATTCTCTGCTCTTTGCTACATTATCAATTGTTTATGTCATGTTGATCAAAATGTATTATATAGTTCACTGTGCAATAGTCTTACTCCTCAAAACACCTAGTCATTAGTTCATCGTATAAGTCATTAACTGCAAAATGGTTGACCAAGTTGTCATAATGTGACAAACATATTTCGCTGCATTGCAAGAGAGAATATTTGCTGTGATGTGGATGAGAATTTGTGGCCTAACATACAGGAACGACAAGAGGTGTAGGAAGACCACACCAATTCCTACTGCACTGCCTGTACTGTTGTACAGAATATTGTCCTATCTTTTTTTCCCTTTGTGTTACTGTTTGCAGTGTTACTGTAAACTCACATTTTACTTAATCATCACTAACTTTTGCATATATAAGGAATACATACTTCAATCCAGCCAAGAATATATGAAAATTGATTTTCAATTGAATATAATCATATTGGAAAACCTTCTAATGGGCATCCTGCCAACCGGATCACACTCAAAGCATCAAGATATTCACACATACTTTGTTCTAGTTATAATTAGATAAGGTGTGATTAATCTTTGTGTTTTTTGTGTTTTTAGAAACTTTATACTCACAATGGATAAAGGTGAACCGCTCCTCTGCCCTTTGCTACAAAAGATGACGGTCCATGGACTCAACAACAACACCAAGGCCAACTTGGTAGTAGTTGGTGTCCACGGTCTGGTCTCCTTGTTGGGGATTTTGGAAAATGCTCTGATCATCTGGGTTTTGGGATTCCGCCTCTCAAGTCGCACAGTGACTTCTGTTTGGGTGCTCAATCTGGCCCTTACAGACTTTCTGGCCACCCTGATGCTTCCCCTCTTTACTGCCTACCTTCACTCTTCCCACAGTTGGGAGCTTGGCGATGCTCTCTGCAAAGTCCAAGCCTCCATTTTTTTTTTCAACATGTTTGTATCGGCCTTTCTGTTGGCAGCTATTTCCCTGGACCGCTTACTTCTTGTGTTCAAGCCAATATGGAGCCTTAAGCATCGGTCTGTGGCTGGAGCGTGGAAGGTGTCCGCACTGGGCTGGCTGTGGGGGGCAATAAACACAGCACCTTACTTTGTGTTTCGTTCGGTGGTTGAAAAGATGGATGGAAGGAAGTTGTGTTATTACAACTTTGCCCTGTATTTGCCTTCCAATGGAACTCTGCAAAGGGACTGTGATGTGAGACACGGAACAACGGCTATTTCCAAGATGTTGTTGGCTTTCCTGATCCCTCTGATGGTCATAACAGGAAGCCACATTAAAATCGCTCTCACTCTAAACGCAAGAAACAAGTGGAGAAAGCGAAGTGCTATCGTCCAATCTGACAAACGGAACACCTTGAGTACCAATGAAGCATCAAAACGGGAATTTGGTAATGCAAGTACTAAAAGAAACAGTATAATGCTTGGGCCAATTTTTACAAAGTCAAGAAAGAAGAGTCTGTATCCCTCGTCTTTCAGAGCTAATGGTCAGAACAAGCTCTCCCCGAGTTTCAAAAAAATGGTGGCAGCTGTGGTTTTAGTGTTTGCACTCTGCTGGGCTCCTTATCAAATCTTCTGCATGATTGAACTCACAGCTCAGGATAATGAAGAAACTCTCAAACTGGTGGAGACGTGGCTCCCTCTGGCTGCAACACTTGCTTTCCTAAACCCAGTACTAAATCCCATCCTGTATGCCTTCAGCTGCCCAAACTTTTTTGTGAGGATTCGACAAAATTTGGGTGCAGTGTTTGACGAACTGGTGGCAGAGAAAGACGGGGAATCTAATGTCCCAATCAACACCATCAGAGCTCAAATGAGGCAAGGGAGCAATCGGGATGTCACAGTCACAACACCAGGCTCTCCGAAGAGTTCCTCTTCACTTAGACAATCATCTCACTCTTAGTTCTACCCACGGTGTCCTTACGCTATACCACAGCCATTAGTAAGGTGTGTGTTTTGGCTCCTGACAGCCCGCACAAAAATGCTTCATGCAAGTGATATGTAAGTTTCTGTATTAAGTCCGTGGGCTGATCACACAAACTACACTCTGATTGTCTAATTTACTCGTTTCAAACAGTGTGGTTAGCTAGCACCTTTCCCTATAACCCTTGTGCTACTGTAGGAAACTGTACTACGCCTTTGTAGGTTCCTAGAAGGTGTTCAGCATCGAGGAAGAGATGACCAGGATTCAGACGGTTAAAGATTTACAAAGTTTATTATTATTATTAACTACAAAGTAATTAAGAGTACTCCAGATATCCGGTCTTAATTTGATATGATTTGAAATGGTTTATTTTAAGCAATCAAATAGAAATAATACACAAAAGCAATACAATCATCAGTTATACATTCATATAGTAACTAATCAAACTTTGGATAATTAGGCACATTAATAAATATTGCTTGGAAGGGAGTGGAAGGAAGCAAACTTATATAATCCCACCCCGTTATACTGTAACCATTTTATTACATGATTTATCAATATCCGGTTCCTAGCTTTTATCAGACAGAATTAGGAATCGTAAAGTATCAATAAAGCACATGACAAAGATGAATTACTTAATTATTATGTAAAAATAACTATATCGGAAATCAACATGGCAAATGCAGATCAGTTATCTAGAATATATGCAGATTATGTTACTTATAAAAGTCATTCATATGATTAAAAAATAACACTATATCAGTAAAATACACAACACTGTTTCAGAGATTTTCATAGCAAAATGTCATCAAGTATCAAAAGTTAAAAACGTGCAAAATTATGTTACATTAGGAAAGATTTTTGCATCAATTTATCAATTTTTTGGAGCAAGTGAAGTAATATCATTAAAAGTCAATCAATTTACCCATTTTCAATAATTGATTATTCCTTTGTTTTACTATTTTTTTGTATTTTTGTTATGTTTTTATTTTTATTTTTTTATAATAAAGTAATGCTGTAAGGGAAAATAAAAAAGGGTCCATAATCTGTCGATTGTCCAAGGTTGGCATTTTTCTTGACTCTGGGGTCTGTGATGCACACGGTTATGTGTGTCTGATTCACAGGGAGTTCAAGCTAACAAGAGAGCAATACAGCCAGAAGAGAGGAGTTCTTCGAAGAGAAGTCTTCATAGTGGCGTGCGCTGAGTACTTCCTCCTCTGTGCGGCAGCCGAATTATCTGCAGGCAGCTGCCCAAGAACTTATTTGAAGTTGCTTGCTGCATGTTTCGTTTTTTGTCTTCAATGGTTGATTTCCTGTTTTCATAGAAGGGGCCTGATAACCGTTGGTTGACTTCAGCTGGTTCCGCGAAAACAAGCGATGAATTCCCCCACCCGGGGTGCGAAGGCTATATGGTTCCTGTTGCGCATGACAAGATCTGCATGCTCAGTAGACCTCCATATTTCTTCCTTTGTGGGTGGATGGCTGCATGCTTTGAAATGTCACTTTTGTGAAGTGAACTTTGTCACAGATCACGAGTAAATGGAAGAGTGGGTGTGGTACACAGAATGCATGTAAGTTTGGACATTAACACTTCAATGCAATAAAAGATTAAAACAGCAAGCACACGTTTATTCATTCCCTCTCTTGATCTCCTGAAGGGAGATCACATAAACGGAATTAACCTGTGGCATCTAGCCATCACATCGAGATCGTAACAAAAGCATCAAAAATCCTTCAGAGTGTGGCCGTTCAGCTTATCGCTTAGCAAAGAGTACATGTACGTCCGTAACCTTCTAATTTAGTGAACACACTTAGCAGTCACATGGAATACATACACAGTAGGAATTTTAAGTAAAATGATGAAACAGCAAACCTAAAAAGCATTAGCATAACACTTAAATGCACCCTTAAATGTACCCTTAAATTTACCCTTACATTTACCTGTGGATAAAAGAGCCTTGAGGTTAAGGGGAAAAGAGGGGTTAAGACGCAATCATTTACATGAGATGTTGGCCGACAACAAGAGGTAGAGATGGATCAGCAAGTGGTAGCATGGCATACTAACCGTGCTCCCGATCCCTTCCTCCTACCGCCCTCTCTATGAGATGTGTCATAAGTGACCTTATGCAGGGAATACAACAACAAACACAGAGAAAGTGCAGGGCGTGTATAAACACTTACCATTTGATGTGCGGGGTTATACCCTGCTGCTGCCTTTGCTGCCGCGTCAGTTGCGTTATTTCCTTGTGTTGTTAGTGAGTTACCCTTACTGTGTCCCGGGACCTTGACCACAGCCACTCTGGAGGGCAATTGCAGTGCGTGGTCCAGTCGCTGCATCAGGTCCTTATGAACTAAGGGTTCCCCTTTTGCTGTAAAATAACAATTCCTTTTCCATGCAACGAGATCTAACAATGCAGCTGACACTGCTTCGGCAGAGTCAGAGTGAACTGTTACTTTTTCTCCAGACGCAGCTTCGAGAGCCAGAACAGGGCAGGACTTTTGCGGCTTGTGCTGACGGTTTTACTGTTAACGTTTGTGTAGTTAGGGTGGTGAACTCACCCCTGGAGGAATCCACCACAGCAGCCGCTGCCTGAAGGGTGCCTGATGTGGACCGGAAACAGCAACCATCTGTAAAGAGAATTCTCCCTTCTGTAAGAGGTTTTGTTTCCAGGTCTGGCCTGGCTCTAAGTTCTTTTGCCACAGCTACAAAACAAGAGTGAGGGTCCATAGAAATTCCCTCCGACATGTTAATCCCAGTGTGTTGGTACTGAATGTTCCGAGCCCTCAGAGTTTTCAGCAGCCTTGTCTGTCTGAAAGGCGACAGCGTGAAAGAGGATGAAGCCACATGTGATGTGACCAAGTGCTCTGTCAAGATTATCAAGGGATGTGACATGACCACATGTGCTGTCTTGAGAATAACTTTTGTCAGTCCTGCAGCATAACGAGTACATGGCGGGGAACGGGCTTCAACGGCATGCAGGGAGATGCTACAATACATTAGAACGTACCGTCTGCCTTGGTTTTTCTGGAAGAGGACAGCAATAACACCTGTGGGCGTCATGGAAGTGCCGAGATAAAATGGCTGGTTATAGTCAGGGGGCGCAAGAGCAGCGGCGCATGCCATGTCTTGCACTAGTTTCACAAAAATCTCATCAGTCTCTGGGGTCCAGTCTAACGCAGCTGTGAGGTCAGTTGTTCCCTTTTCTTTAATCACTGACCTCAAGGGGGCGGTGCGTTCTAGAAAAACAAGGGAGGAAGTGCCTTCTCTATCCACAGAGGCCCAAGAAAGATAACATTTCTCTAACTGTCTCCGGACGTTTATCTTGCAGGATGGACATTCTATGCTCAGTAGACATTGAGGATCCTGTACTGGAAACAGTTCTGCGTGGAAGTGTTACTTCTCTTCTGCAGCATTGCAGTTTCTTTTTAGACACTTTAAAACCCAAATCACAGAACTTCAAGAGAAGATTTTCTGTTGCTTGAAGGGAGGATTCAGCAGTTGGGGCTGCCAGGGATACAGATCACCATTCGGGAAGGTGATTTGTCTCCCATCTGGAGAACATAGGATGCTGGCTCCTGTTTTGACAAGAATATCCCGTCCCAACAGATTCGCCGGTGTGTATGGTGAATGCACAAATGAATGTTCCACCATCTGACCGGCCATTTCAAAGGTCAGTGGGATAGTTTTTTGCAGGTTTTGGGGGGTCCCAGAGAAGCCAACAAAAATCATATGTTCATTTTTCATAGCAGGTGGAGGGAACGGACAGTTTATAGAGGAACATGTTGCACCAGGTCATCGCCTCCTTGGTTCTTTCAAATTATCCTACCGCGCAAAATTATTTAAACTCTTTTTCGTACACCCCTAATGGTGTCCCAGGCTTAACAGACGCAAACCCTCCGTTTTTGGACCTTTTTCCAAGGACTAACAGGTAAACCCACACACGTCCTTATTGCACTTCTGACTTCAATACAACTGGGGTCCGAACTTCCACTCATCCAGATTCTCCTTTTATTTAATTTATTCAATTTGCAGAAATTCCTTAAAAGGTTTTCTTCTTACCGTTCGTTTGAGGCAGCAGGAGAATTTACCGTGTGGAAGGATGTCCCCGACTTTACGCCGAAAGTCTCAATAATCTGGTCCTCCTTCCCAAGCTGCTTCTCAAAGAAAGATTTTTCTCCTGTGTATCCTGAGTTCCGCTGGACTCATCCCCTCGGGCACGTAGATTCGTTGACAGCTGGACCGCCCACTTCCTTCGGTCCATATTTGGAGCTTGACCACACTGTCGGTCCTCTTCACAGGTAAAATGCTTTCCCATCTGTTCATGACAAATCCGCTGTGGACAACCGAACCCCGTAGCAATTGCTGGAGTGAAAGGTTAGCTTCTTCCTGCGCATGGGAATGCATGGAACTAACTCTATGGCTGCAATAACTTCTTGCAGTGTGAAGTCGGAGTCAAGATGACGCCTTGCGGCATCAGTTAACCTGGGCAAATGAAGAGAGCCAAAGAATCTATGTCAGGCTGTGATAAGCTATGACCTGAAAAGTAAGGTCTATGATAAAACTCTTTGAAACGATTATTAATTTCTACTTGGTTTGTTAGAAGAGTGCCATTTTTTTTTTTTTTTATTTTATGAATAGCTCTTGAAGCCAGCATTCCTTTAAGTTGCTGTGCTTATTGGGCTTATCTCCTATCTCAAAATAATTTTGGCTCAGTTTCAATAAAATATTATTAATTTGACTGCTCATGATTACATTGTATTCATATTTAAGTTTAAGCATGTCTCTGTAGTCAGAGGGGGATTTAGAAGTTTTATATGTCCTGTCTAGACTAGAAAGGGCAATTTTAATTTCAGAAAGCCTTTTATTTTGTTCCTTTTTGAGAGCTGAGGTATAAGAAATAATGTCACCACGAACTTTCAGTGTTTCCCATAACGTTAAGTCAGACACCTCCCCATTATCATTCATTTTACTAAATTCTTTGAGTTTAAAAGCAATGTGTTTATTAAAGTGATCATCGCTGAGAAGAGTGGGGTTGAAGCGCCAGGAATAGTTTTGTTCAGGTAGATTTAGGGACAGTGATCCAGACACAGGGCTGTGATTTGATATTTTAAAATGTCATGGTATCTGGAATTTGTGATTTGTGAAATGAGGTTAGAGCTGGTTAAAAAATAATCTATCCGACTATAAGATTTGTGCACACTGGAAAAGAAACAATAATCTTTATCTGTGGGGTGTTGAATTCTCCAAATATCTACTAAATTTTTATTTTTCACGAGATTGTGTAAAACCCGCAGAGATAGACTTTTTGGAGAAGGGCGCGAGGATAGACGGTCGAGGAAAGGATCTACGTAGCAGTTCCAATCTCCTGAGATGTTTGAGTAATATTCATCCTGCAACAAGTCAATTACTTTCCTGAAAAATGTTGGACCATCTGTGTTCGGGCCATACACATTTAAGAAAGTTAATGGAAAGGAATCTATCAGGCCTGAGACCATCACAAATCTGCCCTGTGGATCAGTTTTCACAGATGTTAATTGAAAAGGGACGTTTTTACTAAATAATATGGCTACCCCTCGGGCATGTGATGTAAAAGATGACTGGTATACCCGAGACACCCAGTTACGCTTCAAAATATGCTGCATTGTACCTTTAATATGGGTCTCCTGAAGAAAAATTACATCCGTATGAAGAGATTTCAGATGTTTGAATACTTTCCCCCTTTTCAGTATTGAACCAAGCCCTCTAACATTCCAGGACACCATCTGTAATTCTCTGTTTCATACGTGCATGTTACTTTGTGATCTATTCATTCTGATGAGGACAATGAGAAAAGAATGACCAACATGAGGTTTAATATGCTTAACAGCCTATTCAAAACTGGCAGTAATAAGACACAGAGAAAAAATAATGCAATTTGTGCCCCTGAACCATAGAACAAGACAAAAACAAAACAAACTGTCCCCCCTCCCCAATGAATGCGTCCTTCTGAACTTGACGCATAACATTCCCCTTTAACTAAACCAGGAGCTGCCGGACAAATAGTAAGAGAGGTAAACACCCACCACCATGGTATTATGTTAAAATAAAATGAATTACACACCACCAACATAGGATAAATATCAGCAATGATTGTTGATCAGTTTCACACCTGCTTGTTCAGGTGTGAAACTTGTTCATCCTTGTTCATCCAGACAGGCCCTGATAAAACACTGAGTAGTTAGGAATACGAAAGATCGTAAAATACTTCTTTGTGTTCATATGATTCTATTGAACTTGATAAGAATGACGGTACCGCGATTACCTGCAGCTATAACTGTTTTCTGAAAAGTTCCGCCCCTTTAGCTGTCTCCACCAATCATTCTTGGAGGCTTAATCACATATCAGTCTGACCAATCATAAGTGGTTAAATGCTTCACTTTCTTGTTCTGATTCTGCTCATAAAGTCACTTAGTTCTAATAAAAAGTACCAGCTAAAGCTTGTCTTTAGCGATGTAGCTTTCCACAGAATCCGTTGACAGACAGATTCTCATTCTCAAAGTGTCCTTGGGCAAGACACTGTACCCCACCTTGCCACTGGTAGTAGCTTGGTGCCATTGTTTGGCAGTGGAGCTGCCATCAATGTGTGAATGTGTGTGTGAATGGGTCTGTGACTGTAAAGCGTTTTTGGCCTTGGAGTAAGGTAGAAAAGCTCTTTATAAGTATATACCATCTACCATTCTAGCCTTTCCTGCCACAATTATCACAAAAATGCATGTGAGATTGTGGACAGGCTTTAGATCTATGCAGACTATGAGTGTCTTCTTTTAAGAATTTTGGATGGTGGTGTGCTGTGGGATTTTTGTCAAGATTAAAGTGTGCCGTGGCTCAAAAAGGTTGAAAAACCCTGCTGTAAATATTACCATGATTCAGTGATGACATCATTCAATGATTACATCATCAAATAATGACATTATGCAATGACATTATATGATGTCATGTTTTGATGATATTAAATCATATCATCAAATGATGACATGAAATGATGTCATTTTGCATCATGGCATGATGGGATTTAAATGTATAAATACTCCCCAGAGATCAGTATTCCTTCAACTCAAGGAGACACAAAGAAAATAAATCAGCTATCAAGAATGAGAAAAATGATGCAACAGGAAGAAAAAGTTACAAGACTCTGGTCCGATATTGTTGAAAATGAGAGTGACATCGTCCTGGACGACGACTTTTATAACATGATTGTCTTCCCCGAGGAAAGTTCCAGAGAGGAGACCAGTCAGGACTCTCTCATCCCCCAAGACAATTCATCTCAAATCTCTGATGGTGACAGGAAATGTAGTCAGAGTGACTTTGAAGGTGATCTGGAGGTCAACAATATGATGTCCCCTGACAATAGCTACACCCATGAGCACAGTCTGGACTCTCAAGACAATTCATCTCAATTCTCTGAGTGTGACAGGAAATTTAGTCAGAGTGACTTTGAAGGTGATCTGGAGTTTTACTACTCGATGTCCCCTGACAACAGCTACACTGAAGAGCAGACCGATGAGCACAGTCTGGACTCTCCCACCCCCAGAGAATATCCATTTGGACCCTCTGATTCAGATAGTGAGGATGACAATTCAAGAGATTCTGATTCAGAAGACTCACTATCAGAGGAGTCTCAAGAAGAAACTGACGTCAACGATCTTAATGGATTGATCTCACAGCGCAATAAGCTAAAAAGCTGTTTAGCTAAGAGGGAAAGGAACATCGCAAAAAAACTGGACCTCCTCAAGAAATATGAGCAGGAGGCACTTAAGGCTGATGAAGACTGGTTGTTTTCTGAAAAAAGTATTGAGCAGGAGCGTCACATTAGACAAGAGAGGCGAAAGGAAATCAGAGAACTTGAGGAGAAGATCCAAAATGTGACAGAATTCCTCAAGGTGGAAAAGAAACCAAGCTACTCAAAGGGTTACAAGACAGTTTTAGAAGACACAGAAATGGTCACAAAACAACTGCTTGAAATCAACAATCTAAATTTACACATGGAAGATCAAATAGGAAAACAAAAGGAGAAAAGAGAAAATCTTGAAATTCAGGTGGTAGAGATGGTCTTTCTGTCCAACTTAGCAACCAATAGAATCAGCAACCAAGCAGAGACAATTGTGTGTGCACCTCAACAGAATACATCAACCCAGACTGAATTTGATAGACCTGAAAGTGCCTCTGGATTGAACCAAATAACAGCCTCAGCTTGTTTGGAATCACAAAAAAGTATTTTTACTATTGGAGCTGCACCTAAGAAAACGACCAATAGGAGAGGAAAAAACAAGACCATTAGCCCTAAAGCAAAGCCGGACGCCTCTTCTCAACTGCTAGACACACTGAAAGTGAATCCACCACATCAGTTCAGTTGGGTTCAGTCAGAAGAAGCAGCCGTTAAAGTCAGCAGCCAGGCTAAATCCAGTGGGTGTGCACCTCAGGAAAAGTCTTGCCAACAACAAAGTTCTTTTGCAAAGAAAGTCTCGACATCGGACAAAGTGAAAGCCTCCTTGTTGTTAGAACCTCAGAAGACTATCTTTACCATTGGAGCTGCACCTCAGAAAGCAACCAATAGAAGAAAAACTAAGAGCATTTGCCCTAAAGCAAAGCCGGACGCCTCTTCTCAACTGCTAGACACACTGAAAGTGAATCCACCACATCAGTTCAGTTGGGTTCAGTCAGAAGAAGCAGCCGTTAAAGTCAGCTTCAATGCAAGCAGCAATGCATAGGTGTAAAAATTAGATAACATTAGCTAGTAGGAATAAAAGTATTTTAGTAATAAAAAGGTGTGACAGGTTTTTTTAAATGAATTCATATTGAATTATTTAGTATTAAAAATTGTTAGTTTTTTTTACTAAAATAAATTTAAGTTGTCATTAATTTATTTTAAATATTTATTCTTTATTTAAAAGTACAGAAACAAGTCTAAAGTTGATAAATATTTGTAGGTCTTTGTTTTTATATATTATTCATATATTCATTTAGTTAGTTTATCTCTGTTTGACTTGAAGTTTCTCTTGGTCTTTGTATTAAAAAGTATTAATATAACACTAAAAAATAGATTTATATACAAATATACGAATATGTTAGGATATATTGTCTTAGACAGAAAAATACAAAAAGATAGACTCATAAATATCTCAACGTACAGAGATTGCTTTACAGAAAAATATAGTGATGCATGAAATATCCAAAAATATATAGAGATAAAGTTCTTAAACAAAATATGAAAAATATTTCTGGACAAGCATACAAATATAAATACAGAGCCCTCAGTAAACCAACGTTAAAGGTGTGGAGGGGTTTGGGAGCTGGAGTTATTCAAGGAGCAAAGATGTCTGGGGCTAACTCCCCTGCTGTTGTCACCCATGGCAGACAGGTCCGAAGTGACGAGCCAGGCCAAGAGCGGTTCAAAGCTCCTTCATGAGAAGGAACCATGAAGTTCTTATAATGTTGCCTGAATTGGTGCAACCCCAGCCCCACTGTTCCATCCCTTTAAATCCATGCTGCCTACTTAAAAAGGGATGAATATGTAACATAAAGACAAAACAAAACAACCAGTGAGGGATCAGCAATAAATGGTGGCTAGGTCGTTTATTACAGGTATTGCACCAACAAAGAGGGATAAGAAAACAAGGACACAAATGAAGGGGGGTTAGTAAATAGCAAATTAGAGAGCATGGCTATTTCAACAACAAGGGAAGACAGAAATACCACACAAAATACAGCAAACTGAAAAGAACCTGAAACGTAAAAACACAAAAGAGAAGCTCAACACCAGGGCAAAAAACTCCAAAAGTAATAAATGAGGGCAAAACCAGGCAAGATGAGCTAAGGCAAACAACTGGGGCAGGCTGACACAAAGAGAAACCACCCAGGAATTTCAGCCGCCCCTAGTCCAAGGAAACCCGAGCGTTTATATGCTATATGTCTTGTGGGGTCCAGATGACCCCACTCCCAAAGTTAAAGTGCCGTGGATAGCACAAGGGTAATAAGGTAATCACTATGTGGAGAATAGTTTTGTGTTCCTTTGTGCATTAGTGGGTTCTCTCCGGGTGCTCCGGCTTTCCCTAGATTCTAAAAAAGATTTTTTTTAAATGAATTAGAGGCTAAGAGTGCAAATTTCCCTCACCATCACTCACCTCTACACGCCACCCGCCCTCGCTGTCTGCATCTACGCGTTCTCTTTCTGTTAGGCTGTCTGAGCTGCATGTGGCTAAAAGTGATAGTAATAAAAGTAAAATAGTAGTTAGTAATAGTAAAAATATAATAGTACTAATAATAATATTAATAATAATAAAATATACAATTCAACTATACAATAAGTAATTAATAATGAATACAATTAAAAAAATAATACAAATAATCAAACAAACAAATAAATAAATAAATAAATAAATAAATATTAAATAAATAAATAAATAAATATCAGTCACCAACATGTAGATAATGAACCAAATTAAATCCGGGCAGTCCTGTGGGTTTTCTCCCATTATTTCAGTTTCCCCACAGTAATTGTTAGTGATTGGCTAGTGACTGATAAATATCCCCCCCCTGAATCGCCACCTTATCGTGGTGGAGGGGTTTGCGTGCCCGAATGATCCCAGGAGCCGGTACCTGGGTGGTGTTCCACCTCAAACTGGTCCTGGGAGACGGGTCAGACTAAGGGCGATTCAACCAAAAACCTTTTCATACATCTACCTACTCCCCCCAATAAGAGTTACCAGTGCCCCACCCTGGAGCCAGACTAGTTAGTTCTTGTCTGGTGGCTTTTAATTGCTCTGGGGCAGTGGGGCCTGTGGTCTGTGTTCTGACCAAAAAGCCCTGGAGAGCAACAAAGACTAGAACTGTGACCACAATCACTTCTCAGCTGTGATCGTATAGTGGTTAGTACTCTGCGTTGTGGCCGCAGCAACCCCGGTTCGAATCCGGGTCACAGCAGGATGTTCAGAAATTATGAACGATCCCTTTCAGTAAATTTGCAATGTTTAATCATGAACACCTTCAATGTTGAAAAATCTTCACACCATCTTGGAGGTAAAATACATCCAAGATGCCAAAACTTGGCTGTCTGGACTCCACATGCCCAACAGCTTCAGTCTGTTGGACAACACTTCCACAATTTCAAAATGCTTTGGAACTTCAATAAACTGTGATCATTTTGGGTTCATTCATGTACACCAATCAACGAAAATTTCAATGTCTATTACGTCACGCCTGTCCAAGGGCGGAGTGAGTCATTACCGTATTTTCACGACTATAAGGCGCACTTAAAAGTCATACATTTTCTTCCGCCAGCAGGGGGCGCCCTATGAGCCGGTGCGCCTTTTGTGCAGTTGTGGGTCGTAGAAGAAGATGGAGTGAGGGAGGGAGAGAGACGTGAAGGCCAAGTGGAACCTAACTGCAGTGCAACTGTCTAAATTTTAAAGCCTTCTATGCTCCTTCTACCTCATAACCCTCAAACATTTCAGTACAGGAGGAGTGAGCAGAGAAGCAGCTGGCCCACTGCTTTAAACTGCTGTTTTCGCTAGCGCAAAGGAGAAATGCAGAGACAGACTGGCGCAGTTCTGTGTGTCTGTGTGTGTGCTGAAAGGAGCAGGTTTTCGCCAGCGCATATGAAGAAAGGAGACCCGAAAGTCTGTCTCTGTGTATATGTGTGTGCTGAAAGCAGCTCCGTTTTCTAGCGCATAGAAAGGAAGAAAGGTGACGGCACACGCAGTGTCTCTGTGTGTGTGCTGTGTGTTCAGCGCTTGTAAGGAGGAAGGGAGACAAGAGCGCTGCAAGTGAGCGACCATTCAGTTTGTGGTCAGTTAGGGAGAACAGTAACAAGATAAAAATGTTTCCTCTAAAAAAATCAGAGACTGGATGTTTTATTAACCCACTCTAGAAGCGCTGAGGTTCTGAACGGGGCGTTAACGTGCCTGCGCCTTAACACCCGGTGCGCCTTTTGTATGTGTCAAAGATGGTAAAATCCCCCATGACTGAGACCGCGCCCTAACATCCGGTGCGCCTTATGGTCGTGAAAATACTGTACTTGTCTCTGACGGCCTACGCTGCTGCCGGAGCTGGACGGAAAGGCCATTGTAAGCTCTAACCCAACCGAAAAAAGATAGTCTTAAGAGTATTTGTTGTGAAAGATGTAGTTGTCTCATACAGATTTTTAATGGTTTTATTCCCTCGAATCCTGTGGACAGTGCAGGTGCTGTTCATGCGATCAGTGCATGTTCCTTGTTCTCACCGAACACGGTTGCGCATTTTCCCCCCGCAAAAGCATATGTAATTGAAGGTCTAAAGTGTGCTTTAATTAGAATGTGGCTTAGGAGCTCCGTACAACAGCATCATCTGTACATCAACTTACAAGAGAATACTTCACAAAACACTTACCATACGCACAACAATCATAGCCTCTGCTTTCAACGACTCTAAAGGGAACTCTCAAACACACATGTACTCTCCTTATGATTGCAGCCACTCCTCTCTACGACCATCCATGGGCGTGGATTACCCAAAGAGCCACAGCAGCCGTACAGGTGCAGATGCTTTTATCTTTAAACATCTATGGCCTTAAGTCACCAAGTTCCCATCCAAGTGTCACAGGCTCTCACAATTCTGGGTATTTGTATTGTTCTCACTGTCAGATTCTTCTACCAGTGAAAATCTGAATAAACAGTTAACAGCATATGCTACTCATGCAGTTGGTGCTTTATTACCTTCTTAGAAGGCTTGCTTTAAATTCACAGTCCCATTCCCCAATAGACACACACATTCACACATTACAAAATAGTGGCGCCAACCTTAAATGACCAGGACAAAAACAGGATTTAATGTCTTGCCCAAGGACCCTTGGACACTTGGGAAGGCATGGTGGAAATGAGCTTGTTGTTTTTGTCTTCATTTTGGTGTCACTTTCAGACTCAGTAAAGACAGCTGTTGTGATAAAGTCTTCTTCTTCAAGGTTGGTTTCTTGTCTCACACCTTGGTGTACCAAGATCACTATGGTGTTTTCTGTATGGTGATTAAAGCCAGTGTCTACCCACATGCCGCTGTTAAGGCTGATACAACGTAAAGAGAGAATAGAACAATGTTTCTGACTAAAAGGGGCAAAAGTATTGAGATGAAAGACCAGAGTTGTCACCTGCTGTGATTGTGATGTGAAAATGTGTCTCTCCTATATGTGTGTATGAAGATAACAAACTCAGCATTTCTACTGTTCTTGAGGTCCAACTGTGTTCTGACAAAAAAGCCCTGGAGAGCAACAAAGACTAGAACTGTGGCCACTATCACTTCTCAGCTGTGATCGTATAGTTGTTAGTACTCTGCGTTGTGGCCGCAGCAACCCCGGTTCGAATCCAGGTCACAGCAGGATGTTCAGAAATTATGAATGATCCCTTTTTGTAAATTTGCAATGTTTAATCATGAACACCTTCAATGCTGAAAAATCTTCACACCATCTTTGAGGTAAAATACATCCAAGATGCCACAACTTAGCTGTCTGGACTCCACATGCCTAACAGCTTCAGTCTGTTGGACAACACTTCCACAACTTCAAAATGCTTTGGAACTTCAATAAACTGTGATCATTTTGGGTTCATTCATGTACACTAATCAACGAGAATTTCAATGTCTATTATGTCACGCCTTTCCAAAGGCGGAGTGAGTTATTACTTGTCCCCGATGGCCTACGCTGCTGCTGGAGCTTGACAGAAAGGCCATTGTAAGGCCTAACCTAACTGAAAAAAGATAGTCTTAAGAGTATTTCTAGTGAAAGATGTAGGTGAGTCATACAAATTTTCAGTGGTTTAATCCCTCCTATCCTGTGGACAGTGCAGGTGCTGTTCATGCGATCAGTGCATGTTCCTTGTTCTCACCAAACACGGTTGCACATTTTTTTCTCGCAAAAGCCTATGTAATTGAAGGTCTAAAGTGTGCTTTGATTAGAATGTGGCTTAGGAGCTCCGTACAACAGCATCATCGGTACATCAACTTACAAGAGAATACTTCACAAAACCACAGAAAACCTCCCGGGCCAGATCTGATAGAGCCTTCCTTTCTAAAAATGGCTGCTGATTTTATTGCTCAGCCTCCTACAACACTTTTTAATCTGTCAAATGAAACTCAAGAAATTCCTTCCATCTGGAAGTCAGCTTTTGTTACTCCCCACTTAAAAGCAGGTGACCCAGCAGTTTTAACCAACTACAGGCCAATCTCCAATTTGTGTGTCTTGTCAAAAATTCTTGAATCTCTTGTGTGCGAGCAACTCAAAGAGTTTTTATACTCAAATGAGCTTCTCTCAACATTACAGTCGGGTTTCAGGAAAAAGCACAGTACCATTACTGCTGCTACAAAAGTGATAAATGACATTCTTGTTGCTCTTGACAATAAGCAGTACTGTGCTGCTCTCTTTATTGATTTATCAAAAGCATTTGACACTGTGGATCACATTGTGTTAAAACAAAGACTTATCAGTTTTGGCCTTTCAGATCATGCAGTCTCCTGGCTCACAAATTACATGAAGAACAGAACCCAATGTGTTAGACAGGACGGTTTGTGTTCTGAATTCTTAAATGTACACAAGGGGGTGCCACAGGGTTCTGTATTAGGACCCCTCCTATTTGTCATGTATATAAATAATATAGATCAAAATGTGTCTCATGCAAATATGCATTTTTATGCCGATGACACAATTATTTACTGCTTTGACCCATCCCCTACCACCCTACCACTGCTGTTAAATATCTGCAAAAAGCTTTTGATACGGTACAGCACACATTTCTCCAGCTAAAATTAACGGTTAATGCAGACAAAACCAAATTAATGCTGTTCTCAAACTCTAGAAAAACACCACAGGGTTTCCTTACAGTTTCCACTCTAGAAGGAAATGAAATTGAGTTGGTTCACGTGTACAAATATCTGGGAATCTTGATTGATGATGCACTCTCATTCAAGCCCCACATTGAAAATCTTGTTAGGAAACTAAAATTGAAACTGGGTTTTTTATTTCGAAACAAGTGTTGTTTTTCATTTGGGATTAAAAAACGACTTGTCACAGCAACTTTCTTATCCATTTTAGATTATGGAGACCTTTTATATATGAATGCAACAGCTCAATGTTTGAGTAAGATTGATTCCGTGTATCACGCCGCTTTGAGGTTTGTGACAAACTGCAAGGCCTCAACTCATCATTGTGAACTGTACTCTCGAGTGGGATGGTCTTCTCTGTCCACCAGGACGCTCACACACTGGTGCATTTTTATTTACAAATCTCTTCTTGGACTTTTACCTTCCTACATTTGCAGCCTGATCAAGCTGAGGCCTGTGGAATCATACGGACTGCGCTCAAATGACCATCTATCGCTCGCCGTTCCATTTGCTCGTACAGAACTGGGGAAAAAGGCTTTTGTCTTTTCTGCCCCCTCCACATGGAACACTCTACAGAAAAGATGGAAATTAAAAGAACTCATTCCTCTAAATATTTTTAAATCCAAGCTGAGATTTGAGGAGAAAGTCACTTTTAACTGTACCTGTTTTACATGAGTTCTAATTTTTATTTGTTTTTAATGTTGACATTTTTATTGTAAATGTAATTTATTGTTTCCCCCCTAGCCAGGACTCCCTCGAAAAAGAGATTCTTAATCTCAATGGGAAAATTCCTGGGTAAATAAAGGTTAAATAAAAAATAAAAATAAATAAAACACTTACCATACGCACAACAATCATAGCTTCTGCTTTCAACAAGCCTAAAGGGAACTCTCAAACACACCTGTACTCTCCTTATGATTGCAGCCACTCCTCTCTACGACCATCCATGGGCATGGATAACCCAAAAAGAAACAGCAGCCGTACAGGTCCACATGCTTTTATCTTTAAACATCTATGGCCTTAAGTCACCAAGTTCCCATCCAAGTGTCACAGGCTCTCACAATTCTGGGTATTTGTATTGTTCTCACTGTCAGATTCTTCTACCAGTAAAAATCTGAATAAATAGTTAACAGCATATGCTACTTATGCAGTTGGTGCTTTACTACCTTCTTAGAAGGCTTGCTTTAAATTCACAGTCCCATTCCCCAATAGACACACACATTCACACATTACAAAATAGTGGCGCCAACCTTAAACGACCAGGACAAAAACAGGATTTAATGTCTTGCCCAAGGACCCTTGGACACTTGGGAAGGCATGGTGGAAATGAGCCTGTTGTTTTTGTCTTCATTTTGGTGTCACTTTCAGACTCAGTAAAGACAGCTGGTGTGATAAAGTCTTCTTCTTGAAGGTTGGTTTCTGGCATGCTGTTCATGCAATTAGTGCATGTTCCTTTTTCTCACCGAACCCGGTTGCACATTTTTTTCCTGCAAACACCTTATGTTACTGAAGGTCTAAATTGTGCTTTAATTAGAATGTTGCTTAGGAGCTCCGTAGGAGCAAGGTAAAATACATCCAAGATGCCAGAACTCGGCTGTCTGGACTTCACATGCCCAACAACTTAAGTTTGGGTCGGCAACCCGCGGCTCAGGATCCGCATGCAGGTCTTTAGCGTTTCCCTAGTGGCTCCCTGGAGCATTTTCAAAAATGTTTGAAATTGTAAAAAGATCGGGGAGAGAAATATATATATTTTTAATATGGTTTCTGTAGGAGGAAAAACAAGACACTAACATTCTTAATGTTTTCCAATACTGTAAAAATGTGTAGAATATATATTGTAACGCCCAGCAGGTACGTCGCTTGCAGCGGGCAAAACGGGAGCCAAGCTGTCAACAAGTTAAGCTGTCAATCAACTGGCTGTGCTGGAGAGCTGCCATGTCCCATACACCGCACGACTCCGAACAGTCTCAGAGAGAAGGAACCTGAAAGAGAAGCTGAGGGGACATTCCCTTTTCCAACATAACAAGCCCAATTATTTTGAACACACATCACATTGAACATTGAACAGGTGTCATCAACCTCTCCCCCTTCCACACTCATGGTGCAACATCAAGAAACAACATAACAGGAAGAATAAACTAAGGTGGAACAACAAAACTGCAATATGAAAAGAAACGTGGGCAAACAGAAACGCTTATGCTGAGCCCTAATTAGATCAGGAGACCGCATCCCATAATCCCCTGCTACTAACAGACCTAAAATACAAATGACCGCCACTACAATATTAAATTTCAACATTTCTGTCAACAAAGATTTGAGTCATAGCCTGTGACACACATTTCTACCAGCAGATGTTTTTTTTTTTTTTTTTTTTTTTTTACTTTTACCGTCAGTTCCGTGCATTGCTTGATGAAGTTGAAAGCGAATATTCTGATCTCCTGCTACACAACAAAGTCCGATGGCTGTCCAGGGGTGATGTTTTGCGTCACTTTGTTGTCTGTTTCGAACACGTGAAAACATTCCTGAAAAGCAAAGACCTGAACTACCCGCAACTGGAAGATACTGAGTGGCTCGAAAAGCTGCACTTTTTGGTGGATATGACTGTGACAAGCCACCTAAACGAGCTGAATGATAGTCTCCAGGCGCCGCAAAGGATAAAAGTTTTTTTATCATTCGAGCGCAAGCTGACTGTCTTTGCCAGAGATGTACAGCGAAAGAAGAGGATGCTGCTGCGTTTTACGCTTTCACTGACTTGCTTGGCATTTGCACAAAAATCAAGCTTAACTGTATTAATTTGATTTGATATACTTTACCTTTTCAAAAAGCTCTAGTTTGCTTTTTTATAAACGCAGGCTACGTTTTATTGCACTCTGTTTAGTTCCCAAAAAGGGGCACGTCATCACGCACGTCCCATTTTGTTGTTTTTTGTTCCAATTTTCAAAAAAAAAAAAAGAACATCAAAAATCGGATTTCTTTATTACATATCTTGAATTTTATCAAAGTCAATATCAATGAAACATAATTCATTGATATTGTAATGAAGTTAAACTTTCATAACAGAGCAGTCACATGACTCGTCGTTCTCCGCAGAATGCACTGCAGGGCAAATAAACATTTAATCGTTAATAATGCTCATTATGTATTTGTAGCAACTTAGTCATTTTTATAGTAGACTAATATAGCTAATACAGATACATATTGCATGTGTTGCCTTCATTATAAGGCTTAAATAGGGCTTTTAATATTTTGCGGCTCCAGACATTTTTTTTTTTTTCGTCCAATTTGGCTCTTTCAACATTTTGGGTTGCCGACCCCTGGTTTAAGTCTAAGAAAACACTTCCACAACTGTTCAGAAATTCTGAATGATCTCTCTCTGTTTCATTAGCTTAAATGAAGCGCTACATACAGATGAGGTGGAGCGTGTGTCACGTATGCTTATTTATCTTGCATCCAGACGGTAGAGGACAAGGGGAATAAAGAAATTCACCAAAAGGAGAGCTAATTAGTATGACTGAAAGAGGAGAAAATGCTCACAACTTCAAAATAAAAGTCTATCAAGATAGACTCATTCTTCTATGTTATCGCCCAGCTCTATTAACAATAATGAAATAGATTCAAACATATATGTTTTTAATCTTTTAATTTGGAATAGGTTTCCACTCTGCTGTTCTCATAAGTTTTCTGCTCCACTCTTGACTCCACAAATAGCATGTTCTAGCTCATCCATTAGTATGCCATACTATTCAAAAGCCAGAAGTTCTCATATTTAGTACTGTGATTATTTTTGGTCTGAATAATGCAGATTAAAATCAAAGGTTGAAAAATCTTCAGAACATTCTTTAACTTAAAATCAATGGAAATGCTAATCTTGGGAACTGCAGCTGGAAATAACACTCAGAGAGCTATATGGTAAAAAGCATTTATTTTTAATAATACTCTTGAACATGACCCAATGACATGATTGACAGCAACCTGAAGGGTTGATTTCAGAACAACTTTAGCCCTTGTTCTATCCTCTGGGGTCAAAATGACCCCACCCTTACATTGACGTGTGCTCCTTACCATGGCAAAGGTGGATAAAGGTGGAGAGGATTTCAAGTAATGCATGGTTACCAGTGAAGATCACAAACCATTGAAGAAAAAAGGTCCAGCGCACTGTGTAGTGGGTCTAGATGACCCAACTCCCAATGTTAAAGTGCCTAGGACAGCTAAAAAGTTAAAACAGCAAAGCAATGAGCAACAAAGAGAAAATAAAGACTGAAGGAAGCCAGTGATGTGCAGTCAGGAAAGGCAACATGTAGCTTAAAAATACATATATAAAATAAGATAAATATACTTTTTTATTATCGAAAGTAAAATTCAAATATTATCTTTTAGACATTCTATGATTACTCTTTTCTGTGTGGGGTTTGAACGTTTCTTTGGTTGAAAAGTAGCAAATTTACAAATGTCCTGTTCAAATACATGAGACAGCTGCAGGGGAGGCACCAGCCACCCATGCCTCCCCTGCACCCAGCCTGCGCTGCACACACCGACTGGAACTGCTGCTCATGCATACACTTTACTGTTTCTGTCTTTCTTACATCATAAAAGATGCTTTATGTTTATTATTTACTTCATTTTTCTATTTCTCACCAACTGTCTGAATACATCAGTGCTAGTTTGTGACCCTTTAGTCTTTTTTTATCTGTTAAAAATGCGAATTAGAAATAGGTGAAATAGGGCGCTGGTGGTCTCAGAAAATGCCCCCCCCCCGGCTAAAGAATAAGAGAATTAGTGAAAGCAAGTCAAGTGCAGCTGGCCAGTCATTCTTTAATATTGTTTAGCATCATTTTCTAAATGGAGAACTACGTGTCTAAAAGTAGGAATTTTTTTAGACAGGTCAATGGAAGTGATCTCCATTGAGACAGAGAGACTTTTAAAACTGAAGAAAGAAAGTAGAAACTTCTACAAACAGGTTATCCATGTGTTTCTTCAGAAGGCCATGAGATGGGCATGGGAATGCTGACATGGTGGCACTAGAGGCCGCAGCAATCCTACGCCTTCGATAGTGGGTATGCAGTATGGGGTGCAGGGTGGCTCCTAGCAAAAGGCTCATACTCATCCAACATTTGAGATGGTCAAACTAAAAGTACTGATTAAATGTCAGCCAGAGCAGCTGAACGAGTCCACAAAAAATGTTAATCTTTTGCAGAAATCATGCCAGCCGAGTTGTGTACAGCGCAACTGGGAAATGGTATGCAGGCGCTGTGAGCAACCTGGTCATTTTGCGCAAAAAATGCGATAGAGTAAGAGTTTTCCATCAAACCTCTTCCCAGCCAGGTAATGCTAAACCTCCGTCTTCGGAAAACTAGCAGCCACCAAACCGTGCTGTTGACCCTTTTACACGTGCTGCCACATTAATATTAAATGTTTAAATTAAACTTCATAACAATAACAATTAGTTGTTAGTTGGCTGCTAGTAATTCTGAAGCTGGGGTATCTATGGTGCACTGGGATTCTGTCCTCTGTTCTCATAACCTTCTCCTCTCCTCTATTTGATCATTTAGTTATCCATGCCTCTGTTTGGTGCAGTCCAATTCATGTACTGTCCTCTTTTCCCACTCTGCTCCAGGGTGCTTCCAGATTCCAATTGGCTCATCTGTGCTCCTGTACCTGACCGTGTGCCTCCTCTCTGGCTTGCCTCTACTACTACTGCTCCTACACCTGTCAGTGGATAATGCCTCTGGCTCATCTCACGCCCCCAGCCGTCCCCCAACATCATCTGGATGAAGCTCATCTGCTGGACTTTAAATATGTAGTTGTAGTGTTAGATAAGTTAATTTGTCTCTATGAGTTCTGGTAAATCCCCTTTCCGTCCTGAAGGAGGATCCCTCCTTTACAGTATGTGGGCCCTTACCAACAGGTTTTTTGCTAACCACGCCCTCATTCCTCATAATGCCATATCCAGTGTGTTTCAATATGTTGAGTTCCAGACATGGATGAACACAATAAATTTTCATAGTATTCTACTGAAAAATACAAGAGTTATGACGGTAAATATATAAACCTATATAGAAAGATATAGTTATAGGGCGGCAGTTTAGCTCAGGCGGTATAGCAGGTCGTCTAACAACTGAAGGGTTGGCGGATTAAACCCTGCTCTCCCCAGCCAGCTGTTGCCCTCCCAAGCGTGGCCAATCTGTAGCTCACCGCTCCCCCCAAGGGATGGGTCAAATGTGGAGAACAATTTCCCCATTGTGGAATGAATAAAAGTAAATAAAAAATAATTTAAAAAAACAGTACGCCGCATTTGGTAGCTCGCCACATGCACACCATTTAAAATCTACAACTTGTAATTGCAAAAATGTTTTCAAAGTAGCTTACCATTAATGCGTAAGAAGTTACGAGATCGACAAAAATCCCAGTTTACATTACGTTTGTCTGTAATATCCTCAACACAACAAAGACCAAGGAACTGGTGGTGGACTACAGGAGGAAAAAAACAGATATTCAGCCACTGTCTATTGGTGGGGATTGTGTGGAGAGGGTGGCTGCTTTCAAGCTCCTGGGCGTCACCATTGAGCAGGACCTGACCTGGGGCACCAACACCACTGCTCTGGTGAAGAAGGCCCAGCAGAGACTGTATTTTCTCAGGCTTTTAAAGAAAAACAAACTGAATGAGAAACTGCTAGTGTCCTTCTACCGCTGCTCAATAGAGAGCATTTTAACGTACTGTGTTTGTGCCTGGTTTTTCAGTTGCACAGCTGCGGCTAGGACAGCTCTCCAGAGAGTCACCACGAGAGCCCAGAAGATCATTGGCTGCCCTCTCCCATCCCTGGAGGAACTGTACAGTTCCCGCTGCCTAAAAAAGGCTCAAAACATTCTGCTGGATCCATCAGACCCCGGACATTCCCAGTTTGAACTGCTGCCTTCAGGCAGAAGATACAGGACAATTAAAACAAGGACAAACAGATTAAAAAACATATTCTATCCGAGAGCCATTTTGGCCTGAAACGCTGCTAAATAAAGTTAATTTATTAGGGAAGCGTGCAATAACCGGAGAAGGTGTAACCTCCTTTTTATATTTTTTTGTAAATTTTTAACATATCTTTCTTATATTGTCTTATTTCGCAGTTTTAGTTTTTTTTTTATTCTTACTTGACTTTTTATTCCACCGGAAAAATTGCACTGTAATTTCATTGTACATGTACAATGACAAATAAATATATTAGATATTTCTATATTTCTATTTCTAATATTACATGAGCTCTTTTTTTTTAAATTCAAGATGGCGACCTTTTCCTGAAGTCAAAGGTTGACAAACTCCAGAGGTCGTTGTACACTTGCGCTAGCAACATGTGTGTTGCTAGTGTTTTTTCTTCACATCCCTTCATCGATCTTGTCCTATGTTACATTGTTTTGTTAAGCTGGGCAGGGGAATCATATATTTAATTTTCACGACATTCCAATAAAAAATGTGGAAGCTAGCAACGGTTGCGAATTCGCCACGGACACGCCGTTTAACATCTAGAACTTCTAATTCCAACATTTTGTCTACAGCATCTAGCTATGGATGCCTGAGAAGTTACAAGACGATCGCTAAAAATCCCTAGAACGAGTTTTTGTTTGTATATTTGTCAGTATGCTGCCTTTTCCCAAGGTCAAAGGTCAACGACACTTCTGTGGTGTTTGAAAACTGGAGCTGGCAGCAAGCGTGTGCAATGTCGTCAAAATTGCTCAAACAAAAGTGTAATTTTCCCATATTGTGGAAAAACAGAAAAACACCAATTCTCAGAGTTCACCACAAAATGGCCGCCAAGCCGCAGGTCGTGTAGCCGTCCCATTAGGATTTCAAATCTTTCTTGGGATATCCCCAACACGTGTGTTTTGGTTTCGTAGCTGTATTTTGAAATCATTTTTGTTTCCGTCCCACACGCAATTTTCGGCCCATTCAATTTTTATGCAGGACTGCCGTGATGTCATCATCTTCAGAAAGGTGACGTTGACTTTGTGGAAACTGTATCCTTTTTTTATCCTTTTTATCCTATTTTTAATTTATCCTAGGTGTGTGAACCTTTTGGTGAATTTTCAAGTATGCGGCAGGGGTCAAATTTTCGCTGAAAGGTGCCGAAATCTTTCAAACTGCGAAAACAATATGGTCCATGCAGTCAGTGACTGCTGCTGTGTGGCATAATAATGCTTTTGGACTGTTTCATGTATTTATAATGTCCACATAAAGAAAACAGTCAGAAAATAATCATACACAATTGGTTTTATATTATGTCCCTTTCTTTTAGAAGCCATGTCTGCTTTCATGTTGTGTTTATGGATTTGCAAATTTATAAGGGGGTTATTTTGTAATTCAACATTTGGTCATTTGCACTTGGATTTGCTTTTGTGCTTCAGGAATCTGTAATTTGTTTTGTGATTTGCTGTTGTGTTACAATATTTGTTCATTTGTATTGGGAATTGTATTTTAAATGTAAGCTTGTCTTGCACCTCAGATTCACAACAGCAGGAACACAAACACCAATGTATGCCATCACACATTTTGTTTCTGGAGCTTTTTCTGTGAGTTTTTTTTTCTATGAATAAGGCCACGGACAGATCATCAGTGTCCATGAAACCATGAAACCATGTAGAGAATCTATGAGGAAGAAGAACATCCTCCTGAGAGGTGTTCCAGAAAGCAGGGTATATCACATACCAAGCAAAGTTTAAGACTTAATTAGTTGATATGCGCCACTTTTGGTTCCAAAACCAGCGATTATGTTGGTGGTTTGTAAGTTACTGAGCATGGCGTGCTCTTTTAATCACCATCCAGTGGACGCAGAAGCACAAAATATACAAGGCTTTTTTTTTTGCCATGATAAGTATTAGTATAGTATATTTTTGACATAAGTCCATGTATCCATATGCTGTCTTAAGGCCCGTACACACCGAGATGAATATTCGCCAGGCTATTCGCCAGCGTTTTTCGCCACGTTTTTTGTGTTCACACCCAGGCGATTTTCGCTGATGATGAGCTGAGCGAACATGCAATTTCATTCCCTGACATTAGATGGTGCTTAATGTAAACAGAAATACTCGTGTAAACAAGGTGGCGCCGTGCAACTTTACGCTTCTTAGACGCTTTTCACTCAGAAGAGAGCAAGTATTTACACGCTTGTCAGAATCATACAAAGAAAACATGAATATTTCAAGCACCAGTTGCTCCAACTAGTGCTTGAAATATTCATGTTTTCATGTCCGTCATTTCTTTGCGGCAGTGTAGACGCTACTTGGCGTATATCTTCTTCGCTGGTATATGTGCTCAGAAAGACAGTTTGATGTCTGAGCACCCCCTAGTTGTGTTTTACTGTAACTTCAGAAGCTCCAGACATGTGTGCAAAAGCGCCGTTCTCATTGGTCGTATAGTTTGACGCGGCGCGTCAAACAAACAAAAAAAAAAAAAAAAAACGAACCCGAGGCGTTTTTTTTAAAAATTACGCTGTGCACACTCACATTGGTGCCCTTTGTTCAGTTATGAGGCCTTAGACGTCGGCGAATATCGTGCGCGAAATTCGTCCCGGTGTGTAGGGGCCTTTATTCTGAAGAATTTTAATAAAAGAGCGATACTGTTTTACAAAAGACTTATTTATTCCACAAAAACTTTGAAACGTTGCATCCTCCCACTCTTTTTCCAGCAAATAATTAAAATCTTTTTGACCAACTGCACACTTAATGGATTAAATACAAGTATAAATTTATAATTGAGAGTAATTATAATGGCATCAACCAAACCAAGGAAGGCTGCTGGGCCCAGATGGCATCAGCAGCCAGACTCCTCAAGGACTGTGCAGATCAACTCTGTGGGATTTTTCTGCTCATCTTCAACATGAGCATCAGTCTGGAGAGAGTTCCGATCCTGTGGAAAACATCCTGCGTGGTTCCAGTTCCCAAGACCGCACGTCCCAGTGAGCCGAACCACTTCAGGCCAGTAGTCCCGACTTCTCATCTAGTGAAGACCATGGAGAGGATCAGCCTGGACCACCTCCAACATCTGGTGACCGACAACATGGACCCGCTGCAGTTCGACTATCGTCCAGGAATAGGTGTGGAAGACGCTGTCATCTACTTGCTGCACAGATACTTTTCCCACCTAGACGACACTAGTAGCACTGTGAGAGTCAAGTTCTTTGACTTCTCCAGTGCTTTCAACACCATCCAACCACCACTGCTGCTCAGGGGGAAGCTGGAGGGAGCTAGAGTCAACAGTAGCCTGGCTGCATGGACCATCGACTACCTCTCCAACAGGCCGCAGTATGTGAGGATTCATGGCTGTGCACTGGGGTGCTGCAGGGTACTGTGCTCTCTCCTTTCCTCTTCACCCTGTATACATCGGACTTCGCACACAACACTGACAGCTGCCACCTCCAGAAGTTCTGATGATACGGCCATTGTCGGGCGGGTATCTCAGGGAAACGATCTGGAGTACCTGGAGGTCATCACCAACTTTGTGGACTGGTGTGTGTGACCGAACGCCCTCTTACATTTGCACCCCAAATGGAGACTGGATTTGATGGAGGTTAAAAATATACAATTCATTAAAAACTTGACACAAGTTCCATAAAAGAGAAGATTAAAATAAACTCAGACAGTTGGACCACACTCCAACACTGCTTGAGGGCGGCGGCAGGGGGGGGGGGGGGGGGGGTCCCCCTTACACAACACCATGTATGGCACCCACCAGCTACCATAAGGATAAAAGGAGGAGGCAGCCACCCTCAGCCAGGTCCAACCACCAAGTTACTAAAATGAGCACAAAACAGTTTAAAAATGGATAAAAACAAGGGTGTCAAGGTTGGTTAAAACATTAAAAACGATGACTAAAAACACTACAAGCAAAAACGCAGTGGCAACTCTGCTGGAAAAAGAAAAGTTAGTTCTCCCCTGGGACAAACACATGTTTTATAAACCCTTATATTACCTCTCATGCCCCAGGGTCAGAACTCATGCCACCACCTGTTAATATAAATAGAATTTAAAATGTTGCAAACTCAAATGCTTAAAAACTTAAGTAAAAGGACTCAAATGATTAAAAGCTTTAGTTAAAAAAGGTCCACATGTCAAGCTCACCCACCAAGGCCAAACCAGGAAACCAGCATCTAGATGGAACTCCCACTGCTGCTATTTATCAGCCTTGCGAGCCAATCACAGCTCAACAGACAGGTGCTGGCCATGAATGTTAAACTATGGAACACCATGAAGGACAAACCACCACCCACAGCCATGTCTGTCACATGTGCTCTGAACCACCTGCACATCAACGCCAGCAAGACGAAGGAGGTGGTGATTGACTTCAGCAGGAAACCACATCTGACTACACCGGTGAACATCCAGGGCTTGGAGGAGGAGACGTGAGATGGACTGAGAGACGTGATGCTGTAGTATCACGAGACCCAGCGAGACGAGTGTGGTGAGTCGACTTGGCGGCGCGTAAGCATTTGAACAAACATTTTCGATCTTGTTTCATTTTTCCGCCATATTAAAATATTTCCAGCAAACTAACATAACCTGTTAAGAGATTAAGCTTCTGTCAGCCTGGAGGACCTGGAGAAATTCATTGACGAGTGTTACTATACCTGCGTCATGGTTAAACCCAAAACCGCCACCACCACCCCCTCCTCCAAGCGTGGACGGCCTGAGGACTCTCCCGGGCCTGCATCCTCTCCAGGCAGCGACGTGAGCGATATTCTGGATTCGATTGATAAAAAGCTCTCCAGCTTTGATTGCCACCTC
This sequence comes from Oryzias latipes, assembly GCF_053564925.1. Taxonomy (NCBI): domain Eukaryota; kingdom Metazoa; phylum Chordata; class Actinopteri; order Beloniformes; family Adrianichthyidae; genus Oryzias; species Oryzias latipes. The sequence goes on from NC_136238.1 coordinate 20,493,104, forward strand.
AATTTGCTGGAGATCCTCCATAGAGAATTTCAAGGTCTGTGGGAGTCTCTGGAATTCAGACAGCAGCAGGTGCGGGGGCTCGCAGCAGAGAACCAGGCCCTCAGAGAGACCGTCAAGACTCTGGGCAATGACACCGCCCGTCTCTCAGAGGAGAACCGATCCATAAAGGAAACCCTCCTGGATCTTCAGTCGAGGAGCATGAGGGACAGTCTAGTGATCGCGGGGATTCCAGAGGAGGCAGGAGAAGACCCCGAGGCCACTGTGAAGTCCTTTTTGGAGGCCCACCTGAAGCTCCCCAAGGAGGAGGTGCAGAAGATCTCTTTCCACAGGGTTCACCACCTCGGAGGAAGAAGGTCCGACCACCAGCGCCCGTGTCCTATTGTTGCTAAATTCGAACATTTCAAACAAAAGGAGCTGGTGAAGGGCCGAGGTCCGGAGCTGAAAGGAATGCATTACAGCGTTAATGACCAGTTCCCGGCAGAAATCCTCTGTAGAAGGAAGATCCTGTTCCCGCTGAGGAGGAAGCATCTTGCTGCTGGTTCAAGAGCGATTGTGGCCGTTGACAAATTATACGTGGACGGCCGGCTGTTCCGGGACCCGGAGATCACCTGGCTGTGCTGAAGGCTTTCAGATCCGCGCTGAGAACATCTGCGCTGCCCAGAACAAACCCGCTAAACTAACTTCAATGAATGGAAAACCGGATCATCAATAATCCACACCTCGATCTCAGGAAAACAGTCTTTTTTTCTCTCTCTTCACCTCAGTCCCACTCATGTTTCTGTTGTTGTTTTGTTGTTGTTTTCGTTTTCCCTTCTCTTTTTATCTTTCCTTTCCTCTCCCCCCCCCCCTCCCCCCCTCCTCATATGTAAATCACCTGGAAGCAACTCATCCTCGGTAAGTATTTATTTATGCACGGAACGGGCGCGCGCACACACAAGCGCACACATGGGCGTGCACATGCAATCCCGCACACACACGCCGACATACTGCAAACACCTCACACAGGCTCTCATAGGACGCACGCGACACGCAGCTCACATAGCCAGAAAACGTTCATGAGCACACATGCACAGCGCTTCTCAATGCGGGCACGCGCACACGGACTGGCATACACGCATTACTTAGCTTTACACCTTTTCAGTCAGAGCAGTTATGAACAGTCTTAACATCGTTAGCTGGAATGTGCGTGGACTTGGCTCTGAGCCAAAGAGACTGAAAGTGTTAAATCACCTGTGTGGTCTAAAAGCAGATATAGCTCTACTGCAGGAGACCCATTTATCTAATTCTTTGAATCACCTCATGTGCTGCTTACAATTTCCAGTTATATACTCTGCCAGTTACAACTCCAAACAACGAGGAGTTGCTGTTTTAATTAATAAAAATCTTAATTTTACTCATAAGGATACAGTTACTGACCCAGAAGGCAGATTTGTAATCATTAATATATCCATTCAGAATAAGGACTTTTGTATTAGGGCTGGGAATCACTGGGTACCTCACGATACGATACGATTTGCGATACATTGCTCACGATAACGATACTATCACAATATGGCGATAATGCGATAATCGATATATCTCGTCTCTAACAACTCACGATATATCAAACTTTAAGAAAGAAGAACTTTAAAAACAGCTTTTTGGAAAATATTTCCCCATTTATTTTTTAAACACCATGATAATAAACAACTTGTGTCCTATTTGGTGTAATGAATAACAGACTTTTGTGTAACATTGCTGAAATCAGTAATATTCTGTCTTTGACAAACAATGACAATTTTCATTTGGAAATATCTGTCAAATTCAGTTTAAACAATAGTGAACATCAACAGCAGTGTCATTATTTAGTACAAAATTGCTGTAAACAGGATAAAAAATGAATAAGTCAAGTAGCTGCCAGGCACATTGGTATTAACTTTTGAAAAACAAAGCCATAGCCACTGCTTAATTTAAAATAATATCTGAAAATCAGATATTAATTCTGTGAACAAATTATAGTGTCTTTGTTAAAAAAATAAATGACACCATTTAGTGCAAATGTGGTGTAGACAAAAATAAAATTCTCACAGAAAAATAAAAATCAAGTAGCTATGAACTTTCCTTTAAGTTTTTAAGACATAAACTGCTTTCAAAATAAATTACCAGGGATAAAATACATTAAAAAAACTTGAAGTGCATCTAAAAGTTAATGTCTTTGTGAACAAGAACTTTGTGAAAAGCTGCATGTGATCTATGTTTATGTTCATGTTTTTCTGGAGAGAAAAACATGAACATAAACATATTTAGCATCAAGACGCGGCTCATCTACCTCTGCTTTGAGGAGAAGGGGGGTCTAAGGGGTGGATGCCTCTCTTTCTTCCGTTTCCATCTCAGCCGTAGCTCTGGTCTGGACGTACAGTACAGGGATCCTTTCTTCAGTATTTCCGAGAGGGAATGTCAAAGCGTGGCTCTACTGCATTCAATAAAAACCCAAATCCCTCGTTCTCCACCGCGCTGCAGGGGCCGTTTTCCGATTGTTATTGCCGCTGCTCTGTCTCTCAGAAGACGGCGCTAGCTTCGTCTGGAAAAAAGTATCCACGTCGGGCTGTGTCGGCTTCAGGCAGCAGCAGCCACAGCTTTCTCACACAACTCCGGGTGATGCAGCTTCAATGCTGCCGGCGCGTCTTTTAACTTGCTGCCGTCGCTTCTCATTGTTTTCCCGCTCCGCCATCTTTGTTTGAATGTGTGTTCTCATTCGTCCGCCCGCAACAACCAATCTCGCAACGAGCGCCCCCTATCCAGCCTCCAAGGAATTGTCTTACCAAAGGATGGTTAATATAACGTTTTACAGGGTTTTAAAAAGTAAATAAAAGGTCGATACTTGATGAAGACGTATCGATAATCGATCGCGGGACTAAATATCGCGATATATCACCATATCGATATTTTGGCACACCCCTATTTTGTATAGCGAGTGTTTACGGCCCTAATGTTGACGACTCTTCCTTCTTTCACAGATTCTTCATCTCACTCTCAGTTCACTCTGACTCCACAATCATTATAGGAGGAGACGTCAACCTTGTTTTGGACCCTGAACTTGACAGACTCAGCACAGCAGCAAACCAGCGTACATGGCGGTCTGCAAGTATTCTAAAGCAGTACATGAACGATCTGGATCTCTGCGACGAGTGGCGCTCATGTCACCCAAGCACTAAAGGGTTCACCTTTTTCTCTCCAGTTCACCACTCACACTACCGTTTAGACTATTTATTAATCAGTAACTCTCTTTTAAAAAATATTCAAAGTTCCAATATCCATCCAATTATTATCAGTGATCATGCACCAGTCTCTGTAAATATTTCTAGGGAAATATCCACACCCTCAGGTACAACCTGGAGGTTTAATACGTCTCTGTTAAAGGAGTGGTACCCCTCCCATGGTTGCCGTATGGAGTGGGTCCCCCCTCTTTCGGTTTTATTTGCACCTTAGACATGTAGGGCCCTTGGCAGGGGGGGGTGCTTGGACATCACTGCCAGCAAGCAGCGGATGTCCTCCTAGCACCCTACCTGCCAATTTTAACCGCACCTTACACATTTAGGGCCCCTTGGTGGGGGGGGGGGGGGGGGGGGGGTGAGGGGACATCACTGTGAGTGGGGACATCACTGTGAGTAATCAGGAGATGTCCCCTCAGTGCCCTACCCGCCAATTTTAACTGCACCCCCCTTAGTACACACCCCCCCCCCTCAAAATATACACTCCAACATAAAACACACACACATGCACACACACACCCTCACAAACACGCACACACATTTTGCAAGGAAGGTGGGACCTAGGACCATCTGTCCCCTACCCCTTCCCTGGTGGGGGGGTACGGGTCCCTTGGCGACGTCTTCTGTGTCACCTGGGTGCCGGTCTCCTGGGCCCGGCGGTGCTCTCTCCGCTCGGGGGGGGGTCACAATACACCTGAGCCGGGGGGTGTCCGTGTCCCTGGGGGTGGGTTCTGGTCCTTGCCCCTGGGCGCTGGGCCCCGCCAAACTTCCAACAGTGGCTGAGCCTGGTCGGGCCATGTTTACAACACCCCTTGTGGGCCCCCCTTTTTCCCCATGGTGCTCCCCTCCGGGGTGGGGGTGGCTGGCCCCTGCCTTGCTCCTCCCTGGGCCACCGTGGGCCAGGTGGGTGGCTGCCTGGAGTGCGGAGCGGGTCTCCCTTGGGGGGTCCTGGCTCGTACCTGGGGTTGGGGTGGGGGGATGCCCGGAACTCCTGGGTGGTGATGGGGTGCTCGTCTGGGGCTGTGGGTGCCCTTCTCGGGTGGGGCCCTGCGTTGGGCTCTTCCGGCGCGGCGGTTTCTTTGGTTGGGCTGGGGCGCCGCTCTCTTTCCCCTGTGCTTCCCTGGTCTCTGGCTCTGGGGGCCTTGCGGCGGTCCTGCTCGTCCTGGCCTGGGTGGCGGATTTGGTCGCCCGGGGGGCGGTTGTCCCCTGCCTGCTGCTGTATGGCGTTGGGGGGTTCCAGCTGCTGCTGCTGCTAAGGCGGGGGTCTGGGTGGGGGGGTGGCTGGGCGCTCATCCTCCTTCTTTTCATTCCACCATCCATTTTAGAAGAACATAAACACTCACCTGAGCACAGGTGTTAGCTCACCTTTGCACTAATAGTTTGCATGATTGAATGAATGAAAGATTTCACACTAGTTGGTTTAAAGGCATAGGTATGCGTGTGTGAACACTATCTGTTTTGTGTACATGTTGACATGTGGACATTTTTGCAGCTAGCAGGTATGTTGATAACATTTTAGTGTGTGTGTGGACAGGCCCCGCCCTTTTTGTACTACATTTGAACCTTACCGTAATGAGAAACAACCAGTAAACCTGTCTGCTCTATGCTGCTTCATGGTCTTACCCCCCCCTCTCACTATCACCCCCCCCCCCCCTCTCTCTCTAACGTCCCTCTCTCTTCTTCCCCTCTTTCCTTTTCCGTCCGGTCCAACACCAAAGATTTTCAAACATGATTGAAATTAATAAAGTTTGGCGTCAATTACAAAAGGGGTTTATCCAGACATACCTTTGGTTTGTCTGAAGATTAATAACCCCTCTTGTTAAAGTAAAATATGTCCAACACAAGAGGCCCTCATCTGTCTGCCCAGATGTTGGACTGGACAAGTTAAAAAAAAAAAAAACATCCAGGGCTTGGACATCAAGGTCGTGGAGGACTACAAGTACCTGGGTGTTCACCTAAACAATAAACTGGACACACAACACGAATGCCCTGTACAAGAAGGGGCAAAGTCGTCTCCACCTGCTCAGAGGACTGTGGTCCTTTGGGGTATGCAGGACACTACTAAGAACTTTTTATGACTCTGTCGTGGCTTCGGCCATCCTTTATGCAGTAGTCTGCTGGAGCAGTGGAAGCTCGGAGGGAGAAAGGAAGAGACTGAACAAGCTGGTCAGACGGGCCGGCTCTGTCCTAGACTGCTCCCTGAATTCCATCGAGGAGGTGGGTGAGAAGAGGATATTAGCCAAGCTGACATCAATCATGGACAACCCCTCTTACCCACTGTATCAGACTGTTTCAGACCTCAGCTTTTCCTTCAGTGGCAGACTGCTGCACCCACGATGCAAAAAGGAACGCTACCGCAGGTCCTTCATCCCACCTGCCATCAGGCTGTTCAACACCAGCCTAAGTAAATAGTTTTGCGTTTTTTTATTTCCACTGTACCAAAACTGTATATACAGATGACCTCTATATCCTTGTACATCTCTTTCCGTTTATTTTTCAGAACACTTGTATATATTCTTTCAAAATGTGTATTTGATTTTAACTTGTCATTACTGTCTGTACATACTTGTGCCAAACTCCATGCTACTGTGACAAGGAAATTTCCCATTCGTGGGATTAATAAATCTAATCTAATCTAATCTAATCTAATCATTTACACATGAATGTATGGATATCAATCTTTTTTTACTTGTAACTTTTTGTTTTCTAGTATTGGTTTATTTTACATTTTAGTCATTTCGGGAATCTACAAAGGTTATTTGCATAGGGAGCCTTGCCTGCTCTCTATGATGACTCCCTACCCTTAACCTGCACCTGGATCAGTTTCCACGTGGCCACAGCAAAGGAGAAGAGGGTTGGCATCATGAAGGTATGTTTCCAGTGTCTGCGGGGCCTCAGGCTCAGTCCTGAGATAGCCAGTGACTAATCAATAACCTGTGTCCTCCACAACATAGCCCTGCTGAAAGGAGAGAAGCCCCACCTTCTGTGCGGCTGATCACACATATGACACAATTATCAAAGACTTGACTTGTCAGAATCCCTTTAATAAAGGTGCTCACAAAACATTTCTGAAAGAATATTTTTATTTTCAGAAAGAAAAAAGAGAAAATACATCTGTATTGATTACATTACATAGGCCTGAACATGCAACAGATTCATCTTCAAATACATTACACAGATTAGATTACAGTAAATATCCTAAACAGTTATATAACATAAGCCTGCATGGCGCACTAGTTAAACAATGACCGCTCATCCTGAAAGTCTTTGAGTGACAACAATTATGCTTGGAATTAAAATATATTAAAATATATTAAAGATAAAAATATAATATAAAAATATAAAATATATAAATATAAAATATATTTAGAAATGGTTTCAAGATTCTGTTAGTTACAGACACAAAATGACTTTACAGCCCTACACAGCTCATTATATGTATTAAGATATTAAGAAATTCACAGTCAATATTTTTTTGATTGCTCTGAAGTGTTACTGTTTTTTGATGTGGTTAATTACAGCACTCTAAATCTGAAGGTTGATTTATGTTTTTTAACACATTTTTGATGGTATTTTGATCATTTTCAGCACCACAATGTCACAAACTTAAAAGAAAATACCTAAAAATAAAACTTTTTACAGCAATATAAGGTTAAAAATATGAGCGATTAATATAGATTAATTAAAGGCCACGATTGATTAAGCACAAAAAATTAATCGCATGACAGCACTTGTTAATGGATCTATTTGTCTGCAAGTATGTGCTTCAGAATTGGAGCGGAGGTGGGAGACCTTGTCCCATGGCAGTTGTTGCGTCACAATTATTGAGGTTTTCAAAGCGCAGGTTTTCAATTGCGCCAAATCCACCACAATTTAAATCAAGATATACTCAGAAACACAGTTTTAATCTAAAATTATTTTATAGATGTTCTTCATCATGAAAAAAATGCTTCAAAAACATGTAAAAAAGATCAAAAACACAATTTCCATTGGAGTGAGTTTTTAAAGGCTCAATAAGACCTCGGCAAATGTTTGGAGTTAGATAGCAAATGAGTGTGGGTCCTCTTATTCACTTTTTAAATTCTGATTTTTGGATACGTATGGGATTTTATTACCTGTTAAATACCGGTAATAAAAAAGGGGTTAAATGTTAGTGTACTAATTTAGTGTAAAATTGCAGCCGTTCTTTAAAAAGGAGAAGAAAAAGACTCACAGTATTACGTCTTTCCTATTAAAAGCTTTGTCTTTTCCTCATGAGTCCTCAGCTGAATTTCTTTTGTTTGTTTAAGATGCACATTTTTTTTTACTTAATTCAGAATAACAATATTAGTCTAGAGAAAAGTTATTCTTCTGTAAAAATTCTCGTGTGGTTTGAGAAAAGATACATCACTAAAACCTGTCACTTATTTAACATGAAAAGGACTCCTCTCCTGCATGAATTCTAATGTGTCTTTTGAGACCATATCCATATCTAAAACTTCTATCACATTCTTTACAAGAATAAGGCCTTTCTCCTGTGTGAGTTCTCATGTGTGTTCTGAAATGAGATCTTTGTCTAAAACTTTTATCACATTCTTTACAAGAATAAGGCCTTTCTCCTGTGTGAGTTCTCATGTGTGCTTTGAGATCAGACATTTGAATATAGCTTTTATCACATTCTTTACAGAAGAAAGGCTTCTCTCCTGTGTGAGTTCTCATGTGTGTTCTGAAATGAGATCTTTGTCTAAAACTTTTAGCACATTCTTTACAAGAATAAGGCCTTTCTCCTGTGTGAGTTCTCATGTGTGCTTTGAGAGCAGACATTTGAAAATAGGTTTTATCACATTCTTTACATACAAAAGGCCTTTCTCCTGTGTGAGTTATCATGTGTGCTTTGAGTTCACACATTTGAATAAAGCTTTTATCACATTCTTTACAAGAATAAGGCCTTTCTCCTGTGTGATTTCTCATGTGTATTTTAAGGCCATTTTCAAAAGTAAAACTTGAATTACATTCTTTACACAAAAAAGGCCTCTCCCCTGTATGAATTCTCATGTGTATTTTGAGATTACATTTACGTTTAAAACTTTTTTTACAATCTTTACATGAAAACGGCTTTTCTCCTGTGTGCTTTCTCCTGTGTCTTTCAAGACCAGATACAAAATCAAAACGTGCATCACATTCTTTACAAGAATAAGGCTTCTCTTCTCTGTGATTTCTCATGTGTGTTTTGAAATGAGATATTTGTCTAAAACCTTTATCACATTCTTTACAAAAAAAAGGCTTCTCTCCTGTATGAATTCTCATGTGGATTTTAAGATTACGTTTACTAGTAAAACTTTTATTACATTCTTTACAAGAAAAAGGCCTCTCTCCTGAGTGAATTTTCATGTGCGTTTTAAGATTAGGTTTCTTAGTAAAACTTTTATTACATTCTTTACAAGAAAAAGGCCTCTCTTCTGAGTGAATTACCTTGTGCATATTGAGATTAGATTTACTAATAAAACTTTTATCACATTCTTTACAAGAAAAAGGCCTCTCTCCTGAGTGAATTCTCATGTGCATTTTGAGATTAGATTTACTAATAAAACTTTTATCACATTCTTTACAAGTAAAATCCTTTTCTTCTGTGTGAATTCTCATGTGCATTTTGAGAATAGATTTACGGGTAAAACTTTTTTCACATTCTTTACAGGTAAAATCCTTCTCTCCTGTGTGAGTTTTCTTGTGAGAGCTGTCCACATTTTGGACAGGACGTTTGTCTTTTCTCTTCCTCTGTTCTCTGTTCTTTGGGTGTGTGTGGCCATTTGTAGTTGATAATGATTCTTCATGTTGGTTTCCTTCTTCATCCTGACAATCGTTTACATTAAAGATCTGCTGTTCTTTAAGATCTGCTTCATTGTTCTGATTTTCTTCATGAATAGGAATCTCCATAAAGGTATCAGTCTCCTGCTTCATATCAAGCTGCTCCTCATCCTTGCTGATGCAGAGTTTTTCTTGCTCTTCTTTAACCATTGGAGGTTGTGGTTCCTCCTGCTCCTCTTTAATCATTGGAGGTTGTGGTTCTTCCTGCTCCTCTTTAATCACTGGAGGTTCCGGTTCTTCCTGCTCCTCTTTAATCACTGGAGGTTCTGGTTCTTCCTGCTCCTTTTTAATCACTGGAGGTTCTGGTTCTTCCTGCTCCTCTTTTATCTCTGGCGGTTCTGGTTCGTCCTGCTCCTCTTTAATCTCTGGAGGTTCTGGTTCTTCCTGCTCCTCTTTAATCATTGGAGGTCCTGGTTCTTCCTGCTCCTCATTAATAATTGGAGGTTCTGGTTCTTCCTGCTCCTCTTTAACCATTGGAGGTTTTGGTTCTTCCTGCTCATCTTTAATCAATGGAGGCTCTGGTTCTTCCTGCTCCTCTTTTATCTCTGGCGGTTCTGGTTCTTCCTGCTCCTCTTTAATCTCTGGAGGTTCTGGTTCTTCATGCTCCTCTTTAATCATTGGAGGTCCTGGTTCCTCCTGCTCCTCAATCATTGGAGGTTCTGGTTCTTCCTGCTCCTCTTTAACCATTGGATGTTCTGGTTCTTCCTGCTCCTCTTTAATCAATGGAGGCTCTGGTTCTTCCTGCTCCTCTTTAATCACTGGAGGTTCTAGTTCTTCCTACTCCTTTTCAATCTGTAGAGGTTCTGGTTCCTTTAGTTCCTGTTTAGTCTGTGTAAGTTCAGGATAATTTGTTCCACTCTGAAATTCCTCTGCTAGAGACAGATATCTTCTTCTTTAGTCACCCAATGCTGAGGGAGGACTGTAGGGACACATACACAAGAATGAGCACTGTTATAGTCTTTTGTATTGTTATATTAACGCCACGAATAAATAAAACAACCAAAAACATCCTTTCCATTTCACTGCAACAGTTTAATTTAAATAACAATCAATATAACTTGAATTATACTCTATATGACCCTAGTCTACATGGGAGGCGAACATATAAAATAAAAAGCATAAAGGGATTTATCTCATTCGTTAAATACTTTAAGCAGTCATAAGATTGTTTTAGCATTGTTTTAACATTTATTGCAATTTTCACCTTGTTTTGCGACATGCATATTGCACAGCTGGATATTGCTATAATGATAACTTTGCGATTTATTGTGCAGGCCTACTAAGTACCAAATAAAATTTAAATCACCTCAGTCAGATGTCCTACAGTTTGACATTGAAATAATTCATCTACCATTCATTTTCTGAATCCTCTGAATCCCTTTTGGGATCATGGGAATCCTGGAGTCTAAAACCATCTACCAGAGATGTGGACTTGAGTCACATGACTTGACTAATCATTATGATGACTTTAGACTCAACTAGGACTTTTACAGCCGTAACTTGTGATTTGACTCTGACTTAAGCCTCCTGACTCGGAAAGACTAGCTATTTTTAACAAACGCCCCAAAAACAAAAAAAAAATGAAAAGTATGTCGACATAGACCCTGATCTCTACTAGTTTTGGGGGTTTCTCTTTTGGCTCCCAAAAACGTTTTATTGCTTCATTCAACTTTTTATCAACAACTATACGAAATATGCACAAAATTAACACGGTACAGTACAGACCAAAAGTTTGGACACATCTTATACAAAGAGTTTTCTTTATTTTTATGACTATGAAAATTGTACATTCATAGTGAAGATTATATATAAAACAAAGAAGTGTGAAACAACTGAAAATATATCATATTTTTGGTGCTTCATAGTAGCTACCTTTTGATTCTCTGGTATTTCTCCAGTTTCTCATGTTCCTTCTTCCTGATGATCCCCTGTACAAGGGTAAGGGTGATAAGAATGAATGTGGTGGTTTTACGGGTATTTGTCTGTTGAGTGTTGTAGGCAAAGTGTATGGGAGAGTGCTGATTAATAGGGTAGTAGAGGTGACTGGGTGTATGATTGGTGAAGAGCAGTGTGGTTTCAGGAGAGGTAGAGGGTGTGTGGATCAGGTGTTTGTTGTGAGACAGGTGTGTGAAAAGTTTTTGGCTAAGGGTAGAGAGGTGTTTCGGGCATTTATAGATTTACAGAAGGCATATGATAGGATTGATAGAGAGGCGTTGTGGGTTGTGTTGAGTATGTATGGTATTGATGGTAGATTGTTGGAAGGTGTGAAGAGTTTTTATAGAAACAGTAGAGCGTGTGTGAGAGTGGGAAATAGCATGAGTGAGTGGTTTCCTGTGAGGGTTGGTTGTGAGGGATGCGTGATGTCTCCGTGGTTGTTTAACGTGTATATGGATGGTGTGGTAAAAGGGGTGAATGAAAGGGCATTAGGTATGGGTGTGAGCATGGTGAATACTGACGGCAGCGAATGGAGTGTGAATTAGTTGGTGTTGGCAGATGATACTGCACTAGTGGCTGACTTAGAAGAGAGTTTGGCACGTCTGGTTGAGGAGTCTGAAAGGGTGTGCGACAGAGAGTGAATGTGGAATAGAGTAAGGTGATGAGGTGTACGCGGTTAAAGGGTGAACGTAGATTGAATGTGGCATTAAATGGGGAGTTTTTGGAAGAGTTAGTGTTTTCAGTATTTGGGTTCGTATGTCTGTGTGGATGGTGAGTTTAGAATGAATGAAGTACGAAAGATATGGGCGGGAATGAAGAGAGTGTTTGAATGTAGGTCACTGGGAAAGGATTCGAAAGGAGATTGAGGGTGTGATGGTGCCGGCAGCGTTATATGGGGCAGAAACATGGAGTCTGAAAGTGGTGGAAAAGAGGAAGCTAAATGTAGTTGAGATGAGATGTTTGAGGAGTATGTGTGGTGTGAGAAATAAAGTAATCCGAGAGAGAACTGGTGTGATGCGAGAGTTGGCCTATAGAGCAGATCAAAAGGCACTGGGATGGTTTGGACATGTTGAAAGAATGGAAAGGGAGCAACTGGTGAAAAAGGTATACGAATCTGATGTGAGTGGAGTAAGAATGAGAGGAAGACCGCGAATGGGATGGACAGAGGGTGTAAAAAGAGCGCTATACCCGGTCATCCTATTTTTCCAACATCATTCAAACCAACTCCAATAATCCAAAAACTTTGTTTTCCACCATAAACAAAATCCTGAAGCCTAATGATAACTCCTCTTTATCATTCACCGTGGCAAAGTGCAACTCCTTCCTGTCCCACTTCCAATCCAAAATCGACACAATCTACAGCTCCCTCACTCCTAATCCAGACTCCCCTCCAGAAACTTCAGCCCCTTCCTCCAGTCTGCAGCTCTCTGAATTCTCTCCAGTCTCCTCTGTGGAAATCCGCAAGCAGTTGATAGCTGTCAGAGCCTCCACCTGCACTCTGGACCCCATTCCCTCCACCCTTGTTAAAGATTGCTGTCCTATCATCTCTCCACTCATCACAACAATAATTAACTCTTCACTGTCCTCTGGTACCGTGCCCCAGTCTCTCAAGCTGGCAGCTATAACCCCCATCCTGAAAAAACCTGGTCTTGACCCTGACAATATTGCAAATTTCCGTCCCATCTCCAACCTGCCATTTCTGTCCAAAATACTTGAACGAGTGGTTGCCTCCCAGCTAAAATCACACTTAAACTCAAATAATCTGTTTGAACCCTTTCAATCTGGTTTTCGGCAACAACACAGCACTGAAACAGCTCTGCTCAAAGTCTCAAATGACATCCTCCTCTCTTCCGACTCTGGACAGCTCTCCATCCTCATTCTCCTGGACCTCACTGCAGCATTTGACACCATCAGTCACTCCATCCTGCTCTCCCGTCACAAGAACGGTCTCAACATTACCGGCTCTGCTCTATCCTGGCTTCAGTCCTACCTCACAAACCGTCAACAGTTTATCAAGGGAAACAATTGCTCATCCTCCACAGCTACTCTGTTGCAAGGTGTTCCCCAAGGTTCAGTGCTTGGCCCATTCCTGTTCATCCTTTACCTCATTCCCCTTGGTGACATCATCCGACAACATGGCTTAAATCTCCACCAAATCCATCAGCTCCACCACTTATTTCACACTTACCCGCTGTCTAACAGACATCAAAACATGGCTTGAAAACAATTTCCTCAAACTCAACTGTGATAAGACAGACATAATCATAATTGGCCCCAAAACCATCACAAAACCCATACAAGATTTTCAGTTAAATTTCATTAACACCACGCTTTCTTCATCACCAGTCATCCATCACCTTGGGTTTCTCTTTAACACAAATCTATCACTTGAACAACATGTTAATCAAATCACTCGGTCTGCCTGTTTTCACCTGAAAAATATTGCCCGCCTCCGTTCATCCCTCTGCTTTGCTGCTGCTGAAACCCTCATTCATGCTTTTATTACTTCCCGGTTAGATTATTGCAATAGCATACTCCTTAGTACACCCTCCAGAATAATAAACAAGCTGCAATACATTTAGAACTCTGCTGCCCGTCTGCTCACACACACCCGCTCTCGTGAACACACCACCCCCGTCCTTCAAGACCTTCACTGGCTCCCCATCGATCAGCGTATCAAATTCAAAGTTCTCCTCATCACTTTCAAAGCCCTTCATAACCTGGCCCCAACATACCTCACTGATCTCCTCCAGCGTCACACCCCTTCCCGCTCTCTGCGCTCGTCCAATGCTAACCTTCTGTCTCTCCCCTGTCGGACCAAGCGTAGAAATTGGGGAGATAGAGCCTTCTCCATTGCTGCTCCAACCCTATGGAACACTCTGCCCCAACATCTCAGAGACTGCACTGACCTCCCAGTTTTTAAAAAAAATCACTTAAAACTCATCTTTTTAAAATAGCTTTTAATCTTTAATCTGTCTTCTATGTTTTTAATAGTATTTTTATTGGATTATCTCTGTTCTTTTAACTGTTTGTGCTCATGTGTCGTAAAGCATCTTTGTGTGCCATTTAAAGCGCTATACAAATAAAATTTATTATTATTATTATATGCAAGATGGATGACTGTGGTGCAGGGGAGAGAGGCTGCTCAGGACAGGGATGGGTGGAGTTTGTGCATAAATGAATGGATGGGTGTGGTAGAGGTCTGGCCTTGGTATGAAGTGGCAAGGGGAAACCAGCCTTGACTGAGGCCCTGCTGTGGAGGTGCCCACACTGGTCTGTGCAGCTGACCCTGGTGCAGTGTGATGTGGCTTAGAGGCAGGCCTTAGACCAGTCTCTCACACACACGCACGCACACACACGCAAACAC